>NC_044339.1:20381600-21685186 GCF_007399415.2 Gopherus evgoodei
TTTTAACGAGCTCACCATAAAATTGAAAGTTCGTTTGACTTAAAGTTTGAACAGAGTAAGAGCAGGAGATGGGTTTAACAGAAAGGGTAAAAAGACCCCCTCCCTGCTCCCAAATAAACAACTGAATGTTTCCAACAGAACAAACCCATCATTATAGAATATATAAGACAGGATCCCAGTGTCTTTAGCCTGAAGCCTGTCAGCTGAAATGTCACTGCAGAGCAGACCTTTCTGTATCAATAGAGTCTGTGGGGGAGCGGTGGGGAGGAGAGGAGGAGGAGGGGTGATAGGTGTGTATCACAGGGTAACATAAACAAGAAGGTACCATCCAGCATCAGAGCTTGTGCTGTAAGATAAAATTTCCATTTCTAAAATCAGGCAGACCTAACACCTGCTGGTTCAAGAGGACAGATGTTTTTTCTGCTTGCTCCACAGTGGCATGCTAAACAGAGCTGGGCTCTGGTGTCACTTTTAGAGCCTTTTATTGAGAGCTTTGATTGCTTGCATCATTTTTTCTCAGCAAGTATTATGTTATAAAAGAGAGCTGGATGTTAAGTATCAGAGGGGTAGCCGTGTTAGTCTGGATCGGTAAAAGCAGCAAAGAGTCCTGTGGCACCTTATAGACTAACAGACGTTTTGGAGCATGAGCTTTCGTGGGTGAATACCCACTTCGTCAGATTCACCCACGAAAGCTCATGCTCCAAAACGTCTGTTAGTCTATAAGGTGCCACAGGATTCTTTGCAGCTGGATGTTAGACACTCAGCGTGTACACGCACATATCATCCTCCACTGCCCCCCCACCCACCCCCGCATCCTTATTTGACATTCCAATATAAATATTATCCCTTTGGAAGCTTTAAACTTGCTGATTGTATCAACTACATTAAAAAAGAAAAAAAGCCCAAATTTGGAAACTTTTCTCTTTTGTTTTCTTCTACAGATAAATTGTGTGTCTGCCTGGAACTATCCACAGGGCTCTTTTATCATTCCCCATCTGATTCCTTTAGATGTCTCTTTTGTAAAATGATGAAATATCTCTTTTTTTCCCTTTTCCTGTGAAGCTTTCCCGAATGCATCTAAGCTGTTCCAAAAGGCTTAGAAAAGATATACAAAGAGAGCTTTCCTTGGGCACCAGAGAAGCCCACACAGTGTAGCAGACAACTGCACCAGGGGTGTTACAAGAGACCAAAGTTGGGGAGTGGATGGGGACAGGTGATTCACATGAGAAGGCTAAGCACTCTGTTACTATCAGTTGTGGATCACACCATCTGTGCTGTTGCTAGGGTTGAGAAACATAAGACTAGATCCTCAGCTGGTGTAAATTGACATAATTTCATTGACTTCAATGGTGCTACATTGATTTACACCAGCTGAGAATCTGGCCCATAATTATGATTACATACCTTTGCCCACATGGCAAATGCCCTCTGACCATTGACAGGGCAGAATTCAAGGGGTTCGAAAAATGATACAGGGAACTGAAAATATTGAATGGGATATTGGGATTGAAAATATTGGGATGGGAATCTTAGAAAGAAGATGAGAAAGGGGTGGTCTGGGGGTAATCAAAGTATATAAAAAATGAATTGGATAGAGATGGGAGATCATGTCATTCTGTTCTTCCTATTTCACAGCAGGAGAACAAGGGGACATCCAGTTTAATGAAAAGTTGACAAATTCAAAACTGATCAAATGCTTTTTTACACAATAGATGATTGGACCATGGAACTCACCACCAAAGGAGGATGTTGAGGCCAAGAACTTAATGAAAATGTGGATAGGACATTTATATGAATAAGAAGAACATGCAGTGTTATTGTGATTAATATTTAGGAGAGGATATTAAACTCATAGTCGGGGTTAAAGCTATCTAAAACTATTTGGGACCAGGAGGAGACTTAAGGTGGAGGCACATTATCCCACATCTGCTACTCCAAAGTTTTTATACCTTCCTTTAAAGTGTCTGGTGCTGGCCTCAGTCTGAGACAGGATACAAGGTTAGATGGACCTGACATCTGCTGGGAGAGCAATACAGCAGTGCACAGACAATCCAGGAAGTTTTTGGAGAGCGTTGGGGACAACTTCCTGGTGCAAGTGCTGGAGGAACCAACTAAGGGCCATGCTTCTCTTGACCTGGTGCTCACAGACAGGGAAGAATTGGTAGGGGAAGTAGAATTGGGTCAACCTGGGCAGCAATGATCATGAGATGGTTGAGTTCAAGATCTGGATGAAAGAAAGAAAGGAGAACAGCAGAATATGGACCTTGGACTTCAGAAAAGCAGACTTTGACTCCCTCAGGGAACTGACGGGCAGGATCCCCTGGAGGCTCATATGAGAGGGAAAGGAATCCAGAGAGCTGGCTGTATTTTAAAGAAGCCTTATTGAGGGCACAGAAACAAACCATCCCGATGTGCAGAAAGAATAGCAAATATAGCAGGTGACCAGCTTGGCTTAACAGAGAAATCTTTGGTGATCTTAAACACAAAAAGGAAGTTTACAAGAAGTGGAAACTTGGACAGATGACTATGGAGGAGTATAAAAATATTGCTTGAACATGTAGGGGTGTAATCAGGAAGGCCAAAGCAGAGTTGGAGTTGCAGCTAGCAAGGGATGTGAAGCTTCACAAGAAGGGTTTCTACAGGTATTTAGCAACAAGAAGAAGGTCAGAGAGAGTGTGGGGCCCTTACTGAATGGGGGAGGCAACCTAGTGACAGAGGATGTGGAAAAAGCTGAAGTACTCAGTGTTTTTTTGCCTCAGTCTTCACAGACGAGGTCAGCTCCCACACTGCTGCACTGGGCAGCACAGCATGGGGAGAAGGTGAGCAACCCTCGGTGGTTAAAGAACAGGTTAAGGGCTATTTAAGAAGCTGGACATGCACAAGTCCTTGGGTCTGGGTCTAATGCATCCGAGGGTGCTGAGGGAGTTGGCTGATGTGATTGCAGAGCCATGGCATTTTCTTTGAAAACTCGTGGCGATCGGGGGAGGTCCCAGATGATTGGAAAAAGGCAAATATAGTGCCCATCTTTAAAAAAGGGAAGGAGAATCCAGGGAACTACAGACCAGTCAGCCTCACCTCAGTCCCTGGAAAAATCATGGAGCAGGTCCTCAAGGAATCCATTTTATAGAATTTGGAGGAGAGAAAGTTGATCAGGAACAGTCAACATTGCTTCATCAAGGGCAAGTCATGCCTTACCAACCTTATATCTCATCATAGAGGGCAAACTGGCTCTGTGGACATGGGGAAAGTGATGGATGTGATATATCTTGACTTTAGCAAAGCTTTTGATATGATCTCCCACACTATTCCTGCCAGCAAGTTAAAGAAGTATGGATTGGATGGATGGATATAAGTGGATAGAAAGCTGGCTAGACATCAGGCTCAATGGGTCCAATGTCTAGTTGGCAGCCGGTGTCAAGCAGAGTGCCCCAGGGCCAGTCCTGGGGCCAGTTTTGTTTAACATCTTCATTAATGATCTGGATGATGGGATGAACTGCACCCTCAGCAAGTTTGCGAACACTAAGCTGGTGGGAGAGGTAGATACGCTGGAGGGTAGGGATAGGGTCCAGAGTGACCTAGATAAATTAGAGGGTTGGGCCAAAAGAAATCTGATGAGGTTCAACAAGGACAAGTGCAGAGTCCTGCATTTAGGACAGAAGAATCCCAGGCACTGCTACAGGCTAGGCACCGACTGGCTAAGCAGCGGTTCTGCAGAAAAGGACCTGGGCATTACAGTGGATGAGAAACTGGATATGAGTCAACAGTGTGCCCTTTTTGCCAAGAAGGCTAACAGCATATTGGGCTGCATTAGTAGGAGCATTGCCAGTAGATCGAGGGAAGTAATTATTCCCCTCTATTTGGCACTGGTGAGGCCACATCTGGAGTATTGTGTCCAGTTTTGGGCCCACCACTACAGAAATGATGTGGACAAATCGGAGAGAATCCAGCGGAGGGCAACAAAAATGATGAGGAGACTAGGGCACATGACTTATGAGGAGAGGCTGATGGAAATGGGCTTATTTAGTCTGCAGAAGAGAAGAGTGATGGGGGATTTGATAGCCGCTCGGACTCCCGGCCAAACTGCCAAAGGGGGAAAAAAAAGCGGCAGTGTTCCTCCTGCCGTGCACCCCGAAGGATCCTCGTGCACACCCTCTGGGGTGCATGCACCCCACTTTGGAGACCACTGACCTAGGGAGGTGGTGAAATCTCCATCCTTGGAGGTTTTTAGGCCTGGCTTGACAAAGCCCTGGCTGGAGTGATTTAGCTGGGGTTGGTCCTGCTTTGAGCAGGGGGTTGGACTGGATGACCTCCCGAGGGCTCTTCTAACCCTACTCTTCCATGATTCTATGAACTCAGGTCTGATCCACTCAGTCAATTTCTATTTTCCTATAGTCAATGAAGACACCTCACCAGCGTGGTTATAAATAAGCTTCATAGGATTCAGCACTGTGTTTGGTTTCTCCTATAGCTATTACTGTGTCTGAGGAGAGCTCTGCACACATTTCTATAACTTCAGGTTTCCAAATCTTGGATTATAGCAGATTTTGTTTTTTAAATGGTAAAAGATACTGATGAGAGCAGGGATTAAGGATGGGCTATGGGACTTTCATCTTTACATCACACATTTAAATCCAACCCAGTTTGGCAGTGGTCACAAATCATTCCTCTCCGAGGCTCTGGGACAGACCATGTGAAGTGATGTAGTGATCTCAGCCCAGCTGCCAGAGTGGGCACGTGACTGCATCCAGTCACTAAGCAAAACATCAAAAGCAGTAATACGTAGTTCACTCCATGGGTAGTTTCAGAGGAGGTTAAAGAGTGGCTGAGATCTGGAGACTGAACTGACTGCGGATCCCTCTAGGAGAAGCTCTGGTTAAGAACTATGAAGGCGTGCATGGGAGTCTTGTCCTGCCACTGCCCAGGCTGTACCAGCTCCAGTCTCCAGTCTCCTGGGCTGTCCGTCTGCAGCAGAACTTAATTCACTGATGAGCAAACAACAGAAGCCCCGCTATGTCCCACATCCTTGCTCTGGTGTGTCCTGGACACTGGGGGAAGGATAGCATGCAAGTCCCTTCACTCATACCCATAACTCCCAAGCAGGCAGCAGGCAGATTTATTTCTCAGACCTGTTAATTTCTGCCACTGTAAAGTTTCCTTCATTTTTTTTTTAGATTAAAATACTGACTTTGTGACATTTTCCCCAAAGTGCTAATAAAGCAATTGACTTGTAAGCTGTTTGCTTTCACCTTCCAAATGTAGTATGGCATGTACGGGGAGTGAGCAGCCTAGCTGTTCCTGCTTAATGCTAAACTAGTAATGTCATTTACTAGGCTTTCAAACAGTCGCTGAATAAACGAACAAGGTGAACTGTACTGGAAATCTATCCCAGTCAGATTGATATGCATTGCAAACAGCACCTCACGGATTTCTGGTATCCTCTTGCCACAATCCTTAAATGCTCAAATAGCCCTGACAGAATATTTGCAATGAAAGCTACGTTTTATAGGTAGGAAAATAGGACTGATTTACTGAAACCACATATCAGAGCATGAAGTGACACTTTTACACATGTATCAACCATTACATGTCAGTAGGCAGCAGAAAAGTCATCTTGTTTATTTTTTTAATAGCAATTGCACAGCGCCTAGAAAGAGCCATTTTTACACACAGATTCAGGGCACTAAGGCAGGAAAATAGGTGAAGAATGAACAAAAGTGCCTTCACTGGTGTAAAGGCTATTCATTCCCTTTCTTTTGTGTTTTAGTTGTCTCAACATTCCGCTAACAGCTAACAAGTGTTTCAGAGTAATTTTTCTAGACATTGCAGCTGTTAAACGATCTGCTTGTGGACAGTGCATTTAAATCAAAATGACAGTCATGTCTGTATCTGAAGTAGCATTTCAACCACCACGTACCTGAGAACATGGAGATCAGGCATCCCCAGCAGGATTTTGAATCATTTCTGGGAAACCAAAACTAAGAGGCCCTACACTCAGCTGTGAGCAGTGCTTCTGTCCAGACAGTTGCTTGCAAAGTGGTAGAAATTCAGAACAGTAATTATACAACACCTTTTTTGTCACATTCATGAAGAATGTGCAAGCAGAGAATTTGACTCATGGTAAGGATGCTAATCGGAGCTAGAGCCAAACAATCACCCTTCTTGGGAAGAGGAAAGGCACCCCAGCAAAAGATCTGCGTACCACTCTCTAATCCCCAGTTAGGGTCTATTTGGATGCTCTTAAATTGGGGCATTGGCTATGTACTGGATCCCTGCACAGGGATCCAGGGGCTCCATCCTCAAATCTTTCAAAGATGACAGAATGCACAGGACTAGGAATTCCGTCTACCCACATAATAAGGAAGGGGAAAGTCCTGTGTCTCCAGCTATCCCACCCACCACTGCACATTAAGTCAATCAGGGCAGAGTTAGGAAGTGGGCTTTCATGGGGAAGACACACTTCTATAGGGAAGTTCTGCTCCTGGAAGTTCCTCCCTCACCTCACCCCAGTGATATTGCCTCTCTGGGTAGGATTAGGATGACAAGAGGATCATAGCAGCATATCAGCAAACACAAACCTATTTCTCATTCTCTGTCTCCTACACTTTTCTCTCCAGCCCCCCATGGGTAGCTCTTTGCAAAGAGAGTTTGCAGCTTTTAATGGCATTAATCTGTCACCATGTGCAAGAGGGGGAACAGTTTGTCTCTGCTTCCTAACTGTAATAACTACATATTGAACAGCGCCGGACTTGATTTATTCACAATGAGATTTTACAAGCCACCTGCTGTTGACAAATGGTTGCAATTTTAGCCTCTCAACCCCTCCTCCCCCAGTCAATACCTTTTAATTGAATCAAATCTCAACAAATTAAATTAAAGTCGGCCCCCAAAATAGAGCCAAAGCAAACAAATTAATTTGTGTAAAAATTACCACTTTGACATATTATCAGTGATTAAAAAAAAAAACGGGCAGAGTTGCTTTCTCTGCTCTGGCAATGTCCATTTCTGTATGGCTTCATGGCTATGTATATAGCTTGAAGATCTGCTTAGCCAGGATTTAGCATGTGGCCTATACATCACATGATACTCTGCACAGACTGAATTTCCCCTCATTCATCCCAGTCTAGAAGAAATTAAACATGAAAAATAAGCAAATGTGATGCTTGGAGGAAACAAATATTAAAATGGGGAAATTCCTTCTAAAGAGTTAATCACAAAAGGGCTGGCGATTCAGAACAAATACTGAAAATGCCTAAAAGTCACAATTTGTCAACAAAAAAACTTCAAAAACAGACTCCAATGAGAAACTGCAGAACTGGAATTAATTTGGAACCCGGATATCATTAAATTAGGCTTGAATAAAGACTGGGAGTGGCTGAGTCATTACACAAAGTAAAATCTATTTCCCCATGCTAAATTTTCCTCTACTGTTACTCACACTTCTTGTCAACTGTGGGCCATCCTGATTATCACTACAAAAGGTTTTTTTCCTCCTGCTGATAATAGCCCATCTTAATTGATTAGTTTCATCAGAGTTGGTTTGGCAACCCCCATTTTATCATGTTCTCTGTGTGTGTGTGTGTGTGTGTGTGTGTATATATAAATCTTCCTATTGTATTTTCCACTGTATGCATCCGATGAAGTGAGTTTTAGCCCACGAAAGCTTATGCCCAAATAATGTGTTAGTCTCTAATGTTCCACAAGTACTCCTCATTCTTTTTGCTGAAACAGACTAACAAGGCTACCACTCTGAAACAAATATTGAGTCTCTCGTGTCTGGAAACATGTTGGAAAAACTCCTGAACTGAAGCTTTCTTGTCAGGGATCCTATTATTAACAACCATGACTGGGTCAGATATAGCATTTTTGCCACTCAAGACTGGACGTTTTCCAACAGTGGGCTGAAGAAATTGAAGGAAACATAAGAAATATGTTAACTAAACTTTTTCAGTTTTCATCGTGTCTTGTTTAATTTTCCCCAAGTAAATCCACAAGTGTCAGCATCGTTCAGTTCTATCTGGGGGATTTGGCTGGTGGCTAGAAAGGGGACTTGAAGTCCGCCTTCCCGGGTTCTATTGCTGGCTCTGTTATAGTCATTTTCTGTGTGTAGCATAGCACTAGTACTGCTTTCCCCCCCACATGGTTGTTGGGACGTGTAGCCATTGTTTCATAGGTTCATAGATTCCAAGGCCAGAAGGGAACATTGTGATCATCCTGTACACCATAGGCCATAGAACTGCCCCAGGGGAAATGGTCACTTTACCACAACCCTAGGTAAGCAGTTCCAGGGGTTAATTACTGTCACTGTTAAACATTTATACCTTATGTCCAGCCATTGGATGATGTTAGACCTTTCTCTGCTAGATTGAAGAGCCCATTATTAAATATTTGTTCCCCCTGTAGACCATAATCAAGTCACCCCTTAACCTTTTGGTTTCTTTTAAGCTGAGAAGATTGAGCTTCTTGAGTCTGTCACTGTAAGGCAGGTTTTCTAATCCTTTAATCATTCTCATGGCTCTTCTCTGAACCCTCTGCCATTTATAAGAACTGGACACAGTATTCCAGTATTACCAAATACAGAGGTAAAATAACCTCTCTACTCCTGTTCAAGATTCCCCAGTTTATGCATCCATGGATCTAATTAGCTCTTTTGGTTTCTAAACTGCTTTAAGAGCTTTGGCCATATTAATACAAATTATAATTTGCTTGCTATTTCATTTCTTTTCAATTGCCATATTTATGTCCAGTGCTTCCACTAAGATTTTAGGTCCTATTTTAGAACACGAGTTATTTTGTGACATAATTTTGCAGCAATGGCTATATCTAGAAAGCACTTACGTTGGCTGGGTCTTTCTAATTTCCCACTTCATTGGCTGCTTTTTTGATTTCCATTTCTCATATTGTTGGCTTCAACTGATCTGTACTAATTCTATTGTAGGATTCTGTGCAAAACAGAACTTTCTCGTAAACAATTGCTTATTGGGCTGCTTTGCAGGGTGATATTTTTGGTAATGCATATGGCAACAGTGGAAAAGCAGGACTTACATGTGCATATTAGAGCTGTAGTCACCCGTCAGATATCGGCTATATAACAAGTTCTAATTACAAAAAAATTGCATTTCTGCCCAGCACACCATAATGGATCCTGCTTATTTTTTACCTAGTGTAACTCCATTTGGGTTAATATAATTGCACCCACAGACAACATGGCTCTTTTATCTCCTTTGATGTCAGCCTCACAACAAAGAGATTTGCAGTCTTCCAGAATACAAGCCTGGGCACGTACAGGACATTATTGATTTTGAAGGGGTAGGGGAAGGCCTTCATTGCTTGCACATCATGGGTGCCTTACTTGTGTGATTAAAGAGCAGCCTCTGAAGCTCGGGCATGTTTCCAGGGAGAAGACTCGGATGGCTCACCCAACCATTTTCCCTCTGTCAAGCTGACTTGATATTTGACATTTGAGGGCAAGGCTCTCCTAGTTCCAACCACTTTTCACTCCTCACTGGGGCTTTCATAACTTCAGCCCCAGCTTCCTCCCTCACCTTAATTACCTTGGTTTATTTTTAATATTGCTTTCTGTTTTCACTCCTCATACTTCTGCCTCTCTTTTCTAACAGCTAAAATTTCACTCTTTGCAGCATAATTGGTACCTTACAGCTACCCCCATTCTACGAGCTCTGACACACACCCCAGCCAGCCACACTGGATAGTCCTACCTAAGCATGTCTGCTGCATAGCTCCAGCTTCTCTTCAGAAATCCCCTTATTTATCATCTATGCAACAGTTTGGATCAATTTGGAAATGACCATGCCATGTTGCATAACCTAAGCAGACCCGGGCCAAATCAGTACATGGAGAAATCAACACAAGGCATGGTATTGGTAAGAGGGTACTGATGATGGGCCAGACTGTGCCCATTTGCATCAGCCAGGGATCTGTCTCGATGAGATGCAGAACTGAAGTTTTAATTGCATGACATCATTCGACAGCTGGTGAACTGGTGGTGTTAGTCTCGTGTCCTGGCTGAATTTGAATGTGAATAACTGCACGCTGCCTTAGTAAGTCCCACTATACTTCCTACATATGCCCCATCACAAACTCCTATGTAATGTTGCTCTGCGCTTGTAAACTTGGGTCAACTTCCACTCCAAAGGGGTTTGGTGGATGAAATGCTTCCTGTATATACAGCTTGTAAGTACCCTGAGGGCTTCACCTTTGGGGCAACTCTTCATTCTGTAAGGAAAATAGATTATTTATTATAATATTATAATTCAGAGCCCACATGGAGTACTATTATACCTCCTTCCAACTGTACTGCCCCTGAGATCAGCAGGATTGCTTGATGGGTAAGTTACCATGCTCAATCTGAGTGAGGCTAGCAGAGTCAGGCCCTGCATTATTATGATTTGTTGAAGGGTATGGAAGACAAAGTGAAGATGCAGCATTCATCTGGGAGAAAGCAGATAGCCTGAAACTATTCAGCTATAGTTTGATCCAAGCCCAACTGTCTGAATTCAGCCATATTTGAAATATGAACGCAAATACCAGATATGAACTTATGTTAACAGCTTTTTAGACTTTGCTTATTTATTGCAGAAGTCCTGTGGAAATTATGAGGTACACAAATGCACAGTTTAATATAGCATACCGTGATCTGCTCTACATGCCACAAATCAGGCCTGGCTTTCAATTACAAATTAGATAGAAGATGTGAAGTGCAGCTTTTCTACCCCCCCAACCCCCACCCTTTGCTTTCTTTGGATTTATTCCTAAAAGCCTCCTTCTCCTACAGTTTCCAGTCTCCTCCTTAGCTAAGGTGCAGCAACACAACTGTCATGAATCAAATCTGAGCAGCTTGATCAGTTTCCAAAGAAAAAGTAGGAGTAAAAGTGATTTTAGGGTCATTATAAACACCAAGAGCTTCCAGACAGTACTAAAATATGGGTCAGGATTCTGCAGGCAGCCCTGCGCTGCGGCAATGCAGACTGGTTGTGCTACAGAGCCGTGTCACACCCCGAGCCCCTCCCTGGGCTCCAGCCGAAACACCATCACCACTGAAACAATTGCAGCATTCCCCCCACCCCCTCCACTGCTGGATGTTTTGGAGAAAGGGGGCAGAGAATCTCCCTCCAGCCACCCTCTTTAGGTGGCTAATACTGACCACGGTGGTGTAGGCTGGTGCGTGCTCTCCAAGTCCACAAGTGCATGGACATGGGAAGGTATCCCAGGGCCAGCCTGTCCTTTGCTACTTCCCACAAGCTGCATGCAGCACCACTGACCTATTTAAACGAGTTTAATTTTAAAACATAGCCCAGGAATAAAGCAGGCAGGAGGGCAGATTAGGTGACAGGTTCTTCTGCTGAATCTGTCCCTCGCTCCCGGAGTAAGAAACTATGTTGCTTCTCTCAGCAATGCGGACGCTCCCAGCAGGAGGCGCGCAAATGTCTTTTGTAATTGGAAATGCTCCTTTTCCAATATATAAAGAGTTTTTCCACAGTTTAATCCCAGTGCGAAGTGCTTTGTTCTCACCCACATGAGCTGTGCTGCTGCTTTGCTCAGCCTTAAGGGTACAGTTTTCCTTTAAATTGCCCTAACTCCCACTGTTTCCTGAGATGCTGCTTTGATGAAATGCAGGCCCTTGCCCAGGCAGCGGCCTTTGGGCTTGACTCTGATCTTATTGACTCTGATGTAAATCAGGATTAGCCCCCCTGGAACCAATGCAATAACACTGAGGGAAAACTGATGAAAGGAAGATCAGAATCCAAGCCCTTTATCTTCTCTTATTAGAAGAGGAAGGTGCTGTTTTTTACTAGGAACATGACTGTACTGAGAGACACAATGACACATCTCCTGTTGAGTTTCCAGAACCGGCTGAGGAGGCCTCTCCCCAAAGAGACTGAACTGCTTTTGCTAGTTTGGCTCTATTCAATTGCTTCACTTTGTTTCTTTCAGTATCACAGTGCACTTCTTTCTGGAGCTGGCTGGCTCTTCTTCTCTCTTTCCTCTTGGCTCCAGTAACCTTGGCTTGAGTCTGCATGCTCACTAGGCATCGGGAGACAAGTGTCATTCTTCATGCTTTGCTTTCTGTGCTAGGACCAGCTGGCATCTCCATTGCAGCAAGATTACAGGGCTGCAGATGGGATGCTGAGTCATGTTTTTAAAAACTTTCTCTAGCTTTGTGCATGCAGTTTAATTGCAGCTCCAACTAACTGTGAGTGCCAAGGAGAGAGACCCAGCTGCTGGAGTACGAAGAATGCATAAATCCTACACTTTCCTTCTTTCATAGGTAAGCCCAGGTTTGCAGTGTGAAAGTTTCTGTAGTTCTCAAGCCTGTCTGCTCAGAAGAAACTGAGCCAGCAAACGAAAGCAAATTAGCACCCAGTGTTTAATGATACATTTGGGGACCACAGTTCTGTTTCTCACTGCCATGATCCTTCTCCAACATCCACACCTCCTGGCCCAGTCACCCTGCATTTGTCTGCTCCCTCCTTCCTGACCTCCCCCTCTGACCTCCCTTTCTTTAAAGGCACTGTGACTTTTATCACCTCTCTGTGACACATCTGATGAGGTCTGGGGGTCATGTGATGTGATATGTCTGCACCACTAAAAATACACCAACCATCACAGTGACAAAGACTCCAACCCTGCTGAGACTTGGGCACATACATTGATGTCAATGGTGTTTCACACTTACTGACAGATAAGCAGGTGTGTTTGCAGGGAAGGAGAGGAAGCCCTGGGAGATCTCTTTGATTTCTTTCTCCCTTCAGCCCTCCCCCTACATCTCTTTTATCCAGGATCTCACATAAGATTTTCACTCCTGGAGGTGAAAATGTTTCTCAGTTGAGCAGAAGGGACACTATTGATTAGTATGAAGCAGTCTTAGCAGCCATCAGGGTTGAAGAGCTTTGCTTCAGCAGCACAGGGATGAAATGGGTATGAGAGTCTGAAAAGCAGATTTGTTTTGAATGACCAGACAGACCATGGCTGGCCCTCCCACAACCTGTCCAGAGCCAAACAACCCTTTTTGGGGAGCAGATCTTGTTCTGAGTTCTCTGTCCATTTAATTAATTAATTTACTCAGAGCTGAGGCTTGAGGCAAGCTTTCAGCCTTCCAAGCAAAATAAATAAAGACAAAAATTGGGAATTTGAATTACTTGCATTGTGGTGAGTGCCACATGCAGCAGCCATGTGTAAATGGTTAGTCTGTAAATATTTACAACTTTGAAGGTTTTTGCAATGGATAAAAAACACCAGGCCTACATGGGCTGCTGTATCTCATCAGCAATTGAATGGAATAATGAGCTGTCTTCTTTCAGAGTGGTAGCTGTGTTAGTCTGTATCAGCAAAAAGAACAGAAGTACTTGTGGCACCTTAGAGACTAACAAATTTATTTGGGCATAAGCCTTCATGGGCTGAAACCCACTTCATCGGATGCGTGCAGTGGATAATACAGTAGGAAGATATATATATACACAGAGAAATGAACCACAACACCCATTTTTTCATGTTCTCTGTGTATATATATCTTCCTACTGTATTTTCCACTGCATGTATCCAGTGAAGTAGGTTTTAACCGAAGAAAGCTTATGCCCAAATAAATTTGTTAGTCTCTAAGTTGCCACAAGGACTCCTCGCTCTTTACTCTGTCTTCTGCTTGGTTTGCTTTTTGCCTACTTGTCCCTTATCTCACAGAGATTGCAAACCCACGGCCATCAAAGGCCTAATTCAAATTCTCTTCAAAGAGTTGCAGCATTTGGTCATTTATGCTCCTGCATTGTTATTGTCTGGTTAATTTTCACCAGCGGTTTGAGAAGGTTCTTTTGGATTAAAACTGATAAAGTAAGTGCACCCACTGGGGAGAGAGTAGGCCCCAGAGGTGGGATTTCTCTTTCCTCCTCTTTTCCTATTGCAGGAGAATAAAATACATGTTGATTAGGATTCTATTGCCCTCCTGCTCCCTACCTGAAGCCTTATCCTTTGACCATTTCAGCTGGCTCCTGTGGGAGACCAGGCTGCCAAATGGGATAGGAGCTGCAGGTAGCCACTGAGCAGGAGGAGCAAGGAGAGACCTTAGCAACAAAGGTACTAGGTTTTCATGCAAATATCCCAGGTAATAAAAAATCAGGAGAAGGCATACCTGGCTAGAAACTGACCTTTTGTTTTGATGGGAATTTTCCTACGTTCTAGCAGCAGTAAAATGCCAATAAAGATTTGAATAGATTTTTGTTTTCTTCCATGTGACTCTGTCTTCAAAATTAAGAGGGATTCAAAGACCTGGTGACTTTTATCAGCCTGACTGTGCTCTCATTAACAATCCCATTCTCTCAGTGAAACCCCGAGGGCAAACTCCTCTTGTTAGGTGGATTAATATAATTTAAAGGAAGCTTTGAACAACTCAGAAAGCTGCATTTCCTCTGAATGCCCAGAGACAGGTTGGTAGGTGGGGAGAGAAGGAATAGGAGAAAGCTCTCCATCTCCCAGAAGGCAATGTAGTATGTCTGATGTATTAATCGCACAAGGTGCTTATTTATAATATTACATTTATTGAAGAAAGAATATTTGGGGCATGAAAATATCCTTCTCCCTTCTTTTCATGCAATGTCTAAATCTTCTTAACTAATGGGAAAGTTTCCAACTAAATAATGGATAACTCCATTTTTGCCTGCAAACTGACTTTCCACAGGATAATTTTCATCTACAATATACACTGATGCATTTTGTTCTCATTGCCAAGGTATATAAGGTAGAATTGACTACGTTTTCATTTGAAGATGCTGTGGTGAGTATTTCACAGAGTGACAGCTGCCTCTGAGGCTGGGCTCTCCTGCTGATGGGGGATTAAAGCTCTCAGAGGTAAAATGGGTGATTCTGTGCATACATCTTTACTGACACCATTTGCTGCTTTCCCTCGTGGGTTGTGGGTTTGTGTACGCGCTGCCCCTAGAGGGCCTCTTTAGCTTGGTGTATGTGTCCTGTTAGCCCTTGGAGATTTGGAGTGTGAGTGCTTCAGATTAAATTGTTAATTATAATCATTATGTGTTGCCTGCCAAGAAGGAGCTAAAAACCAGAGCAGGTGATCAGGTAAAGACATGAGAAGTAAATAGGGATGGTTTACTTTATGTGCAGGATGAACAAATGTCCACTGTGAAATAACTCACAGGCAGGTGGTTATTGCAGTGATTTTTTAAGAAATGGGGAGACATTTTCATGGACATTTTGTAATGTTTTCCCTCTTTCATTTCAAAATTTGAAATTTCATCAAAATTAACAAAATAATAATAATAATCACGCAGGTCTAGTAGAACTGAATCCACTTTTGTCTCTGGAGGAGGAAATAAACAGGGATTATAATAAAAACAAGCAAGAAGCTGGGATTTGGACCACAAAGGAAGTTGGCACGTTGAGCCTGCTCATCCATTCCTGCTCTTTCTATGGTCTTGTGGCCACTGGAACAGCATTGCATTACCAGCAGCTGACTCCATTGTTCTGTACTGCTGTTTGCATTGCCCTCTGGAATGCGGAGGCGGCTGCACTTGGGGGAAGCCAGGTTCCAAATTCAAACGTTGCAGCTCAGACCAATCTCTAGTATTAACCAAGTATTTGAGAGCACGCATCTATGCCAGAAGACAAAATAACTCTCTACCTCTACTGTTGCTAACACTCACGGTCACAATGAACTCAGTTTTAGTCCCATTCAAGTTTATGGGAATTTTATCACCGTCTTAAATGTCAGTGGGACCAAACCCAGAACTCTGAGAATACGCTCTCGGCATAGAATGTAGACTGTGTTTTGTAAAATAAAAATAGTCAATACAATAAGAAATTTTATGAACATAACTGTGGCCTGAATCAAATTATCTTCAAAAATGTTCAACTGATTTGTACAGGCTACGAGGTAAATACTGCCTTTGATTTATATTCCCCAAAACGCTGCACAGGGGAGCCTGGACCATCAAGGAGACTGATGTGTTGATTGGAGGAGAAGATTATGTTAGTCATGTTTATTGAGTGTCAGATATTGAAATATGTTGATCACCTCAAAATATTCGCATACTATGACTTATAATATGGTGTTAAGTTTTACAAAATATAGTGAATGATAAAATGCACCTCTGAAAGGTTACCACTAGATGGCAATCAAAATGTCAATAAATGTTATTTGTCTAAAACTATTAGAGCAGGCTAATGCCAAATATATGTTCCCCTGATGCAGGCAATTGGTAAACCTAGAATAAATGTGCACAGCTGCAGAGTGGAAAGATAAAGGAAACAAGAGGGAGCATGCTGACAAATGCCCAAATGCAGTGTTGTTGTAGCCATGTTGGTCCCAGAATATTAGAGAGACACAGTGGAGGCGGTAATATCTTTTGTTGGACCAAGTTCTGTTGGTGAAAGAGACAAGCTTTCAAGCTCACTCAGAGCTCTTCTTCAGGTCTGGGAAATGTCACAGCTAAATACAAAGTGGGACAGATCGTTTAGCATAAGTAGTTAGTATATTTCAAGGGACCAGTCAAGGTGAAGTAGCCAATTAACACCCCTCCAGTCATGGAAGGGAGGAGGGGGAAAAATCTTTGGGATGTTCAGTGGGTTATAGATTGTTGTAATAAACCATAAATCCGGTGGCTCTATCAGTACATTATTTTTAGTGTCTAGCCAAATTATGAAGTTAAGGTCTCAGGTGTGCTGTGCAGGTTTTCATGCAGGGTGAAGACTGACAAATAAGATGTAGAGTGATCAATTTGTGAAAAATGTTTGCCCCAGGTGATATGGTGTTTTTGTCTTTTTATCGTTTTTCTGTTGGCCATTACACAAAACACAATGGCTGCTCTCCTACATGCAGTTCATCAGAGTGGCCTGCCCCTAGAAGAGGTTTCAACAGAAGTGACTAGAGACAGCAGGCAAAGGGGCAGAGATAATCAAGAATCACTTGATCAGCTCAACCAACTAAGAGTGACTGTCTGTCCTGTCCTACCCTATGGGATATGAAAGCCACATGTTGTGCATTGTGTGTGTTTGTCTTCCTTGTCCCTGTGCCATTGAGCCCCTATCTTCAGCATGGTTTTTTTTCCTTCCTCCAGAGTCCAATAGCTGATATTTCTGGCATTCCGATTTGTGATTCAGATGATGTGGTTGTTTGTCATTATTAGTGATTTGTTAGGATATCAGCAATGCGTTTGGCATTGTACAGAACACAACCATCGTTATTTCTTAGTATTGTGATAGCACCGAGGAGCTCTAGGCATGGGCCCAGGAGTCCCTTGCTCGAAGTGCTGCATAAACACAGGACAAAAAGACAGTCCCTGCCCCAATGAATCAGTGTCCTGAAGAGTTTTACTGTCTAGCAGGGAAACATCAAAAGACCAAATGGAAAGCATCACTTCAGAGACCTTTTGCCTATTATTCATGTGTGTGAGTCAGAGCGTGGACAGATTACATACGGACTAAGCCAAAGGTGGTGCTGGAAAGGCCTCTGAGGGGTCGGAGGAGATGCAAGAGAGGACAATGCCATTGTTGCTGATGGAGGAGACAATGAGGGGGGACAATGAGACAGAGGAGGCACTTTCCCCTTACGCATCCTTCAGCAGTGGAGGAGTCTTTAGAGACTTTGCTGACACCAGCCACTTGATGGTTAGTGCAGATTTGCTATTCTCTTCTAGCTGTGGCCCATAGCTGTGTGGTGGTTTCCTGATGTAGCTGTGTATTGTAGAACACTTTGCTCTAGGCACACTGAAGATGCTGCTGAGGCAGGGAGCACCTGCTGTGGTAATCAGCCTTGTCTTATTCCTGTTCTTTGGATCCAAATGGACACAGGAGTGCGAGAGTATCACAATGCACCAAGACGTTCACAGGTTCTAATGCAGGGAAGAGATCACTGAAAAGAAGCAAAACAAACTCATCCAAATCAACACTTGGCTTCTGCAGCGAGACGTGAAATCCCCAGGTCCAAATCATGCACTTCCTACCTCTCTGTCAATATTGATTTTTGTAACCCTTTTCTGGAGTTGTTCAAACTTAGCATAGACAGAGAAGTCAGCAATAGTCTATGGGGACAATTCGAGGAAGATTATGGAATCAATAGTCAAATGGGTCTTTTCTGTCTATAAAACCCTCTGATTCTATAATGCATTACATGTGACTCCAGAACCGAGGAATTGAAATGTCAGATTTTATGTGAGAAGAGCAACATATTTAAGGGAAAAAGAGCACCGAGGACAAAGATTAAAAACTCCCTGGGCCTTGGGGAATGTTCTGAAGTGATTAGATTAAGAGAGAAGGAGATCAGCTCTGCTTTGAACTGTATTTGAGTTTGCAAAATTACTGGAACCACATACAGTAAGAAGCAATTTGAGCAAGTGTCACCTGGGTGCCCTCTGGGTCTAGCTTTTTGCTTTGAGACTGTATGCTATTCTATGTATTTGCCAGTGGAACGGGGACCACTGAATATTGTGTATTAGAAACCTGGGTCTAATGGTTTTGGTAACAATAAAGAGATGTGCATCCAATTAACAGAAATAATTAGAAATTAAATTAGCACTCTCTCCTCTGGACCTCAGAGCTGGAGATGAGGCACTGCCACTTTCTGAAGTGTATAACTTGAGAATCAGAGCAGCATGTTGCAACACATCTGGATACAAGAGAAGGAGAAGGTTTAAAGTGTAAATATGCCCTTGCTTTAGCGTGGGAGCTAGAGAAGAAACTAGTGAGTGAGAGACTAGTCACACATTTGTAGAAATCAGTTCGTAAAGAGGCCACATGCAGCTGTTCTTGCTCAGGGATTGAGTCAATCCCTAATCAGGCAAACACAGAGAGAAAGTGTCTTTGGGGGGATTTCTCTCAGGCACTGCGGTGTGCAAGGGCTCTGGCTGGATTCGAAGACAATGTGGTCTTGTCTTATTCATGCGGAAAGCCCTGATGCCACAGGATGTGGATGCCAAACCAGAATGTATTGATAAAACCCATCTCAGACATGTCCTATATCCCAATCTCTTTATAGTGTTAATCACTGCAGTATTGAAGACCCAACCCAATGCTTATTCCATTCAATGGAAAGATTCCTCATGAGCTGGCTTTGGCACTGGCATTCAATCAAGCTCATTTTCTTTCTGTCTCATTTCTGCTCAGGTTACCTGATCCGTCCATTGTTTGTTTATTCGAAAATCTCTGACTACTTCCATCCCCAGGACTCCATCCCCGTGTGCCTGGACACAGCAGACTGGTGCTCGGGGCTGTGGGTGAGCGAGCACCCATTCTGAACACCAGTACACCTACCTCTCGTTGCATCCATGAAAACTCCTCACCTCACATTTAGGGAAGCAAAACCTGATCTCCTTCGTATCTCTGAGTAGCGGACAGGGTGTGGTCTGACAGAATTGGGAAAGGGGCCAACTCAGTGAACAGACTCGTCAGTAAGTGTTTCCACTCTCCTCCCCACTCTGGGCTGGTGCAGATCCACTGAAGTCCGGGTGCTATGTCCATTTACACCAGCTGCAGATCTGCCCCTCTGTTTTCAAGTAGAGCATTGCTGCTAAAGAAGAGTAAGTAGCAAAACATTCCACAAAACCAGGGCAGTCTCCTGTGTGTAATTGCCCTGGTTCCGGTCTGGAAGCTCTTATTGCTTTTCAGCATAGTCCCAGGGTGACTAGTCCTTGTGGAGGGAGCATTGGAAAACAGGAAGAAAAAAATCTCTTTTCTATAGATGAGGCTTGAAAACATTCAACTGGCCTGTGTCACCTCCCAGAGAGGAAAGTGCTGCAATGGCAACAACAGCTGGCAGCTGGTTTCCACATGCCAGCCTGCTTGGAGGAGAGCACACAACCAGGTCTCACAGCTAAATGTGCAAGACAGGACATCCCAGCAGCATCGAGTTATGCACCACCAAAGAGACAGTAGTGTGCAAAATGCCTATTAACTTTATTAAGAGGACATCGCAAATACACCTTTCTTGGCACTAATGCTGATCCTTCCCCTGCATGCTTCACTTGGGGATTCTGCTTCTTCATCTATGAGAAAACAAACCTTGTAATTGTGGAGGGCCTGCTAGGTAAACCTCTTCCTGTACGTGTATAGACACACCTTGAAAGGGCTTTGCCTTTGGGTGGATGTGGAGAGACTGATTAAAAGGTTCACAAGCAGTGATACAGTGAATTGGAGAGTAGCACGATTGATTCTCAAAATCTGAACCTTGTTATCAGTTTTCCAAAAATATTTTGGCTGCAGCGGCTGCCATTAAACAGCCAACATGTGCCAACAGTTCCCTCCCAGCAGCACTTGGGAACCAGCAGCTATACTTCAAAATTGGGGGTCACTGTGTTGTCTGAGATACCTAGGCTGTGTGCCAACTACTACCAAATGTTGGCCTTTAGTGGCAGCCCCGATGTGCCAATTTGGTGTCATTTTCTGTTCTAATTATTTATAAGAAATAACTTTATCTCATGTAAAAAGAACAGGAGCACTTGTGGCACCTAAAAGACTAACAAATTTATTTGAACATAAGCTTTCATGGGCTACAACCCACTTCTTCGGATGCATTCAGATACTTGCAAGGGGAGATAGATTCAATGTTTGTAATGGCTCAGCCATTCCCAGGGACATTGAATCTATCTCCCCTTGTAAGTATTCTCACACTTCTTATCAAACTGTCTGTACTGTGCTATCTTGATTATCACTTCAAAAGTTTTTTTCTTACTTAATTGTCCTGTCAGAGTTGGTAAGACAACTCCCATCTTTTCATGCTCTCTGTATGTGTTTATATATCTCCTCAATATATGTTCCATTCTATGCATCCGAAGAAGTGGGCTGTAGCCCACGAAAGCTTATGCTCAAATAAATTTGTTAGTCTCTAAGGTGCCACAAGTACTCCTGCTCTTTTTGCAGATACATACTAACATGGCTGCTACTCTGAAATTTACCTCATGTGTGGATTTCATTTGATGAAAAGAATGGTTATGTAGCCCACTACCATGATATCTGAGCACATGCTACAAGGCATCACTAGAGGATCAAACCACCATGGCCAGTGTTTTGTTAGGTGATTGCCTGAAGTTATACTCTTGTTTCCATATTTAAGCATCTGGATAAGTGGCTGTTTTCAGAAAAATGCTGAGCATGCATCAGCTCCCAGCTAACTCAGTGGAAGCTCAGCACCTTGCAAAACTCAGCTACATACACGTATAAATATGGCCATAGGCACCTTGTTTTAGACCCAGAGGGCTGAGTGCTGACAAAGTGCTAGGTATCTAAGGGTATGTCTACGCTACCCGCAGGATCGGCGGACAACTATTGATCCAGCAGGGATCGATTTATCGCGACTAGTCTAGACGTGATAAATCGACCCCCGAGCGCTCTCCCGTTGACTCCTGTACTCCAGTGCTGCGAGAGGCGCAAGCAGAGTCGACGGGGGAGCGGCAGCAGTTGACTCACTGTAGGGAAGACACTGTGGTGAGTAGGTCTAAGTACGTCGACTTCAGCTACGTTATTCATGTAGCTGAAGTTGTGTAACTTAGATCGATCTCTCTCCCTCTCCTTCCCCAGTGTAGACCAGGCCTAAGTCCCTGTTTTAGGTGCCTAAGTCCCAGTTTGGGGACCACTATGATGCAGAAAGCTCCTGCTGAAATCCTGCAGGTGTCTAAACTTGCTCAGCACTGAAGTTTTGCCATAGAAGCTCCCTCAGTACCTCTGGTTGTGCACACGGCTGCTTCCCTGGGGGCATCCACACACCTCTCTCCCACCTAAATCCCAGAGCGATTCACAAACCAAGAGAAGATTGGTTTGACTTCCTAACTCACGGCGGGACCCAGTCTGGTAGGTGTGCTCACAAGCCACTGACTGGATGCAGCATCCACTGCAAGCTTACCCAAAATAACGGGTGGGGGTGGGGCGGGAGGAGGAGGCATTCCCTGGTAACTTTTAGACTCAGACGGCTGAGTGCTGACAAGGCACCTAAGTCCTTGTTTTAGGCTCAGGATCTGGCCCAGAGAGTTCTAGCAGCTCATAGCTGCTAACTCAAGCTATCTGCCTGGCAAATAGTTTTGCTCAATGAACTTGATTGCCTTTCTTTTCTCCCTTCCCCTTACCCAAAATGCAATGCAAATGTCACCTGGAACTCAGAAGAAGCAGACAGATGTGATTACAATTAGAACACGTTGCGTCACTTTAAATTGTATCAAAGAAAAAGAAGAGAACATGAGAAGAGAGAATGAAATGACCAATGAGGATGCAAGAAGAACATTTAGTGCTTTAAAGTTAATGGTATCTGTTGTTTCTGAAGTGTCCACGCTGAATTTCCAAGGACTTCCTTCCTTCCAAATGAGGTTACTGTCTCCCAGTACTGCAATTAAATGTGTCCACACAGCCTGTATTTAGTGCGACCAAAGCACTTAATTTTCATTAAAAAGATGACATTGCAGCAGTTATCAAGGACGGATGGCAGTTAGTTGTATTCATGTTCCTGAGGACAGAAGGGAGCCCACAGAAACATAAATTATCAGGCGCCTTATTCATTTTTTCCTTTCAGTATATCCATAAATTAATGGTGAGCAATAGCTTGTCCTGCATGTTATATACAAGTGCTAAAAAACTTCTCCATCATGTCCTTTCCAATGCTTTCAGGATTTGCCAAGCAAAAGTGCATGTCATTTGATCTCACGTTCACAGAAAGGCCTTGGTTCTCCAGTACCTTGCACCTTATGGAGATCATTTACATTGGTCCTGGTGGGTGTAACACACTGTTCTTTGTCCCTGGCATGACTTTCCAGTTATTACATTACAAGGCTGCCCTGGACAGAGGTATCCACATGCCATTGGGTTTAACAGCTCCGTGTTCAAGATGACTGCATTGTTTTTTGGTCTATAGATTTCCCAGTGGGCCTGTATCACTGTCTGGATGCTCTGGGAATTTACTTGTCCATTTCATTGACATGTTCCATTCCATGGAGTTGGGTTTTGACCATCCTAATGGCCAAGTGAATGTCTTGCCGCAGCCTTTGCTCTGGCTGAAGTGGTTCAGGATGGATTTCTTTGTTCAACAATTCTCAAATGTCTATCCAAACTTCTGGCTTCCATACCTGGAAAGGGGTCAAAATCCAACACCTTGTTTGTGCTTCACTGACTCCAAGCCCACGTACTAAGAATTGTAACAGAACTACTGCGCCACTGGCTCTGAGAAAACCGAGTGGGGAGTTTTAGTGAGAACTATTTCTATTTATTTTATTCTAGTCTCACTGATTGCTGAAATATTTGTATTTGCATTTCAGGATGAGAAGAGACTAATTCAAACAGAAGGGCATCTTTCTTTAAGGCAAATAGGTTTGAAAATGTGGATGAGATGCAAGGAAGAATGTGTTTCACAAGAAGTTGTTTTCATTGGACACAAGTGAGGCAACAATGATTTATCCCCCGAGTCTGATCCTTTTTGCTATGCAGCTTTCCTTTTACTGGCCGTTGTTGAACTGCAGTCATATATTTTTATTTTTTCCACCCTCAAAGCTTATTTCCTACTAACTCTGTGGCAATGACTCTCTTGGTGTTCAGCATTGTCAGGCCCAGTGTCAGAGATTTCAGAGATGCTGAGAGCCCAAAATTCCAGCTGAAGTTGATGGTTGCTGTGGGGGATCAGCACTTTGGAAAGTCAGGCCTGTGATCATTAATGGCTTTAATAGACCTGCCATTCTAGAAGTAGCTCACCATGCATTCTGCAATCTCACCATTTCTCACACGCAGCCTTCTTGTTTGATATGTCCAGCCTGTGCTAAGTAAGCCCTCGAGACCCGTGGAACCCCTGCATGGGGGACTGCCATACTGAGTGGCCAGACAATTACACAGTCGGAGCTTGCTGCATGACAAGAGATTGCTGGTAAAGATCATTGTTCGGTTCCGGCACCCACCTGGAGATTGGAGCCCTGGAAACAGCCATGTGCAGCATTAGGGAATTGAACTAATGCCATTTTACCGTTCAAAGTCAGTGGACCATACCAAACTCCCAGGGAGGAGGGTGGGGAGAAACGTAGAGCATCTCTGCTGTTATAAATTACTGAAAAAAAATAAGAGATTCCCTAAAGTGGGAAGAAGAGATGCACACCCTGTAACCTCAGACATACCCAGTTACATCATGTGGCTTCTAATCCCCTTCAGACTAAAGCCTCCAGCCCATCTGAAACTTCTGGTGAAATGCTGGCATCTCATCACTTTCTCTGTTCACTTTTAAAAAACATATGAGGAAGCCAGACCCTCAGCAGATGTAAATCAGCATGGATCCATTACTTCAGTGAAGCTATACCATTGGCATTAGCTGAGCATCCGATCCTTAGCTAGTAGATGCAATATGGTGTTGTTGACGCCTCTCCCCACTTCGCTGTGTTCTACACCCGTCAGTTATGTCTTGTCCCAATTTAGGCTGTAAGGACTGCCTTTTGTGTTTGGACAGTGTCTAGTGCAATACACAACTGCCAACGTCAGATGTTCAAAACTAGTGAGTCAGTCCCCCAAAATCATGAAATTGGCTTAAAATTTGGATTTTTTTTAAATGGGGTTATTTTTAGTTGCCTTCTGGTTTTGATCCTTAGGTAACATTTGCAAGCTCTTCTCTACAACCACAAGAACTAGAAACATACTGCTTAATAAATGGAAGCTCAGCTTCTCACATTGATTTGACTGCAGGATCTGGGGTTTCAGTAAAACACCAACTATTGCAAGATTTGGAATAAAATCACGAGAGTCTGCCACACTACAGTGGGATCTATTCCCAAATGAGGCCTCTGGAGCAGAATAGTAACACTGCTCTACAGCCAAAATGCTTCGGAAATAAATGTAGTCCAACTTTACTAATTCTGGGTCACTGAGAACGAATGCTTAAAATTGTTGATTGGCTCTAGTTTTCAAGATATGCTATTGGGACAGTATATACGACCCTTGACTTGGGAATGGCGAAGGATAAGTGAGTTATAAAGGGAAAAGATCTCAGTTTAAACCAGAAATGACTAAAATACATCTTTGACTGGATCTATGAATGAATCAATGACTGGGTTTGGACAGTACTTGCTTTTTAGGCAAAACAATGAATGATGCAATCTGAAGCTGGTATTGCGTCATACATGACATGAATTGCATCATGTTATTCCTAGAAGTCATGGATGATGCAATCATAACGAAGCTTACATCACTCTGCTGAACAAATTGCCCTATATCAGCTCTAGAAATCATACAGTGTCGTGCTCTCTTATTTGTCAGTGTTTGATTTTGCAAAGGGACACATTTCTGTTTAGCCAAAGTGAGCAGAGATGCCTCGTACTTGTGTGAACAGTGCAGATAACTTCTGCTATGTTTGTGGTGAAGTGACTTTTGCATCACAAAAGTGCAGTATAATCACTATGGTTAAGAAAGCCTATCACCTTTATTTTGGCTGCAAAACTGGAGATCAGGACAAGAGGTGGGCCCCACATATATGCTGCAACACTTGTGCAACAAATCTTCACCAGTGGTTGAACAGGAAAAGGAAATCTATGCCTTTTGCAGTGCCAGTGATTTGGAGAGAGCCAACAGATCATACCAGCAATTGTTACTTCTGCATGGTGCCTCCAGTTGGGAAAGGTGTGTCAAAGAAGAAAAAGTGGACTGTGCATTATCCAAACATTCCATCAGCTATACACCCAGTACCCCACGGAGAAGGACTGCCGGTTCCTGATGCACCAGAATCATTCTCAGTTGAGTCAGATGAGGAAGACGAAGAGGATAAAACTTCTGGTCCTGAACCATCAATGTCACAGGACCCACATTTTCTCCCATCCTCCTCCTCTGAACCACACCTCATAACACAAGGTGAACTGAATGACCTTGTCAGGGATTTGGAACTACCCAAGAGTAAGGCAGAGCTGTTGGGCTCCAGACTACAGCAGTGGAATCTCCTGGCAGGCTATCAGGGCAAATGGAGCCCATCAATGCTTGCAGACTCTTGCTGGACAGTGACAAGAGATGCTCCATTTAATGAATGCAAGAGACAAACCAAGAAGCACCGAGTAGACACTGAATAGGACTAAACTATGTACATAATAGTTTTTTGCCTTTTGTTTCATAATAAATTTTATTTATATAACCCTTTTGCTGATTTTTAAAGTGTTACATAAACAGAACAGGTGAAATATTATCATGTGTAAAGCAACCATAAACACGTGAAAAGACCTAGGTTTACAATTTATGATTAAAACTCTACTATCTACACAATATACATAGACATGAAATGTAAAAACTTAAGTATCTTAGAAACAGTAGCCAATCAGTTGTTTTAATTGTCATATTTGAATTCAGCACATCAAAATACATAACAAATATCACATTTTATCTCTGAAGCAGACAACTTCTCAAAAATTGTAGACCAGTGTAATCCATATGTTTTGGATAAGTATAGTATTTGTAGCTGGCATGGTACATGACTGATCTTTGCTTAACCAGAAGATGGATGAACAAAACTTGCATTATTTTACTCTGCCCCTGCTGCTTCTTTGCAATACAGCAGGAGAATTAGATGTTGAAACTCTGTGGAGTGAGTTCTACTCCTGCTTTTCTGAGATTAGCTCTAGCTACTCGTCATGCTCCTGTGCAGAAACTCTTTTGGTTTCTGGTCAAGCTGGGAGCTGTGGGCAGTTCCACCATCCAGGGAAGGGAGTGAGCACTCCAAGCATTAGTCTTTTCAAGGCCCTTTCCTCAGGGCTTGTTTCATTGTCCACAAAATAGTCACAAAACGAAAGCAAACCAACTGGCAATAACCGCTACAGGCTTCCCCTTGTCAGCCAAGAGGAAAGAGAAACATCCATTTCCTTCTGGATCCCATTTCCCCTTCCTTTTATTCTTTGGCTCAGCACCATATGACCAGCCAGGACCTGTTCACCCATTATAGGCTGCAGCGCCCTTACCTTGTCACAAAACTCATTGCAACAATTCACTCTGCATGTCACTTATCGTCAGCTATCTTCCAAGCACAAACTGCAGTCATTTCTTGGCCCTTTGACAGCTTCCTCCTGTTCCGTTCTGTAACCCCCTTGCATGCTGTTTTAATTTCCATATTCTTAGTACATTCTTGACTAACAGTGATTTGAAGAGAAACTCCCGATCCTTCACCTTTTTAAAGCCTCAGTCCCTTGGAAACAACACAGTAATTGAATCTACACTGAGACAAATCAAAGTTAAATCAAGTTAATCTGCCCTTCACCCCTCCACTCTGCACCAGCTCAGTCTTTGAACAAACCTACCCTTGATACCAGTAGATTTATCCATATTAGCTCATGTCTGAATTCCCTGGGCCTCCTCCATTCAGTCAAAATCCAATGCAGAAATAACATAAGCCACCTTAAAAAGTGGCAGCTACCTCTAACTCCACGTAGGTTGTGGTGCAAAAGTCCTGCTTACTATTGTTTTTTTCATTTTACACCTATATCAATGCTAGAACCAGGCAAAGACGGCAAGACACAGTCCGCAGATGTTTATCTGAACTGTTACATGAATTCTCATTCACTGAGGCGGCCCCTTTCCCTGTGCCTCTGCTGACCTCTGCCTAGTTGTCTATTCACCTCCTGTTCTGAAGGCTTAAGTGGGCCATCAGCCTTGCACTGGCCCTCACCTCAGCAAAGTCAAGGTAAAATTAGATTGTATCATGTCAGACGCGAACACTCTGTTGGAGAGCCTATACTCTGTATTCTGTATTGCAGTGCACACTATTCTGGTCACGTTTTTCACCTGGGACAGGGAGGGTGGCCTATGAATCTACCAATAAAAAGCAGGCAGGTAACTTCCCTTTAGAAGTTTAAACAGACACTCCAGCTACAAAACCTACAGCAGTTCCTGTTGTCTCCCAGTTACTGCATCACAGGACAGAGGTGTTGTAAAACTGCCTCCTTCCAAGGGTTTATGGGAGCATTTTGCATCTGCTGCTGCAGTGTGTTATAGTCAAATTTTTTACAGGGTTGTTCTTTATGCCAGAATGTTGTTGTTTTTTAAGCACTCGCAACATTATGTAAATCGTCTCAGGGCAGTTGGCAGGAAAACTGACTTAACAAATCTAATAGGTGCCAAGGAGTCTCCTGCCAGCTGATTTTCGGCAGTTTGCTCCGTGTTATCTATTGTACTTTGTGATTGTGCTTGGAACCATGTCACATCTGAGCTGTCACCCTAGACTAATGAGATTTTTCTTACCTGCTCAAGTTTACTATCAGATTTTTCTCCTGCATGAGCAAAGCATGTTGATTAACTTGTTCTCTTTCTCTGGGCTGTTTATGGGAGGTTAAGGTGTCCATAAAAAAAAATTTACAGATGCAAAATTTTTGCTTTTTAATAAATTCTGAGTAGTCTGAGCATCTGAGAGTGAAGCTGGAAAAGGTGAAGGGACTTATCTGTATGATAGGTGGAGAGGGGAGGTGTTGTGCCTTATAGTTGCCACGCTGCTGGGTTCTCAGAGGGCTTTGGGGCAGATTCATGATCACCTTTGCTAGCTATACCCTGGATGCAGTTACCAGCAAGTGAAACAGTCATTCAGGGCCTTTTTTAGTTTTGGTGTAAAATCAGAAGGATGGACAAGGAGAAAACTCACAGTGAATGGGACCCTGTGAGTGCATGATCAAAGTTCTTCCAAGCCAGTGCTCTTGGAACTTTCTAGGTACAAAATCGTAATGCCATGTTATTCTGAGTCTGTCTTTCCAGGCTGGAACGGAGGGTTATTCACAGCATGGATATGCTGCCGGGCTTCCAGGGCTCGTTCAGAAATGGCATGAAGAATCATAGCTTAGGCAGGACGTTAGGTTTGTTTTATACATGGCAGTAGATGTGATTTCTCTCACCTGCCTAAAACCTATGCAGTGTCACGTCCCATTTTAATAAAACAGATTTCCATTGTCTCCCTGCATCACCTAAAATATATATTATGCGAAACCCCTTACAAATACATACATATTGAATAATACATTTTTATTCCAATCTCTTTGAAGGGCTCCAAGGAATGCATACTTACCCAATGTATACACTTAGATGCAAATCAACCGCTACCTTCTGTGTCATGAATAAGGGCCTAATCCTATTCTCTCTGAAATCCATGGGAGCTGAGCCATTGACTGCAATGGAAGCGAGACCCAGCCCTAAATGAACTGGTCACAAACTAAACAGAACCATACTCCTAGTAGCTGCAATCTGGATCCAGATTCAAAGTTTGTGGCTCAGACCCATCTACACATGTCAAAAGCTTCCACGCCTAAATGATATAAACAGCCCCACTCATTCAATTATGATAATAAAATTTGCTGCTGTAAGACGGGGCTGAGATTTGTAAGGGCCTTAGAGACCTGATTCACATTAATTAAATAAGGACTTCATCTTGGAAGTATATGTTCCCAGAACTGCAGAAGACTGGCAGATACAACTAGCTGTCCCTTTGTGGTAAGGAAGTAAAGTGTAATTTGCAAAAATCAGCATGATTTTGGGGAACCTCAGTTTCCGGGTGTCCCATTGCAGATGCTGTGGGTTCCTCAAGCTGAGACGCAAAGCTGCCAGTAAAAATCAGTGGCCGTTTTTGAGAATTTGGAAACAAGCAGGCCTGCCAGTCACTGGCAATATCCAAGTGAGAGCATCCTGTGGAAAGTGACATTTATCAAAAGCCCTGATGAAGTCAGAGAGTTTAGACATTTGGTCCATATAATCGCTCAAGTCAGATCTTTTACCAAAACAACAAGACCCTGTTAGGTCTGGAGAACTAGGCTGGAAAGAACAGGCTCATGCAAAGATTTTCAGAATTTTCCACTTCCATTCTGGACAGAACCAAGAAGTGTGGAGAAGAGTGAAAATTAAATACTCTAGAGTAAGAGAAAGAAGCTAAATGAGGGTTCTATCACCTGTTTGAAGGGAGGTTTTGATCTGTTCTCATTTCACGAGAACTCACTATTCACCCATCTTCCAAATTGCTATGAAGTGCAGCTGACCCTTCCTGCATCCCAGATATTAGCTGCTTTGCACTCTGGAAATGGTCCATTTCTGTGTTAGATTTCTCCTCATCTCTTAGCTAGTTTTTAATCCATGTCAGGACTTGACCTTTCATCCTGTGCTCCATTTCCAAGGAGAATACTTCCAACATTCACTGACAAGAGCTGTGCAATGAAAACCACACGCGGCTCAAAGAGAAAAAACAGCATTGGATAAATAGGGTCATCTTATTTTTCAATTTTCACATGTTCATGAAAGCAAAGATTCATCTGGCTGAGCATGAAGACAAACTGCTTCAAAGAGCAATTTTAATTGAAATGATAATGATGGAAGTTTTCTAGCCTAAGTTGAAATATGCATTACAAATACTCACTCCTCTTAGGAAACATATATATGAATAATAATACAATAGTAGGCTTTTGCTGAAAGCCCTTTGCTTACAATATACGAGAGTTACTTGTTTTCTGAGGCCACCGTTTATCTTTTTTTCCCCAAAAATAAAAAACAAACAAGTTTAATATCCGACTCCCTTTTCTTACATATTTCATTTTCCTCTCCCCCCCTCATCTCTTATACATTAGTATTGTTTTAGCATTGTTGCAGCAAAAAGGATTGCTTATAATATTTCACTATCACAAAGGACTATATTCACTATGACAACCCAGAAGTGGTTTACAAAGAGAGTCTTTCATACCACAAATGTGGGGCCTGGCCTTGCAAACATTTTCTTGTTAAGACCCTTGCCATGAACAAGGAAGCATCATAAAAGCAAGGGTTTGCAGGATGCAGGGATTAGGGCTCATCTATACTTGAAATGCTACAGTATCACAACTGCAGCTACCACTGTAGCGCTTCAGTGTAGACATTACATACCTCCACAGGAGGGGTTCTGCCATCAGTGTAGCTAATCCTCTTTCCTGAGAGGTGGTAACTAGGTTGACAGAATTCTTCCATTGACCTAGTGCTGTCTACACCAGGGGTTAGGTCAGCTTAATTATGTTGCTCTAGGAAAGGAGGGATTTTTCACACTCCTAAGTGACATAGTTGGGTCAACCTAACTTTTTAGTGTAGACCAGACCCTAGACACATTGATATAACAATTTTTCTCTTCGAGTATTTGTAGCTGCTCAGATTCCATAAAGCATGGGCTCACTCTCTGTATCATCCTAGCTCTGCTATGCTGGAAACATACTGCACTAATTCATGCTGAATTATTTTAGCACAGGGTCTGTTCCCATGCTAAAATAGATCATGAGAGCGACAGTGCTTGGAGTTGGTGCTGTACAGTATATCATCAGTAAAACAGTTCTTGATTATGTATAATGCAAAATACTGCCATTCCTGTGATGCATGGAACATCCCCCTCAGTAGGCTACAGAGCCATATGTTTTCTTGAAAGACCAAAATTTATCATCTTAGAAAAAAAATAAGTGTTAAGAATGGAGGTGGCAGTTATTAGTGAAAGCAGAGGTAAGGTGAGCATGAATAGAATCATCAACATGTAGGGCTGGAAGAGCCCTGAAGAAGACATGAAATCCAGCCCCCTGTGCTGAGACAGGACCAAGTAAACCTAGACCACCTACTCTTCAAAATCTCCGACGATGAAAATTCCATAGTCTCCTCTCCAACCCTGTTCCAGAGCTTAATGACCCTTGTAGTTAAAAAGTCTTTCTTAATATCTGACATAAATCTCCCTTGCTGCCAATTAAGCCCATTGCTTCTATTCCTACCTTCAGTGGACTTGGAGAGCAATTGATCACATTCATCTTTCCAAAAGCCCTCAACATATTTAAAGACTGCAGCATATGGAGACCTCTCTTCTGAGAGGTTAAAGTTGAAGGCTGTACCTCCAAGATGCTGTATTTCTGGAAGGAATAGAGCTTTTAAGGCAGAAAAACCATTCTTCCAAGTATTCTGCCATTTCCCAGAGGCAGTACGTCCTGGGGCCGGGCAAAATATTTCCCAGTGAAGTCTTTCAAAAGAAGATTCCCCACCCCCCAATAATACAAAGTTTTCTGTTTTTTTGTGGGGTTCCTAGTGTTTTCCCCCACTGAAAATGAGGAGTGAGGGAAAGGAAAGGGTGTGAAGGAAGACAAAAAAAGCCCAATGAAAAATGTAGAACAATATGGAACTGTTCTTACTGTATGAAAAAACATTTGTCATAAAAAAAATTTCAGTGAAAAGCTTTTGACCAGAACTAGTGGCCCCAGTCTGCTGAGGAGATTCTGTTGGTAAAAAAGAATCATGGCAGGATCCTTAGTTGCTTGTGTTCTGGGTGCCATACGTGGAAAGACGAATGCCACAGGAACTAGAAATATTTTCTGTCCCTCGTCTCCAATGAGGGATATGTTTGTGCCCTTCTGAAAGGTCCACATTAATAGCACCGCCCAGAGATATTTTGCAGGAAGTCTGAACTAGAGACAGGACAAAACTGGATGCATTTATTTGTGAGAAACAATCTTTCCATATACCATTCCCAAAATGACAGCTGGTTTGCAAAAAAGCATTCCCAACATTGGCCAATCTTCACTTCAGCTGCAGTGTTGGAGAAGGGGCCATGCCAGGAAGGCATTTTGAATTGACTTTAGACAGAACTACGTCTTCCTTTTCAGCATTGGGAAAGTGGATGGATGCACACCACGATGTAGCTTCAACTCAAAGGTGGGGGATGTATTCCTTGACTTCCATGTGCCATTTGCTGTGCTCCTACTCTAATCACAGCCCCGGTGCCTGGCACAGATAATTCCTTCCCTGTTGCCCAGCACGCCCCAGTATGTCCCAAGAAGGCTGCCACGGGTAGATCTCGCTGTTTGTACAGTCTCTGGAATTAGTTGCTGTTCTGGCATGAGGGATTTTTCACTGAATAATGGGCAAAAAATGTTTTAAAAAATCAAACGGACCTGTCTCTCAAATGTTCTGTTCATTGCACATCCCTTGCAGCCTGTTGCTATTCCAAGAATTATGGGCCATTTAGAACATGCATAATTCTTCCTAATGGATGCCAGACATTTGTTATTGTCCTACAAAGGCTGGGAAGGAACACAGTAGCTTTCAATGGGAGGCCTTTATGGAAACAAATGTCTTTTAAGAGCTACATAGGAGAGCAGGAACATGTTCAGCACTCGGCTCTGTGTAGCTGCTACTTTATTAATATGGGAATACAGAGAAAACTGTGATGAAGGTTCATGGTCACAGTAATAGATGGTTTCCACTAGACTGCCTAGTTGGATTGTAGTTGGGATATAGTTTAGCACATCACTCTGCCTCCAGGTTTTTATTGTGGGATTTGACTCTGCTCTGTGAGATAATCACATAAAAGCACAGAGCATTTCTCAATGGGATGCTTTCAAAGAAAAGGTGGATGCTACCACGGCATCTTCTCCTGGAGTGACTCAGGTAAACCATAAAACATTTCCCAGTAATAACATGGTTAAGGAAATATTTCACAGTGTGGTGTTCTCATTCATGGGTGCTGGGAGCAAAGTAGCATGAATAAGGGATTTTTTTTGGTTCACTGGCAATTCTGAAAAATTGGGAGGAAATCATTCTGGGTCAAAATGAACCTATTTAAAAACAAATTTCAACAAACTGAAAAGGTGAAAAAAAATGTTTCAGGTCAAACCTGACATTTTGTTCGACCCAGACAAAATATTTCATTTTGATTTTGAACATTGTACATTTCTTTTAACTGTTTCTTCATAAAATGGAAGGAAATTTCTGAACAAAAAGTGTTTCGGAACAAAAATTTTCTTTTTGAAAATATTGAACCAAACTGTTTCAGCATTTTCAGATATTTTTTCCGCCACAAAATTCAGTGAACATTTGTGGTGGGGGAAGCCCCTGTATTTATGGCAAACAGGCCTGGGGGATGCAGAATTGCCCAGGGTTTTGTTCCTGCAGACTACTGTGCCTTCAGGCATGCAGATAATGTTTTCAAAGTGACTACACACTTGGGTGCCTCTGATCCCTGGGGGTCCAGTCCAAAGTGCAAGACCCTCATTTTCAGAGGTGCTGAGCGCCTCCATCTGTTCCCTTCCTCTCCCCACATTGACTTCTCTTGATATTCTGGGTGCTGAGCACTTCTGGAAATCGGGGCTTAGCTGTTTCTAATTGGACACCCCAAATCAGTGATGACTATGGAAAACTTTGGCCACCGTGGGCACATTTTTGGAAGCCCTCTGAAAATCTGACAGCAGTAGACACAAAACTTGTCTTGGTTGAGCTCTAAATTCCAAACCAGTCATGCTGCTCCTGTTATGCTTTGTATCAGTTAGTTACAAGGTAGCTCAGCTCTTAGCAAACATGGCTCTTCTCCTCCCACTAGCCCCGGGCCCCATCACAGGTAACTCCCTGCTGCATAAAGCTTCCAGCTACTGCTTTTAGCTTCCAGCAGCATCACTGCATCTTAACTTCACTCTGCCTCCTGCACCCAGACAGCTCTGGCAACTGAATCCCAGCAGTGTTAGACTAGCAATATGGGGAGATCCGGAATGATATCTCCACTGTTATACCTCTGCAGGTGACTACCAGTGGGTGTGACCAGTCAGCTGGAATGTGCTATCCCCAAGTTGGTACTCATACCCACTGCAATCTGTGCTGATTCAGCAGCGAGGAAACCAAGGCTCAATTTTTATCGTCACTGTTTCTGATGCCCGAGATCAGAATGAGGTCTGAGGTGGGGGCAGGGCTTTTGCGAGGAGGCAGAGGTGAGATGGGCCATTGGCTTTTCAAAGTGGAAAAACTCATCAGCAAGGGGCTTTGAACCTGATCCGAGATTTATAGGGATGAGGCATGTGCGTGACTCCAACAATCTGATTAACTTCAACTTTTCCTGTGTGAGTGTAACTGTCTGAACTGTTGTAGTAGCTGCCTGATTTATGGCATTTCATTAAGCTGGTAAACTGTAAAAGGTGCCGTTCGTATTGAATTTTGGTACCATAAAAGGACATAAAACAGATACATACAAATGCTGGCAGCCACAGATAAATTTTCATTAGTACATTAGTTTAGTTTCTGCTGTAGCAGGAGCTGCTGCTGTGACAATAATTATTTCACTCCCCTAGATGGCAAGGAGAGGGTCTGCAGGATGCCGGGAGTTCTGGTGGGGCACTGTTACTAGCTGGTCTGGTTCTCAGGGCACCCAAGGCCACAGGTCACCTCGTTACCCCCTCCTCAGCAACTGGGAGTGTCTCTTGTGGTAGCTGGAGGTCAGCTCCCTAACACTGTCAGGCGCTCTTCTCTGGGCTACAACACCCCTGACTTTGTCTTGCAGGTTAACAAGGAGTGCCCCCCCTCCCAGCTCCCGAGTTCCCCTGTGATTGGTGTCACAGTTCGAAGCTTTCTCCACAGCCACGCGGGCTACAAACTTAAAGAAAAAGTAAGAATGAAGGCTGAAATCATCGCACATCCTCTTTTAGGGCCGGCTTTTGGAAGTGCGGGGCCAAATTCTAATGGGGCCCAAGCAAGGATGACTTTAAAAAAAAAACCAGGTAAAAAAACATGTGGGGCTTGTACTCACTGGGCGGTGCTCCGAGTCTTTGGCGCCACTTCGGCGGTGGGTCCTTCACTCACTCCGGGTCTTCGGTGGCACTGAAAGACCAGCTGCCGAAGTGCTGCTGAAGACCCTGAGCGTTGCTGGGTGAGTAAAAATTAAAAAGGAGCCTCTAGCCAGGGAAGGGATTCTCACTGGGGCCCTCTTCGGCTCAGGGCCCGGTGCAGGGGAATTGGTGGAATAGGCCTAAAGCCGGTCCTGTCCTCTTGACTCCAGCAGCTGGGGCTTTAAGGAAAACAATAACTATCATGAGACTCATGACAAAATCATGAGAGTTGGCAACACTGTAAAAATCCCCCTGCCTTTCAGAGTCCCTGCTATGAATCACCCTCCTAATGACAGGAGAAATGTCACACCTGGGTCAGACAGAGGGAGGCACTAAAGGGATGACTTCCTTCCCCATTGGCTAGGTCAGTGTTTGATTATCGTAGCACCGATCCCTTTTTGGAGGGACAGCAGGTCCCTGTGATATCAGTGCCACTCAGAGGCTGTAGGATCCTTTAAAGATTTTAAAAAAACAAAAACCCAAGATCCAAGTTGCTGTTTTCTTGGCACTAATCTCTCTCCCTCTAGGGAAAGGACACCACAATAAATCTTTATTTCTCATGACGGGTTGCCAACTTTAATAAAGATTTCACTGGAGGACTGGAGAAGCCAGCGAGCCAGTGTTCTGAACATTAGAAGTAAGAAGATACTGTTCTGTCTGTGTCTGTGTGCAAATAGGAACTGGTTTGGATTGATTTATTTTCTGTTTTCGTCTGAAAGCCCTGTTTCTGAGCTATCCTGTAGAACCAAGCAAATAATTGTCAATGAATAATTTTGCCAATAAATGAAGCCACTTTTTCCTATTCCTAGAATATCTCTGATTTTCTTAAATAAATTCGAGCAGCAAACACATTAAATCATTTTTTAAAATAAACAATTATTTTTAAAGACTATGGATTGATCCAAAACCTGCTTCCTGTGAGCATTTGATATCTGAAATTCAGTCACTGCAGTTTAGTTCTTATTGGCCAGGTAAGACACATGGTATAGTTTCTCTTCCCTGACTGGATGAATGAAGAAGTGCAAATATTTTCAATGTAGTTTTCACGATTGTTTGAATGTGTGACTGTGAAAGAGTGGGAGTTTTTAGCAGACATTTCAGCCTAGCAAGTTCAGCACTCCCCTGACAAGGTTTCCGACCAGACAATCTAACTGGCAAAGGAGAACTCTCCTTCAGAAAAGAATTAGAGAAGTCCCACTAGTTCATGACTCCTTGTCCTATATGGTTTCTGCTCTCACTTCCCCTGCAGTGTATCCTCTCTTGTGATCTCTTGTCTCGATGGTCTCCTTTCAGTTGACTGACGGATCGATGGAGATCCTTGCAAAATGAGAACCGGCCTCAATGTCGTCTATTTCATCTCTACAAAATTTAGCAGTCTCCCTTGTTCTGGGATCCCTGCCCCTCTCTGAACTCAGCAATCTTCTCCCCAAGCAGACAGACATTCCTCCCTGCTCGCTAGCAGCTCCTGGCAGGGGATGCAGGAGTACACAGATAAAAATTAGCTTGCACCAGGACAGAAAACAGAACCATTTATTTCCTGCTTCATCAGGCAGTAACCTAAATACTTCAGATGTCATTTCCTAAGAGAGTTTGAAAATGCAATGATAGCCTGATTCCGACTCATCACAGCTGGAGAAGATCCAGCTCGTCAGAGTACAATATTTGGTTTTGGCTGCTTAAAAAGAATATAAATGGGAGTCGGGGGAGAGAACAGCAGCAAGAAGTGTCCCAGCCATAGCAACAGCTGGTTACTAAGATCTTAGCTACAGTCTATTACTTGTCTGAGAAGGAGGTAGTATGGGGTCACATACCATCTAATGGATTTTAGTACGCATGCTCCAAGTTTTCCCTTTTCTCCGTCTGGGTCACCCAAGTTTGCAGCAGAGATGGATTCTCACTGTCTATCCACCTAGGTTTTTATACTGTGCTCATCACCATGGCATCCACCATTCATGTTCACCAATCATCATACCTGCAGTGTCACTGGCATAGGGAATTGTGGTTCTCTCCATCCCTTAGTTCAGAGTCTCCAAAGATGCCTGGACTATAAATGAGACTATAAATGGACTATAAATCCCACTCTCAGAGATTTCAGTGACTATAGAGAAGAAGGGCACTTTGTTGGATTGTGGGTGCCACTTGAAATGGGCTTAAAAGGACAGAGAATGTCTTTGGGCTAGTGAACACCATTCAGAAAAGACCATGATAGGCCTCCCATTTTGCTTCTATGCCGTGTTAATAGTCATGCTCCAACTAATGCTTGTTTGTTGGCCTGGCTCATTGGTTCACCTTCTTGAGCCATATATTTTTCTTCTAAACTTCAGGAAACCGCCATCACTGTTCAGACAATCAAGGGGTTTCCTTTATTCCAGGGGACAGCTGATCCATCTCCGCTGGGAAACCAGAATGATGTTAGCACCCTCATGCCCTTCCAGCACAATAGGGAACAATAATGTAATTATAGTAGATAATCTACTAATACCCAATAGAAATGTAATTATAGAAGGTGCATTAAATTCCAATCATTCTAGTGTCTTAGCAACCAAGTGAACAAAGTCAAAGTAAATAAAAGAACGTGCCTGATAAAATGATTTAAAAATAATGATGGGTAATAAAATATAATTGGACAAAATAATCCTGAGTTCCCTGCTCACTAGTGACATTGGCTCAACTCGGAGGTTCAGAGGAGACTTTTGTAAATCTCATTTCTAACATTCTGCTCTTGCAGCTCGTAGTGTCACAGTCTATCCAAATTCACATGTCTAATTAACATTTTGCCCTGAATTAGACAGGGAAGCTCAGTGGAGAGGAACTGATTGCAGACATGCAGGCATGCTAAGGACCTTCCGAAGATGAATGCTAACCCCATTCATTATATTTACCAATTAGAGTTTAATTACTTATAATTAGCAATAATGCTCCATTCTTTCACTTGTTTGGTTCTGACATTTGTGAGAAAGATGTCGTGTCCTGGACTTTTAATACACACAACAATGGTGAAAGTAGATTGTCAGAGTCGCAATTTGTTTTCAAATAGCATTATGACCACAGTGATCTGTCAGTTATTTAAAAATATTTCTAATCTTTATGCAGAGAATTCAGATCTCACTTAGTCACCTTTTGATTTAATTTTGTTTATCCTTTAATTACATATCTATAGTCTGGGGCGGGGTAGAGAAGGAGGAGAGAGGTATCCTTTACTTTCCATAGGTGGTCTAAAATTAAATATTTATCCATATCTCCTGCCAAGGTTTTTAAACTAATTAGGATCAGGTTGGTTCAGTTTGGGGATGAGAAGCCTCCAGGAAAATGTGGTGATTCAGTGTAATTGATACAGTAGGTTGGGTCCTGCTTTCTGTTTCAATGACAATAAATAATAATAATGCAACTGCATGACACTAGGTGAGCCGTGTTGCTTAGCTATGCCATTTTTACAATGACATGTAAAACCCAGCCCTGAGCAGGGCTGGTCATTAAAAATCTAATTGCCTAGTTCCAACATTACAGGTCCCCTGACTCCATTCCAACTTGGTTGTTTTTATTTTATGGTCCTTAATAATTCATTGTTTTTATTACATGAGCACCTAGAGCTGCCAAACCAAGATCGGGGCTCTCTTGTATGAGGGCCTGTACAAACAGCAGAGTCAGAGAAAGGCTACCCAGAGATCTTGCCATTTAAGCAGGCAAGAGATGAAGGGTGGCATTAGTATCCCCATTTTACAGATGGGGAATGAGATGCAAAGCTATTAAGTGATTTACCCTACTGCCTAGTTGGGAATTGAACTCCTAATCTCCAGTGCTTCAAGCCCAAGACCACTCTTTCTCCTCCAAATTGGTTTTAATGGAGAAGTTATATATTAGTGGTTCGGGTTTGATTATCAATTGACAAGACATCAGGTAACTCAGCTCAATCAGTTTATTAATTAAAAACAGATCAGCACAAACAGAGAGGTTCATACATTACCTCCTCCAGAGAACAGCCTTGCTTACTTCTGGCAGATTTTCTGCACATACAAAGAACGAAGGCTGGAACAGTTTAACAATCAGTAGATTTCCACAGTAAAGTTTAGCATGAATGCAAGGCATTCTGGGAATACAGTTCTTAGTAATACCAGCTTAGCATAAGTACAAAGCATTTGGGTTCATAAATGGTATTGGCTCATATATTCCTCACTCTTCCTCCAAAAAAAACCCAAACGCCCTGTACAGCTGCTGAAATCCATCGCAGAGGTGCTGATTTCCATTGATACAGTGACTGTAAGGCAAATTGGGACCTTGCTAGAGAAAAGGTCCTTTTCAAGGCCCTTGGTTGATTGTTTAACTAAAATCTGTTTCCCATAATGCTGTAATCCAAACTTTAACTGTATGCATTTCCCTCCTCTTAAAGTATTCTTTTTCTCTGTTCCTCTCATTATCTGCCTGTCTGGAAGACCATGCATCAGAAACACTTATTATTTTTGAATCTTCCTGCTGAAGCTATAAATCTTATTAATTTACCTATAAACCTGTCTTGCTCATTTCCTGCTTCAAGTCCATCCAAGAGGACTTCTGATAAGTAGTGCTAACCTTTTCCATTCCTGATGAATAAATCTCTCATGCTGACCTCAAACATTTGAATAAAAATCCATCAAAAGATAATTTAATATTGGTGGGTTTTTTTCATTTTACAGTAATAGTTCTGTGTAGACAAGACTTCATCATCCAGTCTGTCCAGCACAGTTTTGCTGAGTGTGACTCTCCAAGGTATATGCTTCATTGGAAAGTGTTTATTTCTTTACCTATAATATACAGGTGATGCTTTTATATTAATGCTCTGAAAAAAGATGGCCAGATATTCATGTTCTTTCTTCAGCCCCAGGCCGCCATCTCTATTCTGCAGATCTACAGATTCCAAGACCAGAAGGGACCATTGTGATCATCTGGTCTGACCTCCTGTATAACACAGGCCAGAGAACTTCCCAAAATAATTCCTAGTGCAGATCTTTTAGAAAAACATCCAACCTTTGTCTAACTTCAGCTTGCAGCCATTGGATCGTGTTTAGGGTGACCAGATGTCCCATTTAGGGTTCCCTGCACCCTGGTGCACAATACATCCTTCCTGCCCATGCCGTAGCCAGGGGAAAGGAGGTAACTGGGCATGTCAGTGATGAGCAGCAGCCTAGAGGTGTTAGCTGCCTTTCAACAGTGCGCACACTGGGCAGGAAGGGACAAATCTGGGGGCGGGGGATGTGACCCTACATGCCTCTGCCCAGCCCAAGTGTTGCCTTAGGAAGACACGGGGCCAGGTACCAGGATAGGCGGGCCCATCCCAGGGGTTCAGCCAGGCATGGAGGGCAGAAAGCACCAGGCAGGGAGAGTCAGGTCAGTCAGTCACCTCCCGCCCCCATGTGAGAGAGGTGTGTGTGTGTGTGTATGTGTGTGTGTGTGACCTCTCCCTGTGTGTGTGGGGCAGGGGGTTAGAGATGTGTGTGTTACCTCTCCCCATGCATGGGGGGGCTAGCGGGGGTGTCACCCCTCCCCGTGTGAACCCTAAACCCTTAAAGATAAGAAGGTAAATAAAAAGAATCCAACTACATAGTATTACTTTTTAGCAGGGGCTCAGTCAACTTGATGTTAATTTGAACGTTTGTACTTCATGGTTCTGACTGATTGCTGGTGAACTCACTTGATCACAAACAATTTTACCAGGTGTCCTGTATTCAGGATAGGGAAATATGGTCACCCTAATCAAGTTAGACCTTTCTCAGCTAGATTAAAGAGCCTATTATCAAATATTGGTTCCTCGTGTAAGTACTCATAGACTGTAATCAAGTCACCCCTTAACTTTCTCTTTGTTAACCAAAATAGGTTGAGCTTCTTCACTCTGTCACTGTAAGGCAGGTTTTCTAAACCTTTACTCACACTCGTGCCCCTTCTCTGAATTTCCCCCAGTTTATTAACATCCTCTTTGAACTGATGTTCATAGAAATCTACAGCAATTGAACCAGAAATGAATATTTCCGATGCATGGTATGTTCCACCATCCTATGGAGAAGCAGGTCTTGTCCCATGGCCAGGGAAAGATGCACTGTTCATCAGCTGTGGTACAGCACTTGTGACTGTGTGTGTCACTATCATTTACATATGTCAGACCAAAGTGATGCAAGCCATTTCCCATGGGTACTATCTTGAGTCCTTAGTTCCCCAGTAGCTTTCACAGTATCTCAGAGCCAGTTGAGTATAAGTGGCTTCCAGGATGGAGTTAGCTCTAACCCCATGCATCACAGAGGCAAGCACTGTTCTTAAACAGTAATCCCCATGTAATGTTGCAGGTATTCTGTAAGGCATTGAAGATTAAAACCTGGTGCCACTGAAATCAATAAGAATTTTGCCATTGACTTCAATCAGATGAGAACTGGGCCAGGGGTAAATGGTAGCTCCACTGAATACTGCATTTGGCAGAAAAGTCACTTCTCATGTTTGTTCTCTGAAACAGGCTTCTATATGCTGCCTTCAGGATGCACCCAATTCAGATTTTGCCTTTTGTTCCCATAGCCAGGGTTTTGTGATAGTACACAATTTTATAGCAAGTATTTTCAATGGGAGACTAAAATCTCTGCCTCAGGAAGCACAATGCCTCAAGAATCTCTTATCTGATTAATTTTCATTGGAAATGATGCTAAGAGCATCAGCCAGTCTGAAAGAAACAACAACAGAATGTCAGGGGTAGGAGGCCTCAACATGACAACCAATGAGAGGATCTGGCTGCGTGAGGAGGCAGATGGATAACTGACTAGTAAACTTTGAATTTGTGAAAGACTGAAAAGGTCACAATGAATTTCAAATGAGATGATGAGGCAAAAGAAAGGAGAATTGATAGATGTAAATTCAGAAAGTTACTTTATTTACTAACAACCACAAACCCAAATCTGTGACGTTTTAGAATTGATAAAATATTGCTTCCTGTGCTTGAAAGATTCTTCACCCAGTTTCAGATTTATAGAACTTTCTCAGCTTGCAGTTTATGAAAGGAATGAAATGAGTAGAGGATCAGTGTAATACTAATTTTACACAAAGCCCTATTCAGTTCACTTCATATCCGATAGGACCCACATACCACATATGTGACAGTGACAGCGCCATGCTAAACTGCAGTGCCATGTGATCATTTGAAATGCAGTTTTAGCCCACTACACCTGCATTCTGATGAGCACTAAGCAAGATAAAGACCTCTCCTATATTCCCATTTGTGACACGAGGGATTTTAAACTGCATTCTTCACAGCAACATTCCACCACTGAACAGTTCTGGGCCTCTTTTATGCCACTTTATTCCTAGTCAATTTGTTGTCCTTTTCCCCACCACCTTCCCCACCTGCAGCTAGAACTGAAAACTGTCGCCTCTTTGTAAACAGTAAACTCAGCCCATTTGGCTCAGCTCAGCAACCGAAAGATTGCAGAAGGCAGCATGTCCCTCTGACTAGAAAAAAAGAGTGAGAAGCATTTGTGATGTGAAGAATTTATTTCCAAGAATCCCATGGAATAAGAGATATTATTTGTGATACGCAGGGCCAAACTCACCATTAGATTCATAGATTTTAAGACAAGGAGGGGCCATTATGATAATTTACTCTGACCTGTGTCAAAGAACCTCACCCAAGCCCAGACCTTCTAGCTGAGCTACGGCATCTCTTTTAGAAAGACATCCAATCTTGATTTAAACACTTCAGGCAAAACAAAAAAAAAATCTAATATTAATAGCCCAAATGTTGTTGTATCACTATTGGTAAACTATATTGTCTTGGATCGCTATTTTAGAATAACATAGCATTTCACACACACACAGAGTATACACATATGCATAGACAAGTGTGGTGATTGCAGACTCATCTGTAAACTAGAAGTGAAATGAATTACAGAGCATTTCAGAACCTTAAAAAGGCTGGTTTGTTTGAGTATATAAATGGACTAAGGGTTAAGGGATTTTTATTGTCTTCCACCTGAATTCATCTTATTTCTAGAGCACTGATAAAAATATATATATGTAATTTGTCTTTAGTTCCACCGATCTCTGATTGGTGAATATAAGTAATTACGTTTTCTTTTATTTGTAGAAGAAACTGCCTGGGCCAAATTCAATTACATTTTGAAATTCTGCTATTATGCAGAGACCAGCATAAGCCCCAAATGTTTGTTTGTTTTTTTAAATAAGTATGGGCAACCTTGCATGGAATCCCAATGGAGTTTCTATTAAATTTGGCCCAATGTCTAAAGAGAATACTAAACAGACTGAACAGAATGTCCCTTTTGATGTTTAGTTCAATACAAATGGGATTGTGAAAAGAGAAGTGCAGTCCTCCAAACTGCAAATTCAGACTTCTGTGTTTCTCTGCTCCTTCTGAATGCTTGTATCACCCCTCTCAAGAATGTTAAGTCTACAAACTTACACCACTTGAAAATCTTCTCCAAAAGTGATAAATAGGGCAAACCCATTGTAAATATTATAGCATACAGCAAACTCCTTGCACTGCAACACATTGCCCCTCAAATGCATGCACTACAAGGATGTCATCAGCAACTGTTGTGATGCATGTATACAATCTAAGAAGAAAGAGCTGTTTTCCTGTGCCTCTGCTCTGCAACTGAAGGGACGCTTCTGCAACCTTTGAGTCTCTCCCTCTGTCTCTGCTTTTGAAGAGAATATGGAATGTCTTGGCCATAGACTTGAGAAGAGCCAGATTTGACCATTAGCATAGATAAAACCTGTTTGTTTCTGTTCTCTATTGTTTGGGGTGGGAACCAATGATGGTTCAGTTAATTCCCTAAGCTCAGATCCCAGCACTGGCATGAAACAGCTGTGAACTCAGGAGATATCAAGAATACATAGCATGAGTGCACATGCCATGGAGGTCAGGATATCTTCTGCTCCCCCAATATATCTAGCTAAGAATAGAACATGCACACAATGACCTCCGCTACCCTCCCTATCAATGGAGCTTGAAACTCAGAATATCAGCACTGCAAGCATAAGCCACATGCCTCTAATGTGGATTACACCTGTTCCTGAGCAACCCATGGTGGTACGCAAATGAGCACACCCAGCATGCCACAGTGTTTCAGAATTCCAAAGTCCAGCATTGCAGTGACAAGGAGCTTTTGAACTGGAGCAGAGTATTAATACCCTGTGGCAGCTGTGTTCGTTTGTTCAGGTGCTTCGGCAACCACTTGGCCTAATGGACATAACCAAAAATGAAGAATAAACTTGGTGTGGAAACACACATTATTTTTAAGCTTCTTAGTGAGGCCACTGCAAACAGCAATGAAGTATAAGAGAAAATAGAAACAGTACCTTTGTTAATCATCTACCTTTAAAATCCTGTGGTGGCAGTTTAAAATGGTTGCCATAATACATGCTGGCAAAATTAGCATGGAGATTCCTAAGCACACATCTTTAGTCATGGGTTCCCACTGCTGAGCCTTGCAATTAAGGCAGGAAAACAGATTTACCAGGGTGAGTGTCAAATGTTTTAGAAGAGAGTTACTATAGAAACTATCTGAACTGTTCTGCAGCCTCGTTGGTACTAATAAACGGACTCATTATTTTCCAGAAAGCACTTTGAAAACCAACAGCACCACAGTTTGAGCCCATACAAAATTAATGAGTGAAGATTATGGGACTAGGGAGGGGGGGTGGGGGCGTTATTGACCGTGAAGGGAAGGAAGGCAGAGTTTTCCATTACAAAGAGTTATGGCTCATTTGTTCAGTTTTGCTGTATTTATGTTTTATGTTTTAGAAAAATGATAGCCAGGGTCATTACATGTTACTAATTCCATCGTCACTTAAATATGAGAACCAAACCGAGCCAGCAGGTGATAGGGAAACTTATTATAAAGAGATGGAAGAAAGGGAGGAAATAGGATAAAATGTTAGTGTCTCATTGTCATGGATTAAATGTAACAGTGTTTCCATTATCTGTTTCCTGGTGATTTTTGGTAATACACATACACTGTATGGACCAGGCCTTGTGTTCAGACTGGTGGGTTGAGGGTAATACCTCTGTTGTGGTCTGACTGTTTATTTATTTTCCATTTCTCAGCTGCACCAGCTCCTCAATCTCCAGGAATTCAGTTCTCGTGTCCCAGGTGATGCCAGCTGCCTGGTTCCATGAGGAGAGAAGTGCTTCTGAATTACACTGCCCCAAGGCTGGGTGTGTCACAAACAGATTTGAAATCCCATTACCTCCTCCAGCCTGACCAGTAGAGAAGGTGGACAGAATTGACCAATTTCTACTCTTGATTATACATCTGCAGTGCCTGTTGATTTCTATGAAAGTTTCACACACAGAACCAAAAGAAGAATTAGTCCCTAGAATTAGCTTTTTTTTTTTCATAAGCTTTGATGCAGTGACTCCTAAATAGAGCTGGCCAGAAAACAAGAATTCCATTGAATGAAAAACATAAAGGCTTCAGAATTTCTTTACTATGATTTTATTGCTTTCACCAGACACAGACTGTATATAGTTTACCTACAGCAGAGGTAATTGGGCAGGTGGCAGTAATGGTTCTCTGATGCTTCTTTGCTATGGCATAAGAAGTCACTGAGGTCCCATTTTGGGCATGTGACTTGGAGATGCCTCATGTAAGATCAAGAGGGGAGTTAAATCACCATGCAGAGACTGCCAAGAAGAGTATCAGTTCATTCCAAGAGTGGTAACAGCTGTGTGATCAGCTAGGGACCGGATAGAACCACCAATGCATTTCACATTGGCTAGGAGGTTTTAAGTATTATTTTTTGTCGTTATTGGCAATCTGGGGTGATGAGCTAGTATTTAAAGTTTAATAAAAGGAGGGTCATAACATTTTAATTGTAAATTTTAATGGTAGGGGCTGTATCTGAATAAGTGTTTCCAAATTATCATTTAATTTCAAATATGCTCTTTTTCTGTCCCCAAAGCCACTAAGGGTAAGACAATTTAAAACAATAACAGTAATAATATTACATTCCAGAGAGAGAATAAAACATACATTGCTCTTTACATATAAATAGGCCCTGTTGTTAGTCATTTTTATGGTGGTTGCTTCTTTCAAAGTTGGTGTGATGTTTCATTTTTACAGGGTAGCAGAAGTGAATGAAAGTATATATCCCTGACATCTTTTCTGACTTCCAGGCACCATGATTCTGCAGATATTCTGTGCCAAGTAAAGTCAGTTATAAAACTCCTATTGAAGTCAATATGATGCAGGTTAAAGCACTGCATGAACTACACTGTTTGGGGGTATGTACTTAAGAGTCAAAGAACTAAAAGCTAGAAGAGATAATTTTTATGCCCAAAAGGATGCAAACTATATGAGTTCATCTGGAGCTGCAGTCTTTACGAGTGGATAAATGCTGCAGCAGAAAATGGTTAAATATCATGTATGGCTAGGCATACTACAGTAGTGTGTGTGTGGGGGGGGGGGTTAATGGAAATGTTAGCAATGTCATAATGCCTGGAGTTTTGATGTCCAGGAAATTTAATTTTCATGCACAATTTAAAGAAATAGGATTTTGATATCAAAAGCATTAATATCTATGGTTCCTCTTTACAAAGCCACAACTGCTCAAAAATGGGCCTAGTTACACTATAAATCCCATTAAATTTATTTTTTTTTACCAAAAAGTTTTCATCATGAATCAAAACTGGCTCAGTTTTGATTGAAATGGTTCATTTTGAGAGAAAAATGTATAATATATTTTAGAATTTATTATGAAAAGACTTTTTAATCTTGTGATGGAATCCAAAACCACTTAAACTGTAATTATTTTTAATTTCATTCTGAGCATTTTGCACAACTCTGCTTTTAGCCACCAAGGAGGCACTGGCTTCTGTTAAATTGAATATTAGGAGCTATAAGCCCGAGAGACAATAGTTGCTCAGGCAAAGTTGAATTCAGTAATTACCTTAAGAAAGAATACATCTTGGTTCTCACCAAAATAAATGGTCAGAGTATGTGTGACACTCCCCAGAGGTACCCAGGGTTTGGAGGCACCTTGCTACCATTTGCCCTTGGGGTAAGTGAGTATCATCCGTGCCTTCCCAGAATCAGCTCCATGATGCCAGTGACTACCGGCAGCACAAGCACTGCCCTCCAAGCCTTGCTGTCGCTTTACAAGTTAGCCATAGATACACTCCAACCTCCAAGCCTCTGGTGTCCAGCACCTGCTCCACTGGATGCTCACAGAATTTCCAGACTCTCTGTTCCCCAAGGAATAATATACTCCAACTTACTTGTTACACCTTGTAACACCACTTCCACTTCACACACAGCGCTTAGATATGTTTATAGTGAAAACCAAGAAGAAGTTTATTTAACAAAAATTTAAGAAGAAGCAAGTAGCTTTGGTGGAGACAAATGGTTACATATAAAATAAAACCATAACATGCTTGCTAGGGCCTAAACTTAACTAGCAAGTTATCCACCTGGCTACAGAAAGTTTGTTTCACCCAAAGTTCTTGTCAGCCTGGCTGAGACTCCTTTTCCATGAAGCAAATCTACTGCCAGTTTACTTCCTAGGTGAAGGATAACTGGCAGTCCCTGTGCATCCTAGATACAGTCCCAAAAGTTCAGGGGCTTTGCTTGTTAGCTGGAAACTGCTGCTGTTTTTGTGTTTTTCCTGCAACCCCACAATCTATTGATTAGCATTTAGCTCAGAGTGTAAGTGGATGTCCATTGTGAACTCTGCAATACAAAATGTGCACATGACCAGCGAGAGAGTGATAAATGTCTGGTAGGAGTGTGTGGATCACCTTTATGTGACCTGCCTAAACTCACAGCCCTAGTGAACGTATTTTTGAACATAAATACATAACTCCCCACATATTTTCTCTACATGCATCTCACAGTGATTATGATGACAATGTGAAACAAGCTTTCATTAGAGACATTCTATGACATCCTTTGGCAACTTGGTATGTAGATACCAGACCAACGGGATCCCTGGAACCCATATGCACATCTGTGCCCACTGCCAGTGGGCACAAAGAAGTCCCTGAATCACATTATTTATTGTATAGCTATATACAATCCAGTATTTTCATCTGTCTCCATTATGGCCATGAATTCAAAAGATGTACCTGTTCTCTCTTTGCAATTAACATCTAAAAGGTACATGCACTTGGAGATCTGGAACATCTATTATTCACCTTCAAGGGCAAAGATAGTGCAGCAAGTCATAATGATCTTATTTGAATATGCAGTATAATTGGCCCATCAGACATTATTAATAATAGTTGTTCTTTAACTTAGCAGGAACCAGTTAGAAGACATAATTTGCATGTGTAATGGGAGCAGTTGATATTCCTCCGGGCCTGTAAGGAAGGAAACTATAGAATCTCGTGGCTAAATTCTGCTCTCATTTATACAGGTGTAAGTTTAATGTAACTCCATTGGCTTCAGTGAGGTTATACTGGATTTACACAGGAGCAGAATATGGCCCAAAGATACATATCACACAACTGTTTTCAGCCACTCGTTAGCTGGGATTTTTCCCCTTTGTGTTCTTATGTTATTTCTCCAAACATAAGAAAATATTGAAAAAGAAAAAATAGTGATCTGAAAGACAGACCATAGCAAGGGCCCTACCAAATTCATGACCATGAAAAATGCATCACGGACAAAAAATCTGGTCCCTCTCTGTGAAATCTGGTCTTTTTTGTGTTTTTCCCTAGACTGTGAAGATTCCACAGGGGAGACCAGTGTTTCTCAGTCTGGTGGTCCTGAGCCAAAAGAGAGTTGAATGGGGGGTCACAATGTTATTTTAGGGGGGGTCATAGTATAGCCACCCTTACTTCTGCGCTGCCTTCGGAGCTGGCCTGAGAGCAGAGGTTGTTGGTTGGGTGCCCAGCTCTGAAGTCAACACCCCGCCAGCAGCAGCACAGAAGTAAGTGTGGCAGTACCGTACAATGCCACCCTTACTTCTGTGCTGCCTTCGGAGCTGGGCAACCAGAGAGAACTGCAGCTGCTGACTCATGTCCCAGCTCTCCGGGCAGCAGCACAGAAGTAAGTGTAGCAATACCGCAGCCCCCACACAGTAAGTTTTTGGGGTCTTTTGGGGGTCAAAATCCCTAAAATTATGACACCCTGAAATTTCAGATTTAAATGGCTGAAATAATGAAATTTACAATTTTTTAAATCCTATGGCTGTGAAATTGACCAGAATGGACTGTGAAGTTGGTAGTGCCCTAACCATAGCATTTGTCTCCTGGCAGGAAGTATCACCACAAGCAGTTGGGAAACACTAGTTTCCAAACCTGTTTTCTGAGCCTGTTAATGACACTATCCCAGCACAGACCCAGAGTCCCCAAAGGAGGCTGTGCCTAACACCTGTCATGGCTGCCTTGGCCCATGGAATAAAACAAAGCAAAACAAAATAATTGTACAGGGAGTGAATGAATGTGACTAAAGTATTAGATTATGATATTAGTATGTTTTCAAAATGATTGAAATAAAAGCAGGTCTTCTAAGTAGAGAAGCCTAGATTTCACCAAATGCCTATTATAGTTAACAATAGTAGACAGCAAATGAAATCTCTTTTTTGTGAGCAAAGTGTAATAATATTTATTTGCTTCTTCATAGCATCATTCACGGGAGTATCTTGGAATACTTTAAAAGCTCTGCAGAATTAGGCTCCTAAAGAGACCTGTAAGGTGGATGCCAATAAATGTGGCCATTTTATTGTTTATATTGGGAAAACAAGGCAAGGAGAAGGTAATTTATTTTTTCTAGGTGACTCATGGCTGACAGACTTTTCCTGCCTTACCTTAAGTAGACTACTCCAACTCTGGTGTGGTCCCAGTTGCCTAGAGTGCTCCAAAATATTCCTCATGATTTGAATTCAGATTAGCCCAGGAAGGTTTGTGCATCTTAATGAACCTTTGATAAACCTAGTAGAACAATGGTAGATTTTTCCAGCCCAATACAAGTTTAGACTGATCCTACAAATGTGTACATGAGTGCTCAGTGCTAAGCACATGCCTCAGTGGGGTTACTCTGAACAATGACCTTGTGTGTGTTTGCAGGGTCAAATCCTGAGACACATGGCCAAGTTTCCCAAAAGGCTCAGTGAGAGCTATTGGGTGGTGAGGCCTTTTGAAAGTCTGGATACATGATTTAAGTGCAAACTGCATAGGCATAAAGCATTTCAGCTCTTCTGGAACAAGGGCTATATAAGAGCTGAGTAATATCATTATTATTCTTTATTTATTATTATAAGAGCTCAGCTCTCTTTGGTAAATCTGGCCAATAGCGAGTATCTGCTAAGTAACCAGGAACTGCAGATACTTGGTACCAGTCAGATTTTGACCCTTTCATAGAACATTTTCAAATTAGATCACTTTGTTTTCAAAAGAGTAGTTCTAATGTACATATTAATACCGGGCTCCCTATTGACTAATGTTAATAGTCCTTTAATTGGAAACTGTGAATTGGTTATACACACAACACATACAGCTGCTTTTATTCTTCTGTGCTGCCATTCAATGGTAAGTGAAGATTGACCGGATCAATTGTAGCTGATCAATTTCACCTAACTGTACTCCACATATTGTCTATAAGGACAAGCTGTTATCTGGAAAGAGTAGTTGAATTAACCATGACTAATGTTGTTGCACTAATATTGTATATTTGTATTAGTGCTAATATAATATGAAAGTTTTATATAGTATTAGCCAGTGTTAAATGTGTTTATGTAAAAGTTGTTTGGAGTGTTGCTGTAGCCATGGTGATCCCAGGATATTAGAGAGACAAGGTGGGTGAGATATTATCTTTTTATTAAACCAACTGTCTGACAGGCAGTAGCTCGGTCAAAGGATGAATTCTTCCATCAACCTAACCCTCCCTACACAGGGGCTTAGATCAGCTTGAATATGCCTCTCAGGGGAATGGATTTTTCACACCCCTGTCTGACATAGTTAAATTGACTTAATTTTCTAATGTAAACTAGGCTTTAGCCATTTAGATTTTGAGACACTGGTCAGAGCGATGCCTAAATACCTTTACCATCTGGGTCTTAGTGGCGGAAGCAGAGCCCTCCCCGTCCTGTTCTTTAGGACGATACCTTGTTGGGCTGGAGAATAGTTGCTGACTGGAAAAACCCATCTCATTGCCCTTTCTTGCTTAATGGACAATGGTGTATTGTTGCCATGGGATTCCAAGCTCTTGGCATCCAGTTCCCAACACTCCCTCAACCCCCATCACGTGTGTGAATGCAGGAGCTGAATAACCAGCCTTGAAGGAGTTTCACCCTTCCCAGGGCATCAGGGGACAAAAAAGCCAAAGCTCCAGGACCCATCACCAGGCAGAGATGCATGCTCTGCGGTCAGTCAGGGCTGTACTTCCTAGCACTCCCACGTTGATGTCAGTTAGAGTGTTGCCTACGTAAGGAGAATTAAGGCTAAAACAGATGATGCAGATGAACATAGGCAGGGGGTGGGAGCAAGTGAGGCAGGGTCTAAGGGCTTGTCTACATTTAAAATACGGCAGCGGCGCAGCTGTAGCACTGCAGTGTAGACACTACATACACTGGTGGGGGGGATTCTCCCCTTGGCATGAGTAATACTTCCTTGAGAGAAGGTAGCCAGCTCTACAAGATAATTCTTCCATTGACCTAGCACTGGTCTATGTCTCTTGGAGCTGGGGGCAGTGGGGGGGGGGATATTTCACCCCCTGGGAGACGTAGCTAGACTGAGGTAAGTTCCTCGTGTAGACCAGGCCTAAGGCACAGTGGAGGGAAGGGTGCCTGTACTCGGATAATTGCCTCCTTTGGGGGCCATTAAAAGGTGTACGTGCAGCAGCCTGGCCCTGGAGCCAAAGCTAATATTCCCCTGAAAGAGTTACTCTGCATGTGGGGGGCGGGGGTACTGCAGGATACCCCCCTTGATTTTCAGGATTCACTGTTGTAAATAGATGACACCAGACTGTGGAATGCTAATACATCTGGAATTGCCTCTCCATTTCCCCAATAATAATTAGCAAAATAAATGGAAATGTCGCCACAGACCCATAAAAATTCTTAAGTGCGGGTTGGAAAGCTCTCTCAGGAGCTGCAATGGCTTCTGTCTGGATAACACCCAGTGCATATTTGCTGTCAAATGTTGTTCAGGACAGCAGCTGAATGATTAATACTGGCATTGGCTGCCTTTCCGTGGCAGCAAACTTAAAGCGATAGTGTAATCTAGTCTGCTTTATGGAGCCTGCAATATGCAAACTAGGTTTGGAGCAAGTTAGATGATTAATGTGCAGGGGAGAGGTGGGAGTCCAGCTAGAAACCCAATGATCACGTCATTGCCTGTGTCTAGAAGAGCAGGTGATAGTGGATTCCTTTTACTGAGCAATTTGTGTCGTGTGAATCCTCCAAGTGTGCTGGGCTCAGTAAGACTTGACAGTACAGTGGGGAGAGCCAGCCTCATCACTGCTTAATAGCAATGGGGTAGGAGGCAGGTAAAGAGGAGCCAAAGAACAGAGAGAAAGAATGATCTTGATGAACAATGATGTTCCCTTTCCTGGTGCTTCTTGGTGCAGGGTAAGCCTCCGGGGATGCTAGCCTCTTTGCCTCATTTCCCACCTGGCTGCTGGTAAATAAACATCCTGCTTCTCTTCCTCCCTTCTCTCTCAGTAGCCCTAGAGAGGAGCAGAGCTCAATCATACAGGGGCAGAATGTTGTCCCTCACCCACAGGACAGACTAAGTTGGTATCAAGCTCATGTTTCATTGTGAGCTAGAGACGAGGCCCAGCCAACTTGCCATACCTGGAAGGGACACGAGTTTCTTATACATAAGCAATGTGTCATCCTGCTGGGTAAGTGGCAGATATGCTGCAATACATGAAAAGGGCTCCTTCTACATTAGGTCATATAGGAATCAATATATAACCTCCTACATGTCAAACATAGGCTGATTTTCTAGCATTGGCATGGAAATTACAGATAGTTGTGTTCCAAGAGGAATAGTTTGGCAGCCAAATATCCTCAGACTTTGAAAAGGTTCAGCTCCAGATGTTACAACTTAAGCCTCTTTCTGCAAGAATCCAAAAGGGTGGGGGGCTTGTATCTAGATAAAAGGTATTGATAAATCATCCCCAAGAGTTACTCTCCTTCCTTGTTCTTTCTGGGAGTAGCTTTGAGAGGCTGCCACCTTATGCTGCCCAGTGTAACCATTTTATATATTGAAGGAGTCCGGATGACCCTCAGCTGTGTGGGATTTTCCCTTGCCGGATGGTCATGAGTCTGGAGGATATTTAACTGGAAGAGATCCCTTTAAGTGAAAGAAATCTCTTTAAGAATAAGGGATCATGAGAAACCAGTTGCAGGGTATAAAAGTCCATCTTACAAGACATAGTGTTTAGTTGGGTAGAGTTGTGCAGGGAAGGGATTTTTCCTGTTTTTTTTTTTTATTTACATACAATAAACTGTGTGAGCCCGTACACGCAGCACACTTTTATCCCTCATGAGCAACCACTTGTAGAAGGCTCAGATTTAGATGACTTGATTGTGTTTGGTCTCTGTCATTAAGCATAGCCCAAAACAAATGCTAAATACATCCTAGGCAAAAGTCTCGTGGGGAGAGTAAAGCTGGAAGAATGTGACTCATGAACTATTTATATAACAATTAAAATCAGAGATGATTTTTTCTGTCCATATTTTTTAATTGATTGGAATCTGACTAAGGTAGACATCACTTTCAAGGACAGAGAAGTATATGGCATTAGCTGTCTGCTTCATATTAGTTTGCTCTGACCAGCCCAAATTTACCATAAAATGGTAAGCAGTGAAACATGGGGCAACAATCCAACCCATTGTTAGCTTTGTAACAGTTCTGACCTAACTCTGGGCAGTTTTCCCAAGTGTTCTACCAACTTCACCAATGCTGACTGAGTTGAGCGTGCTAAACTCTCACTCAGGAGTCAATATATGAATTGCTTTGTTGGTTGGCTAGCTGAGAACTCCATTTAAGTATTAGGGCTAGCATCATTGCCCCTGTGACTACAGTTAATTAGAGTTACCCTGAGCCCCGTAACACAGCAGGGCCTCATTCCCAGCCAACGTGTCTCCCAGAGCACCCGTTCAGCTCATCAAAATGTATCTTCAGAAATGGCAACATAACCTCAGTGCCCAAAATACTGGAGAGCATCAGTATCCATCTTTTCTGAAGATTTCAGGAACTCTTTCTACTGTACTGTACAAGTGTCCCTGACAAACTGGGTAGAACTGACGAAGGTCTGGCTAAGTTACTCTTCAGTTTCACATTTTGCCTCTAGGAGAGGAACCAGGGGGGGTTCTTCACTTATCCTCAACTTTCTCAAATGCTCCTAATCTTTGTCTCAGCACAGCACCTCCTCTAGGTGGCTTCTGGGAGGCAGGTGGGGCATTGTTCGGTAATGTTCCTGTTTTAGCACCCAAAGAGACATGGCTACCTGATTACAATAGCTTTAGGATAATATGTGGGCTATAAGTGAAACACTCCGTAAAGCACACAGCTCATGAAACCAATATGGGAAGTAATACAGAGTTTCCAACTCGTGCTCAAAGACTGCACTAAAAAGAGCGATCAGCTGTGGAAAAACTGCAGGAGAGCTCAAAGCCCTTTAGAAGTGCCATGTGAGACAGCAGCAGTACAGAAAAACAGCAGATATTCTCTGCTCAGCTACGGCTTTAATTCTTTCAGTAACTGCACTCAGATAGCCCCATGCTTATGTTCTGACTCATTTGCTAGCTCTATTAGGAGATCATACCGTTTTAATTATTCTTGAACTCTCTGGTTCAACATGCTACTTTGTTCTGATGCTAAATGCCCCATGAATAATAAAGACTCCTGCCGCAGCAGAAAGCAATAATTTGGAGAGATGTAAAATGTCGGTGTATTGGGCTCTGGCTTAGTTAACATGTGAATCAAGGCTCAGATTTTGTGTGTGACACCAATTCTTCTCCTACCAAAAAAAGACTATCTCCAGAGGGTTATTTAAAACCATGCAGACCACTTCAACTCCATCAGCAGGATAATGAAAGAGTTTTCTCTAAATGCCTGAGTAGAATAATTTTTCCCTTGAACTCTGATCCCAATTCATGCTGCTTAATTTTTTGGTTTGCTGAATCTAAATATGAACTAGTCATCCAATTCTCTGAGCTGCAAGAGAAAACACTGGCAGCACATGCAGATCTGCAGGTTTCCCTTGTCATAGCCCATACCTAGCCCAGCCTCCCGGAGGACTTGCTAATATGGATGAACCAGATCAAGCTCTGGTCTGGAAATTTAGGCCCAAATTCTGATTTTGGCTTCAAAGTGTCTCAGGTAGGAGCCCTGCATTTTCCAGAATGAGCAGAATTTTGCTCCTAGTCTACTGGCCAATACATTTTCTTCTTAAGGAAACAATGGTGCAATATTTCATTAATAATTAACCTCTTCGGAGAAGAAACAGATGTGGTGGCAATTTGTTTTTAACCAAAACTCCCTTATCCAAAATTGGGCTCTCTCCTCTGATATGCATCCTTTATATCAGCAAGTCCTTTGTTCCTCTGAATCCAAGTACCATGTGCCCACATTCTTTTCAGACTTTTACTGTAAACATGCTACATGTCAAACAGCCATGTCTGACAATATGATAGTGCCTGAACTATAAGCACTGAAATAATCATAAGAATAGTTAAAGATGCTTAAGGATACCCAAAAGAGGATGTTCAGAACCTAATCTTTGTCATTAACCGATCCCACACCTTGTTACCCAGTAACCAGAGGTATTAAAAAAAAAAAAAAAAGCTTGTTGTTTATCAGCACTTCTGACGCTAGATGGATGCACACATGAGATGTTACTATAGAAGCATACATATTTAATTTGTACTTCATATTTCATTTTTCTTATACATCGTTCACCTCTGCATGAATATACACCATACTTTGCTTCTCCTTGTGTTCCAACAGCTTCCCCCCACTCCTGCATTCTGTAGGCTCCGTTTCCATCTGAAGTCTGTGGTGCATTCTCCTGCCAGTACTTTTTAAAATACCCTCCTTCCCTGCCATTGGAAAGATCCACTCCCAGCTAGTTTATCTCAGGGACCTCTCCAAATTGCAAATTCCTCTTCAATCCACCTAAAGCTGGACTAGCTGCAAAAAGCATCTGCAAAAATGATACTAGCATAATCTTTCACCCTCCCCTAGAAACTGCACATCACCTTACAATCTAGCCTGGGCATTGCCTGTGTGAACTGTAGTAATTGCTTAGTCTGGAAGAGCTGCAACTTTAGGTGCATGCCTTTGACTGCCATATTGTTGCAAACCCCAAATATTTTACCCTGAGCTAATGTATGGCATTTCCCTCATCTCATAGACTGCCTAAGGCAGTGGCTCTCAAAATTCCAGACTACTGTGCTCCTTTCAGGAGTCTGATTTGTCTTGTGTACCCCAAGTTTCACCTCACTTAAAAACTTCTTGCTTACAAAATCAGACACAAAAATACAAAAGTGTCACAGCCACACTGTTACTGAAAAATTACTTACTTTCTAATTTTCACTATATAATTATAAAATAAATCAATTGGAATATAAATATTATACGTACATTTAAGTGTATAGTATATAGAGCGGTATAAACAAGGCATTGTCTGTATGACATTTTAGTTTGTACTGACTTCGCTAGTGCTTTTTATGTAGCCTGTTGTAAAACTAGGCAAATATCTAGATGAGTCGATGGGCCCCCTGGAAAACCTCTATGTACTTCAGGGGTACACATATCCCTGGTTGAGATCCACTGGCCTAAGGTGTATTTTTTTTAAAAAGTGATGCAACAGAAAAGAGAGAGAAAAGATCTAATTTATTCCCTGATCCCAACCATACAAACTGAATAAACACAGCTGACAACAAAAGAGGGACATGATCCCAGGGTTCAGCAATGAATAGTCCCGGAATAGCTCCTAAATTAGATCATAAGTGTTGTTACAGGCAAAGGGGAGTGAGGGGGAGGGATAGTGGTCGGGGGATTATGCAGTTTCTTTTAAAGCATTTTGCCATTTCTAAAACTAGGACTTGGACTAATCCAGTTTGTCATAATAGCCATGCTGTGGTTGGCAGTTTGGATCTCAAGAGCCATCTCTTGTCACATCTATTTAGATTATGCAGGGGGTTAGTCCTCCTCCTGCTAGGTTTATTGTCTAAATTGGTCTCTGGAGCAAACTTCACAATGCTAAAGAGAGCATCCCAGAAAGGAGCCATTGTAGGACATTCTCACATGCTATGTGCTATTTTCACACTACCACCAGTATTGATCCCTGAATAAAGTATTTTGCAGGTGGGAATCAGAGTGTCAGGTGTGCATGGTAGATTACACTGGATGACCCCAGCCCAGACAGCTCTTCTGATGAGCGCAGACTGTGTTTCCCAATCTTCTTGAGAAATACGGCTCAATTCTCCACAGCCTTGTAGTTATTGGCAGGGCCAGCTCTAGGTTTTTTGCCGCCTCAACCAAAAAAAAAACAAAAAACCTCTGAGAGCGCAACTGCTGAAGGAAAAAAAGAAAAAACCTCCAAGAGTGCCTGGAATGCCGCCCCTGAAATTGTGCCTCCCCAAGCACATGCTTGGTTTGCTGGTGCCTAGAGCCAGTCCTGGTTATTGGCACCTGAAACACTTCCAGGTAAAAATGGCCACATTTTACACACATTGTGCATAGACATAAGTGATCGTGCAAGGTGCTAACCTACAGGAAATCCGTTTCCTATTTGTTTTTCAGTAATCTGAGAATGACATTCGGTTCATGGATTTGATTTGAGTGTTGGATTCTTAGCTTACTATTTACACACAGTTTGCTCTTGTTTTAAAAGAAATGTAACTAAATTCTTTGGGAGAATGTTGGACATTGGTCACTGGTATATGCAAGATTGAAAACACTGTGTTTTTCCACGTTCATTGTGACCATCAGATGTAACTTACCTGTGCTCAGGAAGGATTCAGAGAAAATGTTCTTTTCTGGGTGTCATTTTTCACCCTTTCCATGCTGAATTGCAGCAAAGCCAATATCCCATCTGTACAGGCTTCTGTACTGAATCCCATCTCCATGTTGTACTGAATTTTTCAACTGGTATTACAGGAACAACTGTAGTTCAAAATTTTTCACTTTCATTCTTCTTTCAAGATCTCTGCTGGAGTCTATTTGATCAGAATTCCCTGACTACCCTAAAACAATAAACATTGCAAATCCAAAAAGGCTATATGTTTCAGGGGGCAGCAGTTCTCAAGGGTGCTTGAAATGGCCCCAGACTGCAGCAAGGAGGGAAAATCTTTGCCATCTGTTGGCTGCTTGGTGGTCTCTGTGACACACTTGGTGTCTGGATCCAGTTTCTTAATGGAAAGGTGTCTACCAGGACTCAAGGTGTTATCATTACAGTTGAGACCTACTTCTTGATAGCAGTCTCAGGAGAGAGTGACTGGGCTGTGGACAATGAACTAGTCACTCTGGGGTAGGAGTGGTGCCTTCAGGCCACAGCTGAGATACATTGGCTATGAAGCAGAATGGGGACTGCCCACTGCGTGACATGAATTTGGATGTTTGTCAGCCAAGCACTTCTCTATAAAAATATTAGAGAGTAGAATGAAAACACAATGACTTTCAAGTGTGCTTGTATTGATTTACATACAGACAGTGTGACTTTGCATCTGCATTTAATGAGGGTACCACTGTTTGTTCTCTGCAAAAGTTCCCCTTTTCCATTACACAACAGTCTTAAAAATACAAAGAAATCTGTAGCCCATTTGAGTTAAAATGATTGTTACTTATGTACTAAGTATGAAAGCTGCTAAAGTGCAGGTTCAATATAATTCTTTTATAAATTGATTTGATGGTTATATGCCGGTAAAGCATCGGTAAGAATGTAAAAGGTTTTCACCTTTTAAAAGCAGTTTAGCTGCTTTTTCATTTATTTTTAAGTAAAGGGTTATTAAAAACACTTATTCCTCCCTTCTTGTACAGATACCTCGTTATTGGTGGTGGAAGAGTGGTTCTTTACAATAATACTGGAATCTTCATTGCACTGGTTTTTGACCTTCTCTTTATATTCCCCAAACAATATTTCTTAATATGCACATTCATTTTTATTGTGCAATAAAGTCACGACAAAGTAATGCATTTAACCAACAAATGCATTTTAACATAGGAAAAAAGGACACTAAAAGCAGAGATGGGAAAATAATAGGTGAATATATTGTAAAGTATTTCATTCAAAAAGCTCCTGAAATTCACCAAATTTGATTAATATATTTGCAAATTATATGACTAGCTCGTTTTCAGAATAGTGAGTTCTTTGTGGAACATTTAGCATTCTTTCACAATATGTTATGTATGAATGTGAAACTTAACATGTGCTCTAGTTAGAAGTCCTAAGAAACAGGCAACTTTCAGAGAAATAGGACAACAGCCTTGGCTTATACTCACACAAACTAATACGAATCTTCACCTGCGTGTTAGCCCCACATAGTTCCAGTGTTGAGAATAAAGAAATGTTGAAAGGTACATCATGTTGATGGATGTGCTCCAAATGGCCTATGGTAAAATTCAGGCCACACATATCAATAGCTTCCCTAACTATGGTGAAATGCTCCAGTCAGAGGAAGCATTTTCCCTCTGGGAGCAGATATTTTTGAAAACGACAGAGCCAAGGCAGAGTGTGTGAACAGGGCAACTGTCTGGCATGGGGAACTCTGAAAACATTTGCTGAACAGATTGTTGCTTTTTAAAGAGAAGCCAACAAAGGGGACAAGAAAGGTCACTGCCTACTTGTGAAAGAACAGTCCTTGGAGTCGGTCCTCATCATATGCTTGAAAGGACAGGTTAGCGCAGCAGTTCTCAAACATCATGGCACTGCGGCCCCCTTCTGACAACAAAAATTACTACATGAATGGTGGGGAGGGCAGAAACCAGAGCCCCACCCAAGTCCTCAGGCTTTGGCTTCAGCTTGGGCCCTAGCAAGTCTAATGCTGACTCTGGTGACTCCATTAAAATGGGGTTGCAACCCACTTTGGGGTCCTGACCCACAGTTTGAGAACCGCTATAAGCATTATCTAGTTAGACAAGGATCCGTGTGATGGAAATGCATGCAATACAGAGGTTGATAGGCTTCCTTGAATTTTAAAATAGATTATTTTAAATAAATTCTATTAAGAACTCCTGAAGGGACAGGGATACCCTCAAATTAAGTTCAGGCTGATATTAAATAATATGAAGAATCTCCTAATTACAGAGTTCTCTCCTCTCTGCAGGCCTCCTGGCTGTTTGCAGTAACTAATTAGTGAACAATTTAGACAGCCAGATTTACTTTTACAGAACAACAAGAACATTCAAAGGCTGATTTTTAAAATGGCCAGTTTATTTTAAACCTGTTTCATTGAGAGGTTTGACTCAAGGTTGGCGACAGACAGATTTATACATTGCTTGATTTTGTGAGCACATCGCTTTGAGCATTCAGTCCTCAAGCACTGACACACGTGCACACAGAGGAAGTGTCTAAATAGGGCTTGTGGTTGTACCCTCAATGTTCTGGGAGAATTCTGTATCAATCATACATAGTAATTGTTAAAGTAGAATAAATTAACAGCAAAGTAACACCGTGTCATCAGGGTAAGGATGGACGACTAAGACAACCCGGAGAGAAAGTTTATTATGGAATAAAGCCTTCATTCATTACTATTTTATGTAGTCAGCTAAATTAGTTCTCCTAAAATTTAAAATGGAAGCGAATTTTGCGTGCATTTCTCATTTAGTAATGAAGGATATGCACCTCAGATTTCCAACTGTTTGTCTGAATAGGCTTTCAATGTAGCTGTCGTAACAATATTAATGAAGCAAGTAGCTCAAAGGTTTCCAATATGTAATACAATTTCTCAAGCCTAATTTAAATATTTCAAATCAAAATACTGGAATTGACTATTATATCTATCCTTCCAGATTTGCTTTTTTGAATTAAAATACATGTGCAAGCATGTAGAGTTGTCACTGGTGTTATTTTGTCCTAGGTACTGCTTGTAGGTCATGTGTAGGATAATTTGTTGGAGATGCAGGAAAATGATTCCTACATTCTGGCTGTGAAAGGATTAAACCAGTTCAATAATGCCAGTGTGCATTCTAAAATCTCCCTCATCCAAAGACACCACACTTACATTTCTCCCAAGAAGAAGGCAGCTTACACCACTTTAGGCAATATCCCTAAATTTGCTTAGGGACTATCTGAAATACACAGAGAGGAACGAAAGATGAACCAAAGATCTACCTTTCCCACTGACTTTGGGAACAGAAGACAGAAGAGTGGTGTGGAATTGAAAGGTACTAAGGCTAAATGGAAAAAAAAAAAAAAACTCCATCTCATCATATGTCCAGCATCATCCATGTACTCCGGAGAAGCTAGGCAGACCAAATTTGCTGAGGTGAAAGTTGCAGGAGGAGGTGGCTGGGTTTTCAGTTTAGTTTAGTCTTTGTTGTAGAGCCTGCCTGACTTTGTATCTTCCGTGATTTTGTCCCACCAGCAGCTAAGCTGTATTACCTCCATGGCACGCTCAGGTCTCTGCTGTGTTTGCTCTTGGGGGGTCTTACAGGCATGTAAGCCTATTTTATTCAACTGCTCAAAAGTGCACCTATTGTTCGCTCAGGCAAGTGTTCCTAGATGTTAAGGCCAGAAGTGATCATTATGACCATACAGTTTGACCTGCTACATAATCTGGGCCAGAGAATTGCTCCTAATGATTCCTGTGGCAAACCCCCCCACAGTCCTACAGCAAGCCCCCACAATGTCGGGTAGAGTGCATCATTGAGAAAGACATTAATCTTAACTAAAAGACTCCAAGTGATGAAGGATCCACCACATCTCTAGGTAACTCCTTCCAGTGACTGACTTACCACCACTGTTAAAACTGTGTGTCCTGTTGCTAGGCTTGGACGGACTAGAGCTTTTTAGTGAATGTCGATTTCAGCACGCCCTCACGCACCAAGGGAAAATATTTCCACTGATAATTATCAAAATTTACCGATAGGCAAAGTAAGAAAAATGCTGCTTTGGAAACTCATTAAGGTTTGATTGAAGGGTACTTACTTTGTGTTTTTTGACAATTTTTTGTGTTTTAATAGTTATAAAGCTCTAGCTCTTTGAATCTTAATGTATCCTGCCATTAAATAATTGTCTGATTTCCCTCCCATAATTTCCCACAATTCTGAACATTTAAATTGATAAAAATCCAAAAAATGCTTAAAAATAAATGATTGCTACTCTGAATTTGTCTAGCTTCTGCTGCCAGCCATTGGCTCTTCTTATGTCCTTGTCTGCTGGATTAAAGAGCCTTCCTCTCCCACAAATCTTCTCCCTGTGTTTCACTCTGAACTGAAGAGAGAGTTGAGGGTAATATAGAGGCTCAGAAAAGGTCACATAGGAAGCCAAACAGATCTTCACTGCAATGAAACTAAAATAGTCACTTAAAGAAACTTCTTCTGGTGCCTCCAGAACGTCCCAAGGCAGGGCTATCCTGTCCACACACAGTTCTCGCCAACCTTGATTTTCCCTGAACTCCCTTTGAATTGGTCTTTCCGATTGCCCAACTGTTCACTCAGTAATGAGAAAACTCCCCTAGTCCTGCGGCAGCACCCCCACACCCCCATTCACCTCCAAAAGTCCCAAATCTCATTCCCTCTCATACTTCCCAAAGTGACATTTAATGGAAGCCACAGTGAACAGTTCCTCCTTCTGGTCTACTTTGGGGCTGTCTCTCATGTTAACTTGTCCTTTGAGGAAAGCTCTCAATAGGACACTGCTTTTAAACATGTTTCCAAGATGAACATTGCTCCACAGCCACAAATACTGAAAAACCCTGCTTCATCTTCCATGGCCCTAAACTTGGTTAAATTACTTGAAGCGCTGACATTTTTTAATAAATTACCAGTTAAAATTTAATCAGCTGAGCTCATTGTTTCCTGTGGAGTGAATTAAAAACCTTTCGGCTGCACGTATCAATTGCAGTCTGCACTTGAGACCGAAGAGTGTTCCATTTGAACTTTAACACAATTGGGAAGCCGATTAAACTGTTATATTTTACTAATTTTTTTATTTTAAAAAATGCTATTAGCTGAAAGAAATGGAGGAAAAGATAGATTTTTTAAAAAAATTTAGGGATGGATTAATTTACTCTAGTAAGTTTAAACTGATTCACCAACTCAAGCCAATTCCCGAAAACTTGAACTAAAAGTGTAAACCTTCACTGAGGTTCAAAAACACTAGCTTAAATTTTCTGCTATGTGAGGCTTTTTCCCCATTTTTTCAGAACTCCCAAGTCCCAGTTTCAGCCAGGATCAAAACATAGAAATGTTCTTAGAAGGCCAACTTCTCATGGCGTTTTGGTAAAACCAACAAAATCTGCTCACGGAGACACGTCGTCTTTTAATATTCCATTGAACAACATCTGGATACAGGCTTGTCTTCTTTAGTATTATATTAGCATTGGGGTTTATACATATGATCCTAGTCCCTCAAGTAAGCTAAAATGTGATTGTCCCCAGCTTTTTCCTTTGCTTTGTCCAGTTCAGTTTTCAGGAGTTAGTTTTCAAGCCACCATTCAAAATTAGACACACACAAAGGGGTGTTTCTGCCTGTGTGCTTCAGGAAACTACATGCACGTTCATCTACTCATCTTGAGCAAACAGACAATAGCACTAATGTCCAGAGCCCATGTCTGAACTTGGTCCTAAATGTCCCAAGCCATCGGGAGGTCCCAAAGGAAATCCCCATGGTATGATGTACAACAAGGTGTACCAGGATGAAATGTCTGGTGCATAAAGTGAAGTGCAGATTTTTACCTCTCTGAATAATAATTTAGTGAAATAGACAAGAGAATTTTTTTTTTATTTCTTGGAAGTCTTCCATTATTAGTTTTGTTTATTTGTATTGCAGTAGCATCTAGAGGCTCCAACAGAAACCATTGCCTCGCTGTACTAGGAGCTGTACATACAATTAGAAAGAGACCATTCCTGCAACAAAGAACTCAGTTTAAATGAAGACAGACAATGGATGGGACAGGAAACAGAGATGAGAAGTGACCCTCCCAAGATCACACAATAGGTCAGTGTCAGAGCTGGAACTAGAACCAAGGGCATCTGAGCTCCCAATCTAGTGATCTATCCATTAGCTGGGCTACCTCTTTGTGACCCATGAACCCCATGGTGCCAACTGGCAGGGGGCCCAAGAAGTGAGGAAGGCTGCACAGGGATTCCCCTGGGTTTGATATGTGCATAGCACTTCCCCAAGGCTGGCATGTGAAGTCTCTACTGAAAGCCAGCAGCTCACTGGTCACATGATCATTGTGAATCATATGGGTAATATTTAAGGAGTTATATATCTATACTGGAAATTATGTTCTTAAGGTCTGGCAGTTAAGGCAGGTCACCAGGAGGTGACATACCTTGGACGTGTTCCTTTCAGGCAGGAGGTAACAGACCCCGATCTCCCTATCTGGCCCTGTTTGTACTATGTATTGTATGCCTCAGGCTGTAGGGCTATTTGTATATGTAACCAGGAGCAGAATGAAAGGTTGCAAAATTTACAAGAGAGGAAATTTACAGGATGAAATAAACAGCAGGGAGTGTCCTGTTTATGAATGAAAGACCAATGGTTATTATGCTGTATCTTAGCGTGCAATGAAACACATGAAATCTTTCTCCTAGGAGGAAACTGACAGTGTGCTTGTCTCGTGACAGGAAGTGTGCTTGTCTCCTGCCAGGATTTTGGGTCAGCAATACTATAGAAGACATGAGAGGAGCTAGTGAATTGAGCCTAGGCTCTGGAATGCATGCTATGATTTTATTTTACATGTAACCTTTTATTTCCAATTCTCCTACTTGCTACTAGCTGAATCTCTGTGCTCTGTCAAATAAAGTGGCACCTGATTTTACTATGAGAAGCTCTACATGCTCTGAGGAGGAGCTGGGAAGCTGGGCTGTCCTGTTTCTTTCAGAGCAGTGGATCTGTGAATCCAGTGAGTATCTAGTGGAGCAGGGGCTGGACACTCCAGGGAGAGGCTCAGAGGGCACGAGGGCTGGGATGTGCTAATCACTGAGCTGTAGGGTAACAGCAGGGCCTCCGAGGCCTAGAGGAGACGGCCTGTGCTGCCCATGCATGGTGGAGTTGAGGAGCTGACCCACAACAGGCACAGACAAGATTTTCTCATACTAGGGGAGGTGGTAGCAAGGGACCTCTCAAGGAGTCACATTCTTCTTCCATAAACTTGCTTCAGGGGAACAATTCTTTTCCTCCCTGTCAGACAACTGGCCCCATTTCTTAGGAAGCTTCAATGTCTCACACACTTTCCAAAAGCTGGGGTCTCCCTCGCTTTAGAGCGCAGGATGTGCCTTTGGCAATGAATGGTGAGTTTTTGTTATTTTGTGGATGCAGGATACATTTGGCTGTGGCTTAAAAATGCCATTTTTTTCTTTAGGAAAAATGTCAAGGATGCTGTAGTGCTAAGCAGGACATGTAATCTCTCTGAGGTGATGTTCTTCTTAGGCTGAGCTAATACACACTCATTTCTGTTTTGCGTCAGGTAAATCTCTAGTGGGATCTCTTACAGAGAAAAGTCTAACCTTTAGCTAGTAATGCACATGAGTAATGTTCCTCTAGGACACTCAGAATCCTGCTTTTCTTTTCTGGGTGCCTTGTACTGAGAGTTAATGAAAAGCTAAAGCAAGTTTCCAATTACCTGCCTGCCCTTCTGGGGACTCTTATTGTTGTCACAGCATGTTTTAAACAAGACCAACTGGGGGAAGAATAAGGTAATGAAAGGTAAACACTGATGAAAAAGACAAAGGTTCCTGTTATAGATGAGGCAGAAGAAACCAGTGTCTGTTCGGTCTCTTCTCTTCCTTTATATTCCCCCCTCTCCCCATCTGCCCCCCACTGTTGTTTAGTGAAAAGGGGAAGCAGTGATAGTGCTCATACATGGCCTTCTGCACAATATGGAAGCCAAATGGAAAAGCCTTTACTAATGCAAACAGAAAGTAAGTTGCTCTCTAGGGTGCTGACATCTATAGAAATTGCTTTTCCTTCCCCATAAATCACTAAATAATTGTAGACCATTAGGGTCACTGATTTGTTGGTGGGACGTTTATTTTAACTCCTCCCCCTTTTTCTTCAAAGAGCATCTCATGAAGCAATAGGGAACAAGTGAAATTACCCAGGCGGTCAGAGACGTGCATTGGCCTAGCAGGACCCCCATGCACCAAGGCAGGAGTACTGTGCTATCTCAACCCCAGGAAGTCAGGCTCGGCTTTGCAGATGGATATGACTGGCACGCCAGTCCCATTAGGTATCGTTTAGCATTTTACTTCCAAGCCATAAATAGTTCGGGAGTAATAGACTGTGTTTAACTGTGCCCTCTTACCAGCAAATGAATTTTGGCATGAACAGTAAAAGAATGGCATACCTGTGTCTTCAGTGCACCTGCTCAGGTGAATTAATTGCAACCACATGAAAATAAGACTATGACACAGCCCTTTGTGTAATCGGACACCATGGGATTTCCATGAAAAATCTGTCTGCGGGATGGTAATTACATGGTAGTGATAACATTGATTAACACATTAATAAATAACTTTGCAATTAGAATTTAATCAGCATTGCTGGGAAGAGTAATTGCCCTGAGAGTATGGAGAGGCAGTAGCCTCTCTAAAATTAAGGGTGAGACTTTCTTTCCATTGTTACCTGGGAATTTAGGCACGAACTCTCGCATGGGGGCGCACGCATCTTCCAAAAAGGGTAATTTCCACTTCAAATCCTGTAGGTATGGTCTGTGGGAATCAAAAAGGTTTAGTCCAAATAAGTTATCTGAACAGGCCACTTCTTTTAAAAAAGGGGCTCAGAAGAAAATGGGCTTTCGTCATCTTTTGAAAATTCCTCCAATGCCTTTAGACCACATCATATCTCAAAACAAAACAAAAACAAAAACCACGCTGCCAACAGGAAGCACTACCCCTGTTCTAAGCTTCGGATGAGGTCTCTTTGAACATTTGATGAGTTCTAGTGCCCAGAACTAATTTTCAGACTCAGATCTTCCTTCAGGGGATATGTGCTGCTAGGGTCTTCAGTCCCTTGCACAAGAGAGGCAGTTAGACAGGAATCTTCACCAGAAGCACTATTTTCTGCATGGAGAGGCCAGTGGCAGCATCTTTTTCACAGCCTCTCACAAGGGATGTAGGTAGCAGGGTGCACATATACAGGCCTGTGTCCCTGCCTACAAGTAGGGAGAAACCCTGGCACCATCAAAGCCGATGATGAAATTCCCACTGAATTCAGCAGGCCCAGGATCTCACCTCCAGAGTCTTTTGGGCTCTCTCAGGACATTGCTATAAGAGCAGAGGTCAGTAGATCTGATAAGTTTTCAATTTTGAAAAAAGAAATTAGGAAAAATTATACACATATCTTTTGAAAAAATTGCTTCCCTCTTTTGCCAACCAACTCTTACATTAAGGATGAGGTATTTGGTCCCCTAATGGTGTGTTTGTGTCTCTACTAAGTTCAACCTTTACTCTGAACTCTAACAAAGCCTTTGCCTTTGAACAGGGATAGGGAATTCTGAATATTGATGTAAATAGAGCCAGTAGATTGTGAGACAAATTGGAGAATAGAGAGGGACGTAGCTGCAAATACCATAATCCTATTGGATCACAACCTGCAGAGAGACATTTTATAGTTCTGACTCTGTAATGTGGCTGCGACCTGTAGCAATCTACAAAGATGAAATCTTATTACAGTGCTCTCATATTAGCAATGTACCTCTCAAGTTTGCCTTGTGAGACAAAGTGTTAATGGCAGCTCCTATGTCTCTATCTATTAAGGAATTAAAATTCTTTCCATGATAAACCACTTAAAATGAAAAACAGTGAATCGAGAGTGATTTTATTAATATACACAATCGCCATTTCTTATAAAACATAACTTGGCTGCCTGAAATCCAGTTATACATTTTAACTCAAATCATGCTGGGATAAGAAAGTCACATTCACCCTTGAAGTCTGACAGCATAACTAATATTTGCAATTTAAATATGGTAACTGCTTCTAGAGCATGAAATAAATATTACACAGCTAAACAGAATCCCAACTTTGACTTCCCTGCTTTCCAGACTCAGTTGTTAAAAAAATAATTCTCTAATGAAGTGCTCAAGGAAATTGTAAAGGCAAATGGACATGACACGCTAAGAAGATAAAGCTATCTGTGATAAAGGAAGTGGTATTTTAGCCTAACATCCATGTTATCGGCTGTACCATAGTTTGCACCAGAGGTAAGCTAGTTTTCCTTTGCATCCAATAAGGCATGTTCATGGCATGCCATGTGATGTTAGAGATGTAACTTGGTTACAGCAGGTTCAGTGCCTACTTTCCGTTTCCTGCTGTATGAAAGAATGGTGTTTGAAATATGGTGTCTGAAAAAAATTACAAGCTTCCCTTTCTCTTTTTGGAAGTCACACTGCCTATATGGAGAATACCTGTCCCCAATAATAAGTATTTCCAGGACATTATGATGGTAGGGTTTTATTAATCACTTCTCAATCAGACTGGATTCGTGTAGAAAGGCATATTATATACACATATTAAAGCCAAATGAGCTTTTCATGATTATTGTTATTACTATAATTACCATAGGAATTAGTAATGATAAACTGCCTAGTGTTAAAGCACTGGAGACTAAAGTACCATCCAACGAATTCCTGCACCAGATAACGTTTACTTATTTAAATGCGATAAAGTATTTATCAAGAACATGAAGCGTGATACATTGCGATAAAGCAAGCAGCATTCAGGGTGCTTTTCAACAAAAATATTTATGAGGACAGTGAGAGGTTCTCCAATCCTTGTGCAGATAATTTATGACCCCATTCTAAAATTAATAGAGACAACCATGACTCGCCTGTGTAATTCCCTTGAGGAATCCCTGAGGTCTGTGTAGTTGTACCATAAATTTGCAGACCATATTTTGTGAACACTATTCATTTCCCTCTACTTCAGCTGTGATTTGTCCCTGTATAGAAGTGAGGACTAAGGAGATGTGTGTGAGGAAGGCAAGAAGTGTTTAGCCTTGATCAGTACAAATGTAAGGTGCAAATTAGCACAGTTCCATTAGCTAAAGAGGGACTATATACTGGGGTAAGTGAGGGTAGAAGCTCAATAGGTAGTAGAATCTCTGAGAATTAGGGGAAATATTTTTGCCTGGGCTCTGGCACAATCTGGGCCCACAAAAGGGAGGGAACCCGATGTGAGAAAGTGTGTTTCCCCCAGTCTTTATCAGCACATCTCGCAGTAGCTTCTATTTTGTGCCTGTTGACCATATTAATGCTTTTGGCTACAAGGATGGTGGGGAAATGTCGTACTTACCCACTGAATTCATTGTAGAAATTGCTACACTGTATTCCTTTAATAATAATAAGTATTCTGTACTATCTTTTTCAACATCCTTTTCCCTCATCACCCTGTCCCCTCTAGCCCATAATAATAATAATGGGCCATTCGGTAACACACCTTGGGCTCAAAAGCAGAGGTTTTGTCGCGTATGTTTCACTTTGACTTCCACTTCCTGCTGGGCAAAACTTTCCCAGAACTCCTAATAATTCAACTATAAGTAAGTACTGCTGGAACGTTATTATCCCGCTTAGTGAGAGAACCCTGAGGGGACCTCAGAGTTCCTTGTCAATGGTCTTTTGACTGGGAACAATTGCTACAACCAAATTGTTCTCTGCAGACTTGAGCAAAACTGTTTAAACTTGTGGATAAGCTCTAGGTATAGAATTTTAATCACTCACTTGCCATTTTACATTCTTTGAAAGAAGGGCAGTGTGATGCCAGTTAAATAGTAATGAGGACATAACTCAGCATTCGCCTGTCCCTTTAAGAACCTCAACTCAGTTTCTGAAGTGCCTGGTTTCTTACCTCACCCAAGGTCAAGGTTCGACAATCTGTGTGGCTTTTACTTCAAGCAGAATAGATTTTTTTTCTTTTTTGTAAATCATGACTTGCCTAAGTGATTAAATGTGACTGAAGACCCAGAAATCCTCTCCCAAGAACTTCAAACCAAGAAGTAGGATCCCCTGCTGCACAGCTTTTCCCCAGCACAGCTATAACCGTGGGCATAAATGCAGAAATTCGCCTCCCTGGTGCAGACCTTGATGTGGGAGGTGTAAACATGTTAGGAAAGCAATGATCCTGATTCTCAGTAGTTCAGAGGGGCTCTCGCATTTGGAGAGATGGATTCGCTAATCGCTTTCGCTCCATGGGTTTCTTTAAAAAAGAGCATTGAACGAAGTGTGTTTCAACGTGAACGTCTGATTTAAAATCAGCTGGAATGTATTGCCCTCTGTCTCAACCTGGCAGAGTTGGGAACCCTCATTGCCCCATGGAGCAGGTCCTGCACCTCTCTCGTGACCTGTGCCAAGATACAGGTGGCATCTCATCCTTCCAGCCACAATGAATTTTCTATCATTCAGTTTGAGGAGCCTATCTGGCTCCTGTTTGTAGGCTGGCTGTCTGATATCTCACACATGCAGTATACAGTGTTTGATGCCAGTGTTCTGTGTACCACATTGGCTCGGTACAATCCAAGGCATTGGTTTTTTCCTTTAGAAGCCCTTTTAGTTTGGGTCCAGTGCACATTAGATTTCTGCCTCTCTCTTTGTGATGGATCTGGTGCTGGAAAACATCTGGGATGCTCTGGCTGAGAGTCCCTGGATATTTTTCAGCTAGGAACAGAGTTATCTTTGAGGAGGGTCTTTGATTCTGGAACTCACTTCCCTAAATGTTATTAGTGTTATTCTTTATTACCTGTTTTACTGTAACACCCCACTGAGATTGGGATCTTACTATGTTGGGTGCCGCACACACACGGTAAGAGGCAGTCCCTGCTCCAGAGAGTTTGCAATCTAAATAAACCAAATAGGCACAAGGCTGGTGAAAGGAAACTTTTAATCCCATTTCACAGATGAGACCAGAGGGTCAGGGAGATGAAATGATTTGCACAGTGTCACACAGGGTGTCAGGAACTGGGTCCCCCTCTAGTACCTTAACCACAAGACCATCCTTTTTCAAATCAAACAAAGTTCGAGTTGAATTCAGGTCATTTTTATACATCCATCCCAGGTTTTGGTTTAAAAATGGGGCGGAGGGGGGTAGGCCTGGGGCACGGGGTATTTTTATCTGAGATGTTGGATTAATAGTGACTTTCCTGCACAATCTCACAAGAGAGACTTTATTTACTATTGTTTTTCAGTTTATCAAAAATGCAAGTGTTGTCCTATTTTGCCTGAGTTCTGTTTCTCTTAGGTGTCCCAGGGGCATTATGCTATAGACATTTATTATTATTTTTAAATGATATTAATTAAACGTAAGCATTCATTTGACTTTAAGCATCAAAATAATTATTCTCATGCTTAAATGCTCTGCTGAATCAGGGCATAGTTCATGTTCTACATTTTTTAAGTCTCTCAACACAATGTCTAGTATTGATTCCCTGTTGATAAACACCTGCTTGGGAAACTGGAGACTTCTAATGTGTTGCCAGTCCATGGTTGCAGGCAGCACTGCTTGAGAGAGTCTGAAATATTTAGAAGCTATCTGTGGTCCTTGGGCTGGATCATCCTCTCATACTCAGTTCCGGCCAAACACGTGTTGTATCTGTGCCCAAAAGACACTGACTATTTGTTTTAGGGTTGTTTTTGTCATTACAGCATCAATATTTAAAGTCTCAGCGGCATAAAGAATTGCTTCCTAAACATTTCCATATCTGAAAAGTGGGCAATTAATAATGGATAGACCCACATGTGCGCCCTCATTTCTAATTTACCAGACTAGTGTTTAAAGCATAAGATTATCCAGCACTAACCAGTCAATATGGATGTCAGTTTGTTGGATCCTTCCATCTTTTTAACCTTTTTCTTCTGAGACAGAACTTACTGGGTCTGTGCTCTGGCTTTTTGGTGTACCAAGGTCCATCCCTCCCACTCCAATTGCCACCACTCCCGTTGAGTCACACTCCTTTCAGCAGGAACCAGATCTATAATTATTGTTTCCCTAGAAAGTTACTTTGATTCAAAACCATCTCCTCAATGCTGGCCCTGTCACAATGAATGACTATGCAGTTACCGCAGGGCTCCAGAAAATAAAATCAGCCCTAAGAGAAATGGTACAGCCACAGATGAAAGAACGAAAAGGATATCTTAGCATTCAGAGAACAGTTCTGTTGACATCTAATAGATATGCATGACTACAGCCAACCTGCCAAGCAGGAATTCAGCTAAAGCTATTATGATCCCCAAATTATTTTGAATCCAAAAGAGTATTGTGTGAGCTGAAATCACTTTCATTAGACTGTGCTTTATAGTAAATGCACATGTCTGGATTTTGTATTACTTTATTATTTTTTGGACCACAGTGATGATTCTGTCTCCATCTGGGCTTATACTGGTACTAACCAAAGACATAAAGAACTTAATTGTGCTATTAGTATGCACAATTCTTCTTTCTTCTTCATGCAATATGCTCTTCAATAGGGACAGGATAGATAGTCCCTGTCTCTCTTCTTCTCTCTCTGGACAGTCTGGATTGGCTGGCCCACATTGTCTCAAGCTGAGGGTTTAGATATCAGACTCACTGCAGTGCATTCATGGCTCAAGAGAAACTACCATTGCAAAGAGGTGAATTGAGTCACCAGTCCACTACTGGTCCTGCAACACAGCATGGTTTGAAAATCCCCTTTTTACCACAGGTTGATTGATTGATTTTAAAGAAGAGCCAAACTTAAAATGGCTGAACTACCCTTCCATGCAGGGAAAAACTCCTGCCAGATTCCCCTCTCAAGATTCAGTCCAGTTCCACAACGTATGATCTGTCTGGCCAGGTGGAGTTCAAGGACAAAGTTCCCCACATTTCTCAGCAGTCACTGGAAATGACTTCAGTTAAATGTGTTTTGATTCTTTCATGCTTTTTTTATGTGAAGAATAGCAGGAAAGGGTTAGTGAACCCTGGGGATTCAGCAGCCACACTTTCTAGTAATGTTACTGGGATTTGTGTGCAGAACAGCATGAACAGAGCACCAGGAATTTCAGTTTTAAGTGTCTTGGTATACAGTAGCCCAGCAGTTCTCAGACTGCGGGTTGGGATCCCAGAGTGGATCATGACCCCATTGTAATGGGGTCACCAGGGCTGGCATTAAACTTGCTGGGGCCCAGAGCCAAAGCCCAAGCCCCACATCCCAAAGCTGAAGCCCCACTGCCTGGGGCCGGAGCCCAAGGGCTTCAGGCCTGGGTGACGAGGCTCAGCTTTTGGCTTTGGCCCCCTGCCTGAGCAGTGGGGCTCGGGCAGGCTCAGGCTTCGGTCCCCACTCCTGGGATCGTGTTGTTATTTTTGTTGTCAGAAGTGGGTTGCATTGCAGTGAAGTTTGAGAAGCCTTTGGAAAGGCTTCATTGCTTTTCTCATAGGCATGAACTGAGCTCCCTTTATAGTGAACTCAGCTGCCTGACTTGGAGAAGGTTTTAGAATGACCAGGCTTCCACCCAAAGTGGGCTTTACAAGACTCACCTGGTGTTTATTTACAAATCAACTTGACCATCCCCAGAGCCATGAAGCACAGGAAGCAGTCCACAATCCACCCCTCCACTTTCCACCTTCTAATCAAAGATTAATTTAGGCACTAAAAACAAACACAAAAAATTATGGGCCTAGCAAATCCTTTTTCTCTTAATCCTAATAAAAATCAGGGTGAGAATGTGTTTAACTCAATTGGGCAAATAGTGACCTAAAACTGTCTGCAGATCTTCACTGGAGGTTTCAGAGCTTACTGCAGTGATTTTCAAAATTAATTCTAAAAACCTGTGGTATTTGTGGTTAAAAAAGATGCCTTGCAAATGGTGGGGCCTGTCTGAACACCAGCTGACAGGAGACATGCTAACTAAATTAACACTGCTTTATGACTTTATGCTGTAATCAGACATAAGACTTGAAAACTCAAGGTAAAAATAAAAAACTCTTTTCAATAAATAATATTAATAAACCCATTTAACACTGAATCTGAAAGTGACAGTTTGTAAAGTCTGTCTGAGATCTCCCTTTGATATTTTATTATAATCAGAGATCCAGCTTCAGAGGGGGTGGGAGGGGAGGGAACGGGTTAAAAACTAGTGAGAAAAGCAACCCACACATTCAAAGCATAAAAGAATCCCCACCCTGAGCAGATTTTACCTGGTCACGGCTTTTCTTAAGAGCATTTTTTCCCCACAAATTCACTTGCCAATCCGAAGTGCACTCGCCAATATTTTCAAAAATGGGAGCCTAAAGTCAGGTTCTTAAGTTTTATATTTAGGCATCTAAATAAAAGATCTGATTTCTGAAAAGTGCTGAGCACCCCGTAGTGCCTGTTGACTTCTGGGGAAGCTGCTGAGTGCTGAGCACTTGTGAAAATCAGTCCTCATATTTAGATTCCTCAATATAAACGGAAGAACCTAACTTGACACATCTGTTCTTGAAAATCTTGGTCAAGGCAAATGCTCTAGCCTTTTAGTCACTGGCCAAGGTTTCAGTCATCCAAGGAGCACTGAGATTGGACTCACAGATATTTTTAAGAGATATCTAGTTTGTAGACACATTCGCCCTCCACTTTCTATTGCAAGTGAGTGGGACAGTCCTGCTTCCAGTCCTAGGCACCCAGGTTGGTACCCACTTCCAAAATGCCATGTGAATCGAAAACTTTTGACTGGACCCTAGAACTAAATGGATGAGTTTAAATATTGATGTTTCTTAGCTATTCCACAGGTGCACAGAGTTTTGCACCTGGTCAGTAACACTTTTTGTATGTCAAGTGAAAATATCTGTTCCAGAAAGCTATATCGCTGTACTAACTTCAGTTTAAATTCCAAAGCTGATTAACATTTGTCTAAATGAAGCTCTAAAATAAAACAAACACCAGCCTTTACATACGGATTAAATTCTCACTGGAGCGTTGAATAAACTGACAGCATAAGTTTTGTGGCATGGCTGCTAGCCATTAGTACGAAAACATAATGGGCAATAAAACACCTTCAGGAAGGATGTCTCTCTGTGGAATATTGAGGAAGATATATCCACATTTGACCATCTATAACACTGGATTAGAACATGAGTGTTTGTGGTTTAACAGATCTGTAAATTCCCATCAAACACTGATATTTGTGTCAAATGAGCCCAGAAAAAGATCCTGGACAAACTGAGAGGTGCTCATAGAACAGAGCTCTGTGGAGTTAGGACTGCATGAGAGTCCCAGCTAGGAAATTGTTTTTCTTTCATCTGAACCTTTTGGACCTAATTTGGGAAGTTTAATTTTGGGCTCCCACAAAACTCATGCTAAATATCTGTTTGAAAGCTATTGACAAAAGGCTGGAGCTGCAAGTGTTGTCAGAGCAGTGAATAACCCTCAGCTCTCAAGCTTTGAATATCTTTGACCCCAATAACACAACTCTGCCAACCAGCCTCTTTGGAGTCTGGGAATTCTGGAGGTGACTGTGTTGGAGGGGTGAGAGGGTTGAAGTCTTCAGGCCAGACCATCCAGGAGCAGCTCATTGAAGTCACTGAGCTGTGCTTCCTGTTAGTGAAAAAGGCAGAGATTGTTACCTAGAGTCCCTGGAGTGAGAAAGAGACGCTGGCAAAGTAAGCCCAGGTGAGTCTGGATTCAGTATGAGACAGCAACTCAGAGGCCAGGGGCGGCTCTGGACATTTCACCGCCCCAAGCACGGCGGCATGCCGCGGGGGCGCTCTGCCGGTCGCTGGTCCACTGAAGCCGCGGGACCAGCGGACCCTCCACAGGCACACCACCAAAGGCTGCCTGCCTGCTGCCCTCCCAGCAACTGGCAGAGCGCCCCCCACGGCATGCCGCCCCAAGCACACGCTTGGCATGCTGGGGCCTGGAGCCACCCCTGCCAGAGGCTTCTCAATCAGAGATTAGAGCCTAATGTTAAGCAAAGCTATTTAACAGGTTAAACTAACTGTAAGAAACCCTTGGTCTCTTTTTTAAACCTAAGGACTAGTTCGGCCTGACCTAACTATGGAGGCAGAAGACCAGCGAGAGATCAGACAGAAATGCTAGCTTGAGGAGTGCAGAACGGATAATTGCTTGCCTTGTGGTCTGTGTACGCAACTCAGAGGCGCAGCATGTGGCCCTCAGAGCCCCAGTGCAGCATCCTGAGGCCAGAACTAAACTGAAGGAGCACAGAGAGAGAATTATTTCTCATGACAGACTATGGGGAAGCTGGTCTCGTGATGGCAGTGAGCCAAGGTAGGCTGGAGGGATAAAATCTCATAGGCTCTGACCCTGCAAGTGCCTCTGTGCAGGTGACACTCCTTAAAGTCAGCAGGGCCCCGTGCAGCCACAGCCTCTTGCACAGCCCCTTGCAGGACCAAAGCTTTAGTTTAAAACCCACCTTGCAGCAGAAGAGGCTGATCTGTCCTCCCTCACTGTCGAGGTCCCTCCAGGGGAGCTAAATCGTTGGTTTATCTAATTGCATAAACAGAAGCTGATTAAATTAAACTCTAAAATAAAGCACACATCATTTTAAATAAGGATTAAGATGCTCAGCAGGGTTTTATGACATGGCTGATAACCACTGGCAGAGGCAAAATGGACTTGAAAGGAAAATAAAATAAACACAGCTCTTGTTCTGGAAGTTTGCAGGGGAGTGTGTGGCAAGAGGAGAACCTTGTGTTTCCTGGAACTGCATATATGGCCTATCACCTCTCAGGGTTTGTCTACACTGGAGCTGGAGCGATCATTTCTAGCTTGTCACCGAAAAGTACAGTCACTGATGAGGTTTGATGGTTTATGCAAAATGAGTGGATTTCAATTTAATTTCTGATGTTCAACTTTCCACATCATGCCACCCATGGGGAACATTAAAAATCAGAGTGATATAAAATGAACATGGCACACGTTTATATGGCTTAGAAGCTGGCTAACTGATAAATCTCATAACATGACTGTAAATGAGGAATTGTCTTTGAGCAGGATAGTTTCTAGTGGGGTCCTGCATAGATCAGTTCTTGGCTCTTTGTTGTTTAACATTTGTATCAATTACCTGAAAGAAAACATAAAACCATCAGTGATAAAGTTTGCAGATGAAACAAAAATTGAGGGTATATGCATACATCTAGGAAGAGAGAATGCAGGCCATACTTACAGGATGGGGGACTCTCTCCTGGGAAGCAGCGACTCTCAAAAAGATTGAGGGGTCGTAGTAGATAATCAGCTGAACCTGAGATCCCGTTGTGACACTGTGCCAAAAAGACTATTACCATCTTTGGATGCATAAACAGGGAATTTTTAGCAGAAATACAGAAGTGATTTTATCTCTGTATTTGGCATTGATGAGACTGTTGCTGGAACCGTGTGTCCACTTCTAGCATCCACAAGGATGTTGATAAACTTGAGAGGGTTCAGCGAAAAGCCGCAGGATGGACTAAATGGTTAGAAAACCAGCCTTATAGCGATAGCTCTCTCTGTGTTAAGCTAAATCGATTGAAATCCTTGAGTCTAAGGGCTGACTTGATTGCAGTCTATGAGTATCTACTTTGTAACAAATATCTGATCATTTGAAAGGTCTAACATGATCCAATGCCTGAAAGGTGAAGCTAATCAAATTCAGACTGGAAATAAGGTGAAATTTTTAACAGTAAGGTTTCAAAATCTGTTTTGTTCCATGCTCAATGAAACTAAGACTTTTCCATAATTTTAGCGAAAAAACATTAGAGAGCACCACCCCAGGATAGCTAATGCCAGGTACATTTCCAAGAAACATTTGATTTTCAGTTAAACTAATTTTGACAAGGAAATGTTTCATCAATTTTTTTACTAGCTCTATTTTTAAACCATGTATCTGCATGAACAAGGCTTTGAACTCAAAGTAATGCACAGATGTGTATGTATTAGTGGCAGTTTTCTCCATTATTTACTTTGCCAGAACTACAATTACTAGGAGAAATCAAGTCTTTCATTTTTCCAATGTTTATGGCTTTATGATTTGTTTTTTCATTTGTCTAGCTGATTTCTCTAGTGGTTTTCATCAACAGTAAACTTGCTTATAATCTTCTTTCTTTTAGTTTTTAAAATAGATTGCATGGTTTAATATTTTATTTCTCGGGGCTGGTAAAAGGGCTGCCTACTGTGCTGGTTTATTATTTGAAAAAAAAAAACCTGCAAGATTATAGAGTTCATTATCATATAAAAAACTATTTTAATTTCTAAGCATTGATGAGCAACATCTGTATTTTTCAAAATGTACAGTAGAAGATTCCTGGGACAGAAGCAGCCCTGAAGCCTCTGACAGGCTGTCTCATCCTTGGAGCAAACGAGCAGCTGTGCCTTAAAATCCTTTAAGTGTCAGTAATATGCTGGCTGTATATGGCTTGCTTGGGCTGAAGCTGTAATTGTTCTGTGCTGGATTACTAGGAGCTCAGGGTGCATTCTGTAACAATAAGCACAAAACTAGCTTTGTCACATGGCTAAAAATCGATGCAATAGGCTGAAAGTTGATGGTCTGCACTGGCTCAGGATGAGGAGTAGCTGAATGCAAGTCTGCCACTGAAGGACAGATAGAGAGATCTCATTTCACTCTGAGCAGGGCAGCTCCAGACCAAATCTTCCAGGCTCCCATCTGTAACAATAAAGTCTTGGGTTGGTTGGTTGTTGTTTTTTCCCCTGGAATCAATTTATTTATTTTTTCCTCTCTTCTAATGCATGTTTCCAGGTGGAAAGGGACAGCACTGGAAAGTCGTATTTGCTCCCAGTACAGGTGGCTCACAGGCAGCACTTTTGCAAGCTGCCCACGGTGGAGTCCCTGTTTGCTTCCTCCTTGGTTTGAAAGGGCCACACCTGGGAGTGATGGGGCAGCTAGCCCTCAGCATCCCTTTTAAGTGTCCATCGCTCTGGGGGCCCATTGTGACTGTGGGGGAGGAGGAGTTGTGTGAACGTCACAGAGCATGAATTGCACCCAACGAAGGGGACAACTCAAGAGTTATGCGCCTCCTTCCGTCCTGCTGACACCCTCCAACAGGTTGCATGGCCTTGTACTGGACCGATGCACAGGGGCACACTTCACCCTATGCACTGGCTGAGGCCACTGGTTGTTTCATGCCAACCTCAAACAGCCATCAGAGAGCGGTGGCTTGTAGGGCAGTAGTGGAAAGAGCCCAGGGCTTCATTGGGAGAGGTACTATGCACACCCCCCACAGAAAACAGTCCCTGCCCCAAAGACTTTACAGCCCAGCTATCCAATGACAGTAGATGAATGCACCCAATAGACAGGGCAAAGCACAAGGCTCAAAGGGAGACCACTGTGATTAATATTAAAAATAAGTCACAGCAAACCAGCTCCTGAGTCAATGTCAAGAGTCTGGCAGGCAATCCAGCACAGATGGGCTCTAAGGATAGACCTGAAGGAGAACAAAGCAGTGGTTCTGCAGCCCTAGCAGTGAGGCCCTGCCATGCACAAGGGGTGGCATGGGAGAAGTACAAATATGCTCATTAGAAAATTTGACAAAGAAGCGCTAACGGCTGGGATGGCTGCTGGAATGCAGATCACATTGAGGGCTTGATATTCTGTGAAAGTTGAGCGGGGAGGGATAGGCCGTGAAGGTGAGTACTTCCTTCTGGATGTGGCAGAGAAAGGTTTCATGTTTCCAGTCGCTATTGGGCAAAGTTATGCTGACACTGTAGGTGCAAAGCTTTCTACCCCACACCTATCCTTGTGATTCATCCACTCCCCAAAGGCTCCATCCCCTACAACCGAAAAAGTTTCTCTTATATCTCTGTTGTATTTAACATCTGCCTGATGTGGGGTTCTTACACCTTCCACTGAGACATTGGGTGCAGGCTACTGTCAAAGACAAGATGCTAGTCTAATTGGACCATGACTCTGACCCAGTCAGATGATTCCCATGTTCCTATGCGAGGAGGCCAGCATAACTACAAAGAGGTGAATTGTGAACTCTTCTGGAGCATCTATTAAAAACAGATAATTTTGTGCACTGCTTCCAAGGACAAAGAAAACACAGCAAAATGAAAATTTCCTGGATGCTGTTCCCTGGTGTAATTTGCTAATGCATTTTGGTGTAGAACTGTAACCACTGCTGAGATAACACACTAGTATATGCGCTTTACAGGGCTATCTGTAACAAAAGCATTCAGATATGCTGCCAAGATACTGGAGCCCTGCCATGGTGGCAACTCATTGTGTTCTTTAATAGTTTAACACTTTTTTATACAAGCATCCATTATTGAAATTGATCATAAAGTTTTAAAGGCATCACATCCTGTATCACTTAATTCTATCACTTGCTCTTTAGTCTTTGCAGAAAGGCAGTCATGTTCAGCTGGTGCTCATGCAGTTACCTGCCAAACTTGATGCAAATCCCTTTGATTTATCCACTTAAAAGCATCCATCGCCTTCTGTCTCCAGGAACACTGCGATTTCTCACACATTAGACTGGGGTGTCATTTGAACAATGATGCTTTGTGTTTGCAGGGCATCTTCCATGGGGGATTCTTAAGCTTCCCACGTATGGGTGTTGTGTGGCTGAACTAGTTCAAGAGTATTAATGGCTCCCAATCCTGCTGGAAAGGTATAACAAGTGGGGTTCCGCAGGGATCTTTTTTGGGACCGGCTCTGTTCAATATCTTCATCAACGACTTAGATGTTGGCATAGAAAGTACGCTTATTAAGTTTGTGGACGATACCAAACTGGGAGGGATTGCAACTGCTTTGGGGGACAGGGTCAAAATTCAAAATGATCTGAACAAATTGGAGAAATGGTCTGAGGTAAACAGGATGAAGTTCAATAAAGATAAATGCAAAGTGCTCCACTTAGGAAGGAACAATCAGTTTCACACATACAGAATAGGAAGAGACTGTCTAGGAAGGAGTATGGCAGAAAGAGACCTAGGGGTCATAGTGGACCACAAGCTTAATATGAGTCAACAGTGTGATACTGTTGCAAAAAAAGCAAACTTGATTCTGGGATGCATTAACAGGTGTGTTGTAAACAAGACACAAGAAGTCATTCTTCCGCTTTACTCTGCGCTGGTTAGGCCTCAACTGGAGTATTGTGTCCAGTTCTGGGCACTGCATTTCAAGAAAGATGTGGAGAAATTGGAGAGGGTCCAGAGAAGAGCAACAAGAATGATTAAAGGTCTTGAGAACATGACCTATGAAGGAAGGCTGAAGGAACTGGGTTTGTTTAGTCTGGAAAAGAGAAGACTGAGGGGACATGATAGCAGTTTTCAGGTATCTAAAAGGATGTCATCAGGAGGAGGGAGAAAACTTGTTCACCTTAGCCTCCAATGATAGAACAAGAAGCAATGGGCTTAAACTGCAGCAAGGGAGATTTAGGTTGGACATTAGGAAAAAGTTCCTAACTGTCAGGGTGGTTAAACACTGGAATAGATTGCCTAGGGAAGTTGTGGAATCTCCATCTCTGGAGATATTTAAGAGTAGGTTAGATACATGTCTATTAGGGATGGTCTAGACAGTATTTGGTCCTGCCATGAGGTCAGGGGACTGGACTCGAAGACCTCTCGAGGTCCCTTCCAGTCCTAGAGTCTATGAGTCTATAAGATTTTCAAAAGCACCAAAGTGATTTAGGATCCTAGGTCACATTGCCTTTCAATGACACATTCCTAAGTGCCTAACTCTACCTGATGTTTGTTAAGAGCCAAGTATTACTACTAATATTAATATTTATTAGAGAGGAAATATGGTCTTGTATCTCAAATTGTGCTTCAAAAAATCTGGCTTCCATTCCCTCCTCTGCCATAGATTCCCTCTGTGACTTTGGGCCAGTCATGTAACCTGTCTGGGCCTCAGGTCTCCACCTGTAAAACAGCTATAATAATGCTTTCTTTCTTCTTCCTTTGTCTTATCTATTTAGATTGTAAGCTTCCTGGGGAGGAACTGTCTCTTGCTGCATACATGCAGCGCCTGGCTCAATGGGGCTATGGATGCTCTGCGTTGTCACTGGATATTTTCAGTGCCTTTCATTAATGTCATGCTCAGACTGACCCCTTACTCTTGCCTTTCTTGTGATTCTTTACATTCACCTGCTCAAAGCTGCTCTCTAATACGTTTCCCTGCCATTCAAGATAAACTAATCATCTGTAATCTATGGGTGCATCCCTTAGGCCATTGGGAAAATAATGGCTGCACGTTGGCCACTTTCCAGTCCTAAGAAATAAGTCTTGAGATCAATGAGACTTAAAAGAAAGTCAGCAGTGGCTTCCCTCGTCTCAGACATATTACTGCTCGGCGCTGGCAGTGAGCTAACTAAGTACTAACTATTCATTTAATGTTCATACAGCAATTTGAGATCTCTCGATGGCAGGTGCATGCATACTCTGGAAACAGCCTATAGCCCCTGCTTTTACACATCCCCACTGTAGGTCAGTCAGGAAATGTTTTCATTGGCACCCCCGGTTCCACATCACTTGCACTGGGGATGGGTCAGGAGCAGAGCAGAGGTGTAATTTGGTGCTCTCTCTCTCTTTGTGTTTTTCCTTCTTGGAACTGTCCGGAGGGTGGGGGGTGGAAGGAGAGAGACAATCACATTTGAAAAGAGATCACTGTTAAGGTTTCAGGCCTGGTCTACACTACGTGTTTAAACCGATTTTAGCAGCGTTAAACCGATTTAATGCTGTACCCGTCCACACTACGTGGCCCTTTATATCGATATAAAGGGCTCTTTATATCGGTTTCTGTACTCCTCCCCAACGAGAGGAGTAGCGCTAAAATCAGTATTACCATATCAGATTAGAGTTAGTGTGGCCGCAAATCAACAGTATTGGCCTCCGGGCGGTATCCCACAGTGCACCACTGTGACCACTGTGGACAGCAATCTCAGTTCGGATGCAGTGGCCAGGTAAACAGGAAAAGCCCCGCGAAATTTCGATTTTCATTTCCTGTTTGCCCAGCGTGGAGCTCTGATCAGCAAGGGTGGCAATGCAGTCCCAAAGCCAAAAAGAGCTCCAGCATGGACCGTACGGGAGATACTGAATCTGATCGCTGTATGGGGAGACAAATCTGTTCTATCAGAGCTCCATTACAGAAGACGAAATGCCAAAGCGTTTGAAAAAAAATCTACAGGCTACACAGTGCTGCGTGACAAGCGTAACGGGAAGCCAGAGACTCAAACAGATGCTCATGGAGGGAGGGGGTACTGAGGACTCCAGCTATCCCACAGTCCCCAGCAGTCTCCAAAAAGTATTTGCATTCTTGGCTGAGCTCCCAATGCCTGTAGGGTCAAACACATTGTCCGGCGTGGTTCAAGGAATAGCTCGTCAATTTACTCCCTCCCCCCCCCCGCGTGAAAGAAAAGGGAAAGAAATCGTTTCTTGACTTTTTTCAATGTCACCCTATGTGTACTGAATGCTGCTGGTAGATGCGATGCTGCAGCAGTGAAGAGCAGTATCCGCTCCTCTCCCCTCCCTGGTGGCAGACGGTACATGCTTGATAACTGCTGAATACCCCTGGCTGGCCTCAGGGGCGCCTGGGTAAAAATAGAAATGATTCCTGGTCATTCCCAGCAGATGGTACAGAACAGCTGGTAACCGTCTTCATCATAGCCATGGGGGGCTGAGCTCCATCAGCCCCCTCCCTTTCTGGTGTAAAGAAAAGATTCTGTACTGCCTGGACTGTCATAGCAGCAGGATGCTGGGCTCCTCTCCCCCGCACCACTTAATGTCCTGCCTGGACTGTCATAGAATGGGGAGGCTGCCTCCCTCTCATTTTATCTCACTAACAAGTCACTGTTTCTTATTTCTGCATTCTTTATAACGTCATGACACAAATGGGGGGGACACTGCCACAGTAGCCCAGGAAGGCTGGGGGAGGAGGGAAGCAATGGGTGGGGTTGTTGCAGGGGCACCCCCCGTGAATGGCATGTAGCTCATCATTTCTGCGGGATCTGACATGGAGCAGCTGTACTCTCTGATACACTGGTTCTCTAGTACACTTACCCCAAATTCTAGGCAGAACTGACTCTATTTTTAGAAACCATAACAGAGAGATTGACTCGGGGAGTCATTCCCAGTTTTGCTTTTGCACCCCTGGCCAACCTCAGCCAGGGGCACCCATGACAGCAGCAGACAACACAGAAGGATAGATAAGCGTCATCTCATTGCCAAATTACCCTGGCAGCAGACAGTACAGAACAACTGATAACCATCTCTGCTATCATGCAAAAGCAAATGAATGCTGCTGTGTAGCGCTGGAGTATCGCCTCTGTCCGTGGCATCCAGTACACATACGGTGACAGTAAAAAAAGCCGAACGGGCTCCATGGTTTCCGTGCTATGGCGTCTGCCAGGACAATCCAGGGAAAAAGGGCGTGAAATGATTGTCTGCTGTTGCTTTCCCGGAGGAAGGAATGACTGACGACATTTACCCAGAATCACCCGCGACAATGATTTTTGCCCCATCAGCCACTGGGCTCTCAACCCAGAATTCCAAGGGGTGGGGGAGACTGCGGGAACTATGGGATAGCTACAGAATAGCTACCCACAGTGCAGCGCTCTGGAAATCGACGCTAGCCTCGGTCCATGGACGCACACCACCGAATTAATGTGCTTAGTGTGGCCATGTGCACTCGACTTTATACAATCTGTTTTATAAAACCGGTTTATGTAAAATCGGAATTATCCCATAGTGTAGACGTACCCTCAGTGACTATAAGTAACAGCCATGGTTGCTTTCTGGTTTCACACTAGGGTAGCATTGGCTCACTATTTGCAACACGGGAGAGGGTTCTCATTATTACCTGACATTTCACCATCAGGCGGCAGTCTTAAAGCAGGACTCTTTATCTTTTTGACAACTTAATCTTTATTTGCCACAGACAGCAATATACATAATTACAGCCCTTGACATATTAGAACGTATCTGAAATGCTCCAGACAGTCCCAGCAAAAGGGAAACAAAACTTTGAGACAATCAGGTACATTTTCAGTGCTGCTTAAAATAGCCCCCATTTGTTTAAAGTTACACACAAACATTTTCACACGTAGGTGCCCGATGTTAATTATCATAAAATCCAGATGTTGGCCCCTAAACAAATGACCTGATTTTCAGAAACCCTGAGCAGCCCTGGTACCCATTGATTTCAGTAGGAGGTTCAGACGATCAGCAGCATTTTGAGTAGATTGAAGAAACGAGAGGAGAAAGGGCTTAATAATTGCAGTATTTCAAAGGTGAGCCTGATTCTGCACCACTGAAATTACTCCTGCAATCAGACTTCTGTGATATGTAAACATGATAGGAGCGATTCTATGATTAGAAGAAAACCTCACAGCCCTCTGAGATTTTGGCAAGGTTGGGGAGCTGAGAAATGTATCTACAGTAGAAACATTAACAACATCAGAACAATTCTTTCTGTTAGGCAGTTATTTGGACACCACAGCAGAAACAGTCAAGAACATCTCACTTGAAGCATGTGGGTCCTTGACAGGGAATGTTTCCCTTCCTCTCCATTAGTCAGTCTCCCCTCAATGCCCCAGAAGGGAGTATTATTCAGCAAGAGGCAGTCCACTGCCCTGGGCTGCGGGCTGAATCCAGCGCTGGCATCAATGGCCTCTTATCAGTGCAGCACACAACGAAGCACTGTCAGAAATATCCACTCCACAAAGCCAGGATTTCCCAGCGCCCGGGCCCAGCCTCAATCCTTTCAGAGAATTTCTAATATAATATTGGTTTTTGTCTGCCAGACCCCTCCCCCCACAGCTCAGTCAATAAGGATATTCACATTTGCAGCTGGACAGGTTTCCAGCACAAGTTTGCCCAGGGGACAAGGACTGGTAGGTAAACGTAGGTAGGTGATTTTGCAGGTTAAAGACATGGGAAAAATCCGTGCTCATCGGACTCAGCATTAATGCCTTGGTGACACATGTTGCTATTTCTGAAGGCTACAATTTTTGGTCTCTCTCAGTCTTGCTCTTTTTTTATTAATATGCAAATGAAAGGAGTTGGATGTCAGTTCCATGAGAAACATTCCCTGCCTTGGACTGTGGAAGTGTCAGTTATATGTCTGCCTAGGTTAAATATTTCTAATGTCAGCTAACTCGCATGCTACCCCCTGAGCTATTTGCTACCTATTCATGCAGCACTGCATAATGAGATTCATCAAGGACTTCAGCCAGGGGAGCTGCTATTTGATTCCCTTTAAGCTGTGGAAAGCAGTCAAATTGATATAACAACCACAAAATTAGTAAGGAAGACTTGGCGGCCTGCCAGCATCAGTCAGGCTCCCAGGATATAATCCTACCTTAAGTAACTCTATAAAGCCTCCCCAAAGAGGAGGCAAAGGGTCTGACTTGGGCTTTATCACGTTAGCTATCGCCAATAGACACTGGGGTAGGAAGATCAGAATTGCACCCAGAAAGTTTGCTTCCGCATTTATTTAAAAAAAAATAAAGCAGTAGACCCGATCCTGGAGTTCCGCAGACTTGCACACACACAACACAAGTCAGGGAAAGGAAGCCCATGCAAAGGTGGCCTAGCGAGTCCCAGTACACTTTTGTGGGCAGGGCTAATCCCCAGGTGTCACCTGCATCAATAACAGCTGGGGCAGAATGAAGCGAATACAGTAAGTGTCATTCTTTTTAGGGTAAGGCCTCGAGATCAGGGCGCCATTGTGCCATGCACTTGACAGTCAATAGTACGAGGCAGTCCCTTCCTCAGAGAGCTTATGATGTGAATAGGCAAAGGGCGGGAGAGAAAAAGGGGCACCCAGAGATGAATGACTTCCACAAGATCCCACAGAAGGGCCGGGGGTAACAGGGCAGGCAGGGAACAGAACCAACATTTGCCACTCCAGTGGCCCTAGTCACTAGGCCACCATGGGGTGGGGTGGGGTGGGAATAACGCTGCTCCAATGGCTGTTTCCACTCCTTGCCTTACAAACATTAACCTTTAATTCTCTTAACAGGGAGAGAGAGAGAAGCTTTCACTCCCCAAACAATCTAGCAACTAAAAGGTGAACCGAGATACTGTGGTACCACTGGGTGATAAAACCTGGGTATCAGTGCCTCTAAACTAAAATGTTACAAGTTGGTTTGGAAAAGGCAAATTAAACCCCATAGGAGCCTGTTTGGGGGGTGAGTGTTACAGAGGGTGAGTATTAAATTGATGAGTGCCTGTTGTACACAGCCACACCATATAATAGCTGCAGTGTGAGCCTTGATATGATTTCCCAATCAATAGAGATGCAAACAACATTGCCAGTCACTCCAATTGCTGATAAATGACCTACCTAAAAACTACCTCTTGTGACTGTAAAAGAAATGTAATTAAGGAGGCAGATCAGGGATTTATTGCTTGACAACTTTGTTGTTACAATGGCTAAACTTACAACTTTTCATTGGTAAGGCTTGCTCCCTTATTGAAGATCTGGATAGTAAAACTGTGTTCTTGTTGCATTTATATTTTTGGTCCAGTGCCAGGCATGGCTCACAATGCGACATTCCAACATGGTTTAGAAATTGTTCTTAAAAGTTTTGTACCATGCCTCCCAGATTCTGACCCACAACGCAACTGATTTATGCCACTTGGTGGCCACAGTGATCCCTGGGGGAAATCACCTGGTGTGTGACCAGTTTATGCAGCCCTATTCCATTCCCCCTGGAGCCTGCAGCACAGGGGTGAGGGTATGTTAGGAGTGTGACAGGTAATGACCCGAGTACCCTGCCATTTGGCTGTTCTGGGCTACAATGCAGCCCATAGGGTATCCTGGATAAGACTCCTGTAAATTAGAACAGCCCCCAGGGCTGCTCTAGCTTATGCTGATGCTACCTTGTTCCCCAGAGCAGCCTGCAATCCAGGAGGTCCCAAATCAGCCTGTGCCTTCTGAAACATGCAGCAGAGCATCAGCCCCAGGGTTATTCTCCAGTAACCTCAGTCATGGGGACTTTATTACATTCCTAGAACAGCCTCAGGCCCTGATTCTGACCTGGTGCTGGTTTTAGGCAAGCAAAATCCCATTGACATCAATGGAGTTAATCCTGATTAACTTTAGCAGAGTCAAGCCCTGAAAGTGTAATATACAAAGGGCCCAGTTTCTACTGGTGGAGCTATTCCTGATTTTTACTGACCTAGGTAAGAGGAGACTGAGACCCAAACTGTGTGTGTCGAACACAAACACACACTCTAGATACCAGTTAAATAATGTGTTTACTAACACAAATGAAAGTTGTATGTCACGGCATGAAAAGTAGATGACAGCAATAACCTTTTCTTGAGCATGTAAAACCCATGGGATTGCAGCACTGCTAGAAAATAAAAGCTATCTTGATTCTTTGATCCTTAGCCAGCACTGAGCACTGCCAAGTAACTGTATAAGGCACCCATTGTAGCATAAAGCTGCCTGTGACAACAAGATATTCACTCTAGGCTCTGATAACTTATTTCTGATTCCACCAACTTTCTGCACCATGCAAATGAATAAGATTACACTTCCCCACATGGCTGTTCTGCAGTCTTGCAGACCTGGTGTCTCTCATCTAACCTAATTACATTTCTTCTGCACTGAGCATTGTGGCGACCTGTTCTCAGAGCATTGGGGAAATGCTGAACACCATAGCCTAGTGACAGCATGTCAGCCAGCTGCACATTATTCACTTCTCCCTCGACGAGAAGATGTGATTAAATCACACATGGATCTTACGGTCTAGTTTTTAAAATCCATTCTTATTTAGATGTCTCTCAACGAGGTCTCTCAACTGTCCATCATTATCAGGAACCAGCCTTATTTAAGATCCAAATGCAGATTTGGCATACACTATACTGCTTTGAATAAAGCACTGAAAAATATACTAAAAGGAGGAATCCTGCATTGGTCCTTTCTCACGTATCTACAATTGTCTCCAGTTCTAGTAGAAACTGTTTTTGTTTGGTCTTCTAAATAGAGATACCTTTTTTCTTTTTGTGGGGAGAAGTAATTTTAGCTCTGATAACTACTTGCTTATACTTAAGGTTTCTATTACTCAGGCAGAGCTTCTTCAGAAACTACAGGAAGATTAATATTAATTAATTGTTGCTTATTAGCCCCCAAAGAGGAAATGAGGGGACATGAATATGCAAACCCAACGCTTCTCAAGTGATGCAATTAGAATTTCATCATGATGGGATCAAACCTTCTGTGACATTTTGCTTTCTGCTTTCTCTGCTTATTTTTGGTTTGTTTGGAGGGAGTATAAGTGTGGGTGGGAGGAGGGGGGGTTGCAGCAGAAAAACTCAGAAATCCTGGTACAACTTCTGAAATGGTTTGAAATGGGTAAACATATCCACAAACACTGGAATTAGAAAAGCAGAGTCCTAATCTGTGGGATTGCTTGAAAGTTTGTCATTTTGGAGTTACCATTCTGGAACTAGTTGCTATGGTAACAGGGCAATAGACATATTTTTTAAAAAACATTTCCAACTTTTTCCTGAGAAACCAAGCAGAAAGCAGTGTCTTCACCTCCTCTTTCTTTCTTGTATTCAGAACGCGATGAGTAAAACATCCTAAAAGGAGACAGTATAAATATCACTGGAGGATGCCAGTTTTGTGGGTTCTTTGTATTACTATTATCAAACCATCCTTGGGAATCAAGCATCCAGGGTGTCCTAGAGGGAACCATTGCTATGGCAAATCTGATAACTGCCTGCACTGGATTTTGACAGTCTGGGCTATGCATGCCGTATGCCCAAGACTAGAAAAGAATTTGACAATGATCCAGCCTGAAGGCGACTAACTCATTTGGATGCAATTACTAAACTACAATTAAGGCAGAATTGTTTACTATACAACAACGTCAAAGCATGATTTCCGCCATCTTTTTTTTCCCTCCTCCCTCCCCCCTTTTCCAAAAACATTTGCCTCCTCCTAGGTTTGCCTTTAGTTTTTAGTGAAATCTCAAAGTCCCAAGTTCAGGATTGTGCTTACAGACAGAAGAGGACCCATCCCAGCCAGGCTTCCTATCTTCCTCCTAGCTGTCTCCCCTTCAGAAAGCCGCTTCCCCTTCAATAGCCCTGAATTGGGGTTAAAGAAAGAACTCTGGTCTGATTTCCAAGATGAGTCAGTGGAATAGCCCTACATCTCCCCACAGAGTTTTAAATACTGACATTTAGTAATAAGGTTGCACCTGAAACAAAGCTGGCTGTAGCTGAAAAAACCGTTTATTGAGATAGTAAAGGGCTGTGATAGGCAGGTATTATTCAGCTCTTTGGGCCATGTGCTACCTTCTACCTCCTTCAACCTAAAAGCAGTAGGTTTGGGTTTTATGATGGCTCACTATAGGCGCTATTTTCCCCACATCTCCTTTTCCCATTGAAGTATCTCCATGGAAGGGAAGAATCAGGCTACCTGGTGAAGAGCTAAGAGCAGTCTTGTGTTCCCTAGCATCATGGAAGTGATTAAGGCAAAGGATTGGGAATCTGGAGTCATGGCTTCTATTCCTAGCTCTGATGAAAGCTACCTGTGTGACTATAGGCAAGTTACTTCCCTTCACCCTGCCTTCCTTCCCCAACTCTACCTGAAGCCTTGAGTGGTTTAGGGGATAGTGCACAGGACTGGGATTCAGTAGACTTGTGTTCTCTTCCAACTTTGCCACTGACCTGTTGGGCAAACCCTCTTTATGCCTCAGTTTCCCATCCCTAAATGGGGATAATGTTACTGACCTCCTTTGTGAAGTGTTCTGAGAGCTAGGGATGGTTATTCTTATTCTCCTCCTCACATGGGTGACATTTGTGGTCAGAGATGACAGTGACAGGAGCCACAGAAACAACTGTGAATAAAACAGTGGCTCAAAAGCTTGTTTCTCTCACCCAGAGAAGTTGGTCCAGTAAAAGATGTTACCTCACCCACCTTGTCTCTCCAATACAACAGGTCATTCCTGCCCTGCCTATGCACCCCTGCAAGTCACTATTGATCCAGCTGGATCTATGAATTTGGGGTGGGGTGAACCTTACCCCCTCTTCAGTGGGAGGAGGCCAAGAGTCATCCTCAGGTCAGCACTGGCAAAGTGGCTTAAGAAACCTGCTAGGGGGAGCAGTATCCTCTGAGTAACCTCACCCGTTGATCTAAGAGAGCTCAGAAAACTAGGGGCTGACCCGAATGTGCTGATGCCCGGGCAAAGTGAAAGTAGGAACAGCGTGGGGAGACAGGGGGAGAAAGTAGGACAAGCACAAGCCAAAGAACACGGGGAGTAGAGGTGTTGCTCCCCCTAGCCAGGGAGGAGGAGTGGAAGGGGAATCTCTTCCTTTGCCTTCAGTAGGGGACAGACAGCAGCCCACGCCAGCCTTTATCCTGTCTGAACAGACGCTGTGAAATCACCCTACATGTTTATAAATGTGCGCGTTGCATTTAGACCAGTTGCGGCAGTGCCTCCGGCGTCTCTTGATGTTCACTGGATTGTATTCATCGGGGTTTTATTGCAATACAGCATCATTTTTCTGTTTCAAGTATTGGCACCTTTGAGACGAATGGCAGTTCTGTATCATTCATGCCATCCATCATGGCAAAAGCCACCAAAATAAACTCCCAGTTAGTATCCTGCCTTCAGGGCAGGCAGGAGCCAATACACTGCCATTTTAATTACTCTGTTAAGAATTTAACATAGCCCCAGAGTATTTGGGCCCAAGCAGGTCCTGGCTTTGCAGAAATCATGTCTTGCACATATTTGTGACACAGGAGAGGATGAATCAAGTTTTATGCTTCTCTGGCAGCTCATAAATTATTCCTATCATCTGCCCAGAATCAGGCCAGGCAGTGAACTACTAATGATGCAGCGCAGCCATCATTGTGGTACCAACCTACCTTAGCAAGTGAATTACCGCCTCCTCAAACAGTGTTAAGGATTTTGACTAGCAATAATGATAGCTTCATAGACTAGTCATTCCCTCACCTGAGCTCCCTTCCAGCAGAGTGGTTGAAGGCAATTTTAAATGAGTGACTGGGAAGTTAATAGAAACACAATTGTTATTTGTTGTGGTCTTTGACAGTATGGACTGGAGTTCAGGACAGTTCTCTGATCTTTTGGGAAATGTATAGCTTCGGCGTCTTATGGTTGTGTTGCCTTTTGAGCAAACACATTGGTTCCCAGGACTGACATAATGACAGCTTATTGTTCTTGTCGGGCTCTTCTTTCTCAGAGGCTGCATCTGTAAGCAGCTTGTCACTGGGCCATTACAATATAGATTTACTTATTTCTGTGCTACTTGGCCTCAGAAATCCAAATCATTACTGTTTAATGCCAGAGTATACAATTTTTTCCAGGCCTGATTTCTCTTTGTAAAATAATAAAAAAGAGGCGTGCTAATGGATAACTCAGTGACCTGGCTTTGCAAATCAGCCACTTATGTCTGGCGCTTGAGGGGCATCTCTGTTAGAAGGTTCAAACCTCTGGTTTGGCACTCAAAATGTAAATGTCTCCCTAATGGGACTAACAAAACAATGCAATTTGCTTTCATGGTATTTTTCCATCAGATTTTAATGGCTTTACCCTCAGCTCACAACCATTTTACAGAAGCAAAATTTCACTGTCTTCAGTTGAGCCACCTTGGTGCAAGAGAGGTCGGAATCAAGCCTGTTGTCTCCACTGAATTTGTTTTATTTTAATTACTCCCATTGTGCAGGGACAGTTGTTCACATGACACTCTTAAAATCTGCGGGATTTTAAAATAAAGGACATGTGAATGATATTTTTTAAAACTATTAAAAATGGTGATATGACCCAGGCTGCCAACAGCTAGCATATTTACCCTCTCTGAGGCATAAAAGTAAAAAGAAGAACATATCAGTAAAAATACCAAAATAATGTATAGCCCTACTTTCTAATGTAAGACAATTCTCTGAACGTTGAGCTCTTTGAATATACAGCCTGGATTTGAACGGTATTGCTGGACAGTTAGAGGAGGTATAGGTAAAGATTGACAGACCTATAAAGAGAGGGAAGCCAATCCTGTAAAAGTCCATGTCCAGCACTACCAATGAAAGGAGAGGGTGGGATATTGGCTACTGGAATGAGCCCAAACTAAGTTTCCATAGCCTATCACCGTTCGCTTTGGGGAAAGCAAAAATTTTCCTGAAAATTGTTGATGTTTTCTTTAAAAAACAAACAACCTGGAACATCAGTTTTCAACCAAAAATGTTTGTTCCTTCAAGAATTTTTTTTTTAAATCACAGAAAATGTCAGCAAAAATGTTTAGTTTTTTAGGTGTTCTCACAAAAGTTTTCCATGGGGGAAAAAGAACCGTTTTCCTACCAGTTTTACTAACTCTCATCTATAGTGACTGTACAGGTCTCCAATCTGGCAGAACAAACACCTGAGATTGGGAGGGGTAATTTGATTAACTCAGAAATGGATTTGGATTATGAGTATAAGAGCAAGTCTGCATGGGAAATTATTTATCACCATGGACTGCTTGGCAATGTATTGGATGACAGAAACTGTGCTACATCACAGATGGTCTCCATTCAGGGCTGAAACTTCACCAAACAAGCCATTTCCACAATTTAAGCCTTTCATATTTTACTCTTGGGTATCCTGTGGAAAAACAAGGATAGTAAATTTAAAGAACTGCCTGCTCTGCTCCCTGGAGGGTGCTTATTTTACAAATAAATTCTTACTGGCACATTTAGGGTCAGAATTGCAGAGAAATGGGAGCTCATCATTCAGTTTCGGGTTTTTTCCCTTGCATCTGAAGTAAGTAACCAGAGGGACCTAATTGTGCAGACTCAAGGGAAGGATTCTCAGTTTTCCACACACACTTTCTGGGATATGTAGCTTAGGTACCAGTCATGTACTAGCCTTTGTATGAACAGCTAATTTCTCAGCATGGCTCCAGAAGGCATAATTTGGGTGTGAGGTGACCTCCAAGCAAAGCAGGAGTGTGTGTTTGATGGTTCACTGAGCATCACTCCTCTGGAGGCAGTGCCCCAGCATGGTGCTAAGGGATATTATGGTGCTAAGAGCACATCTTCTGGATGAAACATTAAATCTGAAGTGCTAGCCACCTGCAGTACTGCCAACCCCACACTTTCAAAATTCATGAGGCAGGCCACAAAAAAACAGGAGATTAAAAAAAAGTCTCTAGATTTTAAAGCCAAAAAATAGAATAACTGTTGGGTTATTTTCTGGTGTCATGATCTTTAGAGTTCATGGTTTCAAACTTCTTTTCTGTTCAGTTATGAGGGTTAGAACTTTTTTTAATTAAAGCTGAAATATTGACATTAATAACATGACTCCAGGAGCTGAGGCTTTAAGGAAGGCACCAAATACCATGAAACTTGCAATAAAATGGTGAGATTTGGCAGCACGGCACTGGAGATCATTAGAGGTTGTTTGGCTTGAACATCTCTCATTCACCCTGACTGGTGATACTGGAAGAAAGACTTAGGTGAGAAAACTTACTTGGAACAAAAGACTCCGGTCTGTTACTAGTTGTTAGTCTTAGAAGAGTATTTTTATTTGTCTTTGTCTGTAACCACTTCTGCCTCAATTCCTGATCCTTGGTATCGCTGGAACGTCTACTCTTTGGTAATAAACTTGATCTTGTTTTACATCCAACCCGCTCAGCAGAGTGTTTCCAACTGGAGGGTACAATCCTCAGTCGCACAAGCAGGTCTTTTTCTGGGAGCGGGGAGCTTGCTGAGGTGCTGTGAGTGCTCCAGAGAGGGGCTGAGCCCTGCAGAACATGTGGGCTGGAGGAGACCCAGGCTGTAACAAGCCAGGAGGCCGTTGTCTGGTAAGCAGGCTGCTGGTGACAGGGCTCTGAGCCAGAGCTGCACAGCACAGAAGCACCCAGGGTGATAGGGCAGGTGGTGACCGAACCCCTTCCTGCCCTGGGTGAGCCCCCAAAGTGTCCCAGGTGCCAGCCAAACAATACTGGAAAACGGAGCCTTTGGTTTATGCTCAAGACAGGGAGCGCGGGGGCACAAGCAAGGCCAGCGCCTTTCCACCTGAGCTTTGGGGAAACACCCAAGAGGTGAGATGGTAGGTCAGTCTCCAGCCCCACTTGAACTATCGCTGCTTGATGAGACAGCCTAGGGGGGCCAAAGAGCTAATTGGTGGCAATTAGGGTGATAGGCAGATCGGAAGCAGAGAGGAAAGCCTCTATGTCGCATTGGCAACCCTATGAACCATCCTCTCCCCCAAAGACTTTTTAATTAAAGCATTGTTAAAGTATTAGTGAAGCTGGCAGTAAAAACTCTTCCCCTGCATTCCTAAGGAGGAATCCAGATACAGAAGGCAAAGCAGGAGGCCAGGTTGCTGGAAGGATGGTTGAACCCAGGTGATTCCCTGACAAGTATACAGCCTATGCTGTGCTACCTTTACAGAGCTGTAGCTACAAACACAGCCCCTTTTAGGAGAAGGGAATACAGGCTGTGTTCGGCTGCTACTGTACAGACAATACATGACAGATTTAATCACAACAATTAAAATACAAGGACCTCCAGAGGGTAAGAAAATGAGAGAACATTGTGGAAAGCTGGAGGGAAGGAAGAGGATTGCATTCTACACAACAGGAAAGAGGAATATTGTTTTTAACAAGTATTGGATTAGCTGCCAGCGGGATTTTTTTTTTTAATATGCAAAATGTTCAGTGAGCTTCAAATGAAGTTTCATGGCAGCTTGATTCTTCTACTCCCATCTGTGCAATACTACATTCAAATCAGCAGCTAGGCAATAATGCTTCCCCTTCCCCCTCCAATTGAGTCTCTGAACACTTTTTCTAAGACCTTTCTTTCCTTTTTTATTTTGATATGCAAGACTGAGAGGAAGATAATCCCTTGTTGGGCCTCATTATGCGGTTTGTGGGGGTGGAGGGGACAGTTAATTGTTCTCAAGGTGATGTTATTTCAGGGCAGTTTCTTTCATTTAAGCACAGGAGAAGCACATTTTTTGCAGCTTTGATTTGAAACAGGGTGGTAATACTCAGACAGTCATAACAGCAATTATTTTGAGCAATCAGATTTCCTATTTTTCTCCTAAATGATCATAAGCAATAACACAAATCTCCCCACAGTTGTTAACCACCCTGTCCAGGCAAAGAAGAAGAAGTTAATTGATCTAGGGAGGATAAGACTCTGACTTTGTGCCTCTAGGAAATGAAAATAGAGTAAGAAATGACTGGGCAGAATCTGAATTTAGTGGAATTTTTGAGTTTTAGTCACTGTACACAGTACTTCGGGAAAGGAGGAAATCTGGAAACCACTAGAAAAGTGGATTTACACATGCCGCTTTCCTCTCTGGAATTCTTCCTGGTTTCACGGATGGCACAAGTCAGAGGTGAAAACAACTTTGTAAGGGCTCAGTCAAGTGCATGGCAGAGCTTCATTAGCAATTTGGAGAGACTGGTAGTCAGCCCAGGAGAAGTCCAGGGTTGTCAGGATAGGAGGCCTTGCAAGTCAAGAATGACATACATTGACAGAGCAGTGTGTGGCCCAGGTCTAGAGTCAAAGGAAGTGCTTGCAGGTCAGTACTGAGGCAAACTAACAGGTCTCTGGGAGTGAACTAGAAAAGATCTGAAGGGAATATCCTCTAGCTTTTGGTTCTAAAAGGAAGCCTCAGTTTGTATTTCCTAAACTCTCACACAAACAAAAGCACAAAATAAACAGAGCAACATTCAAAGTAAAGAGAATTATTGAAGGAACAGAGGGAAATGGGAACACGGGATGAAGAAATAATCTGAATATCTTGGGTTGCCAAACCTTTTCATGTATATTTCACTGGCATCTATTAATGCTGGAAAGCCTTCCAACTGTCATAAAAGATTCAGCAGCTGCTTGAGTGAAGCCAAGACTTAAAAGTATTTTTTTTAAAGGCAGAAACGTACAAAACCTCTTTTTATCTAAATTATGTAGCACTTTAGAAGATTAAGGGGACTACAAAAGACTGAAGCCCACAAGTTATCTGTAGCTAGAAAAAATACGAGCACACAGAAGCTATGCTATAAACATTTTAGAACATGAAATAACATAGATTGCATTGACCTTTTTTATCTTTTAGATTGAGATAAAACAGCCAATCTGCATGAGAGGAGAATAAAATATTTCATGGAAAACAGTTCTTTGCAAAGTTACCAAGCAAATCAGCAAAAAACAAAACAAAACAATAGCCTCTCTAGCATGTTAACATGAATATAAATTCTTTATGGCCCCAAACCTGCAAATATCAGGCACATGCTTAATTTTAGTGTCACTGATGTGCACCATTGTTAGGCGAATCAGTGCCCATGATATTAGCAATACTGTGTTCTGTGCTCTGTCATATTCAGCTTATTACTTAGAGATCTAGGGGTCTGATTCTCCTCTCACATGTGGCGTACAGAGTTTGGACCTCTGTTGCTCTTCACGGAGTTACTTTTGCTTTACACTAGCGTAAGCAAGGTCAGAATCTGACTGATACTATGGTTAAATACCTTGGCAGACACTGGAGATACAGCTGTTCCATAACTTCCCTGAATGCACTGTTTTCTAGACAATCCAGAGGCATATGTCAGCAATTTGCAAATTTATGGCTGGCCTCAGGACTTAGGGAAGACAAGGATGGCATTTCTGTGCAGCTGAGAAAAACCGGGGTGGGTTTTGTTTCTGCAAAACCAGAATCAGGTACAGTTTGGACCCAGGTCCTGTTTCCTTTGTGGGGGTTCTGAACACTGTTATGGTCTTGGCCTTTCCATGCTAGGTACTAATTTACTATAAACACACACAAGTCACTGCTGAAGCACTCAGGTAATACTTTTATTTGTCTACTCATTATATTAGTTGCTGGCATGTGATCTTTTTCCCCGCTTGCTGGCTCCTCTTCCTGCCCTGCACTGTAGCTGATAGTATACATGGGTCAGCCCAGAGCTTTCCAGGCAAAACCCTGAGGGGCTTCCAGTCTACGGTTAGAGTGAATGGACAGCAGAAGTAGAGGCCCAGGCAAGGCAACAGTTTAGAAAGAAAGTAGATTCAGCCTTGACAGAATGCACTAACCTGGGAGATGGACGCTGAGGGTGCATCATGTATTTTGAATGAGTGACTTATATGTAACATATCTGAATCTATAGGAGTATGTGTGAGAAATTAATTCTGTTGCAGTAGAGAATTAGAGCTGATAGCCCCAACACAATTCCAAGAGGACATTTGAAATAGGAGATTGTGCTCATTTGCATGCAACCTTAGGGAGGTCAGCACCGTAAAGGAAGGGAGACAGTGAGACCATAAATCAGGAAATTAAAGGCTTTGGACTGTTCTGGGTTCTATAATTTAGATTGGTCAAATGAGCCTAAATCGTGCAGATATTAGAATAAATATGTCACTGTGAGCTGTCAGCTGTTCATGCGATCATGACAACTGCAACTTAACTGCTTTTTTCTTCTTTAGCAGACCCTCATTCGGTTTACAAAGAAATAGATGGCATATCCCATTAGCGCAGAAAGTATTACTTCCAGGGCTTCACATAAAAGATGTCCTTTTAGATTGCCATCCTCTTCTTTCAGACTGGCAAAGGTGATGGAGCTATTCAAATGTGTGGATATGTGTTTGGGGGGCATGGGGTGCAGGAAATGTGTACAGTCAAACTCTCCAAATGCTTTGATTTCCTTCTTTGGTGAAACAAGATGCTTGGAGTTCACAGAGACAGGTATGTGAATTATCTGAACCAGAACTTTTCCATGTGCTTGTGGGGTGGCAGCTGACAGATGGCTTTGTGATCTCAGAATTCCTCTACCCCATGGTCAGAGTTACTGAGTGTGTGCGTACTGCCTATTATCACAGCCAGTGTTTCCTGTCTGACTTCCAGGGTGAGGATGTCTGTAAAGTGGTTTGAAGAATCAGTGCTAAGCATCAATACTAACATATGCTCTGTGCGGCCTGCATTATTTCCTGTGTTCATGCTTTTAGACTACATGCTGTCTTGGGCAGGGGCTGACTGAGCTGAGTACAATGACAAAACCATACAATGGCTCTGTTACATCTTTTCTCCTTCCTGAAACCCTTAAAGAGGCAGCTGTCTGTCACTGTAGAACATTCCCTTTATGCCAGCCTCTAGCTTACTTTGTATTGCCTGGCCTGTAGTCTGCACTGTCTGTTCATACTTCTTCTCTGTGAAGAATCCATTCAGCTTGAGAATCCGCAGTGCACACTTGCCTATAATGTAGTGCAAATGAGAGCTAGGATAACTTTCTCTTTTTATATCTAATCACAGCAGGGAAAATTATAGCCATCCTGAAACAAATATTTATATTTTTCTCTGCATCGCTTTCATTGCTCATGTCCAATAGCCAGAACTTTTAATGAATCCTTAGGCAAGGCAGCAGTGCAGACTGATGCTTATTTGGATAAAACACAGTGTATCACTAGCCTGAAGGTGAACATGTGCCAATCCATCTTCTTCACTTGATGGAATTAAATGCACAAAGCCCTGTGTATTACATGGAAATCAATAAAATCTCAGTGCCAAGAAGAAATGTGTTACCATTTCCCAGACAGAGACTGGACTCCAACTCTAAGCCTCTTAGTTTTAATAACATTTGAGGTTGTCTGTTTTTAATCTTTGCAAATAATGACAGATGCCCCAATAAAGTATCTATCAGCCACAGTGAGAAGCCAAACTGTGTCGGCCTTATGAAAGCATCATTATGAGAAATAAGAGGGAGAGCAGCTCCCTCTCCATCACTCACCAGTCAAAAAGGATGCCTTCTTTTTCAAGGCTCCATAAACTAGCAGTTGCTGTGACTGCCAAATTGGTTGATCAGAGTGAATGTAACCACTTAGCAGAGATGGGCACCCAGCGTTTGGACCTGGCTGCAGTATTGGGCAGGACGCAGACATGCCAAGAGTCAGCAGTGGGAACCTCTTGGTTTGTCTTGTCTTGATGAGTGAGTGAGAGCGGTGCCAATGTGACTCTAGGCTAGAGATTGTCCTTTTGCAGGCCGTACAGCAGTCCTGCCTCCATTCTAGCAACAGCCGCTAACCTGCACCATCATCCTAAAAGGAAAAATGTTTCACCAGGCCTAGTGCTTGGACCCTTCAAAAAACAATGACACTCCCTCATTCACTTTCCAGACCCCATCCTTCATCCCAGGCCCTTGAGCCTGCTTGGTACTTTACATGAGACATGTAAGCCTGATAGCAGAGAATGAATCATAGAATATCAGGGTTGGAAGGGACCTCAGTAGGTCATCTAGTCCAACACCCTGCTCAAAGCAGGACCAATCCCCAGACAGATTTTTGCCCCAGATCCCTAAATGGACATCTTAAGGATTGAACTCACAACCCTGGGTTTAGTAGGCCAATGCTCAAGCCATGGTTTCCCCTGACTTTGTTGCTGAGGCAAAAAACCTGAAATCATCTGTGAAGGGGACAATGAGTGTCTTGGCAAAAAAATCACTCTAACACCCGGAAACCCTGCAAGGTTGTTGGTCAGAATGAGGAGTAGTTCAAAAGACAGATTCCTCTCTGAGCGTGCTCCTTTGTAAGGGCTGCCTGACTGTGTGGGCTGGAGAGGCGTTACAACTAACTGTCCTTTAACAAAGAAACAACTACTACAAACTGACAGGTGGGAATAGTCCAGAAAGTGCCTCTCTATCAATGACATGCGGGCTGATCCAAAGCCAACAGAAAGACTCCCTGGCCTTGGTGAGCTTGGATCAGATCAGTTCTGAAGCTCCCCTTCACCCCCATGGCAAATTGGATCAACTTGCAAGTCACAAGATTGTGCCTTTTGTAACTTCCTCCCCTGCAAACCATATCAGCGATCTGAAAATCAAACCACCATCTGTTCCTTCAATTCTCACCATAGCCGCAACAAAGAGTCTGCAACTGGGGCTTAGTGTATGATTTTGTTGATAAGACAGGAGATAAATACATCTACAGCTTCCTCTCCCATGGCTCTGCTGGATCTGCATTGTAAGGGGAATGACTTGTCTGCTATAGCTAGGGAAAGAAGCTCTTGTATGACTTAAAGAAAAAGCAGGAGAGGAGAGTGTGAGATGATACCATTTCACCACCACTTTTTTACTACCCCTGAGCTTTAATTTTAAAATGTCTCCTTGTTCATTATCCCTGCAGCCATTATGTCCTAGTCCTCTTGCTATGAAAGGTCGCTTTCCTGAAATGAAGCTACTCATGAGCTGTGCTGCTCAGTGAGGATGTATGGGCATTACCTATTGGTGCTGCACTAGTGAAGGCATTTTATGCCACATATAATTCTTGGGTAAATATTTGGGGCAATAATAAGAATTTCCAATAAACTCCCTGCCAGAAGAAGCTGTTAGTGTACTGCCATCCAAGGCTCTGAACGTACTTGGCTGCATTTAAGTCATGATCTGTGCCAGCCCAGCCCCTGCTCATAAGTAATTAGAAGATAATTAAATTTGTAACATGCAATGGAAAACATCTGGGCCCACTAACTTATTAGATACCTTAATCTGATGAATGGAGTCCGGCGTGAAGGAATGCAGTGGTGCAGGCCCAGACCTCAGTGTCACTATCCCATGAGATATCACACAGGGTAGGCTGGGTTCACACCATGCCCATCAGAGGCGGAGTTCTGTACCCCTTCAAGCAGAGCATTCTCTGAGCAGGCATAAAACTGCCCTGGAGCCTTCCTCTGCCAGAGGGTGTGGAGCTGGCTGAAGATGCCCCCTCGGGGTGGCCAGGAGAAGACAGATGGCAGATACACTTCTGTGGTGCACCTTCCGGGATGCCTCCACCACGTGGGATGCTATAGAGGCCTGGCTGGCATTGGAAGCTACACCCTCGTGTTAAATCCTTGGGGGTGGGGAGGGAGAGTGGCAGCACTACAGGTGTAGTACCTTCCTCACGTCTCAAACAGCTAATTAGTGTAAGAGGTTAACTGCCATCACTAGGAATAAAGTGGAGATGAAGGGAGAAGGGGAGAAACCTTTGTAGTATCAAAAGCTCCCACCTGTATCCTCAGTTGTAAGTAATGGATGAAATGTTGGGGCCATCCCCTTATCCGTTTAACCTGGCACACTTCCAGCAAATGTCTCAGCTTCTGTCCAAAACAAATCTAGCGAACGTGGCTGTACCAATATAAGCAATTGAGCTTTAACTCCGTTATCTCTCTAGGGACTAACAGAAAGCTGGAGACAAACCTGGTGGTTTATGTGAATGGAAAAGAGTAAGAGTGGGAGTAATTCTTCCTAGTGCAGGTGTGGTGATTTTTGACTAAGTTACAAGCAAGTAGACACTGAGATGGTGACACTGTGCTGGGTACGTCCACACACATAGTAAAAGGCTGTCCCTGCTCTAAAAAACTTCCAGTTGAAATGGAAAAGGCAGACAAAGGAAGCATTATTGTCTCCATTGTATCGATAGGTTCTGCAGCTGAGAACTCTGCCCTGCACCTCAGTATCCTTACGGCCACTTTAGCTGCCTAAATACTGATTTGAGCACACAGAGGCGGACATGAATCTCCTAATTTACATGTCTACATTTGAAAATTGAGCCCTGCATACACTTATATAAACAGCACTGTTTCCCCCCCCAGTCAATCATGGAAAGAACTGGCCACAGCAGAGCAGAAATCATTATCTTCAAAACCACCTGTCAGTTTTCCAGAAAAAGAGACGCTAACTAAACAAAAGTGGCCAGTGTTAAAGGAGGAGAATCACTGATGATAATAAGAAGCCTTCAGCCAAGTCTGTAATACTTGGGGTGTTAGGACTTCTCATATATCCCTAATCTACAGATTACCCATGTTAGGACTTCTCATATATCCCTAATATATGGACTACCCAGCTTGGGATGGTTTCTAGCCATAGAGCTCTGGGGAAACCAGACCAAAACCAAAATTCACGGGGATGCATTCAGTCCATCACTTGTAACCATGAAAATCCTCTACCCTGCAGATGCCAAGCCCCAGTATTAAAACATTTCAGTCCTTAAATATTGCTTCCATTGTTCCATTCCAGCCGCTTCTTATATTTATCCTTGATGAGTATAAACAGAACCTTATAAATTACCATTTTTCTGTTCCACACAGCAGTTCCCTGTTCTCAAAGCACAGATAGCCCGCAGCTAACCTAATGACAATCGCCAAGCTCCAAAAGCAGTGCGGTGGTTTTTAGGATCCCAGAATGCTAAAAAAAGAACTCGTCAAAGGTCAGGACGGAGAAGGAAGATCTCATTGGCCATGATGAGAATCTTCTACCTAGGAATATGAGTGGCTTCTAGAATGCCTGCTTTCCACGGAGCGATCCATCAAGGCTACAGTTTCCTGAATGAGCTACAGCCGGTCAACATGTTCAGTGTGCCGAAGCGTGAGCTGACGCAAGAGCCTTCAACCTTCTTGTTAAACTCTCAAGAGACTCGTAAAGCAGCACGAAGCTAGGCATTACCATGTAAAAAAGCACCAGTTAGACAAGGCAGATGTTGTAATGACTTCTGCTGCCTACGAGATGATTGCCAGTTTGAACAGAAGGACATAAATTCTAGGAAATGGAAATGTTTAAAGGTCTTCTCATACCTTCCTTATTTCCTTTCAGATTTATTCTTCTCTGCACTTTTCTCTGCTCTCTGAGATCTCTTTGGCTGCTATTTAAATGCCACAGGCCAAATTCAGCACTCTTTTGACTTCAAAAGTGCTCTATGCTTGCTTCTGTTAGAAGTTAATTGGTGTCCCCTGGATTATTATATAATTTAAACAAAGAAAAACAATACATAATGCAGTCTTTTATGCAAAACACCCATTGACGGGCTGAAAAATACAGGCATGACTTGAAAAGACCAATACAGTGCTTTGAACCACCTTTCAGCTGAGCATCTCAAACCGCTTTATAAGCATCGATTAACTCCGCCTGACCTCAAACCTCTCTTATTACCCACATTTTTCCAATGGCCAGTGTGAGGCTCAGCAAGGTTAAAGTGACTTGGTCACAGTCCCACAGTAAGTCAGTGGTGAATTGGACCTAGAATCCAGCAGTCCCTCCCAGTCCTCTTTCTAACCACCTACCAACCTACCACTCCAGTTCAACTCCTCTGTGTCTTGCCTTTTATAATGCTTGATGAGCTGTCCTCCCTAAAGTGCCATATGTCCATGCATGTCTGAATTAAAGCCATTACTCAAGTCTCAAACATCTCTATGTCATGACAGAAATCCAGCCCAGTACAGAGAGCTCATTCTCCACTGTGCCCCACACAAGAGCGGGACTAGTCTTGTGTGAGCCCTTTGCACTGGGCTTAGTTTCATCCCATCATAGGATGTCAAGGTTCCTCTCCCACTCTGAACTTTAGGGCACAGATGTGGGGACCTGCATGGACACTTCTAAGCTTAATTACTAGCTTAGATCTGGTAACACTGCCACCATCCAGAAATTTCAGTGTCTGGAACACTTTCGGTCCCCCCAAAACCTTCTCCTCCCTGGGCAGCCTTGAGAGGCTTTTTCACCAAGTTCCTGGTGAACACCGATCCAACCCCTTGGATCTTAACACAAGGAGAATTTAACCATCCCCCTTCTCCTTTCCCCCACCAATTCCTGGTGAGTCCACATCCAATCCCCCTGGATCTTAAAACAAGGAAAAATCAATCAGGTTCTTAAAAAGAAAGCTTTTAATTAAAGAAAGAAAGGTAAAAATCATCTCTGTAAAATCAGGATGGAAAATACTTTACAGGGTAATCAGATTCATATAGCCCAGAGGAACCCCCTCTAGCCTTAGGTTCAAAGTTACAGCAAACAGAGGTAAAATCCTCTCAGCAAAAAGGAACATTTACAAGTTGAGAAAACAAAAATAAGACTAACACGCCTTGCCTGGCTGTTACTTACAAGTTTGAAACATGAGAGACTGATTCAGAAAGATTTGGAGAGCCTAGATTGAGGTCTGGTCCCTCTTAGTCCCAAGAGCGAACAACCGCCAAAACAAAGAGCACAAACAAAGACTTCCCTCCACCAAGATTTGAAAGTATCTTGTCCCCTTATTGGTCCTCTGGTCAGGTGTCAACCAGGTTTACTGAGCCTCTTAACCCTTTACAGGTAAAAGAGGCATTAACCCTTAACTATCTGTTTATGACATAGGAAGAATAATCCCTATCATTCACTGATGATTTATAAGACATTGCCTGACCAACCTGCACCAAGGAAGGCAGAGAACAACAGCATGGCCTAATAGTCTCCTGTCGGTCAATAACAAGAAAATACCAGTATCTGCTGAGCCTGAGCAATTTCTATATTGCTGTCAGGAGGGGCCAACTGCTGCAGACCCATTGGCCAAACTTTTTAGCACATCAGCCATCTTATTAGCTGGGCAAATGGAGGAAAAATCTCACCCAGCAAGAGGTACTGAGAAAGGATGTCCCTTAACATGGGATATCTGCCAGCTTTCAAAATTGCAATAAATCCCATCAACCCTTGAATTATAGATAGTCCTGTCACTCCAGTGGGGTACAGCAGAGAAGAGAGAGATGGCTGAGACCTCTGGGGACTGAGTGAGTGAGTGACAGCTGAGAATATGCAGTTGTTTCCCAGTGGAAAGGGATTAACATTACAAACCAAGGAGCAGCTCTCAGATTTTAGGGAAAGAAAAAATGTTGACTAAAACCAGATAAAATAATAAGAAAGAGTCCAAATGTTTTTTAATTACTTGCTAGCTCAAGAGGAGAAGAAAAGTTTTAAAATAAGGGAAATCTCTGTCAGAAGCTGGATTCAGAGAAAGAGAAAGGAGTCTTTGAGTCCCGGAGCGTGCTTTGCCATATATTCCTAATAATCATTTCGGCACTTTGCTTACTGGTGGACCTGAGACATCAGAGTGAATTATTTACTCTCCTAGGGCAATATTCAGCCACGTACACAAGGCTGGCAAAGGGAGTACGCATCACTTAAATCCAAGGCTTAAATTCAGCCACAGCTGTGTGAAGTGGAGCTCCAGTAAATATTTTCAAACCCTCTAGAGCTTTTATAGCAACTGGGGTGGGGAATCATGGGGGGCTCTGGGAAATACTCTATAAGATTTAAATCCCACTTTAGCATAGGAATGTGCTTTCACAAGATTCACTTAAACAGTTCTGCCCCATAGTGTACGTACTCCTTTTTTCCTAATCATCTAGATAGAGAAACCAGTCAAAATGCTGGGGAGGGGGGAGAATGCTTTTGCACACTTTGGTACCTCGTTGGCTGCTTGACTCTCTTTAAACTATCATCCAGCTGCAAAATTCAGAACCTGATCCAGTTTCTAAACTCCTGCTCAAATGTGTGGGGTGTAGGTTTAACTCATTCCAAGTATCAATACAGCCTGCTGCAAAATTCGTGTCCTGATCCAGATGTGACCCTCCTAAAGTCCTGAAATGTGTGGATTGGGCCCATCTCTAATTGTTTTACTTATAATATATACTTAATACTTACAGCACTATTCCAAATCCCCTGCCAGTATAAATTGGTGCGGCTCCACTGGCATCACCAGCAGAGAATTTGACCCTGAGACACATGGGATCAAGCCCTCCAATATTTCCTATTCTCCACAATACCTCAGGCATGTTCAAGTTATATTTACCTGTATGATGTTTTCATTTCTTTTACTTTATCTTCATTGATTGCGGTTAGGTCTGAAAGGCGAAGGGAGTAATTTTCCCCGCTGTAGCTATTCACTGCTTGTTTATTGTCTTGTCTGTAGTATTCTTCTGCAATAACCAAAAAATGATCTCTCAGAAACAAGGCAGTGTCTTTCCTGCCCAAGTGTCAAAATCAGACTCTGATCCAAGATTCCGTGGATGGCAGCTATTCTACTGGATGATGAGGTGCACACTGAGAATTCTGGGCCCGGTTCTCAGCACCCAGGACGGATATTGACGTCCCCGGGTGCTACCCCAAAGAGCAGTACAATTCTCATTTGAGAGAACACACCCTGTGAGCTGTGTATCTGCATGACAGACAAAAGGCCAATGAAAACCAGCATTGCAATGGTGCTACAGTGTCAAAGCAAAGCTTTGTCAAGTCTGTAAGTAATGGGGGTTCTCTACTCTCACTCTTGGTTCATAGTGAGGGAAATCTATTGACTCTAGTGAAGTGACTCCTGAATTATCCCGGCTTACTCAATATTTAACATACTTGTATGTTTTAGATGCAAGTATTTGAGGGAAAGAAAATACCTGAGTTTGTATCTTCCCTTTCTAGCCTAAGCAGATTGATAGCCCACATCACAGCCTGCCTGTCAAGGAAATAAAGATAGATCTGGATTTAGACAGCATTAATATCGATAGAACAATTATTTGCTGAAAAGAAATTAGCATCTCAGAAACAGCTGAGAGCCATTTTTAAATGATAAAAATGAGACTTTTATAGATATCAGCAATTAAGGTGTTTCTGATCGAAATAAGGCACTCTTAAGAGAACCATTCAGCCCCTGGGAAAGGCTACTTGCAGTTTGAACAGAAAGCAGAGAACAACATAACGTGAATGAGGAACCAATTTGTAAGATGTGTCCCAAGCTGACTTAAACACCAGGAAGTGTGATACACATCAAAAGGAAAGGAAATTGTAAGAGGGAGCAGCAACACACTGATCCTAGAATGGGCTCCCACAAGGGTCTCCCTTCAGCATGATTCCTCAGGGTGTCAGGAGGATATTTAGAATTGAACCATTTCACACAATGCATCCAAAGAGAAATTAATAGAGCCAGTTCCCATGGAAATAAGCAGATACCCACAGGTGCACTGATTCTGGCAGGGTCTGAACTGTCACTCTCTCTGCTAGTTCGCAAAGAGGAGTAGGGGAGAGATCCTCCATCTACATCCCCATAGACTATTGTCCTCAAAGGTTAGGGCAACCCTTCTTTCCGCACATTGTGTCTCGTGTCTGTTTAGATTGTACTCTCTCCAAGGCAGGGACTCTCGGACTGTGTATTGTATAGCGCCACGCACAATGGGCCCCAGTCTTCCGGTTTCTAGATGTTACCATAATACAAATAAGTGTGTGTGTGCAACCATGAACATACATTCATTTGTATGTATGTATAGACTTTCTGTTCCTATGGAAGGGAACTCCTCACATGTGTAAATTCTATTCCAGAGGAGTAAGGATTACAGAATTAACTAATACTATACCTTTCCTGATTATAGCGAGCACTGACTACTGCACAATGAATCGAGTCCCAGTAGCTTTATAAGTTTGTAAGACAAGGATAAAACAGGCAACTCCTAATGGCATGATGGCTTCTGAGAGCAGCGGAAGCTGCTAATACTGGAGGGGACCATTAACTTTGAGTCTCATCCTCTTCTCTTTGTACCTTTACTCTGAGCATCACCAAAAGGTGCAATTTAAGGGGCAGAAGAGTTATAATAAAGCAAATCGAACAGCCAGGTTGTTTTTTTTGCTGTCACTGTTCAGAACCTGAAGGTGGGCCTGGAAAATCTGTCTGTGTTGTTTAAAATGAAAATGATTCCCGATCTTTGCTTGGACATCAAAACAGCGGTTCCAGCTGGGAATGGAAAGGCACTTCTAGAGAACCAGGTACCATACTGCTGCTTCTTCTCTAGGAAGGAAAGTCAGTTTGTGAACATTTATATCACCTTCCAAGCAAAGTCAGTTGTGGCATTTATAATGACTAAGGGCATCTGTGGAAGAACACAGATTCATATGTAAAATCCAGGAGAGACTGAAAAAATACTATCTCAGAGGCTCCTGCTTCAAATGAATAATCCTCACAATTAGCAGATTTGAATCTCGTGGTGATGGATTGAAATTTGCGTTGCATGGACCTCAGCATTTCACATCACAGCCCTTTGTGCTATGTGTTTTGTTTTATTCTGTGGTTTCAAGACAAGTGGGTCCATGGGCACACACACACATACATGCACACGCCTCCCTGCAAAGCTTTGCTTTGAGTTTTGGCTTGAAATCAACTGAAAAAATCTCAGCTCAAGTGAGGCTTGTCCTCACAGAACCTGGAACTGAAACAAGTAACCCTGTTTTCAGTCATGCCTTTAATCATTTTAGTGCAAGTCTGTGCCTGGTCTTTCTTTTTGTGGAAGAAAAGTATAACTTTTGTTACATATAATTTGCATAACTGAAGTCAGTAATTGACTGTGAATTATAATGGTATAGTTTACATATAATTAAGCCCTTGGTCATCACCACCTTCTGTTCTCAGGTTTCAGGCTGCAGCCAGGACAAATTGAGATTTTTGTACTGTTTGGATTCAAAGCTCAGGCCCCGGCACAGTAATACTTTTCAGTTCTTGTGCAGCAGAGCTGTCCTCTGATGTCAGCAAGCTGATGCATCTTCTACAGAGTTAATTTCTCTTTTAATGTTCTCAGTGTTATAACATACATCAGACAGATGAACAGTGTTGCTGTAAAAGATTCTGGGGGGCAGCTTTCCCTCTTCTTATGTCTTGCACTGATTACTGAGCGAACTGGGGGGCTTTGTGGCTAAGGCACTAGGAGTTGGGAGACTTGTTTTCTATGCTCAGCGAGACCCCCAAATTTTTTGTGTCACCCTTGGCAACTCTCCACATGTCTGTGTTTCAGCTTCCCCATGTGTAATAGAGGGACAGTAATGCCTACTAACTGTACTGCAGGAGTATTGTCAGGTGAAATTAATTCTATTCTTTTCTGTCTAGGTTCTTGTAGCACACTCATCTCCATTGTCTCTGTGCACCTTCCAGCAGTGACTACATTAAGCAAAGTGACTCTCATCCTCTCCCCAGGGGGAGAAGTGCATGCAGTGGAGTGCCTTGTTGGGTTTCTTTCTTTATGTACACATGTTGCTCTGTGTTTATATTACAGAAGTCAAGAGCAATGAAACACTGCTTGGACTTGGGTGGAAGGTGGGGAGATTTGGGCTGGTTCCTTAGTTCCTGGGGCAATTCAATCCACAGTCTCAGACCAGCCCCCAAGGAAGTTCTTTCTCCCACACAGACAAGCTTTATGCTATTGTAGAGAATTCCATTGTGCTGGAGGAGAAAGAAGTCAACTTTGGTCTTCACCCCAAAGCTTTAGGCTCTTTTAGATATCCTGGGCCCAGGCCTGGGAGCACTCTGAAGATAAGGACTGAGAACTTGACCTTGATTCAAAATTCTGGGGAAGCCATTGGAGAGAGCAGACAGGGTAGTGTGCTCCCACAATCCTGTGGCTCTGAGGAAGCGCTCTGCAAAGTTATGTGATCCTTGTGTAGCTGGCATTATATGGATGCAATGTATAATTATTACTTTATTAAGCATATTAGTGTCTTAAATAAATCTGAGGGTCCTGTCTGGAATACTAGCGCTCTACTCCCTTCACGTGTGATTAAATTCCTGACAACACAAACCTTGCTGCAGAGGCACATTGGATGTTTTATTTGTGTTTACAGGAACAAAGCAACTGCTCTGCCAGAGTAGTTATACTGTGCTCATTGAGATCCCTATGCGACTACAGCACATCAGCCAAGGGAGTGTCAGCAAACACCCATCACAGAAGGTAAATTGTTCACAAAACAGATGTGGTCCTGGCAGCCTGGGATTCTCACCCTGGCTCCTGCCAATGACATTAGTGCCAATGTAATAGAAAGATTTCTGAGCTGAGATTAACCTTTGTTTGCATAGTCAAGTCTTTCCTAAGAAGACTGTATAATAAGTTAATTATACAAAACCATACAGTACATTAGAACCAAGTTACTTTACAAAGTAATGAACTATAATTGACATTCCTCATTGGAAAAATGGTTCAAATCTGCTGGGAGTCAACACACTTGGAAATGTAAATAAGCATATGCTGCAAAAACAAAAAGTCTGATGAAATGACCAGAAACTATTGGAAACGTGTGTTTTAACATTGACTCTTGTTGCTTTTTGATTCCTCTCCATGTTTTCCTCTTGTACCTAATAGGAATGTAAAGCCTCATTGGCCTACCACTGATAAATATTTGTGTGCCAAGCAAGACCTTGCTCTTTATTCTCTTCCTGAGATCAACAAGAAGCAACTCAAACAAAACAGTAAAGTTCCACAAAGTGGGAACTGAGAATGGCAGGTAATGACGCTCGTGTAGTAGGGGAAATCTGCTATTCTCTACATATGCATTCTGCAGAGGCTAGGACCAATGAATGTGTCCTGTTAGCATTTGGGGAATAAATGAAATATGTACAACGCTGTCTATTTTCACTGAAGAAAATCTTCATTCCAAGTTGCTGTTTGAGGCTGTAGGCTGCAGATGCCATGTAATAGTTATTTTTATAAAAGTGATATTTACTTTTAAAACCAGATGTGACAGTGTAAGCAGAAGTGCTGTTTCTTGGTACAGGTCATGTTACAAGCTCTGCTCTCTCAGTAGCATTGCAAAGAGCACCTGGTGGCTCACTGAAATTTATCAAGAAGGGAAAAAGCTTCTACTTTGTCCCTGTCAAATTGCAAATCAGGTAATTACCCTCTGCCCATTGAAATTTCACTTGTACACAGAATTCTTCTACGTTTCTTTTCCTGAACAGCTGCCTACTCTTCAGTGTGTGCTGTTAAACCAAAGCCGTGGTACAGTCCAAAGCTGACTGCATTTCACTGTGAGTGAAGTGATCTGCAGCCTGCACAGTGTTTTCGCTGTCTGTCGAGATGGAAGGAGTTACAGAAATGCCAAATGCTGACTCTTTAGCAATAGTTCTAACTATATTCAGTGTATGAGCCACCACTTTGTAATGAGTTGTAGGGTCATAAATGGGGATTGCACATAGGATTTATAGCACCAAAGTACAAACTTCAGCTACTTCAGTGAAAGAAGTTAGCGAGGGTGGTTGTAGGTTTTTCCCCTTTAGGTTCATCCACTGGTGGGAAGTAACATGACACACTTTGCTCTGCACCACATAGGCCTGTGCCAATATCACAAAACATTTTTATTGCAAACCAAGCTCAACAATTAATCAAATGACTCGTTTCAATTCACAGACTCAAAATTTCGACCTCTGAAAGCCCATTGGGGGAATAGAGGGCCTAAGACAAAAAACATCCCCATGACCCCACCAAAGGAAAAATATTGTTTTGATCTATTAGCCCTAACAAGATTTCTCTCTTGATAAATTATTCTGCAGTGCCTTGGGAGGGATTTTTTGTAAATGGTGAAGTCTTTAACGCAAGCATTGATAGAGTCTCACATTTCAGCCAGTTTTCTTTAAACAAATAATACCTGGAGCATCACTGGAATTGACCACAATTAAATTTCAATTAAATGGCAATTTCTGATTTCATTTGAAATTCAGTTTAAAGTAGCTGCACTCAATTATTTTTATTGAAACTAATTCCTAGTTAATTTCATCAGTAAATGCTGTTGAGATGAGCAAGGCGATGCGGATCTTCAATGTGCTAGCTTTGTAGCTCTGGACTTGTCACAAGTCAAATAAGTTTAGCACAGTGGTTCTCAAACTTTTGTACTGGTGACCTCTTTGACATAGCAAACCTCTGAGTGCAACCCCCCTTATAAATTAAAAACACTTCTTAAAAATATATTTAACACCATTATAAATGTTGGAGGCAAAGTGGGATTTGGGGTGGAGGCTGACAGCTCACGACCCCCCACGTAATAGCCTCACAACCCCCTGAGGGGTCCTGACCCCCAGTCTGAGAACCCCTGGTTTAGCATGTGCTCAGCCTAGCATTGAGTGGGTGTTTGCCCACATCACAACACTGCTGGAAATGTAAACGCTGGGACTGCTGCAGTGTAAGGCTAAAGAAAATTGCAGAGCTGGGTGGGAATCCATAACCAGAATATCAATATGGGACAGCAGTACTCAGTGACCCATCTATGGTCAATGTCCTGTTGTGCTAAACTTTCCATACACACATATAGTTAGAGACAGTTCCTATCCTGTAGCTATTATAATTTAAATAGACAGACAAACAACTTCAAGGGAAACAAACACCCCCGTGTTCACACAGCAAGTCAGTGGCAATAGACTGCATGTTTCCTGGTTTCCAGTCCAGTAGCTTGGTCCTTGGACCATGCCACCTCTCTAGCAGAAGACAGCAGAGGGTCTGCAGGACAGGACCGAGGGGAATCATCTATGTTGTTTTGACAGAGGTAGTACTAGACTAGCAAAACAATACTCCTGCTAAACTGCGCAGGCTTGCAGAGAAACTTTGCATCGTCTCTGAACATCCCCTATGGCAGTTACTGCTGAAATAGCCTCTCAGTTCTATAGCAACAAACTTCATGCACAAAACTAGACAAAAATGAATTGTCACTGACCCTTCTGAATTTACTACCTGGGACAGAGAACCAGCTCTGTGCTCAGTAGATTGCCTAGATAGTTTCTTTTTAAAATTGACAGAGCAGGCAGTAACAGAGAAACATTATGGCCACAACACTGTTCAATCATCAGCCTCAGCTCACCGCTGAGAAAACATGACTTCAGTGGAGTTAGTCTGGATTTACATTGGTATAAGTGAGAGTAGAATTTGTGTTTTTGAAGCTTTTATTTATCTAGTTAAATGTCTCCATGGGAAAATGTATCATACTTATGTTGGTTCTCAGTGTGAGTAATTCTGGATCATTGGATAAACAATATTGCAATATCTTTATTATTTATATCAGGCTCGCTGACCTGCCATCTATTGGAGGCACTGTACAAATCTTTTCAGATCACAATTTTACCACTGAAAGATTAACCTAAAGAATAGAATTGTATCACAACCAGCAATAGATGGCCAGAGAGACAAGAGGAAGGTATTCCAGGAAAAGTGGCTACTACTTTACGTACTTTATTAGGGGAGGAAAAATCAAAGAATTTTAAATAGCAGAAATTAATGCTATAGGTTATGAAACATGTGACTTTGATTTAGAAATGAGCACTAAGGAGAGGATTGCCGCATTTTCCAGTCGGGTTGCTAAGAGTTATGTTTTGTAGGTGGACTGCATACATTGTTATATTTTATATGTACTTTCATTTCCTGCTGAACTTGAAGAGTTTATACATTGTGCTATACAAATAGAATTTAAAGTGTGATGGTTCTTCTCTAGAAAGTGGCATTGTGGGCCTCAGTGCTGGTCTCTACAATGGTCCCATATCAGGCTTGCTCGGTTTAGGTGAAATTCACCTGTGCACAGGAGTCAGCAGGAAGCCTGTGCTCCACCTACAGTCTAGGTTGAGGGCTGCACACATGTGAATTTCACCCATAATGAGTAAAAATCATCAGCCATCCTGCTGAGTTTGCCAGGCTGGCAAACTCATTATGGGATCTAGCTGTCAAGCTGAGTCTTTGTGGCTCATGCATCTGTATCACAGATTCTGCAAGGCCAAAATCTTCAATGGCCAGGGCTAACTGGGAATATAATTTAGCTCTATAGCTGGAAATTACTTAGCTGTATAGCTGAGGATTTTTGACCTAGCATAAACTCCAGATCACTCTCCTCTCTCTCTGCTGGCTCAGCAGTGCTAGCAGGAGTTATTTTTGCCATTGAAGTAAGCAGATTGACTTCTGAACACATCAGAAGCAGATCTGTTGAGTAAGAAAAAGTCACTATTCAGAGTACAATCACACTTAAAGAAAAATTTTGAGCAGTTCTTTAATTGTTTTAAAAGTAGGAGCAAGGCCTTTACTTGGTAGAAAGGTCATTTACTAGTCAATACAGTGATTTAATTTCTTTGTACATTTAGAAAGGAAAGAAACTACAAGTGCTGTTGCCGTACATGCAGGTGGCCAGGTGGCGATTTCTTTTATTAAATATACTGTATGAAATGCTGAGTTGCACATTGTGGTTGAGACATTTTTCCATTGACCCCAGAGGAATCCAATGTTTGCTGTACATTAGCACTTCTAATAAAGTGTATCTGTAAACAAAGACACACACACACGCACACATACACACACACACACACAGAGCATCTTGCCATCAGTTCCCTGGAACAGCAACATAGAATCCAAACAAGCATTACCAGTTTGCCACACTTCATAGGCACGGAAACTGGGGGTACAGGGCAGGTTATGCAGGGCCCCGGCTGCCAGCTCCATGCCCTGGTCGCTGGCCCTGTGCCTGGGGCTTGGGTCCCATCCCCATGCTCCATTCCCAGGGCCAGAGCTCTGCTCCTAGTATCCCAGCTGCCAGCCCTGCTCCTGGGGCTCCGCTCCTGGCCCCGTGCTGGCCCCAGCCACGGCCCCTTACCCCTGTCTGGGTCCCTCCCTCCCAGAGTCACAGCCCTGCTCCCAGCCCCAGCTCTTGGGAATGTGATGGGGGCATGGACAGAGATAAGTGGGTGGGGGATGAGGCAATATGTAAAAATTGCTTTCAGCACCCTCACTATTCCAATGCCATTGCCAAACTTGGTATGTTCAACAGACTATAACAAAAAATGGCAGCTGGTGAATGTTGGGATTGTCATTAATGCCACAGACCACATGGGAGGAGGTGAAGTAACAGTGAGTGTTTGCAAAGGTAGCACAATTATAGTAGCGAAGGAGTCTCACCCTGTGTGTGAAGCAAAACTGATTCTGCCATATCGATCTGTATAGATTTCTGACGGCATCATAATCTGTCTAGTTATCTAATAGGTTCTAGCTAGCTGATCTCCAAGGATTTGAGTTAACACTCAGTTGGTTTGCTTTGCAAACTGTATCTAGTAAGTATAATTTACCATTAATCAAAAGCAAATGGAGGGCTAAGCACTTTAATTAACAATTTAGGAGTTTAGAATGGGGATTTTTTTTCAACAAACAATACCCCAAAGAAAAGGGTGGTGGTTGTTTTTTTGTTTTGCTTTAAGCTGTACCACTGCTCCGGTTGTCCAAGCAGTTCAAACATGCCATTTCGCAGTCACAGATAGTGCTTTCATTGGTAAATAAATATAACAAAATTAATGCCTTTAATCTATACACGCCAGATAGAGTTGGATACAAATATTCCATTGAAACCATTTTTGACCAAAAAAATTGAGTTTTCAATGAGATTATTTTTTGTGTGGAAAGTATCAGCTTCCCTCCCCTTTATTTTATTACTTTTGAAGACCACTGCTCAAGGTCTCCGGGTGATGTGTTCAGTGTAGCATGGGCCTGAGTATCTGTCCTAGGTCCCCCATCAGTACGGAGGCTTAAAAATCACAACTAAATGCTCTACCTTTCTAACCAAAACATGGCAGAATCTCTGTTTTACCATCACCAATCTTATAAATGACCAGTTATATGAGCCATTTTTCCCAACAGAAAAAAAATCACATAATAAAAGTGACATTAGTAAAGACCAAGTTGACATCCCCTGACATTCCAGTGCCTTCAGCTTGTTGGAAATTGCTTTGCCATGCTTCAGAAAGCTACATATGGCACCATATTGCTACTTGTGCACCAGACCCTCTGTCATTTTGAAATGTTCAATTTATTGAGCTCCACAGTCCCTAGTCGGGTTGTAAAGTGAGGGTTCTACTCTAGGTGGCAATCACCTTTTTGTCTGCTTTCTTGCCAGTTCCTGAGTTCATGCTTACATCCTTTTTCACCATCACACACTTCTTTAGGGGTTCATGAGCCAACTGCAACATTTGCATTCTAGATCCAAATCCATGCTGAGGGCAGGGTTTTGTGGTAGGCTCATCTCCAGAGCCAAGCTGCTCAGAGACCTTGGGCACAGGGGCATCTTCAGAGAAATCTTTGTTAGGTGTGGTAGTATCTCTTTGTCATTTTGAAGATACTAATCTGAAGCTCATTTCACAAGAATTTCTCCTTGTCAGATATTCTAGTCTTACACTCAGCCTTTTCTCGCCCGCTCTATTAATATGGGGCTAGGGATTTTTGTATACTGCAGGGTAAACTGTCGAACTCCAGACAATTACTTACAAAGCAATTCTAATGTAAATTATTAAAAGGCCAAGCTAACATCCTGTCGAGGAGCCCTTAAGGCCTAATGTAACCTTATTAAACATTTCTGTTGGTATTAAAGGTTACCTGTGTTCAATTTCTGCGCTCTCGGCCGTCTCACTCTCTGGCATGTGTGTGCTGAATAATTAAATGAAGAACCAAAAAACACTTTTTGCGGGGGAGAGGGGAGTTTTGACCTTCTGTGATTTGTCATTTTTCTTCTTTTAACGTGGCAGGAAAGATGCTTGTTGACACTCTTCAGATGCCTCTAAGTGGCCTGCAAACAAACAGTATTTTTGAAGCTGAATATGCAGTGAACAGAGTTTAATACCTCGAGTGGGTTAACAAACATAGCTGACATTTTTCAGCGTGACATTAATAAAGCCAGTTTTGTGGGATGCCTTATGCTGTGTGATTAGGGATGAAGGAATCTTTTAAAGGTTCTGAAATGTCCTTAGGAGACACACAAAGAAAAGAAAAACGAAACGTTGATGATGTTTCTCCCGCCACTGAAAAGAGGACGTTTTTGGGAACTGTTGTTTGTTTCATTTTCTTGTTTTCACTCAAACCGTGAAAATGAAAAGACAAGCCAACTTCACTGAGGGCTGAATCTCTCATTACTGCCCTTTGACCTTGTCTTTATCTCAGGCCAGGCTGTCTCTCTATCTCTAGTGGCTTGTACTGACAGTTAAATCTTGCTTACAGAAACTAACAGCTATGGACAAGGCTGATTGTATGTGCTTAGTATGTGCTGGCATTTCTAGGGCGCTTGTTCTCAGGGTAGCTTGAACTGAGATTTCCAAGGATTCTGCACTTTGCAAACCCATTCTGCCATCACATGGAAAGGAAGTAGTTCAGTTGCTCTCAATGTGCAGGGCCCCTTCTTTATGATTGTATCTCTACAAGGAAAAGGAAACACTCTGGTAAGAGGGTGTGAACAATTGCTATCATTAACCTAACAGAAAAGTGACTGGCCCTTGGAAATACATTAAAACAGACTATTAATGATTACAGGCCAACAGATATGGATTCTGCCTTAGGCACAGTACTGGAAAACATATGACAGGAAGGAAGGGATTGAGATAAGAAAGGAATCAGGAAAAACAGATTTACATTTTTTATTAAGATGATTAAAAAAGTGAACGGTACAGAGTTTAAGCACAGAAGTTTGTGATTATCAGGGAATAACATACAGATTATCGAGGTGCAAAGTTTGGTTTAAGATCAGGTGGCATAAGGAATACATAATCTGCAATATCCACGACTGGCGGTAAAAGGTTGATGGGTCAAAGTACAGACATTGAGATATGAGGGTATGAAGTTCATAAAGTGGCTCTATTCGGGTGTGGAGTATAATGAGTGGATACGATGGTGAGGATGGATTGACCCTCATTTGGTGAGATTTACTGTTCAGGGAGTTTATGGTTCCAGTTCATATGATCCAACGGAGAAAGTCTCTTGGTCCCTTTCTCATAGTCGAAGAACAATGTCACTCTGGCTCACACCTCCTGGTACTGTCCGTGGCCCGTGATGTGCTCGATGTAGATGTCCCTGGACAATTGGATGGTGTCTGAGACCATGAGGTGCCACATGAGCGATGCATAGCATTGACCGATCCCGCAGGTCCACAGCACACGCTCGTAGCAGAGGTCCCAGGAGCCCAGGATTCCGACAATCAGGGCGTCCATCTGCACCTCGTAGCCCTTCACTCTCAGGTGTCCACCGGGGACGGGGCGTACTTTTCCAGCTAAAAGGCTTGGGCTTCTACTACAAGGAAATGATTCTACATTTCAGTAAGGATGAGGCCTTTGGTTTAGTTCAGAGAAAATAATCACGCAAATATTTGTTGAGATGTGGCAGTTTTGTATGTTTAAAGGGATCAGAAAGTTAAAATTCATGTAAGAAAACCAAAAATGACCAAATAATCTAACAAATGAACATGGAATATATTTTTTTCTAATGCCTACAGGTGTCCCATTGTCCTACTGTCTGATGGCAAATTTGACATTCTGATTACCTTGGAACTTCTTATACAGATACAGTCTCTAATGTGCAACTGAACTCTAGTCTGCAAGAAACTCTCCTGCCCATTCTGTTCGGTGCAGAGGCAATATAATCATTAAGAAGAACACCAAAATTAAAGTGCAACACCAATTGCCTTGGGGAAAACGAAATTCTGAGGATTAAATTTTCATCCCAACTAGACTCCAACAGCAAAAAGCATAAAAATTCATGACTAACAGGACTGAGCTCCAGGGAATGTAAATTCACATTTTAAAAACAAATTTCCATTAAGCAAGTCTTTTCTGCAGGAACATAGTAGCATGTTCTTTCTTGACAGTTTTGTCATATGTCACTTTTTGCTTTAATGGTGGAATATCCAGTTGTCCATTAGCCATTGTGTTCCATGCAACAGCAGAGTAATACTAAATCTCTGAACCATAATACCTAGAGCTGATCAGGAACTTTTTGACTAAATATTGGGGGGGTGGGACAGGGATAGTGTCCCTAGCCTCTGTTTGCCAGAAGCTGGGAATGGGCGACGGATCACTTGATGATCACCTGTTCTGTTCGTTCCCTCTGGGACACCTGGCATTGGCCACTGTTGGAAAACAAAATACTGGGCTAGATGGACCTTTGGTCTGACCCAGTATGGCCATTCTTACATTCTTATGTTATTTCATCAGAAAACTACAACTTTTCATGGGAAGTGGTTGGTTTCAAAGAATTTTCCATTTTAAAAAATGTGGAAAATTTTCAAATTTGTCAAAGTTTACCAAGTGATCCAGATCTCTCAGAATCAATGACCTGTCCCCTTCATTATTTACCACTCCCCCAACTTTTGTGTCATCTGCAAACTTTATTAGTGATGATTCTTATTTTCTTCCAGGTCTTAGATAAAAATATTAAATAGCACAGGACCAAGAACCAATCACTGCACAACCCCATTATAAATACACCTGCTTGATGAACATTCCCCATTTACTATCACATTTTGAGAGCTATCAGTTAGCCAGTTTTGAATCCATTTACTGTGTGCCATGTTAATTTTATATCCTTCCATTTTTTAATAAAAATGTCATACAGTACTAAGACGCATTACAGAATTATTGTACTATACAGAATTATACTTTGTTAAATATAGTATATCAACACTATTACCTTTATCAACCAAATTTGTAGTCTCATCAAAAAAGATATGAACTTAGTTTGATGGGATCTATTTTCCATAAAAATCATGTTGATTTGCATTAATTACTTTACCCCCCTTTAATTCTTTATTAATTGAGTCTCATGTCAGCTGCTCCGTTATCTTGCCTGAGATCAATGTCGGGCTGCGAGTCTATAATTATCCAGGTCATCCCATTTACCCTTTTTAGAAACTGGCACTACATTTGCTTTCTTTCAGTCTTTTGGGACTTTCCCAGTATCCCAAGTCTTATTGAAAATTAGATGTGGATGTCGAAGATTTCAGACACCTGAGACATGCCAGCTTAATTTCTACCATTAAACCATCTTTTGCCAGAATTTGGCTGGCTGGCTTCTTTGACATTTTGAGTCTGAGCTGATGTTGCAGTGAATTGATATTTTAGAAATGTTTGAAGTTTTACTGGACTGCTCAGGCTTCAGAGAGTCAACCTTTGGCATTAGACAGAGTTACCTCTTACAATCTTCTTCATGTGCAAGAAACACTTCGAACACATATGCTGGTTTGGTGTAACGCTGTTGCTTGAAGGGGTGGAGATTAGATGCGGGATGTATCCCACATGCTGTGAAACCTGGGGGAAGGGTGCTTAAAAAGCATCATCTATTCTAGTGATCCTCAACTGGGGCGCTGGGATCTGGTTTCAGGGGGTCTGCCAAGCAGAGCCAGCTTTAGACTTGTAGGAGCACAGGTCAGAAAGATGAAGCCCTGCCATAAGGGGCTGAAACCTGGGCCTCGAGTCCTGCCAACTGGGGGCTGATGCTGAAACTTGAGCAATTTAGCTTTGCAGGGCCCCCTGTGGCATGGGGCCTCTGGCAATTGCCCTCATTGCTGCCATCTAATGCTGGCCCTGGTTTTTATATGCAGAAAAACAGTTGTTGTGGCACAAGTGGACCGTGGAGTTTTTATAGCGGGGTTGGGGAGAGAAAAAGGTTGAGAACCCCTGTTCTATTAGATGATGAGATGAAATTCTGTTAGAGAATTTTGCTGTTAGATCACTAATCCCAGTCACCCTGATCCAGCAAAATACTTAAGCAGGTGCTTAACATTAAGCCTATTCCTATCGCCATCAGAAGCCTACTCACATGCATAAAGTTACATAAAGCTACTTGTGCTTGAGTGCATTACAAATTGGAGCAAATATGAGCTGGAAGTTGGTGGAGGCAGTGTTACCAACTGGTGGCTGTTTGGTCCATAGGTGAAGAGACATTTGCCCACACTACACAAAAACAATCTAGTCCCAAAGGCATTACAGAACTTGAGAACAAAAGAATGTCAGATGTTCAGATTTAAGAGTCATGAGATTTCACTCTAAGGGTCTCGACTGGAAGAATATTTCCTCTGTGTAGTGTATAAGAATCAGGTGGTATCTCTTTAAATAGTTTGTAAGCCTTCTAGCGGAGCTCACCATGTTCTGTTTAAGAAACTGCTCAAACCAGAGTAGCAGAGTGTAAGCAGCTGGGCCTTGCGTGTTTGTGAACAATTATGGAAAACATGGTTATGTGGGTTCAGTTGTGCCTGTGTTGTTTCTTCACATCGTTTTTATTATGCAAATAGCAGAAGACATCACCTCCTGGACAGGAAGGCTGGTACGGTGATTAGGGCACCAGCTGGTGAGCTGGCAGGCCCAGAGTCAATTCACTTCTTTACCACAGGCTGGCCTTGGGTAAATCACTTAGTCCATCAGTTCTCTGTTGGTGAAATGGGGTAGAACCTCCCTTTGTCAGAGGGGTGCTGGGAGGTGCTCAGACACTATGGAAATGTGAGCCGTCTGAGCACCTAAAACAGATCAACATGACGTTAGCCATTCTAGAACTAGGCCTCTTCCAAACTCAGGTACTTCTAATCAAATGGCATCTGGACGTGTGACAACCACACCCCACCCCATCCATTTATTTCTAAAGATGGACCAGACCCAAACCCATTTCCCTAAGTCCACCCCCACCAAGAGCTTAGCTCTGAACTACTTCTTGCAAAACCAAATCCCAGCTGGCACAGAACTGCAAAACCAAACCTGTCCTTCCTGGCCCCGCTCTAGTTTCTGCTGTGAGCAGAGCAGTGTCAAATTTGACTCCCATGGCTGAGCAGTGGGACTCCAAAAGCATGGCTGGAATCGGAGGGTGTGAATGTGCTTTGCAGGTCAGCCCTAGCATTCCTCCTTAAACAGGAGTTTAATCCGAATCCGAGGCTTCTTCCTATTAACGCTTTAATGTGTAGGAGCCGTGCCTCCTACATTTCTTTTAAGCTGAAATATTCTTGCACTAACTGGCAGTTTCCAGCAGTCAAAGTCATTTGCTTTAATAATTCACTGATACATAAAACAGAAAGAATTTTCACAGCAACAATAAAGCCCCTTCCTCAGACTGTCATTTAATCTGAGCCCCAGGGATTTGGAAGCACTTAGCTGCACTCCCTCCCCAAGGGTGTTTCTAGAGAGCCAAATCCCCAACTGTCTCTTCCTCCGCAGATCTGAGTTTAAAATGTATTTAATATTGAAAACTAATTTAAATGTGCTTTAAGATACTTATGTAAACAACGTGCTTTTAAAGACGTGGGCAGGAAATTGGGCTTTGTGCAAAGCACTTACATAAGCACTGAAGAAATGAACTGTGTAATGGCCCAGCACCAGGCTTAGCTTCTGACTCAGGAGCTTGCTAACCAAAATAGTGCTGAACCTTTTAATGCACCTCGGAGAACTTCTGCAAACTTTCAGTGGACAAAGTGCAAGCTCAGGAGATTGTGAGTGGGTAACATCTGCTTTCCTGAGCTACTAGGAGGAGATGAGAGGCCAACCCCAAAACATCACATCATATTTATTTTTCAATCCCACCTTCTTTTGTCTTGCAAACTGATTCAGTGCCTGGCACAGATCTTGATAGGATTTGTCAGGGCAGTGGTTTCTCAATCAGAAAGCAGCCTTCTTTCATTTCACTGGCAGTTTTCTTGATTCTCTCTGCTGCGCCTTGGCGGTCCCTCACTAATCCTGTTCTTCACTAAAGAGACAAGGTGAGTGAGGTAATATCTTTTCGTGGACCAACTTCTAATCTACTTGACTCTCAAATATCCTGGGACCGACATGGGTATAACAACACTTTCAATGAAGAGTCACTCAGACCCCAACTACAGTTTCTCTATGGCCAAAAAATATTGAAAGATTCCAGAGTCCTGCAATTCTAGACCCATTAAAATGGTGGGAAATAAAATACCACCTGTCTCATGCTTGAGGAATTACTTTATACCTCTTCTGGTTAATCATAAATGGGTCCTCGTGTTCATAACACTGTAGATCACTACATCATATAATTTCTGAGCATTATTAACAGTAATAGGTCTGCAAAGACTTTTCAACACCATGTATTCAGGAAGCATTTAATGAAGGATGAGATAAAAACATTTGGCATGGGATCAAATCACTCTCTGAAAAAAAAGTCTTCTCTTCAATTTCGCTTCCCCCCTCCCACATTATCTGTACACTGTCTTGATTTAGGGGATGATGCAACAAGCACTGACACACATGTCAGGTGAGCAGGTGAGCAGGCCTAGTGGGTCAGATGCTGCACCAATGAAATCAATAGCAAAATGTCCATTGATTCCAGTAGCATAGGTAGGTTTCCTGACATGAGAGGTCCCAAAAGATTGCAGAGTCAGGCCCTTGGACTGTAAGCAGTTCAGGAGAAGGGCTATGTCTGTGAAGTGCCTTAGTGTGAATATTATTAATAATAATTCTCTCCAAACCCATGTTATTTCCATTGAGTCACATTCTGCCCAGCAATCCCACTGCTCTGTCACTACAGAACACCCACAATTATTTATTACAATTTGGTGGAGAACAATTTACAATTTCTACAAATACCCCAGAAAGGTAAATGCATTAACCTTATCTCGATCCTAAACTGTAATTACATAAAGTCTGGCTCCCAAGTAAATTAGTATATCAATAACTATTTTGTTCTTATAATAACCATCATTTCTTAGATCTTAAAGCTATTTGCTAAATTAGCCACACATACATTCACAGAGATAATTCCACTGTCAAAACCTGACAATGTGTTTGACACTCCAGAGACGCAGCACTGACCAAACCACTTTATTCACTTCAAAGTCATTCAGCAAACCTATTTTCAAATTACAAAGATTAAAAAAAATATTACATGTGAATAAGTCTGATATTAAATGAAAGGTTCGAGACAGTTCCAACCTCAGGACAAAAACCTCAGTGAAATTAATCTTTGGAACAGTCAATGGAGATTAGCTCTTACTTCTCAGAATACCATAAATAACTAAAAGGGTAATGAACTCTCTCTCTCTCTCTCTCTCTCTCTCTCTCTCTCTCTCTCTCTCTCACACACACACACACACACGCACACACACACACACACACACACACACACAGAGTTAAAACAGATCTAAACAGTCTGCAGAATTTATCAGATAGACAGCAAAAATAATTGGGCATCAGCAAAGACAAAGATAACAATGGAAGTAAAAGAAATACAGAGAGTGCAGCCATCAGTAACCTGAGTAGGTCTCAGGAAAATCTTCAGGACAGACCAGTGGAAATGTTGCATCAATCAAGATGTGTTTCTTAATTGCTACAGCAGTCAGACCAATTCACACCCATGTACCTGGGCTGCCATTACAAAAGAAAGAATTGCTAAATATTGCATATGAGAACCATTGGATCAGGATTTGAGCAATATTGCAAATATGATTCTGAAGCTACAAGTCCACTAATATGCCAAGAACCAACATGTGCTCACCTCATTCACCCACGTCACGCCAATAAAGCTGGCAAGGGCATAATCTTCATAGGTGAGACAGGGAGAGTTCTCCTGCTGGTTGAGCTCTGTTGGGCAGAGGTTGGTATTATTATTAAGCTGACAATCTGTGTATATTGCAAATATTTATATTTTTATTTATTTATATTTAAATAACTATGAAGATGCCTAGCCAAGACTCTAATCACCCTAACACTATTCACAACACAGTTAGATCTCAGCAGCATTACAATTATCATTTCAGCAGGGACTCAACAATCCAACATCTACATAAACTCCCTTACCCCCTTCATCGCTCCGAGAAGCACACCCTCTGCTCTCTCCAAAAACCCCAGCTAACAGCATGCCTGGTAGGCCACCACATTCAGGCTGTTTTAGACCAAGAGGGGCACATGTTCTCAAGTCCTGGAGCCCTCCTAAATACTGACTGGTGACAGGGAGCCAGCCTGCATGCTCCTGATGCCATAGTTGTGACAAGATGACCCAGGGAGAGGAGTCATCCCCTACTGTATATATTGTTCTGCTTGCTAGGCTAAGGTCACCTGAGACTTCCCAGCCATTCGGCCCACTTCCCTTCCCAACTGGTTTGTTGATGATGTCTTAAACATCTGTCCAAGTTCTTCCACTTTGGTGAACAAAGCAAATGGCCCCAGCCTCTTGCTGATGAGCGAAAGATGTTATGAACAGGTGCACTCGGGAGAAAAGAGCTGTCTGAGGGTGTTCTTCATTCACAGTGGGTTGAGCAGGATAATGATTGCTGGGGTGAGCACCACATTGACAGCCTTGTAGCTGACAGTGGTTTAGGTCTGATCAAAGACTCCCCTTGTGAGAGTGTTTGTGGATCACTTGTTAATCACCAGTTGAAATCAGCTTCGCTGGAGAAGTAAATGACACACACAGATTGGTCAAAAAGCCCAAATCCCAGTTTGCATTGTGTTCAAAGTCAATAAACAGAACAGAATCTCGGGGCATCCACCATCCCCCAGGACATCCTCCATCCCTCCAAACCCTGCTTGATCTGAGCAGGGTTTGGAGTGCAAAGACTACCCTTCAGTTGTTCCATGTTTTTCTCAGCTCACTGCATGTGGCTGCCCAGCAGACTGACTTTTGCCTCTGTTGCAGAGTGCAATTTTTTAAAATTCTGCAAAATTCTGCAAATTATATTTGTCATATGAATGTGGAGGCTCCAGATCACTGTGCAACCTCCCCCCCCCCCCGGAACACAGACTCAGCGGTGAGGCTGCACCCAACCCTGATGTGGTGCAAGGACCTGGCCTGCCCCAGAAACACCCCAGGACTCTGCCCATCCATGCCAGGTGCACCAGGTATGGGCTGGCAGGCTCAGCAAGGCAGGATCCAAGGTGGGTCTGACTCAGCCCCTGATGCTGTGCAGGGGAAGAGGAAGTCCCGTCCTCCTCAGCCCAGCCAGGACGAGCAGCTGTGCCCTGCGCAGGGTAGGAGCCACCAGCCAGGTCTTCCCCAGTCCTGCTCCCCTGTCCCACAGTGATTTACCTCTCTGCTGGCTGCCCAGGGCACCCAAAACATACTGCTGGGGAGGGTCAATGACCACTCTTGTGGCTTCCCTTTGCTTCCCTGTCACAAAGTCATTTTCTGCAGAGACATAAATTCTGCACATGTGCAGTGGCGCAGAATTCCCCCAGTTAAGGAGCCAATGGGCAACCCATTTTCACTGAAATGGCCTGTAGCGTGTGTTTTCAGTGCCTGTTTCCCATTGCAACAGCTAATGTAGAATGAACATACTGCATCAGGGTCACTAGTCAAACTAGCCTGAAAGTATAAAGGGCCCAAATCATATTGAATTTCAATGGCATTTGGGTGCCCCCTTGCCAGAGGCTCTTTTGAAAAGCCCAGCTCTAGAAATGGCAGCAGCGCCTGTCAAGCTGGGTAACACATGGCACGTGACTATGCTCTGAGTGGAAGCATCGGTGGGAAAAAAAGTCTAACACACTAAATAAATTCAGGAGTCCATCACTGCACCTACCTTCTGGTCCACTTGATTGTAAATTGTGGTTTGGGCTTAAAGGCTACTCTCGGGCTCATCCGAAGTTGTCACAACTATGCAGCAGCTTGCCCTGGTTTCCTCTCCGTGGTGTGACTGTGTTTCAGACAATACTGCATGTGGCGGAAGAGTGTCCAACCTGACATCTGGAAGGCAGTTGACTATTCTCTGGTTATGCAACCTGGACACTGAGCTCTGATGACTGCATAGGAGAGGAAGATGACTTAGCTCTATAAATGTTACTCTCCTCCTGGGACACTTTCTTCCCCCTTATGATGCCGTACAGAGATTCCCTCGCTCACAAGAAAATGCCCTGCTTTATTGCAGAAAGGGCGAGACGATATAATCCTCTCAAAACAATTTGCAAGATTTCAGACCAAGGAGTCAAGGGGTTTATGGGATTCCAAGACATACTAAAGAAGAAATACTTAAAAGTTTACTGTCTTGGGAATAGAGGGGAGGAGGGGAAAATGTTTTGAATCTACACATAGTTCCTTCCCTGATGTTCTCATTTCAAAGCAATTTGCTCACTTCAGCAGAATTTTAATTAGTGCTTTATTTCTTTAGCTCTGCATTGGATATTATACCTGTAATCCAAATACTCATGATTAGCAATAAGAGTCTCCTCAAGAGATTGGAGGAAAGGATATTTTAGGCAATAAAGTTTTCACTGGCCTAAGTAAAATGAGACGGTGGAACTTAGCGCAGTTCCCTACTGCAGGTGAGTCCATCTAATTGCTTTTAAATGGACCCTCTGTTATAGAACAGGACTGGGACTGTGACAAGGGTCAGTGCATGGGGAAGCTTGCTGGGGCTGCTACCCCTGTAAACTGCTCCTGTAGCCCAGATTCCAGAAGGAACCATTGTGATCATCTAGTCTGACCTCCTGTACAGGGTACAGAGAACTTCCTCACAATAATTCCTAGAGCAGATCTTTTAGGAAAACATCCAATCTCGACTTAAAAATTACCAGTGATGGAGAATCCACCACAACCCTTGGAAAACTGCCCCCGTGGTTAAAAACGTACACCTTAGCTCTGTCTGTCTGGCATCGTTCCTCACATTAGAAATAGATGATCTTAAAATGATGAAATATCTGGGGATAGAGTCCCCGGAACAGGAGGACCCTAGACAATAAATGGCTTTCGAGGGTAACGAAATGCTGATGCAGGACAGTAAGTCCAGTGGTACCAGAATTCCTGTTAGAATTTCCAACAAGAGGGAAAAAATAATATAAACCATAATGTCAGAAAAATCAATCATAAGGTTTGGTTCCTTCACTTGCGTCATCAGTGGAGATGAGCCCAAATCCAAGTCTTAGATATAAGCCTCTTCGAATTTAGAAAACTAAGAATCTTCCTCTGGATCTGACTGTAACTCCAATGTTCAAACCCATCTCTTGTCTGTAGGGTTCTGGTTCTGGTGAAATCACCACTCAGGATCTGAAATGTTTTCACTGGGAGCCTGAGTACTGGGTGATGTGCAATTCAGCCCATGTCAGGTGGTCTGCATGAGTCCCTGTGCATCCCCCAAGGACTTAACTAATGCTTAGGGACTAGTGCAGCAGAATGTCCATGTTGTCTTTGAGAGTAGACCTAGAATCTGAATAATTGTTTAAGCAAGTGACTTGACGGAATCAGATGCATATTTCATACAAAGAGTTTGATAATGTTTGATGGCCAATTTTTCTGATCTTCAATGACATTCTAAAACCCGCTCGTGTACTAAATTTCAACCGGGGCATTGTGTTATCTGTGCATTACTAGCAGACTCACATGTTCATATGTGGACACGGTGTTTTGTACATTCATCAAAGCAAAGCATCCATCTGCAGTCTCCATTGTGGGGCATGCTAGTCCTCCCTGATGTCAGCAAAATTCCTTTCCAGATATGCTTGCAGCCTGTACTGGCACTGGATCTCTTCTCACAACTGCTTTATTTGGACAAGCTAGTCACAGAGCACTATGGAGTAACCAGGGCTGAGTACGCGCGATCGCATCTGCTCGCCACAACAAACCTACTCACTGGTACCAAAAGAAAGCTCTTTGCCACTATAATCTAATGGGAGTGGCTGCTGTGACAGTGTCCTGAGATCCCGCCATCTCCAGCATTCAAAACCTCAGCACCTACAGAAATGGTGCTGTCTAATTAGTGCAATTATTAAACTGGTTTAAACAAAATACTGGAAAAAGAAATACAGTGGAGTCGCATCATAGGCACATGTAACTTACGCAATTTTAACTGTGCGTGCTTGGCAAAACAAAACAAAAAAGAGAAAAATAACAATTTAAATACCGTACCTGTAGTGCGGGCGATTCCACCCGCCATTCCATTCAATGAGCGTTTCACTATATGCGATTTTTACCTTACGCACTGACTTCAGAACCTAACCCCCATGTAAGATGCAACTCCCCTATACTACTTTGATCTCCATGGTAACTCAACTTTGAGCTGCAGTGAAAGCTTTAATTCGAAGTGCTTATTTGGCTGAAACCCCAGGAATAATCAATGGGAGATTAGATACATTAAAACCAGCAGGGGTTGCGATGTGTTTCATAAAATGGGTGCCAGAAGAGTATTTGATACGATTAGGCTTAAAAATCTGCTACCGAAAAGCTCTGAGTGAAGCTCAGTGAGTACTTACAGCAAATGGTTTTACTTAATCAGTTTAGCCCCTTTTTCCGCCTGTGAATTAGCCATGAGAAGATTTGATTTTTCAGAATTTCTCCATTAATTTGAAATGCCTAGACAGATGGTTTATGCCAACACATTTCAGTGCCTACTCACCTCAGGTGAGATTTACCCCTCTTGTGGGCCAACATCACAACAGGCCAAAGCATCACTTTAGTCCCACTTATGCTTGCAGAGAACAGGGGGTTTCTGTAGTTGTAGGAAAATGTGTGACTCGGTTTACCCACTCATTGTTGTATTGCTACCTGCTCGGACTGCAGGCATGGAGTTCTTTCTGGAAATACCCCTTGCTCTAAGGAAATGGAGAGTGATGTCTGAGTGTCTACCTTTGAACAAAACAGTCATTAAAAACTATCAACAAGAAGAGAATAGGCCGAGTCCTAGCAGAACCGTATGGTAGGTTGCAGCCTGAACGAAACCTGCTCTCTCTAGGGCCTGATCTACACTACAGGGTTAGGTTGATATCAGCTGCCTTGTGTCAACTCAGCTGTGGAAGCATCTTCACTTAAATTTGGCTCCCACTAACATTAGTGCCTCTCTATGCCAATATACTAACACCACCACCCGGGTGGCATAGGGTCACACTCGATGTAATTAGTTCAATGCAGTATCAGCGTAGGCACGGTGTTGCTCACGTCGACTGTTACTGGCTTTCAGGAGCCCCCCACAGACAATACCATTCATACAAACGCTCCTGGTGATGACACACATCGCCGACACAAATAGCCACGTGTGCGACACACAAGCGATTTAATCACTGCGGTGGCCTAGGTCTCTAGAGAAGTAATAGAAAACCCCAGGAGGGCCACAAAGGAACAAGGGGTTGGTACTGCTCTTAAAACCATAGAGACTTAAATGTTCAAGGGAGAGGAACAAAGGGGCAGGTTTCATGGGAGAAAGACCATTTCTGAATGCCAGGCCAGCTGAGCTGAAGGATATTGGCTGCAGGGGTGAGAGAGGAGACTCCAGCCACGCCATGAGGTGGAGGAGAAGGGGGAAAGGCAGGATCCTGGATGCCTTATAGAACTCTGACCAAAGAGCGACGAGGAAAACAAACCTATCTGCCACCTCCTTTTCCTAACTGTGTGTCAGCAAGGGAATGAAATGGGCAATGAGAAATAACAAATGCCTACTAAATAAATGGAAACACTTATGTGGCCAGCTTACCAAAGGGCGATACTTTTCCCAGCAGATTTGTCCTTTGAACAAATTAGATAACACTTTTAATGCAACTGGCTCTAATGCAACAGACTAGGTGCCTCATTGCATTTCCCACCTCACACAGCATATTCAAGCCACTTGCTGCACAAATAAAGGACATCCCTTTTACCAGGCAGATGAAAGAAATGTGAAAACGAACTAGCATTAAACTGATAAGCAAAAATACAAAGCGCTCAGCGTGCAGCGGCACCTGCACAGCACTCAGCCAGCAAGGAACGGCAGCAGCCACACGACACTCCAGCCCTCAAGCCTCCTATGTGGAAAAGAGAAAAAACAGGCACCTAGGGGGACGTTGGGACTGAAGTGGAGACGTGCCTAGTGACCTGGACTCAGCAGAAGGAGCAGTCAGTGGATCAAGGATTTAAGGACTCTTTTTAAAAAAGAAATGGAATGATTCATTCTTTGGTGCAGTAAGTTATCAGGCTGTGGAGCAGCTGCAGAGACTCCTCTGAGCAGCACTGACAGGACTGGCTAATCTTCCGAATGTCCCTTTGACACATAAAACAGCCGGCGCAGGTACTCCTGCTCGCTGGCTTTTCTCAGGCAGTGCCAGGGGCAGACCTGTCAGGCATGGAAATAGACTGCAGTGAGACCAGGGATTCAGTAGTGGCAGGGGGCAGGGCCAGCCCAAATCCAGCCTCCCCTGGCTCTGAGCATTCACTAACTCTTCCTCTCCTTTGCACTATCCTTGCTACGGGCCAGGCTGTGCCACACTGCCAACCCTAACTCTCAAGGCCCTCCATGGCCTGCCTTCTCCATAAGTATCAATTGGTCCTGCTTTGAGCAGGGAGTTGGACTAGATGACCTCCTGAGGTCTCTTCCAACCCTGATATTCTATGATTCTATGATCATCTCTCATATCATTCAGTCTGAAATGTGCCCCCCACCTCTGATCAGTCCATGAGGCCAGCTTCCATCACCTACTTGTTCAATTTTCAAATAAACATCTTCATACTTTCTCCCATGCTTGGGAGGAGCTCCTCATAAACATCCACAAGGATGCCTCATTAGCCGCCTGGAAATCCCTTCTTCAGCATGTGCCTTCTCTTCTACAAAGATTACAAGCTCTTTAGAGCAGGGAGTCTCTTTTCATTCTGTGTTTGTACGGTGCCTAGTGCAATGGCCTATGACAGGGGCTCCTAGGCTCTATGATCATATAAATGATAATAGGGGAGTGCAGACCCAAGGAAGAGCAGGTGGCAGCATACAGGGCAGGGAAATCTAGGTGAGGAGCTAGGCACAGTGAGTCAAGTGGTCTGAGCATCCCACTGCAGTGACCCTACAATGCCTGTACCGAAGGTCTCAATGCAACACTGCCCTGGGTTGGAGAGGGCTTGGTACGTGATTGGTGACACTCTCAGTGACTCCACAAGAACAGGCATTTTCTAAAGCATGTTGGAATCCTCTGAAGATACAGGACAAACACAGGACAAATCTTCTGCTGATGTAACCCCATGGATTTCACACCATCAGATTTTGGCCCTTAGCTTATTATCTTTACTGGAAGGAGAAAAATGCATCTCTTGGTATTATATAGCAACACCTCCCAAATCCCATTCGGCCTCTTGCTCCCTTTCCTTGCAATCCATTGAGGATATGTTTCCAAAGCTTTTCGTTAGTACTGCAGCAAACCACTCACCAAGAAAGGGGAAGAATGGCAGCAAGTGGCAAACCCGAGATCTAAACCGACGTTTCAGCACTGTTCATAGACTGGGCTTATGGACATTTCAAAGCATTACTCAGCAAACCAGCACTTTTCCATCCAGTACCATGTCGCCCCTCTGAAGCATGAGAGGTGCTCGAGCCAGCCGCATAGTCAGTAAGAGCTGAGTTCAAACGGCGGTGCAGGAAGAAGGATAGGCAGATGGAAAGTATAAAACTTAAATCCAATGAAGAAGGACAAATGGTATTTGGCTGGAGCTGTCAGGGAATGAAACTCACTTTTCTGAGGAAAACTGTCACGAACTCAGCTCCTACTGCACTAAATAATGCATCCCAGAATGAACAAGGGAAGATAAATAGCGCTGGAATGAATTCACCAAATAAATAAATCAGTCCTTAAAGGTCTCTGGTGCAACGCTCAACTGGCACCTGCTTTCAGAACAAGCGAGCAGCAGTGGGAGGATCAGACGCAAGTCTGGCTTTGGACTCTTTAAGAAAAGAAAAGGAAAGTGACGTGCTGAAATATGAAATGCCATGGAGACAAAGAGAAGCAATGCAGGCAGAGTCGGGGGAGGTAGGGGAAGGAACGTATGCCAGACAGCCTTACTCATGGGATGGGATTTCCATAATGCTGCAGTAATGGTAACTTTGCAGATGAATAACAATAACAGCAATTCTGAATAACTGCAACAAGCATAGCATTTTTAGGCTTTCTATATTAGCTGAAAAGGAAGCACCTCCCCTTACAAGTATAAATGCTACCGTATACAGTACAGCACACAAACGCACACACACAGCTGTATGACCTAGTGGATAGAGCACTGGACTGGAGCTTTGGAGGCCTGGATTTCTGTTCCCAACTTGGCCACTGGCCTGCTAGGAGTTCCCTAGATCTGGACTTATCATAGAATCATAGAATCTCAGGGTTGGAAGGGACCTCAGGAGGTATCTAGTCCAACCCCCTGCTCAAAGCAGGACCAATCTCCAACTAAATCATCCCAGCCAGGGCTTTGTCAAGCCTGACCTTAAAAACCTCTAAGGAAGGAGATTCCACCACCGCCCTAGGGAACCCATTCCAGTGCTTCACCTCCACCTAGTGAAAAAGTTTTTCCTAATATCCAATCTAGACCTCCCCCATTGCAACTTGAGACCATTACTCCTTGTCCTGTCATCTGGTACCACTGAGAACAGTCTAGATCCATCCTCTTTGGAGCCCCCTTTCAGGTAGTTGAAAGCAGCTATCAAATCCCCCATCATTCTTCTCTTCTGCAGACAAAACAATCCAAGTTCCCTCAGAACCGCTGCCTAGCCATTCTGTCCCTAGTCTGTAGCTGTGCATGGGATTCTTCCGTCCTAAGTGCAGGACTCTGCACTTGTCCTTGTTGAACCTCATCAGGTTTCTTTTGGCCCAATCCTCTAACTTGTCTAGGTCCCTCTGTATCTTATCCCTACCCTCCAGCGTATCTACCACTCCTCCCAGTTTAGTGTCATATGCAAACCTGCAGAGAGTGCAGTCCACACCATCCTCCAGATCAGGGATCGGCAACCTTTCAGAAGTGGTGTGCCGAATCTTCTTTTATTCACTCTAATTTAAGGTTTTGCATGCTGGTAATACATATTAACATTTTTAGAAGGTCTCTTTCTATAAGTCTATAATATATAACTAAACTACTGTTGTTTGTAAAGTAAATAAGGCTTTTAAAATGTTTAAGAAGCTTCATTTAAAATTAAATTAAAATGCAGAGCCCCTGGGACCGGTGGCCAGGACCTGGGCAGTGTGAGTGCCACTGCAAATCAGCTCTCCTGCCACCTTTGGCACTCGTGCCGTAGGTTGCCTACCCCTGCTCCAGATCATTAATGAAGATATTGAACAAAACCAGCCCCAGGACTGGCCCTTGGGGCTCTCCGCTTGATACCAGCTGCCAACTAGACATGGAACCATTGATCACTACCCATTGAGCCTGACCATCTAGCCAGCTTTCTATCCACCTTATAGTCCATTCATCCAGCCCAGACTTCTTTAACTTGCCAGCAAACAACTTATGGTGCATAGACAGAAGCACTGACTGTCTCTGTGGAAGCCTGGCACTGTAACCAGGCTGATCTGGTAGCTACAGAGTGGGTAATATTTGAAGAAGAACTTCAGACACATTTGAAAAGATTTCTTAGCAGATGGACACCATCCTTTTCCCTCTCTGCCCACCATCCTCCCTTTCCTTTCTCTCCCCACCCTGTCCTTTCCTTTTTTGTTCTGTTGACTCTTTTTCTGTTCTCCTCTTCTTTTTGTAAAAAAAAAAAAAAAAAAGATAAATAAAAGATAAATAAAAATGGGTCTGAGCAGAAACAGGGCTTAATTTTCTCCCAGTTCTAGTGATGTCCAGATCCAGGGCTGTGGTTTGGATCCATCCTTAGTTTAAAAAACAACAACAACATATTATGTTCTTCTGCATGGTGAATATATAGCAGATGAGAAATGTACCAGTGTCCCTTTCACACTCTTGAATAATTTAATATCCAGGCTCTGCATGTGCCACATACACTAAATATTTATAGAAAAAGATAAATAACCCTAGAATTAAGGCTTAGTTAGCTTTTCATTAAATATTTAGATGCATTTTTATGAGGAAAAAGTGGGAGTTTGTTCTTTACAATGACTTATTAGGGTCTGGACTCCACAGAGAACAATCTGTGATTTTACATCCTGTGAACCCTTTGCTCGCTAGGTGTTTATCTCATCTCAGATGTTCTCCCTGAAACTGTGCAGCCCAAACACAAGGCAGAGGGAGCCAAAAAAGGGCCTTAAACAACAACAACTTTTCTTCCAAGCAGCTTGCCCCTCTCAAAGATTAAAATCCTTAATATAAGCCCTGCTTGGAAGAAGTGATGTAAGCTTAGCAGCAATGTCATCCTGACATCTAGTTGCCGGATGTGGCTTTTATCAGCATATCCTACTGAGTTCCTTGAAGTCAAAGTACTCATTCGCCTGAGTTCAGTGCAATCTGAAGAACTGTCTGTAGTGACTGGATCATGTAAAGAGATGTATCAGTCTGAGACTGTCTCAAGCAGTAGAGGTTTATGCTTTGAGACCCCAAGATCCTGGGTACCGTCCATGAAGATGACCTGGGCATGGGGGCATCATTATACTTGCAATGTGGAGTGAGACCACTGATGTCTCCGCAGGCTAGTCTTTACCTACTGATGTAAACTAGCTCAGAACAAACCTTTCTATGTCAGACAGCATAAACCTCGACAATGGAAGAGGCCTGGTGTCTCCCAGAGACGAAAACTGCTTCATGACATGTCCTGTATCTCTGGTCCGGCAGTCCAGTGCCTACACTCGGATCTTCACTCCTAAGCCATTAGCACACCAGGCTGGTCTTGCAAGCTGGGCTCATAAGTACAAGGAGTGACGATGCTCTGTGGGCTCTGAAAAGATAAATGGCCTGCTGCAATGAGGAGATAACTGAGGGAGAAAAAACAGACTGACAAGAAAATTAAATGAACCATTGTGTTGTGAGTCTGGATATCTTCTCCCTGAGTCAGCAAAGACAGGGTGAAGAAACTAACAATGACAGTGAAGATTGAATGTGAGCTTATAGTTTTAGAACAAGGAAGGAAAACCCAACAAGACAATCGCTGGTTCTGAGTGGAGGGAAGGCGTGAAGGCATTCTGCTCATTTTCATACACTCTGGGTGTTTTATTTCCTCTGCTCCCTCCCACCTTTGTCTGTCTGGGCTATTTAGATTGGGAGCTCTTTGGGGCAGGGACTGTTTCTTCCCCTGTGGATGTGCTGCGCCTGCCACAATGGGGCCCTGATCTCAGGTGGGGTCTCCAAATGCTACTGTCACATAACCAGAAATAGTAATAATGAGCTATATCATTCATTCAGGAAAGGGGTGATGCATTTGGCAGTGTGTCATTCAGCACAGCTGGTATTTCTGTTTCCTATTCTGTATCTCTTCGAGAGATGAACAGAGGGCTTCAGCCCCCAAGGCTATCAGTCCAGGACCTGTCACTTAATTGAATTGTTAATGTAAATTTTTAAATGTTAGATATATGCGACATTTAACAAACCACACCTCCAGGGATCCACCATCCCATTCAGGCCTCAAATTTCAGCCAAATATATTTTCAAAAAGCAAATAAGTGGGTCACACTGCAATAATATCTTCCAGCTAAATATTAAAAGACAAATTCACAGCCTCTATTAAAAAATGAATACTGGACAGAAGATCAGAAACGGAACAAGGAAAGCAGAGTGAAAATCAAATATTAATACCCATCAAAATTCTGACCAAGGAAGAAGCATTTATCAACAATCAGCAAAAGAAATCCGAAATCCAGACACTATTTCTTCTGAATGTGCAGAAGAGTGAGCTAGAAAAGAGTCTGTTATTTTCTCTTGGAGGCTCCTACATTTTTATGTGGACTAATTCATTATCTTCTTCTCATCCGCATGGGCTTTTAAACAAAGTTCCAACAGGTATTATCTCACCAGGAAACCTTGAACTTGATATTTCGTCACTGCTTGGGATCATATCTGAGGACTGTTATATTCCCCCGGTTAAACCTCAGAAAATTCTTTCAAGGAATTTAAATCCATGAGTGAGACTTCAGCTGCAGGAACTTTATTTCCCCTTGGGGTTGTCTGCTCTGCCGTATGGACTGCCTGTCTTTTTTATCCCTTTGGTTTCTTTTCAAGTGCATCTCTCTCATCATCATCATTGTCTTCATCGCTGCCTTGTTTCTGTTTGTTTTCTTCTCCCCATCTCCCCATAAACCCATTACAGGAAGTGCAGGGATTGTTTAAATGATATTACCACAACTCTCTTTGGAGATGGGGGATGTTACAGCCTGACATAGGACCAGATTCTCACAGATATAAAGTCCTTACAGCTCCATTGAAGCCAATGCTGATTTATGCCATCTGAGGATCTGAAACAAATTGTTTAGTGGGTGCCAGCTGGAGTCTATATGAGCTTTTGAAGGAGAAGGGAGACTAATAAATTATATTAAAATGTCTTAAATTATATCCCTTGCCCTGAGACATTTGTCATTTATTAGCCTCTTTGGGGCAGGTTCTGTTCTTTGCTTGTACAATCCCTAGCACAATGGGCTCCTAGTTGCTACCACAATACAACCAACAAATAATAATTCTTTGATAACTCTTTCAAGATGAATAGCTGGCACTTAATATGTTCATATGTAGCTTATACGTAACCTTATACTTTTATATTTAAAAAGCAACTGGTTTTCAGTGGGCTGAACAGTGCAACAAGATCAGAGAGGCAAACACTGTGTTTCATTCTGAGTGTTCAGGACTAAACCAGAGAAGTGACATCAGTTGTGATTCTGGCTCTGCCGTACCTGTGATAAATATTGGGCCTTTGTGGCTGTCCCAGAAAGAACCAATCAAAACCATCACAACTGCACTCAGAATAGTATCAGAGTTCTCGTGTAAGGTGAGGAAGCTTTGTTCCATGCATTCACTGCTCAGTGTCAGCAGAAGGCAGCTATGCTTTGGTTTTGTAGGGAGACTTTACTTTAGAAGTAACACTTTTGAAGAGATAATTGTTCTATATAAATGTCAAGTGGTGATGCTAACCTGAAATGGGCTTGAGTTCTTTATCTCTCTCCAAGTTAGGCATCAGTGAATTGGAGAGTGTTTTCTGTGCATTTGGAAGGCTGAAGAAATGTATCTGGTACTCAGCTTTCACAAAGCGGGTGAGAGGAGATTGTGTGAGAGCCAGTTAAAATACATCACCAACTGGCCTTCCATTTGTCTTCAAAGATTCACAGCCCGCCCATTAGCTCAATTAGCCTCTGCATGAATGTTGGCCAGCAGCCAGATACCGCCCCCTCATAATAAAACATAATGAAGAGAGAACATAAGACACCACAAATCACCTGCGCTACATCTTGTAGCCTTGCCCCATTCTCCAGTCCCGATCGAGTAATCCATCACTGTCCTCACTCTTCCTCTAGACCTTGTGCTCGTGTATAAGTCTTTAAAACAAGTGTGGGCTCCAGAGATCTCGTGCCACTATTAAAAAGCAATGAAGAGTCCTGTGGTCCCTTATAGACTAACAGACATTTTGGAGCATGAGCTTTCGTGGGTGAATACCCAATTCATCGGATGCATGCCTCTATTATTATTTATATTCCAGAAGTACCTACAAGTCCCAGATGAGATGGAATTCCATTATGCTCAGTGCTCTAGAGGCACATAGCAAGAGATGCAAAATCCCTGCGTTGGAGTCCTTACAAAGTAGGTCAAAAGGCAGACAAAAGAATCAGTATTAGCCTCATTGGACAGGTGCAGAGAGAGGAAGCAGTTTGCACAAGGACATGCAGGAGCCTGGTGCAGAACAGGGAAATGAGCCCAGGTGCAAGTCCCACTCCCTGTGCCATAACCACAAAACCATCCTTCCTCTCCTTGAAATTGGTACATATGCCTGGTACAACAGGAGGGATAGAAATTCTGAGCAATCGTCATGCAGGAAAAAGCTTTCCCTTGGAACTTCCTAAAAAAAATCAACAAGCTTACGAAATCTGGGCCTTCTGGAAGCAGTGCAATAAGTCTTTCGAGTGCATTTTGTGGTTTCAGCCGTCTGACTTCATCTAGACAGGCCGACAAACCGAGCGCTCCCTCTTGAGAACAGGCTCTGGAAAATCCTAGTGGCTTTCACTGCAGGGGTGAAAGAAACTTAAAGCACTTACCGATATGCAGGGTGGCTGGGGTCCTGGGGAAGGTGCGAGGGGGGGCGGCTCTGGGCCCCTGTAAGGGGTGGGGCTTCGGTCAGAAAGAGGAGGGTCTCGGGCCCGACTCCCCCAGGCAGCCCTTGAGCACTGCCCAGCCCACGCCACCCGGGGTTCTGGGGGTGATTTAAAGGGCCCCAGGCTCTGGCCACTGCTGCAGTAGCAGTGGCCAGGAGCCCTGGGCCCTTCAAATGGCTGCCAGAGCCCTTTAAATCACCACCAGAGTCCTGCAGCAGTGGTGGTGGCAGCAGAGAGCCCCAGGGCTCTGGCAGCGATTTAAAGGGCCCAGGGCTCCAGCCACAGCTGGGAGCCCCGGGCCCTTTTAAATCACCGGGCCTCATCTCTGAGCTTGTGTAAATCAGGGTTGTTCCACTGAAGTCAATGTAGATTGACTCTAGCTGAGAATCTGGCCTCTTCATCTCCACCAGCACAAGTAGGAGACTCTTGGCCTCCTCATCAGGCCTAATAACAATAGTTCCCTAAGCATTATTATTATCTGTTTGTTTAGATGGTTTGTGCAGCCAAGGTGCTGTGCACTGTGTACCCTGTGAAATAAACACTGTCCCAGCTCCAAAGAGCTACAATCTAAAGCATTAAATGCACAGAAGACAGGAGGCCTGGGGAATCTGGAGATGGGGTGACTTTGTTGGGTTTTTCTTTATCCTTATTGTAGTAACTGATGATAATTATGATTAGTTATCATTTGTGTTATGGCAGTGCCCAGAAGTCCCAGTCAGGGACCAGCACCCCCACAGTGGGCCCATTTGTGGGGGCCTTGCGAAAGGACAGGGGTGTACAGGATTTGTTAGGAGTAGGGGGTGGTGGCTTTGTGGTCTGGGATGGGGAGAGCACTCTGTCCCTCCATGGAGGCACTAAAAATAGCAGTGTAGCTGGGGTGGCACAGGCTAGCTGTCCTGAATATGCATCCAGTGCAGCTAGGGGTGTGATTCCCGGCAGATGGACAGATACTCACACTTGTGCTAAGAATAGCTGGGTAGTACTGGCAGCGGTGAGCTGCAGCATGGACTAGCCTCCCCGAGTACAAACCTACTGAGACTCCAAATGTAGACATAGCCTTAATCTCTCTGTGCCTCAGTTCTCCCTCTGGAAAATGGAGACCATCGCCCTAATCTACTGGATAGGAGTGTCATGATGACAAATAAATACATTAAAGATTGTAGGGCGCTCAGATGCCTTGGTTGCCAGGCCACGTAAAGACTTTAGTAGCTGGGCTCCTTCCATTCCCACCACTTTGCAGAAAAAAAGCAAGTGGCAACTCACCACAATTCCATGGCGTATGAGAAAATAGTACGTGTGCATCTCTGCAAGGCCAGAAGGAATCATTTTGACCTTCTGATCTGACCTGCATACCATAGGTCATAACCTCGCCCAATACGTTCTGCATCAAGCCCATAACTCCTGTTTGAGCTACAGCATATCTTTGAGAAGGATGACCATTTTTATTCTGTGTGCACATCCATCAGTTACTCAGTTTTGCTTCTCAACATTGTTCCTTTTTCCCTTGCACCAGAAAGATTCTCACTTCAGTGAGTGAGAGAGAAAGAGATGAAATGAAGTCAAGGGAGAGCTTATCAAATGCTCCCATGACCCACTCACTGTGCTTGCTGATTGCCGTTCCTAGAAATCTCTTCTGGACATAGTGCAGACACTTTAAAGCAAGCTGTGCATTTATTTTCTTAACGTGAATTTAACAATGCCATGTGGAATCAGACTGAAAACCTTTGGCTCTGAAATACTGCCAGCTAAATTCATTGACTCATTGGATGCTCTGATAAATAAAGGAACACACCAGAGACAGGTCAGCAACAAACTCCAGCTTTGTTATTATTCCACAGATTTAAGATCTTTGCTAACATGCCATGATAGTTAAGGTAACTGTTAAGGTGGACTAATCAAATTCTGCAAAGCCGTACGAAACAACAATGCATATTCCAGTCTATATACTATCTTCTACCACTCATCACTATAGTATCTGAGCATCTTCCACCAGTGCATTAAACAATGTGACTACATCTCTGTCACACTTAGTTTGTTCTCTCATCCTCTGCCCAGGGAGAGAGGTATATGCAGTGGCGTGCTTTCTTTTGGAAATGTTTTTATAGTATATATTAGCACGTGTTGCTATATGTTTATATATATATATATGTAAAACACGTTTATATGTCCATTTTAGCCAAGCCAAGGCAGGTTCAGCAGATGGTACCACCCCATTGAGAAGTTTATTGAAAGGAAATGTGGCTAGTTTGCTAGTACAAATGGTCCCTTTTTATCTACATGATCTCTGGTGCCTGTTTTGCAACAACGCTGGGAATAATGAAATGAAAATTTAGCTGACACATCTGACCAAACAGGCCTTTGAAGCCACATGAAAAATAGATTGCAACCCTGTGTATTCTCTGTGCTAGTTGCTTCACCCTGACAATGCTCAGCTGGAAACTACCTTATATTTTACATTTGACCTGCAGCATGTTCTCTTAGATTTCAAAAAAGTGTGTGTATTTGGCATCAGATGTATAAATTGTTCAGTAGGATTAATCTAGCTCTCAGGATCTCCTCCACCCCTCTTTTTGACAGGCTGGCCCTTGATGAGGAAAATCAGACATGAGTGATAAATACTCAGCCTTTCCTCTGCAAGTCTCCACTGACAGGCACAATTACTTGTTTTTGTTTATTATTAAATATTTTGTCACCGGCCAGTGAAGAGCTGTTCCAATAATGCACATAAATTTACCAGAGGTGCATTTAATTGAATATGTTCCTGTGGTTCATTTTATTTAAAAAGCTTAATGATATTTTGAAATAACATGTGACTACGTCAGCTGTCATTCATGTGCACAAGTTGTGCTACCACTTCTGTAAAATAAATTAATTGGTGAATTTGCACAAAGCATCTCTTATGCATTGTGTCAAGTAATGTATGGACACTATTTAATGTATTATTATTTATGTACATTAGTGAATGTATCTATTTTATACACATTATTTAATGTATTTCAGGAAGTTTTAGATGATAGTGATCTTCTCTTTGTATAGCTTAAAATATACAAAATGATGCAACATCACTGTAACATAAAACTAAAAATGAGACCACAGTATATTTAACCAACCATGGACAGATGTCTAGATATGATCTTAAGTAAATTGAGACTGAAAGAATGTAACAATATTTGGAGTTTTAATCTGCTGGATGATCAAAGATTTCTTGCCTAATCAGTTACACCTAATTAACTGCTTTAATTCAATTCTAGAAAGGTGCAATGTGTTAACATTGTCCAGTCACCACCGTACCCATGCTCATGGAAAGCAAGTTGTACAGGAACAAGTGGGCTAGTCCACCTCAGTGGATAACCCATTAAAGTAGCACATGCTAGTTTCTCACAGATTCATTAATGCCGCTAGATCTCCATCAGGCTAGCTGCAGAACAGCCAGGTTATTTTTTTGCTCAGATATCCAAGCAGGACTCCATCCTGTCTTCACATTTGCAGATCTTGGGCTGCAAGCAATCAACTTGACAGGGGGAAGGGGGTAAAACTGCAACATCTGTAGGTTCCTAGGCAATGAGGCATAAGAAGCAATTTGAATCTAACCACTTGACAGCCAAAATTGGGAGACTACCATGGCTTTTCCTTCGGATGAAGAATAGGGTCCCTGTATCTCTGCTGCTGACAGGCTAGTTCAGTATCCAAGACACCATCTTCTCTGACAACCAAAATCTGTTGAACCAGTTCTTATTCGCGAAGCCCTTGGCATGTCCCTTTTTCCACTTTATGAAGAGCTGAGCTCTGATAAGATATTTAGAGGTTATATTCCGGATGAGCTGCAAGAGCTCAGCCTTGACTAGCTCTGCAAAGCAAAGGGAAGGTTGTTTCAGGTATTGTCACTTATTTTTCATTTTTTTCTGATGAGTAAAAATAACCTTGTCAATCACCCTTATTCAGCAAATCCACGGCTGCTTCACAATGGGGATCTCCCTCCCTGTTCCACCACTATTCCACTCTAGTCTCTCCTCTGTGCACACACTTCATTAACGATCTGCAGCCCCAGCTTTCCCAAAGGGGGCACATTAGTGAAATATTTTCCACCTGCAGCCTTTTAGATGGATGAGTTTCGTTACCCAGCTGGGCATTTTTATTAAGACAGCACCTCTGGTTCTGTAGCAGTGAATATTTTATAAGAAACAGGGCAGGGTCAAGCCTCTACAGACTTCTCTTATCACAAGGAAATAGATAATATGTGCAGACAGGTACAGTGAGTACCATGTTCTACGTGCTGATTTAAGAGGGGAGGCTCCATCTCATAATGCCATATTGTCGTATTGCAGTATCGTATTACCCAGGCCTGGGACACCTGAAAGGCAGTGTGCTGAGAAGTCCCGTGGAATCAGTTAGACAATAAAGAACTGTTCTTTATCCATTCTCTATTCATCTCTACAGGATTTTAGGCTAATTTCTATAGACGCCCAAGACATATCTACCGATCCCTGTGGGTTTCGTCTGTAAGACTGTGAAATGGGGGGAGAGGGCTAGAATATTGGAGCCCTAATCCCAGACACTCCCTCCCCAATACTGTGCACCTTGCCTGGAAATGTCTCTCTGAGAATTTCAGCCTGGCAAAAATTAAGCCTTTTTCTGCATAGCTGGTTCACTCTCTCATCATTCCCTGGAGGTCCTGGCTGAGGCTTTCACTCCTACAGAGAAGCAGCACTGAAAAGAGCTACCCAGTGCTCAGCAGTGAAGGCTGAAAGGGAGGGCATTTGGTGACCTTGCAGGAGATGTACTTGATGATGGCTAGGCTGGAAAGCCACTCTCCCCCTTTTCCCAGGGTAGGAGGAGCAGGGCATGTTTCAGATGTCATGGATGGACTGGCTTAGATTAGATGAAATCAGATGGAGGCTTTCTCCCACTTTGTCAGCTAAGTGAGAAGAGGGACAAAATGTTCCATCACCTGCATTCAGCAGGCCAGCCATCTCTCAAGGGCTGAAAACAAAGGGAAAGTGGAAGCCCCTTGAGTGATGAGCAGAGATCCTTCTGTTCAGAGGGACGGCTTTAATCTGCCAAAGCAAGAGTAAAAAGGATGGAAAGACTGTTGTCTGCTGGACTCTATTTGCATGCAAGCCCTTATTTGTGGTACAAAGGTACAAATCTTTAATCTGATGGATGTGTGGAATCAAATCAAAGACCATAAAAATTCTTTGAACAGTTTATACTTTGAAGCTGTGTTTGACTTGAAATCCAGGATGAGAAATTATCTTAGCAGGGAAATAACCTAGATTTGGCATGGCACATTTTGACACATATTTACGGTGTGTTCATCTACTTCTGTGACAACAATAGCTCCCCAGTTTCACTTTCACTAGAAGAATTTGCAACATTGACAAAGAGGGGAAGACGAATGGCAGAAGGAAATGAGCAATTTATTACTCCCACCCGTGCTGCAGGCAAACCAGTCAGGTTAGTATTTTATCTGGATTTCCAGGTATTTAGTAAAGCATGGTAGTAGCCATGTTATTAGCTGAACTCAAACAAATAACACTAGGAGAATCTTAATAGATGTCTCAAAAGATTGGTAATGGGATATACAGCTCACTGGTTTCTGTGTGGCTTTAAGTAACTGGAGACTGAAAATAGTTCCCCTCTCATGGCTGTTTGGTGGCCTGGGTGAAAGAAGTACTCTGAATATTAACTCATTTCTTCTTATACTTGTTATTTATTTGGTCACGCAGCTAGCAGACTCAGCGGAGGGGCCAAAGACTGATGGAAAATGAATTCCTCTTTACCGCTTTGGTCAGGTCTCAGGGAGGGGTTTGAATTGCTTGTACTGTACTGTTCCATTCTGCTCTTAACAGCAGACATCAGCTTCCAGCACTGCAAACCCAGAGCTTCCACCAGCACTCGAGCCAAGTGAATGAGTGAATGAATCAGTGAATGAATGCAACAGAAGCAGGATGCTTTGTGTGTTATTTTGTGATAGCCTAGCATATAAGAGTAGTCACCTTGATATGTTTTCATAAGCAAAGAAGCCACAGCTCATTGCAGGCCTAAATCCTTGCCAGGGCACTGAAGCAGAAGACAGATTAATTACCCACCTCATATTTATAATATCATCACTCCAATCTTCTGTGGGATTCTGTGCTGCATTTAAGGAAGAGGTGGATTAGCTCAGCTACATGTCAGGTTGGGGTAGAAACAGCAATCAACGAGAGAGAGTGAAGGGACAGGGAGAACAGTGTGAACTTGAATCATCTGCTATAAATGAAACTGTGCTGGGTTTAACCCTTTGATGCTATTACCTGTATATAGTGTTAATAATTAACAATCAATATTTGTCAATAATCAATTAACAATTAAATTTGTATTTATCGGTTATTGGTTATCAGTTAATTGAGAGTATATGTTTTGAGAGAAGGGTTCTCTACAGCCCAGATTAGTTTAATAATAACAAACATTGGATAAATCAGCTTTGATTGGATTTATTGATTAAGAGTTGGTAAAACCAGCACATACACAGAGAGTCATACAGTCACAATAGCTGTGGAAGACCTTCCATGTAATTCTCTTACAGCCGGCATCCCGCCTACAGATGGTCTTGCTTCCTCTGTGATTTAGGAGCAATTACACCCTTGTCAACCTTATTGTGCATTGTTCTGGTCCTCATGTATTTCCTGATCTCAGGCTATTGCCAAGGTTCCCTGTTCCATTGCAATTTACTTCATATCTCGCTGTTAGGACATTGTTAGGACACAGGAAATTTCTTCGCAGGTTTAAAAATCTGCTAAGGATTACTATTTGGGGTAATTCCACTCTCTAAAGTTAGCTTCATCTGAACTGCAAAGCATCATGGGAATCTTGCTCCCAGGGAAGCCTTCAAATCTTTCCATCTGAAGCATCCTCTGGATATGGGGCTATAAAACATTTCACTCTTTTCCATGCCCAAATACCTGGTGCCAAAGGAGATAGTGAGACACCAGAAGCCTCCAGGGGATGCATCCTGCTGTAGTAACCAAGTGGGCCATATCACATGGAGTTGTCTCATTCTCACTCATGCCAGCAGTTACCCCAACATCAGTGTCACCTCAGTCACAGGCCTGGACAAGCCACTTGAGTCATGCACCAACTCAGCTATTGTGAGCTCAACTGAGGGACATTTTCATCACATGTTGAGTCATGTCACACTCCCGCAGCCCATCCCCAGTGCGTAAGACAAAGGAGAGAGTTGGCTGTTTCCCTGGGGCTGTCCTCAGTGAGAAGAAGGATGGTTGTTTCCTTATGCCCATCCATGGAGTGCTGACTTTTGCCTCTTCGATCAGCACTTAAGATCCTGTCTCAGAGCAGAGGGTCGAGGAAAGGTCTAGGAGGTTTCCCATTCAGCCAACACAAAAGAACGCGTCAGTCGCAAAGTCCTACAGCAGCGTGTGGATAGCAAAAGAGGTTTGACCAAACTTTGCAATGCACCACAAAAGCCTCACATCTCTGGATACATGCCAACCCTGACTTGGGCACGGCTTGTTTTTCTGCTTCAGTCCAGGTCTGTGGTGGTCACTGTCCAGCAGCAGCAAACCTGCTGATTTCAGTGCTGAGGCCATCATCTCAATTTTTCACATTAGATCTTAAAGGCTGTGGAGAATAACTGAATGGAACCCATCACCTTATTCTGAATAGATGGTGCTGCTATGTTTTAAAGATGCTTCTCATATGAGCCATCTTGGGTTTCTTGGCACACAACAATGTCTGGTTCTGAGGTTTTCTTGTTCTTTTTACCAAATCTCATTTTTCTTTTCGGTAACTAGTAGAATATCTTTCCTAACAGCCATGGTTTCATTTATAGAACCCCGGTCTGCTTTTGATTGAGTACACATAATATAGTTGGTCTTGTTGTATAAAAGTTTTTTTAAGCTGATATTTGACAGCCTTTATCTTAAAAGAATCCATTAAGTTATTGCAGGTATACCTCCAGGTATTGTTCCCATTAAAACAGATTTTTATCAAGTTGCTAGTACATTTTCAGGAAGATATGCAGAGGTGTGAGGGGGGTGGGATAATAAAATCCTCCAAATTCAAATGCTGAAAGATCTTTGCCATATTAGAAATAAAAATTAATCATCGAAAAGGGACTTTCTCCAACAAGGAATATTTTACACCTCCTTAAAGAAACAGAGGGAAAAATGGGCACTGTTTACAGCAAAGAAGGATGAAAATAATTGGATAAAGAAGGAACTGAACCAATCTATTCCTTGCATTTATTCTTTCAGGAATGATAGACAATCAGCCACCTCCTCTGACTTAAATGAACTTGGGTATCAACTGCTCTTAATTTTCCAGAGTTCCTGGGACTGCAGGTTCAAATACTGGATGGGGGCAGCTCAGTTTTAATTCCTTCCCAGTTTGTTGAACTGATGTTTATAATGTTCAGCTTTTGGGTCTTTGTGTAGAATCCTTCTAAAAATGATGTCCTGGCTAGGGTGACCAGACAACAAATGTGAAAAATTGGGACAGGGAGTGGGGGGTAATAGGACCCTATATAAGAAAAAGACCCAAAAATCGGGACCATCCCTATAAAATCGGGACATCTGGTCACCCTAGTCCAGGCTGTTCTGCATGGACATAAGAAGGTCCATGTTAATTTTGTAGGGAATTGTACTCTTTTCATCAAGCTAGATACAACTTCCATTACTCACTGTGCAGAAATTTTGGTGAAGATTCTAGGGCAAGTTGTATTTAACATACCCGGACACCGATCCCTCTGTGTGTGCCCAGTGTAACTCCTCTGAGCATTACTGGGTGCTTCGCAAGGACACTGAGAGAACAGCCTCCATTATTACCTGGATCCAATTCTTCCTGCTTTCTGCTCTTTCCAGTGCTCCCTTTCCTTACCCTGCCCAGCTGTGCACATATCTCTGTGTCATGCCAATGCAAGTAGCATTGTAATGGTTGTACTCAGCACACTGTCTCTGAGAAGGGTCAGCTTTACACCATTTCCCACTTTGGTTTCCCACTCAGGAAAATGGATTAATTAACCTTCCAGTAACTGACGAGACTGTCAAAGGGGGAGACCAGGGCTGGCTAGCTGGCCAGTGAAATTACAGAAAATTAAAAGGTCAGAAGGGCCCCGTCTGCAGCTGCTTCCCAGAGAACATTATGAGAGATGGAAACTCTCATTGCCCTGACAAAGATGATAAGGAGCAGAGAAAAGGGCACATTCTGGGGGCAATGATTTCAGCTTCTCAGATACCACATGGCACTTCTACTTGTGACCCTGTCCTGTAGGCCAGCAGAGAGGAACAGCTTCTCTTTCCTCCCTCCTCCAAACTCCTTCCCCCAACTACAAATCAGGACTTTCCCTCTGGTTATTTTAAAGCCTAGATTCCCGACTGCCTCTGGAAACCTGAACAGTCACAGCCATGAGAAACTCCCTTTACTATCTACAGCCGACAAGAAGCCTGCGCCCCTTTGTGTCCGATGGGGGTGTAGCCAGGGCTATCCGTGTATTCTTCACCTCCAGATGTGACTCTGCACTGAAACCATGCACCTTAAAACAATACAGGTGGAACAACATAGCAGGCCCTTGCTCTGCAGCACTGGCCAGGGAGACCCCATCACTCCAACACTTCACAGGCTCCTTGTGACACCCCATGGTCTGGGTTTTCCTAAACCTCTGACTGCCAGAAGCTGGGAGTGGACCTCAGTTGCCCTCTTCTGTGCATTCCCTCTGAAGTACCTAGCACAGGGCCACTGTCAGAAGACAGGATACCAGGCTAGATGGCCCATTGGTCTGACCTACTATGGCTATTTTTATGTTCTTATGAATAATGAGTCACATTTTAGATTTTAGTCAGCATCTTCAAAGCCCCACCACCCACCCCTCTTTTACTGGCCCAAGTTACCTGAGGGACTGATTTGTCACATGTGTCTGTGGCTTCCTACCACAGCTGTGTTCCCACAGGTTGCAGGAACCCTCTGCCTACCCCAAGCCCAGACAGCAGAGTTTGCTTAGCAATTGGTTCATCAGCTGAGAATTCATGTCTGGAAATGGTCATGATGGCCATGAAACTCTTGAGCAGAGCTGGTGGGAAAGTTTACATCAAAATATTTTTTCAATGGAACATAGCTTTGTGACAAAACTGAATGTTTTGTGGAAAAAATAGATTTTCATCAAAAAAAATTAAAAAATTGAAAACTTTTTAGTTTTGTGTTTACAGTTTTTTCAATAAAAACAAAAAAAGTTAATGAAAATATTCGTTTTCATTGAAATTTTTCACTGGACATTTTTTTTCTAGTGGCTTTCCTACTCAGGACCTGTCAAGCAGAATTTAAAACCCACTTCTTTAACTGAACCTTCCAACAGCAACATTAAAAGAAGTTTCTATTTCTCTGGTTAATTTTCATTTTCCCCTAATAGCTAAAATTGTCCCCAATCAGCGGGTGTTCCTCAAAATGGCTCGGAACAAGGTTTTAAGAGCAGCTTATGCCTCCAGCATTTGCCATGATGATGACGATGATATTTATTATAGCAGTCCTAGAGATCCCACTTGCAGGTGAGTCCCATTGTGCCAGATGTTGTATAAACATGGAGTGAGAGACAGTCCATGCTCCAAAGATCTTACAATCTACATACAGAAGAAACAGAGGAAAGATTAGTATCCCCATTTTACAGACAAGGAACTGAGGCTCAGATTCTTATCTATAGCTGCTCTTGCAATGAGCTCCACTCAAATCACGGGAACTGTCTGCACAACTCAAATCATTGATTCCAACACTGTGCTTGTTCAGAAGGGACAGTCCATAGCCAGCTCCTTGTGCTGCTGGTATCCTTCGTGCAGTAATTGTACAGAGTGCAGCAGGCTTTCACTTGCTGTAGAGTATATCCAGATCCACAGGAATTGTCAAAGCAGAGTGTTATTCTTTTTAGAGAAAAAAAATTCCATACAAATTAGAGCTGGAAACATTCAGTCTTTTGTCCCTACACAGTTAACTCTCCCAGTGCTTTTGTGATGCTTCCCTCAGATGTGGAATGGTTTCTTTGTTTTGAGGGTTGGTTCAGCTTTGATTTTGGAGTCTTCTAATCCCCATTTGCCCTCCTCTGCCATTCCTCTGGAGCCAGCTGTGCCAGCCCTAAGTCGCAGCCGCCTCCATACGTTCCCTGCCGTGCCAGCCTTCTCATCCCCATTTCTTCTTGCTGCTGTTTTGTAATTTTATACCCTGAGGACTCGCACTTAAAAATAAACAGCTTCTTCTGAGTTTGAAAATTCAATACCAAATCTGTCCTCGAACACATGTCCACACACTCCCCTGCTGCCTCTTTTGATCCCCACTTGCTTAACAGATAGACATGAAAGAGTCATGGGCTTAGCCATGATCCCTCCCATCTCAGGGACCGGTAACTTACCTTGCAAGACAATCAGAACCCATCTGTGAGAGCAAATGCTCATTTGTGAGGTGCTCCTGAATTACTGGAAAATAAGGGACAGGGGGATTTTCTCTGCAGCAAACTGCTGGGATCTAGAGAATGGACCAGGACAACAAGAGCATGGGCTTTCCATTTTCATTTAGGATTGGAATTTATGGAAAACTTCTCCAGAGCCACCAGATTTCTTAAATCTGCTAAACTGGTGTGGGAATCTTAGAAAAAAAGCCACCTCTTTGTTCATCGCTATGCAGGGATTTCCTGTTTCCAGTCCATGCAGGAATGCCATGAGAACAGTCTTTCTTGACCCTTCTCCTAAAATGTAGATGCTCCAGTCAAAATGGACAAAAAGGAGCTAAAGTTTTTCGAAACCTCAAACAAACACAAAGCAGATTACTTTTGGGATGAAAAATGTACAGGGTGTGGGAGGAGGAATTAACTATGCATAATTAATTGTGACCTATAGGCCATCCGGTCCCTACTCCATAGAGGACACTGATCCTGAGCCCCTCTTCCCTGTCAAAGAGAGGAGATCCATGCATTGCTGATGGAGGCATTTTCTTTTTTCCCAATTTTCATATACTTCTGCATTCCAGATTGTATCTGGGACCAGAACCAGATGCCTTGAAACACTAGGAGAGAGATGCTTGTTGTAAGATTTCCTGTCTAGTTTTGCATCCCAAGAGCTCAAAAGTAGTCTGGAGAAGCTTCAATTCATTTGAGGTTTGCCCATCCAAAGTAAACACCTACTCCATCCTCACACTCCCTTTCTTTTGGGTCTGCAAATCACTAGGGCCCAATCCTGTTCAGAATACACTATTTTTTCTGTAAAGGGATTAGCTGCAGCTCTCAGTATAAGGGGAATGAATTAGGTTACAATTAATTCCATTTCCCCTTAATCTGCTCCCTTCATGAATGCTGTGAATTAGAACTCAGTGTAATGCTGACCACCTCTATAGTAGCCCGATACTTACAGAATAATGTGGATGTCCTAAAGCTCATGTATAATTACTGCCAGCAAATAGTGCTTTGCCATGAAGCTAAATTTCTCTCCAGAGTACATTTCAATCATTTTTAAATGAATTTTCTTTCCTTATTAGGAAAGATGTTGTTAAAACTCCACTGCAAAGGCTAATCCCCACCTCTGACTTGGAAGCTTGCAATATGTTTTGTGTGGCTGCAGGTAACACCTTTGGGTGTGAACAAGAATACCGAGCAAATGAAAAGGTCAATAGTCCCAAGAACTGTATCTAAAGTTTGAGATAATCTTTTCTGAACAATGACTAGAGGTTTCCAAGCTGTTTTTGGCATTTCTAAATCTTCTTTTCCACTCATGGTTATACGAGCTGAATGTTCCTCCCTGGGGAATGTTATTGGGGAAATATCACAGATCAGATGACTTTATGGCTTACTCCAGTTCATAAAGCAGAGGTTTGTTTGTTTTTTATTGTTAATGTTGTTGCTAAATTAGGGAGCTTGGTCCCAGTAGATCACTTCCACTGACATGATCCAGCCCTTTCACAAAGCACTGTTACTTCAAAATGCAGACGTGAGGGAGGCTCACGCACCCAGCTGTAAATCAGGACCTGCAGTGAAGTCACTGGAGTTACACTGGTGCAAAATTGATGTAAATTAGGAGAATCAGGCATTGGTATGGAAACCTAATATACCATGAAGATACTGGGCCAGATTCTCTAGTAATGTGTGCATGTACCTCTGGGGAAAGGGGGTGTGAACACCTACCATATCAGATTATCAGCATTTTACACCCATTCTCTGCATCAGAGATGAGGACATAGAGAACAAGCCTCGCTGGCTTTTCTTTAGAGTGGCCTACAAAACTCCTGGCTTTGACCAGGGATACGAGAATGAAGAGAAGAAATAAGCTTTCTTACTGAGTTAACAACAAAGAAGTCCGAAGATGGCTCTATGTGTAAACTTCGTGTGAAATATATGCACCAGGTCACTCTGCCAGTATTCTAAAACATGAACGATTGATTGTTTCTTTCTTATCTTATAATACGGTTTAATCGCTGGGGTAAAAGAATGTTGTAACTGTAGAATGACAGAAATGAGTGGATAGATAGATAGATAGATAGATAGATAGATAGATAGATACAGGGGGTGTGTGGGGATAGATAGATAGATAGATAGATAGATAGATAGATAGATAGATAGATAGATAGATAGATAGATAGATAGATAGATAGATAGATAGATAGATAGATAGATAGATAGATAGATAGATAGATAGATAGATAGATAGATAGATAGATAGATAGATAGAGGGGGTGGCTGGGGATAGATAGAGGGGGCGGCTGGGGATAGATAGATAGATAGATAGATAGATAGATAGAGGGGGTGGCTGGGGATAGATAGATAGATAGATAGATAGATAGATAGATAGATAGATAGATAGATAGAGGGGGTGAGTGGGGATAGATAGATAGATAGATAGATAGATAGATAGATAGATAGATAGATAGATAGATAGATAGATAGATAGATAGATAGATAGATAGATAGGAGTGTGCATAAATAGTTTGTATAAAGTCCCCTCACATATGAACTCTCATATGAGCAGTGAACCATATTCTGTGCTGTGCTTCTGATGTGGGATAGCCCATAAAGTGCAGCTCAAGAGAGGGGGCAAAGATGGCTACATGCCATCTTAGTGTCTCCCTAATTTTGGGCTCCTCTGAGGGCCAGTGCAGGATCCAGGGTAAAGAAGAGCTGCCCTGAGGATTGCCCTACTTTCTGGCAGCCATGAATGGCTGCCAATTGGCAGTCACTCAGCCAAGAACAGAGCACTTCCCATTCTGGCAGCACCCGTTCCCTTTCTACTCTCCATTTCTGGCTCCCAGACATACCCCTTGCATGCCCCTGTCCTGGCCCTGGACAGAATTCTGGCCCTCTGCCAGCCTGCAGCAGAGGAATTCCCCCAGTGCCAGGCTGGTTCATTTGGACGGCCAGAGGTGTATACAGGGACTGTAGCTAGCCACATATTAGCACTTGACAGGCCAGCAATGCTAGCATGAAGCCTGGGTGTGAATGTCAGAGTTTGGCACTAACAACTCATCTGTGTATGTTTTCCAGTTAAAGTATAAATGTTGTTGCAGACTGTTTTAATAAAATCATAATTTCCTCTTGTTAAAAACCAAAGCAGCACTCCAGTAATTGCGGGCACTAAGGGCATCCAGACAAGTGCATGTTACTTGCTGCTGACATTTGTAAAGGGATTTGAGATCCTTGGAAGGAAGATGCTGTGTAACGGCACTGTACCAGGATTGTTATTATTACATGCCTGGATTTTGCCAATCCTCCATTTCCATGCACAAATTCTCTGCTGATATAAATGGATGTAACTGCACTAATGTCAATGTAGCAGGGCTCAGTTACACCAGTAAAGAGTTTAACCCCCGTGCCCAGTAAGCAAAGAAGTGGAATCCAACTATGGGCCTTCTGGTGCAAATGGCTTTGTTTTTAAATCATTTATCAATGTGCAAAAAAAGCCTTGAGGTCACGGCGAGACCCACAGTAAAATGAGTCTGTGATAGGCTTTCCAGACAGGAAATGTGAAAAATCGGGACTGGGGTGGGAGAGTAATAGGAGCCTATATAAGAAGAAGACCCAAAAATTGGGGCTGTCCCTATAAAATCAGAACATCTGGTCATCCTAGTCTGTGGCAGCTTTGCAAAGCCACACGAGTGCAGCCCTGGCGGTTCAACAAAGTCTGAAGCCAGCAATCAATGTAGAGTTCAAAAACCAGTTTCAGATGGGCTCGCAGACCCACTCCAGGAGGGTAGTTAGTGAGCAACAAAGCATGTTATTCAGGTCACTGAAGACGACATTCTCCCATCTTGCCTTGTGGATTGCAGAGTGTTCTGTCACACTCCATTTACTTGCAAGAGGAGTCTGCGGGGGAGCCAGCTGAAAATACGGTAAGATCATCTGCTCACTGCTTGAAAGGATTTTTCCCCATTGATGGAGTCCTATGGTGCTGCACTCTTACAACCAGCACCAAACGGTCCCATGCTGTCAGTCTGCTGAGAAGCCAGATATGGAAAGGACTGTGGAACTGAATCTCTGCCCCACCCTGCCCTCAATCCTAGACCAGGTCTGTCCAGGTCAGAAGTGAAGCATAATGGCAGGACAAGGCAGCAAAGTTTGCCCTGATGTTGCGAATGCCTCATCTCCAGAGCTGTCATTCTGGCATGAAGCAAACAGATCAGAAAAAGAGACTTCAGGGGAATTCTAGTGAAAATTTGCAAAGAAATAGAGAAGGGGAGAGAAGGTTTGGTAATTTTTCTCTCCCTGGGACTATACCTCCTCAGCTCTCACCCGCTAACCCTCCAGTTCATTAGCTCTCTGCTGATGGAAGCTTTTCCTACCATACAGCTGCATTTGGAGATCAACAAATATTCACCGTGCAGCTGTCTATTCTTTTTGCAGCTTGTGTTTTCTTAGCCCTGATTATGATGGATCAGGAACCGAGGCTTTTCCAAGGGAAAACGTATTGGAGACTTGCTGAATCTTACTTAATGCAGCTGAGGAAAGCAGAGATAAGCAAAATGTGGACTGTGGAGCTATTACAAAAAGGGAACTTTACCAAAAGCATTAAACTGGTGGGGAGAAGAGCCAGGTATAAAAATGGGAAGGTGCTAGCTGCTCCCAGATTGTTACCTTTGAATAAGACTTCTTGCAGCCTGGACAGTTGCTCATCTTGATCTTGAAGGCGCCCAAGACACCATCATCCTTCCCATGATATTTTCTGGTTAAATTTAAGCAAGGCTTAAATCAAATTTGTTTTGAACTCATCAAGCAGTGAATGCAAGTTTTTGCTCTTACAAAATTGTGCATCTGCCAATATTTGCACCTAACTAGCCAATTTTCAGAGGCAAATGTTTGCACAAGCCAAAGGGATGAGCAAGCAATTCTACAGACTCAATGTATTTCCACAGCCACAAAATCAGAAGCCATGCCTGAAAATGTGATTCTTTAATTGCACTGCAAGAGCAAATAGAGAGCTAAGTGGTCTTCAACAGGAGAAATTTTTGATACAGCTGAGAATCAGATGGGCTGTGAGTAGGGCTGGCAGAAAAACAAGAATTTCATTTTGTGTTGAAAATTTAAGTTTTGGCATTTGGTTTCATTCTGCATTGAGACAAAACTGAGATCTTCTGAAATTTTTCAGGAAAAACAACAGTAAGAACAAGAGAGATCAGACTAGCCAGAAACCCAGTCGTTAGGTGATCAGCTGAGTTATGGGTCAGGTTCAAGTTCCTATGCTAAGCATCTAACCACTCTCAATCTCACCTGTTGGAGCTATGCCACTTAGTTACCCACAACATGTTTATTTATTTATACAGAGGTTGACTTTATAGCTTCAGGATTAGGACATTTACCTGAGATGTCGGAGGCCAAAATTCAATCCTTGATTGGTTTTTCTGGTCTCTCTGGTTTTGACTAAAAATCCCATCTTTGATCTGAGAAACCTTCCTGACAAAAGTTTTGTTGAAACTGATTCATTCCCACAAAAAGATTCAGTTTTGACACATCTATATTTTCTGTCCAAAAAAACCATTTAGATGAAATATTCCCAACCAGCTATATCTGTGAGCCCATTTTAAAAACACAAAGAACTCTGAGCTATGAGCAGAGATGACAGTTCTCACATGGCTTTTCTGTTGTTACTCTGTTTTAAATCTGGTCCCTCTGTAAATTTTGTCTTTTTTGAAGGATCCTCCTTTTAGGCAAAGCACAGTTTTGAGCTGTGGTTAAAAGGAAGGGCTTTTCAGATACAACAGTATAAAATGAAAACCTTTCTCCATGCACTGGTGAGACGGAAGGCCATGGACATGGGAGCTTCACATTCAAAAATGTCAAATGGTTGACTTGGGAACAGAATGACTGGATGTTCGTCACTTGATTCCACACCTAGTGCTCAGCACTGGGGATAATTCCAACTGTTAGCCAAATTTACAGTGAAGAGATCAAAGGAAAAGGTTGCTTTTGCTAGAAGTAAAAACAATACCTCTTCCAGTTATGTTAGAAAGGATTGGAAAATCTGGAGGGCATTTAGCCCTTCAAGTGTGAAATATACTGTTAAATTACTAAGAGGAGAGATGCTGGTTTCTTTGAACCTGAAAGATATAGTAATTACTGAACCAGAACTCTCAGCTGGAAATGTTTTATAGAATCTAATTAAAGCTAAGCTGGGGAAAAAGTCATTGGAACTTAGAGAGAGTGAGTGTGTGTGTGTGTGTGTGTGTGTATTGTACATATCAAAGTGAACAGAGCAACACTGTGTACATTTTCTCCCTTCTGTTCCATGATGTAGCCTTGTAACCATTATAACTCTTTCAGGTCAGTAATGCAGCCAATTAGTTACAACCCGCCTCAGAATGGATACAAAAGGATTTACTGCTCTCACTCAAACACGCACTCCTAAGAGATGCACAGTTCAGGTAACTAGAAGCTTCTCACTCAGATCATTTCCCAGGTGGAACAAATTAATCTATCCTCCCCATCTATTCATCATCAGTCACACAGTCACAGAACACATATTAACCTCCCCTCATCATCTTAGGCAGTTTCAGATTGAAAAAAAAACTGTTAGAAAGAAAGTTAAGGTTGAAAAGCCAAGGACTTAAAAGTAAGGAATTGCCCATGTAAAGGCTGCCTGTGCAACCTCAGTTTGCCCCTTGTGCATGTGATAGTCTTTAATTACACAATCACAGGCTATTTCTTCCCATAGGACACCTGCCTCATTCAGTGCACAGGGTGTCTGGTGCTCTCTGGATGGGTTTTTCTTTTCATCCTCATCATTCCATTTGTGGCATTTACTGCACATTATCCCCAAAAGCTGCACTTCCTCATGGACTTTTCTCTGGCACCCACCGCCCTTGGACCACCAATGAATTTATCTTCACAAAATCCCCTGAGGTGAGGGGCTATTCTCCCCACTTTACAGACTGGGAACTGAGGCACAGATCTTAAGGCAGAATTGTAAAAATTGTGGTTGTCCAATTTAAGATACCAAGGGCCTGATTCTTCAGAGTTCTTAGCATTTTCTACTATGTTGTAAGTTCAGAGATGAGCTCCCACTGACTTCTGCAAATCAGACCCCACAACCTCATTCACTACATACTATAACCCAGAGGTAGGCAACCTATGACACGGCGCCGAAGGCAGAACGCAAGCTGATTTTCAGTGGCACTTACACTGCCCGGGTCCTGACCACCGGTTCGGGGGCTCTGCATTTTAATTTAATTTTAAATGAAGCTTCTTAAACATTTTTAAAACCTTGTTTACTTTACATACAACAATAGTTTAGTTATATATTATAGACTTATAGAAAGAGACCTTCTAAAAACGTTAAAATGTATTACTAGCACGCGAAACCTTAAATCAGAGAGAGTAAATGAAGACTCAGCACACCACTTCTGAAAGGTTGCTGACCCCGACACACACACACACACACACACACACACACACACACAGCCTTGCATTGTCTGCCAGGTTCACTGCGGAGCAGCTATCTTATCTAAGTAGAGACAACACTACTCTGCATTCCTGGAATTATAGACTCTCAGGCTCTGGGATGTAACTGTGATGCTGAGCAAACCATAAGCTTCAGGAGCCTTGCCAAGCCGCCGAACCCAATGAAATCATGTTCCAGCTCCGTAAGTGAGAGGACAAAATGGACTGGATCTGAATCCATTCCGATACACTGGAACAAATCGCTGGCCTCCTGGGACATTGGGGTATCACTAGGCTGTATGCTACTCAGAAGTTTATGGCAGCAGAGATCCTTCTGTCCAAAACTACAACACCCCTCTCTGATTGGCTTACAGGAGCCTGTCCAACAGAGGAGAGCTAGCCTTGTGGCTTTGATACATGACTAGGGTTCTGAAAATGTGTGTTCATTTCCCACCTCTGTTACAGACTCCCTGTGTGACCTTGGACAAGTCACTGGGTGTATGTCTAGGCTAAGCCTGAGCTCTGACTCAGATTTGGGCCCACGGCACCCCTTTGGGTCAGCAAGCACCTAGGTCCTAGGACCCAGCTAGGGGAATGGGACCTAGGGCCCTGCTGTGACTTGGGTCAAAGCTCTGTCATTCTGCAGTATGCTGGTCAAGCCATGGACCGAGTCAGAAGGTCTGTCTGCACAGTGTGAAAGACTGTGAGGCCCAGGTTTACAATGCAGTGTGGACTTTCAAGCACAGGATTGGAAACACAGTGGGCAGTGTAGACATACCCTTCACTTCTCTGGACCACAGTTCCCCATCTGTGAAATGAGGGTAGTAATCAGTTAGAATTCGTTTGTTACGTTTTGCTTCTTACCTATTTCTCTATTTTAAAAAAGTGGAACTTGGAAGCAATATGCAGATGTTGTTCCAGGAGTTCTCTGTAAGGCAGAGATGTAAATAGCCAGCCAACAGATAAGGTGCTTGTAGATGGCAATGAGGAATGTGTAGCGTAGCTCTCGAGGTTTTGTAGGACCAATAACCCTTCTTGTTGTGTACCCCTAATAGCTTCTTGTGTGCAGCTCTTGACAAATGTGACAGGAACCTCTCAAGGACAGTTGCCCCTTGAAATCATTCAGCTACGTGTTTCAAAACTTTATTAAGACTCTCATAAGCAGTTTCTTTTTAACCAAAATCATTTTTAATTCCGACTCCCCATCTGCTCAGGCCAGAATAAAAGTCAACAGCAAATCCACCTGGCTGCTCAAAGCCTAGAAGCAGTGGGGAACAGAGTGCATCCATCCAGAACCAATAAGAAGCGACCTAAACCTTCCTTCATCCAAACAGTAACTCAGCCCCCCACAGCATAGTTTTCAGGCTTGGAAAAATATAGTTCACTTGCCTTTTCAGAGATACATTTTGCATCTTTACATGTGCTCACCAGCAGCAGAAGTTCAAACAGGACACAAAGTATGTGACACCATCATTGCTTCATCATTTAGGGCCGCTAGGCTGTTATTTTTAACAGTCTCATGGAACTCCCAGCCATATTGCTTGATCAAAAAAATTCAGATGAGGCATCTGATTGTGTGGAGACTGAGTTTAATGAAGGTCTAGATTGTTTCCTGCTCTGTGTCCCAGGGTGGAAGAACATGGGAATGAAAAGATCTCCAACTACAACCACGCTTATGCAGTGTGCATATGCCAGAGGCCAGTCCTGCAAGCTTTTAAAATTCAGTGTATGTAGATTTTGCAACCAGACTGATATTGAACAAGTTTAGCTGCAACTTTGGCTGCTAACTTGTGGCATCTCAAAAAAAATGGTCCTGTACCAGTAAGAACTGACATTTCCTCATTCATGTTCCTCTTCCCTTTCATCTCAAACTGTAGCCATTCTGTGGGAGCCTCTGAGCACCAAGTTTATATACAAAGCGTGTCAGGGAACAGTGAGATTGCTAGAAGTGGAGCTTTCATCTTTGTTCTGATGTTCCTGTACTAGCCAGGGACGGACAATTCGTCACAGTTCAGAATTGGTTGAAAGTATGGGAGAGGCTCTGTGATTTGGCAGTAAAATGCCCAGGGGGGAGTTTACAACTGTTCTAAAGGTATAAGCCAAGCAAAGCACCTGAGCCACAAAGACCACGAATAAGAAACATTTGACTTTGACATGCAGGAAGGAGAGAAAAAGAGGGACAGATTCCTCCAGTGAACTCGACCTCAGCGGGCTCCATGTACTCATGCCTTTGTCCTCTTCACAGACTGAAAGGAGACACAACTATTATGATGTAAGGAGGAAGGAGTGAGGACAGGTTATCTCGTACAATGCAGGACCCCCTCCAGCTGCCCGAATACTGCAAAGTGTACACAAATGGCCCTCGACATAGGAAATGCCATCATGGTCCCCTTTTACCTATCTGCAAACACTGGTAAAAGTGTTTTTCTGAGCTGATATAGAATGAGGTAACTAACACCCTATTCCCAGAGCGCTAGCAACATCGTTTGCTGTTGATGCACAACATTAAGAAGAAGCCACCTGCCTTCTGAAACCAGAGGCTGATGAGGGAATCATTGTGCCAAATGGAAAAGCTGCCCACTGGGAAGAGAAACAAGTGTTGTTTCCCAGCTTCTTAACTGAGTTCTACAGAATGAAGCCTAAAGGAATGGCTGATAAGTTCCTCTGGGAATGCCACTTAAACAGTGGCCCAGTGTTTCTAACAGCTCTGGGTCAGCAATCTAGCAGCATGCTTGCTTACCAAAGTCCTGCATAATCACTGCGGCATTAAAATAGGACAGTGAGAGTACAGGAAATATGTGGCCACTCCAGCAACTATCTCAAGGCCAAAACCTAAACATTAATACATCACATAAGGTGGAGGAAGAGAGACATTTTGCAAGCACATTAACAAAAGCTGGAGGATTGAACTCATTGGAAGTCTGCTTATTATATGCTTGAGCAGTTCCTAGATCAGCAGGAAGCTTCACAGGGGAGGCATGCTGGCAGCTTGACACACATAGCTATAAGCGAGGCAGATGTTTCACTTATCTCTGCTCATTGGACTTTAATAGCTAGTGTAGGTACCCGTTTCTGCCCAGCAGAGATAATCTCTTAGGAGGCCCATGCCAAAGAGGGCCCCTAAGGCAGGTCCTGTTGAACATCAGCTGCATAGCATAGAGCTCGGTGAATCCTTCAAAAAAGTATTTCCATTCATACCGATTTTGATCTTATGGGTATTGTTTTCAAAAGTAACCTAGGTGCCAGAGTCCCCCTTTTGCAAAGGTTACTGGGTACAAATTCCCTTTTAATTTTCACCCTGCCTGAGTGTTTCCCTTCCATGGATCTGAGCAATCAGTTCTACACACAAAAATATTCACAGAGAGTGAATGCCAACATTGCATGCACAAGTAGTTGAACCATCCAAAGCTTAAATTTGCATATGCAGCTAGTAGCAGTAGAAATTATTCAGTACTTGTCAATCTGTCCACAGATATTCTGCAAGCAGGATATGAGGCTAAATTAATTGTTCATTCATTGTTTGTTGAGAATAATTTTCTCAGCTTTTTTACATTGTTAAATTTGGACTGATCATGTCTGGAATTCGGACACTGTTAGAAGCCAGCAGCCAAAGGACAGCACACAAATGTTATGTCCCTGTGTGTACTTCCTTTTAACACAATGATCAGGCGTTAGTTGTGTCTCATTCTTCAGGAAAGAAGCTTTAAAACATGAGTGCATGTGTCAGGAGGTCTAATCTATGTACTGCCATGTAAATAACCCTTACGTGAAAGGATAAACCCACCAGTGATCTATAGAAATTATTCTAACAGCATATAGAATTGAATAGTGAATGTGGTCCATTTGATATTTGTTTTTAAGCTATCCTACTGAATTCTTTGTTGACTTCTACAGAGTATTCCCATAGCTAGGGTCTGGAATTTCATTCCAGGTATTATAGAAGAGCCTTTATAGTGACTAAACACAAGGAACTTGACAACTCAGAGATGCTTCCCTCACTGAGCAGAGCAGAGGAGATGATTGGTTGTCCCCAGAGATGACATTTGATAGAAGACAGCTTTTCTGCTACTCTCTCCTGACTCAGAAATGGCCTTTGCTCGCTGTACATAAGCTCCTGCAGAATCAACAGGGAGCCGAGGGAGTCTGAGTTCAGGAAAGAGTGTATTCAGACACCTGCTGCTACCTCATGAGAAACAACAGAGTGTGCTAGTCTACACCTCTCACTGTGTGGAGATGCTCAAGCATCGGGGAGAAGGTGCAAAGGGTTAGGCCTAAGACCTAATGCCTGAGACATTTCAGCCTGCAGCCCTTCCACTGGCACTGTCCAAGGTGTAGCGGGGGGACGGCTTTTCCCAGATCACCCCACTTCCCGCATGTGCCACTCCATACTGCATCCATTCCAGTGCACCAGCACTCTTGAGCGGCCTCTATACACCTGCCCGGAGGAAGGCGGCGTCCCCCCATTCCCTCTCTTCTGCAGACATGCTATTTGAAGACAGCTGTGCCTCCTGCTCTGCATTGCCCCCTCCAGATTATCCTTTTTACAACAGAGTGGGGCCCTGGTTGTTCAGAGGCAATCTGCTCCTTGATGTAACCAAATCATAAGGAAGTTTGTATGCTGATCCCAATTTATCCAAAACCCGTTTGGAGGAGAAAAACCCTCCTTTGCCCCAGTCCTGTGTTCCTGACCCTGCAGCTGGGTGTTGTCAACATTATTAGGGTGTTTTACTGAGTTTTCAGAAAGCTGTTTTCTTCTATTTATTTTATCACATACATTATCAAATGCCCAATCATTTCAGGGCTCTTAGAAGTATCCACAGCAGACACCAGCACCTGAGGGAGAGACTGGATCCTGATAAATCCATGTCACTGTCTCTGCATGTACTCTGTGCCTGTGCAGGTACATGTGTTGATTAATTGATGATGAACTCAGAGTTCAAGAAACAGTTGCATTTGAGTGCTATGAGAAATCCAAGCTGAGCTGTACAGCAGGTTTAACAAGAAAGTAAAAGATTGTCTTAAGGTCTTCTGCCGTAACACATTCTTAATTATGAGCCAGTCAATTCCTGGGAACCAGAAAATTTGGAACTGACCATTAATCTCCGCACTTTCACACTTTGTGCCTTATAAGGAAGACTCTCACTTACACTACAGCCCTTTTTCACTTTAGCTGGCAGTAAGAGACCATACGTTCCATCTTCACTGCCAGAGCACTTGGAAGGGCCTTGCATGTAGAGAAGAATCAGACCCAAGGACTCTAGATCCAATGCGTATAGAAAGGGTAAGCACCGAGGTGCTGGAACTAGGGGTGCTGGGAGGGCTGCCCAACCCCCTGGCTTAAAGTGGTTCCCTCATTTACAGGGTTTACAGTTTGGTTCAGAGGCTCTCAGCATGCCCCTCCCCATTTTTTTTCTACCTTTATTCCCCTAAGCACCATACTCCACAGCTACTTTGCTACCACTCTTTGGCTAGTGCCAAGTGACTGCTCTGAAAGACGGGGGAAGAAGCATGTAGTGCCAGCATTTAATGCTAGCGCAGATAGCAGCAAGAATGTCCCTTTGGATAGCAACGAGAGGCAAGAGGAAGATCAGGGACCTGGCAGGGAGATCACTGCATTCATATGAAAACTAAATGCAACAGAAAGCATTCTTCTGCAGGGAACATCTCTAGTCATTCTTCTCTTCTGCTTCCTCTTTCTAAACTATCTGTCATGTTGCCCTTGCAGCTCACCTTGGGAGCATAGTAGGGACTCTTGTAATGAGGACAATGGACCTTGGCAAAATGCATCCATCCCCTTCCCAGGCTGATTGTTCTGATGGCAGGAGTTCATCTTATCTTTCAAATAACAAACCAAGTGCCCTGGAGTTCAGCCCTGTAAAGCCCTGTGATGGCTGGGTAAATATCTGCAGCTATCTTGGTCAGGGCCGGCGCTTCCATTTAGGCGACCTAGGCGGTCGCTTAGGGCACCAGGATTTGGGGGGGCGGCAATTCGGCAGCGGGGGGTCCTTCTGCTCTCCAGGTCTTCAGCGGCAATTCTGCAGCGGGTCCTTCACTCGCTCTGGGACCAGCCACTGAAGTGCCCCGAAGACCAGGAGCCAGGAAGAACCCCTCCGCCACCAAATTGCTGCTGACCGGGAACGCAGAAGGACCCCCGCCTAGGGCACCAAAAACCCTGGTGCCGCTCCTGATCTTGGTTCTTGCTCACCTGCTCAGTGTCCAGCTGATTGCCCTACGTGGGGTCACCTCACAGCAGACTTCTTGTCTCTGTACCTTTCTTAGCCCTTTCTGTAGCAGCCATCACTATAGTAACTAAATGCTTGTTACTCCCTTGTCTCACAAGACGTGAAGACAATCGCTTTACTGACGTATGTTCCATGCACGTGTACAAATGTATGTCCTGCCTGGACTACTGCAATGGAATCTACTACAGCTGGCAAGAAAAAGGAAATCCCTTCCCAAACTTGGATGAAAAGTCAAAAATGGATTTTTTTCGTGGGAAGAGACATCTGGTCAAATTCTATTTTGAGGAAAGAGAATTTTGGGATTTGCCTGGAGGGCTATTGTCAGCTTCCCTGGCTGGCAAAGAGTCATGTGTAGAACCTTCCAAGCGAAAAAGTCATCTTCATAGTACTATCTGTCCTGCCAAGCAGGTTTGACAGACTGATGTGATGCACACATTTTCCTCTCTGTTTTTTCCTAAAGTTTCCATCTGAATTCTAACCACTCCCCATCCCCACGCATACTGGTGCCTAATCTTCCTGGGGTCAGATTGGTTTCTTGTGGGTTTTTTTCAGAGAGAAAAATATGTAAAAATAGACAAGAAACTAGACACTACCTAAAGATTTAAATTTTTATAATACTCCAAGAGGCTACATATGATTACCAAAAGCTGTAGAATGATTATAACATATTGCAAACTTTTAATTAAAGCCTGCATAGTACTGCACATGCACAATGAGGCAGAGCTAAAGTTGTGTGCTCAGTTTTGATGAGAGCGCTTGCAACAGTGAGTAAAATTTTGAAAAAAACTCAGCTGTTCATTTACTTTGTATGGAGACCCATGCAAAAGTTTCTATGCATTTAAGTTGTAGTGTCTATATACCTCATGCATGCCCACAAATTAGGGTTGCATGTGTGCACAAAGGTAATCAGCCACCCAAAATTCCAAACTTCCAAGGATGCAAACTGTGTGCATAGGAGAGAGCCTGTGGGTATCATATTTGTACAGGACCGGCGCTAGGGGTTTTAGCGCCCTAGGCGCACGGCAATTTCGCCGCCCTAAGCCCTGGTCCCACGGCTTCAGTGGAGCTGCAGCAGTGGTGCCTGCAGGAGGTCCGCCGGAGCCTTGGGAGCAGCCGACTGTCTGCAGGCACGACCGTGGCAGCTCCACCAGAGCCGCCTGCCGCTCCCTTCGGCAAAATGCCGCCCACTAATAATCCTGGCGCCCTAGGCGATTGCCTAGGCCGCCTAAATAGAAGCGCCGGCCCTGTATATGTAGCTGTTTCTTCAAATTCAGTCTTTATAGTATCATCTTCCATAAGTCACTATTTGGGCAGAATCAGATTTTCATTTACTTCAATTCACACAGATTAAGAAAGGTGCAAGCAGTTGTGTTCAATCACAATGTAGAGAGGAACAATACCACACACAGTAAATCACTGGAGAACTAGATCAAAGCCATGTTCACTGCCAATTTGCCTACATTTATTCATTCAGCTAGTTGCTCGTGACTTTGACAATTGTCATACTGGAGGCATAAACGGAGGCTGGAATTTAGAGATCAGAGCTTGAGCAAAACCATACCATAGGCCTGAACATTCATTCAGATGAAAACATTGCTGTACAGCAATGGTATTTGCAGACCTTTTTATTTCACTTCTCTGAACACACTTTGAGTAATTATTTGTCCACAAGGATTTTTAGTGAGGGTAGGATTCACCCTGGTGTATATGGCCAGTACAAAGCCTAGTCACACAGACTCACTTAAAAACTGAAGCTAAATCAAGATGATTTTGCTACGTGATGGATACAGATTCTCTACAGTTTGTAATGGGCAAATTCATTATTTAGTTTTCCCTGCGTGTTGTCTGCTCACTCTCACTTCCTTTGGCATATTTTCATAAACCAACCGCTGTCTTTCTGTAACCTAGGCATCAAGTTCCTTGCTTCCCCTACTAGATCTTGGAGTTGGTTGTCCACAGTCAGGTTCTACAGCAGCTTAGTTCCTTAGTGAGGCTAGTTATCTTTCCAAGCTCTTCCACTCTAAGAGCATCATGGAATGTAATTTACTTTCAGACTCTGGGCTGTGGAACTTCACTGATTTGCATTTCTTGTTATTTATTATGTATATGACAGCAGCACCTGGGAACGCTAATCATAGTCCGGGATCTCATGCTGCTAGGCAATGATGACAAATAACAAAGAAGACAGTCCCTACTCCAGGAGAGCTTACAGACTATTTGTCAGGCATGATGCAACAGTTGGACAAAAACAAAACTTTTCACAGGAATGTGTCAGTTTCAGTGAAACTTTCCCTAGATCCAGGATGGATTTTCTGGTCAAAGCCAGACCAAGAAACTCTAGAAGGACTGTGAACCAGAGTATCTCACCTTGCAGGAAGGAGCCCTAACTTTTGGGTTATTCCAGAGTGAAGTGTTTACCCTCTCTGGGTGCTCAGGGACTGGAGCCTGGCAGCACAGCAATGCAATCAAAAGACAATGCAGAGTTTGAACAATAAGCTGAGTTCATGTGAACCAGCTCTGCTTCAAGTCAGGTGAGTGAAGCTGTACTTTTGTGACCTCAGATTCAGGGACTTGTGGCTTGATTTTCAGAGTGAGTTCAATCCTTGAGGGGGCCACGTAGGGATCTGGGGCAAAAATCAGTGCTTGGTCCTGCTAGTGAAGACAAGGGGCTGGACTCAATGATCTTTCAAGATCCCTTCCAGCTCTAGGAGATAGGTATATCTCCAATTATTAATTTAGGGAGGGATAGCTCAGTGGTTTGAGCATTGGCCTGCTAAACCCAGGATTGTGAGCTCAATCCTTGAGGGGGCCATTTGGGGATTGGTCTTGCTTTGAGCAGTGGGTTGGACTAGATGATCTTTTGAGGTCCCTTCCAACCCTAATGATCTATCTATGATTCTATTGAAGTTCATGGGAATTGTGAGGGCTCGTTAGCTTTTGAACTCAGGTTATCTGTGTCCTGTTGCAATGACAGCTGAGAACCGTGCATCCTACATGAGCCAGACCTGGAGCTCCAATGGCAGGGAAAGGTTAGTCTGGTATAGAAACTGCCTATTCCTTCCCCACCCTTCTCTCTCTAGAGATGGACTCTCAGTTCATGGGCTCTTCGGGGATTATGTTACAATATGGCATTAGAGAGAAGCAAACTAGGAAGGGGAGAAAAGGCAGTCAGGCCAAGTGCTCTCAACTTTGAGCTGCCACCCAATCCAGAGCCTGGACTTTTGTGGGCTTCCCTGATTTTAAACAAAACCCAGCAATCTGGAGAAACCAGCCAGGTGCCAGTTTTCTGCCACATAAACTGCTCTAATAGATAATGTGCTTCATAGCAGACTAATGTCATGCTATTTTATTGGATTAATTTGACATAATGCTCCACTATCATTCATGAATGTTTTTTGTGCTGAGAAACAAGCAATTGATGTCTGTGTTTATATACGGTTTGGCCTGGATCTGATCTCACTTGTAAAGCTGGAGTAGTGCCACTGATTTCAGAATGCAAAGCCAACAACATTCAAGTTTCATCTGAACTTCCAAACGCTTGATGCCCAATGAGTTAGAAAGTCTGCAAAATAAATTCATGAGGCAAATGAGGGGGAAATCCTGGCCTCACTGAGTCTGTAACAAAACTCCCATTGCCTTCAATGGTGCCAGGGTTTTACCCATGATGGTTAGGAACACGACACTCAATCCTATTTCATCAACAGACTGGAGGCTCTTGATCTGTTTAAGCAGGTTTGATAGCAAGAGCAGATGTAGGAGAAAGAGGTCAACTGAGTGCTCACTATCACCCCATAGAAATACAGTCTGATTCTGACGCTAACAGGAGATAAAACCCACAAAGAGAAACTGCTAGCTCCAGAGCTAGGACATTGCTTCAAGCACCCAGAAGTGCTAGCACATCCCAGTGTTCAGTGTGCGCTATACATCCTCTTTCTCTAAACAGGCCTGTGGAGATTTACGCGGCTACTCCTGCTTCCAGCTAGAGAAACTAGTCCTTTAAATGCTCACATGGTCTTCATTGTCACAGGGAACCTACAGTCCCTGAATGGTATCCCTCTTGATGTCAAATGGTATTGTGCATTGGCTCCAGGATGGTATGTGGCAGGAACCAGAATAGGTGGGATAGGATTGGCCTGGGGTCTCCACTTAAAAATGCCTTGTTTTTAAAATTTAGGCATATTGACACTTGTCACACACACCCTGTTTTACAGGAAAATGATATTTTGAAAAGGGAGTATCCAATTAAGTTTAAATACTCTGATGAAAGGTACTTTCAGGGTTTACTTGATTGTCTGGAGTCCAGGCACTTCAGCCCATAATTAGACACTGTAAAAGCTAATTGGCTTCAATAATATATTGAGCACTAGATTCAGTTCCTGCTTCTTCAAATTGCAACCTATTCACAATTTATAAAGAGAAATAAATTTTCTCTGAAGATGGATACTATTTTTTCTTATAACCATCTTCGGAAGCAATCAAAAGGTAAAACATATAAATCAAAGGAGACATTATGCCTAATAAAAGAGCATTCCATGTCATTAATTCCCCTAATTATTTATAAATTTAAAAAAATTGGTCCACCTGGTTTTCTTTCTAGAAATTATAAACATATCTATGGATGATTTAAAAGCTGTTATCATCGAATGGGAAGATGTGAGCATGCAAAGAGATGCTGTACTGTATTTCTTCCCTCTCTGCCAATGCCTCTTAGCCACCACAAAACATCCTTGAGAGCAGGGAAATATTCTCTCTTTGGTTTGGAACATGCACTGCTCAGTTTAGAAACACTGTTGGATAAATACTATTATCATGTACAATCCACATTACATTGAAATCTTATGGAATATTCTGCTGAGGCAACTAGGTGAAGAGTAAGAAAGATATCTGGCATCCTCACAAACTGAAGAAATTCTGAACTATTTATAGACTGCGATAAATGTCAGTGGAAATAAGCCACCTAAATATCTTTGAGGTTCTGGGCCTAAGGATTTGATCCAAAGCTCTTTGAAGCCAATGGGTGTTTTTCCAGTTACTTCAGCAGTCTTTAGATTAGCCCGAGGCTGCTAATTAACTTCAGGAATTTTGGATTATCCAGATGCCAGCAAAAACCTGGGGAGTATTCAGCGATCTCATCTCCTTAGATTTTTATTTTTATTTTAATTCAGGCATGGGCCTACCAAGTTAAGCCCTCCCATCATCTTCATAGCTGTTTTTTCAGTGGCAAAAGCAGCCTTTCAGCCCTAACAAGGGGGGGGGGGATTAAAATAAAATGTGACATTTAGGACCACGACAACAGAGAGAGAATGTTGGTCACCTGTTTCTCTGATCATCCTCCAAGCCAGAAGGTTTGTAAAAGAGACACAGGATGGAATTTGGATCCTTTCTTTTATCCCAAATTCTTACAGCCCTAATTTGCAATTATATGGAGCATCCTTGTTGTGTGACTATCCCTTTGACATAGGCTGTGGAATTATGCACTGCTTGGAGAAGAGATGTCCAGTTCAACGTTTATACCTATGTATCTTTATACAGCGCACACCTGGAGTCCCACAGTGAGTCTGGTGAACTGACATGAACATCTCTCCATACTCAGGCATGCTTTGGGTGTTGTGTCATCAAGTTGGGATGGTGGGGTTGCATCAGAGACTAACCCTGAAATAAGCAGATGAGGGAATATTTTGATAAATTATTTATTGATTCAGTTTCTCATTATTTTTCACAGTCCACATAACCTTGTGAGAGCCAGTGTTAAACATTCATTATAGGTCCAGAAAGGGAATAAAAATAAATCTATCTGAAAGCAGGAGAGAAATTAAAGGCCTTTGCCCTCCTAACTGAATGCAAAGCTTTTTATACAAAGTGCACTGTCTGAATGCCTCAAGCTGCTGAACTGAGTGACTGAACCTCACAGGCCTCCTTAGGCTCTCAGCAAGATGTTGAGGTGATGTCGGGGCACATGGACAGCTGGGTGTGAAAAATGAAACCAAACATGTTGCATTTTAAAAGGAGAACTGACAATGAAAGGATCAATTCCACCTCGCTGGGGCCCTTTTCAAAGACTGCAAAATACATCCAAGTAAGCAGCTGCTTGGCAGTAGGGAGGCAGTTTTGTCGTTTTGCAGCAATCCCCCAACCACCCTCCCATTACAAATCTCAGGGAGGGTGATCAAATGTCCCCTCAAAGGATTTTGCACCAAAATGGCTAGCAAGATGGAGATGGATTTGACCAAAGGTGGGGCCAAGTGATGTTCTCTGTTACATCAGTGTAAATTCAAAGTAATGTCAGTGCAGTCTCACATTTGCACATAGTTTAAGCAGTTATGTGTGGTCACTTCTGTATGTAAGCGTCTGGTTAGGCACATGAGCATCCTTATTTTTAATTTCTGGCATGTGTATTTTGAAGAGATAGCCCTAAGCTTTAGCTGCCTTATACATGATCTTATAGAGCCAATTCTATTTGAGAGCTGGGGCATATGGCCCCCACTGATGCAAATTTAGCCCTTAGGTTTTTTTATTTTTATTTATTTAAATATGGTAATTGTCCTGAAGCAGGGGTGCTATGACTTAAGTTTCAGTTTGCTGAAGGTGCACTTAGGAATCCATTCTAAGTTAGAAACCTCATTAACAGATTGGAAAACGTTTGCCTAATGTTACCCTGCCATTTCTGAATAAGTCTTATCTTTCAGTTTGGCACAGAGTCTAAATATTTATTTGAACTAATAAAGATACTCGGTAATGTCTTATTAGACAGCTGGCAAACACCCAACAAATATTATGATGATCTTTTGTTTAATTAGAGGTTTCTTATGCAGTCTCAGTTTCAACCTGATAATGGGAAAGATAACACATTTTCAAAAGTGTGAGCTTTATCTGAAAGTCAAGGGACAAAGAGGTTCATCCATGCTCACAGCTTTTACCCATCAAAGTGCTGGCAGAACCTCCATGAAAGCTCAGAGAATTTTAATCACAAAACCCCTTCAGAGCCCTAACTAAGCTGACAATATAAAGCCTAAAGACAAGCTGTCCCAGAGCAACTCCTCCTACCTGTAGGGAGTGGTGGTTCCTGGAGAAATGGAGCCTCTGGCACAGAGTGGATAGAAAAGTTTCTCACTAAATATTTTTTGCTAATTTTTATTTTTTTACAAAACATGACATTAGTGAAAAAAAAACAACCACCACCTTACACTTTCATTTTAGTTCATTGAAACACTGAAAACCAACTATTTTTATTTTTTAAAACTAATATAGAGGGTTGCTTTATTTTATTTTTGGCAATCAAAACCTGACTCTATTCTGTTTAAAACTGATTAAAACATTAATGAAAATCCCACCAGAAAAATGGTGACAACTATTGGAGGAGCTGAGAAAGGTGATTTTTATTCCCCAGGAACTAGAGAGGAGTAGGCTGGTATCATGCTCACATTCTCATTTCCTTGCTTGATAATTGCCATCACCTATTATTAATAGCACCTTGCCCAATAGTGTGTCAGATGCTGTCACAGGTGGGCTGGTTAGTTTGGTTAGTGGTGGCTTGTTGCTGAGGGAGGCAGTTCTTCAAAATGCTCAGGCAGAAGGCTGTGAGAGAGACTTGCAAGGTGTATCCCTTTCTGTGGAGGGGAGAGCCTCAGTGATGAGGACTATGGCTTAGAAGGAGGAGTATTAGTAAGGGGGAATCACTGGGAAGATCTTTAGTCTAGAGAGAGACTGAGGAGGTAGCAGAGTTTGCACCTAGACTGGGGAACCTCACTCTGGAGATAGCTAGACAAGTCCCTGCCTCTAAGGAACTGCTGCTTTAAAACTTAGATAACTGCTTATAAGGGAGGGTGAGTCAAACAGCGTGCAGGGAGAGGCTAACCAGGCATACAGGGAGGGGGTTGGACAGTGGAACATAGATAAAGTTATGAACCAACTGAGTCTCTAAATTGTAGATCATGCAGCAGCTGTGAGTCACTGGGTGAGATTTAAATGAAGGGAGAAGGATGACTTGGTGAACAGGATGAAGGAGAGTATTAACAATGACCGTGTCAGATGGTTCACAGTGCTAAGCTTATCAGGCCTGCATATCTCCCTCCCATGTCAGTGACTAAGCCTAGATCGTTATTCCTACCATGTCCCTAGTTCTACGAGTCTGAGTCTCCTCTCTCTAGACAGCAGTAAAAAGGTCAGTTTGTCTGAAAAAATATTGTGTTAAAAATGTGAGCTACTGATTAGAACAACATGTGTGACTCAGAGTAGAAGTAGGAGTTGGAGGAGTTACGCACCTTAACCTGTCTTGTAGAGTTTCTGGCCAGAGCTTTTCCAGTGTAGTTTTTCAATGCTGAATTTTCACAAGGAGATATGATCCTTGAAGTGGCTGTTGCAGTGACGGCTCTTGATTTCTCAGATTCCAAATGCTTGAGCTGTCTAGGATAAAGCCCAAGAGTCTACACAACTTATCATACTGCCAGCACCACATGGTAAAATTGTTGAAAAACATTCTATTTAGAGACACTTCTGCCTATGCGGCAGATATAGTCTGTATTTTCCTTGTCTGTTCTCTACTGTTAGGGAAATTTGCATAAAAACAACATCTTTGTTTCCTGAATGGCCCTTTTTCATGCAGGCATCCCTAGCATTAAAAGAGAGAGAGAGAAATACAGAAATGAAATGGTGACAGAATTGTCTCCAGATAGAAAGTTTCACTAAGTTTTTTTAAGGCTCAACTTTTAAACTACAGAATATGTCCAGGCCTTGATAGCTTGTAATAAAAATATGATGTAGTCCTTATATAACAATATACAAAGCATTTAATACACATGTATGAGTCTCCTGTCTGAACAATCAAAGAACAAAGTGCTGAGCTGGAATGTGAGAGAAGATGATTAGATGTCTGAATAGCTGAAGGCAGGTCTCTAAAGCCTAGAACTATTGAAGAGCCAAAGCCAAAAGAGTTTATATGCAGGGGTCTGGAAGCAGAGAATTTGTATGTGAGGGAGCTAAATTCTGCATAAGTCTTGGCCAGCTGAAGAATCTCATCTCTGCAGCAAATGGCAAAATATCACAATAAAAGATAGCCCCGGCTCTCAGAATCAGAAACTGCTTCAGTGATTTGGGACATTTTGAAAATAATTCATCCAGATTATAGTAAATTGCAGCTGAGGTACACTAGGCTGCATCTAAATATAGACAACAGTTTTCAAAGGGCATCTGCTGAAATGTTTTGGAACAGTTTTACCCAACATGCTTATCACGTCTAATTTAGAAGGATATCTCAAGATGTTTCTAAGCTGTAGAAAGTTGCATGAAGAAGCAGATAGTCAGATGGCTGCTGTCCATGATACAGATGCTCTGTAAATATAGTGGGACTAACCTAGCTGTAGATTTGAGGGGAAGACAGGATCCTAAGTCATTTACATGCTTTTGAATATTTGACACTAGGACAAAAAGTAAGTTTTCTGAGATCTGAAAAATTCTAAGTCCTATTGAAATTCAATGAGATTTAGGTTCCTGAACTGCTTAGGAACATCTAAAAATGGTACCTCTAGTCTGTTTCCCCATCTCTAATTAAAAAGTTAAATGTTAAGTGTAGCCACTTAGAAAAGATACTAAAGATAAATATGTAGAATAGCAGTGAGCCTAACTTCCAAATGAATGTCCAGGTTCCATTTCCGACTGAGGACTGCACCCCAGTGCCCTTGAGTAGCATATATCCAAGGGCCAAAGAGCAGAGTCTGTGTAACGCAAACACCCATAATTCTTTCTGCCCAGTCGCTTCTCTGTACAGCAGGAACGAGCTAATCAAAGAGCTGTATAACCCCCCAGGGAAGAGCTCTTTCAGTTGACATGGGTTTCTTTGTCATCTCGGTAAACGAGTTTAAACTACTCTTAATTTTTACAGCAGTTACTTCCTTTTTGTAACTTCCACCTGATGACTAGAAGCTGATGTAAACCTATGCAACTCCCTCCATTACACTAACAGGAGCAGATCCTGCCATCGGATCCACACAGGTCGCCCCTTGTACTTGTGTGAGTCACAGATTTCAGTGGGACCCTGCACAGGCATAAAGCTCTGACGGCACAGATAAGATTGCAAGATCTGAGCCCAGGTGAATATCTTGCTGATGCAACAAACAGTTGTTAAACCAATGTGCCAGATGGCATTTGAGATTGCATGTGTCTATACTATCCACCTATCTACCTAGGTACGTGTAAGCCCCATCACCATTGTATCTGAGTGCCACAGATATACTTAGAGGAAACTGTGAATCAGTTAAGAAGTGGCATGAGAGTGGATAGGAAAATTCTCCTTAGAAAATAAAGACAGATGTTCTCGTGAAAATGGAAAATGAAGCCTCTTTAAGAGCTGCTGCCTTCCCATCCCCCAGTGAGCCTGTCTGGCAAAGGAGACACTAGATAATTTTCATCCTTTCTAGCTTCTCTTCTAAGTTTGTACTTTACAGGATCCTGCATTCCCTCTCCATCCAGCTCACCCAGTAGCTATTATTACTATTTGTGGCTGAGATTGGGGATCCATCCTGCTGGGTTTGTGCAGACACATGGCAAGAGACAGCCCCTGCCCCAAAGAGCTTACAGTCTAAACACACAAGACAGATCAAGAGCTGGAGAAAGGAAGGGTTATGTTTCCCATTCTTACAGACAGGAAACTGAGGCGCAGAGAGACGAAACCACTTATCCAAGGTCACACATGGAGCTTCTGGCAGGGCTGTGAATAAAACCCAAGGGTCCTGGGTCCCAGTCCCATCTCTTAACCAAAAAGCATCCAGCTTTTCTAATTTGCCAAGGATCTGCAGCACAAACCTTCCTTGTGCTGGTAATTCTCAGCATAGTCAGCAGGAATATCCTGGGGCCCCAGCGCAAAGGATGGTGGGTTCCTCACATGGACTCAGAATGGCCTCAACACCAAGGTCCTGTTTCACCTCTCACATTGGCATAAATCAGAAGTAACTGCACAGAGGTCAGTTGAGTGACATTGGGGCAGAACTGGCACAAGTTTCCTCTGAGGGAAAAATCAAACTAGAGACTCGGACGTTGATTCTCAAAGGGCAGTTACTCAACCTGGTCAGACAGTGATTGGAAACTAAAAGAGTTCTTGCAGCTGGCTGTTTGATGGGCCCTATTCAAAAGTGACCTCCAAGTGAATACCCAGAAAGCTCTGATCTATCCCTGGACTGGATGTTGTTAGCCAGTAAGAGAAGGCGGCTCATTGAGAGGGTTCCCTCTAACCACCAGATTGACAGAAGCCAGATGCAGTTAGCCATCTTGGCTGTTTCCATGTTTTGCATCGAGAAGAGGTCATTACACCTGTATTGGTTCCTTTTCCTAAAAGTAAAGCCTCTGATACGTCTTTATGTTAATCATTGGTGTCTTTGGTACAGCCTGGATCCTGTCCCATGTTAAATACCAGTGCATGGGCTGAATTATTAATGATCATCCTCCCCCTTGGAGAGGGAGTAAGGGATGAAATCTTAGGGCTGGTCCAGACTGGGGGGGGGGAAATCGATCTTAGATACGCAACTTCAGCTACGTGAATAACGTAGCTGAAGTCGAATATCTAAGATCGGATTACTCACCCGTCCAGACTGCGCAGGATCGATGTCCGCGGCTCTCCGTGTCGATTCCGGAACTCCGTTCAGGTTGATGGAATTCCGGAATCGATATAAGCGAGCTCGGGGATCGATATATCGTGTCTAGATTAGATGCGATATATCGATCCCTGAGCAATCGATTTTAACCCGCCGATACGGCGGGTAGTCTGGACGTACCCTTTGTGCCGTGTATACTACTCCAGGTCTGTGTGCAGCTCCCATAGGTCATGATGGGATCCTGTCATGCATACCAAGGTCAGCATGCATAAAGACTTAGAGATTATTCTCCTATTAATGTTAATCTGCTGCTCACAGAAATTTTCCAGTTCCAGAAAGACAAGGGAAGTATTATTTTAGAAGCCAAGATAACTGTCACTTTTTGTGTAGGAAGCTAAAATTACAATTCTGTTTTTGTTGTGCTGTTTGAATAGCATAAAATTAACAATAGCTTCATATCCCACACAAGCTTTCCCCTCTTAGGCAGGGTAATTTAAAGAATGTTCAGCCTGAAGCAATATAAGGGTTGGGAAGAGAGCGTGGGGGCATTTTAATGTGATTATTTGTAAGTATTTAAAAATACCTTTTTAAAGTGCATTTAATTCTCATGAAAAGTGTCTGAATGACAGCCCCTGAAAACTGAAGTTTTCTGCATTTTCAGAGAAAATAGGAAACGCCCCAGACGCAGCAATGCAAGCAGCGCACCCACATATGGACAGCCTCCTGGCCAGTGTGATTAGACTCTTCCCTGCAGGACATTTACTAACATGCTGCACACACCTTCTTTCATTTCTCTGTGCTCCAAAGCTCCATGGCACTGCATTCAAAAGTTGCATTTCCTTAGTTTCCATAAACGACAGTATTTCCTTATCTGAGCAGGAAAGTCTGTGTTTCAATGCTTATGTAAGATAATCATGCTCAGGGCATATTAAACATCTCCATATTAAGAGAGGGGATTGCACAGCCTTATTTAGAAGAGAGGAAGAAATACCTCTGTGAAACCCAAGCAGAATGATTTCAAGGTTAGACCCTCACTCCTTGTCCATGAATAACCTTATAACTCAATTAATAATAGTTCAGGTTAACATTACCCACAACAGAGTGATTATTCTTAATATTACGTGGGCGGCATGTTCTCACAGCACAGAAAAAACCAAAACCAAAACCGAGAAACACACACAGCTCACTTCACACAATGCAAGACATCACAGAATAACTGGATGAGTCACTACATGGCCATTGTTGTGTGACTGAGTGAGGAAAAAGAAGATGCCTCAGGAATGTAGAATGAATAAATGAAAAGGGGAGAGAAAGAAAGAGCTGTAATGCTCAGGCTCTTCTGGAGTTTGGAGATGCTTTTGGTTTATTTATATAGTATCAGAACAGTTTCCACTTCCTCCTAAGTGCTCAGGCTCCAACATGGGCCTTCAGAGGGAAATTGCTCTAATGATTAGTTCATATGATTCAGAAGTTCAGATGTACTGGGTTCTGGCTAGATAAGCTCATAAAAGTTCAAATGCTTTCCATCCATGACCCTTAGAATTGGAAAATTGGTCTGGAAATGTTGAGAGAACAGCATTGTCTTTCAAGATTTTCTCTTCTTCCAGCTTTCAGTCAGGACAGATTATCCCAGACACAGCTTGGCTGATGGTATTTCAGTGCTCTTGCTTTTGGCCTCTGAAGGACCCAAGATTTATGGAGTTGTTATGAGGAAATTAAAGACAGGGGAAAACTTCTTCAAACCTTGAGTGCAGATCTTCTTGAGGCTGAGTTTAGCATTACGTTGCCCATGTAGGACTCTCACATTAGGCTACACTGAGAGGTGAGATGACATCTTTGCTAGTGAAAGCAGAAGCTCAATGGAAAATAGAATAGTAAAACCTCATTATAAAATGGAATTTCTTCTTTGCAAAAGGGGCCTCTTCAAACATTAAGTAACTAGCATACAATAGTTGTTTTCTGTCATGTGTTTCCTTTCTGCTTGATTACAATCACTACCCTCTTGAAATAACATATTTCATTTTCATTGGAACATCATCATTGGTTTGCAAGAGCCAATAAAGCAAGTGGGAAAGATAAAAGCGAATCAAACACAACATATGGTACCACAATGAAAGTGCCAACAGTGCAGTTTGGAGATCAGCTTTCCTGCATGAAAGCGCTAACATGCTTATTGTTTGCATTGCAGAAAAAGGGATTCAATACTGTCATTTCCTATCCCACAAAAGTCTATATCTTTTTTTTAAAAAATCACTGAATCTTTTGAAGCATTTATAAGGTGCTATTAGTAACATTTCCTTAGGGTGCCGATGAAGTCAATGTCTCAACAGAGCTTTACCTTTGTGTCCCAATCCTATCATTCAGCACCTTTTAATGCGACAAGGAAAATTTAGTACTAGCTTTCTTTACTTTAAGTCCTATAACAACAGGAAAGACTGCAACAATAAACTTTCTTTATGTGGTGTAGTTCATACAAACTGTGTCACAAAATGCTTTAGTGTTAAAAATTCTAAAGGCGTATGTGATTACAGAATTACAGGCAAACAGCTGTGAAACCATGTCTTCTGGTGAAAAATACAATGAAAGCCTTCACTCAGACAACGAAGAACAGTCCCTGCTCTGAACAGCTTATGGCATAAAAGACAGACTGACAGTCAAAGGGTAGGAGGAAATGGCATGACACAAGGAGGAACCGACATGACACGAGTCAAGTGGTCAAAGGATTTATTGACCTTGTTCTGTTCTGTTCTGTTCAATTAGGGTTCTTATACCACTCTGCTCACTGCAGTATTTGAATACCTTCCAGAAGTGCATTACTCAATCTGACTTGCATTTGATGTGAGATTCTTTAGCATTTTATTTCCAAGGGCAAAATTAGGTGTTTGCTGTGCAAAAAAAATAAATAAATAAAAAAGTGCTTTGTACTTGGAACAAAAAGTGGGGAGGTTTGAAGTGGTTCTTAGATTTTGTGGGAGTTCTCAGTTCCACAGCCTTGAATGAGACCCAGTGAAAGCTCTGTCTCCTGCTGTAGCACATAGGGGCAGGGGAGTATCGCTTTAAATAGCTGTGAGCCTTCTAGTGGTGCTCCCCAGGCCCTATGCTATAGAAGGTAGTAAAGGGACCTCTACACAGCAGCTGAACAACTGCAGCTGGCCTGGGCCAGCTGACTCAGGCTCATGGGATTCAGGTTGTGGGGTTGGAAAACTGCTGTGTAGACATTAAGTATCAGAGGGGTAGCCATGTTAGTCTGGATCTGTAAAAAGTGACAAAGAGTCCTGTGCCACCTTATAGACTAACAGATGTATTAAAGCATAAGCTTTCATAGGTGAATACCCATTTAGTGGAAGTTTCCAGAGGCAGGTATAAATATGCAGGCAACAATCAGTCTAGAGATAACTCTTTGTCGCTTTGTGTCGACATTGGGACTCTGCCAGCGGGGAGGCTCCCAGAGCCCAGGCTCCAGTCTGAGCCAACGCTTCTATACAGCAATTTTTAGCCCCACAAGCCCAAGTCAGCTGACTTGGGCCAGCTGTGGCCTTGTCACAAGTCTTTTATTCCAATATAGACACACCCTAAGGCACCACAAACCAATCAGAGAAGCATGTGTAAGAAGCTAGGCCTGATGTTCTATGTACAGTTAGTAAACACAATTATTTGGGACCCAGCTGTATGTGTGGTTTCTTCCTATTCTTGTCATTGTCTATAGATCAAAAGACACAACAGCTGCAACAATGAGCTTTAACTTTGTTGATGTTCTAATTAGACCCAGTTAAAAGTAAGGGGAGAAATCATAGCAATTTCATCAAACTTTTTCCTGTTATGTTTTCTTGGGCTTTTGTTTTGGGTAAAATTTGAAATCTCAATTTAAAAATTCATCAACATTTTGAAAAATGGTGATCAACACTAAAGGCTACGCGACTTGCCTGGTTTCCCAAAATAATTCACTGACAGATATTGGAATTACCAAAAAGCAATGGAGAGAATGTTCTGCTTGTCTGGGAACACTGTTCTTACCCACTATCGCAAGGTCCTGAATATGAAATGTATCCAAGATTCTCTATTATTATCATCATAGCAGTGGGCTGCAAATAAACATCTGAACACCCTAACATTTGGGAGAGTTTGGATTGGGGTCTGATCTTTGGGGAACTGAGTCTCATTACACTTCACTTTGCACTTCTCAGGCAGTGTAAATTGCATGTAGCATGCAGCATGGGTGTAAATGACATTTTTACCTCCTTTAAGCTGTCAGGCCTTAGTGCAAACGAGAATCGGCCACCATAACTTCAGACCATCTCGTTATAAAACATTCTGTTGGGAAAAGGACTGCACGTGATGATATTCTAATCCACACTTGGGATCCTCACAAAGGCAGGAATAGGAGCTCTGCTAATCACAACAAAAATAACACTGCACGTATCAGGAACAGTCCTGGCAGCATCAGTAAATCAGCCTGAATTAACCCTTTGTCTCAGCAGCATCAAATCTATAAGTTAGGGCTGTGGTCCCCAACCTTTTTGTGGCCAGCAGCACATTCATGTTTTCAGAAGAATGTGGTGGGCGCCAACAATTTTTCAAGGCTTATTTTGTATTTGTACATTAAATAATACGAAAAAACATCACATTTAATATTCTTCCCACTCTGGGTTGAAATAATACATATGTTGTCTCTTATTGAACCACTCATTTTGGAGCAAAATGTTAAAAAAACAATAAATTGCAAAGCACAAGAAAACAGCAGTATCAGTGCAGGAAGAATACTCACATACAGGGCTGTCTCCAGACACCAGTGGAGCAAGCAGGTGCCTGTGTCAGCACACGCTACAGGGCAGCATTCGGTCCATTCTGCAGAGGTGGAGTGGTTTTTTGGGTTTTTTTGGCGGCAGTTCTGGGCAGTGCAGGGAGAAGCCTGAGAGAAGCTGCGCAGCCTGCAAGCCCGGAGTTCTCTGTCCCCAGCAGGTGGGGGGCCCTGGCATCTCTCCCCTGCTGGGCAGTAGGCGGGCCCCGTGCCTGCTGGAGACAGAGAACACCGGCGCCTGCAGCCCTGGGGTTCTCTGTGCCCAGCAGGTGGGGGGCCCTGGCATCTCTCCCCTGCTGGGCACTAGGTGGGCCCCGTGCCTGCTGGAGACAGAGAACACCGGCGCCTGCAGCCCTGGGGTTCTCTGTGCCCAGCAGGCACAGGGCCATGGCTTCTCTGCAGCCCCGGAGTTCTCTGTGCCCGGCAGGTGCGGGGCCACGACTTCTCTTCTTGAAGCCGGAGAGAAGCTGCAGCCCCGCACCTGCCGGGAACAGAGAGCACCGGCGCCCGCAGCCCTGGAGTTCTCTGTCCCCGGCAACCGCAGGGCCGTGGCTTCTTTCCCCTGCTGAGCACTAGGCGGGTGCACATAAATGCCCCAGCAGGCGCCATGGCACCCGCGGGCACCGCGTTGGGGACCACTGAGTTAGGGTGCGAGGAGCTTCCCCATGTAGGAAAAATACCAGGGAGAGGAGGATCTAAGAAGCATCCATTTCAAGGCATGAATAATCCAGTCTGATCCTCCAGATTTTCTCCCAACATCTGTTCCGGTAACAGAAACCAATATAATCAACAGAGACAGTTCTTGCAGACAGCAAAATCCGAAATGATAAACAGTTCATCTTCCAGCCTCCTCTGGGGTGCAGTAAAGGAGCTGCGAGTTAAACACTTCATCCAGCAGTAGCAATGTTCTTTAAATAAATGCAATCTGAGCAGCATCTCCTGTGGAGATCTCTGGGACTCTGACCAGCACAAGAGCACATTCAGTGAGGTGCTTTCATAGAATCTTCTTTAATTCCAGCCACCTCTTTTTGTCATTTGTTGTTTGGGCAAACCCACCATTAACAAAAATGTAACTTCCGTGCAGAGGACATGGAGGTGAAAAGCAAAATTAATACAGTGAAAAGGGAAGGTGTGCATTGGCTCGGTGGACTCATGGTTACAGGTCTGCCTAGCAGAAGGAACAGGTGGGGTTCCTGAACCTCTTGTCTTAATGTTTTAGCCCACTCCCAGTGTAGAATTGCTGAAAAGGCACAAGAAGAAGCTGTCCTATCAACTCATCATAAACCAGCAGGGGCTGGAAATCTCATGAGAAAACCAAATCTAGTGAGATCTTCAGACTAAACAAGACTGACGAAGCATCTCAAAGTTCTGACCACTACCTAGCGTGAGGCCCTGCTTCTCTTGAGTGCCACTCATTACAGCAGCGGGGGAGCAAACCCATGGAGATGATTGAAAAAGGAGGTCCCACCACTGGCACATCTGGGGTGTTGTCCCAGACCTAACAATTATACTAATCCCAGCTATCTGCACCATGCAGAGCTGCCTACTTAACACCAAAGTGCTTCTGTCTCCCATAAGAATTACCGAGGGAGCAACTGCTCCCAGGTTATAAACCATGCAGCACATTTTTTTAATGAGGGGACTCCTAAGTAGCAGCCTAGTTTCAGCTTGATGCTCACAATTCAGTGACTGGCGCAGCAGAAGACTAAGGGTCATTTTCAAAAGGACCGTTCATCATTCAGTACGTATGCAGCTATGGAAGACTTGCAGGTCCCTTGCTAACATTAAGACCCTGAACATCAATTGGGAGGGCTGTTCAGAAGCAACCACTCAAACAAATCTCTTTGTGGGTTCAGACAACTTTGAAGAATGTTTCTCCACTCTTTTTTTCATTTCTGTGTGTATCTCTGCTAAGACTAGATGCCAAAGAGCCCGAACACTATGGACAAGAATCTCCTCGTGGTATTTCGCCCCACACGGCAGAGGCCTGGAGAAGCAGCCATATCTTGGATTGTTTATCCTGACCCTTTTGAGAGGCACATTGTGAGGGCCTCCATCCGGCCTTCTGGCCCCAGCTTAGAGGCATTCACATCCTGACCCTCCCTGCCCAAGGAAAATCGACTCTATCCAGGTGACCACCAAGACAGTCCTCCAGGGGCCTAGAAGGCCCAGGAGGATATACTGACCAATGAAGAAGCAGCAGGCCAGTGAAGAAGGCTTACCTACCTGTTTACGCTCCTTCGGGCTAATGCAGAACCCAGATCCAGTCCAGGGCTTTGCAACTAATCTCTTGCATATGAAGGGGGGTTTTTTGCCTCTTTGTTTAAAGGCACAGACAGCTACATCCTACACTGCTATTTTTCACGCCAAGCTTACGGCACAAGCTACTCTGCCCCAACCTGTCACCTGAGCTTTGCAGACTAAGGTGGGGAGCACCTGCAGAACCATACATGGCCTTGAAGGAGGCACTGCAGAGCAGCCCCGCCCGACACCCACACCCACTGCTAATGAATTATTATCAAAGACTAGGATGAGACTAAAAGATCAATGCGGGGGAGGCACTCACTTGGAGCAATGTTAAGCATTGCTGCTCAGCTGAATTCAGTGCTGCCAGCAAGCACTGCTCCTCTGCAGACATCCTTGTTCTTTCTTGGCCCCCATCCAGTTGTCACCAAGGAGGTGTGCACATCAGTAAAGCAGCAGCAAGGACTGAGATTCAAATATCTCCACTCAGACAGGTATTAAATTAGATGAAATTCTCCTTCTCTGGGAGAGAAATCTCTTGCCCGCTGCTCTCTCTTCCTTTCTGCTGGGAGTAATTACATTTTGTTGTGATTTAATGGAGTAATCCAACAGCACCACCCTCAGCTATCAGGGTGGAAGTGACTTTCCCTATTTCCCCTGGCACACATTGGGTGGCTAAAATACAGATGCCTACAGCAGCCCTGTACTGTGTTCTCTCCCAGAAGAGAGGATGATGAAGGTGCAGCTAAGCTGGTGCAATGGTTTCTAGCCCTGAACTGGAGGCAGTTCTGTTGAGTTGCAAGACCCCCCATGGTTCATGCATAAGGGGTTCATGCTGATGCCGACACTTCCATATCATGACTCACCTGCTGCTGTGAGTGCCCGACATGCTGGAGGCAGAGCCTGTAATCTCCAGTGTAGAAGGTGGGCACTGCTTGGAGACATATTGCTCCTGAACATCAGGTGATCAGCTGGCTGCCACTTGTGTGTATTTATAACCCATTGATCACTGCGTGTTACTCATTCTGTCTGTGCCCAGTCCACAGCAGATGTGAGTCTGTTACTGTCACCAGCTAGATCATTCCAGCTGTAGAGGACTGAGTTTTGCTCTGGAGTCCCTAGTGTTGGCCAGGCTGGCATATTCACCTTGTGCCTGTACTCTCTGAAATATGATAGACCTGCTGAAGCGCTTAGCTGGCTGGGCAGCTAACACCTGGGTTGGAATTGCTGCTTAATTTTCTGGTGCTAACTATTCATGTGTGTGTTGAGCATTCAATATTCCAGCACTTTGTTACTTCCAGAGTGAGACCCTGACCTAGATCAGGGGCTTTACAATATGCATCAGGCGTGGGCAGTGAAGTGCCATATTCAGAGACCTTTCGCTAGCAAGCATTAGGCAAGCAGAGAAGATGTGAGGAAGGAGACAGACCTGGCTGGCTGGCTTCAATAATCAGGCAGTTCAAGGGCATGTCCTGGGTTTACACCTAGGCACAGGTGAAGGTGGCGCAGATGAGACAGAACGCAGCCATCAACAACATGTCAGCCTGAACTGGAGCCTTTGGATCTTTGCACCTTAAGTCGAGTCACCCCTCTTCTTAGTTTTGCTGCTCAGTGTTTGGGACACCAGACCAGCATGCTGTGTCCAGCAAATCAGGAAGAAAATCTCCCCAATGGATAAGCATACATTACATGCTCATTAAAGCCACGAGATCATGTACAATAAACCCTATTAATGAGTTCCTGCAGCTACAGCAGGGACTTTACCAACACTGTCAATATCTCTTTTCCACCATTCTTCTTTGAGAGTGGATAAATGTACGTTAATCCCTTCCCATCCCCTTCTGCCTGCAGCAATTCTCCTGCCTAGTCTCTGCTCTGCAGTATGCTGCTGACTGCCTCTTGAGAGTTCACGTGAAACCTTCCATTCCTCTTCAACCTGTGCGAAAACTCTAAATAATGCAAAGGAGATAACCGCCTGTTTTAATTGGAGCTGCAAGTTCACCATCCATATAGGGCGGCCTGGCTTTTCTCGATATCTCTTTGGTTTCTGTGGCATCAATCACCTTACTATCTAAATACCAACAATACTATCACCCTGCCAAACACGTTAACCATCAAGAACAGCACTTGCCTCTAAGTGGCTCGGTTTCTGGGTGCCCAGCTTAAGATATGTAGGGCCTTATTTTTCAGAGCTGCTGAGAAACCCCCCCACCCCCCGCCAGCTTGCTTTTTCACCACCTAAAAAAATTAACAGGCCTCCAGGGGGCTCAAATTACTGCATCTTTGATCATCTTTATATATCAGTGTGGGTTCCTGTAATGGTGGCAGCCTGGCTTGGAGAGAATTCAGGTGGCTGCATGCCTTCATAGCTACCAATTAATAGCAATTAACCCTCATTCTTCTCGGAATGAGCTGCAACAAGCAAGGAGCCCGGCACATTGAAGACAAGACAGAACTCTTTCGGGGGGGACTCTTCATCGAGGAATGACATCGCCAGATGCAATCACCCAAAGATGGGCTGGTGACACATTATACTAATAGCCTATTCCTTACTGTTTTGTCATCATGTTTACTTCATTATAATTTACACAAGTGTGTAAATAGACAATACTGTACATCTCTGAATACAGATGAAACAAGATAAACTTAAAATATAAATCAATACAGGTGACTTTAAATTTTATTAAAATATGTAGAATTTGTTTGACCCACACGAGGTTGCGCACCACTGATGTCGAGAATACACTTCCGCATTAGAACACTTCTGTTCCTACCAAAAAACATGGATGGACTGAACACAGCCTCTGTGGGGAAGAAACTCAGCTTTTTGTCACTAAAGTGGCACAGGACAAAGGATGTGCTGGCCGCCCTTCCCGCAGCCCCCATTGGCCTGGAGCGGTGAACCACGGCCAGTGGGAGCCGCGATCGGCTGAACCTGCAGACGCGGCAGGTAAACAAATCGGCCTGGCCCGCCAGGATCTTTCCCTGAACAAGCAGCAGCCCTAGTTTGAGAACCACTGTTCTAGAGGCACTTCCCCATTCTCCTTCCTGGTGTAGAAAATGCATGACACAATATATTTAAACTGAGGGCAGCAGTCCAATCTGAAATCCTTATATACTGCAATGACATCAGCAGAGTTACACAAGGGCTAAATTTGGTGCAGTGTATGACAGATCAATGATTCACATCAGGACAGAATCCTCTTTATTGTAAGGGGCAAATAAATAGACTGATAAACTTCAGATTTTGCAGCCAATGAATTCAATGAATATATTGAGGCAAAATGATTATCTGTGTTTCTCTGAAATATTAATTCTAGCTTCCCTTTGTGCAGGTCTGATTCCAGACAATACTTCCCATGGACACAGCATATTTGCACTGCATACTCAAGTCCAATTTTAAAAGATTTGTCCAGTTCTCATGCTGACACTCATGATGTGTGTGCCAAGTGAAATGTAAATGCAAGACACCATTGCTCTTTTCCTCCTGTCCCTGGTGATGTACTAGTCTATGCTAACCCAGATTTATACAAACCTCTTCCATCTGCAAACTCTGGGCTGTAAATCCCATAGGAAATACGCTCGAACCCAGACCCCAGAAATGCAAAGATGCGTGAAAATAGAAAATGGAAATGTTGTGACCTTCCCATAAAGGTTGGCTTGAGCACTGATTAAAGATTCAAAGGGTTTCTTATTTCCTCCCCAGTCAATTTGCCAACCTGTAGCATGACCCCTTAAAATTAGCATAACTGACAAGTCACTCTGGGGTGTGCAGTTCACAACCCCCAAGCCATGTCAAGGCTAAGAGACTGGGAGAACCACATAGAAGAAAAGGATGAGTTGTCACAAAGCACTGAAATAACAGCAGGAAAAAGAAGCCATTTGCAAAGTTTTTCTGAGCATATATTCTTTACATGCTATGTGGAGAGGTCTCAAAAAATTTCAAGCCATTAGCAGTTTGGTTCACCGTCATAATCACTCATCTGTCATATCATCTATTACAGACTTCTGTGCATCTGCTTCGCTCAATGTGCAGATTCTGGAGGGGTGAGTGAATGGCTGGGAAGTAGCATCTGTACATCGTATCCCATTAGAGAAGCCCCCGCTAAGGAAAAGAGGCATTCACCTGCTTGCTCTGTGAGGAATCCACCGTCTGTCCAGCCTCATTGAAAACCGAGCATTATCTAGCTCACACACTCTGATTTAATTCACATGCTCGGTTTCAAATGGATGTAACTATCCAAGGGCAAACAGCCCATTTTGCTTGAAACACAGAGTTGGAGCTGGGTGCTTGCAATGAGGAATGCTAACCAATTTTCAAGCAATTATAAACTAGACCAAATGTAGCCCAGTTTCCCACAAACGACAAAACCCTGATTATTGGCACAGAGTAAGTGAAGCATAAACCTACCAGCTTGCTGCAGTATGGTGGGGCTTCTCTTTTATAGGCAGTCTGGGGATTATGATGAAGATGAGACCTGTGACTTAGCTGGCCTCATATACTTGCCATCATAACACCTACATAGGTTAGCAACCTGGATTTCTTTTGCCTTGTTCCTCTCAACGGGACAGTTCTAATTTCTCCTACTCCCCATGTACCTCTGCCAAAGTCAACCCAGGTATAAGCCAGGGCAGGGTTTGATTCAGTGACCTTAGCTGTACATGCGCCTACTTTATTTAAAGAAAAATTAGAGGATGTTCTATTAAGATGCAATGCATTCATGGATACCAGCTAATAATGTTGCACTTTTCTTTATAACAGGGCACCATGCTCATCCCTTTCCTGTCAGCAAGAAGGAATTTCAACACTGGCTATCTTGAACAGAATGTACACTGCTGCAGTTCCCAAATTGGTCATCTGAAACTTGGGTTTTATACTAGAAAACTGCAGACTCCCGCTATATACCAAAGTCATTAAGTCAGCATTAGATCTATCTGGCAACAGTTCAATGGCTGGTGTGAAATTCTATGGCAGGGGTAGGCAACCTATGGCACGCATGCCAAAGGCGGCACGCGAGCTGATTTTCAGTGGCACTTAACAGTGCCCGGGTCCTGGCCACCAGTCCGGGGGGCTCTGCATTTTGATTTAATTTTGAATGAAGCTTTTTAAACATTTTAAAAACCTTATTTACTTTACATACAACAATAGTTTAGTGACCAGTATATATTATAGACCAGGGGAGGCAACCTCTGGCACGCAGCTCACCAGTGTAAGCACCCTAGTGGGCCGGGCCAATTTGTTTACCTGCCACATTGGCAGGTTCAGTGGATCACGGCTCCCACTGGCCACGGATCGCTGCTCCAGGCCAGTGGAGTGGCAGGAAGTGGAGCAGGCTGAGGGATATGTTGGCCGTGGCTTCCTGCCGCCCCCATTGGCCTGGAGCGGTGAACCGCAGCCAGTGGGAGCCTCAGTCCGCTGAACCTGTGGATGCGGCAGGTAAACAAACTGGTCTGGCCCGCCAAGGTGCTTACCCTGGCGAGCCACGTGCCAGAGGTTGCCAACTCCTGTTATAGAAAGAGACCTTCTAAAAACATTAAAATGTATTACTGGTACGTGACACCTTAAATTAGAGTGAATAAATGAAGACTCAGCACATCACTTCTGAAAGGCTGCCGACACCTGTTCTATGGTATTACTAGTCAGTACCTGTGACCACCTCCTAACTAGTACGGAAAAAAAACTAGGAATTCACTCAGCTTCCATGAATTTTATCCATTTTTAGAGCAGAACCTGAGCCTCCATGAAAGTTCTGGAAAATACAGTTAATATTTTACCCCAGTTGTTTGCTTTGTTTCTGCACTTTTGGTTTCCAGCCTGAAATACTAAAGTTGAATGTGAAATCACACAGGATACTTCGTACTCTTGAGAATCCCATCCGACAGTTGCAGGCTCAGGTTCTGGAGAATGTAGATTAAGCATCTTGTCTTCTGCCGGTTTATTCAAATGAAACATGCGTGACGGGTTGGAACCCCCACCAGCCGGGATGCCACCTGATGTGCTGGGATCTCCCTGAGCCCACCCATTCCACCAGCCTGGGCTTCTTCACCCTGTCTGTGCTGTGCCAGGCCCTCAAGCCTTCTTTAGCACACACACACAGATAAGGCCACACCCAGCTGCAGACACAAAGTGAAATCAACTGTGTGTGGGAAGACTTAGCTAGGAGAATGGCCAGCACTCACAGGCACTCCTCCTTTGGGGTATAAATCCAAAATAATATTGTCTTGTGCTGTACAGAAAGATCTGCACAGCGCAAGCTCATAAAAATTTGCCCTCTCCCTCAATGTGGAGAGAGATATGCACAGTTTTTCTCTCTCTCTCTCTCTCTCTCACACACACACACACACACACACACACACACACACACACACACACACACACACACTATGAATTGCACAAACTGGATTCTGAAATAAACAAGAAATAAGTTTATTAACTACAAAAGGTAAATTTTACATGATTATAAGGGATAGCAAACAGAACAAAGCAGATTACTGAGCAAATAAAATAAAACACACAAACTAGGCTTAATACACTCAAGAAACAAGTTACAAAATGTTATTTGTCACCCTCAATGTTGTTTTAGGCAAATTGCAGAGTTTTTGTAGCTTAGAGTTTCAGTGATTTCTCTTTACAGACTGGACCCCATCTCAGCCTGGACTCAACCCTGCCTTTCCCGCCAGATGTTTTTAGCAGTCTCCCTTCCTGGTACTGGACAATACCTTAACTTGCCGGTACTTTTCCACTATAGGGAGATGGGGATCAAACAAAGGATTCCCTACAATGGAAAAGTACCAGCAAGTTAAGGTATTGTCCAGTACCAGGTGACACAGTCACCTGACCCTGCTGTGTCAATGCAGCATCTCAGTAAACTTCTCAGGAAGGAGTGAGATTAGCATTTTCAAAGTTCTGTTTTTCTCCTTAATGACTCATCCAGGCTCCCAAGTGAAAACACAGTTGTAATTATTACATAGTTAATATTCCTAACTCCAGATACAGAAATGATACATGCCTACAATTTGGATAAACACATTCAGCAAATCATAATCTTTCCAATGATATCTCACATGACCAATCTTTCATAAAATGTATCTTAGTTATGCCATATTCATATCATAATATCTCCAAGAAGAATGTAGGGTCTAACGTCACAACATGAATGCTGAATCTCTGGAGATTCACATGTTAATCTTAGTCCAATGTCTTGTATAATTATCCACATCACAAAATACAGCATCATCACTGATGGTCTTGTCAGGCTCTCGCAGCAGGCAGCCACACAGTTTGGAGGCTGAAGCTTCTGTGTCAATGATGATGATATAAGAGGAAGGATGCTCTTGTTAAAGAACTGGTCTGGGACTTGGCTTTAGTTCTTGGATCTGCAGCAAAATTCCTTGTGTTATCTTGGGCAAGTCATCTAATCTCTCTGGGCTTCAATTCCCTAACTATAAAATAATTATAATAGCCCTTCTATTCCCCCATCCTTTGTCTTTTTAGATTGTAAAATCTTCAGGGCATGGGCTGTCCGTTGCTGTGTGAATGTACGATACCTGGCACAACAGGCCTCGATCTAGGTTAAGCCTGTAGGTCCTACTACAATATTGCCTGTCTTTTGCCTGAGCCATTAGCCAGTATTTGAGGCCTTCCCAGGTTGTTTCCATTAGGGGGAGAAATTGATGATACTCAGGTATTTTTGTGGGGAAATCCTGCTTTTTACGGAGAAAGAACAAACTGTCCTGTTCCTGAACATAGTAGAAGCAAATAGGAGGCAAGTTCCTAGGTCACAATTTCCAAGCCAATCTTTCGAGGGAGACCTGTACCCTAAAGAGCTCTATCTCTCTGATTCCTCCCAGAACCATGCTCATAACTGTTTCTCTTACTTATTCGTGTCTTTCTGCATCTCACAAACACAGCAACAACCAATAAATCCTCATCTCCAAATTTTCCATAATCCCTAGGAAACCCTTCAGCCCACATGGTTTAGCCTGTGATCAGCCATGCCATGAAGCCCAGTGCCTTGGATGGTGGCTTCCCATAGTTTCCAGTTATCGCTATATAAATGGGCATTTAAATGCTCCTTCCACTTAGCCAGAACAAAAGTTGGTTAGCACACCCATCAGCTTTAACTAGGTCTGTCATTGTCTATACATCAGAGATCAATTGGATGGCATCCAGTAACACCTTCCAGCAGAACAATAATGATAATTATAATGGGGCACAATAGAGGAAGCTTGCACAGCTGCTGTCAATCTGTTTTGAGGCTAAATGAAAGACTTAATATTTAAAAAACATTTTGAATACAGCACACATTACTAGCTTATCAGGAATCATTTTATCAGTGACTTAACCTATGCAAAACACAAGACCATTGCTCACCTTGCAGGGAAATTGATACTAGTGACTGAGCTGTAATATCTACCAATGGCAGCAGTCAATATTAGCGAAGAAATGGACATCAGTCAAATACTCTCAGATCCCTAAGGGCACCACTGAACTTGGGCTGAGTTTGAAATCTCTACAGCATGATGCCACCATCCATTCTACTTTCTACCATGCATCAGTGAACAGAATTTTTAAACCTCTTCATTTTTTCCATGACTGCCACAGCATTATACACCACTCAGGAGCAGGCAGAAATTCATGAGCCAGTGGAATATTGATAAAACATACCATTTCCATTCCAGTCCAGGCAGGACCAGCACAGTGATATTTCTTGGGAAAGGAAAACTTTTTAAATCAAAACACTTCAAATTTTACATGCATATGAATGTTACACCTCACTCACAGAAGGCACGAGTGACAAAAAAGAAGCCCATAGTTCTGCAGCTGAACATTAATTTCCCACCTACATCTTATTTCCTTTATCGTGGCTGAAGTTTGTGCAGTCAGGACCCTGTAGCAGTGCTTTTTCGTAGAAGAAGGTATATGTGGGAGCTATTGCTCAAACTGGCAGCAAAACTGTTCTTAGTGATTCCGGACTCTTCCAAAAAGTTGTGCTGCTGCTTCCTCACCTTGATCCCCTCTAACACCCATTTCATCTGAACTCAGCCTGGCACCAAAGGTTTTCTAGATGTGGTTTGCAGAACTTCCAGCAGTCAGAAATGAAGACAAAAAAACATGACTGAGGAGGGTGGGGAAGTTACAGTTTTATTATTTCTCTAAGCAAAACTATCTGGGAGCAAAAAAAGTCAAATAAGATGAGTCCTCTTTAGAGGAAAGGGAGAACCAAACATACTATTATATTTATTAAGGCTCAACTGCTAATGTGCTGGAACACAGGGTTCATGCACTGGGCTCCTGGGACTGAGGGTATAGAAGATGCCAGCAGGACATTTATTAGGTGAGTTGATGAAAGTTTAAGATACTCCCAGTGCTTTTTAACAGCAAAGGAACTACTGCACAGTTCCCTAGAAATGTCTCTGTCCATTTTGATGAGCGTTAATAAAAGGCACAATGGTCAGCAGAATTATTAAAGTCCTGGAAAAAAATTCCAAATCTTCCCTTCTCCAGTACATTTCAGTTATGAGAGGTGAGCTGAGATTTCAGGGTGAATTAATTCTTTCATTACTAAAATCCAATTTTCCTCCTGACACGAATGAAATGGAAAGAGAATAATAAGTTGCATGTTAAGCACAGAGTGATATGACTTTAGTGTCTTTAACAGGGACAACTTCATTAACAAGCCTGAACAAAATAAAGAGTGCAATTGTTCCTTCCAAACCATTACCCCAAAGTACATGGAAGTTAATGGCAGATACTGCTCATTCATTTTCTTATCAAGTGCTGCAGGGATCTCCACATTTGAACAGATGTGGCGTTTCCTGGGGTTAGGGCCATGCCACTGTTCAGACTCCAAAGATTTTTAAAGAGGAGGAGAGCGATTATTTAGGCCACGAATGAAAGACTTTGAACTAGCATCTCAGCTTATGAAAAGCATTTGAAAATGATCTGGTAGTGACCTGACGTTTATATACTGCTTGTTAATGTAGGCTCTCATATACCATCATGATGAGTGCAGTATAAATGATTGATTTCATCTAGATGGATCCCAGAGCCCTTTTCAAAGAGTTTACTAACCATGTACAAACTAGACACTGCCAAACCTGTGTTACATAGCCACTCCATGAAACAGCAAATGCCAATCACTTCATGGTGCTAGCTCGGCCAAAGACTGGATAACAGCTGGAAACCACTGGTATACTTCAAACTGATCAGTGAAACAAAGCCTTGCCCACTGGAGGTGGTTCTCAATGCACATTTCATTGTAGTATACATTGTAGTCCGTCGCTGATGATGATGATTGGTGCAGTTCTCAGAGTTGTGAGAGAACCTGTGCGGGAAATTTTTGAGCGAGCAGTGCCACTCTTTCAGCTGTGGAAGCCAGATTCCAGCGGCATGAGGAATCATTACGGCTGAGGACTTCCTTAGCCTCAGTGGGCGACCAGGACGTCTTCCGTGTCTTGTCGTGCTCTCCATTCCCCACAGCACATTGCTGAACCGCCTTCATGGACAGTGAATTGCAAATTTGATTTCCTCCACCCAGTCCACCGGAACAGTCCTCGCATGCTAGAGAAAGGCAGTTTCCCTATCTCACCAAGGGCTCCCATCACCTGGTTTAGCCCGCTTGTCAAAGCGGTTTCCTGGGCTGTGTCCACTGTCACATGCAAGCAGCTTCTTGGAGCCACAGGTGAGAGCTGGGTGTGAGGGGGACCAAAGTGGATGAGCTACTCCCAAAGGAGCATGACATGTTCCTCCAACAGAGGTTCCTCCCTAGTTCCCCATACACCCCACTTAACTGTATGCAGGAATTAAATGAGGTTGCTTCTATGGTGGGATGCATAGCAACATGCCACAACATTTTAGTGCCATGTGGGGGTCAATTCTGTAAGGTGCTGATCACTCTGATCTGCTCCAGCCAAGCACTTAAGTATGTATTGAGAGATTTTGCTGGGTCAGGTCCTAAATCTCTAAAGCAAACATATGCAATTCTTACTATGATTCATCATAAATAATGTTTGTAGTTTTAACAATGCCTTGCAGTTTTTATAGGGGATCTGAAAAGCACTGAATGCTTCTTGAGCAACTAATGCTGCTCCAACACTTCTTCTATTGAAGCTATTCCATATTCACAACTTTGCCCTGTTGTCTAGCCCTGTTGAGCAGCAAACCCTCCATTCCCTGCCTTAGGCTTCCACAGTAACTTGCTTTTCAAAAATGCTGCTCATGGGTGTCTATAAAATGTTGCCTTTAAACATGATTCTAATTGAACTGCATTTCTGTTTAAGTTCAAAAGAAGTTAATTGTTTAATTAACACTAATGTAGAGAAAACAAAGTAATAGGCACCAACAGGGGATATAAAGGCACCAGTAAAAGTTTATTACATAGGAAGGTGGTTCTTAGGTTGACTGTGTTCTCAGCTGGAAAAGATAACTTGGTTTCCCGATACGTTTCCACGGTACTGAATGACTGTATAGCAAATAGAAAAACGCAAAAGGTCAGCTAGACCTTCTGAGGAGAACTTGGATTTGGCTACACAGTACAATGAGGCCAGATCTCAAGGAGTTTGTCTGGCAATTTATTAACGGAGTTAATGCAGCTGAACATACAACAAGCATCCAAGAGACAATGCACCTTCCTAACTGCAGACTGCTCCAGCCGGGTAGAGAGCAAGGGCAGCCATAATAGGGATTGTCCTTGTCTTGCTAAAAGAAGCAAGAAAATTATCCATATTTTTACCCCGGGTGTTTCTCCGGCTCAGTAACTGCAACAATTTTCTTAATGGTGTAAAGTGCCCAGGCAGCTAATGGGAAAAACGCACCAATTTACGATGATGATAGTGACGGTGATGATGGTTATTTGTACTGTGGTAAAGTCTAATCAGGACCCTGTTGCGCTAAGTGCTGTGCAAACACAGAAGAAAATGCTGGTCCCTGCCCCCAAATCTTCCTAAATCTCCATATCTTCAGCTAATGTAAAGCAAGGACAGCAAGAGCTGCAGACAGCAATGATGACAAACCAAGAATGTCATGAGATTATTCTCAGGTGAATCAAGTATTCCCTATGTACTGCTCACTTGGTGAGGGGAATCAATATCTAGATGGTTATCACGCTCCCCTCTGTCATAGTTTGGCCAGGCTAATATATATATTGCTCTTTCAGGGTGAACTACATCCTTCTGCAGAGGGCCTGGGAATCACATAAGTCTTCAGAACAGGCATTTTGCAGCCATCTGCTGATAGATGAGTTTTAGCTTCTATTTTTTCAGCCCTTTAACCATTTTCATGGCTCTTCTTTGAGTCGATGTCAGTCTGTTGTAGTCTTTCTGGTATCAATAAGCAGGCTGTTTCAGTACCACTCACCAGCTGCACGGCTTGTTTATGGTTTGGGTCTGGATTTGGTTGCCTTATTATAGGTGCCTGATTTTATTTCAACATACGAGGCTCATTTAACAGGCAAACCAATTCTCAAAATAATTAGAAGATGCCGCCTCATGATCCTGACCTTTGAGCACTTCATGTCTTCCATTTTAATGTTCTGCACATCAGGGACCCAGAAGTAGAGCTGGGTAAAAATTTCCAGACCGTTTATGTGCTGAAAAATACAGTGTTGGGTTGACTGAGACGATTTGTGAATTTGACACATGACAATTCATACCAGCAGGGGATCTGGCTGCAGCTAAATTTGCATAGCCACTGTCTGGCATGCCATGGCTGTGGGATACAGAAAGATCCACCACATGGACACTGAAATCAATGCAGGGAGAAGTGCAAACCAGTGAAAAATCAGGATGAAAGAGACTGAAAAGGTGATGGTCACTATGCGCACCAAGTGATTATATACTCAGTAGATACCATTCACATTAATATGTAATAACTTTCCGTTAGTCACATACAATGAGACCTGTCATAGAGACAGACCTGAATTAGGCAATTTCCTGCCAGAAGAGACCGCTTCAAAGTATCCCCAAATCTACTGAATACAATTTTGCTCTGCCTTTTTTAAATGAATCCCCCAAGTAACAGTTTTTGGCAATCCCTTGGGTGCTCATTTAAGATAGATTTCATTATATATATTTAAATTATGAAATTACCTTGTTTTCTGTAGTGTCATATGCATGTACAAAGCTTTTTTATACAACTTTTATAATAAATATACATGGAACATGATACGTCCATGTGATTAGGGATTAAGCTGAGTCCATCATACTCTCATCTGTTTGTCTGGAAATATATATGAAGACAAGTCCTTAAAGATGATTTTCCATTTTATTCTATTTCCTCCTCAAACCCACACACACGTGAATGTACAGACGTGAACGCACACACATGAGCCAACACATCTCTCTCTGCCTTTGACACTGGGCGCTGAAGCACACATACCTGTAGATTTGTAGAGCTGCCAAGTCCTTATCCAAGCACAGCTGAGAACAAGGTGAATGATAAAAGCACAGTTTCATTTTCTCTTTCCCTTGTAGCACTAGATTGTTGGGAACAGCTGGTGCCATTGTCTCTGAGGCAAGTTGCTGTTTTATTTATCTTCTGTGCATGTTGAAATCACAGCACTTCACATTTAGAGGCTGGAAGGGATTTCCCTATCAGGGTTTTCCTTTGTTTAGGGCTGATACAACTGGGAAGATATCCAAGAGTCTACTTTTGTTCATCCAAAGCCAGTTGGCTTCCTGGAACAGCTGGTGCAGAACGCCCTACAAGAATTAAATTAAGAAATATGTGGAATCTTTTTCTCCCTCTTGCCTCACAGTGTGATTAGATTTTACAGGAAAATGGGAAATGATGATGTGTCAATTAGTGACAGATCCTGAGCAGAGCAACTCAGTGACAGAATGATGACGCTAAACAGAGGAATCCTTGGCTGAGTGATCCATGCCTGTGAATGGAGCATTAGTGGTCATTATCCAGCACAAAGCAATGTGGAAAGATGTTTTTGTCACTACTCATGGCAATTACAAACTCAATATTTTCAATGGAAGACTTTGCAGCACCCAGAAGCATGAAAATTAACTGGCATTAGTGAGATCCTTCCTACATCTTCCTTAAAAAACAAGACAATGGCAACCCTTCTCATTCAGTACCGCCTTCTTAAGTACCGCTCTGGTGCCACTGTACCCAGTGGCATTACCGTTTTGGACACACATCCATGGGAATAGCTGTGCTCTTATCCCGGTGTTAATTTCCTGGATGATCAGAATAACCTTGCAGGGACAGGCCAAAGGAAATGCAATTGGGTTGCTCAAGAAATCCATCAGGTGGACAGTGATCTTTAACTAGAAAAAATCTGGTCTCCAAAACTTGGTAATTTCAGTCCTGTACTCTTGATCCTGTACTGCAAACCCTTCATTCTTGTTTCCTACTCCAGCATAAGCAAAAGGACAGCGTTCATGTTGGGCCTCATTAGCATCAACACACCTCAGGGTTAATTAGGAAAGGGATCCAGGCACTGCTTAACAGCTAAAGGAATGAATAGACCAACACGTTAATTGGCAATAATTGCAAGCGTTAATAACTATAGAAAACCCGCTGTTTGGTGCCAGCTCCTCCAGCATACAGAGGTTAAATGGTGAATGAGAAGGCAGACACTCTGCATTCATCTTTGCCAGGAGTGAGGTAACAATCTCTAATCAGACTGGCCAGCCTGTCCTATGGTTTTATCACATGGAACCAGATTCAATTTCCACATAGGCAGAGGAACAAGTCGCAGCTTAGAAGTGGAATTGATAGGTGCCCAGAGCAAGCCCACCCAGGCTCCTTAGCTGCAGAGAGATCTCTGCAATGATGTGTGGTGAGAAAAGGGGGAATTAAACAGAGTCTGCAGCAGAGGGGCTTCGTCATCTCCTCTGTTAGTGCAATGGTGCACACACTTTCTTAGCCAGGACTGCATCGGTGTATCTATTACAAACCCCTGGAGTTGAGCAAAATATTATTCGCCATGTTTTCCCTTGAGAATCTTCCCTGTTCTCACAGGTTCATGAAACTTCTGCCAGGTGGCCTAGAAGAGAGTAGCCATGCATGTGTGTGTGTGTGTGAGAGAGAGAGAGAGAGAGAGAGAGAGAGAGAGAGACTTTACCCTCATACAATGCTTTACAAACATGATTTACTCAGGTTATTTACATCTTGACCTGCTGGATTACAGGGTGAGAGGAAGCAAATGGGGATGGCCAGGGAATGTGCACACACGTGTCTGCATGCACAGCACTGTGTTCATGGAAGACGGTTAGCACGCGGCTGTATAGCACATCCTGGGCATTCACTAACAGAACAATCACCATCTCCACTGCAGCTTGGCAAGCAGAACGGTTACTCTCACACTGAACAGAGATACACAGTCTGTTGACTCAAAAATTCACTGAACTGAATACTTTAATGGCTGAAAGTGGAGGGGGATATTCCTGGGAATGCTGGAGAGGCAAGTGCTCTTACTTGTGGAGTACCTACTGCAATGTCTTCTCTCCTGGTCTCTTGCTATGCAGAGGGGCCCCACAAGCCTAGATACTACTTAGCCCTAAGGGTTCAAGTGGGACTTTGTTGTTATCTGCTTCCCTGTGCTGTACCAGTGGTGAAGATGGTGAATCCACCCTAGGCTAGCCTGCTTTCTCCCACTTATTTAAGGTGAAAGAAATCTTCCATTCCACCTTCTCTGCCTGGTGAGACAGACTATCCTTTGCCGTCACCTTTGGGCAACTATAAAGCTGGACCTGGTTATCAGCACTTCAGATCTCTAGCCAATAGAAACAGATGTCCTCATCTCTGCTAACAAGGTCATGGACATAGCGCTGGCTTTCCAGCAACAGGGGGGTTGGATTCCGAGGCCTCCTGCTGACTTCAAGTTCTCACTGCTCTGCCCAGTCCATTGGCCAGCAGGCTCCAGTGCCATAACTCGACACAATCATATCCTCCTGCTTGTCTCTTGCTTTTGGAACACCTTTCAATAACAACCCCTTGCAAAAGGCCCTCCTCTCGTGTCCTTCACCAGTAGGTAGCAGAGCTGAGGTGTCTAGCAGTTCCCCAGCCTCAAAGCTCCAGCGTATGCAGTGGCACCACAAATGCACTTTAGACTATGTCTCCATTCATGCTAGTGCTGCATTTTAGGCCTTTCTATGAAGGACAAAAATCAGCTCGTCCTTATTTCTAGTGATGTCTGTGTAAGTTCCGGAACTATTCTTTTCGGGGGTATTAATCGTTTCAGGAACTACTAGTGGCACCCTAGAGCTGCAAGTAGCAGAACTGGCAAAAAATAAATAAATCTCCAGTTGGTGAATCTCCAAAGCAGACACCCCCAGTGCCCTTTTAGTGCCCTCTCATTGTCAGGCCTTTCTTTGCTCCCCATACTCAGTTTCCCTGGTCTGCTTGAAGTGCTTGGTGGAGGGGTTTTTTGGTAGAGTTTTTGTTTCTTGGTTTGTTTTGGTTTTGTGCATAGAGTTAAATATAAAGGCATATGTAAATAATTCAATAATCTCATTACACCTTCATCTACAACAAAACCATTAGTATTAATCTAATTCACAATGGAGGCAGATCAGAACAATTCCATCATTGCAGGAATGCATCTTCCTGCAGAACATTTTGAGACAAAGTTTTATGCCATTAGATAGTGAAGAATTAAACTCACTATAAACATAGGCTTTCTTAATTAGAATTGTAAATTATATTATTATATAATCAGGTGCACTCTCCTGAACTTACTTTCTTAGAGTCTCTGCCGGAGAAAGACTTAGTCTCTCCAGCCCCACTGGGCATTATGGAGGAAAAGTTAAAATGGCATTCCATGCTGTTTGCTGAGGGATTTAAGAGAGAAGAATGGTAGGTTGTCTACAGAAAAGGTCTTAAAGATAGATCTGAGGGGACAGAGCCACATTCCATTCAGTTTCACCCAAGTACTGGCTCCACTGCAGGCTAGAAAAGGGAAAATTGAATGAAGATCGAACACTGATCTCACCCTCGGGACCAACACGGAGTGCCCGAGAATGGAATTCTAAGTTAGCAGGACTAGTACCATGTGCTTGCCAGTGGGTAATGAGAACTGCTGGTCAAGGTGCCATAGAAAAGGTGTGATCCAGTGATCACTGAAATGACATGCAGTTTAAGACAAGGTGAAAATGGTGCAATGTGACAATCCACCATCTCCCTGCATGACGCTACTGAGACTTTTGCCAGAATATTAGCGAAGGGCACAAACACTGATGTGCTCTCTCACATGGATCAGAGAATTTCCCAACATGACCCAGGGGGTGAGCATCTGGAAAATCTTCCTGGAACTTTTTGACCCTGCTCTTCATGATGGGATGTATAGAGAGAAGCTTCATTCAAAGCCTGTTCTAAACTCCTTCCATATCCTAAGTGGAACGTCCCAACTCCCCTTCTGTACCCCAGCTGGGATCTATTTATCAGGCAGCTTTCCTCCTTCTAGATCCATGTTATTGTTTAACATGGATATTACATCAAATCCAGGGGGCCCATGGTGCTAGGCAATATATGAAGACACAATGACAGCCATGAAGACTTCTTAGCATGGGATGCTCCTAGCATGTTATAAATAAAAAATAAGTCTCTTTACAGGTCAAAACGTTCCTGACAAATCTGCAGCATCATTATCGATTCCTATAATGGAGACCAGGCTATTGTACAGTAAGCTTTTATAAGCAGCAGAATAGACCCACAAGGCCAGTGCAAATGCACCATTTACATCTATTTTTACAGTAGAATTAAAGGATCCTTTTCTAGCTAGTTCAGCCAAAGTTCGAAGGGAATCAGCATTCCAACAATAACCTGGTTTTTGGCTGGGTCTCCAAATGGCATTGTTGCCTCGGAAAAGGCTTTGATAAGAATTCCATCACTTTTCTTGAACTGAGGGTGCTTTTCTCCCATACACAACATTACGTATAGAGAGATTAGAGTACTTCAAAGCATATTCCCTCCAGAATAACTGCTTAGAAAACTATTACATCAACATTAAAGAGATTTTGCTTTCTCAACAGATTCCTAGAGGACAATACCACACCAGTCTCAAATGTGTAAGAATTCTTTACATCTGCAAAAGCCAGGAGTAGACATTCTGCAACGTTCACATGGGTTTTCTTGGAGTGAGGAGTGTTAGTTAAAACCATGTGCACACTAGGGCTTTTGGGCATATTCTTTCCACCATTGATAATCCATTGCATCTCCACCACCGGAAACCTCCGAGAGAGAGGGGGAGAGAGAGAGTACACGAGGTTCCTGTGACCGCCAGCATTTTTAACACACTCATTTTTAGAGGAGTATTACAGTTACAGGTGTGCCTAGAGGCCTCAAGCGAGGATCACAGATCTAGTGTGTGAGGTAGTAAGCTAGGCAGTATCAGTTTTCTGCTCTGAAGTGCTTCCAATGCAGGGGTTACTTTACTGATAGCTTAGTGCCCTCCCTCCACTTTAGGAAAATTAGCATATTTTTGCTAAAAAGCAGAACACTCTGCATAAACCCAATGAGATGTAGAATCCAGTGGAATTTGCTTCTGCAATCACCAGCATGTCGTAGATCCTGATATCATATGTTGGAAACGTCATTCTCGGGACCAGCGCAAGAGATGCATTGCCTCAAAATGCAGCTGACGCTGTACCAGCTCCAGGAATGAGTGTTCTCCAGTGTGTAGGGTTACATTACTGAACGAAACACTGCACACAAATTCATTCTGCAGTAATGATCCTTTTCAGACAGCAAGATTCATAGCTTGTCGTTGGCTATAAATCTAGATGCTGAGCTTTGTTGCCCATTAATTGGCATATGTATTTATAAAAAATCTAATTAAAGCTGTCACATTATCACTTTATGTATCTTGCATTATACACCGCTGATGTGCTGCACACATAATAAAGCAAATGACTGTTGTCTGATCATTCAGTCACTGATTGTGAACAGAAAATGTGAAAAGCTTCAAGAATGTATTAACTTGTTCTCCTCTGGCAGGTTACTCAGCTGAGCCCATACATGGCTTGCGAATCAGTTTGTGTCACACTTCCCTAAAGAAATAGTGTCATAAAACGGAAGGGAAATGGGAAGCAGATTGCACCATACTGGGAGTCTTCACACCAGTGACATCCCAAAGAGCATTACAGAGCCCCATGTTAGGTATTGGACATACAGCAAGCCACGTAGGCCAATACCCAGCCACTGCAGCTCAGCCACAGTGCATAGGCTTTACAGAACATTTCATTGAGAGAGGGGGATGTCGTGGTAAGAATGACATCATCCCAGAATCCTTACCATGACAACAACATAATGTCATAGCAAGGCCACTGGGTCTCTTTCACCACCATTCCCTTCTTGCTTTGAAAATGCCCCAGGGGCTCCCAATCTCTCTGGACAGCCAGGGTAGATGTGAACAAGGGAGCTCAATTTCACATCTCAGCTGGAGTATGGCAGACTTGCCAGTGTCTGCAGTGGGTCCGAGCCCAGGTGCTGGCTCAGAGCTGGAAGGGATTGCCTCGTGTCCTCACTGTTCACTGAAATGTTACCACGGTGCCTACATACTTCTTAATTACATGGAGAGGCTGTGGCTAAAAAGACTTGAGTGTTTCAGACAAATTTGTTAAACAGAAATAATCACCTCTCTGCTGTAGCATCACTTCATCTATAAACCTGCGACTCTCCTAATTCAGTGTCAGAGCCCCCCGACCTAAACCCTCAGCACAATTTGTTTCACACGTAACAGTATCTCCATAGCAGAATTGGTCCCTGACTGGAACCAGCAGCATCTTTTCTGGGGGAGAGACCTGACAGAGGTAATATGCTACTGTCTGTTTAGTGAATGGGAAGGTAAAAGTGTTCATCATAAACCAGCTTAGGAGAGAAACTGGTGAACTGTGGAAACCCCCAATTAAAGAGAGAAAACAATCTGGGCAGCAAGCAAGTCAGGGGACTGCCAAGAGCCACAGCAGACAAATGTGCCACTTCACCCACTTGAATCCACGTTCAGGTTGATTGTCTGACTCTGTGCCTCAGAGTGCGCTTAGCTACTCTGAACAAATGGGAAAGCATCACTCAGGCAATAGACACTCTGCAAATGGCCAGCTCCCCAATTCAGGCGTGGAAATTGTACCTTGCTAGCTATCATTTACCGATGTGCATCTCCTCCAGGAGACTGGGTGCCCACCAGCCTCTGCAGACAAAACCAGCTATCCAAAATGGAGATGTGCCAGTTTAGAAGCCAGCTGGACACTCATGTGAAAAATGTCCTTCTCCATGATCCAAAGTCCGGTGAAGCAAAGCAGAAGGGAGCAAGGCAGCATGTCATGCTGAGGTCTGACCTCTGTGATCCATCTATTTGACAAGGCAGACAAATTCCAGTTCAGCTGCCATCCCTAACTATGATGGAAAGACAATTCCTCAGATGTCATGGCTACACACTGGCAAGGCAGAAGAGACAGCACTCAATTATCACTTCTTCCATCTAGCCAGACTTGTGCATTGGCTAGACTGGCTGACGATAGTCCCACAAATACAGTCTCAGTGGCGACAGCAATGACACTTTCCAGGCCAGCTATTTTGGTGGTTCAAATCCAGGCACTCAGGATTTGCCTGATGCAAAGCTCACAGAAATCAATGGAAAGACTACCTTTGCCTTTGCCTTCAGTGGGCTTTGGATCAGACCAGAGCCCTTCCCTGGGACTCCATGTGCTGTTTGCTGACTTGCAATGATAGCCCCAAAAGGGACTTTCTTTTGTGCCCTGAGCAGACATGCCAGATTGCAGCTTTATCCCCATTTGTGCTTGGTCCACACACACCAGTGTATAATGTGTTGTTAAACGCCATGTGTCAGATCTCTTCACTATATCTGCAAGTGGGCACTTGGAAATTATAGCTCCTGATCGCACTCAATCACAATGCGACTGCTGAGCTACCAGTTTAACTGAAATCCCTAAGTGAGCTTTTACATTCCTACCAGCAAATAATTGACTTACGGCTAGAAAGGTGTGATACCCAATATACCTTTGGAGATTCCTGGCGTGGCGTGGCTGTGAATAATGCACCGGCTCATTCATAATCCATAAGCAATATTATATGAAAATTATTCAGCAAATCTACTTTAATAGCCCAATTTAGGAGCCTCTCTGTCCTGTAGATGACAGAATAATTTAAAAAATATTAGCTGTCACATCCAATCAGTTTGAGGGAGCAAGAAGAACTCAGCCCATGACTTACTGAGGGCTACTAATTCATCCGGCTAATATGCCGTAAAAAGCAGTGACTCTGCTTTGATTTGGACATAAATCTTTTGAGGTCAGAGGCTGGTTTTAGGCTGTTTGCAGGGAATTCCGCACACTGCTCTCAGATAGCTCCCTTCCCAAGCTTGATCCCAGATAACAACCTAGTATTACCCCCGATCTTCATGGGCTTGGAGGGCAGGGGGGCACCATTTATCTTCCCAGGCCCCATAACCTCCAACATATTTGCCTCTCAGCTAGAAGAGCTCCTCTTCCCAAAGCAGCGTCTGTTCCCCAACTTCACAAGCTCCATCTACTGCAGACAAAGGTGAAAATCTTTCACCTTCAATAACCAGTGTCTGTCTCCATGTGTTTTAACATCGCTGGGCCTGTAAGGAGAGTACAATTAAAAGAGAACCTGCACTGCATGATGGGGCACCTGGTTGGGGGAGGGGTGATTTGGGAAATAGGTTATGAATTCTGGTTGATATTGTGAAGTTATTATGCAATTTCTGTATCATAGACTCATAGAATATCAGGGTTGGAAGGGACCTCAGGAGGTATCTAGTCCAATTCCCTGCTCAAAGCAGAACCAACCCCAACGAAATCATCCCATCCAGGGCTTTGTCAAGCCTGACCTTAAAAACCTCTAAGGAAGGAGATTCCACCACCTCCCTAGGGAACCCATTCCAGTGCTTCACCACCCTTCTAGTGAAAAAGTTTTTCCTAATATCCAACCTAAACCTCCCCCACTGCAACTTGAGACCATTACTCCTTGTTCTGTCATCTGCCACCACTGAGAACAGTCTAGATCCATCCTCTTTGGAACCCCCTTCCAGGTAGTTGAAAACAGCTATCAAATCCCCCCTCATTCTTCTCTTCTGCAAACTAAACAATCCCAGTTCCCTCAGCCTCTCCTCATAAGTCATATGCTCCAGCCCCCTAATCATTTTTGTTGCCCTCTGCTGAACTCTTTCCAATTTTTTCACATCCTTCTTGTAGTGTGGGGTCCAAAATGGGACACAGAACTCCAGATGAGGCATCACCAATGTTGAATTGAGGGGAATGATCAAGTCCCTCAATCTGCTGGCAATGCCCCTACTTATACAGCCCAAAATGCCATTGGCCTTCTTGGCAACAAGGGCACACTGTTGACTCATATCCAGCTTCTCGTCCACGGTAACCCCTAGGTCCTTTTCTGCAGAACTGCTGCCCAGCCATTCAGTCCCTAGTCTGTAGCAGTGCGTGGGATTCTTTGGTCCTAAGGGCAGGACTCTTCACTTGTCCTTGCTGAATCTCATCAGATTTCTTTTGGCCCAATCCTCTAATTTGTCTAGGTCCCTCTGTATCCTATCCCTACCCTCCAGCGTATCTACCACTCCTCCCATCTCCAGCCGTTGGGGATTTTTGTTGCTGGCAGTCACTGATGGGCCACATACCATCATATGCTGTCCCATCATACCATCCTTTCCATAAACTTAACAAGCTCAGCCTTGAAGCCAGTTAGGTGTTTTGCCCCCACTGCTCCCCTTGGGAGGCTGTTCCAGAACTTCACTCCTCACATGGTTAGAAACTTTTGTCTTATTTTGAGCCTAAACTTATTGATGGCCAGTTTATAGCCATTTGTTCTTGTGTCCACTTTGGTGCTTAACTTAAATAACTCTTCTCTCGCCCCAGTATTTATCCCTCTGATGTATTTATATAAAACAATCTTATCTCCCTTCAGCCTTCTTTTGGTTTGGCTAAACAAGCCAAGCTCTTTGAGTCTCCTCTCTAAAAGTAGGCCTTCTCTGCACTTGTTCAAGTTTGAATGCATCTTCCTAAAACACAGGAGACCAGAATTACACACAGTATTCCAGATGAGGTCTGACCAATGCCTTGTATAATGGTACTAACACTTCCCTGTCTCTGCTTGAAATATCTCACCTGATGCACCCCAGGACCATGTTAGCCTTTTTCAGGGCCACATCACATTGACAGCTCATAGTCATCTTTCGATCAACCAATATGTCCAGGTCTTTCTCCTCCTCTGTCATTCCCAGCTGATAAGTCCCAAGCTTATAGCAAAAATTCTTGTTGTTAGTCCCTAAATGCAGGATCTTGCACTTTGCTATTCTATATCATCCCATTTTTCGTACTCCAGTTTACAACGTCAGCTAGATCTTCTTGTCTGATAGTCTGGTCATCCTCCATGTCCCCCAAAGAAGTAAACTGTGAACTCAGAACAGCAGAGTTGTGAGAGAAAGTATGTTTATGCTATAGAGGGTGTCAGCACAGAGTCCAGGGAAGGGGCAGTTGGACCCATGTGGTTACTGTCTTCTGATACCATTGCTTGGGCATTGCACCTTGTCCCTGTTCTGGACATGGGTCCCCCTCAGAGGAGACATCATCATGGCCCAGGTATGTGAGTTCTCAAGGCACATCAGCTCAAGAGACTGTGTCATAAAGTTTGTTAATTAAAGCTTTGGCTTCTGGCTCGAGCCAGCTGTATATTTTCGCAGTGCCATAAAGCTAGCTGGTTGCTGCTGAAAGTTCCGAAGGTCTCAACTGCCCACTAGGACATCACTTGTGGAGCGTTGTTGGACATTTCCTAGTGCTCCTATGTTAGACATTTTCCTATGGAAAAGAGATGGAGCTCTAGCTAACCATCACAAGAATAAAATCCTAGCGAGGAGTCTGTTGCCAAGGCTGATCCATCCATCTCACTTTAAAGGGAATATAAAGACATACCGTAATACGCCAGTGCCCTACCCAGGAGGCACAGTGTTCTTCCATGCATGTAGGTTTTTGTTTCCCTGAGCATCTGTCTCTGAATGTCCTCGCTGGGCTGGTTTTGTATCCATCTGCCCTGAGATGTTTTGTTCCAGGTAAGGATGGGTAGCGGGCTCCTAACATCTGCCTCATGTTCACGGAAATGATCTGAGATATTGCAGACAGCAGGCAGCAAGATTCTCATGCAGATGGACAGAACCCACAACAGCACACGTTTGGCGCTTGATGTGTCTGCCAAGCTGGTATGGAGAGAATGTCCAATTAGCTTTCTTTGCAGAACCTCCTTGAAAGAAAGCTTCAGACACTGAGAATCAGGCTATTTCACGTTCGAATCCATAGTGTGCCATTAACATGAAAAAAAGGCCACACCACCAAAGTCAAATAAGGTATAAAAATAAAGTATTTATGGCTCATATGTTTCTAAAGATTTCTGGTATCATTTTGGGCTGCTTTACTCATGCAGAGCCAGAAAGCTAGCTATTTCTTGACAGGACAGAGACGGAAACTTGCTCCTCGTACTGGTGTTAGCTGGTAATACTGCGAGGAGAAATTCCTTCTCTCCCCAGCCTGGTGACCACTTTGTGACTAGTAGCATGAGGATTGCTATCCTGTGACAGATTGACTACTCTGAGCTGAGAAATCCCGTTCAAAATTCATGGCTGTAAGAAAATGTGCAGAGACACTGTGAGCCTAAGTGCCCCACGATGCCAGCTGACAAGGGGTTCACTGTTGTGTAACAGCAACTCCTCACAGGCCTGGCACACTCGCTACACCTAGCACATTGCTTTCAGAGTATTTAGCGCTATAGATGATCACGTGGAGGCTTAAATGGAAGCCAGCATCACAGCTCTTCCAAATAGTGTCGTAAGACGTATGTACGGATGGTATCTAAAGAGCTGCGTATATGTACTAAAATACGTTTGAAAATCTGTCACCAAAGAGGAAAAACAGGTGTCTTCAAGATGTTTAGTGCTGTCAAATGTAAACGAAGCATTGAAAGCCAACACAATGGACTGCCCATTTACCTACAGCATCAGCAGGAGAGGGTAACACCAGAAAGAACAAGCCTTGAAGGTTAGGCTTGACCAAGAGCTCTCAAACTTCATTGCATCACGCCCCCCTTCTAATAAGAATTACTACTACAGGAGGGGGGACCTGAGCCTGCCCTAACCCTGTCACCCGGGGGGGGGGGGGAGCCATAGTCCCTCTGCCTCCAGGTGGGGGGGGAGTGAAGGCCAAGCGCTTCAACCCCAGACGGGGCCTATAACCTGAGCCTTGCCCTCCAGCCCCTTGGCCCCAGCCCCGCCCCCAGCAAGTCTAATCCAGCCCTAAAGACTCCATTAAAACAGGGTGGTGACTCACTTTGGGGTCCTGACTCACAGTTTCAGAACCTCTGGGCTTGACTATGTACTAAGACAATGACCTCTAGGGGGAGGGGTGTGGGGAAGCAAAGAAGACCCCCATTTATTTTGTACCTGAGGCTGTAAATGGACAGCACATTTACATTAATGAAAAAAGGATGCTAAGCAGGCTAGGCTGAAAGGCTGCCAAACACATTTGGAGCGATGTAAGCGTCTTTAGACAGCTGATTACCCTGGTAAAGCTACGGTAAGTCTCTAGGAATCAAGTCATAGGAGCTGAGCCTGAAGGAAATCAAACAGACTGATATGTATGCCATTCCTCTGGGGCCAGCTGCCCTGGTATTTCTGTGAGTGTTCAGGCTGCAAACTACCAGAGAACACTTCAGAGGGGCTCGAGGACTAGGATGCAACAAACATTAATCTGCAAAGCCAAGAAAGGGCTGGCATAGCCCAGAGGAGCGTAGCAGACTGGCAGTGTCAGGGAGCTGACAACCAGTTAAACACAACCAAGTCTCTCTCTTGCTGGAGGCGGGGGCGTAACAAGAGGTTCACAGTCCTGAGTGCCCTGAAAACTGTCGCGACACCACAATCTGGTGTCAAAAAAATTCTGCCAGAAGCTACTGACTTTGGGAATGGGGATTAGAGAACATTAAACTTGTTTGCAAGGTGGCTGGCGCAGGGAAAGCAGAGAATTACAGATGGTAATTAAAAGGCCTTTCGAAATAACATTCAGTGAGAGACTCAAGAGGGAAACCAAACCTATTTGCTGAGAAAATCTAATACCAGACTGTTGAGTGAGACTGAACCCCCCAATGAGTAATGTGGTGGAGCCAAGACGCTTTCCCAAGTATGGAACGTGAGACACTTCAATGTCACTCTGCCAATGGCAAAGATAATCCAGGTCTCTTCAGGACAACCTGAGGGCATGATTCCAAGGAAGAGAGGGGTTATGGAGAGATGGTGTCAGTTGGATAGCCAAGCTGATGGACAATACATTACAAACTCCTAGCTTCTATGGGTCAGAGTTAAGGTGATGGTGTTAGGATGCAATATATATTCCTTTATATGTGGTAAGCATCATCATCTCTTTGTTTGTTACCCAGACACTGTAAGATTGATGATTCCCTTAACTAATCATCTCCAAGGCCAGCTCCAGGCCCCAGCATGCCAAACGCGTGCTTGGGGCTGCATGCCGCAGGGGGTGCTCTGCCGTTTGCCAGGAGGGTGGCAGGCGGCTCCGGTGGACCTCCCGCAGGCGTGCCTGCAGAGGGGTCTGCTGGTCCCCTGGCTCCGGTGGAGCATCCGCAGGCACGCCTGCAGGAGGTCCACCGGAGCAGCGGGATCGACGAGCGGCAGAGCACCCCCTGCGGCGTGCCGCCGTGCTTGGGGTGGCGAAATGACTAGAGCCGGCCCTGCTACCAAGATTGGGATACGTTTGATACCTTGAACTCTGCAGCTCTATTGGTCACTGATGCCTTCAAGTCTCTTCAAAGGAAGACAAAATGCAGACTAACTAAAATGCACCAAAGGCCAACAAACTGGACAAGTAGAGAGCTGTCATTTCTCCCCATGATGCCATGGGTGAATCAAGTGGGACAAACCCTGCTGCCAATTTAAAATCAAACATTTAAATGAAATAACATTTAGTTACTGCAGCTTCTTTGGTGGAGAGAGCTCCCCACTTCTAGATAGCTCATAAATTACACAATCTGGAGACTAACCAGAGACAAGCAGAAAGATGTGACATTGATGCATGAGATGCAGGTTACAGGAATTGATGCTATCTCCCCTTCTTGATTTTGCAAAAGGAAAATCATTAGATGCTATTAGTAATGTTGGAAAAACTTCTATCCCTGCAGGGCAAATTGGCCTGTGTACTTGCCATGGTTTCCTTCTCTCTCTCAGGGCCAGAGCAGCCATGCTTAGCAGCCAAACAAGGAAAAGGCAAGGTTTGAGGGATGTTGTTTGAACCAGTTCAAATAAAATCTACCAGCTGGTCACTTGGGCACAGCATTGGGGTGGACTGACCCTGGTAGGGGAGAATGAGGGCAGTAATTTCAAACACAAAGTTATTGGTGCTGGGGCTTCCCTGCACGGACTGCATAAGACTGAGCCAATGTCCAGACATTGCTTTAAAACATAAGGTCAAGCAGAGAGCAAGGGAAGCGGGGAAAGCCCTAAGGTATAAATCTGCAGCTCTGTGGGAGGAGGCAAAAGGGACCCTAAATAATCTACTTTCCTTCCCACTGGGGCATGGCAGGGGCCAAACCTCCTGCCCTGCCCTGCCCCAGCAGACTCATTAATCTCTCTCTAAATGGTCTCAGTGCCACTAGATGGGACAGAGCACCACACCCAGGAGTGTGTGGGTTACACCTGGACCTGTTTCATGCTCCCCTTGCTGTAGCTCTGCAGGCATACCTATGCACCCTTTGCAGTCATACAAGCCAGCTCCTGCACCCCAGATACCGTGGAGCCAACCTGACTTGGGATCTCCCTAGGATTGCAAGTCCTTCAGCTGGACTCTCAAACCCATGTGTAGGTGCAGGAACGGCAGTGACTCACCATGGAGCGGCTGCAGGGAGACAGTCACTGCAGCTCACAACACCCCACAGCCCTGTAGAGACTAGTCTGCTGGCATTACTTTGGGAACTGGGCTGCTTGCAAGCAGATAAGCCCTGAGTGCTGCTGCTTGGCTTGTTTCAGCGTCCAGGCTGCCATATTTACTGCAATCCCGGTAATGAGGAATGGCTTTTGAAAAGCCTCTTCAGCTGCCCCAAAGGATCTCTTCTTAACGCCAGCAAGCTGCTTCTGCATCACTGGTACTCCGACAAGCAAGCTGCACTTCTCCCGCCTGTCCTCCACTTTTCCAGGCCCTGCTGTGCTTTCCATCAGCAGCACTGGCGTGAGACACATGCTTGAGAAGGGCTCTCTGCCTGGCACGGAGAGGGACATGATGCCCCAACAAGAAGGCAGTCCAAACTCCCAGAGCAGCACTGGTAACTCCTTCAAACTTCCCACTCCTCAGGAGGGTGCTGTGCAGCCCTGAGTGCCCAGCCTCAGTCATTCAAGAGCCGCCTCTCTGTGGGGCCTCACTCTCAGACAGTGAGAAGGGGCATCCTGCATTCCCCACGAGGCTGAATGGACCCAGAGTCTCTCTCAGTAAGCACAAACAAAGTCTTCTCCTGCTGGGTCAGAGGTAAGAGGCCCACCTGCTGTCAGTTCTTCCGTAACCGAAGTGCCAATTGGGAGGGGAGCTCAACATGCTTTTTGCAACTTCTCAAGAACTTTCTATTTACAGAGTCACTGTCAAACGTAAGTAAAATGCTGCCCATTTACAGACAAGCGTTACACTAGGCTGACAAAATGAAACATTCCATGATGACAACGTACAGCTGTCCTTGGACATTCCAGCCACAGGAGTGGTTATCCAAAGCAAGGCTGTGGCCCTGCCACATCTCTGGTTGTCTACTGCAGTCCCACTGACAATGTTTTTCCTAGCCCTGCTTTGCCTGTTATTAATGCACACACTGAGACTATTTTCCAAGAAACAAAGTCCTGTGTGACTCTCCGCTAGCACAGAACATGAGAAATACAAGTGACTGTGCAGTGGCAAGCAGCAGAACCCAACATTATCCTTCGGCTTAAAGGCACTATCAACTTTTCAATGTCAACTGACTCAATCGGAAAGTCAAATCTCAAGCTCCTGGTGAGGAGCAGACTGGAAAATGCTCTTGAAGGACAAAACTCCTCTTACGCCTGTCCAACACAGCATATTATTTTATTCTATTAAACAGATGTGCATGTGGAACAGATAAGATCCTTGAGGTCTGATGTGGGCTCAAGGGTGGAGAGAGTTGAGTGTCAGGATGAGGACAAAATCCTGATTAAGAATATCTATATCTATCTATCTATATATATATATATATATAAAATAATATGTGTGAGAGGGACTGACTTAGGTACTACTTTGACACTGAGATGATAAAAGAAATATAATTAGATTTAATTAAAACCTGCAATAGTTACCAATCAGGAAAGCTTAAATTCCACACCCTCACCAATGCAGCAGAAACATCATTTCTGCAAGGCAAATCTCCTCTAGGCTGCTGTGATGTAACGAGGCCCTCACTCGCTATATTACTGTGGTAAATGGAAAGAAGAAATGGGGACACGGCAGTGTGGTTTGTTTGGGGTGTTTTGAAATTAGTTCTGTGATCATCATCCTTTTCTCTGGCTTTGCCCCAGACGAGAGCTCTGCTCCCAGGTAATAGTAGATGTAGTGACAAATGTACTGCTGCTCTAATTAAGATATCAGTCTGCTGTGTTGTGATGATAAGGGTCAGAACTGATAACACCACTTTGAAGGTGAACAAATGATGTTGCTTTCTGATCCTTGTGATTTAAATGCTAAATAATATTGCCTTTTCTTTTTATTTTTGCAAAAGTGCCGTTCTAGGTTTAGAGGTTTACACATCCCTGAGATTCTCTTTCACTGTTTTGATCTGCTTAATAAGCAAGCTTATGCTGGAATTAGTTGGACTAACTAATAAACCATCATAAAAACATTAAGAGTGGCTATTCTGGGTCAGACCAAAGGTCCATTTAGCCCAGTATCCGATCTTCCAACAGTGACCAGTGCCAGATGTTTCAGAGGGAATGAACAGAGCAGAGCAATTATTGCATGATCCATTCCCTGTCATCCAGTCCCAGCTTCTGGTCTCATGCAAGATGATCAGGAAGCAAGGTGTTTAATCAGTACATCATCTTGGCCCCCCTCTCCATTAATGAAATGGCCCACACATGCTACCAAAACCAACAGGCTGAGATAAATCTAGAGACTTTTTTTATCGTTATAATGACAGTTATTTGTCATTGCAGGTTAGGTTAATGGCAAATGCAAAGCACAGAAGTCTAGCTGGTTATCAACAGCAGGCAGAGGATTCTATACTTTTGACATAAAACATTTATGATGGGAAGTGACCTCTTAGCTGAAACACAGATGTCAATAAAACATGCTCCCTGAACCAAAAGTCCAACCAAAAAATGCAATGTATAAAAAGCACACAGTAATTTGTAATGTTCAGTGCTCACTCAGGCTTCATCTCAAAGGGGATGAAACTAAGCCAAAGAAAATGGCCACTGAGTGTCAGGAGATATGTCCTGGCAATGACCTAACACTGCAATTAAACACCCACAGCTGGCGCATCAGCTGACTTGGACTCATAGGGCTTGGGCTATGGGGCTAATTCCCTAGCCTCTGTTAATCAGAGGATGGAGATGGATGGCAGGAGAGAGATCACTTGATCATTGCCTTTTAGCTTCACTCCCTCTGGGGCACCTGGCATTGGCCACTGTCGGTAGACAGATACTGGGCTAGATGGACCTTTGGTTGACCCAGTACAGCCATTTCTTATGTTCTCAATTGTGGGGTAGATGTTCAGGCTTGGGCTGGAGCCTGGGCTCCGGGACCCTCTCACCTCATGGGATCCTCTCCTAGTGCTCTGGCAGTAGGGATGAATGCTGGCCATACTTTTGGCAGGCACTGGCTTTCCATCAGGGCCGCATCTAGAGCTGTGAAAGTTTCGTGAGGCCTGGGGTGGGGTTTTGGTATGATTCTGGGCTTTGAGAAGCTTGAGGCTAGGCCAAAAATCTGCCACCAGGCAGCAGAACAGGGATTTCCCTTTAACCCAGTGCACTCTGGTCTGAAGAATGGAGAGGCAGCATAAGGGAGGAGAGGTCTTCAATTGCATCAGAAGGTTGGGGAAAAGTAGGACATCTGTCATCATAAGATACCTGACATGGAAGCTGCCCAAAATAATCAGACACCCCTTAATGATATCAGGAGGCTGTCAGCCCACTCTGGAAGACCCCCGTTAATGTCAGGTAAGGTACTCATAGCAGGATGGGGGAAGAGGCCCTGGCTAAATGCAGACTCTAGGTGAGTGGCGTTATAATGAAACAGGTGAAACTCTCCAGATTCCTCTGGTTTGTCCAAGTTTGTGGCTTGATTTTTTTGTTCTGTTCAAATCAAGATGAAACTTGAGACTGAGAAAAGGGCTGCAAAACTGAATAAAAGCTACTAATAATTATCTGGAACCCTGGCAAACATACCCCAACAGGTTTCACACAGGCCTAGTCATTAGCATGATCAACATCCCATGTGCACTTCTCTGTGCAACAAATGGCTTATACAATCCAAGTCCTCGTGATAGCTTTGTCAGTACCCAAGAGAGGCTGGAGCATCAGCTCTTACCCATCTGACTATTTAATTTATACACAAACTTTAATTAAATTAACCTTGGCCTATTAAGGTTTTGCTGAGCAGGCAGGTTCCCAGCCCTTGTTTATTCTATGTTGTTTGTGAAATGAAACAACCGCTTGCTACTCCAACTAGATAAAGCTTAGAGGCCCATTTGAAACATAGGATTGAGATCAATAACTCAGTTGTGAAAGCTGTAATCCTACCCATCCCCCACATCTTCTCCCTCCTCCCTTAGGAAACAAGGCTGCTTACAGATAAATAATTACTTGTCTGTATGTATTTACTGGTCATCCGTATGCACAAAAATGAAGACAGTAATTCACGTTTTATCTCTCACTGTTTGTAAACAGTTGCTGTAAATACAGCAGGCAGCCTTTTTAATCAAGAGTATTTATGCTAAAACAAATATAAGACCACATGTTAAGCAAGTTCACACTTAACCAAAATGTACAGGTAATGTAACTTGCCCAGGTGATCCAGATACTAAAAACTCCAAAAGAGCTGTCAGAAAATCTAATAGCAAGGTATTATCCCACAGAGCCATTGCTGTAAATCTTTATCTAAAACAAAACTGTACGCTGAAATAAATGTTTAAATCAGGTTATTGATGAATTTGAAACAGACTTCTTTTTCCTAATTAGGTCAGTAAAAGCATCTCCGTAAGAACCTGCTGGAATAGTGGGTGTCTTGTGCACGTGTACAGGAGCATTAGCATCCGAGATGTACGCCATCAGCCTCTTTGCATCAATTGCCTTCACTCAGGCACATGTGCATACATGGGTATTTCTGTCTTTCCAAACAGTGGACTCTGGCTTTTCACCACGGTGCTATCTAACCTGATCAGGCTATGTCCATTGGGGAAAGTATCCCTTTTCTAGCTTCCAGTCTCGCTTCCATGATTAAACTGCTGCATTCCATGGACCTAAACTCTTTCAGAGCAAAGGTTCCACTTGATTAAGGCACTTAAGCAAGTTCCTAACTGTATCATCTTAGCCCTGTTGAACTCAATGACATGGCTCGTGTGTTTGAAGCACGTGATGGATCAGGGCCGAAATGCTGAACTCTATAGTAATTTCTTCACATATAAGAACTCCCGCTCATCCAGCTGAGAACAAGTCTCATCATCATAGTGCAGAAAATGCCTGCAGCAGCCAGTGGTCTACCTACACTAAGGCACCTTGCTCTGCTAACACCAATGCAGCTGAACTTGTGGTAGCAATGGTGGGCACCCCAGAGAAGTGCAGTGTTCTGCTGCTTCCCTTGGATCAGATCTCTGAGGTGAGCATTAGTCCCTGTGCTCTTTGCACTGAGGAAGACGCAGTCTCAGCCAACATTTTACAGACTTGCAAGTGGTTTCAAACCCCCTTAGAAGGACACCAGGATGGAATGCAGGCTCCAGATGGATAGCAGCACTATCTGCTGACTCTGAATTAACAAGGGTCCAGTGTAATTAAGTGAAAACACAGATCATAAAATACTGGCCTGCACTTAAATATAATAATTAAACTGTTTGGTGTAGGGGATACCATGCAAAAATCATTCTGCTAACTCAAACTTCAGGCAGGTTCTCACCACCCAGATAGAGCTAGGAACAGACCAATGTCCAGTCCATCTAGATTTTTAAATAGCTTTCAAAGCATTGCAGCTAAAACAAAACCCGGTAATGATAATCTTACTGGGGGAAAGCAAAAAAGTATCCAAGTCCGCTAACGCTTTTGCTCTGGACCAACATTCTGGGCTTAACAGATACTTTAGCTGAGGTGAATTACTTTAGTTAAAGATGAAGATGCACCTTTAACTGACCAAGCTGTCCCTTGAGCTCTGCTGTCTTTGGTAGAAAGCATTCCTCTTGGATACGAAAGCAAATCTCAATCCATGCCTCTTCCTGACAGATTGAATACAAATTTGCACAATGTCTCATGTTCTTTTAAATTCTTCCATAGAACCATTTTGGTCTAACAGTAACTCTGGGCTACTATGCCCACCTCCTTCCTTGTCCAATTCTTCCCATAGACTGTAGGGACAATGATTTGTGAAAGAAGGCTGAAGTGGTTCGGGCATATCTGAGAAAACTATGTTCCTACACAAGCCCTTGATTGGCTAGCTCCTGGCGAAAGACAGAAAAGAGGAGGACAGCAGATGACTTATAAGAAAACCACTGAGAAAGATGCCACTGTCATGGAAACAGCCTACCACAGAGCATAAACATGCCGTTAGACAGATGGAGGTGGAATGACTGGGTTGCCTCGTGTCACAAGGCAAGAGAGCATCTACTAAATAGAAAGATAATTCTGTGCAATGGCCAGTAGAGCTTGACCAAACACCTAACAGTCATTTAACAAAAAAATTGAAAATTTTGAACATTTTTCTATTTTCAAATGTTCAAAACTGCACCTTTTAAAAAAAAATCACAAAAAGATTGGAAACATTCTCAAAATGGGTTTTAGGAAACAAACAAAAATACTACAAACTTCTTGAGATCATACTGAATAATATTTTCAATAAACAATTGAGAAATACTGAAAAGCAACATTTTGAGAGGCAGAGAAGTGAAAAAAATTCAACAATGTTGATGATCTTTTTCCCAAAAAATATTGGTTTTTAGAAAGGACCATTTTTGGTGGAAAAAAAGTTTTATTTGACGTATCTTGACTGTTTCCATAGTCCAGTTCCTTAGATAATTCCTTAGACATTACCAGGCATGCTAGAGTACAGAGGAGAGTAGCTGGGGAAAACCATTTTAGTGTTGAATGTTCCATGCCATAATGGAAAGGAAATTTCCATCCAAAACAAGAGAGAAGGAGCATCCCCCGACTAATGACTCAGACCAAGCCTCTCTCTCAGATGAGTGGCCCAAACTCATGTGATAATTCCTTCGTTCCCAGCCTTACCCGCAAGGTTAGAGGTTGACAATAACACATCTACAGGCACTTCAGCCTCGATTAGAGGGAGCCTAATGGTATGGCCATTGAACAGTGGTGTTACAAAACTGCTGTACACTATGTGGCCTCTTCTGGGCTTTTAACAGGAGACACAGGAAGTGCTTTTCTCTTGAGTGCCATTCCTACCCAAAGCACCGGTCTAAGGAAAGAGTCCGAGAGCACTTTGGGAGGCAGGCTGTGTTTTGTAAAGCAGCATGTGCTTTTCTGGTGTGAATGATGTACTTAGCAGCAGTGATAATAATAATTATTAATCATTATTATTATACATAATTACAAGTGCGCGGGAGCAGTGATAGTTGTTAATATCAGAGGGGCATGTGAAGCTTAATATGTGTTTATAAAGTTGTTCGAGAGCCTCAGACTGATGATGCCACATCAGTGTACAGTAGTTTTGCAATACCTCTATACAATGGGTATGGAGGCAGATGTGGCAGTTGTTCTGACTCAGCAGTGGAGGGCCACTGACTGGCCCCTGTTCTGCTGGTCTCGCTCCTTCCTCCTTTAAAAAAGTGCCTTGGGATGTTTGACCTTCCATGTGGCCACCTACTGGAGCTAAACAAAAGAGACCAAAGTTTCATGTCTTTTCCGGGAGATGTAACATAATGATAATAATCTCCATGCATCTCCTTTTCTAAGCTATAGTTAAGGAAAATTAGTTCCACTTCCAAGACCTTTAAAAGAGAAGATATTCTCCAGTATCACCCTAAACTTATTCAAATCAAGAGCTTCGAGGTGGTTGAGAATATTCCTGCCACTTAATCACAGGATTATCTTGACCTGCCAGTCTGGGGAAGATATTGAGTGGGAATCTAACTCCAACTACTTTCACAGCAATAACATAAGTCCGAAAAAGACTAAAAATGGGAATGCTTCTTAAGTGACAGGCAGGTGTAGAACTCTGCCCCATGGGTGCTATTACCACAAGCATCAAATGTTGGCAGAATTTCTACTGTCGTTTGGCTCCCTGATGGGTTCACTGGCTGCGCCTGCAATGCACTTCCTCCTCCTTCCCCCAAACATTATCCACATGATAGACCAGGGTATATGTGAGCACACACTTTAAAGACTGTATCATAATGCATACTCACAAGGGGGGCAAAGTAAAGTAGACAGGCAGTGTTAATTCTGGCATTTCCTAACTTTTGAGAGCTTGACTTTGTAATCTTAATGTTCTTTTAACAGTTTTGGGTGTGGCTGTGTTATGTATGCAGCTAGTGCAGGCACAGATGATGTCTAAATTACACAGATACACAGGCCTGATTCTCTCTCTCACAGCAGTGAAGTCAGAACTACTTGGGATAGAAATATGAATGGACCTGTACTAATGTAGGTGAGGCCAGGATCAGCATATATATGAACATTTCTAACATAGTGCAACATCTTCAGCAACGCATTGCCCCCTCGGAGGATGAAACAGAAGCTGTGACATCCTTCTCAGCTGCTTGTCTCTCTTTGGTGCATTTATATATGACCCTTCATGTTGCTTTTGCACAGCTTCTGTGCAACTAATTGTGCTGATGTTGGTCTCACATTAATTGGTATTCCAAAGGGGCTCCATAAAATGATTTTACTTGTACCTCCATAAAAATCAGCTTACCTCCAAAGAAAAACATTCTAATTATGAAAAAAATTCATAATCCTGTGTCTAATGGGGAGGCATCTGCTGAAAAAGTCTCTGGATAATTACTGGGAGGTTGTGTGAGAGAGAAAAACAGAGAGAGAGAGAGAGAGAGAGAGAGAATTGGCTACGGGAGTAAAATCTGGAAAACATTAGAGAAGGGCTGGTAGAAAGTCTAATGACTGTAATCATCTGACACATTTGGAGAAGGTTTCTGCACTGACAGAACATTAGACAAGTTCCATTAAAACAGTGGTTTATTGCAGCCTCCAAAAACGCTCCCTTTGCAATCCCAATACCAGACTTCAATTAGCTAATGTCGCCAGTGATTCCAATAGCTTTCTATGAAACACTGAAGTTTCTTAACTACTGTGTCAGATTTTGCTGAGAGAATAAGTTCTTTGAAAAGGAGCAAGTTAACTATAAATCTGCCTATATTGGGCCTATACTGTCATACTGAAGCATTACTCGGCAGGAGTGTACTTACCAAATGGAGAGAGAGAGAGAATATGTATGTGTCTCTCATTTAGGTCCGGTCAACATCTAAAACTTAGGTCAGTCTGATTATGTCACTCAGTTTGTTAGTGGCAATACAAGGCAATAGACGTGAAGGGGCAACGGAATTACAATATACCGCACCAAAAAACAAAACACGCTCTGAGACTTATGGCTTTTGTGTTTGTTACAGCCCCTGCACAGCTGCTGGATGCAAAGTTATCACAATGGAAATGGAGCTAAAACCGAACTACTAATGCCCTGGGGAATCAAAGTGGTGGAACGAGAAGCCATTGAACGTATCATTTCTAGGGAGGATACTCTCTAATGATTGGATTCCAACTCCCCTGGCAGGATGCCTTTGCATCAGCATGCTGAGATTTAGAACAGCAAATGCTTCCCAACATCTACATTCCTCACCAGCTTAATGCAGGCACTCAATGACACCAGTCAGCATTTCTGTACAGGAAATGAGGGGGTATTAATGAGTGAAGGCTTCTTCATTGTCCAGATTGTTGATTTTGTTGCTACCTGTGCTGGCAGCCCACTGAGATGGAAATTCCATCTCCTGGCCATTGCAGCAGAATAACAGGGGCACCCTTTAAAATGCTGCCTTTTTTGTTCAGTTTTGCAATTACATTTCAGTGCTCGTCATTCTCATTGGTTCAGAGAAGCCCTGTGTCCACTCAGGAAATATGGCTATGGAGCATTGGCTAATAGACCAGCCCTGCCCCGGGAGGTCAGCATTCGGCTACAGCCTGCTAAGCAGTTTCCAAGTGGAGCTCTGTGATGGATTCTACCCGTGCCCCTCTTCTGTCACCCTGCACAGGAAAAACCAAAGAGCATTGTTATCTGAAACATACATTATTCTTGTTCTGAGAAAGAGACCGTGAAACTGTTAATGTGACTAAACTCATTCCAGAAGTGATCTCTTCCTTGGCCCTCACCCCTCCATTTTTACAGGATACTTTTCCTTTGCCCTGGTTAATCTGCTAGTTAGGCAGTGTGAGTAATAAGAGACTTAGCAGAATAAACTAAGAGTGTGTTGGTTTTGTAACATAACCCCAGGTGTTTCGCTGTGAGCCCTTCCACTCATTATTCTGAGTTGCTGAGTACACACACCACTTTCTGCCCACTGAACTCTAGATCGAAAGGACAGCTTTCCTTACTGACACTTCTCCCCTAGCCCCAAAGATCTATGTGCATCCTGTAAACCTACAGCCCTTGCTCGTCCTCCTACAGAGTGCAACACCACAGCTCCCTGAGTCACCAGGCCTGATCCTGCACCTTAACATTCAATAGGAGTTTGGCCGTTGGCATCAGTCATAGCCCTGAATACAGAGGGGAGTGCAATTCCTGAGGTCATTCCCAAACCTTGGTATCCTCTACAACCGCCCTAGTGAGGTTGGATGGTGGGTGGGCTGGTCTTGTGGCCCGTTTTCCTTCACTCGTTCGCTCACATCTCCAGGCAGAGTTCCTCTAGGTGGTGGCCGCTAGCTCTTGGACTCCTCTATGGAGCAGCGGCTGTGTCCGCCTCCAGAATCCTGACTCAAAGACACCCACATCCTGTCTCTGTATCATCAGAACGATCAGCTAAGTTTAAAATGTCTACCACAGTCTAAGCTCCCAATGAGCTCCTTTGGGTAATTTGGAATGGTCACTATCAGACTTTGCAGGCTTTTATTTTGCTCCCTGCATAAAAACCTTTCCTGGACAAGCTCCTCCAGGCCTATCGCAGCTTGGCAGTAAGGAGTTGTTTTTTTCTGGAAAGTGATTTGAGCAATCCCCAAATACCAAGAGACTAGACCTGAGCTGAAGGTGTGAAAGCTGGTTGGGCTGGCAAATTCAGGGCCAGGGCCTGGCTTTTTTATAGCAGTCTGGCTCACCAATCAGAGCGAGAGAAAATGGAGTCTTTGTTAGAATTTTCAGTCACTTTGGGATGGGGGTTTAAAGAATGATAAGGTTGCCCTTCTATAAGGACCTTTCACTGAAGGATCTGAAAGTGCTTTAAATACATGAAAGATTGAAACCACACAGCATCCTTATAAGAGTTAAGCATTATTATATCCATTTTACATATGGTAAACTGAGTCACAGAGTTGGTGTAACTTGCTTAAGATGACAGAGCCAGGGCTAGAACCCAGAAGTCCTGTCTTCCACCCACCTACTGTGATCACAATAGTAATTATTTCCCTGTCTTCCTTGTCCTCAGGATGTGGCCGGGGGGGGGGGGTTCCCCCCTCAATGAATCTTCCTCTCCAGTAAAACTTGCCTGTGAATTCCCAGTATTTATGTATCAAAGCCAAATGCAAGTTTCTGTTGCAAGAAGAGAATCATAAATCAGAGTCCTGCCACACTCTCGCAATCAGCAGAATGGGGTTTCAGCTATTTCCCTCTAAACCATTAGTGCAAATGGTGTGCTCATAAAATTAGGTAGCGCTTGTTGTTTCTGAGTACTAATGACCTGGAATTAACAGAAATAACCACGGTATAAACTGGTAATTAATGTTCTCTTTATTCTCCTGCTAACGAGATGAAAACATATTGAGAAAGGATCGTCATTTCTCAGCCCCAAATATGACACTGTTAGCACCATTGTAATGTTCCTCTAATTACCCAGAATTCAGCCAGACTGATTGGCTCAGAATGAAACAGCATTCCGCCATTTCTGCAGCTTCCTAGCTGGAAAGGAGTGGGACCATTTGGCAAGTTACTGGATTGAGTAGGAATTTGAGGGAATATGAAGTAGAAACATCAGAGTTATTCTACCAGGAAAAAGCGGTGGTCCCTCTAATGCAGATGCAGTAGCTTGTCTCTGGAATTCCAAAATTCCCAATAATGAACTGGGTCAGTTGTGCTATACAATTTTTAACACTATTTAGGCCCAGATAACCCAGCCATGACCGAGGCCCCATTGTGCTGGGGGTGCTGCACAGAGGACTATTCAAGACAGTCCCGGTCCTGAAAGATTTTACAATTGAATATTAAGGACTGGGATGCAGAAGACTGAACATTAGAATTTTTTCCTGACTGTGGTAGGAAAACACTAAGGCCTGGCTTGTGACAGTCACTTGTAGAGCTGTGGATGTTAACAGTTATTAAATCATTGTTACACTGCTGATATCAGAAGTGCCTACGGATCTCAGGACATGCCACTCTATAAACAACTTGGACAGAGCAGAAGAAGAGCTGTGTGTAGCTCGAAAGCTTGTCTCTTTCCCCAACAGAAGTTGGTCCATTAAAAGATATTACCTCATCCACTTTGTCTCTCAGACTCAGAAATTCTTGTCCTTATAAAGAGCAGATAAAAGGGAACTTCTAACTTCTTTACACTGTGTGAAGCTGCAGCTTAAATCCCCACATGCTGATTGTGGTAGCTTTGTTGATTACATACTGTAATATTGTGATGTTTATTTGGAATGCTCTAAAAATCCTTTGGCTGCCCAGACTTTGGAAACCTCATGACATTATTAAGCTCATGGATCCTGTTAGTTCAATCTGGCCAAATTCCCTTCACCCACTCTCCGAGCACAAGCCATCTTTTGGAGGCTGAAGAAATTTTTTTTTTTTCCTGACAATTGGACGTCATGGCAAAGAAGGGGGGGAGGTGATTTTGTGCCTGAAAATGTACACAGTCATGGCAATTATGCAAGGCTGCATCTTGGTAATTCAGTGCGAGCCCACTGCACAGTTCATTGACAAGAAGAAACCAGGCCCTGTGAGAGTAGGAATGCCAGCATTGTTATGAGAAAGTTACATACAGTACTGTGAAACCCAGGGACGTGCCAGGGGAAGGATCAGAGCAGGAAGGAAGATGTGATTTGCCAGACCAGTGGGGAAAACATCAATGTTTCTCTCCCTAAAACCTGCCTAGGAACCTAGAACAATAGGTGATTCTATAAACAGGTGGAAGGTAGCAGCCAGGGGTGAGCTGTGTGCCTTGCACATAATGTTACCAGTTGTAGCTCTCTCTCCATTTCATCAGAAACCCAAGCAGCTTATTCTCCTCGTCATGACAATCAAAATATGCACTTCTGTGCATATTTCAAACTTTGCTTCCTCCTGAAACTAAGGACAATGGGAGTATCCACTTCCCAATGTGTGAGACACCTTGCGTGAAGAATCTCAGATTAACTGAGGTTGAAATCCACATTCCCCATGATAAACCTGCAATGCTGGAATTCAGGTTTCATAGACTCATAGACTCTAGGACTGGAAGGGACCTCGAGAGTTCATCGAGCCCAGTCCCCTGCCCTCATGGCAGGACCAAATACTGTCTAGACCATCCCAGATAGAATTTATCTAACCTACTCTTAAATATCTCCAGAGATGGAGATTCCACAACTTCCCTAGGCAATTTATTCCAGTGTTTAACTACCCTGACAGTTAGGAACTTTTTCTTAATGTCCAACCTAAATCTCCCTTGCTGCAGTTTAAGCCCATTGCTTCTTGTTCTATCATTGGAGGCTAAGGTGAATAAGTTTTCTCCCTCCTCCTGATGACACCCTTTTAGATACCTGAAAACTGCTATCGTGTCCCCTCTCGGTCTTCTCTTTTCCAAACTAAACAAACCCAATTCCTTCAGCCTTCCTTCATAGGTCACGTTCTCGAGACCTTTAATCATTCTTGTTGCTTTTCTCTGGACTCTCTCCAACTTCTCCACATCTTTCTTGAAATGCGGTGCCCAGAACTGGACACAATACTCCAGTTGAGGCCTAACCAGCGCACAGTAAAGCGGAAGAATGACTTCTCGTGTCTTGTTTACAACACACCTGTTAATGCATCCCAGAATCACGTTTGCTTTTTTTGCAACAGTATCACACTGTTGACTCATATTAAGCTTGTGGTCCACTATGACCCCTAGATCTCTTTCTGCCATACTCCTTCCTAGACAGTCTCTTCCCATTCTGTATGTGTGAAACTGATTGTTCCTTCCTAGGTGGAGCACTTTGCATTTATCTTTATTGAACTTCATCCTGTTTACCTCAGACCATTTCTCCACTTTGTCCAGATCGTTTTGAATTTTGACCCTGTCCTCCAAAGCAGTTGCAATCCCTCCCAGTTTGGTATCGTCTGCAAACTTAATAAGCGTACTTTCTATGCCAACATCTAAATCGTTGATGAAGATATTGAACAGAACCAGTCCCAAAACAGACCCCTGTGGAACCCCACTTGTTATACCTTTCCAGCAGGATTGGGAGCCATTAATAACTACTCTCTGAGTACAGTTATCCAGCCAGTTATGAACCCACCTTATAGTAGCCCCATCTAAATTGTACTTTCCTAGTTTATCTATAAGAATATCATGCGAGACCGTATCAAATGCCTTACTAAAGTCTAGGTATATCACATCCACCGCTTCTCCCTTATCCACAAGGCTCGTTATCCTATCAAAGAACGCTATCAGATTAGTTTGACACGATTTGTTCTTTACAAATCCATGCTGGCTATTCCCTATCACCTTACCACCTTCCAAGTGTTTGCAGATGATTTCTTTGATTACCTGCTCCATTATCTTCCCTGGCACAGAAGTTAAACTAACTGGTCTGTAGTTTCCTGGGTTGTTATTATTTCCCTTTTTATAGATGGGCACTATATTTGCCCCCTTCCAGTCTTCTGGAATCTCCCCCGTCTCCCATGATTTCCCAAAGATAATAGCTAGAGGCTCAGATACCTCTTCTATTAACTCCTTGAGTATTCTAGGATGCATTTCATCAGGCCCTGGTGACTTGCAAGCATCTAACTTTTCTAAGTGATTTTTTACTTGCTCTTTTTTTATTTTATCTTCTAAACCTACCCTCTTCCCATAAGCATTCACTATACTAGACATTCCTTCAGACTTCTCAGTGAAGACCGAAACAAAGAAGTCATTAAGCATCTCTGCCATTTCCAAGTCTCCCGTTACTGTTTCAAGATACTGCTAAACTCTTACACAAGATCCTGACCATAATTATACCAAAAGAACCCCACAGGGGGGAAGTTAAGAATAGCAGCCTCTTTTCCTATGCAGAGCAGTTCATTGTCTCCTATGACTTAACTGGCTCAAGATCTCTGAAAGTCAACTTCATCGCACAAATGTGGGAAAAGCTTAGTAAATCTGAGATATGAAGGCGACAGACTATGAGGATCAGTAGCCACACGACCTACCTTCTCCGACAGAGTAAGAGACAGAATTGAATAGACTCCAGGACCCATTTAGCTGTCAACCACTGACAATCTAAGCTCTTCCTCCTTCCAACCTGGCCAGCACTGCCTGGGAACCATGTTGGTACCTGTGACACAGAGGACCCTTGGCAAAGGTCCTCTGTTCTTTGCAAACAACTCTCACCTCACATCTGACAAACTCACTACACCAACCATGTCTTGCAGGATATTTATCTGTAAGCAGAGTCAGGATAAGCTCTACCCTGACATCTGGTGGAAAGAATGTCAGAGTGTATTTGCATAGGCACGCCTACCCTATCCCAGACTGCTGAGCGGTGGGACTGCTTGGTGACAAATGACTCACCCTCAGTTGGGTGGTACTTGCTAGACAAGGGACATGGGTTCCAAAACCCAGTGAACTGAGAGAGGCTGGGGGCAGGTATCTGTGCCTGGTGGTGCAGTCCCCTTGTGGAGCCAGAAGCACCAGTTGCACCCCCTCCTCTCTCCACTGTGGAATATCAGAGTTGATTTTTTTTTATTCCCTCAAGAATCTAGATACAGGTTACTGAGCTGAAATCACTTTGGCTAATGGTGCACTAGCAGTGGGGCTCCCCTACTATGAGCTGGAATCACTAAAGAGCTGAAAATCACTAAAGAGCTGAAATTATTGAGCTGAGAGCACTGAGTACTGTGCTAACTAGTGGGGGAGCCTGAAGATATACTGTGGAACAGAGCAGCTGGCGGAGTGGAGCAGTTGCGGGGACGACTGGCGCGGATCACGGGACAGCTGGTGGCAGCAGAGCGGCTGGCATAGTGGAGTAGCTGTGGGACGAGTGGTGCGGCCCACAGAGTGAGCGGAGCCGAGCAGTTTTGCAGAGCGGCTCATGGAGCAGAGCAGCTGGTGGAGCAGAGCAGTTCCTGAGGACGGCTGGAGGAGCAGAGTGGAGCAGCTGGTACAGCGGAGCAATTCCTGGAGAAGGCGGAAGCAGAACCCACGGAGAGGCAGGGCAGTTGGCCCCGGACCACGTAAGTTGCCCCTTTCTACCCAGGCTGGGGGGAGGGACCTCTACAGATAACTCTTGAACTCTGGGGTGGCATTGACCAGAGACTTTTGGGTTGTTGGACTTTGGGGTGATTGGACTTAAAACCCTAAGGGGAAAAAGGACAGTGCCAAACGTACTTGGAGGTGGGTTTTTGTTTATGGTTTGTGTTATAACCCTGTTTGTGGTGTTTCTCCAATGGGATGCCGCATTGATTCCTTCCTTTACTAAAAAAGATTTTGCTACACTCAGACTCCGTGCTTGCGAGAGGGGAAGTATTGCCTCCTAGAGGCGCCCACGGGGGTGTGGTATGTAAGTGTCCCAGGTCACTGGGTGGGGGCTCGAACCGGTTATGCATTGTGTTACTGAAACGGAACCTCTGGATACTGAACCCGGCCCTTGTTGCTGCCAACTCAGAGGGGCAGAAGGGTTACATATCCATAAAGAATAACATGTAAGAAAGCTACATGAAAGCTCATAACTTGTTAAGATTCATAATCATTGCAAGATACTTGTACCGGTAACATTTAAATAATAATAAAACTATATTGAAAGTATGTTTTATGGTCTTAGGCCACGTCCACACTACAGAGTAAAATCGAAATTAATAAAATTGATTTTATAAAACAGATTTTATAAAATCGATTTTACGCGTCCACACTAGGGCACATTACTTCGGTGGTGTGTGTCCATGGTCCCAGGCTACCTTCGATTTCCGGAGCGGTGCACTCTGGGTAGCTCAGTAAAAGAATGGGACCAATAACTTCGATTTCCGTCCACACTAACCCTAAATCGATATAGTAATATCGATTTTAGGGTTACTCCGTTCGTTTATCTGGAGTACAGAAATCGATTTTAAGACCTCTTAAAATCGATTTTAAGTGCCTTGTAGTGTGGATGGGTACAGCGTTAAATCGATTTAACGCTGTTTAAATCGATTTAACGCTGTAGTGTGGACCTGGCCTTAATGTAGAAGTTAGCCACAAGGGGATAATAAGGCTTTGTCTACACTATGAGCGTTTTAGCGACATGGCTGTGCTGCTAAAAGGCGCGCAGTGTAGCTGCTGTTTGACGGTGGGAGAGAGCTCCCCTGCCAACAAAAAAGCTTCCACCGCCACCGAGAAGCAGCAGCGTTGTCAGCCGGAGAGTGCTCCTGCCGACAAAGCACTGTACACCCTGGCGCTTTTTGTCGGTCAAACTTCTGTCTTTCAGGGGCATGTGTGTTTAACATCCCTGAACGACAAAAGTTTTGCCGACGAAGTTCCAGTGTAGACAATGCCTACGTCTGGGTGATGGCCCATTCCATCAGGAGGAGTTATTGCCCTGCCCTGGTGAGCTGGGGATGGAATGCAAGGCTCTGTCCTCCAGCCTTGCTCCACCCCAAGACTTTCAACAGAAAACCATATGAGACAACTGCAAACAATCAAAACCACTTGGAGGTAAGAAAGGAACGTTACAAGAGGCAGAGAATGGCCCTGCCTATGAATAAAGACAAAAGGACTATTTTAGTATAACACAGAATGGGAAAAGGCACTCCATGTCCTCACAGTTAGGGGATGACTGACAAGCAGAGGTTTGCTTTTTTTATCCACAGCCTTCTACCAGATGCGCTTCCCATCCATCAGCGGTGACAGAGCTGTGTGACGCTGTGCGCAGTCCCAGGGACCATTCTGAGAGCTGAAAAGCAACAAGTCCCTTTTACCGAACCGAGACAAAGGAAGGGGCACAGCCAGGTTTGTGCCCCTCATCAGTGTCTGCTCTCCTGTGACCTAATGGCATGTGAGTTTCTATGCAGTTGTCACGGTAGTATAGACAGAAGGTAAATACACCCGGGCTTGTAGCTCTCTGCAGTCGTACAGTTTAGCACAAATGTTTGCTGTTGTACAGGGTTTTTTCATCCTTTGATTTTCAATGAAACAAGTGCCCCCACTCCAGGATGGAATAATACACAAAATGCGTGCACACACGCGCATGCACGAACACACACACACACACACACACACACACACACACACACACACACACACACACTAGTGAAGCTAGAGGTCTGGAGGACATCAAGCAAATCCACCAGGTACCGCACAAAGTCCATCATGGGGCCTGGTCCTTTGATTCCGAACCAAGAAAGGCCATGGCAAAGCTGCTGACTGCAGGTCACCCTGTAAAGTGCTTTGAAATGAACAGGCCTAAACAAACGGTAGGCAGAGGAAGGACAGTCAGGAGAGTCAGTTTCATTTTCCCCCACGTTACAGATTGGGAGATTAGGACCAGCGGTTTGCCCAAGGCAGCACAGAGGCAGAACTAGCATCCCAGACTCCTGCTCCCAAGTCCTTTGCCTTAGCCACAAGGCCATCCTTAACTAGGGAAGGGATTTCAGTGTAGAGAGGATGGAGCTGTTGTAAATGAGAGGAAAACACCATTTAAAATTAAAATATTATCAAATACCTCTACAATGTCTAAACAGGGGCAACCACAGGACTAATCCTTATCACAGAGACATCAAAGAGTCGGATCTGCTACTTCCCAGCTTTCACTTTGCTCCATTTAGCTAAAAATGGCATTTTATTAAAAGGGAGAGGGGGAAGGCTGATGAAAACGATAACGTTAACTTTGAAAGATGGGCTGCCTTTGTCTGCCGTAAGAATGCCACAGCTTAAAGCATCTTATCTGGGGAAGATTCAAGTGCTGTGTCTGCATTCAGCCTGACATGAATGCAGTGGGAGCTTTCAAATGCAAATTGCAGATTCACTTTAGAGACTACAATGTGAAATGAGGCTCCACACAAAGGAGAGGAGAAACATTTAAAATTTAAAAAAAAAAAAAAAAAAAAAAAAAGATAATAATATAGCAAACACTGTGGACCTCATTCCTCTCCACACCTGTGCTCTTTTAACCAGCTCAGCAAAGAGAGGAATTGACTGTGCTTCCTTGAAAGGAGTGAGAGTTCTTGGCTAAAGCATCCCCCAGCAATGGGAGTGACTGTAGCCTGGACTGGCCGAGTGTAGCTACTTCAATGGCTTGTGAGGGTCCACTTTTCCCTTCTTCCAAAGGGGAGCCTTTCCCGTGCCTCATTCTGCCATAGCCCCTGAATATTTGACCTGCAGTCCCCACCCCCACTATTCCAATCATAGCTATTGCTCTGTAATTAACTTAGTGTTCATGAAAAGTTCCCAGAGATTTCTCCTATGACAAATGGATATAAGCCCCCAGGAACTGTCCAGGGCCACAGGAACTATTTCCTTGCCCCTTACTGAACCTGCTGAAGATTGTGCTACACAACAGTGATTAGTGTCAGATTTCTATCCCAATCGGTACACCGCTGCTCTAGAAACACACAGGTAGGATTACTGGGACCCTTCAGGCTACATCCCCTAGGTAGAACCGAGCAATTGTTGTCTTTAAACTGCTGTTCCATAGTTGCTTTTCTTTGGAAGGTCCATGCAGGGTACAGAAGGCGGTTTATTGTGCTCTTAAGAAAGAATGCAGGAGTTTTTCCAGTCACTGGCTTGAATTATGATATATGCTCCAAATTCTGTTCTCACATACAGTGGTGTGACTTTGGAGTTACCCATTACAGCTAAGGCCCTGTCTTGCTATAACGTAGCTCACTGGGTTGTGATTATGTTGTCTTATGTAAGAGGCAGCTTGCTTTTCTGGGCCAATGGAACAGATCCAAGGAGTTTGCTGCTGTGAACCCTTGAGGTCCAAAACAAAAACTGAAATCACTGTCTATGACACTACAGCACTCAGAAAAGAAAGAGGTGCATAGTTAAGATGTGCTTGGCAATCTGGATTTCTAGCAAGAGGAGCCCAGAAAGCCAACAAGATAAGGGATTTGCTTTTCATGAGGCTAATCAAGGCAGCAAATTAGCACCGTTCAGTACTGTACAGTGAAACATATCATGGAGCAGGCTTAATCAAATCCATTGTGGATTGTGTGTAACAGGTAGAACTGCCAAAGGGGTTTCTGTTGGGGTGAAAATATAAAAGTTTGAAAATTACAGGCTGACAGGTTTGGAAGCAATTAAGGTAATAGGAGGAAAAGTGCTATCCATGAGGGAGGATTAGGGTGAAAAATGTTGGTGCTGCATACAGAATGTTCCCAAATGCTGCTGTTCCGGTGAGGTATTTTGGGACCAGCTCTGACAGATTTTTAGATATTAGTGTCCTCTGCAGATGTGGCAGGTGTTCAGATCTGTGAAAATTCTCAACTTTCTTATCACACTGTATTGCAGAAAGTACAGAAGCTCTGCACTGCAGAACCATTGTGCCTCATTTCCCTGTAAAAATGGAGACAGTAATACTGACCTATAACAGAGTGGATTATAGGACTGAATGTTTGCAATTCCATATGCCTTGCATTTGAAGATCTAAAAGTGCTTTACAAAGTATTATTGTCCTGGACCAGAAATCTACAAGGAAGAATGTTTGTGGTGTATTTTTAAGCTGTACAAAACCAGAAAGCACAGCAAATCTGGCAAAAAGCTCTTCCCGCATGCTTGAAGATTTATCTAAAACTTCCCAGAAATGAGGATGCTTGTTTGAAGTCTACTCAGTATCACCCATTAACACACAATAATCCACATCTAGAGCTGATTGGGAAAATGCAGACAAATTTTGCAAAAACTTTTCGTAATTTTTCACAGAAATAATCATCAATTATGCCCCTAGATGGAAACAGCAACCAGATTTTCATCCACTGTGGCCTGTACAAATATAATTTGTTTGTTTGTTTTTGTTTAAATCCTGCTAAAAGTAATGTGGAATCTTTTTCACAGGCCTGCATGGACAGTCCTCCAGAATGAATTAGACCTAATGCAAAGAGAATTCAGATCTTCTGCTCACAATGGGTTGTTGAAAACCTCTGACTGTGGTTTTTCTATACACGGTCTGTCCTTCACAGTTCTGTATTCAGTTTGTCCTTCATTTTTCCCCCCACTGTACTGTCTGCACGCAGCATTCACACAGCATGGCCAGTGCAGTATCTCCTGGCAACTAGGCATTCATTCTCAATTAATTTCCATTGACAATAAGAATAGATGATCATATCCGTGCAGGTTTTATTACAACACCAGCCAGCGCTGCCCTACTGGAAACAGTTAAGAGAGTATTTTGTCTGCTTTCCTACTAAAGATGGCTGATAATGTAAAGAACAGTGATGAGACCTGCAATAGCAGTTTCTTCCATAGATACACAGAGTTTAATGCCAGAAGAGACTCATTAAATCATCTTATGGCCTCCTGTATATCATGGGATTAAATTTCACCATTACCCCTGTATTGAACCCAATAATTTGTGTTTGACTAAAGCAAATCTTCCAGAAAGGCACCCAGTCTTTATTTGGAGACATCAAGAGATGTGCCTGTTTATTTACCACTTCTCTTGGTACTTGTTCCAATGGCATTAATACACAGTTATCCCATCACCTCTCCATCTTCTTTTTAGATGTTAAACAGATCGAGCTCTTTCAGGGTATGGCTACACTTGAAATTTCAAAGCGCTGCCGTGTGAGTGTAGTCGGAGCGCCAGCGCTGGGAGAGCGCTCTCCCAGCGCTGCACGTAAATCACATCCCTTATGGGTGTAGCTTGCAGCGCTGGGAGCCGCGCTCCCAGTGCTGCTGCCCTGATTACACTGAGGCTCTACAGCGCTGTATCTTGCACCGCTCAGGGGGGTGTTTTTTCACACCCCTGAGCGCAAAAGTTGCAGCGCTGTAAAGTGCCAGTGTAGCCATGGCCTAAGTCTCTAACGGTAACTATTTCCTCCAACACTCGAATCATTTTTGCAGCTCTTCACTGCACCCTCTCCAATTTCTCAACATCTTTTTCACAGTGTGGACACCAGAATAGGGCTCAGCATTCCAGTATCGCCTTCCCGCTCCTGCTCGCTATCCTCCTGTTCATACATCCAAGGATCACGTTAGCCCTTGTGCCACAGCATCGCACTGATAGCTCGTGTTCAGTTGTTTGTCTGCAATGACTTCTAAATCCCTTTTGGAGTAACTGCTTTCCAGGATACAGTCCCCAATCTGTAGGTGTGGCCTGCACTCCTTGTTCTAGATGTGTACCTTTGCACATGGCTGTATTCAAATACATTTTAATTGAATGGGCCTAGGTTAGTCTATGTTTTGAAGTCTATCAGTTAGCCAGTTCTTAATCCACTTACTGTGTGCTCTATTAACATTGTATGTGCTTATTTTATGCCATGTGTGGTCCCCACCAGGCCCAATGACTTTACCAAGTGCAGGGAAGGTTGTCAGATCCCAAAGCAAAGCTGAGACTTATGCCTTATGGAAAATGCTCCTGTTAGAAGATAAGAGATTCAGCCAAGCACAAACGGCGAAAACAATCCGTTCTTCCCTTTGGGTGTCTCTGCTCCTGGATACTCAGTCTTTCCCATGCCTCACTTTGGCTTGGGCATGGGGGGAGGGTTGATCGAAAGTATGGGTGAGATACGCCCTGCATGAATGACTCTTTCGTGCTGCAACATGGCACCAGTGATTAGGGCAGTGCCACAGGCTCACCTTGCTCCTTGTCGGTCCAAGCAGGATTCGGCACCAGCTCCCAGGCTCTAGCCAGTCAAATGCCCTTTCCCCCCCACACCCTCCCTCAAGGCAATGCCTTCCTCAGACCCACTTGGGAGCTGAGACTTGTGAGGTTGCCATTTCTGGCCTGGCATCAAGAGAAATGGGATTCGGAGCCTGATCTGCCCAGTTGGCCTTGCCACCCGCCTATCGATGCAATCTGCTTTGTACTTTCTCTGTTCCCGTTTCGGTGCCCTTCGCAGAGCACTAGCTCTGCTGCCGGCTCACTGCTGGCAAGAGTGGACCCTAGAGCCTGATTTACACTTACACTGTGGTTTCTCAGTGCTTGGTTACACAGCAGGTTTCAAATTGAAGACAGAAAACATGGTGGCAGCCTAAAAATATAGAAGAGAACTTTGTTCCTTCCTCTTCCCAGTGGTTTTCCTGAGATTGCAGCACACCTCTCCCCAGGCCCTTTGCTCTAGGGTCATGCTCCACTATGTTATTATTTGTTGTTATTGATATTGGGGGAGCCCCCAGGAGCCCCAGTCAATGAAGTGCACCCCACTATGCCCAGCGCTCTACAAACACAGTCCCTGCCCCAAAATTATGTATCTGCATCGGGTATTTACACAGCACCAATCCCCATACCCGACCGAGATATCATCTCCTGCTGTACGTGGCTATGGCCCTATACGGTAGGTAGAATGCAGCAAACAGAGCCCAGCCCAAAGATCTTGTGATTAGTATGAGGCCCCATAAATGTGCAAGGTGTCCCATCAAAAGGTCAAGAGACAGTCCTTATCAAACAGCATATAATCTAGAGCCTTGAGCCTGCTCTCATAGCAAAGTAACTCCAGTGAGTTCACCAGGACTACTCCTGATTCACACCGGTATAACTTGAAGCCAGGTCTACACTACAGACCTAAATTGGTATAACGACGTTGCTCAGAGATATGAAAAATCCACATCCGTGAGCGATGTAGTTAAACCGACCTAAGCCCCTATGTAGACATTGCTATGGCGACAGAAGACCTTCTTCCACAGCCATAGCTACCGCCTCTCGGGGAGGTGGATTAACTGTGCTGATGGGGGAAGCTCTCCTATCAGCGTAGGAGCATCTTCACGCAGCATACCTGCATGGGAGGAGCTGCGCTATTGTAGCGCTGTACATGAAGACAAGCCCTAAGATGAGAATAAGGCCTAGGTTAGGTATGTATATGGCGGGGAGATATGGCCTTCGGCAAGGTGTGGCACCTGCCTGATGCTATGTTGACCAATGGGGATGAGGGAGCATGAATCGTTGGCATAGACTCCAGAGGCAAAAGGCAACACAATACTGGAGAGTAGCAGCCTATAACATGGAGGGGCGCATGGTCTTCACAATCTCCCCAGATACTGCCCCGTCACATGCCTGAGTGTTCTGATGGGACAATCTCAGCAGGTGAAAAGGCAGTTCCTCCTCATGGCCTCCCTGCTGAGACTGCCAGCAAGGGGTCTACCTGTGAGGCTGGCATCTGTGCACTGGGAAATGCACTGAGACTACCTACTCGTTTCACATAAGCCACTGCAAATTCATCACTCACTTGTCTACCACTTCCTTGCCTGCGGCTGAGCCAGTGCCCTAGAGGCAATCTTCTCCATTTTCAACCCTCTCAGTTAACTCCCTTTGACTTGATTTTTAATATGAAACAGAGTTAGCCCAATTCGATCCCTTGACCTGTGTCCATAATTAATCTCTTTATTCCTACGTGTACTGTATCGCCTGATTCATGCTTTCCAGCTCCCATCTTTGCCTTAGATCTGCAAGGGTCCCCTATCCTGAAACCGATACCAGATTTGGATGCTGTGTGCTCAGAGATTAAATGAAATTCCAGTGTCAGACAATTTTGGCATCTCTAGTACTCACCTTTAGAAGAGATTATCTTCTGTCAATTCAAACAATGCATGAGTTCTGAGCTGACTGAGTGATTTGAAATCACACAGAACCTGCTGAGCCTTTCTAGTCTCTGGGACAGTTCATAGAAATGCAGGTGATGGGCTGGATTGTGGAGAGCTTCTGATCTGTCATTTAAAGAGATTAGCAAGAGGAAGGACAACCCAGATGCTTGCACCAGCATGCAATGGGGAGCTACTGGCAAACAGAAGCCTTGTAACAGAAAACTCTATGCTGCACTCCGTGGGTTCTGTACAACAATTTAGATGAACTGGAATGAGTAAAGTACCATCAAATTGTCATCTTTGAGTACAAAATTCAGTTAAAAAAACAAAATACTTGAAACACACATATTCTGGAAATGCAGCTTTTTAAGATCTGTTAAAAAAGAATTAAAAAAATAAAAATCCAAACAAGCTCACGGCCCAGCAAAGCATAACAGAAGTAGTGACAATCGTCTGGACCATGGCATATGGTATAAATATATAGGGATTAATTTACCATTTTAAGTAGAACAAATATGGCTATGTTACATCATTGGAGGTCATGTCAGTGTGCCAAGAATTCAGTCGGACAATAAATCATAGTGACTTGGCCATGGCTTGATTAGATAGTGGCAAACTGCAAAGAGGAAGGAAACACATCCTGCCAGCATGTGGGCTAGGTTCACAGAGCAGCTCAATCGGTTTTCTGTCTACAAATAAACGTGGTCAAGGAAATTCAGAAACAGACAATCTATGGAGGGAAAAGTCTCTAAAGCTGATAATAACAACAGGACTACGTCTCATGGTAGGTGGAGTAAGATGAAACCTTCGACAGATGCTCCAGGAACACGTCGCTCTACTGGCCCTCAGGCAAACCCTCCTCTTTATTGATAGGCAACCTTCACACAGAAGGTTTCTTCATTCTTGTCTTCATGGTCATTGATATAAATCAGAATCTCCTCCTCCCCGGTGCTCTGGCTTGGTGCAAACCGCAAGCCAATCGTGTACATCTCCCCTCCTCCAATCTGCAAAAAGAGTGAAATGACAGTGCTAAACATCTCCTTTCTCCCTACACCAGCATGGCTCGCATTAGCACACACATATGCATTCAGTACCAAGTTGCAAGAGGGGTCTGTTGGCTGACAAAATAGGCAAGGGAGGTGTGCCCAACAGTAACACATAAAATGTGATTTCTACCTGGTCCCCGGTGTCAGACATCCCAACCCACTGAGTTCAGACAGCACCACCCTTCCCTAGCAAACTCTTACAGAGTACAGAAGAAGTCTAAAGTTTTCAAACCGCATGAAGCTTATTCATAGACTCATAGACTTTAAGATCAGAAGGGACCATTATGATCATCTAGTCCGACCTCCTGCACAATGCAGGCCACAGAATCTCACCCACCCCTCCCGTAACAACTCCCTAACCTATGTCTGAGTTATTGAAGTCCTCAAATTGTGGTTTGAAGACCTCAAGCTGCAGAGAATCCTCCAGCAAGTGACTCATCTATTTCCAGTCTCCCTGAGCAAATGGTGCCGTTTTGCTGTGAGTGGAACATGCATTCTAGGATTCATGGTAAAAACCAAATGATGGACCCCACAACAGACCACGACATGCAGAAAAACATTCTTGGAGTGATTTTCAAACGTGTTTACCTCCCAGAACTCCTACTGAAGTCAATAGGTGCAACGTCTCTGAAAGTTAAGTTAGCCACTGGGCACTGGAGAAAATCATTAACTTTGGAAAACCTTTGAGGATTAAAAACCAGAAAGACAAGCAGGCCTACTGCAAGGGTTTCTGAGCTTCTCCCACCACTCTGTTTGGTTTGCTACCTCAAAGGAATCCTCCTTGAACTGCAGCAGGTCAGCTCGGTTGGTATGCAGGAAGTACATCCTCCTGGAGGGATATGGGTTCGTGTATGTGATCCGCTTGTTGGAGCCTTTCCCTCCGCCAGCAGGGAGTGTTATTTCAAATGCCTGTGGTTACATATAAGAAATCACAGCATTGTCATTTCAGTTCTGACATAGGCCAAGTCTGCAGTAAAAGCACAACTGTTTCCCATATAGTGTAGTAAACACCCACAGGAAGATTTCCCTTTATTCTGGACTCACTACCAAAATGTTCAGTAAATTTGCAGAGGGTCAGAATCCAGCAATGAGTTATTAGAACATGGAAACGAAGTGATTATGACCCAATCACAGACCATGTTCAGGCCATTTATGGAAGGAATAACAGAGACGTCTTCTGTTCTTGCTGCCAGGCATAGGGACTAGAAGATCCAAAAGGAGCTATCCAGTTCCCACTATCTATCGTTCTAAGGCTAACCGTGGATTCAAATCTCCTAGGACCATGTTCAAAGGAACAAGGGGCAGGTGGGTCCAAAGTACTCAAGACTGGCCCGAATCTTCTCCCTCCGAAGCCAATTGTTGAACCCTTATTAGGCCAAGGCTCAGTGTTTTTGAAAATCCCTTTCAAAATGTTTTGACCAGAAACTTTTAGGGGTGTCTTCAGGCTATCATGATCAGCCCCTTCTCTCCCCACTGCACACTCCATGGTTATGGTGTCAATGCTGGTTGCAATGCCTCGTGTCTGTTCATTAGTGCTGGTCAGAGGAACGTTTCTTCCTCCGCGGAGCCTTTGTAGGCTATTCCCAATGGCTGTGCTGGAGAGGGCCCACTTAAATCTAACCTGAAACCCTTTATTGATGGCTAAAGTGCTGCAGAGGCCTTGCACAGGGGAAACTTCCATTCACTGTGAATGCATTAGCTCCCTCACATCCCCCTGCTTCCCTCTCAGCTCCCAGGCAGCTCCCCCAGCCTGAATTCTGCAGCGAGTCTTTTGTATATACAGGCTTGTTAGCCTGAATGTCAAAGGGACTCAGCTGGGATCACGGTCAGGCTCCTTCGCCAGCTAGCTAATTTATTTCCATTAGGACAACCATGGTGCTAATTCCCATCACAAGGCATACAGGAGTGGTTCTGTCGTTACGAGGGAAGTGTAGCAGTGCTTGTAATGTTGTGCTTAACTTCCCCCAATATGGAGTATTTCAGGGAAACATTTAAAACTGAACAATAGTTACATGGGAAATCCAATTTACCACTGTGGCCCGAAATCCCAGAGCAGACTGGAGTCAGTGCTAATAGGAGATACCCCTGCTGTGACTGACTTTCAGAATGGGGGCTCTACGGGTGGAGCTACCCTCAAAACAGAGGCCGAACATGATTTTCTGATGGTTTTCAGTGGGATTGTTCACAGGCTGAAAGTTAAGCACATGCTTAAGTGCATCCTAGATCCAGGTCACAGTGCGCAGCACGATGTAACCCATAACATGCACCAGGTTCCATCAAAATCCTCTATGATCTATTCTGAATACAAGAGCTACTCACATCTGTTACCATAGACACACATGCCACTAAAGCCCTGATTCTGGAAGGCACTTGAAGGCGTGCATAAAGTCCTGCTGACTTCAGTGGCAGTTAAGCACGTGCTTTCCTGAACAGGCATGGATTTCTGCTTCGGTGCTTTCCTGACCTGGGGCCTGTATACATAAAATTGGGAGAAGGAGTGGTATTCATGTACAAAGGGAAAAACCACTAGTGCTTCCTCTGGTTATACCCAGGACCGTATCTGAAGCAGCTGTCCAGATATAGTAATACAAAGTTATTATTATAGTTCCTATGGCAATCTGAGTGTATACGGCATGTGAAGGCAATTACTTTGGGGCTAGTTGCTGTTAAAATATTACTAATTTAAGGTGATTAACTCAAAGAATAAAGCAGTTTTGTCACTATCTGTCCCAGATGTTTAGGAATCAGTTTTATGATCCTATAATCTATTCCTGGTGAAGGGAAGAGTCTTTGAAGGTTGAAGAGACTGCAAAGAAAGAAGAACACTGTCCAGAGAAGAAGAATAAAAATCAAAATGTTCTGCACACATTCTGCAGTTCTAACGACACGGGACAATAGTCTTGCCCTTTCTTGTACAATGAATGATTTGGAAGTTTTTCATACGCAATGCAAGGGACTGATTTCTGACAAGAAGTGGTGGCTAAAGGCTATGGTGAAGGGTGACAGAGATAGACAGCCGCAGTAAATAGATAGCTATGGACAGTAGTGGCTGTTCCAATATAACTAGTTAGCTCGCTTTGCACTCAGGGCAGTTTCATCTTTGGCAAGTAAGATTTAACTAGCAGCTAACAGCCCATGCTGTTGCACAGGGTAATTTGTAGAGTCAGCATGGCTGAGAACTTAAAAATTTGATGGTAACAGACCACGAATCCCAGTGATGACTGAACCAGGCGACATTCTAAACCAAAAGAGCTCTCAGTCAGGCTTGTAGCTGTTTCCATCACTTCACACTGACTCAACAGACATTCTAGGCTTACGAGTGACACACAGACAGAGTGACCTGCCTGGAATGTTGTTACATGGGTGCATCCAGGTACCTTAGAAATGACAGGCTGTCGGCAGGAAACACACACCAGCCAGGACGAAACAAGCTGGTGGTACTCCACATCCACCAGATTGAGGTAAACAAATCTGTTGCCAGCTTTCTGAGGCCTCACACCGATATGCAGGTCCTGCATCCCGTTCGGAGGAAGAATAAACACGCCTTTGGGATCCACCTGCAGGAAGCGAGCAAAATGGAAACAGGCAGGAATGCCCACCACTTAGCGCAGCAACCAAGCCGTAGGAACACAAATTCTACCCGTGCCGATGGGGTCTCTCTGCCTCTCAGGAAAGACAATGAAAAGGTTTAATTAGAATCCCCAAATGACGTATCTCTCTGGTCGTGGAAATTAGGTCTCAGTCCGGTACATTCCAGCTCAAAATGTTTTACATTAAAAATGCAAGAAAATCAGAATTGTCTAAATGAAAATGAAAGATGGTATCAGTGATGGTCGAAGTTATCAGCACTGTTAATATAACATGTTATTGGGATAGTCTCAGCATGAGAGACAGTGAAGGAGAAATTAACCCAAACTTTTACATGTGCTATAAAAGATCTTTTTAGAGGCACCAACCTGGTGTCCATTGATCAAGTCAGAAGGGAAGCTAATCTACTGTACCTTCTAGACTCCAGTTTGGAATATAAATTAGCCACTGATCAAATGTTGAGAAATGTGTGTTTCTGAGAAGGAAATTAAAGCTGGCTGCATTAATAAACTAGGCTCTAACTTCATTGTAAAATCTCTGTCTGAGTTGCACATTCAGAGTCTGTCTGCAGAGGAACTTTGCTTAGCAGAATGAATTTCAATAACAAAAATGTAGTTAGCAACATCTAGAGTGCTCATCTCAGCTAGAAATGTTAACCCTGTTACTGCCCTGTGGATGCCTGATGCAGGATCAAAAAATGCTACCAATAGAGTGCTATACATCGAAGGTATGCTTGAGGCATGAGATGCCATGTGCAAAACAGATAGTCTCTGAATGTATTTGGTTTTGTTGAGTTATGTACTTTAATGTTACAGCCATCATTTTTATTTTACACATACACGGCACAGACAGTTCTGGCAATTTGTGTTTTACTTACAAATTCTTTTCTGAGAGCCCTATCAATATAATATCGACCACCAGAATACCATCTGATTAGCTAGAAGGAAAGGGCAGGTTATCTGTATAGCTGGAACTTCCTGCTTGAGGTGGAAAAGATGCTTTGAAATATCAGGGTAACAGACACTTTCATTTTAGGTGCCAAACAAATTTATGAATCAGATAAACGACCCATGTGACATCACACAGCAAACAAGGAGAGGAGGGGAGTTAATCTCCTGAGAGAGGCCCCAGAGCTTATCTGGCAGGGTCTAATGCTTTCCTCAACTGCTGACAAGCTCAGCTTCTCCACATTAGCATGGTATTCACACTCCGAAAAGGGAGATGCTTATCAACCTGTTCTAGGAAGGCGAGTCTGGAGCTAGTCCTTAGAGTTCAATGAAAACCATTTGCTAGATCTGCTTCACTTAGCACAGGCACAAGTTGTGAGATCGAGGCCCACATTTTCAAAATTCTGTATGCCTCTGTCGCTTGTTGGTCAGTTTTTTATACTCACAGAGCCTGATTTTCTGAGCTGGCAAGCACCCCAATTTCCAGCTGACAGCAGGGCAAGTTACAGGTGTTCAACACCTCTTAAAATCAGGTTCTAGGGGTTTCCAGCTGGCTAGCTAAAAGTTGGAACAGTCACAAATAGTGGACACTTTGATAATTTGGTCCTTAACTAATAACACTGATGGAGCAAAGCTCAAGGAGTATCAAGAAGGATTGGAAGAGGCCAGTCTAAAGGCAAAGCGGCATCTATGTAAAATCTGAACAGAGTTTGATGTGCATGGTCACAGCATGGCTGGTCCCTGTGCAGAAAGCCTAGCTCCCCTCTGCCAGGGCAGGAGTCCCCATCTGTCTGATGAAGAGGGCAGGAGGCCAGCACGTGGGTGCTAATAAAGGTCAGGAAGAGGCCCAGTGAGTCAGAGCAGACTGGTTCAGTCAGGGGCAGGTTACACCAGAGGAGCGCCTAGAAGGAAGCAGAAGGTGATTCCTAGAAAAGGCAGGAGATCAGCAAGTGGTGTTTGCTGGCTCGTGTGTCCCCAAGCCAGAAAGCCAGGGCTGGAGGGCTATGGAGGGCTGAAAGCACCAGGAGGAGCAGCAGGAGATAGCTGCAGGCTCTAAGCTGAAGAGCTGGAGCCAGGGGCCATAGAGGGCTGAAGGCAAAGGAGCAGCAAAAGGGCTTACCCACTGACATCTCCAGGGCCAGAACTGGACCCAGAGCAACCATGAGAGGGTCAGGGGGAATGAGGGGAACTCCCCTGACAAGAATGTTCCCAGGAGAGAGGCTGTGGGGGTTCCCGCTGGGAGAAAAGGGTTTGCACTCTAGGTGGACGGGTGACTGTCCTGGTACAAGGACAGGAGAGGGCTGCACAGGAGATCTGGAATGTGGTGAGGGACACCGGGGCTGTATGTTACATTTACTGGTTGGACTATGTTGAGGGAAATCTGGACTATGGCTGTGGAACTTTTGTAATGATTTATGTACATGGGACTTTTGTAATAAATGAACCCAACAGGAGCTATATTTACAGTAAGAAAGACTGTTTGGATTGTTTTGGAGGACTCTGAAAAGGGAAACTGAGGCAGACCAGGCCATGGTCTGCCACAGGAGGGTGCTCCAGGCAGGGGCTACCTTCTCACACCTGCTTCCCTGCAATGTATTACAGCTTTAATTACCAGTTCGGCCAACTACAGCCCAGCCCCTACGTCACAGGAAGCTAATACAGAATTCAAGATGTACAACTCCCAACCATAATTCAGGTCACTGCAGTGAAAGCCGCTCATTGTGGTGACTGAGCTCGCTCTGGATGCCGCCAAGGAGATTCATCTCCTCGTTCTGCCTCAGTGAGGACAACATTTAAACACAGATTTCTTTATTTCCTAATTTATGGAGTGGCAATGGAGTTTGTGTGTCTTTTATTATTTACATTTATAATTATGACTAAATGAATTCTAAAGAAATTATTAGTCTTCAGATAGTCTCATTAATTCAGATAATTTGGCCTCTGGGGTTTTGTACCAATGGTCCTACACATGACGCCTTTAATCAAAAGATAATTATAATGAAGACTTTATGGCAGTAAATTGTTCATAATTCCTAATGGGATGGGTTTCATATTGGAGGGTTATTTTCACTGGGACTGTCAATGCAAGTCCATTCATAATTATAATTGTGAAGGATTTCACTAATTTTCAACTCATCCCTAACTACAGTCTCTTCCAAATGAAAAGTTTCTCTTTGTGGTGGGGAAGGAAGAGAGGAATTGGCAGCAAGCACTGTTGAGTACAATGGCAGAGCCTACCTTCAGCTCCTGTGTATGCGAGGTGTAAGCTCTCACTTTCCTGATCGTTTGGGTGCCCCGGAGAACCAAGGAAAGGCGGGTCAGCTGGCCAGTTATGCAGCTAACGTCCACACGTTGCAGCGAGTGAAGGTAAAATTGCCAGATCTGAAAGGGAGCAGCAAGCCAGGCGTCCCTGGAGCAGAAAGAAGAGACGCCTGTCATGACTGTGCCAAAGGAAAAGGTGACACTGGGTCAGGAGGCATTTCCAAAATGAATGAAAACATACAACTGCAGATGGGAAGGAGGAAATTGTGCTTCCAGTTCCGAAGCATTTGCAAATGCACTGACATACACCTTGTAAAAGGCATGCACAGGAATTCCAGAGAAGACATGTTTGGCTGAGATATGTGAATCGACTTCACTCCCAGGCAACCTTATGCAGGGTGAAATTTTCAAAAGCACCTGGCTGTTTCTGGAGTTTAAGTCCAGTTGAAAGTCAAGCTGAGCTGCTGCCCCAAGGCTCAGACAGGCCCAGAGGATACGCAGGGCGCACACCCCGCAGTGATCAAAGGGGGGATGGAGTGAGTCTTCTCCCCACCTGGATGCTCACTCCTCCAACCTGTACAAGGCAACACCACAGAGCTCAACTGGGGGAAATAATTAAAGTGAGACAAGATGAATTTGTCTAAAGCAACTAAATAAAAAGCAGACAGCCAGAGGGAGCTGCTGTTATTTCATCTCACCTCAGCCCTCATTCAGAGCTCAAGGGGACATCAGCTGCCAAAGACACAGATCATTGTAATGAACAGTTTCTTAGAAAGTGGGCTTTCTTGCTCGGGGTGTGCATTCAGTCCTCACTACATGTGCATGTGTTTTATATTGTCTCTTGTACAAAAATCTTCAGAACCCTCTTAACATCTTCCATCCTAGTCCAGGTTTTGCAAGCAGACATATCTCAAGAGAATCATACGGATCTTTTTGTAGATCTTTGCTTGTCAGAAAAATAAGTCATGCACTGGAACCAGTGTCCTAGGAATGTTCCATGTGCATTTCCTCATCTGCTTTGACAAGGTTTCTGGAGAATTCTCACTCTTCTACTTTTGGATTCTCCTACTTACGTGTAAATAGCAACAAAGAATGTTTTGATCTGTGGGCTTGGTCCTCCAGCTACTTTTAAGAACACATCCTGTGGCTCCCCAGGACCCTGAGTACAGAAATCAGAAAGTAGCATTAGAATAGTTAACCGAGAGATCAAACCAGCTAATGAGGACCCCAGGGGTTCCTTTTCCCTTTATTTTAACCCCCTACCACTTCACGTCCACAAGCAGAGGGTTCCAGAACCTAGCTAAACTACCCTATTCAATTATTATACAGTTTGGCTTCTTCCAACATTTTTAATTACAAACGAGGATACAAATGGCTCTTGCATTCCAGGTCTGTTTCAGTAATTAGATTTTGCAGAATTTTCCCCAAATTTTCTAACAAGCCATAATCCAATTACCATGCTAGTAAATTTCTGCAATGACAATTAACAAGCACCTTCATTATCATCCGCATTTATGTGTGAGTTTGTTTTTCATTTAAATCCTAACCGGCTGAAAATAAAACCCAGGAAACTTGGAATCAGAGCTAAAAATTCCAGCACAGAGCACATCATGAGCTGCTTTTCTATGCAGCTCCCTCTGATGGCCTGATCCAAAGCCCATTGACAGTCAGTGAGAGCCTGTCGTTAACCTCTGTGGGCTTTGGATCAGGCCCTGAAAGCATCTCAGTTATGAAGTAGATACACTGACTATCAATGGGCTTTGGATCAGGCCATCACAAGGAGATGCAGGAGATCAAGCAACACTTGTATGATGGAGAAATATCATCGCCTGAAAAGAAAGGGATCAGAAATTCGATTGATCTGTTTATTTATTGATTAATTGATCGTGTGGCCCTCCTCCTTGCTGTATCCGAGTCTTGGGTACTTGGATGCTATTTTGGAATGTGACACAAAGAGCAGCACCACAATCCATTGAGGTTTTGCGGTCTATTCAGTCAGGACACATTTTTATCTCTTTCCTTACTGGTCGTTTCAGAACCTCTGATTTCTGAAGAATTTATCTGTGGCATCTAGCTGGAGAGATGGTGTTTGCATAAGTGGCAGTTTCCACCAGCATTTCAAATCTGGCCTTTCTTCACATGAGCAATGCAGGGCAACATGACGAATTATGGGATAAACTGTGGTATTAAACACAAGCTGCAAATATGATGAAAGCAGGCTAGAGAAGTTCTGTTCCTTTTTAACAGGGGAGTGAGGCAGTCACAACCTAGTAACACCCAATAGTCTATCATTACAGATCAATGACCATTGGTGCACGGTATCTCTGCTTTAGATAAAGAATAGAGATGGTGAATGTAAAGGATATACTCCATTGGATTTCCGCTTGATTTTTGTAAGTAGTACCATTTTTTTTGTTTCGCAAATGATGTTGGGATCACTGCAGCGGACATACATCTCCGGTTCCCCACCTGGCATTCCTGCTGGGGCACCTGGGGGAAAGAGCATAAGATGACCATTCTCCCTGCTGTTAGGCATGGGCCCATCTCCTGCCCTTGTTAGCAGGAAGGCCTTCAAGCTGGCAAATCTCTAAGCATGTATCTCTTTAAAACCTACAACCCTGCAAAACAAAACATGGAAACACAAGCAGACACAGTATTTGCATGCCAGTTCTCAGCTGGATGTAGACAGTTACCTGGCAGGGTGTACCATGGAGGTAGCCGTATGGACTTCTTCAAGAAGGTGAGCTCCGGGTGATAGAATCGGAATGTCTGATCCACCACATGGGGCTGGGGCTCCACATTAACACTGAGAATTGCAATGGGTTTGTCACCATTTGCCTTAAAGGAGATCTGTGCAAAACAAAAAAGAACAATGAATTCGTCGAGAGAGAAAGAAAAAAGAGACCATCAACAGATGTTACAGCAGAGGTTGGCAACCTTCCACATGCAGCCCATCGGGGTAATCCGCTGGCAGGCCACGAGACATTTTGTTTACGCTGATCATCCGCAGGCACGGCCCCCCGCAGCTCCCAGTGGCCGTGGTTTGCCGTTCCCGGCCAATGGGAGCTGCGGGAAGTGGTGGCCAGCACGTCCCTGCAGCCCGCGCCACTTCCCATGTTGCCCGCCGATGGTCAATGTAAACTAAATCTTTTGCAGCCCACCAGAGGATTACCCTGATGGGCTGTGTGCCGACGGCTGCCAACTCCTGTGCTACAGCAAGAGAAAATACCATCTCTGGCTTTCACTCTGATCAATAATGGGAACAAAATCAACTCAATCTGTTTACAGCTCTGAAGCAGTTACCACCGAATGACAGGGGACCTAGGATGCTATTAGGAAAATTCAATTTAAATAAATATATGATGGTAAAATCTAAAACTGTGAATGGAATCTCCAGGGCACTGAAACCATGTATTTTCAGGGAAGTAGCTTTAAACCAATACCTGATAGAGGAATTAAAAACCAAGCACAGGATGCTGACATAGAGGTCAATAGATACATTTGCAAACAAAATCCTTTTTAAAACAATGCTTGCCATGGCTGTAAAGTCATTGTCTTTTGCTCTTTTCATAAAAAAAACTGTATGAGAAGCCACACAGACAGGACTGGGTCCTAAATAGCCACGTTCACTAAATACATACAAACACACAAAGCCTAGTTACCTATACCCTGCCGTGCTGGTTTGTGGTGGCATTTACAACAGAGAACACAGTGAACATCAGCAGAGGGCTCACAACGCATTAAAAGGGACACTACCCTTTTTCTATACACTACAATAGACATCCAATGAAATTCATAAACATTTATTTCCTTATCATGAAAAGCCTTATGACCTGTCATAAATGGCCAGTTAAAAGGAATTATATATGTGTAGGCTCAATCTTTGTCACAGGGTTTTGATCACTGTAACAGGTTGTAAAACTCATTGCAGTCCACCTAAATGACAGCACTTCTTTTTGCCTCTGTTACCTTGATGCGTTTTGTCAGCATGGCACTGGACTTCCAGGGGGGTGCAGCTTCTGGGTCTTTATTGAATCTCAGCTCAGCAGGGCCCTGCTAGAAATAAAGAAGCAGTAATCATGCAAAGAAGCAGTGTACCTCACGTTATGAATGCATTCTTCGGAATTTTCACCACTGTTTTGATCTAAATTGATAATGTTTAAGAAACCGTATCACAATGAAAACCAGTTAAGGTAAAATTCTCCTCCCAGACCCTCCAGCTGTCCCTCTGCTCTTGATCAGCTGCTCTTTACAAACACAGATCAATGAAAGTTCCCTGCACACTGGGAAAGCAGAGATCTGCTATACAGATCTGAAAGATAATGTTGTCCTGTAAAACACAAACAGCTCTCCTTTGCACCTGGGAATTCAGGTACTAACTTTAAAACACCGTGAATTGCAAATTCCTTGCTGTCACTGGCCTCTTCGCAGTGTTGTTGAGGAAGTGAGAGTTGCTTTTCTAGATTTCTGCATGTTCTCATCATTGGTGGCTTTACTAAAAACTGAGAACATCAATAAAATAGTGCAATGCATTGCAGACAGCATCAAGAGACTGAGAGGAGGACTGTTATCATTTGAACCCTCTCTTTTGTCCCATTGCTGAGAGTTAAAGGAGCACTGTAGGATTACATGTTGGCTTGTACCTCTGGCCTAACCACTCTGAATTCTACAAGCACCCAGCAGCTTTGCCTGGCCTGTTCAGTTATTCTGTGGCATTGAGCTAAAAAGGGAATAAAAGGGAACAATTTGAATACAATCTCATTTTAAAAGACAGTTTTGTGCTTCTAAAGAGCAGACTATGGGTCGCATTCATCCCACTGATGGAGTTACACCAATGAATTTGGCCCTAAATCTTAACACATCAAGAACTGGGAAGCACAGGCGGACGTGAGCCAGTTGCAGTGGCAGAGGGGACTGTTCCCCCTGAAGCGAGTGCCCTGTCTTTAAAATTCAAGCCCTCTATTTTCTCATCTCCATGTGAGCCTCACACCACTGTGCACGTGTTTGCTATTATTCAATCACAACAGATGGACAAGCAACTTTGGCCTTGAAGGTTGAGTCCCTTCTTATTTTTTCCAAGTTTGTGTGTTCTTTGTGACCTAGTTCTGGCTGGGGCCAGAAGAGAAAATATTATAGAAGAGCCTCTTCCAGATATTTCTGACGTCTCCCAAAGACGTTCAGCCATTGTTCCTCTGCAATAAAGACCTGATATTTTTAGGCCTTCCCTTATGAGCTAAGTCACATTTCTGTAAATTTCTGTAAATTTCTTGGTGTGATACCAGACAGCAGGAACAGAAAAATAGAAATGCTATAGAAAGCACTATAAAGAACAGCTGATGTTAAGCGATGTGGCATACTACCCATCACCTGCTACAGATAGCACTGGTTATAAAATGGGCATAGACATTTATACACTTAGCATCAAGTTTAATTCTAGATAATGATGGTAGGCAAATGGACCCTTTCCTCGTTGTTTTATTTTCCTGTGTCATAATATAGTAGAAGAAAGAGGTTGATATGTGTACCTGCATCATGACAGCGTGGTCTACAGAGAAGGTCTGGTATTTAAATGGAATGTGAATGGTCTCTCTGGGGCGCAGGTAGACCTGAGGCATGAGGTTGTCCTGAAGATGGAACATGTCCTCTTCTACTGGAGTAGTCAATGTTTGGGTCAACTCTTTGAAGTGTCTCCACTCCCTACTGTCCATAATAACACTGTGGAAAAAAAAATCATGGACAGAAACCCAAGAGCTGGGGTTCCCCCCGATCCCAAAATGTGAGGCTGAGAGTTATACCTAAACCTCAGTGTGCATGCGCGCAAGGGGGTGGGGGCGGAGGGATGAGGAGTTGGAACAAAGACCGTGGCTGGAATGTGCACACACATTAAATGGAAAGAAAACTCCAAAATCCACCACACCTTTGATCTGGGAAATGAAGACCTCTCTTCTCCCCCAATACACCCCCCACCCCACCTCGAACACTGCACAGTGAAGCACATGAATTACAGATGGTGGTTGGATTGGTCACTGCTAGCGGCAGGATAACTAGGATAGATTTGACCTAGTGTGGCAAATCCTCTGTGCTTAGCTTCTCGGTAACTTGCATTCTCCCATCCCTTTGGACAGTGATAAGGAACGTGGGAAGAAAACAAAGAAAACTGAAATCTCTGAAGGGGGGAAGCTGGTCATTGGTATATGATGGAGCCCTCATTATACACTGACCCCCTTTTCCAATAAAGCCTCAAACGCTAGACGGAAAAGCAACAAGCTTGATCCCAAAGACACCTCTTGTTTTGCACTTCCATGAGTGCCTCTCTGCTCTGGGCTGGCTTTCCAAGTGTAACGTGCAGTATTTTGGAGGGGAGAATGTCTCTGGCTCCTACCTCAGCTCCGGGTGGTTGATCTCGATCGTCACCGTGTGCTGGATGTTGTATGGGTTTCTCAGGGCAAACTCAAAGAACTCTGCTGTGCCCAGCGTGGCATAGAGAGTGTAGCTGGAGGTGATGGCCTGAATCAGCATGCTGGAGATGCTCTCGGCCTTGATGCGCTCCCGGTAGGCATCAATAATCTGCAGGTCCCTGGAGTGCTGCACGCGCTCCTCACGCCGGCCCTATCAAAGAAGAGACACCTATGACCAACACACTGATGTGGGCCCCTCTCGTACACGTCTGAGGATTCATCCGAAGGAACCCAACCCGAGCCCTGACACGAGAGATGCTACAGGTTGTTTTGTCAGGCCTGGCTCCCGTTTGCTCTCTGGTCCCAAGATCATTCCGACAGCGCTCTGTGCTGCTCACCATGAGGCTTGCTCTCCTCCCACTGACATCCTCCTGGGCTTCGAGTTGTCGCACCATCATCATCCTCTCCAGCTTCCGCCTGCGGATGGCGCTGGCCTCGCGGCTGGCATGCTGGAAGACCGTGCTCACTTCCTGCAGGCGGCTGAACAGCATGGCAGCCAGCTCGCTGTCCACGTCCGCCAGCTTCTGGGCTTGGGACACGTTCTTAGCTGGGTGCAAAGGAAAAAAGCATCAGAGCCTGGGGCTGAGGGAGTCGGGGTGTGGACCCCATGGGGAGCAGTGCAGTAGCCAGCTGAGACAGGGAGATGGACGGATGACATGGGCAAACAGACAGATATGCTGACTTGAGTTGCCTCAAACATGCAGGTGTTTGAAGCCTTCTGGACCGGCAAGCTAAGTGAAGTGGTGACCAGCAGGAAGGGGAGCTGAGGAACAGCCACTTTGCAGTACATGCTGTTCTTTCCTTGACCAAGCCTTAGTCTGGCTTTGGGGCCAGTTCAAGCTGAGTAGTCCCAGTAGAAGCCTGGGTAGTAGGTGGAATTATACCAAGGTCCCTCTCCCAGAATTTGGCACTGAAACTGGCAGTGAAAGCAACACGTCCAGGGCTGTCAGGCAATTTTTTATATTATGCAGCTTCTGAAGCTTTCCACAGGCAGCCGATAAATCACATCTCTCCTGAAGTGTGGCCATCATGCCAGATCTGAGTAAGAAGGAAAGCCAAGCAACACATTGCGCTATATTAATTCTCTCTGGCCTGTGGATCCCAACGGTGGCCAACAAAAGTTCCTCTCAGTAGTGACAACATAACTGCTAGGCCTGGATTAAATATGGAATAAACAATAAGCATCTGGGATTTATGGGATTCTGGGTTCATCTGGATATTCTGGCGACTGTATAAATCAAAACAATCTCAAGCCACCAAATGTTCCAAAAGAGAATTCTGTTCCTCTCCCTTAATTCAAAACCTGCCTGTTTCCTGCTGTACGCTATACACACATCTACATTTTTATTAAAACGTTCTTTCGCTCCCCTCCCTCTCATTTCTCCACAAAATTGCCACTGGAGCAGCTCCCAATTGAAGTGCCAGCCAAATATTTAATATGTGAAATACAATCCACTACCAAGCACATGATGCATGGGATTAAACTCTCGACATGACATGAAACTCCACACATAGGCTGTTTGAGTCCTGCTGCACTACCTTTTCTTTAAAAATTGGTAAACAAGGGTTATTTGCAAATTACCCACCTGAATTTAATTTTAAATCCACTTAACTGCTTCCCAGACATGACAAATTAGGTTAGACATCTTGAGCCAAAATGCTCGTATTTTAGCAATAGTCATATTTCAGCAAGTGTCCACAATGTTTAACCTTATGGGACATGTCAAAAAGTTAATGGGAAAGGAAAATGCCTGGCTGGAAAAGCCTGTCTCAGTAGGGGAGATTCTGCAATTTAAAAGCAGAATGTTCTGTTATCAAAACCATTCCATGGAGAGTGCATTCATCCAATTCACTCTGCCATATGAGGCCAGCGTGCACAGCTCAGCACATGGAGCACTCCACTTGGAGTCAGGCACCCAGGCAGGAATTTAAATACCCCATATCTCTATGCTTCCTAACTCCTGCTGAATTAGAAGAAGGTATGCTGTGGGAGAGAGGATTCAGACCGGATTTCTGAACCAGCAGGGAGGAGTGGAAATCTTGTGAGGGAGCATGTTTTTGAGGGATTTCCAGGTCAGAGAATTTGCTTCAATATTTAAACCTTTGACTTTTCTCTGAATTGAACCTTATGAGATTCTCTGGTGAACAGACACACACACACACTTGCATGTGTCCAGACACACATGTACACACATGCTCTCTGAGACAGTCAACTGCCTCGGAGTCATAGCATCAAAATGTGCTCCAGCTCCACCACAAGGTGTGGGCTTGATGCGAGAATTTCTGTGCTTTGCAGGAGATCAGACTAGGAGATCATAATGGTCCTTTCTGGCCTTAAAATCTCTGATTCTTCTTCTTCCTGCATTACGTTCTTTAACACTTCGTGCAAAATGTCTAATTATTTCAATACTTCACATGCCTCGTCACAGAATCATTAGAAATGTAGGACTTGGATAGATCGCTTAGTCCAGTCCCCTGCACTGAGGCAGGATTGAGTATCATCTAGACCATCCCTGGTAGGTGTTTCTCTAACCTGTCCTGAAAAACCTCCCATGACGGAGATGCCATAACCTCCCTAGGTAATTTGTTCCAGTGCTTAACTTCCATTACAGTTGAAAAGATTTTCCCCTAAGTCTCTGTTGCTGTTACTTCATGTCCTGTCCTCAGTGGTTAAGGAGAACAATTTATCATTCACACTTTATAACAACATTTCATGTACTTGAAAACTGTTATGTCCCCCCTTAGTATCTCCTTCCCCAGACTAAATAAACCCATTGTTTTCAGTCTTCCCTCATTGGCCAGGCTTTCTAGACCTTTAATCATTTCCATTGCTCTCCTCTAGACTTTCTCCAATTTGTCCACATCTTTCCCGAAGTGTGGTACCCCAGAAGACTGCCCAGGTTTTTCATTGGGAATACAGGTGTTGTATAAATCGCTCACACACAACAGGGCACAATGGGACAACCTGTCTTATTGACACTCATCAGGAAGTCCATTAAAAGTATGCATAGATGCATAATAGTATTTCTGTACCCCCTATCTCCCTTGGGAATTCTGCTTATGGGCAGCTCTCTTTCATTTCACACACCATCTGGATCTCCTTCGAGAACAGGTGCTTACTTTGGTAAAATATTTCAATGACTTTTACTCAAGAAATATACCCAATTCCAGCTGCACATGGATAGCACAGGGCAGAGACTGCATATGTATGTGTTTGTCTGTGCTCTCGTGCACTTGCATTTCAGCACAGACGTGCATTCGGTGAGCTGAAGAGCAGAATGTGGAAGATTAATTTCTCTCTCTAAGAGCCTGATTCTCATTTGCACGGTGGTGCAGACTCACTGAGGCTGCGAAAGCAGTGTCAAGGAGCCTAAATGGAAATGACAATCAGGCCCGAAGTGTCTGAAAAACCTTACATGCCAGGCAGTGACCATTGTTAAAGGCAGGGCTGGGTGAACTGTACATTAAGCTCGTCTGAACCAGGACATAATAAGGGGTTCCCATGTCCTGAATGCAACACCACCCCCCTTCACAGGAAGGAGTTAAAATTGGGCCCAAGACTCTTTGTCCAGGCTTAGGTAAAGGCAAGCAGGCCTCAAAACTTCAATAATTTCTTAAAGGAATATAATTTTCAGCTTGAGCCCTCCCATCTCTAAATATATGGGCTGTTGCTGCTCTCTGATATAAGGGAGTTTAAATCACTGCTAGGCTGAAAATCAACAGCCATCTCTCATCCCCAGCAATTGCAGACTAACAGGAATGTAAATTCCACGTATAGGAGCTCAGTTATGCAGGCACAGAGCTGCAGAGTAAAACTTGATTTTCACAGCACCAACCTCAGCAAACACTTTGTCTGATTAAAGAGATGAGAGAATAGGGCCTATGAATCATAGACTCAGCAGATGGAGGCTCATACAAGTGTTTTTCTGACAACAGCTTCATTTCCAGCAGACAAGCAAGAGGATGGGCTTCTCCATTTACTAAAGGATGGACTCCATGCCTCAGTGCCTTAACAGCTAAGGATTTACCTCCTGGACCTGACTATATCTGAGGACTGGAACAAGTCTGGAGAAAAGCATCACCTAAGATTGGCTGATGAGAGAGTTCAGCAGAATCCGATCTCTGTGCAGGTTTGTCAGCACCCACTGAGCAAACATCAGGTTCTGAACATTCACAGCACAGGGGAGCGAATCCAGCAGCAGCTGTGGGGGTAGATAATTTGGGGAACAAAATCCCCAATAACCCAGCAGCAGATGGACCACTTCACACTGATAGAACCTATGTTTGTAAAGTGATATTGTGGGAGAAAAGGAAAAACACCAAATCCAGCAACCCAGTGCACACAGTACTTGTGTCTTTGAGCAATTGTGACCTTTGGTATTTTTAGTAGTGCACAGGAGAAAAACTATTGCCAGGCTACAACGAGCTAGGAGCCAATGGGACTTACCCCCAGGCGTATTGAGGGAGAACAAGCTGCCTCCGTGGAAGTTGCTGGTCCCATCATGTGAGGAGACAATGCGAGAGCGGGAGGGTGGCAAGGAGTTTGATTTCTTCAGCCTCTGCTCACACAGGTGACCTGCAACAGAAGCAAAGAGCTGGTGAAGACGGGCAGGCGGGCTCCAGCCAAGCCCAGAAAAAACGCCCTTTGCTAAAGGGATCTGCCTTGCTAGTGAGGAGTCAGAATGACTCTGGCCCAGCAATGATCCCCATCGACCACAGGAGAGAGGCGCTGCTTAAGTTGGACCCTGAGGGTGGGATTTTCTGAAGTGCTCCGTTAGCCTAACTTTGCTTCCATTAAAGCCAATGGGAGTGTTAACAATGACTGCAATATTAACAATACCTAGCACTTATATAGAACGCGCCCTCAGTAGATCTGAAAGCACTTCACAGAGGAGGCCAGGATCATTATCTCCATTCTACAGATGGGGAAACTGAGGCACAGAACGGTTACAGTGACTTGCTGACGGTCATCCAGCATGCGCCCGAGGTGAAGAGTTGGGAATAGAACCCCAGTCTCTCCATCCTGTGCCCTGGCCACTGAGCACCCACAAAAATACCTTTGTTTTTAATAACAGTTCAGTGCTCAAGAGGTGCCAGATGGACATCCCTGGATCCCAATGCCTTCTGTTCATCTCCAGCAGAGACAGCAGCATTGCAAGGTTCCCCCACACACAGGGCTAACATGCTCCAGCCCCACCCTGGTGGGACCAGCTCTTGGAGCCAGGAGAGTTTTGTCTGCACAGTCCACACTCAGCATTGCTAGCAAGGGACAATGGAGCCTGAGTGAGAGCACTGTTTCATTTCACAATCCGCCTACAGATGACATTTATTCTAATACAGCACACTGCTCCTCCCACGGGTACCTGTTGCCAGTTGCTTCATGTCAGTGAGGACACAGATACTAGATCACAACATGCAGTAAAAAAAATTCCCTGTTGCTATAAATTGGCAAAATTCCAGTGAAATCAAGAATTCGGCCCAATATATCTAACTTCTATCACAACCATAGCCCAAAACTAACCAGTTCTCTGGCAAGAGACTAAGAGCAACCATTTTTAAACAAATTTGTTTTAGCTAATTCCATTTCTCAAAGTACTGTGTTTAAAGTTTACTTTCCCTTCTCGGGCTATGTAGTTTTCTCTCCCCTTTCTCAACTCTCGACAAACTTCAGGCTGGTTCCTTTCACAGAACCAGAACAAATAAGCATATGAAACAAATCAACATACCCCAGAGCAATGTTAATAAAATATCCATCTGCACCCACGCGTATGCCTGAGCAGAGAGAGCGCTGTGTTTACAGCACGGTGTAGGACAGTTATGGGGTAAGAATGTTACACATATTGATCCAGCACCCCTACCTGAACAGTTAGCCCATGTAATTTAAATATAGACGTATCAGGGCTTCCCTTTGTCAGAGCAAAGAGTGTTCCTATTACCCTATTTGTATTCATTTTTCATTGATATCTGAGCAGAACACAGCGTGTGCATTGTGACCTTGAAACATAACAGTGGATTTCTGCAGTCACTTAAGCGGACTCCAGTTCATTTATTATTATCAGTCATGTTGATTACGATAGTGCCTAATGACCAACAAAGAGTAGGGCTGATTGTGTTAGGTGCTGTACAGAAACAGAGCAGCCAACAGTCCTGCCTGGAACCGCCAACAATCAAAATAAAGCAGACAGATGCAGGGTCGGGGAGGGGGAGACCAGAACAGCAGGGTGAACTATGGGATGGCTGCAGACAGCCTGGGGTGCCCCAGCTGAGTTAGGTAAGTAGGAAGTGATCAGCTGAATGGTAAGGACAGGGAAGGGGGCTGGGATATTAAAAGGAAGTGGGGTAAGTTGGGCAGGCGTGGGGAGAAGAGAGTGGGAGAGGCAGGTGTGGAGTGGAAGCGACACTTGGGGAGGGGAATGGGGAAGGTTGGAGCGAACAGCCAATCACCACAGGGCACGGCAGGTCCGACAGAGCTGTAGGAAGTCCCCTGAATGGCTCTGGCTGCTTCTGCAGCTGCTCTGACCAGCTGGAGCCTCGCTCTGCACCTCGGGTGCTTCCTTTCGCATCAGGCTGCGAACTGGACTATCCAAAGCATCTTCCTTCTAATCCAGGGAAGGGCATCCAAGGAGGTTCCATTAGGCTTTTTATAGATGGATGTCCTTGATTCTTGGTCCACAGGAGTCCTCGCGGAACCTCACTACAGCCACTGCAAAACCTGCACTCTCTACTGGTGCAATGAAGTTCAGATTTAAGGAGTTGAGGCATCATGTATCTACAGAAAGAGATTTGCTTCCCCAAACACACACACTGTTGCATTTTAAAGTCAATTTGCCCAGGGCTGAAGTAGACAGACATATTTCTTCTGATTTTGCAACAACCTCTCATGAACTTTGCCAAGTTTTTCAGGTTTCAAAAGCACCACTGAAAAGTGAACGTCTCCTCCTGCTACAGCTTTTATCACTCCAGCTTGCTTCTCAGATGAAGTAAATGCAATTTGGAATTTGTGGATGTTGTTATGAGGAATAGAAATTACCAGTTGAACTGATTGGCTGACGAGACTCGTACTGGATAGGCCCAAAACAATACCAAACGTTTTGGGAAGACAAGGTCAAGTTTGGGAGACTTAAAACGTGGTCTTGCTTTCTGAGTGAAATGTGCACTCCCCACTGGTTGCCACTTTAGAAAAGACACACTGTGGCCAACATGGCCACAAGAAAATGTGCCCATTATAGAAAAGTTCTGTAGATTTTAATAGCAAATGATAACTTTTCTACAAGTCTTTTGGACCTTGCTATGAATTTAACAGAAAGTTATATCCCTGCTATAGAATTCTGCAGGATGGTTTAAAAACAAAAGTTAGCAGCAACCACAGAGTCACGTCTCTGTTACATTTTCTAGATTTTAGGGTGACTGTTGGATAACCCCATTAGTTTCATCACTGTTACATTTTATAGGACTTTTCCCATAAGGGACAGGATAACTGTTCCCATTAACCAACGATTTAGACACTGTTGGATTTTTACTATGGGTCTTTGCAGTATGTAAGTGACATTTTCTTTATGGCTACCACAGAAAATACATATCTTTAAAGAGCCAACAGCTGTCCAGAGTCCCTGGAGCTAGGGTGAGGGGCTTTTATTACCTGCAAGAGGCCCAAATACTCCCTGGTATTTGCTTGTATCACTGGCAAAGTTTGTTATTCCAATGTCTCTTCCTCCCACATACTAGCTCATATATCAAGTGAAGAAAAACTGGCCCTAACACTGATCCATTTACTGTCCTGTCACCTCTCTGTGCTGCTGTAATTACATCCATATATAGGCTATCCCAGCTTGTACAGAATGAAGCTATAAAGCTGTCTGCGGATTCACCTAACCTACAAATGTACTCTGTCCTTCAGATGAAAGCTCCATAAATGTGGAGAATTGGAGACATTTGGCTGCAGCCCCTGAAATTGTTTGTCAGTGTTTAGGGCTGGATTCCCGTAGGCCCTGTACAAGTGTCTAGGGGAGGGCCCGAAGTGCATTCTCCTCCTCACACCGCTGAGCCTGGGCACACCCTCTCTGAGGAGCAGAGGAATTGCACCCAACTGGGGCCGCTCCAAAGAGATGGGATGAAGACAGGACCATGCCAGCTCCCTCAACATGCAGAGAAGAGTGCACCCTGCATGCTTGCAAGAGATGGCAGAGCTGCTGATTCAAGGCATGCCTCCTCACAGCAAGCTGGGAAGGATTCTGGCACAACAAAGAGCCAAGTGTTAAAACTGCACAACCCTTAAAATCTGAGCTGTGATGTCATCTGTGATGAGACCATCCACTTTACAGCTTGTAGGACTGTCTTCTGTAAACACAGGCAGTGACATATTGTTGCAGTGTGTGATGAACTGTCAGAAGACAGGATACCAGCAAGATGGCCCATTGCTCTGACCCAGTATGGCTGTTCTTATGTCTTAGGACCTGCAAAATATAGGTACTAAGGTGACTGGCACTATGCAAAATACAACAGCTAGATACAGCTTTTGAATTTAAGGACACTCTAGCAGTTATACATCATACTTTTTTCATGTGTACAACTCCGGCAAATGCGTCATTAGCAGAAACAGCTCAAGCTGTGTAGGCATCTGAGAATATAAACACCGACAGCGAGAACATGAACATTATCCACCAGAGCATGTGCCCCGAAGCTCTCACCATGTTAAGGACAGTGTCATGCAACTCTGATCTAGAGTCTGCCTCTACCAGCTCTGCTGAGAACTCTGCTCCTGGGCTTACAGGAGTTCAGACGTTCTCCCACTGGAAACCTGCAACCCTCCAGAGCTCATCTCTGAGAGATATGAACTTTGTTATTTAAAATTACCTTGTTGATCATTTCTAAAGCACCAAAAATCAGAAAAATATCATGCTATAAAGATGCCATTTAACTCCATTTACAGCTAATCCCTCCCAGCGCTTCAGTGTGAATGGCAATAGAAGGATTAGCCACTCTGAGTAGCAGAAGCTTCTTTTTCTGCAGCTCAGTTTAAAGGGTTACGGTCAATTTTAAAAAAAACCACTTTGATGGAGAACGTTGTGAGTAACAGCCAAGATTACTAGAACTGAAGGAGATTTAAGAAATCTTTTCCAGTTTGTTTCCTGTGCATACGACAGCACTTTGTGTTTAGTCAGAATTGCTGCTGCTCCCGGATGGTCAGTTTCCCTTTATTGTTTGTGGGGGTCTTTCACACGGCAACCAGGAGGAAGAGCATTTAAAACAAACACAGGAAAATGAGGTTGCACAACCATGCAAATGAGCAGTGGGACCCAGGGGAAGGGCAGTATCTGAAATTGCTTTGAACTCGCTTTCTGAAACTGCCTAGATTCAAACTGATGATGTAGAACGAAGCAGAAATGGGTGTAGCAGGCAAAGACTGGAATACAAATGCTCTTATTTGGCTATGTTTAGCCCCATTTCTGTCTCTCTCAACACCATCCAGTTTACAGAACAGGCCTGCTGTTCAACGCTTCTAGCCCCAGTGTTACAAGGGATTTGTAAAAACATACTAATATTCTTCTGAAATCAAGCAAACTTTTCCAGAGAAATCAGAGTGGCAGCTGTATTGATACAGTATGATGGGTGGGTTTTTGTTGTTGTTTTGCTAGCGTTTGTCCTTTGTTAATCAGTTTCCTTTCCTGGGTTTGCATTGAACTGTTCTCTGGGTTATGAATCTCAGACTCTCCTTCCTAGGAGCTTATCACACTCTTGCAGGCAAAGTATGAAAATGACAATTTAAGATATCTTATAATGGAGCTAATCTTTCTTTTGAAGATAAGATTTTAAAACCTGGAGTCACTGCACATTTATAAGATGGTGAATTAAATATATATAAAAAGTACCTAATAAATTCTAGGAAGCATAATGTTCTTACAAGTTTGGTTTTCTTATACGTACAGCTTTGTGCATCTTGTCTGTTTCTCTCATGTTTCTGAGTTATTTTGCTAGCACCTAATTGAGTGTCGCTGTTTCCATATTGTCTGTTTCAAATCTGCCTCAGCTTGTACATTTGTAAACAAGCAGGCAGAAAACTCAAAACAGAAGTAATGAGCTGTGCATTTCCTCCTCTTTGTGTAGCCTGGTGTTATTACTTATTGTAGGCGGAGGGTGGGTACAGGACAATAGGAGACTGGCATTTAGAACCTGTTGATTTTTTTTCAAGCGACTGAAAACTCTCTAAACAGCCCAAGCCCAGAGCTCTGCTGAATCTCAAAAAAGCATTTTCTTTCCTCAGATGCACAGGAACCTGTAGGGCCAGATCCATTGCTCCAATGGCATCATGAGGGTGCTTTTCACTTTGCCAGAATAAAACAATTTTGGGAATATTGTAAAGAGTTACCATCATTTTTAGTACAGAATCCTTTGGTGGCAGTGGGCACAGGCAGTTCTGACCCAGCATAACCTTGCTGTGACTCTCACAGGCTTCCAAAGAAAGACGAGAACAGTCTGCCCTCGGGTCCGGAAGCAGGTGTAGAGTGATGGCTGCTTGAGGCGTTATAAAAGAAGTGTTTAACGGAAACTACAGAGGCACTTGCAGAAGCATTGAAATTAGACAAATTACTAGCACCACCATCAAATTATCCCCAGCTCCCATTTCATGGCTGATGAACAAACACAACACAACTCAAAAATGCTGATAGTCGGCAATGGAAACTCTGGGTTAGCCAGACACCCAATATGTCCCTTGAGATGCAATGTCAGGATCCTCCCTTGTGTGTGAGGCTCCTAAGCTCTGCCAGCTTCCAAACAAGCTCATGAACACCATAAGAGCGTAGATTCAGCCCTGAAGGCCAGTGGGGCAACACTTCTCATGGCTACTAGCGCTGAGATCACATTTCAATAGACCTTTAACTAACACACTGCTGTGCCGAGCAATCGTATTGCTGGAAAAGAAGCATGGAGCAGAAAGCTGGCCACTGAAAGGGCTCTGCTCCTGGCTGACCCACCTTGCGCAAATCTGATTTTTAGAGGTGCTTGTCACCTGTAAGTCCTATTGACTCTCACTCAACACCTCTAAAAACTCAGCACCTTAGTAGCCCCAGCTGAACAGTGGGGATAGCATGGTTTTCCTATCTTCGCACCTGCATACCACTTTTCAACTGTATCAAATCAGTGTGCAAAGTATTATTGCATCCTGGGGCAGGTAAAAGCATCTCTGTTTTGGGAGGTGATCGCTATGTGAAAATGGAGGGGGGAAGGTAACAGATCAGTCACCAAAGAGATTCCCAGCTATGCCCCAGAATGGTGCTAGAACTGCAATGATGAAGATAACCAGCAGAGTTAAGTGTCTAATGAGCATGCTGAAATACATGAGAAATCTTGAGTTACTCACTTTCTGAAAGAAACGAAATTTCACCAGAAAACATGGTGAACCAGCCAAAATAACTGGGATTCTTACCAACATTGGCCAAACTCAGGTGAAGTCGGCCTTTCACAACAGCGTAGACTCCTATGGGCTTCACAGTGCCATGTCTGAGAACGTCCCCACTCATCACTGTTGTGTCCTGCTCGTATTCGGTTGTCATCACCTCCAGCTCATGATGGACCTGAACTGCTGTCCGACCCTGGCGAAGCAAGTGCTGTGGAGCAAGAGGAACATATCCTGAAGCCAAAAAACATGTGCAGCTGTTACTGCCAGGAAGCATTGTCCAAAGTGGTACATGCCCAGGAGAGACCATTGTTTTTATCTTGCAAATGGTTTGTTACATCCATGCAATTCTTTAGGGGAGCTGAGAAAGGGGGTTCCAAACAAATGCTTTATCCAAAGCCAGCAGCCCCAGCGCTCAAGAGCAAAGTGTCTCAGTGAACCGGTGTGTGCATGTGACACAGGAGAGATGGGAAAGGGGGCAGGTTTCATTTCCAATCTCCCATCAAGCAGTGAGATAAAAGGAAATCTGGTAAATTATGAACATTCTCATGACCACCTCTCCTTCCTCAAATCAGATCTCACCTTTTCCTGGCTTATGCAAGAGCCCCCTGACAGTCTTTCCTGGGTTCCTACAAGTGTTACCCTTTGCTCTTGTAGATCATGCTGAGCTCCCGGGTTGCAAACATTAACCACATTTACAAACTTTTGCTGGTAGTATTTTTGTTTTGGTTTTAGGTTCCAAGAAACTCTTGTTTCACTTTTCCCCTCACTTGACTAGCACATCCACATTGTGAAGTGTAATGCGTTCCCACACTACAGTGGGTAATGGCATGGTAACTACCCCACACCAATTAAAGCACCTTTTTCCTTGTGTACATTTGTGATATCTTCGGGTTTTTGTGAAGCTCAAAGGAGCTTTTCTGGGAAGTTATTGTTCTGAGATGGGACAAATCAGCTGGGAGAAAGAACTTAAGAGAAAAATGTGAATGGTAATTGAGAACTGTCTGAGAATAGAGGCCCAAAATCATGGGGTCAAGCCGGTGTGGCCAGCCGCGGAGGTTAATGGTTAAAGTCTGGTTAACGGTAAGCCTAATGCTTAGCAGTTAACCTTTTACATCCCTAGTGCCAGTATTTAAAAAGGTAAACAAAATGACTCAGGTAATTATAGGCCTGTCACCTTGACATAACAGTGTTGATGTTAGCCTTGGTACTATACAACATTTTGATTAAGAAACTAAAATGATACAAAATCAGCATGACACATATTGAAAACTCGCTAGCTGATAGATCTCAACATGTAATTGTAACTGGGGAATCATCATCAAGAATGTGTTTCTAGTCGGGTCCCTCAAGGATCAGGTTTTGTCCCTTGGTAATTAACATTTATATCAATGGCTTGAAATAAAACAAAATCATCACTAATAAAGTTTGCAGATGATACAAAGATTGGAACAGTGGTAAACAATAAAGGGGACAGATCGATGATGTGGATTGCTTAGTAAGCTGGGCACAAGTAAACAATATGCATTTCAGTGTGGGCAAATGCAAAGTCATATATCTTGGAACAAAGAACACAGGCCATATTTATAGAATGGGAGGACTCTATCTGGGAAGCAGAGATACTGAAAAGTACTTGGGGTCACAATGGATCATCAGCTGGACATGAGCTAACAACAGGACATTGTGGCTAATGCAGTATTTGGACGTAAACAGGATAATATCGAGTAGGGAGTAGTGAAGTTATATTATCTCTATATATGGCATTGGTGCGACCAATACTGGAATATTGTGTCCAGTTCTGATGTGCACAATTCAAGAAAGATGTTGAAAAGTTGGAGAGGGTTCAGAGAACGGTCGTGAGAATGACAAAGAATTGGAAAATAGGCTTTAGAGTGGAAGACTCAAAGAGCTCAATCTATTCAGCTTGTCAAAAGAAGGGTGAGAGGAGAGTTGATCATAGTGTATGTCTAGATGAGGTACAAATATGTGACAATGGAGAGCTCTTCAATCTAGCAGAAAAGGTGCCACACTTTCCAATGCCTAGAAGATGAAGCTAGACAAATTCAGACTCTAAATACGGTGCATTCTTTTCACAATGAGGATAATTAATCATTGGAACAACTTACCCTGGGTTGTGGTAGATTCTCCAGCAATGGAAGAATCAGGATGGGCTGTTTTTCTATAAGATCTGCTCTAGTTCAGATAAGATTTAACTCAGGACAGGTCTCTGGCCTGTGCTATCTAGGAGGTCAGACTAGATGGTCACAATGGTCCCTTCTGGCCGGAGAATCTCTGACTCAGGCAAGAATCAGAGAAACTTCCACATGAGAGATAAATTACTGTACAATTAAACCTGACAATGACACCCCTCATTCCCACCACACACACAAGGGAGTCATATTTTCTGGCTGTAGCACAACTGTTGCCTACTTAACATAGTGTAATAGTAAAAAGAAGCTCTAGAAATGGAGACAATTGTTCTGGCCATTTGGACAGAAGACCATTAGCACTAGTCACTGCATTCAGGAGTGAGGGGAGGGAAGTGGCACCTGATGGACTGGATGCTTTAGGCGATTCAGAGCAGGATACAAACCTTTCACCACTAGGTCACTGCGCTGAATCCAGACAGCTTAGCAGTGAATAGAAATTCCCACTCCCTCAGGGCTGTTTGGTGGCCTGTTTGCAGGGAATTAGGGGGTCTCAGACCATTTCCCAGGGGACAAGGGTCTACACCACAAACCATTTCCTGCCATTTGGCACTGGTTTTCCCCCTTTGTTGGCAACTTCAGTGGAGAAGCAGAGGAGTCAAGGGGCACAGAGACTGGCCCAACCTTGCAGTGCAGGCGACGGTTCTCCAGAACAAGAATAAGGCACCCTGGCGGGGCCAAAGTAACGTGCTGCTGCTGTGAGAGTGAGCCTCTCCTGTGAATCAGCGGAGAATGTTTATTCACTAGTTCTGCCCATGCAGGCCCTCGAGCAGCACCAGGAACCTCACAGCACTCTCTTTCTTCTACACATTTTACACACTATGGCAAATTGTTCAAATTTTAACACCAAAGAAATTCATGCACATTTGTAAGAAACTTCCTGAACATACCCTATCCAGTAGCCATCCCTGCCAGCCACAGCATCGTTACTATTTTAATATTTATTTGTAGAGCAACAAAGCCTAGAGCTCTTCCACATTGTGCTTGGTGCTGTACAAACACAACCTAAGAAGGTTCCTTCGTCAGAGTTCTTGTACTTTGTAAATAGAGATTCTGGCCTTTTTTTCTCCACTCGCAGCAGCTATGAATTTAGTTCAGGAAAAGTTTCATACCTTCAGCTTAACTGCAGCAGATCCAATGAGGAGCAAAGAATCTCCATCCCAAATATCAATCTGTAGGTTATGGTCAGCTATATAACGTATAAACCAGCGTTGTTCTCCTGGCTTCAGAAAACCAGGATCCACCATATACTTTAGCTGCAACCCTGGAGATTCTGCAGGAAAAAGAATGTATTCCTGACAAAGTAAATTAATCCTCCATGGCTTCTCAGGAGACTCATTGCTATCGAAGGGACCCCTGTGACTCCCAGTACCACTGTCTCTGAGAACCTCACAATCTTTACTCTATTTATCCCCACTACATCCTTGTGAGGCAGAGCAGGACAAGGCCATTATCCCCATTTTATACATGGGGAACTGAGGCACAGAGTGACTGTGCCCAAGGTCACACAGGAAGTCTATGGCAGAGCAGGAATTGAACCTATGTCTGCCAAGTCACATAAGCACCCTCGCCACTGGACCAGCTTTCCTCTTTATAGCTGTAATTTCATTCTCATAAACCTATGGATGAAACCATTTATGAACTCCCTGAATCTGTCACTCTTAAGTTCATGTTGGGATTGACATCCACCCACAAAAAATTAAATTAATGTGGATCTTCCTTATTAATTTTCATTAACTATTCCACATGGCGAAGGAACTTTACAAACTAAAAACGCTCTGTAGGAGGTGGGAGATTAGTTTTGCATCTCTTGGGACAAGAATTTAATAAGACATTAAAAAAGCCATTTTGCTAAGAGAATCTGATTGCATTACTACATGTTGGTTGCTTCGATGTGCTGTCTCTCTCTGTACATCTGCTTAGCTGTTGCTGGAGTCAGCAGTCTACATTTCTGAATTGTGTCACTGACACTTATTGATGTTCTGCCTTATGGCTTGACATTTTGCACACTTTTAATTATATGGTGTATAAACTAATGAGAACTTGATATTATAGCAGATACTAGTCCATTACCTTGACTTGGAGCTAAGCCTAAACCTGATTGACAAAAATCCCATTTGAACTATTCAAAAATGTAATTTAACTCTCCCAGTGGATTTTCCTCTTACCAAAACATACTAACCTAGCAAGAAAGAAACAATTTTGCTGATAAACTGCAAGAAAGGCTTAAAGCATTGACACATTTCAGTATTCATTTTTAAACCCTAGAGCAAGGCCCAGGTGATTGGAAGAATTTACCCTCCAAAGAATAGAGCTAGAAGGCTTGTGGTCCATCTGATCCAGTCTCCCATCTCCAGCAGGCAGACACTTCAGAGGAAGGTACAAGAAACCCCATAGTAAGGAACTGAAAAATGATCAGGTCATAGGGAGGTTTTCTTCCTAGCCCCAATCAGTTAGCATGGAGATTTATATCCCTTATAAATCTGTATCCTCTCTGCTGTAACTCTGGTTTTCCATATAGTTGTCTAGTCTAGTTTTGAATCCGATTAAACTCTTGGATTAAATGATTTATTGTGGCAATTTGTTCCACAAGTTAGTTACACATGGTATATTAAAAGGTTTCCTTGTATCTGTTTTAAATTTGCTGTCTTTTAATTTCATTGAGTAGCGCCTTGACCCAGGATGATGACAAAGGGTAAATTAGAATGTCTTATGTACCATCTCTACTCTGTTCATTATTTCAGATAGCTCTGCTATGTCTCCCTTCAAATTTCATAGACCCTGGAGTATTTGGACATCTCATGTAATTCCCAGACAACTGGCTACAGCCTCCAGGACTTCCTCAGAGGACATACCATCTGGCAAGTGCTGTAACATCCCTCCTTTTTCAAACACCCTTCCACCACTAGAGCTTACCACTCTTAAGGGTTCCATCTTTGTTGATCTGGAATAAGATATGGGAAGATGCAGCTGAACTGGCTGTCCCAGACTGCTCCATCTTCACCAGCTGCAATCGTGGTGTTGTGACAGGTGGGAAACGGTAAAACTGGAAGGTGAAATACATAGTCTTTGGCCAAGTTGTCCCCATGCCATCCTGTGGAATCCTTGACCAAAAAAAATATCTCTGGATTAACTCCTCTTGTTACAGACTCAGCAATTTGTATGTGCTTTGCAAGTGCTTGTGAACTATTTGAGAAGCAGAAGAAGTGGGAAAAATCCATGATATTAAGTGTATTCAAACTGGTTTGGGAGGCTTCCTTTGAAGCCATCATGACAGGAAGGACAAGGGTTTTTTTTGCTTTCAATGAACTCATAGTACATGTGACTTCTGCTCTTTGGTACAGAGTTCCCAGCTTCAAGACCAGGTGGGAATGGTATTTTACTTTCAGAATTACAGTGCACTGTAATCAGTGGTAAATACACAAGTGGTGCATAATCAAGATAAAACCACCATCACAGAGAAGCCTTTCCAAGTGAGGCTTTCCTGTCTGTAAATAAGGAGTTACTCAGTAATTAGTTTTACATTACAATCTGGCTAATGTGAACAAAAAATTAATTTGGAACTGGCTCAATGCATAAAACATCTAAAATGGAACATTCATTGTCTCACAGGCACTTCTGTTACCATGGTAGTTGCTCAGACATGCCTCAGCCAAGCAAGGTGAAAGTCCTCAGGAAGGGGCATAGGAAATGGATACAAGGACCTGTTAGAACCATCAAGCCAAAGAGCAGCACGCAGATCAGAATGGAAATTGATGCTATTGCAAGAAGAGACTTGGGGCACTGGGTTTTCAGGGCATTACCTGGTGAAGGCGAGGAACTGCAAAATGATTTCATTGCTTTGCAAGAAGTCAGCTTCTTCCCTTTGAGGGTTGAAGTTCACAGGGTCTGTGGGGTCCACAACTTCTGCTGGCTCCTTGTTACAATCCAGGATTTCTGGAAAGCCAGCGGCATGCAAGCGAGACAGAGAGGCCCGAGTGAGGATAGAGCTAGAGCTGAAAGAGAAATGGCTTTGAGTTTCCTGGGACCCAGACGCCATTGGAATCCTGACCCTTTCTGCCAGGTCCCTCCTGCTATCCCAGCATCTTCCAGATGGGGTTCTGTGAGAGGCAGAAGCACTTAGGGACACTTTCAGTAAGAGGCAAGATGACATGTGCGGGACCCTTGAAGATGACTGAACTCCACCCCCACGTGCTTGCATCGCTCAGGCAGCAATTCCCATGTTCCCATTCGCCCTGCCTTAGAGCCTCACCTTCCAGTCTGTGTTCCCATGGCAACAATAGGCGCGTGCACGGGTGTGAACGGCAGCTCCTGCAGCTGGTCACTTGCAGAGGAATCCAGGATCAAGGAGCTGGGACTGAGGTCAGCCTCCAAGTGAGTTATGCCACCGCTGCTGCCTCCACCTGGGAGCTCCTGCTGACAAAGAAGGGCGCCCCCATGAAATGGACCATCCCCAGCTGGGTGGCGAGGGGCAGGGCTCTGCAGGGCGCTTTGAAGGAACTGCCCAGCCCAGGCTGCTCCACTGACACACACTGCTCCTTGTCTCCCTCGCAGGGAAGTATGGGGGTAACAGATGCAATTCCCGCTCTGTTCTCAGTAGAAGTGTTGTCATCACAGCCCTGCTCAGCTGAGCAGAAGATGAGCGTCACCTTTCCTATCTCATATGTTCTACTGCACTGATCACCGGGCAGGGCACAAGCAATGGGGGATGGGCAGAACCCAGGAGTTCTCATTCCCACCACAGTACCCGATACAGCCTCTCCATAAAGGAACGTGCTCCTGAGCAGGCAGAGTTCATGCGTTCTCACATACCTGACTTTTCTACATTTTGAAGTCAGATTTCCCACATACACATCCCACACTTATTTTTGGCTGCAATGACCATAGGAATGATTGAACCTGGCCTAGCATGTACTTATAGCTCTGTGGGAAGGGACACACTCCAAATACACACAGGTAGGAATATCCTTCTCTGCAAGGGCTAGCCAATGCAGGGGCCACTACATAAACCCAACTAGGAACCCTTACTGCACGTTCACGTCGGCGCATCCCACGGGAGCGGGGGACTGGAGAGCCGGTTTGCTGTTGCAACGGGGGTTTGGACGAGTGGCTTACAGGAGGAGAGTGGGGTGATGCTGACAACTGGGATATTGACAACTGAAAAAAAAATTATTATAATTAACATGATGATATTAACTTGACTAATGAGGCTGCTGAAGGAGGAACTGCCAAGGTGCAATCTGGACTGCGGAAAATCTTGATGGATTAGGAGAGCCAGAAACTCCAAAATATGCTGGCAGTTTATTTTAAATGGTCTGTGCAAATGTAAATGGTCAGGAATGACCTAACTCAGCTACCTCTCTGCTGTTTAGATACGCAGCACAGCTCAGACACTTACGGGTTCCAGACACGCCTGAACTACGTGTTCTAATTCAGCTGTTGATGCTGCAGTGTGCTATATGTTGTTTTGCAGAAAAACCCACAAATGTTTGTCAAGATCAAACAGTCTAATAACACATGCTCATGAAGGATTAAATTTCATCAAAAATATTACTGTGTAACGATCTCTGTAACAAGAAGGAAAAACAACAAATAGGCTTTCAATGTTTGTATGTGGCCTTAAATCTTGAGAACTATCCCTGCAAAAATTATACATCACTGTCAATACACTTCCACTGTGCTATAAAACAAAGCCTGCAAATCTGGTCTGCTGCAAATGACTCCCTTAAAAAATAAAAAGTCCAAGGCCTGAGAACAGCTCAGAGATTTCTACGCAGCAAATTGTATGTAGATTCTGGTTTGCTGCTTCTGGGGATATGGATTATAGCAGGAAATTGTTGTAGTTTGGCCACAAAGACCTTAGAAAGTGATACCCAGTGGGATATCTGCATAACTCAGTGAGCTGGATGGCACTATATGAAAATAGCTATTTTCAAGGAAATGCTGCTGTGTGCGCAAAACACTAAGCATATTTGTGTGTGGACATTTCACACTTTACTACCAAATTAGGCAGGTTCTCTACAACAGTATTTTTCAGGGCCTTATTGATGGGAAAAAAATCAACCTGAAACAAACAAACAAACAAACCCACAGAAGAATTATTTTTATTAGTCTTATAACTTAATGGTAATTGAGAATAAGGTAAATATATGATCAAAGAGAGATGAGCAGCCAAACCGGCTATTTCATAGCCTGCCTTTCATGCACTATTATGTACAAATATCATTTATGAAATATTGACTTTTCATCTAGTGATCTTCAAGGGCAGATTACAGTAGCCTAAAGCTTGGTCATCTCTCACTGAAGACAACTATAAATGTCTCCTCTCTGCCTTCTCCTGGGCTACACAAAGGACCACTGCTGACGTCCTCTCCTGGCACTCTAACCAAGTCACCCCTCCTGAGCCACCTTCTTTGCTGTCTGTCTCTTCTCTATTAGATTCAAACTCCTTTATTTATCAGTAGTGACTGGGCCACGCTTCTCTGTGGTGTCACTCCATTAACTAACTAGAATTACGCCAGAGGGAAACTGCACCTTTAGAATCTTCACATTTAACCTGTTATTAATTTGAAAACATAAACTTTAAAAAAAAATCTGCCGCAATATTTTCCTTCCTGGCCCCTTTCCAAGGGAGAAAGACTCATCGAACTAAAATAATTGATGCTTAAATCTAATGTCCCAGTAAGGCAACTGCAGAAGGCACATGTTGCACCATCAGGCACTTACCCCAGGTCCTTGAGGATAGTCTTGAGTGGAAACCAACATCTGGGGTGAAGATGGTGCACCTACTGGGAAGCAGAGACAAGAGAGGGTGCAGTGAGCCTCCAGAACAGCCAGAGATCTAGCTGTCGGATTGATCAAATGCCAAATTTTGTTTCCATTAAAGCCAATTAAAGTTTTCCTACATTCCAAGGCTGGAAGGGACTATTGTGATCATCTAATCTGAGTTCCTCTATCAGACAGGTCAGAGAACATCTCTCACAGAATTTCTAGAGCAAATCTTTTAGAAAACCATCCAATCTTAATTTACAAATATTCAGTGATGCAGAATCCACCATGACCCTTGGCAAATTGTTTCAGTGGTTAATTACATTCACTTTTTAAAATGTACACCTTACTTCCAGTCTGAATGTATTGAGCTCCAACTTCCAGCCACGAGATTGTGTTATATCTTTCTCTGCTAGATTGAAGAGTCCATTATTCAATATTTGTTCCCCACATAGGTACTTACAGATCAAGTGATCCCTCAACTTCCCTTTGTTACACTACATAGATTGAGCTCTTTGAGTCTGTCACTACAAGGCAGGTTTTCTAATTCTTTAATCCTTCTTGTGTCTCTTCTCTGGACCCTCACCAATTTATCAACATCCTTCTTGAACTGTGGGCATCGGAACTGGATGCAGGATTCCAGCAAGGAATGCACCAGTGCCAAACATGGAGGCAAAATAACTTCTCTCCTCCTGTTTGAGATTTCCCTGTTCTGCTTCCCAGTATCACATTAGCTCTTTGGGACACAGCATCACACTGGGAGCACAAGTTTAGTTGATTATCCTCCATGACCTCAAATCTTTTTCAGTCACTGCTTCCTGGGATAGAGTAAGTGTGATCAACACTCTTCGTTCGTAGATGCATATATTTACATTGAACCATATACAAACGCATATTGTTTGCTTGTATCTGTTTACCAAGTGATTCACATCGCTCTGAACCAGTGAACTGACCTCTTCATTATTTACCACTCCCCCACGTTTTGTGTCATCTGCAAACTTTATCAGTGATGATTTTATGATTTCTTCCAGGTCATTCATAAAAATATTAAATAGCATAGGGCCAAGAATCAGTCTCTGAGGGACCTTGCTGGAAACATACCCATTGGATGATGATTCCCCATTTACAATTACAGTTTGAGACCAACCAGTTAGCCAGTTTTTAATCCATTTAATGTGCTCTTTGAAAACTCTTGGATGCAAGTTATCTGGACCTGCTGATTTTAAAATGTCGAACATTAGCAGCTTCTGTTTAACATCCTTCAGAGCCTCTAGTGGAATGGAAAGAGTGCCGTCATCACCATGTGATGATACTATATCATCTGTTTTCCCTCCAAATACAGGACAGAAATATTTATTGAAAACTTCTGCCTTTTCTGCATTATTATTGATCATTCTACCACTTCCATCTAATTATGGACCAATACCATTCTCAGGTTTCTTTCGTCCTAATATATTTCTAAAAATCCTTCTTATTGTCCTTAATGATGCTGGCCATAGACTACTTCTTGTGTCCCTTGGCTTCCCTTATCAATTGTCTATAATTTCTAACTTCTGATTTATATTCATTACTATCTACTTCCCATTCATATATATTATTTTTTGTAGTTTCTCTGTAAACCAGGTCAGTTTTTTAACCAGCATTGCCTTCTTCCTCATTCGTGGGATTGTGGCTTTTTGTGCATCTAGTAAGTTGTTCTTAAATGATTCCTAATTATCATTCATATTTTTCTGATTAAATAATTCCTCCGAGCCAATCTGGTGAAGACACTTAACTATGGGGATGAGAGATGCTGTATTTCAGCCATTTGGCTGACTTACTTTTGCAATAGAATTGTCACCTGGAAAAAAAAATGTGTAGCTGTTCTCCAGATTCACAGGGTTTTTTTTTTTAAGGGAATTAGGCTAAATCTGCTATTTAGTACTTTCCTGCTGTAAAACATAGACCGTCTATCGCTAGACAGTACTGCATTTTCCCTTGAAGACACGTGGTACTGGCTAAGTGGATTGCTTAATGAGATGTGAACATTTTGGGATACTTAAGTTTTCATGGCTCTTCCATTATTTCTCATCACTATTTCATCTCTTTGTACATTCATTGCCTGGGTTTTGTTGTGTTTATCTTTGGCTGGTCTACTTCTCTGGCACTAGATGAACTTGCTCTTCTACTAAGCAAGAAATCCTTTCGCACAGACTCCAAGCACAGATGTTTTCTGGCAATGCTGAGATGTAGTTTTGCTTTCTCTAATTCACACAGTCCAGATATCTAATTGGGAACATTTCCCAAGGAAACTAGTGAGTTTCCCTTAGGCCTAAATTACTGTGTTCTTTCTATTACAATGGATTTGTCCATTAAAGAGGGTCACTATTAGAATGCACAAGGCTCAGCAGTTGTCAGCACAGGAAAGGAGCAGAAGAGGTTTCTTGCTAATCAGTTCATAGGCCACTAGATCAGTGACGTAGATACATGCAAGAGCGGAGTTATGGAGAATATTTTAACAGATATTAACCTCGCATTGCCTACATGGGAGGAGACAAGTATGGTTAATAGTAAAGAAAGGCCGAGTCTGCCCAGCAGTACTGTGATTACTGGTAGTGGGTCACTTTCAAATGGTTTAGTAAAGCTAGGATGACCACATTCCCTATGCTGAATACGGGACAATTGGTAAAATTACTTATATTCAAGCAAATTCAATGGCAATTGTACAAACATTCAAATTAGCATCAAGCTGACTGAACCCGTTAAAAAGTAATACTGTGGAGTTGGATTCTTTTTATTTACCTTCTTACTTTTAAGGCTTTAGGGTTACATGGGGAAGGGGTGACACACACACATTCCCGTACACCTCTCTCACACTGACCAGTTGACCCGACCCTCCCTGCTTGGCGCTCTCTGCCCTCCATGGCTGGCTAGGTCCCCAGGATGAACCCGCCTCCCCTGGCACCTGGCACCACCTCTTCCTGAGACAACACGTGAGGGGGGAAGCACACAGAGTCACATGGCCTCCTTCCCCAGATTTCTGCCAGAATGTGGCCAGCAGCAGCTTTTCGGCACTGTGCGGGAGGGAAGGGATAGGAGATGCTTCCAGCTGCAGAGGAGGAGGAGGGGCAGGAAGGGATGACTTGGCCTGTGTCTCTGCAGAGCTCACTTCCCACCCCCTCAGCCCGGCTGGAAGCAGCTTGTCCCTTCCTACCCGCACAGTGTCAAAAGGCAGCTAACATACCCAGGCTGCTGCTGGCCACCGACACCACCCAGCTGCCTCCTGTCCTCTGGCTACGGTGCAGACAGGAAGGGGTTAAGCCCTCGGGCTGCATTGTGCACCAGGGCCCACGGAACCTGACTGCAGGGGCTTCAGGGAACCAGCCAGAGAGGTGGCTCAGCAGGGGAGGGTGCCTAGGGGATGGAGTGGCCCCACCCTCCCTGGGGGCAGGACCAGTGCGGTTGAGGGTGGGTGAAGAGGGTGCTAAGCCCCTGCCCAGGGGGTTACTGTACAATCTGCAAGTTCGGGGCATGAACAGGCTGGAAATCACCGATCCCCCTGCCCCCGAGCTTAGCTGAGCGGTGAAGAGGCTGCCTCGTGCCAGCGCTGTGCGGGGCTTTGGCACATGCTGGGCTCAGCTCCTCCTAGCCAGCACCCTGGGCCAGAGGGTCTTGGGCTTTCCCAGGGCACTGGCCCAGCCAGAGGCAGCGTGGCAAGGAAAGCTCCTGCTGCCCAGGCTGCTGCTGAGCTGAGCACTCTGACCAGGGGCTGGTTCTCTGCACGGCGCTGGGAGCCAGACATGCCCCACTGGGGGGGATATGGACGAGCAGCGGGGCTTGAGGGGTGAAGGGGCAAAGCAGGGAGAGGACAGTGAGAGGGGAAGCACAGAAAGGGCCAACACATAACTGCTGCCACTTGCCTGCACTCACCAACCACCGCAGCGTGCAGCCAGTGCTGGTTGCTAACGGGATGGCGGGGCAGAGTCCTGCTGGCCGAGAGCCAACAAGCAGCAGGGGCTGTGCTGAAGGACCAGCAGCGGGAGCGGCTGGCCCCGCGCGTGTTACCTTCGCCCCACCACCAGCCTTGCATGCACACCCCATTGTCAGCCACTGGACCCCCCCTCACCCACTCACCACCGGTGGGGGAGTGGCTGGAGAGCAGGGATCCGGCCAGCAGCAGAACCTGCCAGTACTGATTGGGGAAGGGGGAGACCGAAAAGATGGGACAATTTACCCACTTTTAAGAAAAAGTCAGAACATCTGAAGTATGGCTTAAATATGGGACTGTCCTTTTAAAACCAGGACGTAAGCATCCAAACATTCCGTTGTTCCAGCTCCTATCTGAAGTATCCCATCCTGTTAGGTTTGTCAAACTGCCTTGTAAATCTCAGGAGAACAGGTCTCGCTGGGAGATTTCTACTCTTTCTGCTCTCGGATGCCTTATATATGCCACAGGAAGAGCCCATCTGTATAGCATTTTGCAACTTCTACCACACACTGGTATCAGGAGGGGCAGAAACACACAAAAAATGGAAAGAATGTCAACCACCCAGTGCAAGTGAGAGAGCCTCGTGTCAGTTCTCCATTCCCACAACCCTGTTTGCCAGCCTCTACCAATGGCAAAGGCGAGATTTCAGTTTGAGTTCAGAATTCTGACTGCTGCTGCCCAGAACAGCAGGGTTTGTGTTGTCTATAGGAACTAGGTATCATCCCTTTAAACCAGTGGTCCCCAACCTTTTCCGGGTGGCGGGTGTGGACGACAAGCCACTGAGAACCGTGGCTGGTGGACAAGCATCTGCTGAAATGCCGCTGAAAATCAGTGGCATTTCGGCGGCGGCCTCTTGGTGACGCCGCTTTTCAGCAGCATTTCAGCGGATGCTTGTCCGCCGGCAGTACACAGGCGCACAGAGTGGCACCGCGTTGAGGACCACTGCTTTAAACAGTTTGTGAACCCTCGAGTGGCTCTCATTGTGTTCTATGTTTTAGAAACCACCAGGGCCCAACCAGAGCAGCAGGTGTTTAGCTAGGCCCTGCAATGTTGTGTACATGTAGCACTCGTATTTGGACCCCCTCAACATCCCCATGTAGTTTCTTCATATTACGTCTATTGTGTAAGGAGCAAAAGACGACAGTTTGTGGCACAACAAGCAATCGGACTGATGGGACGTCTATCCAAACTTCTTTGGCCATGAAGTCCTCATGCGATTCTCAGAGGGAGAGAAAACCTCCAATGAGGTAAAAAAGACAAGAATAAAATGGTCTTTGCATCAGTTTGGGATGCAGAATTATCTTTTGCATACAGCCTCTTTCACAACTACTCGCTTTAATCTGTTTCATGTAAAATCACAGTATTTTTTGCGTCCTTCAAAGCTTATGTGCAACATCCACTCAGTCCTTCTCCAGAAGTAGCTAGAAAAAAAGTTATTCACGCTGTAAGAGAAGTACATGCTGCATGAGTGATTATCTTTAACACGGATCTGACCTAACAGATTGTACCAAGTCCTGCTGTGCACTTATAATTACGATCAACTTCTAAATAGGTAAAACAAACATCAGTTCTGATTACAGTGAATGAGCAGAGTCTATAGCCATGAGACACCTAGCAGGAACTGCTGGAGAATTAATCCATTGGATGCATCCCAGAACAGAATTAATTCTTATGTCCCTTTTAATAAATGGGATGATATAGCAGCCATCCTATTAGCCAAAATAGGCAACACCATTGCTCTAGCAGTGCACAGCACTAGCTCTTTCAGGTGAAGATGTCCCCTTTATCCATTCAAAACGGAAAGGCAGGTAACTCCAGTGGCAGGAATCAGCGTCTAAGAGCACTTCAGTCTGGGGCGTTTGAATGACTGGGTAGCCCTTTAGGTAGCACATCAGCTCACACAGTGTCCGTTTTACTTATGCAATAATTCCCACTGCGGGGGGCTCCACTACACAATGCCCCGTGACAATAAGAGTTCTGTCTTTTAAGCCCAAAGCAAGGAGGCACCTTAAGGATGTCTCTGTTGGTTATTCTACCACAGAGTTTAGGGAGAAAGGGGATTGCTGCTATCAGAAGATGTTACTTTTTTTAAGGAATAATGGGGGATTTAAAAAAAAAACTCCACTAAAAGCTTCCATATGCCTTTGGGCTTCTGGCAGGGGTTGGAGACTGATAGGAGCTGATTGGTGGATTCTGTTCAGAAGTCTGTTTGTGTAGCGTAGTCTCCCAGCTGCCTGCTGCTTTACAATGTGATCCGTTGCTACGGCGCTTACATCAGAAAAATAGCCACAGGTGCTGCCCCAAATAATCACCATCATTGCACTAACTTCCAGCTTCCGTCCAACATGAACACTTAAAAATGAAGGCAAGGGGTCAGGCCTTTTACAAATAACCCTAAAAGGCCCCTAGATTTGTTCAAGCAGGTCTGTGCACTCTCTGGATGCTCAGTACGTCCCCTCACATGCAGTTAGCTTTTCGTGAAGGGGCAGAAGCACTCAGGACATATGTTCAGCCAGAACCACTGTTGTCTCCCTGCACTTGGTCGCTCTGGGCAGCATTACAGAGCACAGCACCACTCCTCGACAGCTCAAACACTCCTCCTCCTCACAACAACCTGAAAACTGAAACAATAAGCAGGGAAGGGAGGGAGCATGTGCTATGTTCTGTTCCACCTGTGTCCAACATCCCAACACAATGAGGCCAGACTTTTCAAAGGAATCTAGCACCCAACTCCCACAGAAGCATTGTTAAGGGCTAACTAATTGTGACTCTCCACATGCCTGTGAAGTGAGTAAACTTCACAGGAGAGGAAGCTGAGGTGGCACAAGGTTAAGAGACCAGGGGAGTCAGCAGCAGATCCTGGATAAGAATTCAGCTCTCCTGATTTCCACTCCCCTCTTCCACCATAGGAAAACACCATTTCTGTACACACAACGTAACAAATCCCAAGTCATTCTTATCGGCTATGTTCCCCCTCATACACACCCCTTTGAAGCCTGTAAGGTGCCAATTCCCACACCAGCTGAGGAAAGGTTCTGTCAGTTTCTGTTGCACTCTTGGTCAATAAATCAACTCAGTTTAAAGCAGCTTGACTGAGTGAGCTCTTCCATCACTGAACACAGGGTTCAGTGCCATTTTAGAAATTACTAGGTGTTGCACTGATCTTTTAGTTTAAAACCATTACAAAACATTGACAATGTCAGATATATTTCTACTCAAGATTAATTGATGTTAACACCTCCCAAAAAGCACTGAAAAACTTTATACTGGGACAAAAATTAAAATATAAAGTCCAGATTTCTATTGCCCTACACTAACTCTGTTTCCATGTAAATGTGCCGTGTTATAAAATCCAAAGAAGTCTAAAAAGTCTAAGCTGCAAGCAAGCAGAATTGTTTTTAAACAGATTTTTTTTCCAAAGTTCTCCAGGAGGCATTAGTTGCTTTTTAGGAAAAATATCTCAGAAGAATTTACCATAAGTTAGTTTCCAGCTGTTTATTAAATATAACACAGAAGTCGAAGGTGGAGTCAGAGGCTGGAGTACACTATTACCTTCCGACTGATACTAAAAACTAGTGTCCATCTGGAAAGATTGCTTGAGACAAAGGTAAAATTAGATTGCCAACTGCGCAAATGTCCAGGCCTGTCCAGAGATTAATTTTTCCTGACATTCTATTACTCCACAGCCAGTCTCCACTCACTGAGTGCAGTTGTCAGCAAAATAATTCAGATTTTTCATTCAGCTTTTCTAACACTTGGTCACATACCAAACCAGACAGCTTTGAAGCCAGCATGCCCTTGGCAGAGAAATCAGGAGCCAAAAGGGTTAATTATGAAGTTGCATATGGACTTAGTTCTTTGAATTTCCTGTGAGTGCACCCGTGTGTGTGTATGAGATCCATATTTCTCCAATGTTCCTCATTTCATTTTAGTCCCAAAGTTATCTTAGGCCACACAAAGATGGTGTCCTCTTATTGTTGAAAATTAATGAATGATATCAGCAATTGGATCTCATGAGACTGAAAGCACCATCAGCACCAACACTGAAGGCAGGAATCTCACAGTATTTTGAGTTTCCTTCATGAATGATTTCAGGGTCCCACCTTTTGGATTGTCACAGCACACTGCATTCTGCATCTGGGTTGGGTGGAGAGGGATGGTGTGTCTGCCATTAACCACCTTGGGCAGGTAAAGGAACACTGCTTTTCAGCTGAGACTTAGCTGAGTTCTCCTGTCTGGATTCCCGTCCTGAAACTGGACTAAGGTTTAAAAAGAAACAAAACTGAGCTCTGCTTGTGCAATGTGCCAGAGTGGCAGCTCTTGGGCATTGAATCCGTTCCTTCCTGCAAGGCAGGTACGGCATGTAGCTGTGCACATACAGCAGCAGTGCAAGCTCCCTATGCTCGCCTGCCACCGGTGTGCATCTCCACTACAGCCAGCAGGAAAGCTCTAATAATTGTGTCCCACTGAGTCCTTGCTTCTCTGCTGAGATGGCTAACGAAGGCACCCGGCGGTTCTGGATTCTGTACCTGGAAATCTGTTCCTCCTCCTGCCTGGAACAGTTCTCACTACTTTTTAGGAAGCCCTCTTGAGCAAGGGAAGTGACTGTGTCACTCTGACTTTCATTCTAAGCCTATTAAGGGAGCTGTGCTGCGGGAACAGAGCCCCCAGCATGCAAGTCTGGACCGGACGAGCACAGCTACAAAGGTATTTTTGCATAAATCACCCTAAGAGGAGACAGCAAGACCAGCTCTAGCGTTAGAACAAACCCTTTACCAGACTGGGCACGCGACATGAGGACACTGCTGAGACCCACACAGGCAGCTCAGTACAGACAAGCAGGGAGGCGCAGCACAGTCCTGATGATGGGCTGGAGCCGGCTCCCACTGAACATAAACCATGCTCTAGGCCGGGACGCAGGCTGAGCAGTGGTGGGGTGGGACATGCTTCCTGAGGCGGTTCACACCAAAGGAAGAGAACAGCCTGTCGCAATCGCCAGTAAACAAACAAACAAAAGGGTTTCTGTCAGAGTGAACAAAAAAAATAGTCAATGTGTTTGAAGCCTTTTTTTGACAACCCTGAGGAATGAAGTCTTAGATCCCTAGAACAGGGACAGCTTGGACTGCAACAGTGTAAGCTCCCCTGTCATCACCCATAACCTGTGTGTCCTGCTCCTGTCCTGCAGAGACCAGCACTCCAGGCTCAATCTTTCTGGCTCTACAAACATTTGTCCTCTGTGGTCACATAGCCAACAAGCACAGCAGTCATTGCTAATTTGGTGGAGGTCTGAACTAGGGATTGGACAAGAGCACCAGGAAGTAGACAGAGACCATTAACTTATTTCAGAGAGGCCACCCTGAGCTTTCATTAATGGCTTATGACCTCGACGACGTCATGTCCTACATGGAAAGTTAGTTTTAGTGGTCCCAAGAATTCACAGGGTAGCATTTCTGTGGTGCTACGCAATAAGAAAGCAGAATGTTGCAGACATAGGAAGCCTATCCAATCAAAGACACCCAGGAGTGGCAGGCAGGGTTTGAATCTTGCAGCTCTTTCTACAATGCACATGTGCTGGTCAGTCACTGATGTGCCAACAATACGTGGCACAATTCTGGGCCATTACTGAAGTCTCACACCTTCCAATGACATAAAGGGACACAAAGGTGGATTGCAATGTTGCACTAGGACCAGTGACAGGAATACTAATAAACTGGGTGTTGACGCAAGCCTGCTGAGCTGCAATCCCTCCCCTCTGTACACTGAGGAGACAGGTGTTGTATGGACGGGATAGTTGTGCTGCCACAGAGACTTGGGTCTTTTGGAGTAAAGCTACCCCCGTTTCAATAAATGCTAATAGGAATTTAATGTTAACTGTGCAAACTGGAGGAGTTTGCTCAAGGATGGAAAAGCCAATGTGCATAATGTATTTAATGAGAGCCACTAACATGAGATATGCACAGTGAGTTTGCTGAATTTATGGGATGCAGAAACAGACCTGCCTATATTTAACTAAACGAATCTGTTATTAACCTGAAAAGTAGTGAGCGAAGAAGGATGAAGGGCCAACGTGATGAGGCTGTTGCTTAGCAACCTGCTGCTGTTCATGCAGAGAAATGTGTTGGGATTGTTTTTGGATTGCACAATGAGGGTGAGACATGAGGATATAGAAATGGAGCTCAAGCAGTTGGTCATGCAGGATGAGGATGTGGTAGAGAGAGCGGAGACACAGGCCAAAGATGATCACTTTGTTGAAAGAACCAGTGTGGGAAGGATCTAGTCTCTCCTGGGTACCCAAAAATATCACTTGAATGAAATTCTGGAGGAATGTGCTCTGTAGCACCTGGTGGTTGGGAGACTGTGGTCCAAAACTGAACTTGCCTGGAAGGAAAGGTGATCCAGCATTGTGACATTAAACGGGTAGTGAACACACGGCTTCCACATGACCCAGCATGACAGCTTCCTCGTGATCCCACAGCACACAGAGTTTCTAAGATGGCAGAAGTGCCTTTGTGTAAAAACTCTGATCAGTTCAGACGACTGGTTTTTAACTAGAGTGACTTCACATAGGTTTAGGAATTTTTCAAACAAGTCTCAGAAGTTGCTATGGGAGCAACAGCCTCATCGTGTTGGCCCTTTATCCTTCTTCGCTCCCCATACCAGAAATGTCTTTCTTTATATTAAAACCATAAGCCCAAATGTATCTGGCCATTGGCAAGAGGGAATGGGAATCTGTGTAATAGCAGCAGGCAGAACAGAAACTGTTGCAGCCATTTTCAAGGCAGGTTCTTCCCTGTGGCTGCAGAATCTAGAGACTAATGGTGAGCCCCAGCAAAGAGACATCCTGGGTCAGATTCTAATAGCGGCTGTGCAGCCACAAGTGATAAATAGCAGAAATTAGAATCTGGTTGCAGACATACATGTGAAACAGAGGAAGAGCCTGCCCCTTATGTAAATACACCTAACCAGCAACTACGTCTCATCACACAACCTGTGTGTTGCTCCATATTAGATTTTGAAACAGTTTGTTGGTCAGAAAGTTCTCCAGGGGCACTCTGGTTATGTAACTGGCACTAAATAACTTTTCCTGACTGAATGAGGGCTGTGCAGATATCGCTCCTGAGCTGGTGAAGGTGAGCACTTCGAAGCCCCAAATCAAAGCAGGCAGGCTCTAACAAGTCACATCCAAGGCAAGAGTATAGGAATGGGGGAATGCACTATTAGAAAGGCAACAGAATAACCCTCTGGGCTCTGTTTGGATATGAGCATCAATCAGCGTCTACAGGGATGGGTACGGTATAAGAACCTGAATGTAAATTGGCCAGATGGAATGAGATCAGCTTTAGTTAAGGCCCGTTCGCAACAATCTCCTATTCAATTCTCTGAGGCGTGCACATGACACCAAAGAAAGGAACCAGGTATTAGTGATGGTAACTGTTTTAGAGGCAGCCAGATGTGTGTCTTGAAATAACTTATCAGTAATTGTGACCCATAACCACCATGCAATAGAACCAGCTTCCTGTGTTGAATTTTAGGAGGTAGCATTTTCCCAGACTAGGGGGGAGGGTTAGCTAAGTGGTTTGAGCCCTGGCCTGCTAAACCCAGGGTTGTGAGTTCAATCTTTGAGGGCGCCACTTAGGGATCTGGGGCAAAAATCAGTACTTGGTCCTGCTAGTGAAGGCAGGGGGCTGGACTCAATGACTTTTCAAGGACCCTTCCAGCTCTAGGAGATTGGTATATCTCCAATTGTAATTATTATTATATAATCAAGATCTCACTGCTGTCCATGAATAGACATATTCAGCAAGCAATTAAGTAGAGATCAGGAGACCAAATAAAAAAGTTCTCAGCAAATTATACTGAAAAGCACAGTGGGACAAGGTTTCTTAACACACAGCTAAGGCAGGGAGAGGAGAAGGGCTGACAAGCCTTGTGATGCTGCCTGAAGCACAGAAATCTCTAAGCCAGAAACTCCCTTCCATCAAATGACACACTTAATCTTAACAAGCAGTGAGCTGGAGGAGAAAGGCAGGAGGAGTGTAAGGATGCGAACAGTCCTTGCAGAGATTCAGACTGGATCTGGTGTCTCTTCATGATATATCCCTGAGGCAGCAATTTGGGTTACAAGTCTGTCTCCATCTCCAAGACACAGCCCCACAAGTTATGCAGACTGACATATACTTCAAGCTGTCCCTTTTCAGTTAGATAATGGATGCTTCTTCATTTGCCATCCCAGGCTGTCATGTTTCAGTGCTATGTGCTGTTAGATTTCACACTCGACCCCAGAAGTGGCTGCATTTTCGTGACAGGTGAAAGATTTCTTACATACATCTTAATTTTGGAAATTGCTTGGGGGATGCTCAGAGGTGAAAGGAAGAATATAATATGTAAGGGACAAATTTCCGTAATCAAGCAAAACTCCCAATGGGAGTTCAAGGACTGCAGAATTAGGTCATAAGGTTTTTTTAATTATTACTGCTACTTTTAGGGCAATAGCTTTTGCTGAATGAGCAGAAACTAGAGCCTCTATTGACATTATCAAAAACTAGCTGTGAAAGACACAAAGCAATAACCATGTTGACAGTGTTCTTTAGAGTAAATGTCATTGTCAAAGGAAGCATAACCTGCCAATGCTTTCCAAAGGTCTGCACTAGTCTCCTTTAAAAGTCAAGCAATCTCTCAAGGTGCGTAAGTAGAAAGGACAGAGACTGGGGAGTATATTCTGGTGAACTGACTGAAACTGTGGAATTCTGACAAGCAGAAGAAGAAGGGACTCTGGATAAATGCCCATTATGCTCATAGTCTAAATGCACAGACTCTGGATAAACGCACATTCCCGGAGACTGCCCGACACTAGTCTCTGGTGTATGTGGAACAAGATCTATCACTCTACCCAGGCACTAGGTTTGCTCAGAGCTCAAATGGCGGGCAAAACCGAGAATAGTGGACAGGTGCATTTTTAGGGCTGTGGGACCATAAACCAGTGTCTGATAAATGCCAATAGCGTTTGTATTCAAGTAATTTGAAAGAAACAGGCAGGAGGATTCATGATCTTCTTGAGACACCAGAAGTTAGAATTGTTTTTATTAAAGACTCTTGGCAGGTTTTCAAACCTAAGCTTACTTGCCAGGCATTGTGTCTACAAGCTTTTCATATCCATGTTCAGTGTGTCAGACAGACGGATACACCCAGCTGAGACAAATTACACCTGGTCTTTCCCAGTTCCATGGGGAAGTCAATGGAATCTGCAAGAGATTGGGAATGTTATTTATCTGGGCTAAAAGTCTGCCAGCAGGATTTCCGAATACTTGTCTCAAAATGATGGGAAAGAAGGGAGAGGTGAGCCGCTGGCTTCAGTGCAGAGACCAGAGCACTGCACACACAGACTGCTTGCTGTCCTGGTGTGTGGTATGCTAACTCAGGTTCTCTAACTAGGATAGAATTCTCACTAACCTTTCCTGGCTCCCCAGCTAATTGTGAGGGTCTGTCAGGGTGGGGAGGGGGGCTTAGTCTGTCAGCCACAAAGGGTAAAGTCTTGTGAAACAACCCGCACCAAACTATGGCCACCCCAAAGAGAGGCAGCACGACCAAGGCATGAGATCTACTGTGTAAACCCCAAGCAGATGCATGTAGAAACTGCTTGTGAATACCTCATCTTTCCTAATGGACCACCCCTTTACTTAGACTGTAAGATCTCTGAGGCAAGGGCTGTCTTGTTCTGTGTCTGTGCAGCACCTAGCGCAGTGCGGTTCATGACAGGGGCTCCTGGGCACTCCCACAGCACAAATAAATAACACCAATAATGCCGACTAGATGAGATTTAATCCACTGGCAGTCGTCATAACATTTTTCTAGGCAAGAGGAAATTCGGCTTATGCCACCTCTGCTCAGCCAGCAAATATTACCTACAGCAGCACCGGTGAAGACTTTACAAGCTCACCGCGCCACAGAGAGAGAGAGAGGCAGCTGTCCCAGGATCTGCACTTTGGGTTTCTCACTTGGTTACACATTGTGCTATTATTGTGGCACTGAGGTCACCCAAATGTGCTGGGTGTTTTGTTTGGGTTTTTTTTTTCTCAGACTATTAGCTACAGCATGTTCCTGCTCAAAACTGTAGCCCAGTGTCGTTTCACATTCTGCACGATGGCTCAGGTTCCTTGCTCCCTATAGATATGGCACTGGAAGTACATGTTCAGATTAATTTACCTCTCCTTTTTCCACATTGTAATCCATTTAATTATATTGATTAATGCCAACTCAATTGCCTTTATGAAAAGACACTTCAAGCAAAGTCCTGCAATTATGTCCAGGAGATCCTAACTCAATAGACCCAAGGAAACACCACTATTAAAAGCTTCAACTGGCCCTTTCAAGATTTCTGATTTAAAACCTATTAAACAAACCAACCAACCCGACCGTGACAAGCCAGAAAGTTGGAAGGCAGAGTATGAGTCAGTACATATTTACAAGGCAAAATCATGGCCTGACTGCCCTCTAGTGGATTTCATGATGCAAAACGTGGCCTACATTTAGCCTGCTTTAATACTTCAAAATATGGTGCATTATTCATATCTATAAGTCAAAGTGCGTCACTAAAGCTGACAGCTACAATATCATTAGGTTACCAAAGGACCCATAGCAGTTTGCAAAATATTCAAACAGAAAAGGTTTCAGTCATAACTTAAAAGCTGTTATGCATTTAAAAGTCTCTTACTGAGTCTTGGGAGAGAATGCGCAGAAAGATTTTAACTGAAAGCTCTAGAGGGAGCATGACAAAATCTGCTCAAATTAAATGCATTCAGCAGAGTCAAGCTCTGTAGGCACGGTTTATGTATTTCTATGAGGTATAAACAGATGAATCTGCTAGACTAGATTCTCATGATCTTTCGGCCTCCATTTCAAGTAGCAAACTCCTGTATTGTGATGTGTGAAAGAGCAATGATTTGACATCCCCTCTCCCACACCTAGTGGGACAGTGGAAATGCTGCAGGTGTGGCTGTGCTGTTCCCAAGGAGAGATTAACCTCTAGCGTTAGTTCAATGGGAGACAGTGTTTCAAAGTATACGTGCTACAAACACTCTTGGATCCCTAATCAAAGTTCAACAGGAGGCCGCTCTGAACCCCTGCTCACATCAACAGGTTCCAAAGCATGAAAATGTCTTTCTGTTTTGAACAGAACCTCCAGAAGATAGAAAAGAAAAACAACTCTCCAGGAGGTCTCCACTCCATAGGCCTAGGAGAGATTCTCAAATACAGGCATGTTCCTACTTTACTCGGCAGCTGTGTAATAAATTGCACAGTCTCCTCTGCATCCACCTGGAGACTTGAAATGGGCTCCCTATTACGTACTCCACATGCCTCTGTTTCTAGGGGTGGCTGGCCACCATCTCTGACAAGAACTGGTCACCCTACAGGCACTAACTAGTTAAAGATGAGACTATGCAGCAAAACATTTACTAACAGATGACGTTTTCTGGCAGTTCCTCAAACACAGAGAGTCCTATAGACTTCAGTAACACCACCACATTAATAAGGTAATAAACTCACACACTGATGTTTAAACAGGCAGTTAAGTTGAGAGAAATCTGGTTAGCATACCCATAGATAAATTGAAAAAGATTAAAAACAGCAGAGGGGGGAATAACTTTCAATGAGTCGTTAATTTTTTACAGTACCTCCCACGGTGAAACTATCAATTATATCATTCCAAATAAAGAGATGCTGGATAAATGGGCACACTCATTTTGCCTCATTTTGAACCCAGTCCAGTTCAACTCAGACTCTACCATATTGGGTTTGTTTCCTGCTGAGGAAACAAAGAGCAGTGGGAGAAAAAAAATATCTTGGAGCGGCCAGGATTCAAAAGCTTAGACCTAACTCTCAGTGAAGTCAAAAGCCATTTTACCACCATCTTCAATGGGAGCAGCTGGGCTGAATGATGTGGAAAATATCACCCTACAGTATATTTTAGCTGCACACATGAACACACAGTCTACATAGAGTACCACTTCTGCCAGACTAACTTCTGTTCCCAATGCACAGCAAAGCCTTCACTTTATCTAGGAAAAGGTTAGATTTCTTTCCTTCTTTTTTAAATTGAATCATGCTTGTGGGAAAACTACTGAGTTTAAATGACAGGAAAAGAGGGTTCACAGACTTGACCTAGTTTTGCAAACGTACGTGATGAAAAATATAGTCAGAGAGGTTTTCCGAAGTTTTGAGTTCCACAAGTTTCCTCCAACCCGACTAAATCACACGTTTTTCTCAGCTAGACTCTAGAACAAAATACACTGGCAGCACAGGTACATGCTGATTAAATAAGAGGTGTTTTCACATTTTATAAAGGACAATTAAATGAGGTTATTTATTCAGCCTATATCAATGACTCAAACCATCCAGAGGGTCTAAAGGTTAAAGTAATAAACCACAGTGTTATACAGGAATGGTACATTTCAGGTGGTTGTTGGAGGCCACTCCATGAGGCTGTAGGGGTTCACATCTCCAAAGCCCATGCCGGTGTGAAGATACTGGGGATGAAAACTTTATTGCAGAAACTTTCTGCCTTGCAAATACCTTCTCCCAGGTTCAACAGGAAACGGTCCCTAGTAGCCCACGTTCACAAAAACCTCATGCTATTGACCGGCTGGTTATTCCCCTGGGACTGACAGGTCGCAGTGCATGAGCCCATGCATAGATGCTTAGTGGGAGATCTTAGTACTTTGCATAATAAAAGCACCTCTCATTGAAGGCTCTCCAATCACTTTACAAACGTCAGTGAATTAGCCACATAATTCCCCTGGAAGGAAGGATGGAATCATTATCCCAGATTTTAAGATGGAGAATTGAGGTACCGAGAGGAAGTGATTTACCCAGAGGTAGTGTCTCAGCTGGGACCAGAACTTGGGAACAGTCAACACATGCTCAGGTCCTTTGCACAGTTGTGGTCAGGCCTCGTGCTTGTTGATCTGGTACAGAGGCTTTGCCCAAACTTCTCATCGCGAGGAAGGATCTAGGCCAGGGGTTCTCAAACTGGGGGTCAGGACCCCTCAGGGGGTCACAAGGTTATTACATGGGGGGGTCGCAAGCTATCAGCCTCCACCCTAAACCCTGCTTTGCCTCCAGCATTTAAAATGGTGTTAAATATATTTAAAAGTATTTTTAATTTATATGGGGGGGGTCGCACTCAGAGGCTTGCTATGTGGAAGGGTCACCAGTACAACAGTTTGAGAACCACTAATCTAGGCAGGAAAGATTTGGTCCTTTGTCTCTGTACCTCACCCCTTTTGACACAACATAGGAATGTGCCATACCAGATGATCCCAAAGTCCCACCTGGTCCAGTATCCTGCCTTGACAGTAGCCAGATCAGATACTTCAGAGAAAGGGGTCAGAGATCCAGGTGACACATCCTGGAACAATCTGCCCATTGGAGTTGTTCCCCAATCCCCATCAGGCAGTGATTGTTTTATAGCTTGACGCATGCGGGATTATACCCTGTCTATATATTTTATTCTACTGTGGATGTTCATATTGTCCATTAAAATGTCTAGCCCAGGGGTCGGCAGCCTTTCAGAAGTATTGTGCCGAGACTTTATTTATTCACCCTAATTTAAGGTTTCGCGTGCCAGTGATACATTTTAATGTTTTTAGAAGGTCTCTTTCTATAAGTCTATAATATATAACTAAACTATTGTTGTATGTAAAGTAAATAAGGTTTTTAAAATGTTTAAGAAGCTTCATTTCATATTAAATTAAAATGCAAAGCCCCCCAGACCGGTGGCCAGGACTCGGGCAGTGTGAGTGCCACTGAAAATCAGCTCGCGTGCCACCTTCGGCACCTGTGCCATAGGTTGGCTATCCCTAATCTAGTCTTTTTTTAAATCCTCCAAAGCTTTTGGCCTCAATTATATCTTGTAGCAGTGAGTTCCACAAGCCAGTTATGTGTTAAGTTAAAAGTGTTTCCTTTTCTCTCCACCCCAGGGCCTCGCACAGCTCTTGTTCCAGGTAATGGGTAGCAGTGAAACAACTCCTACACTGTACTGGGATCTCACAGACAATATGTTGCCAAGTTCTCTACTGTCACAGTTGAATTTTGCAAGTTTAAAAGCAGCACAGGAAGCGAGAATCCCACGAGCCAATTCAAATTAAAATAAACTTCAGTCACTACTGTAGCTGTTGCATTCAATCCCTTCTGTATTGTGTGTTCAGTGGTGTTTTTTTTTTCTTTTGAGCAGAGACTGAAGACAAGCAATGCGCTTTACAAGTTACCAATCTGGAAAATACTCACTCAGAGATGGTGTGGATGGCTTTGTTGAGCGGAGCAGCTCTCCTCTGTTGTTACTCAAGGAATTTGCAGAAGTCCCGAGATGTTCCTCTGAATCAGTGGAAAACTGGAACTGGACTGTGCCAGACTCAACCTGCTTCACCTGAAATTTAAACAGAGGTAGAAGAAAATGTGACCTGTCCATATCCTTTCCACCCACTCTCTGGAACAAAAAGAGTTCTACTGCCAGGCATCCAACAAAGTTAGAATAAGAAACTGTAACGCAAGGAATATGGAGGCAGAACTATCAAGAGATTATTTTTTTAAAATGGGGTTCCCAGAAAGCTTTGGTTCCGTCCAGAAGTTATTTTCCTTGAGGCACAAGGGTTGTGGAATGACACTAAACTCCAAAATTATCATCCAATTTTCCTCCAAATCTCAGGTAGGATGGATTAATTACCAGAACTGTAACTCTGATTCTGCAAACTGGGGTTACTGGAAGAAAGAAAATTATCTTCTATTTAAAGAGCTTTATGTTACAGTTTGTTAGTTCAGTTTCTGGTCATGTGTACAGCATCACAATGTGGTTTGTGTGCTTTTTCGCACACATTGGTCTGTTCATAAACCTGCCCACCAGATCAAGAGTGAACTTTGGCTTTCCACTAGCAGACAGCACTGGGAGAGACCTCTAGCAAATAGGTTTGGATAAAAACAGAAGGAAGCAACATCTTGGCAAGTGTTTTGGGGGAACAAATTAATCAATCTACAGCATGATTCCCCAAACAGTCCTTGACATCAGTGCAGTCGCCAAAAAGGGGCAGCAGTTCCCCATTACTGCATTAGATGGAAAACCCTTTGGACCTCAAGAAGGCTGCACATTTCTGTCTGATTCTGCAAACTAGACTGTACTACTGCTATGTTCTTGAATTAAAAGCAGATCAAAATCTTCTCTAGCTAAAACTCCCTTTCAGAGAAACCCTTTCTAAATGTAAAATAGCCTTCAAAAATCCTTTTCAGCAATTAGAATGAGTCTCTTCTAGCTCAGGAGACAAAAGGAAGGGGAGATTGCTCTCTTTCGTGAATCTTTCCACCAGCCAATAATGAAATACACTCAACCCCCAGCTGTAAGAGATTCATTTTTATCAGGAACTAGGCACCTAATTCCTGAAGCACACAATCCCATTCCAGGCATTTCCTTCCAAGGCCACACTGTGTTTCTATTATTTCTCCATTTCTATTTTGCCTGAATGGTTCTGCCTGTATTGCACAGCATACAGCATTCATTCTTTATTTGTTTTATTTTGTTAAACTGGAGCAGACTCTACTATGGATTTACATGCTGTAATTGAGATCAGAATCTGGTTCCTAATCTCTCAAACTGCCAAAGCTCAAATGCAGGAGAAAGACTTGAAATGAGAGTCATGAGGGGGGATAAAAAAGCTGACCCATAGGACTAACTAATTTCTTTAGCACCTTCTGCCTTCTCAATGAAGTTCATATCTCAAGAGTCACCGCCAGATTATGATTAAAACTATAAAATCATCTAGGAACAGAATATTTGTCAAAATCTTGCACCCTTTCCCAATACATATGAAATGCAGGTGAACAAATTTTCATTGAGGCTTCCCAGTTAGAGCCAGAAAAAGTCTTGGGAAAAGACTGTACGTGCAACAGAATGGATGAGCAAAACCACTCAACAATGTCTGAAAACTCTTATTGCCCCCACACTGTGTGTGAAGTTTAACAAAGTTTAAGCAACATGCATATATCTTCACTCTCTACGCTATCGACAGTTAGGATAGAGAAAAGATGCCAGTGTCATGGCTTTTCCCCAATAGTGTGTGAATGTGAAGGACCCAGTTTAGTGTTAAAATGGAATTCTGTACAGAAAGCATCTTTCTCCAAGATGGGTGCTCGTTCTGCATCATTAATCACAGCCTCTCACTAAGCCACCAAACATTGGTGGTTTCCCTTTGGCCTCTCTAATATGAAATGGCAGCTCCTAGGGAAGTGAAGGTTCATATAGAGCAAACTGTCTTTGCTTTGAAGAGCTTACAGTTACGTGCTATTTTTACATACATCACCTAGCACAAAAATGGCCCCAATCAGGATTGGGGCCTCCAGACAGTGTCAAAATAAATAATTTTACAGTGCATTTGGCATGAATGTCATAGAAATAATAAACACTAAACAGCTGATAAAATAAATGCACAATGTGTATTTTCTGATGCGTTATCCTTCCTTCTTTTCCCATGTGTGTTCACTCAATGGCTGGTTTGCATTGGGTTTGGGCTACTTAGCAAGATTATTGAACGAAGCATTTAAAATAACAAGAAAGCTCTGTGCCATGTGTGTACTGAAAACCTGCACAGTGGTTTTGATGTACCTTTGCTAAAGGAGAGCTAAGAGAAGCTTCTTTTTACCTCTTCGGAGCTCATGCTGGTGGGTGGCATCTTGTAAACTAACACATGGCTGGGATTATGCTGGGCGCCTCCTTGAAGTGGTAAGATCACTTCCACGGAACACGAGTCCAGCAAAGGATTCCAAACAGTCCATCGGATGGAATGCATATAGGCTGTTTTAGTCAAAGAGGAAATGGACAATGCCTAGGTTTAAAAATATATATGAGAGTAAATAACCAGAGATGAAGAACATTTGGTATTTGCCATGACTATCTCTGTGTCACTCTAGACTGCTGTCATCCAACCCAGAATCAAATAGGAATTGGCCATTAGCCATTTTCTGCCTACTGAATGGTAACAATTGTCTGTCTTTAGCCATCTTTTGTTGGAATCTCATCACCTCTAGGCAGAGTGACAGGGAAGTTCTCTGCAGCATTTTTCTTATAAAAGAAAGATCAGTTTTCTGTTTGTTTGGCTTTCAACCATCATCAATATTCAGAATGAACAGTGCATCACATCATAAGCTATGACCTAGAATGAACACAGATGCATAAACATTTCTGCACAACCCATGAACATTAGAAAAGAAATTAGCCTCTCATCTCACTGCAGTTGCAAATATCTGCAAATACTCCAGATGATTAGGTCTATATTGGTTATTAATTTACACACACAATTATTGTTATTGAAGAGACTGCTATTGCATATCTGAAAAATCCGAAATCTCTGCATGTGAGGGCTGGGTGTTCCTAGGATACAGGAGGGAAGCTATATTTACTGAGAGGCGAGATACCATACTCTCCCATCTACCAACACAAACAGGTAATTTTTCCAGCTGAACAACAATAAATAGGAGGGACACAATAAAGGACTGTGAACAGCAGTGCTCCAATATTAGTGCAGTACCCCAGGATTCTTCCCTTCAATTACTTATTTCCCCTTGTGACCTCAATATTGTAGTCATAACTTCCATTGTTTCAACACAATTTGGAGGTGTGCTATTTTGAAGCACGTTATCTGTCTTTCCAGGCCCACATTTTGCTCATAACGTAAAAAATTCTCTTCAAATCCCTGAATTTGCAGGTTCTTAAAAAAGTCCCAATATTATCTTTCTGTGTTAAAAGGAACTGTTGAGCCTTCATGGAGAACTTGGAATAGCTTGCTACCTGCTAGTCAGAGACAACTGTGCTTAGATTTAGTACAAGTTTTTGGTTGTCTCGTCTTCATACTTTGTCACTGGGAACATCTGCGTGAACAGGATCAGCTGTCTGAGGTCACATATCATCTCAGAGGCATGGCTGGACATAGTCCTGGCTCCTAGTTCCCTGCTTTAATCATTGGACCACATCTATTTCTAGAATGTTTTATTTTACAAGTGCACATCCAGTTTATCCACAATGCAAGTGTAACAAATCTCTGCCATGTGTGCTACTGATACAACAGTACCTGGCAATCAGGCTATGTGATAACTGCACTTCATACCTTTGTGACATAACCAAACAGCCTTTCCTCCTCTATTTTTTGGATTAACAGCATGTAATATTTTCCATGCCTAGTGCTCAAAAATGGCTGCCCCATTTCTCCTGCACCAAGACTATCTGGCCAAATTTCAACCTAGAGCCAACATAAACTTTGCCTAGCAGGGTTTACAATGTGAGTGCTGCTGAGGGATTATCATCACTGCCATAACCACTGGGACTGTGCTCCCCACGGTGACATATTGCCTCTACGGATACGGTGATTTGTTTTGTGCCGCAAGGACCAGTGAGACCATTAAAAATAATTTTAATTCCCACATTGAAAGAGCAGTATAAAGAGTATACTTCTGGACCAGGTCCCCCAAGATGGGAAATGTATTCTAAAAAGAAGCTAAAGGGTTCCACTCAGACAATCACTTTAAAAGCCTCCTCTTAAAATCAGGCATTACAGAAGGGTATGTATAAAAACAAGCTTACAGGTCTGTCAGTGATTGAAATCCCTCTTGTAGCTCCCTGCATAGTGCTGATCGTGGCACAGAGGATGCTGTGATTAGTGTGGCAATTAGCTTTGGGATTAACCGCTTTGCATAAAGGGAGTGCAGAGGTTAATTGGGTTCACTCTGAAGCCATTGATGGCCTGGCTTGACGGTTCCCATCAGTGCAGTTTACGGCACACCGGCATGTCAGATGGATGCTAATCCCGTCACAGGCTTAGTAACCCTTTAGGAATGTGAAAGTCACAGGCAGCTGCTCTGAAGGCGGCCGAGGATACAGGGTTGCCCAGGTAGCACTTGTGTGCTAAATGAGTTGACACTCCAGGCTGAATTATGTGTGTCACGTTCATAGGCAAGGACAGCGGCGCGGCCAGCATCCCGGCACATCACGCAGAAGAGAAGGAAAGAGATGTAGGCAGAAGAGAAGGATATAAGGCAGAAGAGAAGGAGAGAGATGTAGGCAGAAGAGAAGGATATAAGGCAGAAGAGAAGGAGAGAGATGTAGGCAGAAGAGAAGGATATAAGGCAGAAGAGAAGGAGAGAGATGTAGGCAGAAGAGAAGGATATAAGGCAAAAGAGAAGGAGAGAGATGTAGGCCAGCATCCCAGCGCATCACGCAGAAGAGAAGGAAAGAGAGAGATGTAGGCAGGGAAGCAGCCTCTTTGGTACAGAATTTGCTGCCCTGGTAGCTGAAAGGAGGGGACAGTGGCATGGGCATGCCAAAGGGATTCTGAATCGTTTAAAAGCACCCACGCTGGCCCAACTTTTCACCTATGGGAGTTTTACCCATTCTTAGGCTAGCACTAAAATCCCACCCTTCTTTTCTTTTTTGATTTGAAACACATGCAGCAATGCCCACTTCCCATCAGCCTTGTTCTGAATGTAACACATCCATTGGAGGCATGCAGCTTGAACATCTCCCTTTCGTGTCCCCAGTGCTGCCAGATAAATATTTAGGGAAGGGTTTCCTCATTCTGTGCCTAGTTTAGAGTCCAGGACAATGTCAGCACTTACATAATGACAACAAGGACAGAGAGACTTCAAAGAAGTTTACAGAGACTCCATTTTTCAACTGGGTTTATTCTGCCAGCAACAAAAATCTATGAACTGGACAGGAAGTTGCAATGGATGACCCTTCTCGAACAGTCACAGGAGAGTGGAGTCTGTGGCTGAAGACCTGTTATTTACCAGCATCCTCAAAGACTGCAAGCTTCAGGCACGATACAGAGCAGCATCTGTAGGTGTGTTCATAAATCTCTGTTGGTTGCACAAGGCAATAGGGAATGGAACTAGAAGCATTTCACCTCAAAGTCTGCTCAGATCAGGAGTGAGCCGTCAGCCAACATTGGGTGGGTAAGGAGACAAAGTTTTCTCAGCAGCCAGAAGACATCATAACCACACTCCTCGGGGCCCTCAGGACTAGATCTGAGACCAGCTTCCTTGAGCCACCCATTCTGGCCAAAATATTTAAAGGCTAAATTAAAAAAATCTCCATTTGAGAGGTGGGAAGAGAAATGCAGAGATTCTGAGCTCTCAGAGAGTATCAGTTTGGAATTGAGGTAGGTGCTGAGTTCCTGGGGATGAGCCTGGTGAATGTCTCTGGATGGAGAGACGCAGCTATGACTGAGGCCCAGATCCTATTGTACAAGGGACCATACCACTATACCACTAAAACTACCATAACCGCTAGCAGCCTCCGCTGAGGGCACAGACTGACTGAGCCCTGGAGGCTAAACTGATCTCCTAGCGATGCTCCTTCCAGGGCAGCTTCAAAGCACATTGGTAAGGAGACAATGTGGGACGGAGCTATACCTGTTCCATCGCTAAGCAGACGACTTCAGCCTACCGAGCTCTCAGTCTGGGACCTTCTTCCAGAATTAAATACACTTTGATTCTTTTTTTTTTTTAAACTACACCTAGAACTGGACTTTTGCTCCAGCACATTTAAGTTTCTTATCACTGTACAAAAATTAATAAATAAAAATCTGCATTCCAATACCCAGACCTCTGCAGGTTCTTGGGTTTTAACTTTTTTAATTTGTTGAAGCCAATATCTAATTTTCCAATTGTATGGTTCCCTTCAGCTTGTCTTCTTCCAATCAATACAAATCCCATCTGCCAGTAGGGCATATGTCACTTATATAAATATCCATTTCCCCCCAGTTTTCCTTTGGACAGTTCTAATGAGAGACGACATTTACTGCATTATCAATGACCCTCTCACAGTCCTCTTAGCAGGACAATTAAGGACTCATAACAAATCAATTGCTATTGATTAAGCTGCACATTCTTACTATAAACTAATGGCTGAAATAGTAAAGGATCTTTGTAGGTGACAGCCTGCAGAACACATGCTAGAAAAATCCCCAGCCCTAGAGAGAGAGAGACGGGCAAGCCATGTACATGGAACAGGGAAAGAGGACCAATTTATCAGTCCACCAGGATGAGACTCCCCTGCGGTTTGCCTCAGGCAGTGCATGCAAAACAGACCATTTTAAAATCCCTTGTCTCCTTGATCATCTTTATCCAAGTCATTAGGGTCTCAATTTACTAAAATAACGCAAAAATGCCTCATCCAGCCAGTGCTGGCTCACACGGCTGAATAATTTTAATGCAGAGCTATGTGTTCTCACGCTAACTATGAGCTAGCCATGCCAAGCACTGGATGATTCTGGCCATTTTAGCAGTACTGTGTGCATTAGGTGCAATTGTTACAGGAGGCTGCACTTGTAACAGAGAATCTTGCATTAATGAGCTTTTCTGTATGGAAAAAATACCAAAGCTACACTCTGCTCCAAAGAAGAGAAAATGTTCTGATTTTTGATTTAGATACTATAAATATAACCTACTGTAAGCCAAACCTACGCCCTTTTTGTGATAAAAGCATTAGATGGATCTTTTTTAATTCCAAAGATTGACTCATTTATTATTTTACATATTTACATGTATTAAATATGAACTCATCATGGGTCCTAATTACACACACACAATATTATTAAAATCTGTTCACACTGAACCAATGTCCAAAACCTAAATGCTTCCTGAGCCCTCTTCCACTCTCCATGAATCTCAAATTGTCCCACCACAGCCTGAGTCCCAACTACTCAAACTCTCTAGGTTCAAGACCACTGGGATAAAATGGAAGACTGCAGTAAACAAACCTATCCCAGTGTCCATACCTTGCTGAGAGCTCTCACAGTGATACCCTAGACCTTTATTCCAAAGTGTGGCTGCTAAGAGACAGAATCCAGCACAGCAACCAACACAGGTGATGAAGACAAAGCCAAAGGCATTCCTAAGGGAGATTCCTATCTTTAATGGAGGGTACATTTATATAGCATTACCTGGACTTATCCTACCTGGTATTTCAAGGAGTGAAAACTACCATCTATGCAGGGAAGAACATAGCTGCAACATTGCATCAGATCACTGAGATCTTGCTCAATGTCCTACTGCTGGAAATGGCCTATGCTCACTATTCAGGATATAGGTGGAGAAGCTCAAGTCCATTCTCATCCCTCCCACTACAATATAATGTGAAGTTTTATCCCATTGAAATCAACTCAGTGCATGAGTTTGGTGTTGTGCCTAGGGACCAGGCAATCACATCTCATGGGCAGGTGTACAAGACGGTCAGGCGTGGGGTTGGTGCGGGGAGGGATTTATTGCATGATCCCCATTTACAACACAGATTCCATGGAATTCATCAGGGTTAAAGACAATAACAGTAATGAATAGCTTTCTGTCTGCTTGCCACAATTTTGCATTGGTCCAGAATTTGGACTGAAAAACTGGATGAAATAATTCAAATGTGTGCACTTGTCCCAATAAATGTATGCTGGCATGCATAATATTGGCACAGAGGATTAAAGTAGGAGAATTCTTATGATTCTGAAATCCTCAGAACAATAAAAGATTTAAACTCACACAGGGAATTAAGGATTTAAAAGAAAGGATGAATTATTTTTATAGTGCAAAAATTCAATTTTGTGCTAAAACCTAAAGAAGAATTCGCTTTTTAAAAACTGAAATTCTCCAAATGAGCTTGCCAGAGCACTCCAGGACTGCTGCAGGCTAGGTTTCTCCATCTATAGTGGAAAAAATTAACATATAATTAGAAAGATTTCATAAGCCCATTTGTGCCACATTACATATGGGACCGTTGAAAAGCACTTTGTCATTTTGATGGGCGATATTTGCCTTTCTATCCTACAGACTGAAATAGTTCTTTAGAAGCAATATGTGAGCTACAAAAGGAGCTATTGTTTGATTCTGAAAGATACTTTATAGTCAAGTACAATTTTTGCTCAAGTTTTTATAATGTTCCAACATAACATTAAATATTTAGATCAACACAAGATGGGAGTCAGATTCTCAATTAGCTACGATTTTAGCACAAAGGGATCCACATTAAAAGCCTGATCTAACTCCTGCTGAAGACTTCCATGGGTGCTGGATCAAGCTGTAAGAAACAACCACCACTTTCTAAAGAGAGGGGTGAATCCTGAAAAGTTGTGTTTATGCACACGTGGTCGAATTCTGTAGTGCTCCTCAGTTCTGCCATGTTCCTGATACCTTACTATTGGCTCCTTTAAAAGACTGACCCGAACAGGTTTTGTTCACATGAGTGTTTGGGGAACGGCTGATCCTCACAAACATACTTCTATGTGCCTGAGAGGTAATTTGCTATTCTCCTTTCTAAGAAGGTTCAGTGGCCCAGACATGGAGAACAAGCAATGTCATGCGATTTGGGTGACCAATATAATGAATAGTGAATAGATTAACTGAACCAAACAACCCACAGGTGAAAACTGTTTGTCCAAACTTCCTGGAGAATACTTAAGAATGGATTCATGGACAGATGTCGAGCATGAATCATTCAAGGACAGGACAAGCAACTAAATTCCCAGCTAATATGATTCGCAGCTCTTAATTTGACCAGCTCTACTTTCTAGCTTGCAAATCAAAGGGGGTACAGAACGGTATAGAGCTGCGGTGCCCAATGATATTAACAGGCAAATAAGCCCAAGGAGCTTTTAACATTTAGCCTCACTCAGCACTCCCTTCAGCAATAGCAAAGAAAGGGTCAAATTGGCCTGAGAGCCAATGATGGCTGGCATCAAAGATTAACATGTGGGTAGCTTCTTTCTATGGGATGGAACATTTTAGACAAGCCTCTGACATCCATGAGTGATTGAGCTATTGACCCAGCTCCTTTGCTCATCTTTCCGGGTTCTTTCCTGAATGCTTACCAAGAGTCAGAACAACAGTGACTATTTCTCTCTTCCTCCTCTGCAGAGCCAGTGTGGTTTTTCTCCAGTCTACACTGTAGCCATACCAGGTTGTGAGTTCTAGTCTCGACGCCTCGTGCACTCTATCTGATTAGCAGACAACGGTCTGCACGACACTTCCGACCACTACAAATCCTCTGAGAAAACACGTATTCACAGGATGCCTCACCTGACAATTTTCATTACATCTGTATTGACCTAGGGAGAAGGGACAGCTGCACTTTTATTTGCAATGGTGAGATCTTGTGAGGGAAGTGAAGGCCGACTGGGCACGAGAGGGGAGGTAGCTGTTGTTAGTGACTCTTACCAATAATATGAGTGTTTCCATGTTTCACTAGCAACCAAAGGATTCTGTTACAGATCCCGCAGCCCAGACATTCCTGAGGCAGCTTGAGATGCTGGGGGGCCAGCTGAGCACTACGTTCAAGCCACTGTCCATGTGAAGAATAGGACAATGGGTAAATAGACAACAGCAATCTCCAGGTAGTGAATTAAGTGACATGCCACACAAGCAACTCAGCTGTCAAGGCCCAATCAGTTTCTCGACTGTACTTGTTCCTAAAAGCACCTAAAATAAAATGGAATAGAAAGCCACTTCCATATTTAACTGAGGGCCTGTAAAGTCAACAAAAGAGAATGAACTGAAGACTAGGAAACCAAAGCTCTTATCTTCTGGGACTTTTTTAGAGAGTAAAGGAGAAGCCATTGCCTGAGGGGCTTGGGGGACTGAAGGAGAAGGATATGCAATGCTAAGCAGGAGCGTGAAGGTGCTGCTGCTGTCACAAAGCAAAGTGACCTTTTGGTTAACAAATAAAGACGTTTCAATAGTTTCCCTGTGAGACAATCAGAGCTGCTAAGTGCAGAACATTGTAGGCTAACATGACAAATATAATCAGAATTTCCAATTTGCAAAACCAGAGACATACAGGGATTAAGATAGATAATTTAATTAATAAAAGCAGAGGAATCTATAATGAGCAATAACAATTTCATTTGGAATTTTCACCAAAAGAAATAGGCTAAGTCTGCTGTACAGTCTTTGAAGGATCACTTTGTTTAGGGTGCCTTTCTTCGGGTCTGTATTCAATATCTGTTATGTTGCAAATTTGAGATTTTTAGTCAATGGTCACTTTTAAAGAACAAATTTTTGTTTTTCTTTCATCAATGCGCTTACTGGGTAGGTAGATTGCTACTCAAGAGTGATGTATTGTGAGAAAAAGCAACAGGGAGGAAAACCAAGGCATTACCAAGTACATTTTCAAGAGCTAAGACCCAGTGATCATTTGTTTTAATGAAAAGGATTAAATGTGCTAGAAATAATTATCAATAGGGAGCAATACGTTACAGTAAGTAAAACTTCTAATTCATCTGACAAACGAAAGCACAAAACACTGAACCACTGCTGAAATTGGAGTGTGTGAGATGAGAACTCCTAAGCCTATATACCCTAGGTGCCCAAATCAAGAGCACCTTATGAAATAATAAACGTTTTAAGAAGAAAGAGCCTGGCTCTGCACACATTGAGGTCAATGGGAGTTTTCGGTGCCAGGGGCTCAACATTTTTTTGTTCTACAATGTCAGCAATTTCTGGGAAAACCCACATCTTCCTTTTTGGAACACTTGACTTCCACTCTGTACTGAAGAAAGAACTTTGTCTGGCTGTTAGCTGGAATCCAGTACTCTGTTACAATGAAACTATTCCATCAGAGAGAATTTATGAAGTATTATACAGCCTCAAAAGCAAGCCAAGCGGAGCATATGTGCCAAAACAGCCTACCATGGCTTAAATATTTCAGAGAAGACTTAAAAGCAACCAAATTTAACATATAATTCACAGTGTGTGACACTCAGAAACAGCTGTAGATCATCACAAATATTCTTGGGGACCTCAGCTTAGTGTTTATAAGTTTACCATGGGGGTTGGAAAACCTTAAACTTGTGACACAGCTCTGAGTCATAAGGCTCCAAAAATGTTTCTTTCAAGATTCTTGAAAACAGGTTTCCCCTGGTATAAATTCTCGTTGCCCCTCCTGTATATCAAAGGTTGCACTGTAATGCAGTATTAAAGTTGTCTTTATTATAGATGTTGCACAATGTATATTTTTTATCCGAATCATTTTGTTTACTTTACCAGAAGGTCAAGCTTTCAACAAACAGTCTATCATTTCCAGACCTTTTTTACATTGAAAACTTTCCACACACCTGTTTCTGAGCTTAATTTTAAGTTGTTCTGGTGATAAAACAAAATATCAATGCAGTTCTGAGAAGAATGGCTTCATTACAATAAATGAAACCAATAATTTTGAGTTGCAAGTATATGTCTCTTCAATTTTTCTCTCTGAGAATACTAGTTTAGTCGGCTGAAGGAGCTAAAATTATCATCCAGCTAGATGACACGCAGTACAATTCAGCATTTCAAAAATTAGAAAGCCAGGCATTAGCAAGAAACTACTCAATTTTTCTTTACAGGGCTTAGCATCTTGACCTTTTCATAAGGAGTTGTTCAATAGATGGCACCTGTCTTAAATATCTGCACTAATTATACAGCAGCCACGAATTGCTCAGAAGGTGCCATTTGTCTATTGTCTCGGTAACAGAGGATTGTAAAACTTGGTCAGAATATATAGTTACACAACAGCATTCTGGTCTATCAGGTACAGATTTATGTTCTTTAATAATTAATCACAGAAAGGCTAAAAATGTCACCGACGAACCAGAATAGCATCAAGAAGCTATTGTGGTCTTTTGGAAAAATATGATGTATGACTAGTTAAGGAATGTTAGCGACACTGTATATGCATAGTTTGTAAGCACTTTGGATCCTTCAGGACAAAATGGGTAGTAACAATTATTCATAAGTGTTACGTTCATTCTTACCTTCCTGTCGGCTCCACTTGGTGCACAGAAAACATACTCCAGCTGGAAGACAATTGCGAACGCTGGGTGACGGACCATCTCGGTCAAACGAATGCGGCTTCTCAAAACCAGAGCTTGACCTACCATGCTGCGTTGGAATGTAACAAAACGAAAGATTAAATGGGGGCCGTTTATTATAGTCCTGCAGAAATTAGCTTCCAGCTGATCCCAGCTGCACTGCATTCCTTGCTGGTGATCTGTGGCTACTGCGTGGCATTGAGCACAGTTCTAGAAATCACTGTAAGTTGTTATTTGTATTGTGCATGCATCTAGGAGCCCGGGCCATGGACCAGGACTCCATGGTGCTAGGTGCTGTACAAACACACGACAAAATGACGGCCCCTCCCCCCAAAGATCTTACAATCCAAGAGCAAACCTGATACAGACCTTGGAAAGCTGCTTCTAGAGTCACTCTTACAAGTTCAATTAATTCGCTGACATTTGAACAGTAAAGACTTAGTACAGCCCGAAGAATATGGCTGAACTGTAGTAGGCCAACCACCACCAGCCCCTGAGAAACATTCTTCTCTCGAACACCCAGACTTCTTGTTGGGGGTTGCTCCACCTCAAAAACACCATGGCCTTTTTTAAGAAAAGGACGAGTCGTTCAGAGCCCCGCTGACCCATAGCAGCATGGGCTGGACAGGACCTGAATCTGCAAACTCCTTGGCTCCCTCTGGAGATGAGAAGAAGCTCAGAGCCAGGCAGGATGGGTAATGAGCTTGCTCCCTCAGCCCTGCCCATTTTCCAATTCTGATTTCTGAGAACTGAAGTCCAGAGAGGGCAGGCAGGGAAGCCGTCTGCTGCTCTAGCCCTGTGGACTGCAGCCCATCTGCCCCTGACAAGAGGAGTGACATGGAGCACCGTAGTGCAGCCAAAAGCAGAAGAAACCAGCCACTATTCAGCAGTTACTGGTCCTTTCACCTCGTACCTTGGTTTGGCGCTGAGGCCTTGTTTCCTGTGGAAGCTGGCCGAGCGCCCCCGAGCCACCTCACCCTCTGGCACCAACACCACCACCTGAGGCGTCTGAACGAAGCATAAGCCATTGTGGACCCCGATGTGCAGCCGTCGTTCCTGAATGAGAACTTCACTCCCATCCATTGAGGAGCTATCCTGGGAAACAGGCCCATTTCACCAAGGTTACATCACAGGCTGAAATAATCAACCCCACAGGAAACACACAGCAATGGGCTGAGAGCTGGGATTCCTCCCCTTCCTTCCCCCAGCCAAGAAACGGCAGCGGAACAATACTGCAGAAGCTGCTTCATTGTTACGGCTGCAGCAGCCCTGAGCCTCCATGGCCCCAGCCCCATCTCCATCTCCGCTGGCAGGAACTGGGAAGACCATTGCATTGACATTGTGACCACGCCTAGGGACGGGCTACACACTTCATAGGTGGTGCTCAGCTCCTGCCTCCACCTCCCAAATCTGGCCAGCTGGGACTCCCCATAGTGGCCCTGGAGATGTGTCCCTTTCCTTTTTAACATGGTTAAGCATGCAAGTAGTGCTATTCACATCCATGGGACTACTCCTGTGCTTAAATTTAAGCACATGCGTAAGTATTTCGATGGGTCAGGGCTGAAGCGCTTGGCGCCTGGTGAGATTAAAGCCCTCACATGGGACATTGCACAAGACCACATGGAGCAGAGCCCTGCAAATCCATTTTCATCTGTGAGTTATGTTTGCTCTTTGCCTGGTTCTCATGCCTCTAGCCAATGAAGTGGCATTTGGAAGATTAGGAAGGAAAATTTGGGCAATTAATCATAAAGTCATAAAAATGGAACCTGCCCCAGAGTGATTGCTAGATATTAAAGTGTTTTATCTTAACAGAAAATCCACAGCAAATATGACAAACAAGGATTTTTTCTCCCGATCATTATTGCTTACTAAATTATACGATATTTGAAAATGAACATTAAACCTTAAAGTTCCTTTATCTTCCCATTAATCAAAACAAGTTGACCAAACTGCAACCTATTAGTGTTTGAATATTCAAAACGTAAACCATGGAGAACGGCTTTCTGATGATCAAAAAGAAAACCAAGAAGTAAAATGCTAAAACATAATAAAATTACTTTCATGGTGGAAAATTAGCACACTATCCCTAAAGCAATCTTGTGCTAGTGCCATTTGTATAAATGTTTCTGTTCTATACAAAAACAAAGCAATAGTGTTAATGTACTTTCTCCTTCTTTGCTCCTTAAAACTGAAATAATCGCCTGTTTTTTGTCTCTCTCATTTTAGAAGTTTCCAAAATAATTGTGTGGAAAAAACAAAAGTATTGTAACTGTTGCAAAATACGCAACCAAAAAAACCCCCCAGGCCCACTGCTAATTTTAAACCGTTCACATTCCTCCAACTAGGACAGGGTAAGTGGTAAATCACTGTCATGTAAGATGAACAGCATTGTCCTCTGTCTCAGCCCATCGTGCAAACACGCAATTTTTTTGCTTCTCTGGTTTTTAGGGATTTTTTTTTTCAATCCTGGGGGGAACAACAGTACCAAGAACTGGAGTCACTGCAGAAATAGCTCCTCTTTTGGCCAGTGGTATTTCTATATTTCAAGGAAAATGGCTGTGCTTCAAGACCCTGAATAATTATTTTAAATACTGAATCAGGAGCTTGTACCTAATCCCTCCTTTTTCACTACCTGGGGCTTTAATACCAGGATTGTGACTGCAGGGATTTATAACACAAATGAAGTGTGATAACATCAGCAGTAGGCAATGCCAAAACCACACTCAGTGAACTGCTGACTTAGTCAGAAATAAAACTTATCCCAAAACTGGCAGCTACACATGCATATCTTCACCTGGGTTACCTCCAAATACCGCAGGGCTTAGGTATTTGCACAAACCCCACACTGATTGAGCTGTTCAGGGCAAAGGCTTCTTCGGTACAAGTCCTGCCCATTGTCTGGCTCCAGAGTCTGAGACGAGTCGTATCAAGACTAGCCATTGCAGACAGGTGAAGTGGCACCTGCTCACCTTAAGAAATGGGAGAAGTATGCCAGAGAAGGATATGCCAGTGCTCACTAACTACAATTTATTGCCAATGCATCTGACGGAGAATCTCCACCTTGTAGCTGAAGATTCCTGGGCCAGATACCATGACTGAAGCAAGGCTGGGGCAGATCATTACAGGGTTGGGAGTCTGAGAGAGAGCCTGGGAGGCTTTAGAAAATTGTGGTGGCCATTCACTAGGCAGTGCTTCTTGCCCTTGTACTGAGCCAGTGCCTCGCCATCGGGCTAAAGGGAGATAGGTGCAGTCTTTGGGAAAAGATGGAAGACCCAGGTCTTGCTGTCTGTGGTCGTTACATTTCCTAAGGTGCTTCTCAGAAGTATAGGGATGTTACTCTCTGAATCCTGGCCAGGTTCTCACTTGGCCAATCACATTGCACCTCCCTACACAACCCTTCAGTTAGATGAGGTATTCTGCACACCTTGCTCTGAACTGTTGTGTAGTGTTGCTGTGCAGTTAGACAGCTACCACGTTTCATCCCAGAGCTTGCACTTCAATGGTAGGCAAAGTAATTCATAGATACGGTTTATTCAATTCCTAGCAAAGCTATTAATATGCATCTAGATGAAAACCTCCTTATCAATGTCAGTTTATTAGCATGATAAAAATACTGAGATGATAACGGAGTTACTAATGTTGCCACGATAATTACAGTACCTTAAGTAAACGCTCACTGTTGAGTAAATCCAGCAGCTCTTCCTCAAATTTTTCTAATGAAGGGTACAAATTAATGGACAGTTTATCCAAGTACCATGTGACTGATTTCATGAGGTGGGGTTTTCGAAAGAAATCATCTGAAAAGACATCCAATCATATGTTACACTGCAGTCTCCCAAAGAACGTAAAAATATCACAAAATATGGCCTTGATATTCAATCCCATTCTCTGACCAAAGCAGACAATACAGCTGAAAGACGTGGTGCTCACATGGCACTCACAAACATGAGCCCATCTTTCCACAGCTAAAATTAATAAACAAAGGCTAACTTCAAGAGAAGTCTAGTTTCTCCTTCAAAATGCCTGCAGAAACAATTCTACAATCTAGTCATTAAAAGATGTCGATTATAAAGGCAAAGGAACGTCTGTTACCTCCTCAGCTTAGTTTATTTTCAGGTCTTATACTCTTCTCCAGCTAGAAAGAAAGCCAGCTGTACCCCTCTACCTCCTATTACATCTGCTGTGAACCATCCTGAGTCTAACACACAAAGAAGCCAACAAGTCAGCCCGATAATTTAACTGGTACCAAGGTGGGGAGCCCCAAGTCCACACCAGTTATCCCCATGCACCTGCTTGAGAGAGAGCTAGAGGGCCACACAGCAATCTGAGGAGAATGCATATTCAAGCACCAGCATGAGCTGCAATGGGGGGAATGCACTTGCAGTTGCATATTCAAGGAAAGGACAATGGGGGAATATGTGACAGCCAAAAATATTGGGGGTGGAATAAGCCCTTCTTGTTCCCTGACTAGTCCCTTCCTGGGTTATTTACTTCCCCACCCAGCTGCATCACCACTTTTTATATGCACGAGGCCACTACTTCCAAAAATGAAATCTACGTTCCGATCCAGAGCAGCCAACAAGCAAGGACAGGATAAGGATGACATAAACTGAATACAGCCATCCATTGCTCATCTCTCTCCCGACTTCTGTTGTTCTAGCAGGTCACGGTATCACTAGAGAGTCTTCTTTAGCTCAAGATACCCATTCATCTAGATCAGTGATTCTCAAACTGGGGGTCAGGATCCCTCAAAGGGTCGGGAGGTTATTACATGGGGGGGGTCACGAGCTGTCAGCTTCCACCCCAAGCTCCGCTTTGCCTCCAGCATTTATAATGGTGTTAAATATATAAACAAGTGTTTTTAATTTATAAGGGGGGTCCCACTCAGAGGCTTGCTATGTGAAAGAGGTCACCAGTACAAAAGTTTGAGAACCACCGATCTAGATTAAGAGGGGCTGGAATCACATGGCTCAGACATGCTCCATGAATCCAGACTGACTTTGAGCAGAGTGTTTATTAAACTTGCAGCAGCAAGCAAAGAGCTTTGAGATAGAGAGCAGGGAAGTAGTGGATGTTTAAGAGAACCTGGGAGAATTATTTTGACTGATCCCCTCAACTTTTCTGGCAGTAGCAGAAGGAGGGATCACACTGGAGTCCTTCAGATAGGAAGGCAAACACATGCTTCAGATAACCCAGACCTGCAGCTACTCTGTTGTACAGAGTTACATTTCACTTACCAAGACTGTCTGTGGGGAAATACCAGAAAGGATAAACCCAACTCTAAGCTGTGCAAATTCTCTGAGTGCCAAGTGGTAAAGTGACAACAGCAGATTTAGAAAGTTCTGCATGGCAAGGCTTGGAAGGAAAACTGAAATTGAGTGACCCCATACTCCACTCCGTTTTGGCTGCACTTTGCTAATTGGCAGAGAGCTGAGCTAGGCTCGGTGATGATGAAAGACAGGTTGAACTGAGGGTCACAGGAAAGGCATGAAATATGAAGCTATATAGAAGAAACTGTTAAAAATGAAACAGCCAGTTTCTAGCATTGACAATTGCAATCATGACCTTTCCAAGCACCTAAGCAAACAGACCAAGGTTTCATGCAAATTTAGAAATTCAGAGATCATTGCTAGATTAATATGCAAATAGATAAATAATGAACCATTTATTTATGCATAAGTATTTCCATGGATCTTGGTACTGCAGGGTCCCACCAACTCCACCATTTCCCCATTATTAAAATAGTATCAGTAATTAACATATAAATATCCCTTTGTCACCCCGAGAGAGGTGGACTGTACAACTCTTACTCTCCTGAGTGAGCATTTATTCACAAGAGTAGTTCTTCTGACTTCCCATACCCACAAGTTTTAGGGAGAGATTTGTACAGTTTAGTCTATGGTGAATATCACCCATATATTTCCCACCAGACAAGCCTATGGAAAGTATTCTGAACTCCAGCTGTTTTATTTTAATCACATTTTAATTTATTTTCTCTTGCCCTAAAAATACAAGGCTAAGCAAGTTACAATGCTGGTCACTGCCGACATGCCACCTTGCAGGAACTGGAGGGGGCTGCAAGTTTTGGGAAGTGTAAGCAAAAATTAAGGGGCAGGAACACATTCCTTAAGAGTTTTTTCCACAGAAAGGCATCTGAATAAGATTTTATCCTCCTCCACATGACTCACAGGTAAGCATTAACAAACCCACACTACGTACTGAAAAGGAAAACCTGAAGTCTCTAAAGGGGCTGACGATAGAATTCAATAGCACAATGTCTCAGGGATAGTCAGAGCTGCAGGAGCTGTGAGGAATGAGGGAGTTCATAAAAAATTAGTGCCAGTGAAGCGAGAATCTGCCTTAATTTGATTTTAGAAACCAAGTATACCATCCCGATTTCATCTACTCTGTTATCTGAAGAGTCAGTCTATCAAATTACAGGGGACGTTTTGTTTAAACTGCCCATTTTAAACCAATTTCAACCACCCTGTTCCTTTATGTCCAGGTTCCAAGCAGTATTCATTGCTTAGTTCTTTTGCTTAAGGCAGGGGAGGGGAGAAGAGCAGAAAGAAGTGGAACTTGTTAACTTTTCCGGACAAAGCTTTTCCTGACAACCAAACAGCAAGAAATCACTAGCCTTGTTCTAGCAACGTTGTTAGGCTTTTAAAAGCAAATTAACTAACTGAAAGCAAAGAGGTGCCAGGGAATAGGCAGGATGAACAGCTCCATGCTTGTGTACTGCTGGGCCATTTGGTAATAACACAGCTACATTTATACTGAAGTCAGATGTTTACAAATATCCCTGACTAACCTCATTCAGGGCCCCAGTTCAGCCAGGAACTTAAGCACATGCCTAACTCTAAGCCTGTGAGTAGCCTCACTGAATGAAGGACTGAATTAAACTAATTGAAAGTCAAGATGTTAAAGGCAATAGACAGGATTTCCAAGGGATTGCTCACAGGTTCAAAGTTAGGCATGTGCTTAAGTACCTTGCTGACTTGGAGTCAGAGAGAGATTGTGTCTCTCGTCATTGTCTTCCATCTGCAAACTGCTTCACTTTCCATGGCTAGTCAAATTCAGAGGCCACCCCCAGCAGGCTGCAGCTGATCAAACTCTGGTTTATGCAGGCTGACAACTGTGTGAGTGTGACTACAAGAGGCTGCGTATTGCTAACTGTGTGGCTATGGTCTTGGGGAGGCTATATGGAACTCAGCTGTACTTTACCTTATAGCAAATCTTCTTGAGGCACCTTTACCACAGCTGAGCTGTATGTAGGCGAGCAGTGGAGATGCACAGCCCCAGGTGATCAGCTGGTGTCTGGAAGGAGAATGCTGAGTGTACTTCCTTACCACCAAGCAAAGAACCATTCTTCCTCTGCATGATGGTTAGTGTCTATCTCCCCGCCACACTGTACCTACCCTTGCGTCTGACGAAGTGGGTATTCACCCACGAAAGCTCATGCTCCAATATATCTGTTAGTCTATACAGTGCCACAGGACTCTTTGTTGCTTTGTACCTACCCGGTACACCTGAGCAGCTGATTTAGGGTTACAGGGGAAAACAAAGAGGAGCAGGAAGCAGCAAGCTAAATTTTCCCTGCAAGGTACCTTTCACGCTATCAATGTAGTGGTTTGATTGATTGTTCTGCCAATCGTTTGACTGGTAGCTGAATTTGCAAGTAAAACCCAGCAGGCAGATTGGTATGGCTTTGTGTGACTATAATGCCTAAAACAGAGTTCCCCTTGTCTGCCACAAGATGGGTCTGATGCTCTGCAGCTAGAGGCAGATCTCAGTGGATGTATAAGGATACTAGGCTATACACTGTGGAAACCATCTAAAGACGCAGGGACATGATGTCTCCCTCCTGCTGGCAAGAGCAAGGAGCTCCGAAGTCTGGAGCAACGGGAGAGAATGGAAAAGAAAATCCTTTGGAGACATGCATTATGAAGAGTGGTACTACTCCAGCTTTTCAGTTTACTGGCTATTTACTAGCCACAGATAATGCACTCACAAGGCAACCTGGCATCTCCAGAGCTGTATTATTGCAACCATGTCATTGTGAAGTTCTGCATGTGGGAGCTGTGGTATTCTTAAAACTACAATACCCACCCTGGGGAAGTGAGGAAACAGATTGACAGAGCAAGACGGGTACCGAGCAATCACCTACTACAGGACAGGCCCAACAAGGAAAATAACAGAACACCACTAGCCATCACATATAGCCCCCAGCTAAAACCTCTCCAGTGCATCATCAACATCTACAACCCATCCTGGAAAATGATCCCTCACTCTCACAGACCTTGGGAGACAGCCCAGTCCTCGTTTACAGACAGCCCCCGAATCTGAAGCAAATACTCATCAGCAACTACACACCACAGAAACACCAACCCAGGAACCAGTCCCTGTAGCAAACCTCATTACCTACTCTGCCCCCATATCTACTCTGGCAACACCATGAGAGGACCCAACCACATCAGCCACACAGTCAAGGGCTCATTCACCTGCACGTCTACCAATGTGATGTATGCCATCATGTGCCAGCAATGCCCCTCTGCCATGTACATTGGCCAAATCAGACAGCCTCTACGCAAGAGAATAAATGGACACAAATCGGACATCAGGAATGGTAACATACAAAAGCCAGTAGGAGAACACTTCCAGGGCCGGCTCCAGGCCACAGCACACCAAGCGCGTGCTTGGGACGGCATGCTGCGGGGGGGGGCGCTCTGCCATTGCCGGGAGGGTGGCAGGCAGCTCCGGTGGACCTCCCGCAGGCGTCCCTGTGGAGGGTCCGCTGGTCCTGCGGCTCCGGTGGAGCATCCGCAGGCATGTCTGCGGGAGGTCCACCGGAGCTGCTGGACCAGCAGACCCTCCGCAGGGAAGTCTGCAGGAGGTCCACCGGAGCCACAGGACCGGCGAGTGGCAGAGCGCCCCCCGCAGCGTGCCGCCATGCTTGGGGCGGCAAAATTGCTAGAGCCAGTCCTGAACACTTCAATCTTTCTGGACATTCTATAACAGATTTAAAAGTAGCCATACTTGAACAAAAAAACTTCAGAAACAGACTTCAAAGAGAAACTGCAGAACTAAAATTCATGTGCAAATTTAACACCATTAATTTGGGATTGAATAGGGACTGGGAGTGGCTGGCTCACTACAAAAGCAACTTTACCTCTCCTGGAATTGACACCTCCTCATCTATTATTGAGAGTGAACTACATCCACCCTGATTGAATTGCCCCTGTCAGTGCTGGTTCTCCACTTGTGAGGTAACTTCCTTCTCTTCATATGTCAGTATAATAATACCCGCATCTGTAACTTTCACTCCAGGCACCTGAAAAAGTGAGGTTTTTTACTCATGAAATCTTATGCCCAAATAAATCTTCTAGTCTTTAAGGTGCCACTGGACTCCTTGTTGTTTTTGTGGCTACAGACTAACATGGCTACCCCTTGATACTAAGCAGAGGGAGTCACCTCTGAAGAACTGATGATCTTGTCTTTATCTCTTAGCTTTTCCGAATCACATGAATTTAGCCACCATCAAGCCACCATTGAATGCAGAGCTCTGATATTTCATGGGTAAAGATTAGTAAGGCTTTGGTGTACCAGAATCATATCCCACTGCCCTTGCCAAATCTCCACTTATCCGGAACAATGCCATGAACAAGGAGAACTTTGAAACAAGCTATAAAGACCTCTTCTAAGACTCCACTACCTGACTGACTACTTAAAGCGTCCATCCTTCATCTATAGCCATTTCCCAGGAAGAGAAGCAATTAGCAAAAAGGGGGACTAGATTGAAATGATTCTGTGTCTCCTTTATGGATTAAAGATACAAACTGTTGTTATTACATTTGTATAAAAGACAAAAATTCCAAAGAATGTACAAAATACTTCCAAGATATTTAACCTCAAGAAAACAGTATAACTAGACAGAGGCAACTGGAGTCTGAAACTAGAGAGTTACAGTTTAAGTTAGACATTAGGAACCCTTTTATTTTCCCAATAAGAGCAAGTAGCCAGTGGAGTCGATTCCACAAACACCATTCATAGATGTTAAGGCCCACAGCGAACTTTATGATCATGTAGACTGACTTCCTTCACAACACAAGCCAAAGAACCTCACCCACTATTTCTGCATCAAACTCATAATTTCTGGTGAAGCTAGAGTAGCTCTTTCGGGAAGATAACCAGTCTTGGTTTAAAGACTGCAAGTGATGGAAAATCCATCACATCCCCAAGAATCCAAGCTGGTCCAAAGGTTAATTACAACTGTTAACATTCCATCAACTGGACTGATCAGACACTTGGAAGAAACTGTCCTTTGAAATCCCAGATTCAGAGGGAGTCCCCAGCCCTGCAATAGTTCTGGTCCTTTTAGTCAGGTATCTGTAAAAGCAAAGCCTGGCATGCTGCCTGGGAACAAGGATCTTATTTTAAATAAGCGAAGCCGTTGCTTCCATTGATGTCATTTTGCTGGGTTGCTGTACGTTCCCCTGAGAGTTCAGATTAGCACAGATTGATATGCCTGAGCTTTTGGGAGCTCAGGGTGAGCTTTACACTACCAGATCGTTTTTGTTTTTTTCCCCCCCAAAGAACAATTCATTCTCTTTAAAGCTTCACAGTGGGGTTTCCCTTAAATTACAAATACTTTTAAGCTACATATTTCATTGCTAGTGTAAACATTTGAGTGTTATATAGTCCTGCTTCCAAGCACTGGAGAGCTGGGTTGGGCTCATTGTTAAATGGTCAAGCCTATTCAGCTCCCAGTGGATGTATAAGGTTTTAAGAAATGAGATAATTTAAGAAAAGGGGATGAATGGCTGGCTACCTCTGCTAGCCCTTTATTTTCTCTCACCTTAATTCCCTTTGGCACTTTTTTCACCAAACCATTTAATCCCCTCCTCCTCCAGAACAACTTGAGGTATGTCTCCAACAATTTACATTCTTTGCTTCAGTCTGCTCTCAGGGCAATTTATTCCATGTATTCAATACCCTTTGCATGAAGCAATTTAAACCAAATTCCTCATTCATTCCTACGTGCCTTCTCTTCATGATTATTATTGATGTGCAGTGTCATAGCACCAAGGGGCCTCAAACACTGCGCTAAGTGCTGTCTCTGTAAAAGACACGTGTTGGCCAGAAGCCTCCAGCCTTCCCAAAACCATAAGATGGGGGAGAAGGAGGGTGAGAATTTCTACTACTTTGATGTGCTACATTGATGAAGGATGGAATACGTCTAGCGGTGAAAGCAGGGGACTGTGAACAGGGAATACTGAGTTCTAATTCTTCCTCTGCCACTATCACTTCACCTCTCTAATGCCTCAGTTTACCCTGCTGAAAATAAGGATGATATTTACCTATTTCATAGAGAGATTGTGAGTCTCAGCTAATGAATATCTGTAAAGAGCTTTGAATCCTCTGATGAAAGGTGTGATGTACATTCAAGGAATAATTATTTCTCGTCACATCCCCCACAATTGCACTTGCTTTCCCTTTCCCTGTAGATCCGTTTAGCAGTCTCTGTGCTATCATTTAAAACACACTAGGACAAACTCATCCCTAGTCCCGTTCCCATCACTTCAGAGCTGATTCACCAGAGATAAGATTAGCCCAGATTAGGTCATTTATCCAGCACGCCCCCATGCTTTCGTTCCCTCTGTGGAGGAGACAGATGCTAGCAGATGATTCATTCCCAGAAGTGGCACCTGATGCCTTGTCAGGCTGCACAAGCAGTTGTGAGGATGTTTCATATGGGGCTGCGACATGTTAGGCAGTTGATGGGCTTTTTTCAGCTTCTGAACAGCATATTCTGTTAACTATCTTTATACCTCTTTGATTCTGCTGTACTAATGGGCTGTAATAATGATGATATCAAGCCACGTGATTGATCCACATGGACTCCTGAGCTTTTGCCTCTCCTGATCTTATCCTCTTATTATTAATCTATCTTCCCTTCCCCCCAACTCCCCATTCAAGGAACAGGCAGAGCAGTTCGCTTATTTTCTTTTGTGCCATTCTCAGTGGCTTTTCAGGAAAGCTAATGCCAAAGAGGTGGGTCTTAGATCTTTCCCTGAAAGCCATCAGACTTTCATCCTCAGCTCCTGGGGCAGCCAGTCCTCAGCACACTGGCTGGCTGCTGAAAGGTTCTGTTCCAGTCCTACCACGATCAGCCTCGCCAGTGAGAGTTCTTTTGTTCCGGATGAGATCTCTTTGGGCATACATTTCTTTCAGTGGAATGCCTGTTCCAGTTTCCATCCTATAGCAATTGATCTCTGTGCGGCATCATTCCCTGCCTCCTTGCCCATCTCTGCTCTGTAATTGTGCTTGTCAGTTCAGATCCACAAAAGCAAGATGCACAGACTGAGAACTAAAAAGAAAAAAGAAAACTAAACATCTATGGACATTAATATCTAAGGTGTCTTTTACCTACACGCCTATTCTGCAATCCTCACGCACCTAAACAGGCCCACTAGTTAACACAACTATTACCATGATGAAGGGATGCACGACAACCTCTCATGTGTATTTAGTCACAATCAGCGCTATCTTCACTCCCAACACTTGGATCATCAGTCCAGGTAAAGGGCCCTAATTAAAAGAGGCCAGGCAATAAAGGACACAGCTTTAAGATGTAGCAATAAACATGAGATCTGGTTGTAAAATCATGAAGAGCTCAGGTACACTGTAACCCAATAGGTCTTATTTTTTTGCCAATGATTTCCCCATATAATTCATAATAAAATAACATAACTTGGTCTAATAAAACCAGCACAGACTCTGCCTTGCTCCGACAGGCATCAGCAACTCAAGCAGATGTTGGTTCGTAAAAACTGGCTGAGCAGTTCCAATGTTCAATCAGCAAACTATAAAATATTATTGCGGGGTGTCTATTTACAAGCAAGGGATACGCTGCAGCAGTAAGACATGAATAATTGATTGTGCTGCTCGTTAGCAGGCTCTGCTACCACAGTCAAAGCAGAGCTAATGTTCCCTGAAGCCAGAGGGAAGTCGCATGAAAACGATTCTGGCAGGAACACGTGCTGCAGGTCTGGCATGGGGTTATGGCTCCAGGTCAATATCACTCCCTTCTCAGCTGAGATTCCAGAGGCACTAACAGAAGGAGAAGCTAGATTTGTGACCATTATTGATGGTGCGTTAGCCTCTGTCCTGACAATTGGCAGGTCAAGGGACTGAAATGGGCCTGTATTATCTCCCCCAGACATATTAATGTGGATCTCCACCCACAACCCCCTTCCTACATGGAAGGAAGCGAGCTCAGCTGCTTATATGGCACCATCCCCTGGGCCACATGAAGGCTGGTCTGCACAGGGGAAGGTGGGTAGGGGAGAGTGGGCAGAGCAGAGATAGGGCTGCACACAGTCCAACTCTCTTGCCCAATGGAGTCTAGGTGAAAAATTAGAGGACAGGGTTGTATTAGCTTTTCTGTCAAGCCCCAGCATGTGGGGTCCAGGCACTGGAGTGGCAAGGAGAGTCCAAAAGGGCCATGGTGATGGGTGTGCACGCAAGGGATACTGAGCCAGACCTGGTACAGAGACGCAAGACTCTGAGCAGATGGCTCTGACCTCCCAATCTACCTGGGGGCATTCATGAAGTTTGGCTGCATTCCTTGGCCTATCCATGGGAAGGATGGCAAACTCCACTCCCACCCCCAGCAGAATAAGAGGCACACTGGGAAGGGATCCCACAGAGATTTATCCAGGGCTGGTCCAGGCTTTCATTATCATGTGTTAGTGAAAATAAACACTTCCCAACCACTTGTAGTTTAGCATTTTACAAGGGAACAATCCCTAGCCTCCTTGGAAAGGGGCTACCAGTGATGAAAATGTAGAACAATGTGTACACAAAGCTGCTGCCTTTCAGAACAGCAAAACATCACGTGTCCATAAAAAACCACCTTCAGTTTAAAACCCATAAGAAACCCAAGGAAATGTCCATCGGGAGGTGAACAGGCTGCAGAAGAGCAGGCACAACAGACTCGTATGCAAGTTGTTTTATTAGCCATCGACAAGGTTGGCTGCACCTCAGCAAAGAGCTGAGTCAAAGTGATTCTTGCCCAGATGGCCACTGAGAGAGAGAGTTTATGTGAAAATCCTGCTTGTCTTGTTTATTTCTCAGAGGAGGTGTCGCTGTGGCTCTTTCGTGGGTGAGCACAACATTTTCACGGTTAGATTTCTCATTTATAATCCCTAACTATGGGCATTTACAACAACAGCACACGCTGTGCATCACACACTCCTTGTTGCAGGCACTGTTTGCATCTATTCAGCGCCTTGGCAACTGATGTGCTGCGTTAGTAGAGGAAAGCAAATGCATGTGTAATAAGGCCACATTCACCTTGAAATCCCTTTCCCAGTGAAAACGCCCAGATGAGCACAATACATGCCATACACAGGACCCCCTGGAAAACTCTCCTCTTTATTTAACAGCAGCAACTCGACTTTTCTAGCTGGCCTAAGCTTCCCCTTCAAAGTAACAGTACTGGGGTGGAGAAAACTGTAACATTTCCCTGATGGTTTCCCTTATGCCCTTCTGCACTGCTACTGTTCCTCTGGGTGCCAAGGAAATGTATGTTTTTGTCTGCTAAGCTGTGGCAGGCTTTTCTTGGGCCCCACATCTGGTACCTGGTGTATTTAGCAGGAGCACACTAGTTGTGTTGTAACGAGAAGCAGCTGGTGCATTTGGCAGCTCAGGTTTGACCACAAACCAGCAACAGAAGATGTGCGAAAAGTTAAAATGGGTGGGTCTGGATCACCTCCGGCTCACATCAGCATAAGCCCATTGACTCTCATTTTTGTGATGGTGCAGTGGCTGGGATAATCAGTTCCTATAAATAAATACATTTGTGCCATGCAGTGCTTTCTGGGCACCAGATATTCTGCAATAATCCCTCCCCCATCCCCTTCAGCATCCTCTTCCTTTCTCTCCATTCCCACAGCCCCTCGCCCACTCCCTGATTGGGGGACCAGAGGTTGGCTCGTCTCTTCCCATCCCACAATGGTCACACTGGCTGGTGTGTGTTCGAGATCTCCCTCCGGTAATAACTGATGGGTGGAGAAGGCCTGGGGCTTATCTCAGAGAGTTCAGAGGGCTTTTTTCTGCCAGTAAGATAAAGTACAGCTGAATCCCCAGATCTGGCAGGCCAAGGCCATAATAATACAAATGCCCACAAATCTATAAGTTGGCAGAGTACAGAGTAACTCATGAGCACTATAGCTTGGTGTGTGCTAGGCCAACCTTACTGTCCTATGGTCTGATTTACACATGCAGGAATCAGAATGAAAGGATCCCTTACTTGTTTCTCCATGTGTCAGCAGCAAGCCAGGAATTTTCTGCAGCCCAGACACCAGCATATTCTCAGGGAGGAGGTGAATCATGGTCTCGAGGGGCGGGTGTGGCCTTAAGGTGTACTGTAGATGAGTGTTCTCTATCACCGTCATGTATTTATTCTCTAAAGAGGGGAAAACGTTATGCAATATCTGAAAACACAGAGAGAAAGACTTCCAATGGTGCTGCCCATTGGAGAAGCTGATCGAATGGTGCTTTCAATACATGCCCACTTTATCAGCAATGTAAAACCTGTTTTTAAAAAGTCTGTTTTCTTCATTAATGAATACGCAGCCTTTTCAGGCTTAGCTTTGTTAAGAGTTCTGGGCTTACAAATCCAGGGTAAGTGAAAACAATGCACAGGCCCTGGAAGATTATGATTAAGCAACTTAAAATTACTTGGCTCTACTCTCACTCAGCTGTGAAGAAGTAAGAAGAAAATCCATCCCTTCTTCAATAGCACTGCAACAAACTGCTCCTGTTTAGGTTGCTCCTTAATCATGTGTGTTCTATTCAGGTCCCCATCTAGACATATCTTCAAAAGACCAGCATCTGAGTCCCATTCAGAAAAGAACAGCGCCTGCACACAGCTGAGCTGGGGTGTATTATGACATTTCTGTGTCATCTTAGTTCACAGTGAAAGGCAAAATCTTAATTCCTAATGGCTGGCAAAGGCTCCCTGGGACACTTGTTTTAAACTGAACTTCCCAAAACTTCTTGTGCCAACTTTGCACCCTCTTCGTGGTCAAGCATGAGATGGGACTAGTGAAACTGGCTGCATCTCCTGCCGTTTCACTGCATGCATTCAGAAGGGCGACCCTTTTATCTTTCTGCTGCACATGTTTGTGTCATGAGTGATTCATTCTGATGGGAACACATTGTGGTGGAGGATCGGTTTCCCCTCTGGAGCTGAAATGCCGGAATCAGCAGTACACACTCTGATACCCAGCATCTCCCAAGTGCTTTCAGCATTCTAACAATGATCTCTGCTCTCAAGCTGCTGAGAGGTATTTGTTACTCATGGGCTTCTCTCACTGAACATTACAGCAGTCCCTACGCAAACTGGAAAAACTAGAGTGCTCTCTTTAAAAAATAAACTAACTCCTTCCTAGGTGATACATTATAACTGCCTCTAATGGCTGGGATCCTGAGCACTTGGAAAAAACATTACTCACATACAGGTTATTCCTGTTACTCGAAAGTTGCTAAAACTGCTCAGTCTATTTCTCTGAATGGTCAGTTTTAGAGATGGGCCACAACCAGAGCCGTGTATTCAAATCCACATTCACTCCCCACATTTTGACAGCCTGGGTAAGTTCAGTTAAATGGAACTGAGAACCAAACACCTCCTAGGTGTGAATCTGCAAAATAAAAACCTACCAAACAAGGTTTTGCAAAATTCAAATTAGCCCTGGTTTAACCTGTTCTGATTATGTGTATACGTTTTCCCCAGTTTCTAGCAGCAGATATTGGAGTCATGCTGTCATCATTAATATCCTAGTACTGAAAACCCCCATGCGTCCCTGATATTTGAGAAAAGGAAAACATGTGTCTGACTAGCACACTAGGAGGTGGAAATACAATGCAAATTCTTTGACTGTCTCTAATGGGCACTGGATTGGACCCTTCATCTCTGCAAACAGGAAAACAGCCTAGTGGTAGGATGCAGGGCGCTGGAGCGCTTGTTAAAGTCTTTAAAACCAAAACTGATGAAAGTGCAACTGAGCCTCCCTCCTGCTTCCTCTTCTGGGACAACCCAAAGGGCTCTCAGGGCATTTGACTGCCGCCCAGCTTTGCTACAGTTCATCTAGCACATTCAGCACCGACCTTCAGGAAAACAGTGCACAAAGGGACAAGAGGCAGACCTGTTCAGAAAGACAAGGTCCTTGTTACATGCTTTGCACAGCAGCTTGCTTTTATATTTAATATTTTATAATGCACTATTCCTGCTCCGTCGGCCGTGTTCAATCAATACATATATATAAATAATTGAAGCCAATTTGTGTTTAAACTGCTGTGTCAGGTTTTCTTGCCAGTATCCGCAGAGGAACCTTTTCCCATACATTGCCCATCTTTCTCCTCTCCCTGCCAGTACAAAATATCCAGTCTGGGCCTGACTGAGCAGTCAGCTGAGTGCTGAGCTCTGTTAGAGTCATCTAGCCCTCTCTCTTACAGAACTGGGAATTAGATATACCCCCATGGTACACAGAACTATCAGCACCACTGACACGTGGTCTTCCTCCAGCTCAGGCAGGACATTTGGCAACAGAAAGGACAGATTGTGAGCCCATTTCCCAGGCAAAGGAAAAAGAATCCCTCCTTCTTCCTTCACAACAGCTTTCTGCTTAGCTTTAGCTATCCATGTTTTCAGTCTGGTTCTTTCCAACTTTAATCCTGAGGTGGCTCATCTCAGTGTCTCTGTAGTGGGCCGCCCACTGCCAGGTGAGAGAGGGAGATTCAACTCCTGGGCTCACTCACTCACTCATTCCCCTGGATGTGGTGCTCTCAGAGAACTCCTCCTGCCCTATATCTCACACGCGGGTGATCTAGGAGCTCTGTAGGTCAGCTCACCTGACCAGCCTTCATTGGAGCCGCTATGGTGCAGGATTAAGTGTGAGAGGGAGACATGGTCGGGGAATCCTCCATTGCAGACTAGAAAATACAAACTTGCAGACTAGAGGTGAATCTGCACCAAGCTAGATTCAGACTCACTGCCGTGCAAAATACCTAGAAACCTCTTAAAGGCTGGGTGGGGGTTTGGTGGACAGATTGTTTTAGACACCATGCTCTGGGCTCATTCTGCCTTCCACAGCAGATGCATCAAGAATATTATTTACTTGTTGAGAACTGACAATGGTCTTGGTGCTGTACAAGACCCTAAATGCAGACTCCAGGCCCCAAAGAGTTTACAAATCCTGCAGTGACTCACATCCACAGTTAACTTTATTCATGTCAAGCAGAGCCAACAGGACGACTCACATGTGCTAAATTGAGTCCGTGTGGAAGTTTCTGCAGGATTAGGGCTTAGCCAGTAGACATGCTGTCATGGGATGGGATTTGATCGATGCAGCAGAAATTAAGCCCCTTTTCTCCTTATGCCCCAGCAACTGGCCCTTGTATGAACGACGGCCTTTGACAATGTTTAGAGCACACTGTCATAGCTGTGGCTCCTGCAGCCTCAGCAAAGAGCCTTAGGGTGCTGTCAACCCCACTGCCCAGGAGCAATAACTGGCCCTGGCCTCGAACAGCCTAGCACACAGCACAGGGGCATTTCACAGCAACCATCTGGCACCCTTGTCTTCTGGGCTTTTCTTCTGATGCATTTTGGGTGGCTAACCCCGAACCTGAGCAGCCAAAAGCTTGACACCTTAACACAGAAAACAGCCTACGCTACGCTGAGCAAACAAATCAGCAGACGTGTTACTGACCAGCCCAGGTAGGAAGTAAAATATGAAGTAGTTCTATATGCTCTTACGTTCTATCGGGTCCTGGAGGAGGGGGTGCAGAAGCGCTCGAGGTGTCCCATGATACAGCTGGAGCCTAGAAATACAGAGGAGCACAAACCAAACATGGCAGGTTAGGTGGCTACATTCAAAATGAATTTCCCACAATGGTTCTCTTGATCAATACACAGAAAACCCCTATTCCAGTCCTGTGAACTCTCCACCAGCAGACTCATTTCCCTAGAGCCCTGAGTAGGAAAGGAGGGCAGGTGACCGAGATGCCAGGTCCTTTGCTTCAGGTTGATTCCCCAGGGAGTGGACCTAGATATTCCTTGAAAACCTCCCTGGTTTGAGAAGTTTCCCCAGTGGTGATGGCTGGTGAGTAGGTAGGATCCTAGGGTACAACAGGCATCACGCTGGGTATTCACAGTGAGCCTGACAATGTCAGCCTGACAAAGTGAAGCAGCCATCTAAAAAGGGTTCAGAGAGCCTGGCCAATCACATGGTGGGGGGATACGAAAGGAAAAGGAAGCAGGCTGGGCGGGAGAGTGTCTCCTCTTTCCCCTGGCTCAGCTGCTTTTGTTTTTTTTTTAAAGCAGCAAAGAGTCCTGTGGCACCTTATAGACTAACAGACGTTTTGGAGCATGAGCTTTCGTGGGTGCATACCCACTTCACCCACGAAAGCTCATGCTCCAAAACATCTGTTAGTCTATGAGGTGCCACAGGACTCTTTACTGCTTTTACAGATCCAGACTAACACGGCTATCCCTCTAATACTTTTTTTTTTTTTTAGTTATTTATGTTTTTCATGCCCCAAGTGTTGGGTGTGGTGGTGGTATTCCCCTTCCCAGGTGTGAACTCAGTTTACAATCAGCCGGGCTTCAAGAGCTTAGAAGCAGAAACAGCTGCCTTCCTCTGGCCCTAGAAACAGGGGCTTGGCTGGGTCAAGGCTGTGAACTCTGCACACATGCAGGACTGCACATGGGCATGGCTTGCCAGGTTACAAATCCAGCAGCTGTCCTCACCCAGCCTGTCAACTGAGGTGAATAAAGGCCCAGCCACAAGCAGCCAGGGCAGCTGTAGTCCATGCAATCTTCATATATGCAGCCAAGAGTGGAAAAAGCTCAACCATAAACACGTGTAAAGTATGTATATATGACCCCCATGACCGGTGTATCCTCATATTCTCTAGTTATCCCCATTTTAGACATGGGGAAACGGAGCCACAGAGAGACAAAATGACTTGGCCAAGTTCACACAGGGAGTCTATGGTGAAACAGGTTTTCCAGGTCCCAGGCTAGTGGCCTAACCACGGCACCATCCTTCCTGTCTATATTGAGACAATAATTCCTCGTTGCCATAGAAATCTGATTCCACCTTATTAAATGCTATAGCGACTCACAAGTCCCACTGTCCCTTGCAGCCGGCAACACCTACCCTCTGTCCTTGGTGGCCACATCTGTTGGTTCTGACTTGCTGTTGAACAGGTGCAGAATTCCAAACCCACAAGACAGATCCTGGTGAGCCCCCTCTCGCTTCTTGGCTGCAGCCACCACTTCCACCACTGCGACGATGCTGGGATGGTTTAAAGATGTGTGAAAATAAATGGTCTGGGGGAAGAGAAAGAACATGGCAGATTTTAGCCCTGGGTGGAGTAGCTATTAGCAGCTTAATGTATATTATACTTGGAGAGTAAGGTCCAGGTATATTCAAAATAAATATCCAGAAAAATATCCAGATAGTGAAATGTAGCACTCTGCAGAATAATCTCCAGCGGGAACTGATGGAAGCTCCATTTCAAATGATCACTGGGGTCTGAGAGGATAACTAACAGTAATCTTTCATCTCCCACACACTGTCACTAGAGAATATTTTTAAAGGGATCCTACTAGAAAGTGTAGCGTTTTGGAGGCCCGTTTACCAATGGGACTTTGCCTTCTTATGTCTGAGCAATGCCTAGAATATTTTGGGTACCACTGTAATAAAAAAAAAAATCTAACCTTCAGGTCAGGTCGATTCCCTCCTATGAAGAATTAGCCTAAGAGCTAGGACTGCGAGAGAAATCTGTGCTCTGTTAGTGTCTATTATCACCCACTCATTTAACTGGATAGTCGGCCTGTGCCTTTGAATGCCCTCACCTCTCCGGTGTAGATCCACCTGGCCACCTTAAGGCTGGACTATTGCAAATATGCTCTGTCTAGAAAACGACCCTGCAGGTCATCCAGAAACTACAGTTGCTTCAACAGACAGGGATCACATCATACCACACACCACCCACATGCTGCACTGGCTGATAAGACCAGTACTGGTCTCTACTTTTAAAAGCTCTACACAGTCCTGTATTTAGCTTCTCATTACACTCCTCCTTAACCACCTTGGAGGGGCTCTTAGGGCTGCTGGAAGCCAGGTCTCATGCTCAGCAGGGAGAGGGGAGAACATTCCAGAGGAAAGTACCTTCAGGTGTAGAATTCCTAGCTGTCAAAGATCCAACAGAGATCAAATTTCCCCCCTGAGGTCAGCACTCCCCTAAACTGGAGGAATGGTCCTGCTTGCAGGTTCCAAGAATGGCGTCGCCAACTCCTCACAACCCAGCACTAATACGTTCCAGGGAAGAAGTGATTTGTGCACTTCTGTCCTACACAATTCAGCTAACCTGTGTGCAATACCACATGGGAATGGCACCTAGGAACAACTCTGCCTCTGTCTTGTTACAGGTAAAGTTTCCCCAACTTAAATTGAGACATTTAGGACTAAAGCTAGTAAATGTCACAAATCCTGAGAATGAACAGCATTGTTAAAGTGGCCCAGTTTCCCAGACAATAAGGATCAGTTATTCTTAAGCTGCAAAGTCCATAAAAGTATGGTTCAAAGGTTTCAATTGACCTGAAGATACCATTGTGAGCTTTAGGCTAGAAAAGCAAAGTGGCTGGAAAAATTTAAGGCCTATCATGACCTTCACCTATGCTGATGGGAAAGAGAGTTGTCCATGAGGATCAACGGTATGATATGGACCTAAGAGTACGGGGGTGAGGGGGAAGTGGGCTGTCTGCCAGTGACATGACTGAAAGCCAGGCTAATCCTTCTATTAAACAGTCATTATCATGGTATAACCGAGAAAACAGCTACAGTAATCACAGACTGTCAGGAAGGGATAACAGAGAAAGGCATTAAAACATCATCCCAGAAAAATAAATCATTATTCTATTAACTTTTATTGCAAAATGATGAAATAATGACCACTAACTGCTGACAGGTGGCTGGACCAAGAGAGAATTATGCCTTGGCTTGCAAAGAATGAGGAAGCTGTTTAAGTGGATGGTTATAAAACTAAGTTTACCATTGTCTCCTTAAATGCTAATAAAAGTTTTACAAACATACTCTTCTCCCTTAAACTCTGCTATAAAGTAACAATAATCTTCCCAATTAGGGGTCACCTTGAGATCATCACACTTTAGCTCTCTGGAGTGCTTTATTTTTCCCTTTGCATTTTCTTGTAGAGAACTAAGCTGTGTCCAGTTCTTTGGCTAATAAATTGCCAGAGGGCAATCTGTGCCAGAGAAAAAGCTTGGGAGACATTATCTCATGTAGCCAAGAGTTCAGAATTTATTGGGTAGGAACTGAGGACCTGATTCTCCTCTTGTTTACTCCAGTGTAAATCAGGAATCACTCCACTGTAAGCAAAAGTACTACCTAGGAGAATCAGGCCCTGAATCCCTAAAGGAGAGAAAAAACGAGTACAATTCACAAATATGCGCACAGTGGGTCTGATACAATGGAAGTCAACTGAACTTCCCTGGGCTGTGGATCAGGTCCCTGCTATTCCTCTAGACACAAATTAAACATTACTTGTATTTGTTCATTTCAGTAGGTATTTTGTACCTCATTCCTTTTGTAATTGTTTACTGAGACAGCTTAGCAATAGTTATAAACAAGGGCTGATGAGTTCTCCTAGGGGGAAATTATTAAATAAACTCAGAAATATGAAATTTGTATTCATCAGTAGAATTATGTGATTAGAAAATTCAAATCAGGCTCAGCAAATTATCTGTAAAGGATTCATTCTTGTGAGAGAATAGATGATATTTTAATTCACCTTAGCATCATTGCTTATCTATATTTGACTGTTTCATTCCTTAACGGGGTAAATAGATTTATAAATTATTTAAACACACTCTAATGCTTTCATCTTACACACACATAGGTCATTTAGCACTCGTACCATGCTTTCAGTTTTCATCAGGACTAGCATAATCTAAAGTATGCACCAGATGACATGCTTTCTCTGAGACATTCAGAAATCTTTAGCTAACTTCTTTATAGGTGTTCATGGTCTCTTGAATGCCAGGTATTAGCTCACCTCACTTTGTATGAATCATTAGCCCTGCTCCTGTTTGTGAATAAAGGTGCGATTTAAGAAGCAAATCACTTATTTTGAAGGCAAACAATATCAAAATAACCTAGTGACATAGTGACCCCTATGTCCACAGCACGGCAGCCTTTCTCTTTTCTAGTGTTTGTTTTGCAACACTCCTTTGTGCCTACATCTCAGCCCTGCTCTTTCTCCCATGCATCCACTTCAGTATAGCTTACAAAAAACCCCAACACACACTGAATCTGCCACTATGGCAGTGAAATGCACCATGGAGATTTCTCTTCAGCAGGAGACCAGACCAATATCCAGAGTGCTACACAAGAGCAAAGTCCTAGCAGCTGCTAAAGGCAATGAGCAACTTGTTCAGGTTCCCAAACAACCTCCATTTCCTTCCCCTCCTTTGTAATACCCTGTTCCCGGGGGTCAGGGGGATTAGTGTGCGTTGAACTAGGACTCTTCTCAGCCTGCAGATTCACAGCTGTTAAAGGCAGCACGGAGAGGGGCCAAAGGGGAGCCCAAGACTGATGGTCTCAGGATGAGAGAGCTGGGTTCAAGGATGGACCCTCTATTCTTCAGCTGGACTAAAGCCACACATTGGAATTCACAGGAGGATACTGACCCTGAGACCCCTCTAATTCTCTGTTTCTCCTCCTGCCTCAATAGTCACTGCTTCAGCATCTCCAACAACTGCTCGTGCCTCAATAGTCACTGCTTCAGCATCTCCAACAACTGCTCATGCCTCAATAGTCACTGCTTCAGCATCTCCAACAACTCCTCCTGCCTCAATAGTCACTGCTTCAGCATCTCCAACAACTCCTCCTGCCTCAATAGTCACTGCTTCAGCATCTCCAACAACTGCTCCTCTCCCTGGGTTCCTCTCCTGGGCTCCCTCCTTCTATTCCCCTGCACTTGCCCCTTTGGTGCCCTCATCTGCTATCATGGTGTCAGCTACCACTTTTATGTGATGACAGATAGATCTACTGATGTGCCCCCAGCTTCCCCGCTTCCAGCCAATCCAGGCTCTCCGCTGGTGTGGATCCCACTGCTGTCTTAAGAACCTGGTACTGGAGAAAGAGCAGCATAAGGTGGCCCCTACACTCACCCACAGTTCTCTTAAGGTCACTGGGACTGTGTGGAAGTTAACTCTGAGGGTAAATCCCTGCAGCCAGTGGAGTTACCCTAGGATGAAGTCACACCATTATGTCACTGGAACTCCTTGAGGTAGATCCTTGGCTTGTGTAAATTGTCAGAGCTCCATCGTCGTCACTGGAGTTCTGACAATTTACTCTAGGTGAGGACCTGCTCCATCTTTCCTCTAAAATGCACTCCTCCTTTCCTGCCTTTATCACCACGGACAGCTCCACTAACCCTCAGGCCCACAACTTCAATGCTACTGTCAGTGACCTTCTAGCCTTCTTCCCCAAATCCAGATGCACATACAAGTATGTAAACCATGGGACGGAGAATAGCCCTAGGCCAGATTTGTCCCTTTTTCCCTGCTTCAAAACCTGGGAAATTAAATGCAACATTAACTAAATCAATGAGGCATTAATGCAAGACTGAAATTGTGAAATCAAGCACTTAAAAGTCAGGTAATTCAGAAATGTAAGGTGTTAGCCATGATGTCAACTAGATCACATGGCATCTATGTAGTATTTCCTACTGTGGTTTAATGTAGGTTATTCCTAACAATGTAAGAACATTATAAGAACATACTGTAAAGTATATAGGATGTGTAATATAGTTACTTAATGCTTTGGGGAAAACTTAAATGCAAAATAATAATTTTAATGCAACTTTATGGTTATGAAATCCAGCACTCTAATATAAAGAAGGCCCTAAAATTTAATTCATTAATTGTACAAAGCACACACACCTACCAACCTAGAATTCATAAATGCAACTTTGTTTACCACTTTCAGGTGTTTACAAAGAGAAAATGTGCCCGACTCGGCTAGTGCATGAAATGCTGGTGTTTATCTCTACACGTCACATTATGTTTGCCTTACTGGTCCATTTTTAAATTTAAAAAAAAATCAAGACATTAAGCTGATTCATTATTCAAACTGCCTCGGAAGTAACATATATGCCATAACACAAGTAAATCGAATGCTGCTGAAACACTCATTTAAATAAAGGAAATTAAAGTCTTTAATCTATGCAAAATTGCACCCTGGGCAATATTTACCATTAGAACTGGAAAACAAACATAATTAGCCACATAAGGGAAAAGGATGCCTAAACTCATCTCAGATCAGTGCCTGTAACAGACAGGTGTATCTTCTCCTTGGCTTTCAGATTTGTACAAACACAACAATTACTCCGAATCAGACACTCAGGTAGTTATGCCAGTTGTGTCTCTAAAAGTCTGCCCTAAGGAATTTTCCAAGTTTTTATCTAACATATAAGTGAGGAAAAATTCTCTTTAGTTGATTAAACTTGTAAAAAAAAAACCACCTAGTTTTATGAATTACAAATGTCAAAGTAATGAAAGAAAACTGCTAGGTTTGAAGGATGTTGTTAACTTACTTTCCAATTCATTTTCATTCCTAGAGTAGCACTGCCCTCTGCTGCCTGATCTTTACCACAACACAAGACGAAACTGGAAATTATTAACTATGCAGTAGCGTTGTTGTAGCCCTGTTGATCCCAGGCTATAGAAACAAAAGGTAGGTGAGGTAATATCTTTTATTGGACCAACTTTTGAAGATGGTCCAATAAAGATATTACCTGACCCACTTTGTCTCTCTAATCATTAACTATGCCCATTACCTAACACCAGGATTAACAAAAAGCCTGGGTTTTGCATTGAAATTCAAATTGATTTGACATAATAGAGACATAATTGTATCCTAATGAGACATCTGAGACAAATCACAGCCATATCCAATACTCATTTGTAAGAATTATTATTGTTCTAGATGCATAAAAGATAGGAGTGAGCACATATTCAGGAGAAGAATGAAAGGCATCCAAATGGTGAAAAATGAACAGCCCCTCAGAAGCCTGAATAGGGAAAATATGCATGACAGAAGACACCAGAATCTGCAAACAATTAGTGCCTGGTTTTCTGAAGAGCTGAGCAACCAGTGCTCCCACTGCCTTTGCAGCTACAGCTGTGTGAGATCACTACCTCTGAAAGCAAATGCCCAGCATAACAAACACTTGGTTTCAGCGGGGTTGCATCAGATACTACATGTGCATGATTGAGTCACAGAAATTAGCAGCAAGAAGATTGATTACGTCCCATCTAAAATCAAGGGAAGGATTTCGCCATATATTTTCTAATGTTCTCTCCACTTTTATTTTAAAATAATCTGACCCAACCCATCTTTATCCACCCTATATGTATGTACCCTACACTGTAGAGAGGTGCCTCCTTGTAGGATATTGTCCCTGGAGCAAGAAAATTACCAGAAACAGTCATATTTCATAACAGACAATACAAAATAGTCACACTATTAAAATGTGTCAATCAAAACAGTCACATTGTTGTATGACTAACTAGTAATCTTACTTTTATGTTATTTTAGCAAATGTCTCCACAAAAACAGCTGCTCTGCTGCTCTGAACTGTACGGTTCCAGGAAAGCATTCATTGGTCAGTAACCTCAGGACACCATGGAGGATGGAAGCACTTTTGCACCAACTGAGGCTGGATATAATCTCTCTTGATCAGAAATTAGCTTATGCTTGTTAAAAAAAATCCTTCTTTGTTTATTTAAAGTGAGGTTTGGATCAAGAACCTTGCACTGAAGCTCTCTGGTCTATGCAAACAGCAGCACGTGCAGCTTTTAGGATTAACTGTGTGAGCAGATAAAATTCAACCAAGTTGTCTCATTTCAAAAGAAACAGAAAAAAATAGAAAAGATCCAGACAGGGGAAAGAAAAATTATTAGAAGCAGCTGGGACTGAAGATTGCTGGAGCTATGCTGAGTGGGTCACTCTTTGCTGGCCTTATGGCTGAACAAGACTGGCTCTAGGCACCAGAAAACCAACCATGTGCTTGGAGCTGCACAGTTTCAGGGGTGGCATTCCAGGCGCTCTAGGAAGATTGGGTTTTTTTGCTTCAGCAGTTGTGCTCTCGGAGGTGTTTTGTTTTTTTTTGTTTTTTGTTTGCTTGGGCCAGCAAAAAACCTAGAGCCAGCCCAGTGGCTGAAACATTGTGCATCTCGTATAGCAAAATACCTATGTTCACCCAGGAAAATATCCCTGTCCACTCAATGGGTGTTGGCATTCTGAGATGAACTGTGTTCTCTGCTCTTGTCCTACCTCATTGAAAACCACTTTGGGTGGTTGTCCTGGCACAGCTTTGAGAGGTCTTGTGGTACTTTTCCATGTTCTCCCAAAGAAATGACGATAGGTGATGTCAAAGAGGGACAGGCGGAGCTGGTATTCAACCTCTGACAAGCCTTCTAGAACTCTCTGGAATATAAGAATAAACAACCTAAGTAGGAGATTTAAGAGTTTCTGATCGCAGCAGCACTGAAATGTGTCCGGGAGATTAAAAACTTTGGCCTTATAAACATGGTTCTAAACAATAGTTAGTAGATAGCTCTGAGTGACATGCCCTGATGTTCAGACAAGCAGGTCTTTTCTAGGCCAGGTAGTCTCACCCTGCAATATGCTGTGTACTGATACACCAAGGAATATCTAGCTATGAATTCAGATGCTGAAGTCATCCTGCAACAGAAGGTGACTCTTTTCCCAGCAGTGAGAAATCCCAAGGCTGGCAAGCAAACCTTTATGCATGTAAATGTTAAGCATCCACTTGTTTTAACATATGTGAGTAGTGGGTAAATTATGTAAAACATTTTCCAGAGACACTTGACTGAAGCACTCATTTAAAAAAATTCAGACCATTCATGTCTCTTCTGCATGTTCTTTCTGATTATTGTTATGATTTATTATTTGTAATGTGGTAGCCTCTAGGAAACCAAATCAAGGATAAGGGTCCCATTGTGCTGGGCACAATACAGATGCATAATAACGACTGATCCTTCCCCAGATTACTTCCAATCTACATGGCAGGCAGACAAGTGCAGTGCGGATGAACAGGAGGCCAAGGTAAGAAAATTAACAGAGTTGAGCAGGAGTCACAGCTGATCGTTTGCCTAATCAATGCCAGATGGGGGTGATCTGGGGGCATCACAGCAGAAATACGTTCTAAGCAGAGATTTTAAAAAGGAGAAGATGTGATCCAGTTTTACTGACACAAAATTTTACAGAATACAAATCTCAAAATTGGATTTGTGAGTATTCATGTCAGAAGTGTTTGGATGCTCATCCAGTCATGGAATAAAAACAATACCATAAGGTTTTTCTGGTTAATTACAACTAACCAAGAAAGTTTATACAGCAAGTGAATCAAGTCATCACAGAAAACTTTGCAAACAATCCACAGAGTTAAATAAAATCATACAAAAAATTGTTGCATGATTTCAAACTCCCATCTCCTCATCCCCAAAAAACACAAATTATATTGTGTACCTATCACACTTAACCAGTAACCATTTCATTTGGGATAGTTCCACAATTTTTTGGCTCACTAGTATTTTGTCCATTCTCCAAAACTCTGGTAGTCCTTTATATTCATAAGAACATATGAATGGCCAGACTGGATCAGACCAATGGTCAATCTAGCTCAGTGTCCCATTTTCTGACAGTGGCCTGTGCTAGATGCCTCAGAGGGAACGAAGCAATTTTTCAAGTGCTCCATCCCTTATCGCACAGTGAAGAACAGACCACAAGTGATGTTTTCCCAAGGGGATGTTTTTGGGAAGCAGGAGGGAATATCTGCTTTTGAAATTGCTCCCTCCAAGACCTATTCTGTGAACTGGAACCTCTTTCAGACTTGAATTTTGAAAGTGAATTTTACTTAAAGGGGCTTTTTCTGAGAATTCTTGAGGTCAGTGTTTGATGATTTTACTGTCATTGATCATGAACAAACAACTGTAGCATACTTCACAACTGAAGAGTAATGATACATTCTTTTCCTATTACCAAGACAGTGGCTGTAGTGCTGAAAAGGCCTGCACTGGAGAATCTCTTTAAAACCAGAGAAATTTAAAATATATATTTGGAACTTGGTAATTGTGTAAATGCATAATAATTTAATAAAAACAGTGATGGAGTTAAACAAATGTTAAAACAATTCATGTGCCACAGTTTGGGAACAATTAATGTTCCCAAACTGTGGCATATGTACCATTGGTGGTATGGTATGCGAGTTTAGTGTCCCATCCATTCACTTCACAGCAGTTTTTTAAGAAATGTGGTACATGAACCAATAAAATAGAGTTTGGAAACCGCTAGTCCACAGACATGTCTCCTAGAGATACAGACGTTTTCATCAGAGTTCAAAATTAGTGTGTGAAACTGGGCTGAGATTTTCAGCTCAAAACCAAAGGGACACAACTCCCATTAATGTTACTAGAAGTGTGGCTACTTCCCTTAGTTGGTTTTGGAAATCTGACCATGTGGTACCTTGGACCTGGAATCAAAACAGCTGTTCTTCACAGTAACACAATGTGAAAATGCCACAGAATGCCCCTGGAAAATTGTGCCAGTCTGCAGAAGATAGGGTGAAAGGTCCTTCCGCACACCTCTTGGGTCCGGCCTAAACCTCAGTAGCCACTGTGAGATTTTAAAAATTAGAACTCTACTCAAAGCAGAGAATGTCAAAAAGAGAAGGGTATGAGAGCTACACTCCCACAAGGTAGATGGAATATTTCTTTACCTGCTTAATTAAATTCCCCACAACATACTTCAGGACACACTGAAATGCTATTGATTCCCTTGGGAGATGTCGTCTCCTTTGGGAGTGTGGAGGAACAGTCAGATTTTGCACAAAAATCCTTTGCCATTCACTCATCTTGCTGCTTAGAAGGTCACCTCTTCCTCTAGGCATCTGCTACAGCGAATGTTCATCTAGAAAATAAAACTCATTTCAAAAAAATGTATGCTCAGAACCTGTTATCTTAAAACTGGCATGAGAACACTCCAAAGCCTTTAAAAAAAGCACAGATTTACTATCCAAATTATAAGCTGATTTTAAAAAATGTTTTATTGGAATCTCCTCCACTCTCAAAGGCTCTGTGTTAATTCAACCCTCTTTCCCTTCCAGATGCAGAGAGCTGGACATGACTCTCTGGAGCCAGGCAGCACAGCTCTGAGCATCTGCCAGAGGTCACTCAAGCGCACTGCATGATGCTCTGTTCCTTATGGGTTGAGCACTGATGGTTGAGGAATTGAGGGACGAGCTCAGAACACACCCATGAGAGAATGCCGTTGGAGGGCACAGAACAGGGAGCGGTAGGAAAGGCTGCTCACTAGTCTAGCATCAGAACCGATAGTTGAGATTCTGTGCTGCACCTCCTGGAGGCACGTTACAGAAGGTGCAACATGGGGCTGGAAGAACAAGCATTGTAAAATACCCCTGGGATTCTGGGTTCCTCCAGAGATCAAAACAGCCAGTGGAGTAAACGAGCAGCCACAGGATGCTTTACTTTATGGGAGGATCCACAGTCCAGAATCTCCACAGCAGCATGTGCTACAGAGACTTCCCAGCATGCTCTCTGTGCTGGGGCTTGTGAGGAGAGCCAGCTGGGGCTACTTACAGTAGCCCTACACCATGTCAGTGATGGATGAAGACAGACTTTTCTAAGTCCTTTAGGACAGGCAGTTTATCTTCCTTTGTGTTTGCATATCACCCAGCACAGTGTCAGCTGGGGTGGGCATTACCACCATATAAACAATAAACAACAAAACACTGCTTGTGATCAGAAAAACAACACGCTCACACAGTTTAAAGCAAAGGATTCTCCTGAATGTTTCATAGGCTAATAACATCCTCTACTTTGAATCAAGAGTTTCTGAAGAGGGAAGACAAGCAATACCATAAGAGATGATCCTACAGTTATGGCAAAGAACTGGAACTCCAGCAGCTGGAGTTCAATTCCCAGTTCTACCACAGACTTCCTGCATGGCCCCATTGGGGAAGTCACTCAATTTCTCTGAGCCTCCGTTTCCTATCTGGAAACAGGAATGAAAATATTTCCCAACATCACAGTGGGATTGTGAGCATAAATGAATTAATGCCTGATGGGCTGAGAGATTACGGAAATGGGGGCAATATAATTAGACAAATGAGAGATCACTTGGTGCAATTCCCTCGCACAAGACATGGTTCCTTTGGTGGTAGTGCACTGGAGCGGAGCAATAAGCAGTTAGGGTACGTCTATACTTGGAGCTAGGGGTGTGATTCTGGAGGAGACAGACTCGCGCCAGCTCTCATCAACCTAGTGCGCTGAAAACAGAATGTAGCTTTGACAGCACAAACTGCAGAACAAGCCCAGAGCATGTACCTAGGGTCTCTGATGGGCACAGCCTTGTGAGGGCTAGCCTGTCCCATGGATCGTACTGCTGCATTCTACATTTCAGCGTGCTAGCTCAATGCGAGCTAGCGCAAGTATGTCTCCTTCAGCTGGGAATCACACCTCTCGCTCCAAGTGTAGATGTACTCTAACTTAGCTATCAGAAGGCAACATCCAGTGTTGCTGCTGGATGGAAACTCATCTTATTACTAGAAATTCTGGGCAAAATTGTCTTCTGCTATCTGCACTGTTCTCCCTGCCCGTGACATAAATGGGAGACCTAGGTAGGTCGGAAAGATTGCTGTCCAAGGGCACATCTACACTTACCAGGGATCAATACTACGGCAATCAATGCACTGGGGGTTGATTTAACGGGTCCAGTGAAGACCCGCTAAATGACCGCAGAACACGCTCCCATCAACTCTAGTATTCCACCGGAATGAGAAGAGTAAGGGAAGTCAACGGGAGAGTGTCTCCCATCAATGCAGCAGGGTGTAGACATGACAGTAAGTCAACCTAAGCCACATCAACTCCAGCTACATTCCGTAACTTAGGTCAACTTACCTCCATAGTGTAGACAAGGCCCAAGAGAATTTTTGCCAGCTATATACACCTGAGAAGAGAATTGTGCTTTCAGGAAAATCACCATTCCAAACTTCCCAACTTCCTCTTCTGGAAACTCCTTTGTGAAATGTAGATTTCTGGGACTAGTTTTGGTTAATTTAACAAGAAATATTGTGAAGTTAGGCAGCTTTAAAGAAATTAAAAGAATGTACCTTACAAGTGCTTTGAAAGTCATCTGATTATCATGTGTTCAGGTGGGAACGGCATTACTGGTATCCTAGTCTAGAAGATTAGACTGTCAAAAATAATAATAAGTACATTTTATTTTTAAATTGATTACCCCCACTGAGGGACTTGGGGCCCTGTACAACATAAAATAAAATGTCCAAAGTGGCAGCTTCCTGCAGGATTAAACATAATTTTAAAAGAATAATTAAGAGACTTTTCTGGGTGACTTACTCTTCCTGGAGACTGAGTTTTCTAAAAGTGTAATTAGAGTATGTCAACTTTAGATGTCAACAAGTCCCGACTGAGCCCACAGAAACTGGACTGCTAAGATTTTGACTGCTATCATAGACATGAGCAGTCCACATTTAACACCCTTGGCAGAAGTTGAGCTCTAGGTGCTTCACTCCACATAAGCCTTGCTTCCATGAACAATTGTATTCAAATTTCCAAATCCCACCCATTTAGCTTGGGTAACAATGGTGAAAGCACTAGGGTAGACAGGTTTCTAATGACCACGGACATTTTAGTGACTGTATTGTAGTACTGCCAACCTCAAGAATTTTTAAACCTCCGGAGTTTTTGAAAATAATAAATGTGGTGTGGGGGTGAGGAAAGGGGATATTAAGCTTTCAGGGTTCAAATTTTCAAGTTTTTCTCCACTACCATCAGGGCTAGAAACCTACAGTAGTTTATGTGATTACATGAAAATCTTACCTTTAATTTTTATTTAATCTAGGATCAAAGGCTTTCAAAAAAACATCAAATATTGCAAAGCTTGTGAAAAATTATAGGAGTTGGCAACCCATCTGGCTGTGTCATCTTTCTTTGAATATGGTTGGATGACACAGATGTTAACATGACAGCAATTGGTCTGTCCTCATCCTCCTACCACCACTGGAGCCACACCAGAGATAAACCAACAGTAGGAACACACAAGAAAATTGCCTGTGCAGATGCAGCTAACAGATCTGTCACAACTTCTGTAACGAGTGTTGGAAACAGTTTGAGGCTATCTATATTAACAGCTGAACTGTTTTCGGCCCCAGATAAGGAGGACTCACTGTTGACCTCCATTGACATCTATGGCACCACTCTCCTGTTTAAAGTGAAGCACAGCTTGGTTTATCAATGCTGAATGATTTGCGCAATCCTGTGAGGTGCAATTCTCACACTCATTTTAGTATTAAAGAGCCACCATGAACCTAACAGAGAAAGAAAAAGCCCCACCTACTGGTGGGAAAATCAGAGATGTGAGTCACAGGAGGTTCACTAAAGTATTGTCCTCATTTTAGTTCTCACTGCTTTGCACCACAGAATCACAGAAATAGAGACTGGAAGGGACTTCAGCCCACTGTGCTGAGACTGGACCAAGTATTCGTAGACCATCCCTGACAGATCTAACCTGTTCTTAAAAACATACAGTGATGGGGATTCCACAACCTACCTTGGAAGCCTGTTCCAGAGCTTAACTACCTTGAGAGTTACAAAAAGTTTATCCTAATATCTAACCTAAATCTTGCTGCAGATTTCACTGCTTACTTCTTGTCCTACCTTCAGCGCACATGAAGAAAAATTGACCACACTCCTCTTTATTAACAGTCCTTAATGTATCTGAAGACTATTTATCAGGTTCCTCCCCATTCAGTTTTTTTTCTCAAGACTAATCATACCCATTTTTTAAACCTTTTCTGATAGGTCAGATTTTCTAAACCTTTGATCATTTTTGTTGTTCTCCTTTGGACTCTCTCAAATTTGTCCACATCTTTCTTAAAGTCTAGTGCCCAATACTGGACACACTACTTCAGCTGAGGCCTCACCAGTGCTGAGCAGAAAAAGACAATTACCGCTCATCTTACAGACAACACACCTGTCAAATGCACCACAACATTATATTAGCCTTTTTTGCAACTGCATCACATTGTTGGCTCATTTTCAATCTGTGATCCATTATAGCCCCCCAGATCCTTTTCTGCAGTAATACTGTCTAGCCAGTTATTCTCCATTTTGTGTTTGATTTTTCCTTTCTAAGTGAAATACTTTGCCCTTCTTTACTGACTTTCACCTGGTCAATTTCAGGCCAATTCTCCCCTGAAAGTCCAACTTAAACAAAGACAAAACAACCCCAACGTTTCACATTTGCCACCCAAGTCCCTAATCTCACCCAGTTTACCCCGAATCTTACTCTAGTTTCAATGAGAAGTTTTCTGAAGCTCAGCAAGCTGGGTACAAATTTTGGACTCACCTCTGAGGTCCCTTCCAACCCTGATATTCTATGATTCTATGATCTAGCTAGCGCTCTAGGTAGCTATACCTCAGCCATCACTCCCCAGGGTATCTGGACGGAGGGGCGCTGCGGTCTCTTAGGGAATGTGAAACCAGCTGAGCTTGGGGTGTGTTTAGGAAGGTTTTCCCCAGCTCCTGCTCTGCCCTGGCCGGGCTGCTGCTGAGCCCCGATGTCTTTAGTCTGGTGATGTATCGAGTAACCCCCAAGCCTGCTGCTCTTCACTTACACTGGCTTCAATCCGGAGTAGGAAGGAGGCGAATCGGGCCCACAGGGCAGAGGTTGCAGCCCCTAGGGCCTGCCAGTGCGGCCTGTGCTCGCGGGAAGCAGGGAGTCGCTAGTTAAAGCAGCCCCGAGCTGGCGCCGGGGGGAGCCGAGCAGGCACCGGACGGAAACAAGAGAAACTGACACGTTTACCTGCCACAATGTATCCATCTGCCATCTTCCCGGACTGCACCAACTGCGCCGGCCGGCGGGGGGACGCCCAATCCACTGACTCCCATCCACGTCGCCTTCCCCTCTCTGCCTCCGCCAAGCACGGGCCTAGGGACCGGGTCCCGCGGGACAGGGACGCGTCTCCCACCGCCCGTGCGGGAGCCCGGCCCGGGGCTCCCTGAAGCCCGAATGGGTCGGCCCTGAGCTTGGCATCAGGTTACCAGGGCGATGGGACTCCGCCGGGGGAGGGGGTGAAGGGCGGCTCAGTCTCTGCTCCTGCTGCAGCCGGGAGGGAGCCGGGCAGCGCCGGGGTGAGCTGAGCACGGTGCAGCCGGCAGGGGGCGGACTCTGGGGCAGGGCTGGGGGGGGTCACAGTGCCTGGGGGGAGGATGGCTGGGTAATGGCTGGGCTCTGGGTACCCACGCAGGGAAGATGCTGAGGGGGGGTCTGCGTACCCAGGCAGGGAGGATGCTGGGGGGCGCTGGGCACCAGCCGGGAGTAGGCTGAGGGGGGCGCTGGGTCCCCAGTTGGGAACAGGCTGGAGGAGGGGGCTCTCGGTACCCAGGCATGGAGGATATGGGGGGGGCACTGGGTCCCTAGTTGGGAGGATGCTGGTGGGGGGCTCTGGGTACCCAGGCAAGGAGGATACTGATGGGGGGCGCTGGGTCCCGAGTTAGGAGGATGCTGGGGAGGTGGGGGGAGCTCTGGGTACCCAGGCAGGGAGGATACTGATGGGGGAGCGCTGGGTCCCTAGTTGGGAGGATGCTGGTGGGGGGCTCTGGGTACCCAGGCAGGGAGGATACTGATGGGGGGGCGCTGGGTCCCTAGTTGGGAGGATGCTGGTGGGGGGCTCTGGGTACCCAGGCAGGGAGGATACTGATGGAGGGCGCTGGGTCCCGAGTTAGGAGGATGCTGGGGAGGTGGGGGAGCTCTGGGTACCCAGGCAGGGTCGATGCTGATGGGGGGTGCTGGGTCCCTAGTTAGGAGGATGCTGGGAAGGTGGGGGGAGCTCTGGGTACCCAGGCAGGGTCGATGCTGGTGGGGGGTGCTGGGTCCCTAGTTAGGAGGATGCTGGGAAGGTGGGGGGAGCTCTGGGTACCCAGCTGGGAGCAGGCTGGGGGGCGGGGTCTGGGTCCCCAGGCAGGGAGGCTGCTGGGGGGGGGCGCTGCCCACCAGCCGGGAGCAGGGGGGTTGCAATGCCGGACAGTGCGGGACTGGCCGTAGGGGGCGCTGACAGCCTGCGGGACCGGGGGCCTCCTTGGTCCGCTCTGTCGTAATCAGGAGGCGGCTCTCTCGGCACCCAATCAGCGCCGGCCTGGTCGCTAGTAATTTGCATGACGTGAGCGGCGGAGCTAAGAGGCCAATGGGCAGCTTGTGGGCGGAGTTTCTTCCCCACGAGGACTAAGATGGTCTGAGCTGGAGGGAGCGGAGCAGCTGCCAGGTGCCGCGGGCTGGGGCTGGGGGGTGTAGCAGCAGCGTGGGGCCGGAGCACGGGGCACCGGGACGGGGGCAGTGTGGGGCCCGGGGCGGCCGGGACCCCGAGATGGGGGTAGCAGCTTGGGGCTAGTACCGGGATGGGGTGCGCGGAGCATGGGGGGGCGGTTCCGGCGGGGGCTGGAGCACGGGGGGGCCGGTATCGGGATGGGGTGCGCGGAGCACGGGGGGGGCGGTTCCCGGGGGGGGACTGGAGCACGGGGGGGGCGGTTCCCGGGGGGGACTGGAGCACGGGGGGCCGGTATCGGGATGGGGTGCGCGGAACATGGGGGGGCGGTTCCGGGGGGGGGGTTGGAGCACGGGGGGCCGGTATCGGGATGGGGGTGCTGCGGGAGCATGGGGGGGTCGGTTCCCGGGGGGGTCTGGAGCGCGCGGGGGCCGGTATCGGGATGGGGTGTGCGCGAGGCAGTGGGGGGGGGGGGGGGGGGCGGTTCCCGGGGGGGGCTGGAGCACGGGGGGGCCGGTATCGGGATGGGGTGCGCGGAGCATTGAGGGGGCTGTTCCGGGGGGGGCTGGAGCACGGGGGGGCGTTATCGGGATGGGGTGCGCGGAGCATTGAGGGGGCTGTTCCGGGGGGGGCTGGAGCACGGGGGGTGGCCGGTATCGGGATGGGGTGTGCGGAGCATTGGAGGGGCTGTTCCGGGGGGGGCTGGAGAATGGGGGTGGCCGGTATCGGGATGGGGTGCGCGGAGCATGGGGGGGCGAGTTCCGGGGGGCTGGAGGCATGGTGGGGGCCGGTATCGGGATGGGGTGCGCGGAGCATGGGGGGGCGGTTCCGGGGGGGGGCTGGAGCACGGGGGGGCAGGTATCGGGATGGGGTGCGCGGAGCATGGGGGGGCGGTTCCGGGGGGGGCTGGAGCACGGGGGGGCCGGTATCGGGATGGGGTGCGCGGAGCATGGGGGGGCTGTTTCCGGGGGGGCTGGAGCACGGGGGGGCCGGTATCGGGATGGGGTGCGCGGAGCATGGGGGGGCGGTTCCCGGGGGGCCGGTATCGGGATGGGGTGCGCGGAGCATGGGGGGGCGGTTCCGGGGGGGGCTGGAGCACGGGGGGGCAGGTATCGGGATGGGGTGCGCGGAGCATTGGGGGGCTGTTCCGGGGGGGGGCTGGAGCACGGGGTGGGCCGGTATCAGGTGCGAGTGGGGCTGGCCCCCCGGACATGGCAGTAGCCCCCTTCTCCCCACCGAGACTGTCCCAGCGCACTTTGCCCGGGGCTGAGCGAGGGACGGGAGCGGGTCGGTGTCCGCACCCGGGGGCCTGGTGAATCCGCCTGAGGTGCTGTGCCCGAGCTGGGAGCTGTCCCTGCTCAGAGCCCAGCCTGGTCGGGTGCTCCAGGGCCCTCCACCGGTGCCTCGTCTCCCCGACTGGTGTCAGGGCTCCAGTTTTCCCATTACTGCCATTGTAGGAGTTGGAGGTGATTTCTGGTAGAGGGACACATTCATCTTCCCTTCTGAGGCTCCCCGGCACAGGGGCTGGACTTGATGGCTTCCTGAGGTCCCTTCCAGGCCTGCATTTCTATGACCTCTCTACCCCACCCACCCTCCAAAACAGCACTGCTTCCCACACCTCTTTCAGTATCTCATGGCTTTGATAGTCGCCAGGAATGTGAGGCCAGATCTGTTCAGCCTCAGTTGCTCATAGCTCTCAGATGTGTGTAAGGCATGAGGTGACACAGCAGTGTTGCCGTTTATGTCAGTGACTATCCGTTTAGTTGCTTTTTTTTTTGCTTAGTGCTAGGTGGGATTTTTATGATGAACCTTATTGTAACTCGGGCAATACCTGCACAATCGATACCTGCACAAGGGGGCAAAGTTAAGGTTGCAGTCAAAATTCTAACTCATTTTTATGGCTGTTTGTGGAATTAAACTTATATCCATAATGCTGTGTTAATTTAAGTCTCTGTGTTTAAATAATACAGATTTCAGATAGAATGACATTCGTTAATTAAGTTCACAAGTTCGCCCAAGGTCTTAGGAATGGGTGATGTGTAAGCCAAAAAATGTCTCTGTGAATGGAGGGAAAATGTATTGTATGTCTGAACATTTTTTAAAGCTGTTTCTAGTGTGTGAGGCAGTTATTTCTCTTACAAGACAAAGGAAGGCTCTCAGGAAATTAAAGGACTGTGGGCCAGTTACCTGTTGGGGGAACACTTTGCCAGTACAACCGTAACAGTAACTGTTATGACTCTTGTTATTAAGTATTTGGATTATAGTGGCCCATCCAGGATCAAGGCCCTATTGTGCTGGGCTCTGTTCAAACATGTAAAGACAAGATCCCTTCCCTAAACAGCTTGCAGTATCAACTCTAGGGTTATCAGGAGTAATCTGTAATTTAGTCTTAAAAATGTCAGGGAATGCCTTGAGCAAAGAATAGTTGTGGTGAACAAGCGTATACATCAAAATATGTAAATAAAAACTTGGGCGTGTGTGTGAAAGCAATCAGATACAAAGTCTATTTATTTTTTGTCTGTTTATAATTTTATACATTTCAGTGTAAGATGTTGCTCCTGCTCTTTGCAGTGTTTTCTACAGGAGCCAGAGGAGCAACAAAGGATTCTGATTTTGATGTGGAACCTTTTGCATGCAGGCCTGACTAGGAGGATTGACTCAGTTTACTTGGGGCTTCTTACTCTGACTAAAATGATTCCAGGTGCTTTGCCACGCTGCCCCAGGCAGCTCACCCAGACACGTTTATTTAACACCTAGTCAGCGCTGAGAAGTGACTAGGAACCAGAAAGGTGCTCAGAATTCAACAAGACTGGTTGGAAAAGGCTTCAATGAAAAAATTGCTATTTTGTCTCCTAGATCCATAGATTCCAAGGCTGGGGAGTGGCACTTTATGTGAAAGAAAATGTAGAATCAAATGAAGTAAAAATCTTAAATGAATCCACATGTTTCATAGAATCTCTATGGATAGGAATTCTATGCTCTAATAAGAATATAACAGTAGGGATCTATTATCCACCAACTGACCGGGACAGTGATAGTGACAATGAAATGCAAAGGGAGATTAGAGAGGCTATCAAAATAAAGAACTCATAATAGTGGGGGATTTCAGTTATCCCCATATTGACTAGGTACATATCCCCTCAGGACAAAATGTGGAGACAAAATTTCTTGATACTTTAAATGACTGCTTCTTAAAGCTGCTGGTACGGGAACCCACAAGGGGAGAGGCAATTCTCAATTTAGTCCTGAGTGGAGCACAGGGTCTGGTCCAAGAGATAACTATAACAGGACCACTTGGAAATAGTGACCATAATATGACAACATTTAACATTCCTGTGGTGGGAAGAACACCTCAACAGCCCAACACTGTGGCATTTAATTTCAGAAAGGGGAGCTATGCAAAAATGAGGAGGTTTAGTTATTCAGAAAGTAAAAGGTACTGTGACTAGAATGAAATCCCTGCAAGTTGCATGGACACTTTTCAAAGACACCGTAATAGAGGCCCAACTTAAATGTATACCGCAAATTAAAAAACACAGTAAAAGAACTGAAAAAGAGCCACTGTGGCTTAACAACCATGTAAAAGAAACAGTGAGAGATAAAAAGGCATCTTTTAAAAAGTGGAAGTCAGATCCTAGTGAGGTAAATAGAAAGGAACATAAACACTGCCAAATTAAATATAAAAATGTAATAAGAAAAGCCAAAAAGCAGTTTGAAGAACAGCTAGCCAAAAACTCAGAAGGTAATAACAAAATGTTTCTTAAGTACATCAGAAGCAGGAATCCTGCTAAACAACCAGCCATAGACCTGAACCCCCAAGCTCTCCTCTCTCCCTCAAAATACTCTGCTGATTGATGCTTCTCTGTATTTTGGCTTTCAGTTGAGAGCTAATCTATGAGACATTATTCTTCCAGAAAAAAGCACAGGAGTACTTGTGGCACCTTAGAGACTAACAAATGCTCAAAGAAATGTGTTAGTCTCAAAGGTGTCACAAGTACTCCTGTTCTTTTTGCAGATACAGACTAACACGACTCCTACTCTGAAACCTATTGTTCCAGAGACACTTTAGTTTTGTTTGTTTGTTTGAAGGAAAAGAAATACCTTTATTTTCTCTCTCTCTTTTTTTTTTTGACTGGTTAGCCAGACTTTGCTGCAGTCACACCTATGATAGGTCTACACTGCACATGCCTTACAGCGGTATGTATAGTACATAAACTGCATGTCCCCTAGGCCGGGTATAAATTCCTCCTGTGGCAGAGAATGCTACACTGCTAAATATAGCAGTGTAGATGGTGAAGTGCTGCTTAGGGAATAAAAACACGCTCGTACGGGTCTCTGCTTGCCCAAGCATTGCCTCCACCAGCTACACTGCTATTTTCAGCAGCATAGTGTCCCGCTGCCTTCCTGCTACTGGTGCCTTTCTCTGCCTCAAGGAGATGCTGGAGCCCTTCCCCACCATGAGGAAAGGCTCTGGCGGGGGGAAGGCAGTGGGGAAAGGCTCCTGCAGTTCCCTCCACTGGAACCTTTCACTAATGAACTACAGCTTGCTTTTCATTATGACTTGTAGCTACACATACCCTACATGCTGCCACCCGTGGTGTGCCATGGCCCTGATGTAAGGTATATCACTGTGTTTGAATTAATTGAAATAAGGCTGCTTTCTCTTGCCCTGTTCCTTGTTTCGCAAGGCAGTTCACCTGTCCCCTTGTTTTCTGGATCATTGTGCTTCCACTTTGAAATTGGCAAGCGCATGGGTGGCTGGTGACCTGGCCGTTGGGGGAGGCTAGCCGCCATCCCCATCCCTTCTGCCTGAGCCCCTCCCCTCTCCATCTGTCCCCCTCCCTCCAGGAGCCTGGAGCACCCATACTGTGTTGACTGGGCAGCAGCAGCCCCGGAGCTCTAAGTGGTATAGTCCAAGTGCTGGGCAGCCATCTCATTCCTAGCGCCAGCCGCCCTGAGTCCCTGCGAGAGGCTAGCCAGCTCAAGCCCCAGCCAGCATAGGCTGGGGCAGAGCACCGGGAACTGCAGGAGGGGACTAGAAGCGGAGGGTGGGTGGGGCCACACCAGGCTGTTTGTGGAGGCACAGCCTCTCCCAGCCTATGATATCCGCCGCCCATGAGTTTGGGACATGACTCCATTGGTAGTGGAGGGTCCTGAGCAAGCACAGCTTTGCTTGGCTGAGTGATTTTTAGTGACTGCACTGGAGAGGCGACATCTTTAATCCACAGAAGTGCAACCTAAGTAATGGCACTGCCCATCTTCCCCCATGCTGCCCTGACAGTCTGTCTCAGCCCTGATGGATCAGGATTGCCTCTAAGGGGAGAGAACTTCATTCACCATGCCCAGGAGCTGATTTCCTTTTTAGTGGAAGAAATGCTAGTTTGAACTAGAGTGAACAATAATCTTTGTTTTCTCCCTGTAAAATGCAAGGTTGCTCTGCCAGGTATGGTTTCTGAATAAAGCAGCTCTTCCCTCTGGGGCTGGGGCACCACTGACAGGATGTGGGCTGGCATGAACCTGCTGATCTCACAGAGGATGTGTGAGATCTTTTGATATCCTAGATATGGAGCTTGTCAGTCTAATTTTATTCAGCTGCTAAACTATTGTCACCACATGTACTAAAGCTGAGACAATACAGAATTGGTTCAGTATGGTTTTGCATAAAGGGTTCTGAATTGTGAACAAGAATCCTGTTTTTTCATGATATATTCTCCAATCAGGGCTGGATTTGACCCAGTAAACTACAGGTGAAAGTCTTTATATCCTGTTTAATCAATCCCTGGAATTAACCCCTCCTAGACTGTAATTATCTGTGGTAGTGAAAACATATTAATTAGTGAAACATTTTAAATACAGATGTAGAAAATATCAGGCAAACTTTATCCTTTTATCTTACTAAAAATGTGAGAAAGAGTGACTCCAAGCTAATATAGCTGCAGGCAGACTGTGGTCTCACATTTCTGTAGCCACATCTTGTTCAGGGCTAGCAATCATTCATCAAGCTCCCACTGTTAACGATGTATGGAGTGAGAAGTAGAATATATTAGCTTTATTAAAATAATAAAGAAATAAACCAATGTTTGGGAATTGCTCCATGTGGTTAGAGGAATGTATTTATTGCTATAAGCATTATTCCTTCTGTTGCACAATTTGATTAAATATACTGACTCTTCTAGAAGTTTATACACTAGTCTGTGTCTTTATGCCATGTATTTGATTGCATATGTTTGTAGTGACATTGTGTCCGTATTAGATCACCAGGAACAGTAATTCACATTAACTTTGTGGCTGATACAGTAATTGGATTTAATTTTTAAGAAATACATTATGCCAACTGCTTGCCTTTAACTTCCGGCCCTAAGATCTTTGCTACGACTCACCTCTTGGCTATAAACCTTCTTGCCAAACCATAGTGGCTACTTATTTTTCTGTAAGTAGATTAAAAAGCAATCTCTAGTACTGTATTTAAAAAGCTGATTGTGTCTTGAGTGCATGTGTCAAAGATGAATGTTGGATTTTTCTAATCCTAAAACCCACTTTCTTATGAATAATGAGCAACAGAGTTTAAAGGGACCTCATCAACTTGAAGTCTGCTAGGCTGAAAAAAATAAGCAGGGTGGCAGAAATTAAAATAATTTTCAGATGAACACCATATGTGCAAATATATACACCACCTCAGAGATAGCTGTGCAGATTTATAGACTATTTTACCATTTTAGTGTGTCAGAAAAAAGAAGCACCTCTTGCTTCATTTTGTCAGTTGTATTCATAATGCTTTGCATCATTTTATGGCAATACATTTTATATTAAAAAGAGAAGACATTTGAAGAATTACATCTTCCCCTGAGTCCACCTATTTCATTTTTATTTTCTTTTAAATCTTTTTCTCCCTTTTTACTGTATCAAAGGTCTATATAAACAAAAGGAAGACAGATTGACTAATTATACACTAGAACTAATTAGACACAAATTGCTGTCAAATGTACGGAGCAAACAAATGTGGGGGAAATTGTGTGTATGTATAGGTATATTTTTTTTCTCTAAACTCTTTTGCTTGTGTTGCTTTTAGCAATAGGAGGGGAAAAATTCAGATGCAGGTAATTTTTCTGAGTTGATGGTATCCTCTCAAATTATATTGTCCTGTGTGAGATTTGAATCCACTGTTCAGAAATATGCTTCAGGCCTCAGATGTACCCTTGAATCTAGTCTCATCTTCCTCTCCTCTGCTATTGATAGCAGAGTGGATCAATTTAGCAATTAGAATGAGTATCCAATTAGCTTTGGTTTATTAAAGCATGTCATGTATGTTTCATGATGCAGTTACCCTGTATGATATGACTGCCTTGTTGTGTCACTCAGTATTCTTTACTGTTAAACAAGGAGCTTCATTTCAACAAATACGAAATAAAATCCTCACATAAATACACCTCTACCCCCAATATAATGCAACTCGATATAACACGAATTCTGGTATAATGCGGTAAAGCAGTGCTCCGGGGGGCGAGGTGGCGCGGGCCTGCGCACTCCGGTGAATCAAAGCAAGTTCGATACACAAAAACAGACAGTGTCCTTCAAGGAAAGTAAGTCCCATGCAGCATGCCAGTGGAATAGTTCTAAGATTAGTAATGTCTTTAAAAGTATACCGTGTGAGTCCTCATCAAATGTAACACACAAGGAGAGTGTGTGTGTGTGTGTGGTGTGTGTGTGTGTGTGTGTGTGTGTGTGTGTGTGTGTGTGTTAGGGAGGCAGGGAGACCTTGCCAGACTGATGGGTTTCCTCCTCTTGTAATAAAAATATTTGATCCTTGTAGTAGACTATATCTCTCTACCACCCTTGGGGGGAGGGTGGGCACTGCTCCTGTGTAAGCATCCGGGGCACAGTGTTCCAGCTTTGCTGTCAAGGTATCACCACTCCCCCTTGCTGGGGGAGGCAGAGTTTAAAGTAGTCCAAACAGAAAGTCCATATGCTTCCACAGCCGCAGAAGCAGAGCTCTAGACCTTAGGAAAGCCATAAAGAAAAGCCATTGAGCAAAGATCCTCCCTTTTAAGGACCCACCCATCTCCAGGCAGGAGAAGCCTCACAGGGGTGTAGGGTTGAGGCTAAGTGTTCCCAGAGGAATTCTTTAACCTTTTCCTGACTGGGTTGGGAATCTGCCCCATCACACTCACTTCTTCTCTTTGGGTAATGATCAAAGGGGCAAAGGGATTCTTAGGAAGCACGAGAACTGATGCCTTTGTGTGACCTCTGCCTGTGCTCCTGGATCTCCCCTCACTTCCAAGCATAAACTGACTTCTCCGTTGTTCCCTACCCTAGTGGCTACTCACTGTATGCTTCATTATTGATTATTTGCATTCGATAGCACCTAGGAACTCCATTCGGGGATCATGGCCTCATTGTGCCAGGCCCTGTACAGACGTGTAACAAGGAAGATAGCTCCTGTCCCAAAGAGCTCGCCGCCTCTGTAGTTCTTCTTAAACATTCATGACTGTGTTTGTATTTTTAAAAGAATTAAGTGAGCATTTCATACTGTCCTCTTCTTGGATGATAGGAGTTGTCTTAGTTCCAAGGAAAAGGAAGGCAGTTGTTCAGGAATGTGATCATTCCATTTTCTCTTGTTACTGACAGAACATGGGCCAGAGAAACCACTAATACATCGGCTTATTCCTTTGCTAACTGATCCAGAAGCCTAGATAGTTGTTTTTGCAATTTAATGTGTGTGTACGAAAGAAACTCCTAAACTTTACTATTTGGTATGAAGATTTCTGATGTTGCTACCTTATTAGTTTTTGTATATACATATAAATATATGGTCAGACTTTACCAGCTTTTTCCATCAGCTGATAGTGATTACTCAGCCACCTGAAGTACAGATACATAGATTCTGTGAAAAACCTGTACTGGGAGCTGGATCCCTTGAAAGTTCCAGATATTCTGTCCACCATGGTTATGTTTTCTGTGTCCACAGCACTCGTTCTCATAAGGTGTTTTTCTCACAGTGGTTGTCTCTTGTCATTCTAAAGAAGGCAGGTTAAATTTTCAAAAATGCCTGAGTCTCTTTGAAACTCAATAAGACTTAGGCTCTTTAGTCACCTGGTTGCTCTTGAAAATGTTACTGTGCATGACATAAAGCCTTTGTGTTCTATGGACTGGAAAGGTGTGGAAGGCCACAGAAAACTTCTTCCTGTGACATCCCTTTCCCATGACAGATTATTTCCCATCAGAGCACAGGAAAAGGAACAGCTGTTTGACACATTCAGCTTGATCTGAGGGCAAACTTTGAAAAAATATAATCTCTTCCAGCTTCCATAAAGAATCCTCATCCATTCTGCATGTAATCAGATTACTGAGAACACTTCCTGAAAACTTAAAAATATGTTTGTTTTTTTAAACTTTGGCCACTGGGTGTCCCTTTCAAATGTGTAAGTCTTGGAAAATGTCTGTTTTCTTAGACTAGGCAAACTTGCTACGTGGCTGTATATTTCCTGTATATTGGTTATTGCCAATATCTTTTTTAATGTTGTATATTATCCTATAGCAGACAGTTTGTAAGACCATGTTAAAAATACTGGGTGCACTGGGTCTCTTAAAATCATGATCCAGGTGACAATCTGTGCATCCAACATTATAGGTTAATTTTTAAAATTGTTGCTCTAACTGGCTCTCCATCATTACTGATCAAGTCAGTAGCAAAGGTTGTTTTAGAACCCTGGAGTTCCATGCCCCATGTTTAGCTCAATAGACCACGATGCCACTGCGTGGTTTTTTTTTAAGGTTGAAATATTTTTTGCCTCATAAGTTTTACTAGTTACTCTAATATTTAAAAATATTCCTATCTGAAATGAAGTGATTAACTTCTGACAGGGTTCTTATTCTGGTAAAAAGCCAAACTGTGCAAAACCCCCAAACCTTGCTGTTTGTTTAATGAAATGTAACAGATGAAATGAAGTAAATTGCTGGTGGAAAATAGTACTACCTTATGAAAAATCAGTACATGTTGTGCCATATTTTGGAGGGGGAATGGATAATTCCTAGTTTCTAACATATTCCCTTATGTAGGTTAGAACTGCTTTGAAAAGATGGGGTCCCTGTTCAATTCAGCAGGCAGCTACCAGCATTTAAAACGCATTAAAAACAATCCAGAAAGATAAACTGACAAATTAAGTCTGTTTAATTCTACATCGCTTACTAGGGAAGGTGCTTTCAGTACAAGTTGGCTTAAGGAGGAAAACTTTATTTCCCAGAGAGAGAAATCTTACAGCTTACAGTGAGAGAGAATTGGAATACTGTAAAAGAGTTCAGTGTCTGAGGATGTGAGCATTTTGGATGGATGTTGTCCCAAAGCAACAGGAGTCTGGTAACTGAATAAAGAAACACTTGAGTCTCTGGGTACGTCTACACTACAAGATTATTCTGATTTTACATAAACCAGTTTTGTAAAACAGATTGTATAAAGTCGAGTGTACGCGGCCACACAAAGCACAATAATTCGGCTGTGTGCGTCCGTGTACCGAGGCTAGCATCGATTTCTGGAGCGTTGCACTCTGGGTAGCTATCCTGTAGCTATCCCACAGTTCCCGCAATCTCCCCTGCCCATTGGAATTTTGGATTGAGATCCCAATGCATGATGGTGCAAAAACAGTGTCGCGGGTGATTCTGGGTAAATGTCGTCACTCATTCCTTCCTCCGTGAAAGCAACGGCAGAGAATCATTTTGCGCCCTTTTTCCCTGGATTGCCCTGGCAGACGCCATAGCATGGCAACCATGGAGCCCGTTTTGCCTTTTGTCACTCTCACCATATATGTACTGGATGCTGCTGACAGAGGCAGTACTGCAGTGCTACACAGCAGCATTCATTTGCCTTTGCAAGGTAGCAGAGACGGTTACTAGTCGTTCTGTACCGTCTACTGTGCCATTGTAAATTGGCAATGAGATAACAGTTATCAGTCTGCTGCTGTCATGGGTGCTCCTGGCTGGCCTTCGCTGAGGACGGCCGGGGGCGCAAAGACAAAAATGGGAATGACTCCCTGAGTCAATCCCTCCTTTATGGTTTATCTAAAAATAGTCAGTCCTGTCTAGAATATGGGGCAAGTATACTAGAGAACCAGTGTATCAGAGAACTAGAGAGCACAGCCACTCCATGAAAAGATCCCGCAGAAATGATGAGCTGCATGCCATTCTAGGGAGTGTCCCTGCAACAACCCCACCCGTTGCTTCCCTCCTTCCCAACCTTTCTGGGCTACCGTGGCAGTGTCCCCCATTTGTGTGATGAAGTAATAAAGAATGCAGCAATAAGAAACACTGAGTTTTTAGTGAGATAAAATGAGGGGGAGGCAGCCTCCAGCTGCTATGATAGTCCAGGCAGGACATTAAACGGTGGGGGGAGAGGAGCCCAGCATCCCACTGCTATGATAGTCCAGACAGTACAGAATCTTTTCTTTAGACATGAAGGGGTGGGGGGGGCTGATGGAACTCAGCCCCCAGTTGCTATGATGAGGACGGTTACCCGCCGTTCTGTACCATCTACCGGGAATGACCAGGAGTCATTCCTGTTTTTACCCAGGTGCCCCCAGCCGACCTCCCCTGAGGCCAGCCAGGAGCGCTCACAGTATGATGAGGACAGCTATCAGTCCTTTTGTACGGTAGCATCTGCCACCGGGGAGGGGAGAGGATGCTGCTATTTGGTGCCGCAGCACCGCATCTACCAGCAGCATGCAGTAGACATAGGGTGACATAAAAAAGTCAAGAAACGAGTTTTTTCCCTTTTCTTTCATGGGGGGGGAGGGTGGTAAATTGACAACATATACCCTGAAACACCCCGGACAATGTGTTTGACCCTACAGGCATTGGGAGCTCAGCCAAGAGTGCAAATGCTTTTCGGAGACTGCGGGGACTGTGGGATAGCTGGAGTCCTCAATACCCCCTCCCTCCCTCCATGAGTGTCCATTTGATTCTTTGGCTTTCCGTTACGCTTGTCACACAGCACTGTGCTGTGGACTCTGTGTCATAGTCTGAAGATTTTTTCAAATGCTTTCTCATTTCGTCTCTTGTAACGGAGCTGTGATAGAACAGATTTGTCTCCCCATACAGCGATCAGATCCAGTATCTCCCGTACGGTCCATGCTGAAGCTCTTTTTGGGTTTGGGACTGCATTGCCACCCGTGCTGATCAGAGCTCCACGCTGGGCAAACAGGAAATGAAATTCAAAAGTTTGTGGGGCTTTTCCTGTCTACCTGGCCAGTGCATCCGAGTTCAGATTGCTGTCCAGAGCGGTCACAATGGTGCACTGGGTAATACCGCCCGGAGGCCAATACCGTCGATTTGCGGCCACACTAACCCTAATCCGATATGGTAATACCGATTTCAGCGCTACTCCTGTCGTCGGGGAGGAGTACAGAAACCGGTTTAAAGAGCCCTTTATATCGATATAAAGGGCCTCGTTGTGTGGACGGGTGCAGCGTTAAATCGGTTTAACGCTGCTAAAATCGGTTTAAACACGTATTATAAACCAGGCCTCTGTGAACCAAGTGAAAGATGTGTAGCCAGGACAGGACCCTGTCTTCAGTAGAACAAATTGAAGGAGAATAATTCCACTAATTTTAAACATGTTCAAAGAAATGAACATTCAAAGAGGCTGGTATTGATTAGTAGTATAGCCAGTTGATTTGACTACACTTGTGGTTCATCATTAAGTATGTTTAAGAGACCAACTTACCGAGCTTAGCCAAATTTATTTGCTAAAGACATAAAAGTACAATACAAAAAAACCAGACATACACTCCTTCCAAGAAGCAATTCTTATCTCGCAGCATGTGCACCTTCCACAGAAGGTGTGCATCAAAGGCGTGCCCTCAAACCCACTTCTATTTCTGTTGTCATTGTTTACAACCTAAAAGTCCTTATACGTCTCTCTTAAAATTTAAGTTTAACCCACTAGTTTGTGCCATCTTTGTCCTTGGTGCCTCCCTATAGTTTCCCATATTTTGTTTTGTCTGGTGGATTCCAAGTGCTGATGCTCCACAAAAGTATTCCTTAACTGTACTGTACAAAGTAGTCATACATCTTTGCTTTGACAAGTTTCTAATGCCAAAGCTGGCTTTAGCTTTGCAGAGTGTTGTGGGATACTTGATGTGGGTGAACAGAATTGTGGGAAGACCATAATATATTCCGTTAACATAACTTCCCAACATCTATATGTGTAATGTGTTTTATATTAATACCAGGCAAGTAAAAGCCATTCATGCGCTGCCTAACGTGTATCTGCTAACACTGGTATGGTATCTTGCTGTAAGGCAGTATAAGGATGACTGTGTTAAGCATTTCTATGCTGCACCTTACCAGACATTAGCACAGGATATTGCCAGTCTGTTCAAACCAGCTGGCTGAGGTATTGGGAAAGAAAATGCAGCCAGTGCAGATAAGGACTGTGGGCTGGGGATGGAAATGGAGCCCTTTCTGCTGCTCTTCCAGTTCTGTTGCCTACACAATCTCAGGATCCCAGTAAGAATTCCTCATGCTGTGCAGATGCAGAATCCCAGTAGTGGGACCTGGATCCCTGAAATGAGGATTTAATAGGTAAGGTAATAATAGGAGATATACCAATCTCCTAGAAGTGTTGGTTCTTTACTGCTTGGAGGATCACCCAAGCGGAAGGGCAGCTGTGTATCTAACTGACCGGAGCAGGGTAATAGGGTGGCAGATGATAGAACCCTGCAGAATTTGTCTGTTGTCAGGTGCTTGGACCCTGCACAGAGAGAGGGAGGGAGGGAGGGAGGAATTTTGGTAAGTCATGTTAGCCCGTGGCCCTTCACAGAGTATGACGTTTGTCTCGGGCAGAGGGAAGTGTGGGCTGGGATGCTTTAGGATTCTGCAGCAAATGCTACAGACAGGCAAGATGGAGAAGGAAGCATAGGCTGATCTTGCCTTGTTACCAGTAAAGACTGACCAGAGGAGGAGGTATGTGGTGTTTTTTTAATTACCTCCTCTGGCTTTTTGGTGCTTTGGCTAGGCTGGATCTGATGGTTGGCTAATACTCTATGTATACAGTGCAAGTGTAAATGGAGTCTGGCCACCTTTTCCACCGGGTGTTTGAATGGCTTTTGTAGAGCCTGCTGCTGCTGTTCATTCACACAAGTGGCTCATTATCTGCCACAGAGCAAACTGAGGGTGAGGTTTCTGGATGCAGGTTATTCCTTGGCATGCTCATATCATACTTTGAAAAATACTGTCTCAAGAAAAAAACTGACCACCTCTGCTGCCTCTTCCATTAAGGCTTCTCTTGGGGCCAACCCTGAGCTTGCTGTTTAAGCGGAATATGATCGATATTCTTTTGCCCTAGACACTGCATGAATCAGCATCCTCATGCATGAGCCTTGGATAGAGCAGGTGTCAGGAGTTTTAACTTCTTGGCAAGCTGTGACTCCTCACTGGTTAACAAGAAATGGCTCCGCTGTGCAGCACTAACAGAATCTGCATGCAGAGCTTCAGTGGGGCAGAGAGAAAAGAGAAATGTTTGAGCAGCATTCAATGGAAGGTGGCTTGGGCGTGTGCACGGGGGCGGCGCAGCAGCAGCAATGTACAAGAACTTGGGACAGGGAGTGAAGGAGGGCGCTGTCCAAATGAAACAGAGCGGAACTTAAGCCAGTTGGAATTTGTCCCAGACAATGCAGTTAGTAATGGGAAGTGCTGTGTGATCGTTAATAATTACAAGAGGAAAGGACCTCATCTTTACTATTTCTCCAAAAGTTAAGTTCAGTCTGATTTTTTTTTTTAAGACTTATATTTTGTAGGAAACAAAATATAATGTGATTGACTGTATTGACCTAAGAACACGCTTACCCTGGAAAACATGTGGCAGCTATGGGAATATTTGGGATCTGAAATGCTAGGGTGCTGATTTTGAAAGATGGCTGGTGGCACATGGGTAGGAAAATTGGCAGAACAATACTGAAACACATCAGATCTGATGAATCAATATGATGTTTGTGCAAGTTTACTGAAGAAACAAAGCTGTATTGCTGATGGTAGCAAAACAGTCCTTAAAATTATTGGTTTTTTTGTTAGTTTGATTCTCCCTCCTGTCTCATATTCCCTGTAATCTAAAACTTCTGCTGTTGAGGGGGAAAGCTAGTATACTCGGCAGTTGAATGATCTCTTGATATTTATAGTTCCTTAAGTTAAAATGAATTTAGCAAAATATTAAATAAAAATGGGAAATGGGGCTCTTTTAGAGTAAGGACATGTCCAAAACTGGAGGCCTTTAAAACAATAAAGAAATCAGAGCGTTGTAGAGTGAAATAGGAAGCTGCAAAGGGGCCTGAGGCAAATGCAGAGATTTTCCCCTAATAATCTCTCTTGGCTCTCTTCTTTCCACACTAGTATCTGTAGGGCACACAGATTTATCACCCTAACAATGCAAACCCTCTTTCTTTGGTATTGTCCTCCGTTAGGCTTCCTTCAAGCTGCAGAAATGTACTCTTTTAAATGTGTGTGTGTGTAATAGAAACAGACCCTCAACCACCTGCTGATTTTTATGTTATGGGCAGAGCTTCTTATAACTTTTGCATCCTTTCTCCATCTGCTGTTGAGTCCCTTCTCACAGCTGAGCATTCGGTAATTGGTAACCAGTCTATAACAGAGGGGCAGAAGGATGCCAGGGGATAAAGCTCACATGTCCCTCATTTTAAGGATCATTAGTCCTTTTAGTCCAAAAGTTACTGCTGTTCCACACACGCTCAGCATGCATGAACTTGTATTGTGGATTTGTGGTGCTGGTTGTTGTTTGTTACATCAGAAATAAAGACTCTTGAGACTGAGGTCACAGAGTTGTTTACGCTGAAGGGGTGAATCACACAACATTTTAAGTTGCTTTTGTGTCCCTCATTTTGGGTCTGTGTCACACATGGTGTTCTGTGTTGGGCCTTGGCAAGTTGAGATGTGTGATGCTAGAGTTCTCCATTCTGGACTCTGAATCATCTTGATGTCAGGTGCTTGAACTCTGCAAAAAGATGCCAGGGAGCTGCTGTTGAATTGTAGCAGCAGGAAGGCCCTAGTGACAGCCAAACTTTGTGAGGGGGGAAGCTTAGAATTCTTAAAAGCCTTGCTAAATGGTGACCCTAAAGCATTTTATTCCCAAGGGTGGGATGCTGGCTGGGAAGATCCATCTGACAATGGCAAGGGAATGTTCCAGGTCCTTTCTCTTTTATCTTGTAATTTTTTTTCTGTAAGGTAAATCCCAATTAAACCTCGAGCAGAATGGTATATGTGTGCTGCTGCAGTCAGCAAATCGAGAGCTCTGACGCTGCTCTAGGAATTGACTCTAGGACGATGTACTTTACTCAGATTTCTAGAGCTGCAAACTAAAATTCATCTGTCCTTGGTAAGCTGTAAGGGAGATTTTGCTAGATCTGGGGTGATCAAAGCATGGCCCCTGAGGTTCTGCAGTGCAGCCTCCAGTTGCCCTCCTCTCTGATACAAAGCTGGAGCTTGCTGAGTCTGCAGGGCCAAAGGTTCCATCTTGAGTTGGGAGGAGGCTGCCGAGATCAGGGTTCAGGATTGCATACGGGGACCTGTTGTCCCAGTAACAATTCAGTTCTCTCTGTTCCATTTAATGTGCCCCTTGCCAAGGCCACCCTCAGCTGGACAAAGTTTGGTTGCCCCTGAGCTAGACAAACCCATGGTAGGAAATTCACATTGAAAGATTACCCCACTGAGGCCAGTGATACATAGGTCGGTTCAATGTGACTCTGCAGCTCACGTGCCCTCTCTATTGGAAGTTTAATCCCTCGCTGACTGTCCCAGTTTGCTCAACACATTGTCCTGGGCTCTCGCATTACAGGGGCTGAGAAGAGCTAGATTAGACAATGGTATAGTTCAGTGGTTCTCAGCCAGAGGTATGTGTACCCCTGGGGGCACACAGAGGTCTTCCGGGGGGTACATCATCTCTTCTAGATATTTGTCTATGGAATACTAGTTGGTACTGACTTTGCTAGTGCTTTTTATGTAGCCTGTTGTAAAACTATTTGTTTATTTGTTTATACTACTCTGTATACTAAACACTAAAATGTAAGTACAATATTTATATTCCAAGTGATTTATTTTATAATTCTATGGTAAAAATGAGAAAGCCAGCAATATTTCAGTAACAGTGTGGCTGTGACACTTCTGTATTTTTATGTCTGATGTTGTAAGCAAGTAGTTTTTAAGTGAGGTGAAACTTGAGGGCACACGAGACAAATCAGACTCCTGAAAGGGGTAGAGTAGTCTGGAAAGGTTGAGAGAGCCACTGGTATAGTTTACTCAAATCTGCGGTGGGCCACCATGTTGTTGAAAGTGGCCTTCCTTGTGGTACAGGCAGTGACTGGGAGTAAACCTCCAGCATCCCAAATGAGATTTGAGCCTGGTTCAGCAGCCGGTAGGATGACAGGAGGCATGTTGCTGTTTTGTTTAAATGTTACACACTGAAGTTCATTTCATCTGCAGTAACGAATCTTCAGGATCAAATTTTTGAAAAGTAGCTATCTTCTGTGGTTTGGGGCCTTAGTTGCCTGGTATTGAAAACTTGGCTCTTACTGCAGTGGTATGTTATCCTCTTCTAACCTCCAGGGGTTTTGATCTTAAAAGAGAAGCTGCTTATAAATCCAGGAATGCTCAGATAATCATAAAAATGTAGGGCTGGAAGGGACTTTGACAGGTCATTTAGTCCATCCCCTTGCTCTGATGTAGGACCAGGTAAACCTAGACATTCCTGACGGGTGTCTAACCAACCTGTTTTTTAAAAACCTCCAGTGATGGGAATTCCACAACCTCCTTAAGTAACTTGTTTCAGTTCTTAACCGTTTTTACAGTTAGAGAGATTTTCCTGACATCTAACCTGAATCTCCCTTGATGGACAACTCCAATGAAAACCTAGGACAATGTGCAGCAGCAAACAAGATGGCAGGTTATATTAACGAAGGAGGAAGAGTATAATTCTGAAAATATTACAGTGCCTTTGCATAAGTTGATAGTATGCCCTGACTTTGAGTACTCTGCTTATTCTGTTCACCCCACATCAACAGTGAGAGGAAATTCAAAAAAAAGGTTCGGAGAAGGACAGTGAGAATAATTAGAGGCATGGACAGACTTCCTTCTGAGAAGTGATTAAAAGATTAGGACCACAAAAAGTAGCGAGGAGGCAAATAAGAGGGGACATGACAGAGGTGGGTCTATGTATTTAAAAATAAAAATGAGCAGAGGAGGTGAATCAGGAATTTCTATTTACTTTTTTTTATAATGATGGAACAAGGAGGTACCCAATAAAATATCAGTTTTATAAATGTTGCCCTTTAATTTAAAGGGTTTTTTACATGTATAATTAACCCGTGGAACTCAATGTCACAATCTATTGTGGAAGCCAGGATAGTTTAGCAGGATTCAAAAAAGTCTGAGGTCTGGTCTACACGTAAGTTTTGCCAGTATAGCTGTATTGGTTAGTAGTGTGGGGGGAAAAAACCACACCCCTACCTAACATAGGCACGCTGGCAGAAGCTTTAATGTAGATGCAGTTATACTAGCAAAAAAGGTGTTTAGGCAAGTATGGCATTCTGTGTTCATGGAACTGATATAATAAACCATACTGGCAAAATTTGCCAGCACAAGCTGCATTTCCACTAGGAGGGTTTTCCACAAGAGTTGTACTGGCAAATCCTTTCTAGAGTAGACAAAGCCTTAGACAGTTACATGGGTAATAATTACAGAAACATTAGATGGGATAAAACAATATAATTGATATAAACGTTCATGCTTCACAGCACAAGACAGCCACTAACGACCTGCGGTTAGGAGGAAACTTCCCAGAGGCAGATTGTTCCTTAAGCATCTGTCTTGGAGTTCCTCTGATATACTTTGGATTTACCACTGTTGGAGAAACCAGATGAGCTGTCACTCAGACCTGATGGGGAGATTCTCCATTCATGTATATCTGTTGTACAAAAATAATCTGAATTCAGTGACCCCTGAAGCCAGGAACAGAGAGGACTTGGGCTTTTTCTAACCGAGTACAGGTTTTCAGCCCAACTGGAATTAAATTTGTGTCTTTATCCTAGCAGCACCTGGCAGTGCAATTGCAGTTGAGCAGCTGCTGGAGGTGTGTGTGTGTGTGTCCATCCCTAGGATTCTAACATGTTGCTGAGCAGCAGGTGCCCACCGAGAATCACAAGGAGGTCCACAGTGTATTCTAGCTGGCTGTGTTCCAGCGACAGTTACCTAGGCAGTGCTGAGGATGGGCAGAACTGTGAGGCTGCCAGGCCCTGGAAAATAGGGCTGCAAGCTCTTCACTGACCATATCTCCTTGAAACATAATTTTTTTTAAGAGAATTCAGTACTTTGGGGTACCAAACTCATCTGTGAGTCAGTCCTTTGCAGCTTTTTGTGGCTTTACAGCTTTCCCCCCGCCTGCCATATGGATTTCTTTCTGTTGTTGCCAGATGAAATACCACCCAAATTGGAGGAACAGATTCCAAGGGCAGCAGTGAAACTCCATGTACACCAAGTACCATCAGATGCTCAAAGGAAAGAGACTGTGTTTCTCTCTGCTTTTCAATCTCCTTAGTAGTTCTTGTACAGGTGATGGCAGATTTCTGCTGGGTTTGTATTTTTATTTCTTTTTGCAGGAGTGGCTTCAAAATACGTCCCCCGCCCCAGTATCAACAGTTACGCATCATCTCTCGGTGGTGGTTTAACACTAGGATGCAAAGTACATTCGGAAAGGAGAGTGCTTGACAAGTTGTTTGTATTACTGTAGTGCCCGCAGACCTTACTGTGCAGTACAAACACGTAGTGAGCAAGAGTTCCTTCCCCAGAGATTGACACAAACAAGAAAACAGATGGGAGGGGAAACAAAGGCACACAGACGGGAAGTGACTTGCCCAAGGTCACTGAGTAGGTATGTGGGAGGGCTGAGAACAGAACCAGGTCTCCTGACTGCCCCGTCTGCCAGATCTTACCACCTCTCTGCAGTACTGCATACATTTAAGAAGTTTTAATCAGCCCCTGCAGTCAGATTTTGAGAGGTGCCCAGAACTCCCCTGAGAAGGGCAGGAGCTGATGGGTTTGAGCACATCAGACGTTCTAGCCTTTTGTGTTCGTGACGGCCACTGGTTTTAATGTTAAATCAGATTTCCAGCCATATCTGTTTTATTATCGCTATACTGTTACAATAATACAGCACAGCTGTCTGTCTGAGGGCAAGTGCGGTTTAATTATAGGGACGTCTTTCCAGTCTCTTCCAAACCACATGTCTCAGAGAAGAGCATTCCAAAATGGCAAGAAAGCAAAAGCCAATTAACAGTTAGCATGTGCCGCGAGCCAGGATCTTTATTAAATGTCTCCCTCTAAAGAGAAATGCCCATGAGGCAATCTCGTCACCCGCTTGGCGAGCCGAACAACACAGAGGGAATCTATTCTTACAAGAAAAGGATAGTTCCTACCCAGTGCAACGCTACTGTCTGACTTCTGACGAAATGGAGAAATTAACCCATTTATTATCTGCAATATGGTAGTGTGTAGAGAACCTAGCTGAGATCAGGGCCCATTGTTCTACATGCTGTACAAACACATAGCAAGAGACTGTCTCTGCCCTCGAGAGCCTGCAATCCGAATAGGCAAGACAGACAAACTGTGGGTAGGAAGGGAATATTATCCCCATTTTACAGATGGCAGAGTCAGAAATTGAATCCAGATGCCCTGAGTCCCAGTGCAGTGCCCTAACCACCCTACTGGGTTAGCCAATGACCCTCCACCTCCCCAGCGATACACCATCAGAAGGACTTGCTGTGTTTGCACCTTTAATTATAGAGGTGATCTCAGTTCTTTAAAACACAGGGCCTGGGCATCTTTTCCCTTTTTCTCCCTGCAGTGCTGGGAATGTTGCAGCCTGCACATGCACTCACTCCCAAGACAAATCTGGCCTCTCACAGCTGGAGGGGTGTTTTCTGCAGTGGGGAGCTCCTGGAGGGACTAGCAAACATGTAGTTTGGAAGCATTGGGCCAAGGCAAAACCAAGGGTTGCCTGAACCTCACTGTACAGTATCTACAGCTGCCTTAGCTAGAATAGGAGGTGCTTTTCTTAGAGTATTTGAGAAAGCAGCTGCAGTATTGGGCACTTTGGGCTGGCTTCCTGCTGGTGTGTAGGCACCTCATGGTGTAGACAGGTGCTAGTGGAATTTCTCCGCAGGATACTTCTAAAAGTCTGGCCCCTAGCACTTACTGAGTGGACAAGTTTGCTCACTGACATACAGACCTGGAGGTGGCTTCAGAATGTCAGCAACAGCATTATTCTCGTTGGACCTAAGCAAGTCAGTCTGAGGACAATGTGTACGTTGTCCTGTTTTCACTTTTCTTCAGAGCACAAGGAGCTGATTTCTGGGTGGGGATTGGGGTTTGTTCTTCTGTTAAAATCGGAAAAGATAGCCCAGACCAGAACAAAGTGGACATTTCTGATTCGGATCAAGTTCTGCTTGCTGACTTATGCAGAAAGCTCTTTGACAATATTCATAGAGTCCTAGATTTTCAGGCCAGAAAGGACTGCTATGATCATCTAGTCTGGCCTCCTGCATCGCACAGGCCAGAGAGCTCCACCCCGCAGCTCCTGCATCAATCCCATAACTTCTGTTTTGTGCTAGAGCAGATCTTTTAGAAAGACTTCCAGTGATGGAGAATCCCCTTCCGTCCATAGCACTGCGCTCCACGCAAGCTACAGCTTTCTGGCATTCTTACGGCTCTCGAGTGTGAACTAGGTCCAGTGATGAAGATCAACGCAGTCTGAGGCCGTGTCGTGCGTTTGTTATGCACACCTGTGTTCAGCCTTTGGGTGAATATGATCAGTTCATCAGGGGTTTTGGAAGGTTTAGGTAGGTTTAGGGGCTGTGGTATGATCTCTCAACCTTTTGGGCCTGGTGCTTTTCTTACTTACACAGGATAAGTCAGGAGCAATTCCACAGAATGCTCCTGGGACCAGGAGAGTCTTAACAGGAGGATTTCCTCCCCACCTTTCAGCCTGCAGACTCCGGCTCACAACCTTCCTTCTCAGCTGAGATTGTCGCTCTCCTTGCTGAACTGGCCAGAGGGATAACTGCAGATATTTTCATGCAGATACCTTTTTGGCTCTTGCACTGTTAAAAAATAGTATTAGATTCTTTATCCATGTGACCTTATCCGATCTTCCTATACTCAACTTTTGTTAACTCTGGTGACCCAGGTGTTCTGGTTTCTTTTCCTCTAGTGGGCATACTAACGGTAGTGATCTTAACAAAGGTTTTGTTTGTTTGGGATAACCCCAGGGTGAACCCTATGATACATACAGCGCGGTCTAGTGGGTAAAGCAGGGGACAGGAAACTGGGACTCTTGGGTTATTCCTGACCCTGCTTGTATAGGGATTGCCTTGGGCAAGTTGTGCATCTTCTCTGTGTCTCAGTGTCTCTACCTGAAAGTTGGAGTTAGAACCTCCCAGTGCAGGATGAGAGGCTTAACTAATAGTTGTGAATAGCTTTGAGATGCTGGGTTGAAAGGCTCTGCAAAAGTACAGCGTGTGTAATTGTTCTATCCTTCATTAACATTTCCACAAATAACATCATTTCACCCCTGGAGTGTAGCACTGAAACTCCTAAATTGCTTTTGAATTGGGGAGTAAATTGTGTCTGTGTTTTTCTTTCTCTTCTTCTGGTGCTGTGCACTTGTCAATAGGTCCAGTTTGCTGAGAAACTTTCTCAAGGCACTATCCTAGCTTGGCTGCTGGACTTGCTGTGATTTTAGCATTAAATTAGGTAATCATAAATTTACTGTGCATCTCACCCACTTTGTCAGCTCTGCAGATCCCAATGTTAGAACTGCATGGTACTGTGCATAACAACACAGTGTAGACAGTGTATAAAATCAGCTTGTGTGACATCTAGAAACGGAACAGTATTCTTGTGAATCATTGGCGTTGCTCTGCTGCAGCACTTTCACAGTTAAAAACAATTCCTTCTCGTGCCAAACAGCCCAGCCTCGGTGCATTAACAGTGGACAAATGAAGCAGTGTTATGTTCTGATCCATAGTCTGAAGCACCTGTGAGTACAGTTAGTGTATATTGGCTGGCAGAGTGAAACTTGCCGAGTCAGGATTTGAGACCCGCATAAGATATTTTTGCTGCAGTAATAGCAAAGGGTTTTATTTACTTCTGCCTGTACTCCGTTGAATGGATTTCAGCCTGGCCGTGAGACTAGATTAATTGGCTTTTTTCAGAGAGTGAAAGGGAACGGGGTAAAAATAACGAAATAAAATATCTCCTGTATTTGTATCCAACTGTCTTGGTTGCTCATGGTCCCAGTGGATTGGTACTTCACACTGTCTGTCTTCTAGGTTCTTTAGAACCTCCTTCTCTGCCAGTTTGTTTTTTAGTTGATTTTTTTTTTCCAATTGCACATCTTCATTCCTGGAAAAAAATCCATTCAAAATTTGAGTTGAATTTTTGTGTCCTCTGATCGTAAGGCAAGGTAGGTGCATTGCTTTGAGGTGATCCATGCTTTGAAAGGTCTAAAAGGCTTTTGTATACAACATCATTGTGCATTTTCATTTGTACTTCTCTAGCAGATGCATTCCAGCAGGGAGCCTAACTGAGAGATTAAAAAAATAAAAAAGTGACATGTATTTCCACAGCTGCACATCAAGGAATTGTCTGTGCTCTGTTGCATAATGGGCAGTGTTGCTTTTGTGCTCAAATACTTGTTACTTTTAAATGTTACTATAAAAAACCCTTCTTTGAAATGTCGTATCCGATCGTGGGATTTGGTAGTGATTCGTGGAGGTTAGCAGTGAAAGTAGCCTACGCTTTAGAACGAACAAAAAAATAAAGTGGCAAGTTGCCACAGTTGTGTTGTAAATGAAATACCTAAATAAAGAAGGTACAGTTCTGCACTAGTTTATTTTTTGGAATGGATCATGAGCATAGACTTTTCCACAGCAGCTCATAAATTCATCGAAACCAAGAGTCCGGTGTAATAGAAGATTTTAAGCTGGCTAATGCATAGCAAGACATTTTACCTAGTCCTGTAACAAAGAATTGCTCAGGTATAGAGGGGGAGCATGGTGAACAAATCATGACCTGGGTTTGAGGGGTCTGATAGGAGGTGAGAGAGCTTGGAATGGCCGAGGTTGGTAGGTTGCTCATGTGGAGGAGTGTGTGGAATGAAGCTCTCTGTAGCTAACCTGCATTGCATGAGGAAGGATGGTATAGTAACACTGGCTGTTATGTCTAACATCACAATATCAGATGCAAGTATTGACCAGTATCTTTAATTGTCTGAAGATGCATTTGTGGCGATGTTCCTCTTCATTTTGGCTATAACTAGAGCTGTTTGTTGTTAGATTCTGTAGAGCATGTGAACATGAGGTGTATTGTATTGAATATGGGAGCTGTATTGTTGAATGCCTTGTGAAGCACCGTTTGAGTGAACCATTGCAAATGAGGCTGGCTCTTGGCACCATGCAATGTACTGTGGGGCCTGGAGGATAACATGGCTGGCACGGGCATGGCAGAGCTCAAAGAGGAGTTGCAGTGTTTCCACAGTAAGACTCCTGGAGCCCACGTCTGGGAGTTAACCCCACGTGGCACAGCACGGCTCTGCCACAGAGGGCTTTGTACTTCAGTGACATGCCTCATTTTTGGCTTCTGGCTCTGAAAGAGGGTTTGTTAAAAAGAACCTAAGTTTCATGCTGAAACTTGGAGCAAGAAAGGGTCACGCTCCAACTGGACTTTACGCGCTGCATTCATGGGCAAGCTGATGAAAATCTGCTCCTGGATGTACTGACGCACAGCAGGGGTTGTGGGTGGGGAGGGAGCTTTCCCTTGTCTTCTCATCCCCACCCCCACCAGGGACTGTAATCATGTATGTCCTGTGTGTGTAGGGGTCCTCCTCATGTCACACTGTACAGGCTGTTCTCTTGCTGCCGTCAAGCCTCTGCGTTTTGCTCTTGGTTTGTCTTCCTAACTCTTCTTTCCCCAAATCTCTCCACTTTCTCTGGCAGTCACCACTGCAGCATTAGTGGTACCTCATCCTGCCATTCTCGGACCAGCCCATGGTATGGCTGTTGGGGGGGCCATACTCGTGTCGTGGGTGCTTGGTCTAGGGTGTGTGTTCACTGCCAGTACAGGTGGGCCGTTTGGTTCAGTCTCTCCATGTTTGTGGCTAGCAGGCAGCAGGGACCGTGTTTATGGAGGCATCAGCTTGGTTGCTGCACCTTACCCAGGGTGGCAGCCTACAAACACCAGATCAGAGTGATAGAAGCTGACAGGGAATTGTGCCGTGCAGCATTCGGATTGCCTGCTTTAGACAGGGAGTGGATAGATTTATTTTCCACCACCATCTCCCCACACACTACATCCCTGGTTCCTGTGAAGCCCACCTCCAAAAGGGAGCTTTTAAAAGGGGTTCTGGGGTCTGGTTCTCACTCTTTATCCATATGAAGTTGTATGTAGCTATCTGATAAGTGACTTGTATATTGTGGGATTCCAGAAGCAAGAACCTGAGACATCCTCAATATCGACGTCCACTTTAGCAATTCAGCTTTTCTCCCTGGTGCAATCACTTTAACCTGACTGCTTGTGAATGCTGTCTTTTGGAGCAGGGGCTTGCTGTCCTGCTCTTTTGGTGTTGCATAGTGTAGTATGAATGTGTGGCTTTTTCAGAGGCCAGATCCCATGAATGCAGGAGCTTGCTTGGGCTGTCTTTCCTCCACCTTCACCAGGTGTGTGTCATCTTTTATATCTGTCCAAGGGTAGAAATTTAAGGAGCTGGCTGCCCCCGAAAGGACAGCAAACCAAAGGACAAAGTGATCCTACAGAAGGGATGCCACTGCAAGGTGTTCCCCATGTTCCTGTTCTGGCTCCAGCTACCAAATGTAATAGTTAGAACTTCAGGACAAATTTCCTATGTGTGCCGGTACTGTCAAAGAGCAGAAGATCTGCCCTCAGTGTTGAGCCTTTTCTCCTCTTCCTTCCTTCCTCTCCCTGCCCACCCTGCTCCCCCTAGAAGGGGGAAGAGAGGTTTGGGGGCTCTAAGCACACTGTTTTGTTTTTGGCATCAGGGAATATTGGAAGCCTCTCAGGGTTTTACGGAATGGAAATATGGCAACTTGCAGAAGTAATGCTTTTAGCAGTAGGTCACCTGCAGCCCTGGGCGGTTGAATGGCTTCTGTCAGTAGGAGGCACGTTGGCTGGGATCCTGAGGTTATCCTGCACTCCTGGAAAGTGCAGCGAGGCCGTTAACTCCACCTGAAGTGAGGCATGCTCAAGAGACGGGCCTGCTGAGTGCAGCACCTCCTGGTACCGCACTGCAGTGCCGGCATTTGGAGCAAGCCCAAGTCTGAGCGAATTCCAAAGGGTGGGGGGGTCTTGATGGAAGACACCCTGTTGGCAGCTCCCTCTGGCTGTGGTATGAATGCCTCTCATGATGGCTCAGCCAGTGAGATGATCCAGCTTCCAGGCCATTTAGAGTTTCATAGATGGGCCTTTTAAGCTCGCCCAGAGAGTCCCTGTGTAACAAGCAGGGCACTGGGTGCTGCACCAGCGTCCATTTCAGAATAGATTTCAGGTGGCACTCCATATAGAACGGGTTACAGTCATGAGGTATATGACGAAGTGGGTCTGTTCTTAATGTTTCCTCTGAATACTGTGTGGGTGCCTCAGTTTCTGGCCGACACTCTGTCTCCTGGCAACTAGTGGCCCGGGTCCTTTCCCCCTGCAAGGGGATGCTAAAGGTGTAGGAGAACAAAAAGGTCAGGTGACCTCCTGGCCTGGGAAAGGAACTCAGCAGAGAAGGAGGGGCTGGAGGGGCTTTCAGTTTGGGGCTGGCTGGGGATGGGAAGTGAGGGCAGACAGGGTTGTCTGGCTCGCCAGGCCCCAGAATGGACCCGGCTGAGGGGTCCTGTTCTCTGTATCTACAAGCTCTGTTTTAGATCATGTTCCTGTCATCGAATAAACCTCTGTTTTACTGGCTGGCTGAGAGTCACATCTGACTGTGAAGTGGGGGTGCAGGACCCTCTGGCTTCCCCAGGACCCCTCCTGGGCAGACTCGCTGTGGGAAGCGCACGGAGGGGCAGAGGATGCTGAATGCTCCAAGGTCAGACCCAGGAAGGTGAAGCCATGTGAGCTTCTTGCCCTGAAGACAGTCTGCTCCAAGGGAGAGGAGGCTCCCCAAAGTCCTGACTGGCTCTGTGAGGAACAGTTCCAGAGCATCGCCCGGGAACTCCGTGACAACTGATGCTAGCTGTGGGATGTATTGCACCCCGTGGATGGTGCTTCTTGCAGTAAAACAAAGGGGGGATAATGAGGACCAGGTGTGCTGAAGGCTCAGAGAGGGACAGTTTCAGGGGGCGATTAACCCCTGGGAATGTGTGGCCTGCGAGAAGGACTGACAATTTTTCTCTCTGCTTCTGCTTTTCTTGGCGTGTGAGGTGCATCCTGACAGCACAACTGCATCCTCCTGAATTCTGCTTTTAGAATCCAGAGCCTCGAAGAACAGAGTGAACGCTGGGGGAGGAGGACAGGTGGAACACCGAAGGGCATCAGGGCAGGAGCTCTCCAAGTTGAGCTGCCAGGTGTTCCCAGCTTTCAGACTTTTCCAGTGAACCCTGTTATGCTTCAGAAAAGCTATCAAGGCAAGGTGCTTGAACCTGTGATATTTATTATTGATTCTCTCCATTTCAATAATAAGGAATACGTTTAAAATCCAGTTGGCAAAGGCAGGAGGAGTGGGAGTGGTGGCAAAGCTCTGGACTGTGTGAGGATGCACTGTCATGCCAGGAATAGCTGATAGAGCTTCCATTTCTCTTTATTTCCCCGAAAGATGATTGTCCTAGCCTCTTGGTGCAGTTCAGCAGTGGCATGCAGACCAGGGGTTGCCCAGGATTGCTTGGCTAATTGAATATCTGCATCGGGTACCTTTCCCCATTTCTCAGCAAGACAGGTCAGTCATGTCATCCAGGCTGCCACATGTTGTGAGTGGTGACATATGGGTTAACACAAGCAGCATGTGTGATGCAAGTGCATTGTGAGACATGGAGTCCCTTCAGCCCCAAGAGAAACAAACCGGACTTTCTGCTCCTCAAGAGAGTATGCATTTTAGTGTGTGACACTGATAAAGCGATCATCTTGGGAAAAGAGAATGGATGATACAGACTTGATTTCATGAATTCTGTGTGTAGTTTCAAATTCTTGTGTTGTAAGTTTCTGCTGTAGGACCCTGTTTTGTCAAGTTTTCACACTGGAACTGAGTTTTAAAACTTCTCTTAAGTTAGTTTTTTATATGAGATCAACTTTCTCTGTTCTCCCATAGCTCCCCCTCCCAGTCCTTTCTGAAGCCCCAGAGCTGTCCCTGCTGAGCCGTAGCGTCACTTTCAGAGGACGCTGCTGCCGCAGGCAGAGCTACTGCAATTCAGAGGTCAGCTGCAGGCTTCACAGCTGGGAGCTTCCTAATGTCTCAGTTTTTGACCACATTGGGTAAAAGATTAAATTCTTTTAAATGTCAGGTGTTTGGTCTCTTTCCTCTTTTGTATTCTTCCTGCCTTTTCGTGCGGTTCTGATGGGATGTGCAGAAGCAGGGTGAACTGAGCTGGAGACATTCCCCTATCAGGAGACCCAGAGACACTTGCCTACCTCAGCCAACCACTTGCTCACTTCTCCTGTGTAGCTGCCTCTGCATCTTGAGTTCCATCTTTGATACGTTGAACTTTGAAAACGTTGAATTTTGTGTGAAGATCTAGAATGTGTCTGTATCTTTTCCTCAGTTACCTAGGGATGCTCAGAGACCTGCATGGTAGAGTACATGAACGAAGCAGCTCTGCCCTGCAGTTCTGTGAAACCATCCTGTTACTATTCTCTAACTTTTTAATCCACACGCATAGCCCTGCTGTCCGTGTACCTTTAGGACTGGGGTGGTTCTCTGAGCAGCTCAAAAAGAGAGGCAGGGCAGGTTTCTTCCCACCTGTTAAGTCATGCTTCTGTAAATCCCACCCAAACGCTGCAAAACATTTTTGGATTTCTTGACATCGCACCATTTCTCAGTCTGCCTAAATTGTGTAACCGCAAAGATCTGTGGACTCAGACAAATTTTGTTAGTGACACTCAGCTTATATGGTTAGCCAGAGATATAGAAAAATGGTTGTTAGCTAGCAATGCATGAATAGCAGTGGTCGCATCATTTAAAAATGCAAAAATTTGTCAAGTATAAAAAATAAAAACAAAGTATAAACTGCCCAGTAAGCCTAATGAGTTTTTAATATAGTTTTAAATAAATGGAGTTAAATGTGGGGGAAAGAGGGATTATGGATTCGTCACTAAGTCACGTGCTGATGCTTCTAGGCTTAGTGAGGCGTGGCTATAAATCTCCGTTACCAGGAAACTACCGGACTACTTTGTGATGTCTGTTTGCGAGAAGGTGATATGAAAGGATTAGACTTAAAGCCTCCAATGGCTGCAGATCTCCCCTGTCTCAGTTATTTAAATCACTATTCAACCTGCACGGCTCCCCTCTGCCCCCAAGTTCAGATTCTTTTAATTGATGTAAACCACTGAAAAAAGCATCGTTTCTCTACCTAAAAAGGGTTGATTTCTGAAACGCCATTTAAAGAATGACAGACTTGGACACCTGGTTTGATATTATAACATCATAGCCTGCTCAGGGGGCTGAATTTTAATGCATAGGCTTCCAAGTGACCCTCTATGCCATGGCCGCAGATGGAGAAGCTAACTCAGCAGAGGCTACTCAAGGCAGTCTGGCACCCAATGCAAAACTTCGGTGTGCCACCCCTCTCCTACCCCACTACTGAAACCACCCCTCTCGGGTGTGCCAGATCATAATGCCACCCACTCGAATTTGGCCTGGCTGCTCCCAGAAATCTGCCTTTCCAAGCACTGTCTAGTTTGTCTATAGGTAGAGCGGACTCTGCAGTTCAGGCAGAGAGAGAGAGGCTTAGTGCCCAGTAGCTCCCGTTAATGCCTCGTCCTAGACTAGGATAAATGATGTGGTCTTAGCTAACATGTTCTCAACCTAATGCATTTGAAAAGCCTACAAGGCCGTGTATACTGGAACTCCTGCTAAGCTGCTCCTGTTCGAATTTGGCTCCCCAGCGCCTTGTCTAAAATAGACTTTTCACACGTCTTCACTACCACATTCTGTTACCTTTTGTCCTAGTCGAAACAAGGCTGAAATAGGAGCTGAGGTTGCTTGAAAATCTGAACAGAATTAATTTTTCCAAGGACTCACAGGGCATCTATTAAAGAACCAGGAATTGGGATCTCCCAAGTCCCAGTCCAGCACCTTACCCACAAGACCATCCTTTTTCCTCTGTGGAATCCTGTCCCTGCTTCCTTGGAATTTCAGTGCTTCTTTTTAGGTTAGAGGCCGAAATGTGCCTTGTATCCGAATGGGAGAGAGGCTCCAGCTGTCCCGGTACAGTAGAACCTCAGAGTTACAAACATCTCGGGAATGGAAGTTGTTCGTAACTTGGAACAAAACGTTATGGTGGTTCTTTCAAAAGTTCACAACTGAACATTGACTTAATACAGCTTTGAAACTTTACTATGCAGAAGAAAAATGCAGCTTTCCATTTATTTTTAGTAGTTTAACACTGCGCTGTACTGTGTTTGCCATTTATTGATTGATTGATTGATTTTTGTCTCTGCTGCTGCCTGATTGCCTACTTCCAGTTCCTAATGAGGTGTGTGGTTGACTGGTCAGTTTGTAACTCTGGTGTTTGTAACTCTCAGGTTCTACTGCATTTTTGTCTCCAGAAAAATGTGATGGACCTGTTAGCTTTTTGTAAAGCAAAGGTGTGTGAAAGATTCCCTCACCTCATTTTCACAAGGGCTATTAGATACATCACTCTGCATATAAACAGCTTTCCCTGTATTTCCTTGCGTTAGCCCAGAGCAGTTAATACAATAACTCTAACTCTAATGGATTTTCAGCTAAGCCTTTAAGACTAATGAAACTGAAACTGGTTATAATGGTTTTAAGCAGGCTGAAGAGAAATATAAAATGACTGGGTCAGAGGAGACGAGCAATTTTTGTCAGTCATTTTGATCTACAGAGAACCTTGAGTCACATATAAAAATAAAGGAAGAAAACAATTTGTCTTTGAGAGCAGAGATCCCAGCATGCCAGACTGATGGGAGCAGGTGGGAGCATTATTCACAGAAAATACCTTTTAGGGAAGATAATTGAAATAACACACACTGTTATTTTTGGATGGAAAGTTGTGTGTGTGAAAGAACATGGGACTGAACTTATATACTGTCTGCTTCCACACATGTGCAGCGATGATGATTTAAATGGTGGCCAACCTTTGAGGTTTTCGAGACTGACTGGTGGATGGAGGGATCTGAAAGGCAAGGTACAAGGGCACAGGTCCGAACCCTGGCTAGAAAACAAGTTTCCTAAAGCCAAAAAGGTTAACATTTTGTGTCTGCTCATCCTCTGATGTCGGGGGAGTCTTTTTGTTGACTCCATTGGGCTTTGCATCAGGCCCCAAGTTCAAGACCAAGGACAAAGGGCTACAATTTTAAAAAGATGTTCTGAAAGTTGCAGTTTTCCTTCCACAGCTGGTGGATTGGGGGCGGAGGAGCGGAGGGAGGGAGATTGCCCATCGTGTGCCTGTGGTATGAGGGATAGATAGGGACCTGTCTGGAGACTCATTGAGCAGCAAGGTACTTAATTACTATGAAGCTAGACATCTGTACAGTCTGTTGTCATAGTGCTGCAGTTCCTATATCAAAGAAGTGGAAATAATTACAGTTAAGCAATGGAAACCAATCGGCTCTCACTGTCAGTAAATGAAGAGGTTAAAAGGAATATAAAATAGGTGCATAACAGACCTATTGACTCTTATCTCCTTTAAAGCAGCAGGCAGCGAACGGAGATTGCAAGGTAACCAACCGTGCTGACTCTTGAAGGCATAAAAGAACACCATCAGCTTGCAAACTGCACTTCTGCCTGTAAACTCTTTCCCAGTTACTGTTAGGAACATGGACCCTGCGTTTGATCTCATCCAGCAATTCCTGTCTAGCTCAGTATCCTGTCTCTGACAGTGTCCAGTACTAGATGTTCCAGAAGAAAGTATAAGAGTCCCCCCCCCAACTCGGCATATATGGGATAATCTGTGCCCCCCATGTTGCCTCACCCAAGTCTCTGATAGTTAAAAATGGCCCTGAAGCATGAGGTTTAATGTCCCTTCTGAAATTTTTGTTAACAAGTAACTATTGATGCTCTGGGTATTCTTGTTATCCTATAAGGGCCCCTTGAATCTCCCAAAGTTTTTGGCTTCAGTGACATCCTGTGTTGGTGAGTTCCACGGGCTAATTTTGCACTGTGCGAAAAACTGTTTTCTTTTATCAGTTTCAGATTTGCCATATTTAATTTCCTGGAGTATCCCTGTGATCCTGTGCTATGAGACAGGAAGAACTGAAGCTTCTGATCTACTTCCTCTATAACTTTCATAATTTATATATTTTTATAATGGCCCCTCTTATTCATTTCCTTTCCAAGGTAAACAATCCCAATCTTTTCCATTTAGCTTCATTATGTAAGGTTTTTTCATGGTCCTCGTCATCATCATTGCCCTTCTCTAAGCCACCACCCCGCCAAGTCCATTTTGGGATGGAGTGACCAGTAGTTCATGTGCTATTTCAGATGTTCTTGTGAACACTAAGATTCCAGTAACTGCAAGAGACCAGAGAGAAAAATTATTTTTCTTCAGTCTGCTTGCTTTGTGCATTTGACAGCACTTTGTATAGTCAGTTTCCCCATTATCATGCAGTATTTCCTGTCATGTGAGCCAAATTCTTCTCTCGTTTATACAAGTGTGAGTCTCCTGTTACTTCACTGGCCTCATTGGGATGACTCTGGATTTACGCAAGTGTTTCTGCGGGAGAATTGGGCCCATTATGTGGGCCTTTCATTCAGCAAAACAGGGGAGAAGAAAACATTTACAGATAGGACTGTGCCATAAAACCACAACACTTGGCAGGGCGCTGAAAGATGCGAGCAGAATCGGGAACTACTTTGAACTCAGCTGTTGACATTGTTCCTTTTCCATTTGCCAGCCTGATCCCAGCAAGGCACTTTACAGACACCTTGTTGCACACTGCATTTGTTGTGAAAATAACAAAACTCACCCTGAATTTTAATCACTTCTGTAACTATCGGAGGCCGAAGAGAACTGGTGTGTTCAGTTGCACTCTCAACAGTGTTTAATTGGAGGGAGTGTTGCACTGGAGCAAACTATACAGTTTCTGCAGAAATTTTCTCTCCCTCCTCTCCTCCCCCCCGCTCCTTTCCCTCTGCTGGATCAGATGTTTGGTCTGAGCCATCACTCTATGACGAAGTCTGTGTTCTCTTCTGGTGACAATGCTCTTTCTGCCATACTGGTCAGTGTTCTGTGAGAGACCTCGTTTAAAATATTCTGATATTTTAATCTGTGTGGCATAAAAGCAATGGGGAACAAGAGAAGTCCAAGGATAATCAGGATTGTGTTGAGGCCTGATTAAACTGGAGGTTCCCCTCTTCCTCAGCCTGAGAGTCTCTAAGTGACATTGAGAGCGTTGTCAAGGTTTTGTGCTAAAAATTGCAACAGGAAGTAAGCCGTCCATCTCTCTCATCTTTTAATTATAAGCAGTGTCTCTCGCTGAGGCACTGCCAATGGGTTTGCTTTACGTTTTACATCACTGTAGCTCTCCCCAGAAATCTCCTTGAAATTGCACCTTGGCTGAGCCTGTTTTAATCTTTTTGTGCAGCAAATAACTGTTTAATCTGGATGGGATAGAAACAAATTGCCTTGGCTTGCGTAATGTCAGGCAAGATTTAAACCCAAGTGGTTTCTATTAAATGGGAAGAGCCAAATCTTTCCCTCCTACCTATTCTTACCCCCAGCTTAGCAACAAAATAGCAGCTAGTCAGCTTCTTTTGAAGTGCGGTGTTGAAAATTAGAGGCATTTCTGTGCAGTGTTACTTGGCTGTGGGTTGCTTGGTAATAGGACATGATGGTGCATTTCCTGACTTCTAGTAATACTAAGTCAAACCAGAGAGATGTCTCAGTGAATTGCTAGTTCCTTTTTTAATATTAAGGCTGATGTTCATGGAAAATTTTAAGTAACGGCGCATCCTGTTTTGCTAGCTTTCTGTCTTGGTTATGGCAGCTGTATAATTCAGTAGGGCTCTCTCGGCTAGCCTAACTGAAGAATTGTAATTCACTAGTCGTTTGGGAATGGGTTGCCATAAAAACAAAGGTGATCCCAATGAAACTAAGATCACATTGAAAACCAAAGCCTGCATCACCTGTTAAATTACACAGTAGCTAGAGCATAGCTGAAAGGAACCAGCCACAAACTATATAATAATTGTAACCCTCTCGTTTGCGGATGTGCAAATCAAAGTAGCATTTCTGCCTCAACTAAAACTCAAAGAAATGGAAGACCTCTTCCTGAAGGGTCCCCAGACATTCCTTGCCGGTCATTCCAGCATCGCAGTCCCTTCTTCTACGTTTGTCTAAGTCTCCTTGACCAAAGTTGTCCAACAGAAGGGCCAGCACCAATCTGGTACCAGCCCATCTCAGCAGTCAGCAGCTTAGTCCTCTGTTGTTTATACCCTTTGTGCATGGGGGAGGTTAACTGGCATTTTTGCTTGATGGACAAAAACAGTCGTTCTACTGTTCTCCAATGGAAGAGCAGAATTCTAAGCCCAGAAGTTCCAGGCAGGATTTCACCTTCCTCCAGAACTTCATAGCCAAGAGGCCATCGATAGTCTTGCCCCCGCTACCCAAGGTTTGCGTAGGCTTGGCCTGCTGGGTCGAAACCTCTCTACGTTGGGTCCATCTGGTATTTCTCCTATAGCTGCCTTAATGGTTGGAACCAGCACAGCTCTGCCTTTCTCTTTCGGGAACGGGAAAGTGGGATGAACGACAGCGATTTGGATCGGGGACAAATGAGCAGCATTCCCCTCAGGGTGCTCTCCTGTGAAATAGTTCCCTTCTGTCACTACATTGTCCAGTGGCACCTTGTGTTCCCAGTAGAGTTAAACTCATCATGCATCTCTCACTGCAGTCCGCAGTCTGTGCCAGCTCGCTGGGAACAGTCACATCAGTGCCTTGCCTTAAGACACAGGGAGACCCACAGCCTGCTGCAGATCAGCCTGCACCAGATTACTGACCTCTTCAGAAATTGCAGGGAATCACAGTGGTGTACAGGACTCAGCCTGAAAGACATTTCTGCTCTCCTGTATGTGGCATTTCTTGGTCTTTATCCCTTGGGGAAAAGTCCTGGCATGTCTGTTAGGAGCACTCAGCAGTGTCCACCCTACCCATTTCACCATCCTGGAGAGGTCAGTCGTAGGTGGTAAGTGTGTGACTTTCTGACACTCACACTTACTGTATGGCTTGGTTTATGTGGCTTGGTACATGTACTTGGTTCTCCAGGCAGAGCCTGAGTTAAGCATTCTTTGCTGTGCCTCTCCAATGGCAGCGCTGGGAATTCTTTCTGTCTGAGGTATCTATCCAGCTCCCATCACCATTGTATTTGAACACCTCACAGTCTGTAATGCATTTATCTTCACAATGTCCCCTGGAGGCAGGGAAATGCCATTATCCCACTCTATCAATTAGGAACTCAGACACAGAAAGATGAAGTGACTTGCCCAAGGTCAGACAGGAAGTCTGTAGCAGGACAGGGACTTGAATCCTGGTCTCCCAAGTTGCAGGAGGATGCCGTCGTCTCTGAAAGCAAAATGTGCATGAAGCTTTCCCATTAGTCATTTATTCCTGTGCTCTTGTAGCATCCAGAGCTTGTGTCAATTGCTAGCTTTGTGGTTGTGACTGTTAAGCTGAAAAGCCTGAGTCCCTAAGACTTTTCTGTGGGTTTGGGAAAAGGAGAATGTTATGAAAGGAGTGAGCCACTCAGCATGGATGTCACCTTGAGGTTCAGTTCGGTTTTGGCATGATCACTCGGTATGACTAGGGAGTGTCTCAGGTTGCCACTGAGCACTGTTCTTCCATTTCTATTTTCTTATGTCAGCTTCCTGTGTCTTGTTTTTAGAGGCTATGGCTCCCCCAGGTCTCGCTGAGAAACAGCTCATTTGGAAAGTTCATTTCACCCTCGGAACACTAGACACTTAACAGTGTAGGGGACCAAACACACCACTGGGTCAGAAACAGCTGATGGGTTTGGACATGAGCTTTTAAAATGGTGTAACTATGAAATTAAGGGACTTCTGGAGTGGCCAACAGAGGGGATAGTGATTGACCGTATGCTGTTGATACTGAAGGAAGGAGGAATTGGTTTGGTTGCTGTGTGCCTCAGCACAGAGGATGTTTGAGGTTGCAGTTGTGAAATCATGCACTCTGGAACGGAAGAAAGAAACTGCCGTTGCCTTTTTGTAGGGTGCAAGCTGCTTTATGTAACTGGTTTTCTTTTAACAACGAGTAAGTGAAATTGCTCAGGATCGATGGGCCTGACCTAGCTGTAAGGGAGGGACATCTCTCCGTGTCCGCCTGCGCAGTGTGAATCCCAGCTCCGTGCAGTGCAGGGCAGTAGTCTAGGAAGGTTAGATTATCTAAATATCAAAACTCTAGGTAGATTGCTAGCGTGTGGCCTTCCATCTTCTTCTCCTCTTGGACGGTGCGGATAGAGCTATTGGTGCATTGCTCACAACGATTCCAGGGCTCGTGCCGCTCGTGGTTCAGTGTCAGCGTCTGACTAACGTTCCCCTGTCTTCCCCCCCACCCCTCATACAGTATCTTGATAAGATGAAGACCCTCACATATGCCATTTTAACTTTCCTTCTAAGAGGAGTGTGTGCTTGCGTGCCTGCTTGCCTTTAGATGAGGTTAGGAGGATTTTCCTCTCATTAAGCTATAGTGTAGCTTTATAATAACCAGCGATGGACAAACTCTCTGTCTGCAGGTTTCATAATGGCCAGAGGAAATGAGGCACCCAATTCCCATAGATATTTCAATGAGAACTGGGTGCCTGACTCTCATTGGCTATTTTGAAATTCCCAGTTCTGGCTGCTTCAAACCCCCTCAAACTGGACCCCTCACTTGTGAAACGTGGAACGCGCTTTTGGACCCTGTAGAAACGATTCACTTGATTCCCATTTTGCTTAGGAGTGAGATGGGGGGAGATTTTCTGGTGGAAAGTCAGTGCTGCACTGGTACTGTATGTAGGGCGCTTGAGCTTTTGTGGGAGCTCTTCTGTTCCGTTCAGCTAGGAAGAAAAGCATGTGGTTCATTGGGGTGGATTAGTTTACGCTGCAGGGGGGAAGGGTTTGTGAATTCAGAGGAGCTTTAGCAAACTTGCAGAACAGAGTTTGAGATTTGCAAAGCTCCAGCCTTGACAGGGTTCACTCCTTTCCTGATAGTAACCGAAGAATGTTGCTGCTGAGAAGTGACCTAAGGAAGCGAACAATAGCTCATACTCTCCTGTTTGCCCTTCTGCAAGTACAGTGGCCGTGGTTTTCTTAACTGCAGCATATGTGGATATTTGTGCAGCCATACATTGGTTCATACAAAATCGGCTGTTGACTGGGGAGGGAGGGAGGGCAGAAGGAGGGCGTTGAGGTTGAATCACTTCCTTTATTTATTTTTTTTTAATGAGCCAAGTGAGTCTATTTTTAGATAGCAGCTATCCATGAGCTCTAGACACATGTAGAATAAAACACACACAATTTACAACACTGGCTTAGTCGCTGGGTTAACCAGTTAGCATCAGGAGTCTCATTGTCTGACTAGGATAATACTGACTGCTTCCGATGTTATTTGCTGTCACATCTTGAAGTCTGGGTTCTTCTCCCGTCCCCCACCTACACACCCATGCATCTTAGGCCATGTTTCGTTGTAACATCCTCCTGGCACCCTCCATGCGTCCCACCAGTTATGAGCAGCTCTGATTGCAGCCCTTGTTCTGTCTGCTCCGGTACTGTGTGCAAATGCTGCCACATGGGGTGCTTAAGAGAGAAACAGCCACCCCGTTTCCCATCCCTTCCCCCCTCCAAAGTGTCCAGATTCCACAAGCTCTCCAGTCCCCATTAAGAGATGTGAGCTCCCTCTCTCCGCTGTTTTTATGCAACAGTTAATTTGGGTGGGCTGTGTAGTGTTGCAGGGGGCTGCTGTTATTTCCCTGACTTGCTTCTGTTCAGAGTCCTGCAGGTTTGGTGCAGGGGCTGTAACTTGAACTACGTTATTTTCAGCATCGTGTCTCTGGAGGGATTGGTTACTTGACTGATGCAGTTGATTTCTATTGGGTAACGCTGGCTGCAGAGCAGCTGAAAGTCTATTCAGCATTCCAGTCAGGTCGGAGGGGTGTGTGTCTGGAATTCAGAGTTACTGAAGAAAGCTAGACCAGGATTGTGGAAATATTTCATTTCATTTCATTTCCTATGTGGGATGAAATTGGCTAGTTTATTCCAGTGTAAAGGAATTGTTGTGGGAAGAAAACACTGCTTACCTTAAAAACAAAATTTAAAAAAATTAATGTGTATAAAAAAGCATTGAATTTTGCTATAATCCTGACCAAAGCTAGGAGAAGAGACTTGACAGCAGATGGCACTGGCTGGATACAGAATTAAAAGGTGACATGGAGTTCTCTCCCAAAAAAGTATGAAATGCAACAGAATTGTGCTTCCCTCTTATGAGCCCAGTGGAGGGATTTGAAGCAAGTGGGATAATGCAGGATAAACATATCAGCAGATGTGATTTCCTTAGTGCATTTTATTAAATTTCATTTCAAGTTATTTGAAGGGCAAGTTGAAGGGTGACTTATATGGTCTGGCTCTGCGCTGGCTGCCTAGAAACCTATGAAGGAGAAGGTATTTGTTTCATGCCTTCAGCCCCGCATAAATTGTGGATGTTTCATTGTTTTCACGTGTGGCTTCCTCCCTTCATTTTCTACCCCTGCTGTACTGATGCAATGGGCCTGCTTGCCCAGCCTTAAGGAGCCTCTGTCTCCACGCTTTGCCGTGTGGCTTCCCTCCAGAGCGAGTGATTGTTGGTGAGGTGTTGCTGTTTCTTTGCATGAGGTAGAGGATATTGGTCTGAGCGCTTTGGTTTCACTGGCAGGGAGGGGGAATGATGGTGAACTTCTCAGGTTGCCTGTTGACTAGTTGTAGCTGGATTCTCATTGCACTGTGTGCATTTGTTTGTGATATTCTCTTTCACTGACCCACCTGTCCCACCTGGAGAGGGAGAGCAGGGACACGGAGGGAGGAGGTAATGGACCAAGCAACATCTCCTTACTCTGTTCTTCCCCCCCGGCACTCTAGGGGGTAGAGCATAGTTTGTTCTTCAGTGACCTATTTTACAACATGCTCATTTGGGTAGAGAATGTGTTTTACTACCTTCCTGCCCACCATGCTTTGGGTAGAACTTGCTTGGCAGTTCTCCAGTGGTATTTTTGTTGTTCTGTTTTTAATGCTAATTTTGTGTAGTTGGAGAAAGCCATAACGGTATGAAGGACTCGTTGCAAGAGAAGTGGACTAGAATCACGGAGCAACCAGACTACACGTACACACATGCGCTCTTGCTACCGACCATCGCGTCTGAGGGTTTATCTTTACATACAGGATTGCTCTTGTTGGCATATTTAATCCACCTCCTTGAGAGGCAGTAGCTGTGTCAATGGGAGAAGCCCTTTGTCTGTGCAGGGGGTTAGGTCAGTATCAGAGGTGAAAGTAAGCTGGTACGCCCTGGTACGGCATATTGGCAAGAGCCGGTGTGCCGTACTGAGGCGGATCGGCTTCCCCTGGCAGCAATTTAAAGAGACAGGGGCTCCCAGCAGTGGCAGTGGGGATCCAGTTGCAATTTAAAGGATCTGGGGCTGTGGCAGCCGCTACCACCCCAGTCCTTAAAATAGCTGCTGGAGCCCCACCGCCGCCTCCCCAGTGCTCCAGCAGCAGGGCTCCAGGGATGTTTTAAAGGGTCCGGGGCTCCAGCAGCCGCTACCGCCCTGGGCCCTTCAAATCATCCCCAGAGCCTGCCGGAGCCCTGGAGTAGCGGTGGCGGGGCTCAGGCAGTGATTTAAAGGGCCAGGGGCTCGGCTGCTGCTACCACCCTGGCCCTTAAAATAGCCGCTGGAGAACCGGAAGCAGCGCAGGTGAGGGATGTGCTGGCTGTGGCTTCCCGCCACCCCCATTGGCCTGGGACAGTGAACTGCGGCCAGTGGGAGCCGTGGTCGGCCAAATCTGCTGATGCGGCAGGTAAACAAACTGGCCTGAACCCGCCAGGGTGTTTACCCTGGCGAGCCACGTGCCAGAGGTTGCCGACCCCTGCTGTACAGATACAGGGCTGTGCGATGGACCTGGCCTCAGGCTGCTCTAGCTGTAGCCAAAGGAAATAAGTTTTAAAAGACAAAGGCAAAAGAAACCAAATACCATGTTTTTCTGCCCCCCAAAATTGCTCATGACCAAGACATCCATTGTACAGGCTGGGGGTGGGAGGTGGGTAATGGCACATGGTTACAAGGGCAGAGAGGACCCAAAGCCTTTGACCTGGCAGATATTTACATATGTGCCTACAGCCTTGTCTGCATACACACTTGTCCCAGTGTAATTAAACCGGTTTATTTAAACCAGTGCAAACCGCGCTGTGGATACTCCCAATTTCAGTGTGAGTGGCTTATTCTAGTTTATCTTGAACTTCTTCCTGATCAACTTAAAATAGTTTAAACCATGCTTATTTAAGCATCCACACAGCCTTTCGCACTGGTTTCATTAAACCAGTTTAAAATTACACCTTAAATTACAATGGTGCAACTCAGTGTGTGGGGAAAATCTAGTAGATGAGTCTTTGCAGGGCCATAAAATGCCTTTTCTTTAAAAACCTCAGGTTTTCCTCTTCACATTTAGTGGGCTGACAAATCAGGTTAGCAGTTTGCAGATAAGCACGGTTCCTGCTAATGCTTTTATAATCCCATTTCTCCAATCACACAGAGTTTGCAGGAAAATCTGAAGTATTTTCTCTTCCGTCTAGCACGGAAACCCACGCACTCGAATCTCTTGCTAGAAAAACGTTTTTCATGTTTCAGGCATCAAACTTCATAGATCTTAGTAAAGGGAAAGTGTGAAAAAAACTCCGACGCAGAGCAGAGCTTTGCTAGCGCAACCTTCGCAGTAATCAGGACCCCAGTTGTCTGTCTCTCTCTCTCTCTCCCTCTCTCTCTGCCTACCTCCACGTGTGTGAGGGGTGGGGAATTTGAAGTGGGAGAGGGTGAATTTTTCAAGCACTAGCCCAGGGGTCAGCAGCCTTTCAGAAGTGGTGTGCCGAGTCTTCATTTATTCACTCTTGATTTAAGGTTTAAATGCAGAGCCCCCTGGACCGGTGGCCAGGACCCAGGCAGTGTGAGTGCCACTGAAAATCAGCCTTCAGCACATGTGCCATGGGTTGTCTACCCCTGCACTAGCCCAACTCCTTGTGGAACTGCTCTGTTTCTGTTTCATCTGCTGCCCTCTGGCTGTCACACTGTTTCAGTGCCGCTGTTGAGCATCCAGGGTACCATCTCCATTCTGTAGGAGCTATTCTACAGGCCCCATCTGTATTCTTCCCCCGGCCCCGGCACGTTGTCTTAACTTCCCCTCTGTGAGATGTAGAGATGGCCCATTTATCATTTGTTTGTATGGTTGACTTTTGAAGAGTCATTTCTGTGTTTATGGTGGAGTCTGGCATCTGTTGATTTGAACTGGCATTTAACGACTTTGAAACAATACGGGAACAGAGCAGTACAGTGCAATGCTCAGTTACTCGTACGTAGAGACCTCCACACAAGGACAGCGTATTAGGCTGTTTCCTTGACTGTAAACTAACCACACAGCTGAGAACTTAGCCTTTGAATGGTGTCATTCTGCAGTTCAGTTTCTTTGAGTTTGGCGTTGGCATTCTTGTGTGTAGCAGGGTGATTACCCCCCTCCTGCCCTGAAGGGCTTAAAACAGCCCTGGGAGAAGGTTGTGGCTGGGAGCTGCTAAGCTGGGCTGATTGGGAAGTGGCTGCAGCTGGGCCACGCCCCAATCAGGCCACAGCTGGCCTGTATAAAGAGGCTGGGAGCCAGGCTCTCTCTCTCTCTCTCTCTCTCTCTCTCTCTGTGTGTGTGTTTGGAGAGAGATGGGCCTGGCTGCAAGGAGCTAGAGACAGGGTACCTAAGTGGAACAGAGCTGGGGAAAGGCTGAGAAGCTGGGGAGCTCCAGCCTGGAAAGCCCCAGGCTGTGGCCTAGCAGAAGGCTAACAGGTACTGGGGGTTGCAGAGGGCAGCCCAGGGGTAGGCCAAGGCAGCAGGTCCAAACCCAACCTTGCCAGTGATGAGTGGCTGACACTGCAGTCTGCCCCAGGGCGTGGGGGCCAGACACTGACTGGCAGTAGCTGTATACTGAGGGGAGGTGAGGGTTCCCCAGAGAGGGGAGACCCTAAGACTGGGGAGGTTACTGCCAGGGGGCAGCACTCCAGACAACAGGACACTGGGGTCAGGGGCCAGAGGACAGGTGGATCACCTGCCTGCAGATGGCACTCCAGAGCTGGAACAAGCTAATTCCTGGAAGTCACCTGCAGGAGGCACCTCAGGGGTGAGTCTGCTCTTCTGCACTGGGTATCTTGTGAAATTCTGACTGGCTAAAAAACAGGGAACCATAAGGGTGGAGCTTCAGACTCCGCCATAGTAGCTCCGACTATCCTTTGGAAGCAGGCTGTTATTTTTCATCCACAGATTTGCACTTGTCCTGATTCATGGAGATGCATGACGCTGTTGTCTGGGTTGCCTGATAGCGTGAAGTGTCTGCTCCAGGTGTGAGTTACAGGTCACAGATGATGATGATGAACTGCTTCGAGATGATTCCTGAGTTATGAACTCAGAGCCAGAGACTTCAAGAATCATATGGAGCGTGTTGCGGGAGGGGTTGAGATGGAGTTTGCTGCTCTAGTTTTGCTCACTTTCTGTGTTCTGTTCTATTCTATAAGTATTCTTATGCCGTGCCCATCACCATGGTATCTGAGAACCTCCAACAGTGCAGTAAGCAATGTGATCACACATCCATTCATGTGGTTTGTGTCTCATCCTCTCATGAGGGAGAGCTTGTGCACACTCTGTGCCGTTTGAGATGGGGCAGTTCTTACTGTACTATGTGTGTTAGGTGCTCAGCATGGCTTTGGGTGCTAGATAATTAACAAGAAAACATCTCGATTTAGCTTGTTCCACAGATGACCTAATGACAAAGCCACCAAGTTCCAGCAGCTTCTTCAGTTGTCACTTGGTTATGCTTATTTTTTGTGCAACTAATAATGCACAGTCCTGCTAAAGACGAAAGAAATGTGCATGTACATAGGTGTGCTTCAAGCAAGGTATAAGATCCAAAGTCAGTAACAGAGCGTCTAGGCAAATTTAGGCTGTAATTTTGTTGAAAGCTGCCTGAAGGAATGAGCAACCACCTCCCCCTGACTTTCAGTAGGAGTTGGGCTATAGAAAACCCCAGCATTAAACTATAAATACAAACCTGTTCTTCCTTTATCAATATTCTAGTGTCTTGGGCACTTGGACATTTACGTAGTTTGACCTTGACGTATCTAAAGCATCCATGTTTATATATCATTTCCTGAGTTCTGGCATAGTTCTGAAGAGAAGGGATCTACCTAGACTTTCTTGAGATCTGTCTACACAAGGAAAACTTGACAACATTTTCCCACTGTTGCTGATGTCTGTTCTCTCTGCCAGTGACAACATCAGGGCAGTCCTAGTGCAGATGGGATCATAGCTGCCGTTGGCATGTCATCTAACTGTTAAGTGCAATTTCAACCCATGTACCCCTCTACTTCGATATAACGCTGTCCTCGGGATCCAAAAAATCTTACCACGTTATAGGTGAAACTGCGTTATATCGAACTTGCTTTGATCCGCCAGAGCGTGCAGCCGTCTCCCCACCACCACCCCCCGGAGCACTGCTTTACTGCATTATTTCTGAATTCTTGTTATATCGGATGACGTTCTATTGAGGTAGAGGTGTACTTAAAATGCTTCTGCCACTTGAAATAGTGGTCACCCTGTCTCAAAAAGGATATAGAAGAAATAGGAGGCACTGACAGTTAATGAGAGTGATGAGCGGGTGGAAAGGTTTCCATATGAAGAGAGATCAATACAGTTGAGATTCATCAGTTTAGAGAGGAGATAAGCAAGGGGGGAAATGACAAGATAGGGATATACAAATGAAACATTGGATACCTCTAATTAGCCTTTCTTGTAATGGAAAACAAGGGGACATTCAGTGAAATCGAGCAGCAGAAAATTTAAAACCAATAAAAGGAAATACTCCTCTTCACAATTCATAATTAACCTATGGATCTCATTGCCACAATATGTCATTGATGTGTTTGCTGAGTAGCATTCAGAAGAAGTTTGACGTGTACGTGGATAATGAGAACAAACTCAGCAGGATTTTTAAAATAATGCAATTTATGTGAAAAGGATGTAACCTCTCCTGACTCAGGACATAACCCCACCCCTCGGCTGAGTGGGGCTCAGGATGAGATGTTCCCATTGGGAGGTTATTCCTTAATTGTCTTCCATTCTGCAGCATCTAGTACTGGCAATGCAAACCACTGCCATAGGTCCAAACTTTTTTGTACTGGTGACCCCTTTCACATAGTATGTCTCTGAGTGCGACCCCCCCCCTTATAAATGAAAAACAATTTTTTATATATTTAACACCATTATAAATGCTGGAGGCAAAGCAAGGTTTGGGGTGGAGGTTGGCAACTCCCAACCCCCCCATGTAACTTTGCAGCCCCCCAAGGGGTCCCAACTCCCAGTTTGAGAACCCTTGACCTATGGTCTCATGACCATCCGTATTATTCCCAGAGGTTGTGATCTGCCCGATAGCTCATGGTGAATTAGTGGTAGAGGCAGGATTAGAACCCAGGGTCCTGAACCCCATATCAGCTCCAACCAGTGGGAATATTCCCTGCTCACTAAAAGAAAGTAATGAGAGGAAACACAAAAAATCTTGTACTTTTAAAAATTCAGTTTATTCTGGTTGTAACTTTTTTTATTCTATATCTTTTTAGAAGGTAAAAAAGAAAACTGAGCTTGAAGACCGAGGTTGGCTCAATGTATCCAGAATCTACCACTGACTCCCCTGCTCGACTCTCGCTAAGACAGACTGGCTCTCCAGGGATGATTTACAGGTGAGCCTTTCAACCGAGTGTATAGCTTCCCTGACCACCCTCTACACAAAGCTGTTTTTGTTACCGGGAACACACTTTTTGCAGTTTTTGAAAATAGGGTAAACCAGTTGTCATGACCTCTGAGGCAGCCACTGTTCTATCCTAAAATCCAAACCTTGATTTTTTGAAGGTATGTACAGCAGTTACTTCCATAATGGTGCAGACACTTGATAGCATAAACAATATTCAAGCTTCCTTCTGAGCTTTGGTGCCTGTTATTTTAAGGAATGGGTCACTCTTCAATTTCTTTTCAAATCTATTCCATTTAAGGGCTTAACAGTATGTTTCCTGTATTTCCCTTTATTTGTTTTAACATTGAATGACATTCTGTTGAATCAGGTGAGCCAGAATCCGCTTGTATGGGCCTTGAATAGATTTTGTGCCCATGATTTTTACTCCCACTTGGTGGCATTGTTGTCAAGCTTTCACAGAGCTTGTCAGCTCCTCCTAGTGAAGAGAAACTGTGGAGACAAACCTTATAGAGACTTTGGTGGAGATGAACTGTACAGGGTCGCAAGAGCACAAAGATCATTGCAAGATGAATGGAGACTGAGCTTTGTTTCTGGCACTTCCTAGTTGTTAATGTGATTTGTGGAATATTTCTTCTCTCTTTCCCTTGCTGTCGGAAGTGCTCGATATGGGAGTCCCAAACGACAGCTCCAGTTCTACAGGTAACAGAGTCTGTTATTTTTTATAAAAAATGGAACTGAAAAGTAGTGACAGGTGTAATTAGGGAAGGGCGCGTTTCAGAAGGGGTCTAAACCTGTCAGACATGGGTATAATGTTATGTATCATCAAACTCAGCAAGTGTTGGCTCTGGCAGCCTGAAGGGAATTGTTACCTGCACAAAATTCTCTATCACTTGTGCACTGTAGGGCACCCACCTCTACCTAGTTCCTAGGGCTGAATAATAGACAATCAGGATTGGAAGGGACCTCAGGAGGTCATCTAGTCCAACCCCCTGCTCAAAGCAGGACTAATCCCCAACTCAATCCCCAAATGGCCCCCTCAAGGTTTGAACTCACAACCCTGGGTTTAGCAGGCCAATGCTCAAATCACTGAGCTCTCCCTCCCTCAAGGCAAAACCCTCTTGATTTAGGCATCCTTACCCTGTTCCTTGGGCTCAGGTGTAACCCTCTTAATTAAGCACTCTAGCTTTACCCCTCCACGTGTTCTGCTCCTCTGGACTCAGAGCAAACTCCCATTCCCTCTGAACTCAGAGCTTAATCTTTTGTGGGTTTGCAGGGTCTTTTACCAGTGAAAGAGCCTTACACAGTAATATCCTACTTAACCTCTATTTATTAACAATCACCCAAACAGAATGCACGTGCTACACATACAATGCTCACGACTCCCAATAAAACAGATGAACTCTTCTTGATGGCCCGTCAGGAACGGGTCATCTGGGGGACTCCAGTTTCTGCAGAGTGTCATTGGCAGGGTGTTGAGGTCTGGCACCTCTGTCCTGAAGTTGGTTCCCAGTTTGTATAGTGAAACTTGACTCCTGCTTAGTTGTCCCTTAGCCAATCATTTTACTAAAATTTTACTAACCAATCCTAACATATTGTAACACAATTCTCTAACCAATCATCTCCCACTGCCTGAATTTACACCTAGCAAAATTAATTGTGTAACAGACAGAAACGATCGAAGAACCAGACAGAGATCATACAGACAAACGATAGGGAAGTGGGGACCATAAAGATAAAACCGTAAAAAAAGGAGGATTTCAGAACCACAACTAGTGATAAGTGATTTCTTGCCAGACAGATGCTGTCAAACTAAGTTTTCTTTAGCCATCTTAAGATCTGTTTGTTTATCTGGTGATAGTGGGTGCCATTAGGATGGGTCTCCTTCTTAACAGGCTGATGTTATGTTGTTTTAATGCAATTTAGATGGAATGTGAGGATGTGATTTCCTGCTTCTTAGCTAATGGCTGCTGCTCTCTTAATGTGGTGGCAGACAAAAGCCTTAGGCCTGACCATATGGCTATAAGAAAAAGCCTTATCCTTACAGAATGGAAGAGTATAGAAGATCAGCTCTGCAATTCAAATTCAGCCAGCTCCTCGCCTGGCCCTAGTTTTCATGCTTATGCTGCAGAAGTAGCAAAGAATCCTATGGCACCTTATAGACTAACAGACGTTTTGGAGCATGAGCTTTCGTGGGTGAATACCCACTTCATCAGATGCATGTAGTGGAAATTTTCCAGGGGTAGGGGTGTGTGTGTGTGTGCAAACAAATTAGAGATAACGAGGTTATGTAATATACGCCATCATATGCCAGCAATGTCCCTCTGCTATGTACGTTGGCCAAACTGGACAGTCTCTACGGAAAAGGATAAATGGACACAAATCAGATATTAGGAATGGCAATATACAAAAACCTGTAGGAGAACACTTCAACCTCCCTGGCTACACTATAGCAGACCTTAAGGTGGCCATCCTGCAGCAAAAAAACTTCAGGACCAGACTTCAAAGAGAAACTGCTGCGCTTCAGTACATCTGCAAATTTGACACCATCGGGTCAGGATTAAACAAAGACTGTGAATGGCTTGCCAACTACAAAACCAGTTTCTCCTCCCTTGGTTTTCACACCTCAACTGCTAGAACAGGGCCTCACTCTCCCTGACAGAACTAACCTCGTTATCTCTAGCTTGCTTGCATATATATACCTGCCCCTGGAAATTTCCACTACATACATCTGACGAAGTGGGTATTCACCCATGAAAGCTCATGCTCCAAAACGTCTGTTAGTCTATAAGGTGCCACAGGATTCTTTGCTGCTTTTACAGATCCAGACTAACACGGCTACCCCTCTGATGCAGAAGTAGGTATCCTGTTCGACTTGTGAAAATTAATCTGTACAGATTATCTGAACTATCATCTAAATTACTGAGATGGCTGCATTTAATTTAATCATAGGCAAAATAAGTGTGTGTGTGTGTACAATTTGTATACAATAATTTAGCAAAGTGTGAAGTGTTTTCGATGGCAGTGTGTTGGAAGTCCGGAGAATTGCCAGATCAGAAATGGCAATACTCAAAATAAAAAACCCAGGACAGTCTAATGTACAAACTCGGTTACAACTACATCCCGTCCTTGTCGAGAGAGAAAGAGAGACTTACCCTGTTACACTGGCCAGAAGGGACAGTACCATCTTACATTTATTGGCTAAGATTAGTGATTTGTGGTGCCTCCGTTTTTGGGTGCCCAGCCTGAGACCCCTTAAAGGGGCCCAAGTCTCTGACATGGGAGCTCAGCTCTTTCTGCAAATCAGGCTCCTTTACGGTATTACTACTTGGATATGTAAAAATGGAGTTGTCCAAATTGGTGAGTCACTTCTGAAAACCTTGGCCTGCAGAGCCAGAGGTAGAACGAAAGGCTGCAAGTCTGTGGCACATAAAGAATTTGTCACTTCTCTGATGTGTGAGAAGAGGGTTGGGGATAATTAGGAGCCTGGTGGGGAGCTCTGTAGCCAAACTGTTAGTCTGTGCTGTGTTGATCATGCAATGAAATGTATGTTTACATTGACTCAGCTGTTCAAGGGAGCCTGGAATCTGGGTGTAGCGGAGTGCAGCAGTGACTCTTTCAGCTAAGATAATGGGGCAGTCTCCATTCTGGCACTCGGCACCCATCTACTGCATACTAAGGAGACCATATTTTCAAAATCAGAAATGGGGATACTTGTATTCTGACATCTTCGGGTCAAAAATAGTTGTACAGAATACAAGAGTGTGGTAGTGTCAATATTCCTGTCTTTTGACTCAACTACAACACACGCATATTTCTCAGGGTGAGGCTGCTATGCAACTGTGAGAATGTGTTGGCAAAACCCAAACCTATTTGTTTTTCCCCAGAGTTCCACTGGGCTCTTGTTCAGGCTCTGTTAATATGGGTATGTGCATTAAGAGAAACACCATTACCTTGGGTCTAAGACGAAATAATTTTTCTTCATCCTTTTACTGTCTAAAATCGAAGGAACCACTTACCCCTTACAAACACCGTGTTAATGGAGTGCTGGAAACGATTTGAACATTGCTGGAGGCTTAAGTTAATGATGTAACAATACAGCAAATACCCAAACCAATCACTGATCCAGACACAAGTGTGGATGATAAGGAAGTATGAGGCGGCTTTTGGCACTCTAGCGCAAATCTGCACACTTCTTTGTTAATTGATGTTCTCTGCTCATACCTACATAAAGCCACACGAATGAAACAGAATAAGTATTGAAAGAGAAGGGGGATGGGGCAAGAGAGGGGTATGGTAAGTTTGTAAAAGAGGGAGAAGTGTCTTAAACCACTGGTGGAGTCATAGTTTTCATGATGTTCCTGTTTTTGCAGCATTAACACTGTCATAACATTTTGTCCTCATGCATTCCTAGATATGTAGCTAGTGATCACTCAGCTACCCTGACTCTACAACAATATGCAAAGCAATGATTAAATAGCTAATTCAAACAAAACCTCTAATCACTAATGCTGCACAAATAATGCAATACTTTTCTGTGAATATATATTACCTTGAGCAATCAACAGATGGTTTGTGGAAACCTGGGGAATTCTAGGCATGGAAGAAATTGAAAGAATAATTCAGATGAGTTGTTTGGCACGTGGCCAACATTAGTAATGGCCACTTATTAGTACCACTGAAAAGAGAGGATAGATTAAAAAGTTAAAACCCCTCATGCACTTTTCTCCTTAATAGGCTCTCATGGACGTCCACTTGTTTTGCTTGTCGTATTCTCTCTTTTTGGCTGTGATTCTGCACCACAGACTTCAAAGGATGATTTACCATCGACGTCGGAGGGAGCAAGATCAGTTCTATTGCCCCTTCCCCTCCCTCCCCCGATCCTGCAAATGCTTCCTAACCTGTTTAAGTATGGGACCAGACCCTTAAGGATCAGTGGGACTGTGCCTGGCCTTGAAGCTAGATGTGAGCATGTTTGCAGAGTCAAAGCTTTATAAATGTTCTTTCTCTTTATTTTAGTAGTGTGTTTGGTGACTTTATGTTCGCCATTTAGCAGTGACCCGTGTTCCTGAACATACCGTAATGTAAGGCTATGCTCAAAGCAGGCAGTTCCAAAGACAAGGTAATGCCTCTTGGTAACTTGGTAGAAATCTATTATTATTTTCACTTTCTAGTAACCTATAAGCACTGAACAGACCTGGGCCCAGCGTAGGTTACTTTTGGCCATGTAACTAGCCATTCACAGTGCTCCATGAGAGCACCACAGGCCTGATCCACGGCCCAGTTCAAGTCCTTTTATGCCACCACAGCAGTCCAAAAGGGCTGGGAAGTGTAACTGGCCAGCTAATGGTTCCCCTGGTGAGGTAGGATCTCTGGATGGCACAGGTCCGGTGTAGAGTGCCCTATGCCATGCTGTACAGCTGTGGGTAGCAAGTGCATTGGGGGGCGCTGGCATCCCTCTGGCAATCCGCAGCTACTCTAATGGCTGCTTGGGGATGACTGTGGCAGGTGGGAGTCAGCTGGAACAGCCACAGGATCAAGGTTGTCCAAGTGCCCCCTCAACCCCCATCCTCTGGTGCTGGGCTGAGCATGGTTTAGTTAAACTTCAGTATTGGGCCCCATAACGTCTGCATTTCCTCCTGACTTTTGAGTCTGTAAAAGGTGACCCTAATGTTGAGATTTTTGTGTGATTCCCTCTTCTTCCCGCCGCCCCCCCCCCCCAAATCTCCTCTCTCTTGAGTTCACTGTGCACTTCTACAACCACTTGGTCAGAAAAAAAAGTAGTCAGCTCCACAGTGCAAATAACAGTTCAGAAACCTCACCTGCATAGCTCAGAGCTGTTGTGTATTTGTGATTCCACGGCCCCATTAAACAGTATTGGAATTCTGAACTTAGCAGAAATGTCACTGCTGTGTGCAGAACTGATTCTCCCATCAGTTCGCTCTTTCTCTAGTAATCTCGGAGGACTACTAACCTAGGGAGTCTCAATTTGTAGATTTTAGTTGTCTTTTTTTGGTTTACATCCAAACAGTCTTGTTCTTTCTTCTGTAAGAAGAGTGGGTTTTTTGGTTTTTTCTCATTTTTCCTGGGTGTGATTTAAAAGTGAGTACATAAATTTGGCTGTAGCTTTCCTGACAAACTTGCATCTGGGCTTAGACCAAGCATGGAAAACTTCTACCAATTAAGAGAACTTTTTTGGACATTATGAGAATATTAGAGGGTTATAAGGAAAGTCTCCACGGAACCTTTGCTTTCACAAATAGATATTAAAAGCTCTTGCTATCTGTGTATAATGTAACTGTTCTTAGTGTTTGTTTTCAAACCACACGTACTGGAGAAAAGTTTTTACTTTGAACTGTTTGTCATGCTGTCAGGAGTGGTCCATGACTGAGAGTTTCCCTGAAGTTGGCATTATCAAAAATAATTAGATTTCACCAACCCAGAAACAAATAGGAACGCCTGAAGCATGTGCCAGTCTTACCATGGTATCACAGACAGTCCGCTTGGGCATTCCAGTCTATCTTGGTACCCAGGCAAGCTGGACGTAGTGGTAAGTCCCTGAGTGCAAGGGACTGGACTAGATGACCTCTTGAGGTCCCTTCGAGTCTTGATTCTATAAATGGTCACTTACACCAAAAATCACAAAAGATTCTGGTTGCTCCCAGTCCCAAGAGACCAGTCACTTCCCCCAAGTCAATTTGTACCTGAGATCTCATGCCAAAGACAAGGCTTGTTGCCAATCCTGGAGTAAACTAACAAAAGGATTTTTTTAACTAGGAAAAAGAAATGAGAGAGTTATTCACAGGTTAAAACAGGCTATATATATATATACACAAAAATAAGTTAGTCTGTGGTTCCAAAAGGCGACAGCGACATTGTAATCTGTCCACTGAATGTCTTTAGTTGACCCTAGGGATCTCTGCTGTTTGGCTTCTCAGAAGGGCTGGAAGTAAGAAACAAAAGCAAAGAGATCAGTTTCTCCTTGTCAGCAATTTTTATTCCCCCTCCCCCTCCGAGCCCAGAATCCAAGCTGATGGGATGAGTTCATGCACAGGTCTCTCCTTCCTGGATGGAGTTAGCAATGCAGTCAACAAAGTCTGTCCTTTGCTTGCACTGTAAACCTCTGTAAATTGTGTAACTCGCCAAACAGGAAAAGAAGCATTGATTAAGGTAAAGTGCTCCTCTGCTACACAAGATGTGTAGCAAACAGTATACTTTTATACCCTGGGCTGTAGAGATTATAAATGAAATCAATACATGCAGCATCCTACCAGCGTTTCATAAAGTCTAAACACATTCTTATCAACTTAACATTTAATATCTGTTTGGATAGTGCTAACGCGCAGGTGAGCCAGACTGGTTTCCAGCTCTGCATTTGTCAGTGTTCAGTGAGGCCCGGGGCCTTGGCATGAGCTGACACCTGGTCTGCCAGTGTCGCGCTGTTCAGCTGTGGATCCTGATTCCCTGTTGCATTGGTTTGATACCAGTATAACTCCACTAGCTGCAAGGGAGTTACTCCAGCATGGCAGAGGGAACTGCACTTCAAGTTTGTTTATAGGCATTTCTGTAGCACGTACCACCACAATAGCTCATCATTGTAACTATGGCTTGTTAGAGGTGGAACCTATCATTGGGATGTGCCTGTCCACAGCGTCTGACAAGTATCTGCTTTATAAAAGAGTAAATGATGCCAGTATTCATAAACCAGCTGCACATCCACATGCTTTTAGAGAGGGAGAAGGGCATGAATAATTTAGCTTCTGTTTGCTAAGAGGAAAATACCCTAAGAGAGCTAATGGAGCTCCTGCTAAAAAAACTTGGCTCTGGAGTGGCTGTCTTAGTCACCAATTGCTTTTGACATTTAGTTTTGACACTCCCATGATGGAAAAAAAACCCAGCAGTACTTTCTTTTATAGCTATCCGAGGAAACCCTAATAAGCTAGAACTTTTCTTTTAATGAGCAGGATTCCAAGAAACAGGGTGAGTTTGTGTTTTTCCTGAAGCTATCGGAACAGACAGGCAGAGTCCTTTTTCTTTTATGAAAGATATAGATAGATAGATATAATCTGACCTCTCTTAACATAGGAAGTGGGCTAGGAAATAATTTTTAAGATCTTGTATTTTTTGTTTTAAAGCAAGATGCCTGCTCCGTTGGTGGAGGCAGGAACTCTTTGTAGTTCAGTTGCTTTCTGTCTGTAGGAGAATGAGAAATAAATAAATCTCTTACAAGAGAAATAGATGCCAAAGCTACTGTGTGTCAGGCTGAAACTAGTCCTGTTTGTAAACTGGCTGTTCATTCCTTATAATTGGTGCTGCTGGCTCTTGAATGTTAGGGTTTTTTCCATTTTCAGTGATGTTACAATAGATTTTAGCATCTCTTCGGAGCTGGATATCTTGAAATATTCTCAGTTAGTGCAACTGTGCAAGTGAATTCCGTGTTTGTATGATTTGTTTATATTTTAGAGAAGGCAGTTCAGTTACCTCCAAACTGTTGACTCAAGCAAGTTCTTTGCTTATATTTTAAAGAATAAAACTGTTATCAGAAACCAGCTGCTAATTTGCTTACTTTAGACCATTGCCTCCACTCGTTCCGCCTTTCAAATGCATGATGCATTTTGGAACTTATGTTTTTTAATTGCTGTTCGTGTTCTAGAAAATACCATTATTTTTTGTTTGCTGAAATTCTAGAGTTGTGTTCTTTTGTTTTTGTGATGCATAAAAAATAGACTGGAAACAGATAATTCAACAGCCACTCATGCATTTTTATATTTTTAGTTCAGACTTCTGCAGGTTTTTATAATCCCAAACTGAGATTTTGTTCACGTCCATATTATGTTAAATATTGTTTTTATAAATGACTCTGGCCATGTATTGGTGATTAAAATGGCCTTTACTCTACTTTCGATGCTGAAGCTAAGTAATGTTAACCAAAAGGGTCAATACATAAAGGTTGATATGCCACGTTCAAGCCGTGCCTCTGTTCAGCTAGCCCTGCGCTCCTCAACCCAGGTCAGGTCCAGCTCCCGCTGATCTCAGTCTGTCTGTTTAATTGCAACTGGATAGGACCCTAAAAAACTAATGTGCAGTATATTAGGTTTGCCTCTAATTTTTATTAAGTCATCAATCAGCAAACAGTACAAGAAATGGAGCTGGGAGAGCTGCCTGCATATGGGGTACAGTGTGCTCCTTTCTTGTCACAGATCTAAACTTAGTTCTAGCTCCTAAAAAGCACTACTTTGGGTTCTAGCAGAAGAATTAATGGCTGAAAATATAGAGCACTGAAGCTTCCAAAAAGATGCCAAACAAATGATCAAGGGCACGTTTTTGCCTGGTAAGAGCTACTAGCATTTGTCAAGATTAAAATTGTTAGCCCTGAAAAAGTTGTGGTGTTCTCCAGTTGTTTGTGTTCAACTTTGTGTGTTGTCCATATTTAACCCTGTTAACCTTTCATTCTTTGTCCCTGGAGGAAATGTGCTCTAAAAACAGCATAATTTTTTTGCTGTCTCTAGAATTATTATCCAGGAGAACTATAGGGTTTTGAGACCTTTGTCTTTTGTTGTAGGTAGTAGCATGTCAGTCCAAAGAATTCTTGTGAAGCTAGGTACACAGGTATATGTGCTAGCAGGCTTACTAATTTCTGCTTTTACTCTTTAAATATAGTCCTTCATTCTTCGTGTAGTCCAGCCCTTCCCTCCATACTTGGGTGAAATTCTCATTGATTGGATCAAACCCTTAGACATAAGATTGGTAGAACTTCTTGGGTGCTGCAGTGAAGCAGGAAATGGGAAAATCCTCATATCTGATGTGAAAAGAGTGGAAAATATGACTATCAAATGCAGAATATCCTAACCAGCACTTTTACTGGAAGACATGAGTGTTGCCAATGGCCAAAGCACTGCAAAACATAGTCCGGATAAGTGATCCTGTATTGCCAAGAGGATGGATTACTTTTTTCCGTTTCTAACTTCAATGATTTTATGAAGCTCTTTCTAAAACGTGAGTCCAGCTATTTAACTCCCCAAGTCACTGTGTGAAAATGTGGATTTTGATCACTACATTATTTTTCTAAAGCTGAGGATTTTAAAAAGATTTCTTGAAATAATGTTTGTTACAGGAATTCTTGGGGTTTTTCACATTAATTTCTGGCACGCTAATGGTTATTGATCCTTTTGAGGTTACATTTGGTTGGAAAAGCAATGCATCTTCTGTGCTCTTTTAGAGAAAATACCGCAAAATTTAGCTTGCATCTGACACTTATGAGTTTGTCTCAGTAAAAGCAATTACATAGTCATTATTGTTATCCTTATATCTTGTGTTTTGCTGAGAAACTAAGAACTAAACTATATCACTGCATCTAATGTACAACCGTGGTGTCAACATGCTGGTGCCACACAGGAAGAGAAAGTGCTGGCTGTCTGTTCGCTGGAAGAATTGTTGATGCTTCTACTGCTGTTAATGCTACCCATCTAACACCTCTTCGGAGACCTAGCACAGCTAGATTTCTGAACATGTCCTAACTTTGCATTTTCTGGTTCAACCCACAGACTCCAGGATTGCACTAGGTCCAGAAGTGAGCAGCAGCCCTGACCCCTGAAACAGAATCAGAGTTTTCCCCAGTACCTGCAGTGCAAAATTCTGGAGCTGTTGATTGGGATCTCTGACACCAAAATAAAAACTTGATCTGGGTCGAGATCACCTCAATTTTCATTCTTTAAAAACAATGAGAAACTGGAATTCCTCCTGCTAGGGTGAAAACTGGAAGGGCCCTAAAAGCAAATTGCATCAGCGTCCGTGTGCAGTTGTGATTAAGCATTATGTGCTTCCAAACTTACCTATGCTGCTATCGGCTTCCTTTGGTCAGGTATGAATGTCACCATCTTGTCCAGCACACAAACTATGACCCACAGGCACTGATAAAATACTAGGGCCAACATTTTCATGGGGGGAGCATCTTAGGATCTGAACACCTGGCCTGACTTCCAGTGACCCTGAGCATTGACTTCAACTGGCACCGTAGACTCCCTGCTTCTCTGAAAATCAAGGCACTTATTTATGTGCCTACTTATAGCCATAGAACTTAACTTCAGGCACCTGAAACACCGAATACAAAAAGCCCTGGGGAAACGTAATAAGCTCTCTCCCATCCTCAGTCTGCCTAGGAGCGCCCTGCACCCTGCTGTGGCGGAGGGGTTTGTGTGCTGTCTGTTGCTCTGCTGTGCATTCAGCAGGTTATTTTCAGCAGCCTGCATTGAATGGAAATTCGATGACATGGTCCTGTGCCGTGTATGCTGCTGCAGATAAAAATATTGGCTTGATGCATGGATTGCAGCAGCCTGCTGCATAGACATTGCATTTTCCTCTGAAGAGTGCAGCCAGCCAAGGGTCCTGGAATAGTTAGCTGAATCAAGAGGTGGGTATGCAAGCCATTGTCGCTGTGTTCCCCTCTTGGGGCAGGGGTCTAGCTGAGAGAGGGTGCTGTGTCCACTTTGAAGTGCAACTTTTATTGCCTAATAAGAGTGCTAACTTTTTCTGCATTCTGGGCGGTACAGACATGCATTTTGGCCTGACTATGACAGCCAGATCCTTATCCGGCATCAATCAGTGTGCTCCACTCATGGAGTTATGCCAATTGACACCAGCTTAAACTTCTGTTCTTTTGTTGCTCACTCAAATCCATGCAATGCCCAATAAAATGTCTTTTGTGGCATTTTCTGTGGAGCGTGTATTTAACCAGATACGAAGTGGCAAACCATATGTGGCCAAGCGCTCACAAACCAGCAACCAGCTAAAAAACCCAGGATCAATGATATAATCCAGAGGAGCCAAGGGAAATCTGAAGAACCACAAACTGCCAGATTTTGATCTACAAACTGGCACAAACTCTTAACGCAGGGAGTGCTTTGCTGTTTGGTACATTTCTAGTTTACCTGCCAGATTACTTTGGAATAACTATCTGTAATATCCATGTTATTGTTCTGCAACGAGAAAAGAGGCATCCAGTATGAAAACATCTGTAACATCAATCTGACACATCCGTGCTACAAGGTTTTTGTGAAAGTGACATCGTACCAACTCCAAACATATACTGAAGTTTAAGCAGTTGAAGAAATCTTTTTTTGTGATGAGAGAAATAAATGTGATAATCTACAACTTGTTTGCAAAAGTTTTAAGACAAATTAGGTAATGGTGAATCATCCAGCAAAGCTAAAAATGCTCTTGCTAAAGACTTCTGAGATCTCTGAACTTTCCAGCACGTTTGGAAAAATCCTTATATGAACGTAAAGACTATGCCTAGACAGTTATTAATTACACCTTCCACAGTGTGTGTGCATGCCCTGGCCAGTGTGCAAAAGAATGCAGTCTTTTTTACTGTCTGCCACAGCTATCATGACATCTTTCATTCTAATTAAGTTTTCAAAGTCACTGTTTTAAGGGAAAGTTTTTAGCTGTCCATGGCTTTTCTTCTGAAACATTTTGCAAATAATGCCCTGCAGCTTTTCTGTAGGCTCTGTCAGTGGAAATCCTAAATCTTCATTCTTAACCAGGAGACAGTTTAGGTGATTTCAAATACATGAGGAAGCGCCTAATGCAGATAAAGCTGACATCCCTTAGATTACAGATTGCAGGTCTTTTTTTGGCTTCAGATGAAGCATCTTGGTTTGATCTTCATTGTGTTCACACAGAATATCTGTCTCATGTACAGTACTGAGTAAGGAATTGATGTAACTTTTCCTAACTCACCACAGAGCGAAGGCCTCAGTGCCCAAGCCTGAAGGATTCATGACCTGACCCTGCTTCTGCTGAGGTCAAAGGAAAGACTCTCGCTGAGTTCACTGGAGGCTGATCACACCCCAGAAGAGCAACTCATTCTGTTGTTTAAAAAAAACAAAACAAAACAACCCAGTTGTTGCTTAGATAAAACCCCAAAGATTTCTAAATGCTGCCCCTATAATCCTTCAGAATCCATCGCAATGAGGGTTTCCTAAAGAGGCGTCGCTTCAGTGCATGCTGTCACAAACCCATATCTGTATTAATGCTTTACGTGCATTCAGCCAGTTTGTCACTGTGTGGCCAAAAGCCGCGTCAAGCCTTGCAACTGAACATTCCACCTCACTCTGCTTTTATTTCATGCTGCACTCTCTGTGTGGCTTGGTATTTATGTGGAAACCTCTTGTTTTGATTGATTTAAATTATTTTGGCAGTTTCAAAGTAACTCAGGCTTCTTTTTGACTTGCTAGTGATTTCAGTTTGCTCAGGTATGTGGATTAGCTCTAAGGATGAACTTCCTTCCAGCAAGCAGAACCTGACTTCTGTAAACATGTGCAAGGGTAGTGTCTATTGTGTGAGTGTAGGAGCGTTTACTAGAGGTGCTGACGTGTTTTTCTGGTTGAGCTGGAGAGGAAGAGTGTTTTGGTTTTGTGAGTTTGTGCCCTATACCGTCACTACTAGCTGATCGAGAGGGAATGATAGACACCTGCCTCCAGAAGGACACAGATCTTGTGTGTAGATTCAGTTAAGCATTTAACATCTGGAAAAATTTGCAGATTTCCAAATCAGGCAGCAGAATGCTGTCCATGACATACAGCGAAAGCCTGAGAAGCGTGGCCAGCCGGTACCACTCGGACTGGGGTCTCCACCAGGTTCGCCATACGGATGTGGTGGAGCTGCAGCGGCTGCGAGATGTCCGAGTGGCAGCACAGGCCAAAACCATGGAAGAGTTTCTCAAAATGCACGGGCTCTCGCTGGAGGATTGCACAGCTCACAAGACAGGCATGAGATATAGGTAAGAAATGAACTTCCTTCCTATCTTCTACATGGGTTTTAACGGACATGGAAAACCTGGGAAAAGCTACAGTTGGTGCATATTTCACTTCATTTGGGATGTAAACATACAGCAGCATGTCAAATATGCACGCAGGCTATGGAAGTAGTTTCTAGGTTATTGCGTATAAAACCCAATGTTTTCTTTAGCCCCTTGTGGCAAAGAAATTCCAACGAGGAGTTCACTGAAGCAGCTGCTGCTGTTTTAACTAAACCTAAATAAGCATCAGAGCCTTGTTATGACACGTTCTGGGAAATCTTTGTTTGGATAAAACAGGGACTGGCAAAGCCAGGGGTGCAAATAAGCCGTTAAAACGTGTGTATGTGTATGTGTGCTCCACTGCTGGTAGAACATCATCTTCTATTTTTTTAAGCTTGATACATGAAAACTGTTCACAGGTTTGTCCAAAATAGCAGTCGTGCGGGCTGGGGCAGCTAATGAATTTGTGCATCTGGTGTTTACACCCAGATGAGAAACTCAACGCACCACATGTACCAACAGAGCGTTTGGCCCACATTGTATAACTTTTTAATTTAAGCCACTTTTTGAGACCAAAATATGTGTTTTCTTGGAATGGGATAGACTCTTATACGCTGTTACATTTCCTGTCTGCCCTTTGGGATAGACCTAGGTCGTCGTAGTCTTCATGCGAGAAGAGCCCATTACTCAATTTCCATATTGGCATGTAGAATTCATAGATGTACAGAAACAGATTTCCATCTTAATCCATTTCCCATGGCAGGTGCAGGCTGTTCAGCAAGCATGTCCCCCTCCCTGTTCTGAGTCAGAGTATTTATCTCCCTCCTAAATCCACTAGTGGTCTTGCTGTCTCGCATGACGTAGCAGACTGTCCCAGGTGCCTCTCCAAGAGAAAGCAGCCTGTCCTAATAGCCACTCTAAACTTTTTCTCACGGCATCTTTCAGTTTAGGCCATGTGCAGTGTGCCCCTTTTAAGTGGAGCAGGTTATGTCCTTAACCTTTGATTCCTTGTATTAGGAATCACAGTGAGATTCTCCTTTTCTGCAGGCCTTCCATGCCATGAATCTACTGGCTGTTGATTCTCTGTATTCTCACTTCATTTTGACATGTGATGATGCTCATTCTACGATTGACAAATAATACCATTTCTCTGGCGATTCCAGCAGACGGCAGACGTTCACCAAGGGAAGCCTGGAAATGGGCTTGTGGGGGGTGTTGCTAATCAAAGGGGTATGGGTCAGATACTAAGTTCAGAGTGTCCTATGCATGGACCTTAGTGTTTCCAGCCAGCCTGGCGGGGTTGTGGTTCTCACACTAGCGCTCTAAATGTAGCTGGGTAGACAGTGCTTTGACGTTGCAGGCTGGGCTGTAACTCAGGCTCTGAAGCCAGGTCTGTCAACTGGGCTGTGTAGACAAATCCGTCGTCACAACTCCGCTATTCCACTAGACCTATTCTACTGGCAGGCAACAATCGTGGTGTGCTCCCCTCCCAGCTCACTCCCCACCCTGGCTGAGCTCCATCTGGAGCCTTCTTCATGCAGTCCTGATAAAGGACGTTTACTGCTGAGCTTAGAAGGATTCACAGTGTGAATTCTAGGGAAAAGAGATGGACACAATCAGCGGCCAAAAGCTTAATAACCGGTTCCCTACCAGGTCTTTGGCGGCATTTCAGCGGTGGGTCCTGCAGTGCCGCCAAAGACCTGGAGCGAGTGAAGGACCCGCCGCCAAAAACGGTGAGTACAAGCCCCATGTGGTGTTTTTGTTTTTGTTTTTTTTTAAAGTCATCCCTGCCGGGCCCCATCGAAACTGTTCGAATTGGGCCCCGCACTTCCTAAAGCCGGCCCTGCTTATTGGGGTTGCAAAATTGTATTGGGGGCCGGGTAGGGAAGGCTGTGCCTCCCAAAACAGCCTGTCATCCTGTCCCATCCGACCCCCACCCATGTCATGCCCCCGACTACCCCACCCAGAACCCGCAAGGGCTGCAGGCAACCCATCAACCCCCTCTGCTCCTTGTCCCCTGACCACCCCCTCCCAAGACCCCCCCCCAGCTGCCCCCCAGGACTTGTCCCCACCCCCTACCCAACTCGCCACGCTCCCTGACTCCCCCGACCCCATCCACCACCACCCTGACAGACTCCTGGAACTCATGCCTACCCGAACCTCCCCCGTCCCCTGACTGTCCCCCAAGACCCTCTGCCCCCTCCAACCATTCCCTGCCCAACCCCCCCTTACCATGCCGCTCAAAGCGGCAGGAGCTGCAGAGCTGCCCAGAGCGCTGGCGCCGGCGACACATCACGCTGCGGCTCTGCAAGGGGGGGGGAAGCAGGGGAGGGGCCGGAGGAGCCTCCTCAGTTCAGAGCTCAGGCGGGCCGGAGACAGGACGGTCCCACAGGCCGGATGTGGCCTGCGGACCAGAGTTGTTTGCCCACCCACTCGCCCCTTTTAACAGCTGGTTCTACACTGGCTTCTAAAGTTAGCAACCGGTTCTTGCGAACCGTTGGGAACCGGCTCCAGCTCACCACAGGACACAACTACATGTTGTTAGCTGGCCGTGACGGAGCGTTTTTATAGAGGCTACTGCCAGCATGTAACATCAGGTGACCACGTTTTTTGCTTTGTGGAGTCAAAGCCTAATGCAGTAAACATTGAAAGGGGCAATGCAGCAGAGACAGCTCTAGATGTTAGACCATATCCTATTTCTGTCTAGCTCTTTTTCTTTTTAAATAACTTGGCTGCACTGTATATCTGAAGTGTCTGTATCCCGGAATCTGTTCTCTTCTAGATGAGTGGGGAAATGATGATGAGGAAACCCTTCTCAAGCTGTCCTAGAGAGAAGGTCTCTTCAGGTGCATGTTTAAATGTCTAGAGAAGATTAGCACCTTTACATCCTTCTGTCCTCCCCTCCGTAAATTAAAAAAAACCAACGTTTCTATATCATCTCCTCATTCACTATTATTATTTTCTACAGTATTATTAGTATGCTTCTAAGTGCAAACCACCTAGAATCTTAACTTCCTCTTTTAGGACAAATGAATTATTGAACAAAATCTCAAAAAATTAAAAGCCACAAAAATATTTTATCCAGCCAGTAACCAGGGAAGTCAGAGCAGTTGAGTGTAATGTAAACTGTTGAATAAGTCGGTTGTGCACATATGTAAAATATCGCAGTTTCATAGCCCATGCTCTCTTGTGTGCCTGAAGCTCTAATAAAACTGGACAGCTTGGATTGATTTATGCGGTTTGAGAGCTGAGCAAGATTTGCTTTTTGAAAAGTAAACGTAGATCAAGATTTCTGCCTCGGCATCAGACGCATTAATAGTTTACATCTTCCAGACTGGCTTTTATCAAATAAATTTCATTTAACTTCTCACAGTTTGTTTAATAGAATCTTGAAATGGAAACCAGTCATGACACTGCTGTAGTTATTAAAGATCCAAGATGGACACGATTCCTCCTTATCAAAACTCTTTTTCCAAGGATTGAAATTAGAACTCATGTTAAGTTTGGTCCTAAATATTCATAAGAAAAATTCAGATCTGGTGTGGAACATGTTGGAGGGAGGGGAGTTATCCCAGCTTTACATGCAGATTGAATTTGTTCTTTTCTATTAAGGCAAATGCTGCCTAGTGAGGAAAGAGAAGCCAGCTCTCCAAGAAGGAATGGCACCTTATCTGCCTACTTTCTGTCAGGAAATGGAGCTTTCTGGGTTGGAACGTACTTCATCATAAATCTTCAGCAATTTGCTTTGAAATAATTAAGCGAAAAACATGTTGGAATAACAGCATGATGTACAGCAGATTTCAGCAACTTTGTCTTAACCCAGATCTCACAGCTAGACAGTGATGCAAATGGCAGGGCGGTATGACTCTTGCAACCGAGGCCGCCATGTCAGTGAATAAAATGATCCCTGCACAAATAAACTTCAGTCTTGTGAGCTCCAGAGCTCACCCTGTACCCACCAGCTCTGCTTCTGCAAATGTTTCCTTGTAACATATTCCCAACAAATCTGTTTGAATGACATACCAGTTGACACTGGCAACCGTTCTGTTTTGTAAAGCTGTGCCAGATCACTACAGGCATCATGTGAAAATTAAAGGTAGAATTTTAACCTATTAGATTCCAATGCTTCTCCGTGGATATGAGAGGCTGTAGAGGAATGGTTCAGCTGCTAACATTCAGGGGTGTTTGCAGCCTCGTCTCCGGCTAGGCCTACACTGCAGACATATGCAGGCATGGCTTTCTTGGTCAGGGGCAGGAATAGACGCGATCCCTGACTGACAGGGCTGTTTCACGCATGGCGGGGTGGTTTTGCTATACTGGTACAGAGCGCAGCTTTGACGGCATCGCTGGCCACACCAGGATAGTGTACTGGTGTTCCTTTCCTGGTAGGGCACTCCTAGTGTAGACTTGGCCTGAGTATGGCTGGGTACCGATCTAGGAACACCCACAGAGAGCCAGCCAAACCCCTACAACAATTGGACTGAACGCTAGGAAAGGGTATCTGTGTGCAACCACTGGAGAAGAGCCAGATTTTGCAAAGCAATATCTGGAGATCAGTTGACATAAAGCATGAATGATGCCAGTGGCCCAGCAGTGATCCTGGTGATCATTCACTGGCTGGGAAGAAGCTAGTTTCTGACCTGAGCATCAAGACCTTTGGGCAAGTTGCCTTCTCCCTCTCAGGGGCCAGTCCTGCACCATGACCCAGAAATGCTGAACTTGGCTGTCTGGTGCGTTAAAGGAGACGGCTGTGTATTTGGACAAGCTAATCACTGCTGTATTGTGCTCATGCTAGGACCACAGTAATCCCTGCGCAGGCCAGGGCCAGATGTACCTGCGAATCCCTGCAATCCAGTCTGATTGTGATCATGAAACCTTAGACCCTAAAAGGGGAAGTGGCAGCTCTACCCATTGTATCAGCAACAACTGGTAACAGACAAATCTCGCTTCGTCCATCCATCAAGATGCTGTCACTGCTCACTTCTCCCTGGAGTGCCCAGAGCAGAACCCTGAGACCTTTGATGGCCTGGAACACCCTCATGAAGTACTGTTTGACTGAGGTGTCCAGTGGAACCTTGCTCAGCTGCTTCAGGTAGCTTTCCTCATAGTCCCTGCCTCAGCCAGGGGTCAAGTGCAGCCCGTGGATCCATAGTGTTGCACCTTTACAAAGCACATGTCATGCTCACGACTAATTCAGCATTCAGGCTGTCCCACAGGTCATGTTACCTGGATCCATTTGGCAGGAAAGCCTCCAAAGCTCAGATCCCGAGATGAGACTGATGGAGCAAATTGGGGAAGCACAGAGAGCAAGGAGTCTGATCCCGTACTGCAGAGGACAGCAGCGACCCGGGTGGGAAGATCGCATGCTCTGTGTGCAGCAATGAAGAAGGCATCCGTGTGGCCCTACCCTTTTACCAGGTTTCCGTGATAGGAGCGTCCGAAGCAAGGGGCGGCGTGCTGCAGTGCTCACAATGTGGGAAGTGATTAGTTCCCTCTTGGTGGAGGAGAGCACATGCTTGCAAACCGTTAGTTCTCGAACAGCAGTTGTGGAAGGGCTCAAGCTGCTGGGCTGGTCACTCCCGCTTTGCCACTGACTGCCAGGGCTAGCTCTGGCCTGTCACTGCCAGCTGGCGAGCCAAATCCCCTTTGGAAAGAGCCTGTGGACCTTCCTACTGACAGAAGAGCAGCTTTCAGGTGAACCTGGAGACAAGTCCCTGTTCTGTGAGGTGTTTCTATTCTTCTTTTCATTCATTTAATGTAACCCAGTTTTTCTTGACTGATCGCATCCATCCCAATGTCATTAAGACTTGTTTAGTTTTGTCTGGGGTTTGTTTGGTTTGGGGGGTATTTTTGTATAGATGCAGTGGAATCCCTTTGAGAACTGCAACATGGTGTTTACTAGGACATGATCGGAGCACCTGAATTGATTAGGCTGTAACTCCTTGGTGCAGCCACTGATACCCTGGTCACATATATCATTTATGGCTCCCGCCCTGCTATCCCTCATTCCTAGAGAACAAGCAGAGCCTCTCGAAGCCTAGGACTTGGGCTTTAGAAACCAAACTTCTTTTGTTTTCTGGGGGTCTTGTCCAAAGCCTAGTGGAGTCAGTGGAAGGCTTTCCTTTGATTTAATAGGGTTTGGACCAGAACCAGAATGCCTGTGTTTGAGTGATCCCTGCCGCTGGGATTGTCAGTCCAGTGTCCCGGCTCAGCATGAGTCTGTTCCTGAGTGGGATAGGTTTGTTTATTTGCACTGCATTCACTCCCAAAGGGCCAGTTCAGGATCTGTGCCAGGTACTGTCCAAGCACATGGCATCTCAGCCAGGATTTGGGACTGAGGCAGTTCCTGCTCCTTAAAGATGAATGAGAATGAGGCATCCTAAAGAGAGCTGCACTGCTCTGGCCTGAGTACTTTTGAACACCTTCCATAGGCCATGCCTGGTACCCCGGTCTAGGCAGAATTGTTGTTTGTGCTTAAACCAGCTGAAGAAATGTGACAGGTTTCAGAGTGGTAGCTGTGTTAGTCTGTATCAGCAAAAAGAACAGGAGTACTTGTGGCACCTTAGAGACTAACCAATTGATTTGAAGAAATGTGGCAGGTTTTAAAAAAAAATCTCTCCCATAAAGGCGTAACAGGACCCATCAGATGAGAGAACTAAAGATAGAAGAGGGGTTTGTACAGCACCTAGCACATTGGGGTCTTGATCCACAACTGGGGCTCCCAGCCCCTACCATGGTGCTAAAATGTAGAACTATTCACAAAAGGCTTTCTGGGTATCCACGGCCTAGTGCTGGACCTTCTCTCACTTCAGAAAGCCTATTCATGAACTGCAGGTCTCCAGACCTCCAACGCCTCCCCCATCCAAGCATCTTTTCCTTCTCTTCCTTCAGCCTGACAACAGAACTCCCAACACTCCCTGGGAATCTAAACTCCACTGCTCAGCTCCGACCTCGCACGTATATGGCGCTCAGGGGCAGTTCCTGGAGAGATTATTGCCCTGTGCTTTAGGTACTCAGGTTTCTTGACTTGTCTCTGCTGCTTTGCAGTCAACTTGGAATAATAAACATCAGCCCATGTTAGAGAAATAAAACGGAGAAAGTATCATGTGGAGCCGGAAAACCAACTCCAAGCACAAAGGCAGCCAACGCTCCATTAATTTTTCATGTTCCTCCAGAACCTGGGGTAGTGAGAGCATAAATATTTCAAACCATTTTTGTTTTTTTAACGACTGTATTGTATTTTTGATTGACCGAAAGCTGTTTTAGAAGGCTTGGGTTATGGGCTGCTAGCATGAAGTGATGCTATTGAAATGTTCTCACTCTGATCAGAGATGGAACAATTATTTCACTCGGTGTCTGAAATGGTCATGATACTGAAAGTAGAAACAGCAGACATTTTAGACACACTCGAGTGTGGGATGGTTACTGCTGAACTCTTCCCTGGAAGGGGGAGTCTTTAGATGCTCATTTTAAATGGGTTGGGAAGGAAGTTATCTTTATTATTCCTTTGTTTTTGTCACCATTCCTGCTAATCTATCTGGTAACTGCACCAACTTCTGACTTACATGGCATAAGACCTTGACTGCACTGGGATTGTAACCACTGGCATCAAGCCCTGTTGTAGAAGTGACTTACACCAGCTCAGCTCACTCCAGTTTCAAGGTATGCTGCCCTGGTATAAATCATGTCCATACAAGGGGATTGCACTGGCACAGCTACAGGAGCGGCCAAAGCCCAGTGTAGACAAGACCAAAGTGAGAGCAGAATTTGGACCTTTTCATCTGTCAAACTCTCACATCAAAGGCAGCGAATGGGGAGCAGATGGTCACGACCAGGTGCGAACTGAATAGCTGATGCATCCCTGGTGAAAATTTGCATTGCTGCATTTTCATATCAGAAGCAAAGCTATGTTGGGGCACCTGCTGTTCTGCACACCTGCTTGTTAACACATGGTCCGTCCAAATATTGCAGTTTTTCTTTCTCATAGGTATTAGAGCCAACTCTACAAACAAGCATAGAGACTGTACGTTTTACAAAAAATCCCTTCTATAGTTACGCCATCTCCTGAGGCAGCAAATTGGTCCATGTGGACCACCCTGTGCCCACATGAATCCTGTTTCTTTGGGCACTGCCTGCAGAGAGCTGCCTGCAGGATTGTGGCATGTCATTGAATCGAAAGCTTTGCGACAGGGCTCCCTTGCATTTTCTTCTGTAAGAATGAAGGGAGGTAACACTTGCACAGTTTAAAAAAAAAAAAAAGCCCATTTAATATCCGTATGACCGTTATTTATGGATGAAGTGAAGCTTGTGTGTACACGATCAGAGAAATTATTTAGGATAAAACATTTAGTTCAATAAAGCACTTTAAAAGTTCAGATGCAGTGGTTTGGAGGTGGAGGGGCCATGGTGACCTACTTTAAGCCTGAGCCTTTTTTGCAATCAAGAGTGATTAACACTAGCTGGAAGAAACTTAGAAACCTCTGGAAGTTGCTTTATAATAACTTAGCCTACTTCTGAACAATTTCCCTTTCAGTTTAGCATGGAAATGTATCACTTGTATCATAGCCGCTCCACTCATGTAGCTTTTAAACTGGTGAGTTTAAACATTTGTGGCTTAGAAGCAGAGACCCTTGGAGGAGAGGGGTTGTTTTGGGGATCAGAATTGCATAAAGAGAAACGGTTCAGTTTTTAGTGCATTTCCTCTGAGTAATTTATTGACTGAAAGTCACCAGCTGAAATTTTATTTCCTTCTCTAATAAATCTCTATAAATTAAGAGGATTTATTTCTAATGACAGTAAATAATTCTGGAGGTCAACCAATAAAAATCTTTTAAGTGATTGTGTAACAAATCAACAAATGATTTTTCATGATCACCCTGAAACTCATTTTAAATAAACCAGTAAAATTAGGGAACCAAAAAACACACTTTGAGTGTCACACTGAGGTCGCTGCTAGAAATTAGAGATGCAAGAGTCATAGTGCAGTGGCTCTCAACCTTTCCAGACCACTGCACCCCTTTCAGGAGTCTGATTTGTCTTGCGTGCCCCCAAGTTTCACCTCACTTAGAAAGTACTTGCTTACAAAATTGGGCAAGAATATGAAGGTTTCACAGCACACTAGTACTGAAAAATTGCTTACATTTTCATTTTTACCATGTCACTATAAAATAAATGAATTGGAATATAAATATTGTGCTTACATTTCAGTGTATAGCATATAGAGCAGTATAAACAAGTCATTGTCTGTATGACATTTTAGTTTGTACTGACTTCGCTAGTGCTTTTTATGTAGCCTGTTGTAAACCTAAGCAAATCTCTAGATGAGATGATGGGCCCCCTGGAAGACCTCTGTGTACCCCCAGGAGTATGAGCACCCTTGGTTGAGAACCACTGAACTCTGGGACTTGCACATAGTCGAAGTTTCTCAAAATGCTTGTGCCCTCATGGTGCCCTGTAAATGTTTGTTAAATTCTTGTATCTGCAGTTGGAAACTCTGGGTTTCCTAGCATGTAATAAATATTCAGAGACGTTCTAGGTTCGGCATGTTAATATCGAGAGGATGCGATATTAACACCTACAGCACATTTGCTGTCCCAGCCAAGGGGTAGTAATTTTACCTGTTGCTGTGGTATGGTTGTGCATGACACACGGTGCTTTCTGTGGGGCTGGGATCCCAGGGCCTAACGAAATGGAGCAATTTCTGAAAGATGCCAGATTGGGGAGGAGGATACCGTGGCAGCATCAGCAATAAACTGCCATTCAAATTCCAGGATCCAGGAGCCCCCAGTGCAGGACGATGGCTGGAGTGACCTCTGGCAATTGCTGCTGTAGTACAGTGAATTTTTTTTTAATAACCAACGTGGATGAAGGGTTTAGAGCTGAACACGTAGCTTCATGTGCATCCCACACACTGGGCTGGCTTCTTCTCTGAGCTCCTGGGGTTTCACGACAGCATCACACCACCGACTTCAGCAGCGTTGCTCCGGATTGATGCTGCTGTGGCCCAGAGAAGAATGTGACCCACTGAATCCATTGGTGGGAAACTGCATTTTGCTGGCTTTTGTTTGAGTCAGGGGCTTTGGCCTACGCCTCCTGCAAGGAACTTTTAATCTGGGATTGAGGTTTTCTTGCTTCACCTCTGGAGGCACTAAAAGGTCATATGCAGATTAGTTCTGATTCACTGTGTCTGTCTGTGGTGCAGGAACTGCTCCTTGTGGGATGGGTACCCGTGTGTCAGTGACCTAGTCTGCCAGGATGTTAGAACTAATCTGCAAGGACACTCTCTTTTCCCATCCCTCCTCAGAGCTGCTTTCTGCCATGGTGCCTACAACAGATGATGGGCTAGCGGGCCAGGAAGAGGGGGTACCTAGAAGTTTATATTTGAATATTTCCCTCTTCTGGCCCCTCTGTGTTGTTCATCATCTTAGGCTGCAAACCCTTTGGTACAGGCTGTGTCTGCTTGTGCGTTTATATAAGACCTATTCTAATGGTGCTATCATATAAGTAGTAATTAATAAAATAACTAGCAATCTTGGCAGGAATTTTAGCTCTTTTTGGTAAATACTTTGGATCTCAAGTTTATTTAAACTACCACACAATAAAAGCAATGGGCCTGATTCTCCATCACCATGCACCTCACATGGCCATTCACACCAGTGCAAGTGTGGTGTGAAGTGCTGCCAGACCAGGGGGGCTGCGTTTCATGCTCGCTTTGCACTGGTGTAAATAATTGCACAGGGTGATGCAATATCAGACCCTGTGCATCCAGATCAGTTACCTCTTACTGCAAGGGATTATTGCAATGAGAACCTGTAGGATTGCACTAGCCTTTTGGGAGACTTGCCGTTCAAGATGCATTCTGTGTTGTAGCCGTGTGGGTCCCAGGATATTAGAGACAAGGTGAGTGAGATAATCTCTTTCTGTTGGTGAGGAGCAGGTCCCATTCAGGATGCAGTCACTGTAACAGTGAAGTGGTAACATAGTGTGTACCTGGCTGTACAGAACTAAAAATAGCCTGAGCAAAAATTAAAGTAAGTAATTTTGAATATTCAACTGGAACTTTACCACCAGTTTTGAGTCCTAGTAGGAGCTGATCCCACGGGCTTTTTGCTGGAGATTCTGATTCCCAGGAGTTTTTGGACAATGTTTGTTTTTATGTTAGGGCAGGGGGAGGCCTGACTGGGCTGGTTGGTTTTGTTCAGGAGGATTATTTTTGGTAAATGTGTGTGGTGTTGGGTTTGCATCGCAGGGGGGTTGTGTTTGTTTAATTTGTGCATACCAGGGGGACCTCCAGTACTGCAAAGACTTTGGGTGAAGTCAGTAGCAAAACTATCATTAACTTCAGCAGGGGCAAGAATGCAACCTTTGTCATCAGGAATTTCTGAACTGGTTGCAACAGAATTGGAAACTGCAATCAAGGTCTGGAGGGAGCTAAGTAGGATTACGCTGGCTCAATTGTACGGATTAAGGATCTTTGAGGCAGAAGAAAACACCACTGGATTACAGGTTTTGGGAGACTTTTAATCTGAGTTCAAATTTATGTAACTTTTTTATTCCTGTCAGACGCCCACACACAGAGACAATTTTCTTTGTGTAAAAGTGCTCTAGAAATCAATTCACATCATTATATTGATAATCCAGTTTGTTACTTCAGTGTTGTTTTTCTGGACCATGTGACTGACTGATCAATTATTTCCTGGTCACTGAAGCATTCTCCTATTCCTACTGAAAGACGCTTCCAACTATGTCGGTTAAAAGGACAGCACAGGAGAGGCTGCTGCAGGCAGAGGTTCTGCGTCTGAAGCTCTAATATTGCATTCGGAAGACTTGAGAGTGTTTAACAGAAGGCTCTCATTTTATTTCTGAAATCACAAAATAGTTTAAAAATGAGATCTGATTGTGTAGCTCTGAGTGGTTGAAATTTTGCTTCCCATTGATCAATTTGCCCCCTGTTTGGAGAGCCTTCAGGCAGGGGTCACAGGAGCAATAACGCTGAGTGGTGTATTGAATTAAATTAAAAACCAAGAGTACGTTACAGGGAAAGAAATTTCCCCACACTGGAGTGCTCTTAGCATTTCTCTAGGGTTTTACTCCGGCTATCGAAATGTTTTTAAAGGGTGAGCAATGTGACATTCTTGCTGGGAGATTTTATTTTAGACTTTGATCCGATTTTAAGAAAATTCCATAAGAGCCATCTTGTGATTACCCACAGCTGTCAGCGAGAGAATCCATAAGCCCCATTTCTGATCATAGCTCGGGCCTCCGTGGAGCCAGTATCCAAATCTGGCCCCTGCACCCTTTCTAGATTGAGAATCTAAAGATACTTTGTTTTGCAGTGTTAGCCTGTTTCTAAAGATAAATCATAGAGACACAAAGGCTCTGTCTGTGCGTGAGAGAGAGAGAGAATTTTTCATCGAGTTAAAAGGTCCCTAGGAAGACATAGCACAATCTGAGCATGTGTAGGTTGCTGGGCCAGCGCTCTGACAGCGCTGTGCAAGGGGTCAGTGTTCCAGTGCTGAGCTCTGCAGGCAAACAGATGCTTAGGAGCGCTGTGGAAGCAGCACGTTGAACCCTGCAAGGAGAAAGCATCTTCCCTCACAACTAAAGTGTCTTTTTTCTGCCTGAGGAGCGGTGGGCCCGGAATGAGGTTCTCTCTCCTGTGGTGGGGAGATCTCCCACAGAACTCCCCTGCAAGAGGCTGCGGATCAGCATTTCACACGCTGCTGGGTTCAGATTAAAAGGATTTTTAATCTTGAGCTGAACTAGGAGAATACCTAATTTCATTACGTGATTAATTCCATGGGTGTTATTTGAAGTGGCCTAAGCAAATCAGGGAGAGGGGATTCCAGTAACCTGGTCCCACAAAAGCTCCACCTGCCAACCCTCCTTAGCAGGGAATTGCATCATGACAGCGAAGTCTCCCTGGCACAGTGTGTGCAGGAGAAGAACAGTTTGGAAGTAGCAGCCTTTTAGTGCAAGGGCTGCTGGGAGGACCTCTCTTTCATGGGTATCTGATAGACAATGGGATGCAAGGGTAAAATCCGAAGTAGCCCATGGAAGCTTATGCTCAAATAAATGTTAGTCTCTAAGGTGCCACAAGTACTCCTGTTCCTTTTTAAGGGTAAAATAGAGAGCTCTGCGTCAAAGCAAGCTCCATACTATTTTCATTTCTGTCCCTCCAGCCAATCTAAAGTCCTTGTTTAAATTGCTACTTTAGTATTCCCAGAACAGTTACATCGCACAGCCCTGCTGTCCTGTTTGGCTCTCAGATGGGTCCTCACACGTTCACCCAAGAGCAGCAGGATCTGCTCCAGGCATGGCAGCGTGCAACGTCCCATCTGCTCAAGGCAAAGCCAGCACTGATTAATTCTTCTCTTGCTACTTCCATGGTCTTCCCCCTTTGAATTAGCTCGAGGGGAAGGGATCCATTTCCGTGGCCGAAGTCCTTAGAACCTGACCTGAAATCTTTGTTGTGGCTGTTGGAATTTGGGAGCTCCAGCACATCCCGTGCTGCTGGAATGTGCAGCCTTGTGTCCTGTAATGGCCTCCCTTTTCTCATGTCATGTCTATTGGGGGGAGAGGCTTTGTGTGTTTTATTAGCAAATCCCTCTGTACTAGCCTGTAGATGCAAAGCCACCAGTACCTCTCTTTAAATGGTCATGGATTTTTACCTTCAAAGGTAAAGAACAGAAATAGATTTTAGAACAACCGCCAGGGAAAAAGCCAATCCAACACATTCTTATGAAAACACAGCAAAGTGCATAGGTCCCAGTCTATGAAACCGTTGGCTCTTGTATCTGAAACTGTTAAATTTCTGCTTTAAAGCTTAATAGGATGTTTGGGTTTTTTCAAGATGTAGCGAATACAAGCTGGGTCTCTTCATTCTAGCACTCTAGTAGTAATATTTAAATGCTGCTTTACAGACATACAGGAGGGAAGTCTCTGCTTCACCCAATTTACTATCTAAATTTAGCAGTTGTCACTATTCATCGCAATATTGGGAGGTGGAGGGGTAGAGATGAGAGTGAGCAGAAAGTGTGGGGAAAGGGAACCCCGCCCCTTGAGAAACCATTAGCGACCCACAGAGCAGCTGCGTGCAGCACATGTACTAACACCAACAGCTGTCTCTCTATCTATTCTTCCATGGGAGAAGTAGCAACGTACCCTCTTTTGTTGTTAATGAATTGCTGAATGTTTCCTGCTCAGCTCACTGGCTACCTAATTGACTTAGCCAAGCCTGGGAATCCAGCAGGATCAGTGGCAGCAAGTCCCGCTGCCCTCTTTGCGTCAGAAATTCAGCCCTGGATCTGGCAAGGAAGCTGCTATTGCAGGGATCAGAGAGCGAGAGAGAGACAGGAATTCCTCTGCAAGGTTCAAGAAGCAGAAGAATTTGGGGGCTTGGCTATCCTTTTACCTTAAATGAAGGACCGATGGATGTTTGCTTTGCTTGTAACCAGCGGGGTCTGAATGGCCTGGCTCCTGTGCGTGTGGAAACCTGCAGAAGATTTTTTACCTAACAGAGTTGAAAGTCTGACATTAAAAATAACAGCAATACAGCTTCAATATTTATTTATTTCCACTGTGTTTAACTTAGTGGCAAACAGCTTCCATTAAACTTTGAAAAGCGGCTTCAGAGAAACACCAAGCTGCACCCTCAAGTGTGGGAGCAGGGAAAGCATTGAGTGGCAGAAGGATGCAAGCTGGGAAGTAAATGGATTTGACTCTATTTCTTAACTCTCCCAGTTCATTTAGTTGTTTTTTTTTCCCCGGCAGACTTTCTCCTATAGCAGAAGGTTGAAATTGTAAGAGCTGCATCTTTGTTGTGTGGTGCTTTTTTGTTTTGGTTGGGTTTGGGGGAGTTTCTGAAAATTCTATATTCCTGGGGAAAACACTTCCAACCCGTTTCCTCCTCCAGCCCTCGCAGGGAGAAGGGGCAGCACGCTGTGGAACAGAACACTTCTGAGAGCTGAACGGGGGGAGGGAATTTCTGCACCCCAAAGAAAGCGAGGACACTATGCAGGTTTCTTTTGTATGCTCAGAGCACAGCATAAAGAGCCGAAGTGCAGACGATCGACTGAGCAGACAAAATGCCAGCAGTCCCAACCTTGGCACACGTAGCAAATTCCGAGCAGTGGCCGTGGTTGCCCGGAGTCTGGGGCAGCTGTCTGTGCAAAACGCCCCATCCTCAAGTGAATCCAGCGTGAAACAGCCAGGAATGAAATATAGGTATGGAGAAGACAGTGCTTTCCATTCTGCGGAAAGAGAGTTTCTTGGCCTCTTGTTTAGATGTGTTTGTAATTTCACTGTCTACTATACATGTTGGAAGGGGGGCATGCAGGTGTGTGTTGTGTTGTGTTGCCTGACTGCGTCTATACATTTTCAATGGTACAAATGCTGAACTCGGTGTACACTGTCCTACTTCTCTCTCTTTCTACTAGTTTGCTGTTTTTCTCCTTTAGGTACAACCTTGCGAAGGGTCGTCATCTGCTCTCACTTACGCTGCTGTAAAACCAGAGCATCACCCACTGAATTCATTGGAATTATTTCCATTTTGCACTAGCCTAAATGAGAGCAGAATGTGACCCTAAGATTGGGTTTAGGGTTCAGCAGAATTGCTGCTAGTGTTGTTGTTGCTAATTCTCAGACATTCCCGGGGGTCAGCAGCCCACCGATTCCTCATTTGATAGCAGACCTTTGTATTCTGTAACGTCACCAAACATTTTCTGATGCTTCCACCTTTTTCTTTGGAGCTGTGGAATAAGAGGGGACTGTCAGTCATACACTCTACCACTGTTGATCTGTTTAGTGATCTGAAAACCAAACAAGAAGACATAACATGCTCCAAACAGCCATGCACCAAGGGGTTAGTGTGTTAAACTGGCATGGCATTTCAATAGGGAGATGCCAAGAAGTTTTGTGAAAGAACAAGAATAACACGTATGTTGTACTTTGGCTAATATTGGCGTGTGTGACACTTCATACAAGATGTGAATAACCATGCCAAATATGTCAGGCAGAGGCACATCACTTGGGTGGTGTGAGCTGTACCAGATTATCTTTTCATGTTCAGTAACAAGCTATTTTCGCTCTGGTCCTCTGTAGTCCTCTAAGCCGTGTGTGTGAGTGAGATAGAGACAAAGAATGAATACATGGGAGAGGTACCGCCTTAGATTGCAAGGGATCTATTAGCTGAGAACCTCAGGGTCTCCTCTCGGTCCTGTATGTACCTCTCAACTGAGACCTCTGAATGCCAGATCTGTATTCGCATTAAGTAAAAAATTGTAACTGACAATTTTATCTGGAACCCATTCAATACATGCTTTGAAAAGTTCAGCTGAACATTTCTTAAATGCCTGACTTGGAAATTTGCTGTCTTAGATGGGAAGGTTGAAGAACTGTAGGGTGTAAGTTTGTAAGCATCTTCCAAAGGCAAGTTAGATCATAAAGACCAAAGTAATTCCAATGCTAAGAGCACTAGTTAAACTTCCTGGATTGCAGAAGATTAGGTCAACCATAGCATTGCTGGTTGGTTGGGTTTGTCAGTGTATTAGTGGTGGATAAAAATATGCTGTGCAATATACTGGCAAGCAAAAGCAGCCTTTCTCCTCTCCCATCCTTCCCCCAATACCCAAAGAGATTACCTCTTCCTGTGTAAAGATCTTAAAATACTGAGTGAAAAATAAACAGTGTAAATGTTATTTGGCAAAGATTTTCAGGAGTGACCAACAATTTTTTGGTTGCTTTGAAATCTCAGAGGGACCTAGCATCAGTGGGTGGATTTCAGCTCTTTCTGAAAATCAGTCCCCAGAAATGCAAGCCACTTTGAAAATCTCAGCCTTGCAACATTTGAATGTTTCTTATTCAGTATTTATCCCCTTTGCCACATGCCAGAGAGAGACACGCTGCCTCCCACGTAGTCCGGAAGCTAGAGACATATGCTATGCTGGGTCCTATTTCTCTCTAGATTGTAATTTGAATAGCCAATTATTTGAGACAGAGTTCTGCTGAGGTGAACGTAGACTGGTGGTACTGTTGGGTGACTCCCAGAAGAGGGAGAATTTGGGCTTCAAAAAAAATCCACTATCCTTCTGAAGACTGTTCCCCATCAAACATGTGAATCAGAAATGCTGATTCATTATGTAGCTTATTCGCTCCCTGGAAGGCAAGCATGGTTTTTAAAAAAACGAGCAAAGTACTGAAGGATTGGGCAGTGTAATCTGCTGGTACGTGTTTAATATTTTGAAAAACACTAGCAAAATCTGTTACTATTCTCTTCCAGTGCTTAGAAAGGGAAAAGGTCTGTCAGCTTCCTCATGGACGTGTCCCTTCACTGTTAGCAGCTCCCTGACAATACTGAATGAATAGTCCCTTGCTGTGTGGTGCCTCTTTTTGCTAGGGCTGTGTTTAATAACCTGTGTTATCAGTGGTTTAAGGGAGCACGGGTGCCAACCTGTTTAAGAAAGTAAGAGTGTGTGTGTGTGTGTGTGTGTGTGTGTGTGTGTGTGTGTGTTTTGTCTTTTAAACTAAATTGTACATACATATAGCTTTAATACAAGCCTTAACTTCTACACCGGTGCTCCCTGAACTTTTTACCTTGTTCCCCCTGCTCCCCCAGGCCAGGAGCAGGGCCGTGACTCGGGGGACAGGGGATGCAGACAGGGGTAAGGAGGTCGAGGCTAGACCCACAGCTAGGGGCGGGAGTGGAGCCTCAGCTGGGGACCAAGACCAGTGGCCAGGGCCCCAGCAACCAGGAATGGAGCTGAGTGGCACTCCCTTCCCACCCCCATGGGGGCTGGCCCAGGCCCCAGCCGTGCCCTCCCCCCGCCCCCAACATTCCTCCATGTCGTCCTAAGGGGCCATGCCCCATAGTTTGGGAACCTCTGTTCTACACAGAGGATCAGACTAGTATAACAGGACTTGAGGAATATTAACCATCATCTATAATTAATAACTATTATTACTGTTTAGATTTGCTCTGTTCCCAAATCCTAGCTCCCTTGATCAAATTGCTGCTAGCCTGAGGCTTCAATCCAGAGATCACTTACTTTTCAATCCCAATCACCTGAAAGAACAATCCTGTATCTGGGCTAGTTTCATAAATAGAGGATTTTTTTACTGTATTTCATCATAGATAGTTAGCTAAGAAAAGCTGTGGTTCGCTGACTGGCAGTTCGTCCACTGGGCCCAACTCAACTGTGTTCCCCTCAATGGAGCCGTCTGCCACACAACCGGCACAAGCACTGTGAGACCTTGCCCCACATCCTGTGTAGATGCAAACACCACTCTGGAGCCCCAATGCCATCCAGAACCGGCTGGTGAAAGCCATCCCGCCGTCCTGGGGAAGATCACCATCGACTCTGCCACCCCCAGAACAGACAGCCGACTGTGACCTGACATGGTGACGGACACAGAAAAGAAGGTTCTCATGTTAGACATCATGGTGCCATTCGAAACAGGTCACCAGCCTTCCACGAGGGCCAAGCACGGAAGACATTGAAGTACACCCCGCTGGCCGACACCCTGAGAGCCCAGGGCTACGAGGTTCAGATCCACGCGCTGATTGTGGGAGCCCGGGGCGCCTGGGATCCCCACAACGAACCGGTACTGAGAGCGTGCAGAGTCGGTCGATGCTACACCCGGCTCATGAGACAGCTCATGGTGTCCGACACCATCAGGTGGTCCATAGACATCTACATGGAACACATCACAGGACACTGCCAGTACCAGGTTGAGTAACCGAGACCACCGACCAGGCAAATAACCCACTTCCTTCTCTGACGAATCAAGGGACGCATCCCACCCATGTACTTATTCTCTACACCAATACTGACTTGGACTCTTAATATATTGCATGGGTGGCGTACCCGAGCCCACTTATCCACTGACGTGCTAAAAACTCCTGCACCCTAATCTGGATCTGTGCTGATTATGTGATCTGTATGTACCTCGTGAACCTTGTAACTGATACTTGCAATCCCTCATAACCCAAGCCCGACCCCAGATGTACAGTACCTTCTCTCCTAACTTGTGTAAATTTGATTTTGAACATTAACTTATACTCAAATATTTTATTAACAATCATTAGGAGCTCCAGCTGCCTAGAAAAATGGCTCATCGCTGAACTAAAGAGCAGCGACGTACCTTACTGCCAAGGCAGGTCTACACTAGAAGTGCTTCCTGGACGCAGCTGCAGAGAAGACTGAGAGGGGATGTGAGAACAGTTTCCAAGTACATAAAAGGTTGCTACAAGGAGGAGGGAGAAAAATTGTTCTTCTTAATCTGTGAGGATAGGACAAGCAGCAATGGGCTTAAATTGCAGTAAAGCAGGTTTAGGTTGGACATTAGGCAAAACTTCCTAACTGTCAGGGTGGTTAAGCACTGAAATAAATTGCCTAGGGAGGTTGTGGAATCTCCATCATTGGGGATTTTTAAGAGCCGGTTAGACAGACACCTCTCGGGGATGGTCTAGATAATACTTAGTCCTGCCATGAGTGCAGGGGACTGGACTAGACAACCTCTCGAGGTCCCTTCCAGTCCTATGGTTCTATGAAGACACTGTATGCCAGTGGGAGAGCATTTAATGCCCCTGTTTATAGCTTCCTTCCTTTAGTATCTAGGAATCTGTATTGTACTTTGAATCCTGCAAATGACTCTAGTTTCTGCTGGACTGTGTGGTGGCTGCTGCTGCTGCAGTGTGTTACTAGATAGTCTTCCTTTCCCCAGGTCCTTTTATTAGTAGAGTTTGTTAACCATTTAAAGCGGTAAAGGCCTCCACCTTCCTGCAATGAACCAGCCTTCCTAGATGTGCTTACTTCAAAGCTGTAGACATGACGGGAGGAGACACTAAGCTGAGAAAGTGCAAAAGTCTAGAAAAGTTTTAATGGCTGGGTTATTAGAGTCTTTGTCATTTGAATAAATGGATATCTTTTTTAAGCTTGATGTCAGTCATAGAAGTTAAAGATGGAAAAGGTATTAGGTGATCCTCCAGTCCAGAGAAGGTCAATTTATTTTTTGTCAGGGTTCAGATTTCTTGGACAAGGTGTAGTCAAGGTTCAGACTCCAGAGAAAATAACAACAACAATAATAACTAATAAAAAGATTTCAGGGTCTGTTCCAAAGGGTCTGGCAGTCTGGATTTGGCCTGCAGTCTGCCTGTTACCTATCCTGGCTGTAATCCGTCCCTAGCCAGTACAGAATCAGTCTCTAAGGTGTATTCTCCAGTGCTGTGTTCAGACCAAGTTTTCAGGATCTCAATCTACAGAGCTTCATCCGTTTCCTGAGCAAATTCTCCTACTGTCTGATAAATGTCACCATTATGTACTTCTCCCCGGCACAAATACAGTATTGCCAAAGCCAAGTGAAAACATCTTTTCAATAGGAGCCACATCACTCTATGGTAGTTAGCTGTGGAGCGCCAGCCATGGGTGTGTCTGGCCACATGGCCCAACCTTGCTTAACATTTTTATTTTGAAGTAGGTGTAGATCTTGCAGCTGAGACAAATTAAACGAGTTCCACTTGAAAAGCAGAAGTGTAGATCAACGTGTGAAGCTACATGAGTTAAATTCGACTCTCTCACCAGTTCAGCCTCTGATTTCATCAGGGTTGCATCCGTGCATGCGATAGCAGCATTAGGTACTTCTCATTGCTAGTTCACACAGCTCCTACATGGCTTGTCGCAGAGCTGCCGTGAGGGCACTGGACCCGAAACTGAAATACAGAGTAAAGACACACCACCACCACCCCCCGAAGGAACTCTTCTGGTTCTCCCCATCTTAGGGCACATCTGCACTACAGTGCTACACCGATACCGCTGTAGCGTGTCGGGTGAAGAAGGCACTTTATGCCCACAGGAGAGCACTCTCCCTCTCTTCATAATTACTCCACCTTGGAGTTGTTGGAGTTGGTGAGACCATAAGCTATGTCAGCAGAAGCCGGCGCCAGTGTGTGGATAGCACAAAACTTGCGTCTCGGGTAGGGGGCTTTTTCACACCCCTGAGCAACAAAAGTTAGATCGACTTAAGCAGTAGTGTAGACCTGCCCTTAGAGACCAGCTCTACTCTGAAACAGCAGCAATGCAGAGAACAATCTGGGGACCTAAAGGCAAGTGAGCTTCTCAAGCCAGTTTGTTTTACTAAGCACATTTTCTTAGCTTTTCCTTTTCCTTTTTATTTTTTAAACAGGGTTCCTAATGTGACACAGGAATTGAAACACCACCCGGGCCTAACATGCAATATTCAATAGCAATGAAATATGCAGGGGCTAAATGAAGGGCACTAGTGCTTTCTGATGGCTCACACTAACCATTATTCCAATAGACTTCCATTAGTGTTTTCCATGCAGTTGAGCAGACCTGAGCCAGAGCTAATTAAGACCATTCACTTGGCATGCTTTTTCTAGACACCACTTATTCACAATGGTATGCTTTTGTGCCACTAAAAAATATCTGTGCAAATCAGTTTTTTTAATAATGCTTTAAAGATTTTAAGCCCCAAATTGAACTACTTTATTGAGAGAGGGAACAGTGTGCGTTCTGGACACACAACCAAGAGTCAGGAACTCCTGGGATCGAAATCCCAGCTGTGATATTGGTTTCTTCTGTAGATTTGGGTGAGTCATAGACTCTCCTCATGAGTGTTCCTTTCTTAAAGCTGGGGTTAAGTTAGTGATATCATATTAATTCATATTTTAAAGCCATTTGAAAACTGAAAGAGTCAAATGTGCCGTAACATTGTAGAGTTCATATCTGCTCACCAAATTATATACTCGTTATAGATGTAATTTGTTTCCAGCTATTAAATTTTTACTCTATCTACTCTGAATTTTCAGTTTGCATTCTCTGTGTGTGTGTGTGTTAAAAACACTGTTGTAAAATTACTGTCAGAAAACAGTTGGATGCCATAATGATTCTGGCCTAATCAGATTGAATGAGGTCACTGCTACCGCCACTTTAAATTATTGTGCAAATGTAGCATGCAGAGTTTCAGCAACCGTCTGTTATCTAATAAGTGAATTTTGTATCTGAGAACCTTGCAATTGCTGTTTTATTTTCCACTAAAATGTCTGGTTTTCCCTGTTTAATTGTCATAGATAGTTTCAATTTTATACTCATTTTTTGAGCTCTAATAATTGCCCAGGAAAAGAGTCTTATGTGATACAGATACATTTCTTGAAATGCCCTTTTCTTGATTTTATTCTGTCATATGGTTAATTTGCAAGTAGAAAAAGCTGATTAATATTAAAAATATCTAAGAGATTTCCCATGCTTTCGCTTTTGTTTTATCCCTGCAGATGCGCTGTATGCAAAATTACACATTTTCTGTTGATACTCTCAAGTTGCAGAGTACTTTTGTTTTTCAGTTGCCAATATCTAAATGTCTAGTGTCTAAGAACCAGCATCCTTCCCATTCCTACGATCTCTGTGTTTGTTGTCTCTTTAGATATGTATCTCCTGCTTTGGTTGCAAAAATAGGAAGTAATAATGTTACTTGACATTATCAATTGATATCTAACACCTCATTTGAGTCAGGGAAAAATCATTCTCTGTCTTCTCTTCCTTCTTTAACTAAATCGTTTCTCAAGTCATGGCCTTAATTTTGTAGCCATCAATTTGGGTTTAGAAGGGGTGACGCCTTCTAACATTCGTTTAATTGATTTTGTATCAAGGATGGTCTAAATAATACTAGTCCTGCCCCAGTGCAGGAGACTGGACTAGCTGACCTCTCGAGGTCCCTTCTGGTTCTACATTTCTGATTCCATCTTTGTGCTGCTGATTTCATTCTTTCATTTCTATCACAGTTTACTTATAAACCCAAGGTAAAATTATGAATAAACTGGATTTTCTCTCTCTTCCTCATGGTTATTTCATTCCTTATCATGTTCTTGTTACCTTCTTGCTTTTCTTTTGTTTTGTTCTGTCTCTTTTTACTAGGCTAGAATATGGCCACCCTAAGCTCTTTAGAGCCCTGCGACCCAGGTTGGTAGGTTGGGGGAGGGGTCCCAACCACCAGGTCACTTCGGAACAGTTACACTAGCTGTTTATTCCAGGTAATTTTGCAACATGTGTCCTCACTCAGTGTCTGTCTGTCTCTACTATGTGCATCTTCCATCCATGCTAACTCAACTCTTGTAACTCACAGATCTGCCCCAGGCTCTTCAATCCATATTATTTTGGGGGTTAAATGTGCTCTTGTAGAGGGACTAATGTAATCATACCAGCCTGTGATTTTGTACCTGTTCGATAACCAACGTGAGGTTGGTTGGTTGTGAGGGGTTTAAGTGTCATGCCAATAACCGCGACTTACTGGTTGAGTTTGCATGTTCTTTACAATACACTTGATGCAATATAGGGTGTGCCCTTCATAACAGTCTTACAGTAATAATGCAGTCTGCTTTTCAGCATTTCACTTTATCAACTCAGTACAAAGACCAACTAGTCACATAGGCAAAACTAGAAAATCCAGACAACCACCACCATAAAAGTGTGTGTGTGTGTGTGTGTGTGTGTGTGTGTGTGTGTGTGTCTAAGTAATTAGAAAGAACAGAATCAAAAAAGTCGTCATTAAAATTGTACTGAAATTATCTTCCATGAACAGCTTTTACAGATCCAGACTAACACGGCTACCCCTCTGATACTTGGCTTCCATGAACAGTGAATGCATAGGATAAAAGTTATTTTTAATGCCTTTTACTTAAAATGGCTTCACTAGCGTTGCCTTTTTGACAGTATGGAGGTCTCTCTTCCTCTAACCATCTATACATGCATACATATGTAGTGATATCAGTAATTTCATTTGATCAGCCGTTTAGGAGAAGTATTATCAACTGCTGCTCCACGATGGTGCCTGGGAAATACGTTGTACTTATGGTTCATTCCAAGACAAGAGCTTAGCTAAACACTTCCCTAACACAGCAGTTTGTGTTGATTGTAGTGCCTCTGAAGGGCACCGAAACCCCTGTCCTTTCTGTTTATAGTTTTGGAAACTGATGTTCCTGTGATGTTTGCCGAAGGGATGGGGATCGGGGACACCACACGTAGCATCTGTCCCATGTAGCTATGGCACATTCTATTTCTGACATTTCCAGTGGTTATTAAAAGGTGTTTCTCTTTTTCAGAAATCTTGGGAAATCGGGGTTGCGAGTGTCCTGCCTTGGCTTAGGTAAGTGAGTTCATCGTCAGGTGCACTCTCTCATCTCTCTCTAGTGTCCATTGGTGAGCAATCCTCTTCACAATGATTTCTCCCTCGGTTATTTAAGTAAGAGACAGGCCCCCAAGGTGGAGATGGCAGCTGCACCTTTTGCATCCATCAGGGTGATGTTTCTCTGATTCCATGTTGCATTAAAAATGGATGACCTGAAACCAGATCCAGCTACCAGTGCAGCATTTCCCTGCATTGTTGTTGCTAATTGCTGGTTACCGAGTAACCAGATCTAACCACAGATTTTTGTTCTGTCCTAAACCTCGGCATCTCCCCCAGTGAATCAGCCTGGATCATGGCCACGCAGACCAGCATGGTTATCAGACTCTGAAATCCTCCTGTGTGCTTACTGCATGTTGTATCCCCGATTGGTTTTCTGTATTAAAACATGTGGCAGTTACAGGTTTACTTGGGGTGCTGTCGTGGATGGGTTCACAAACAGGCATCTACTCCTCAAGAGACCCATGTACTCACGCCATTTAAAAGTATATCAGAAGAAACGTTTGTGCCATTTGCTGCTTCTGGTTGTTAGAGCACTTCAGCATGGCACACGTCACACTAGAATTTGGTTTGCAAAGACACCAGCCCTCAGTGAGGGCTAAGTCCACGCTCAGTTTAAAGCTCAGCGGTGACCTGCCGCGGACACTGGGGCTCTTTGGCTTCTTTGTGATGTATGACACAAGTTGGCCAGGTTGGGGAGTGGAGTTCTCCTTGTTTGGTGCTTTTTATAGAAATAGCAAAAACATCAACTGTAGTTGCCGTTGTTTTGCCGGAGTAGCTGCTGTGTGCGTCTTGGACAATGTCTGAGCGAAAAGGGACTGACACAGCTACAACTACGCTGCCTGCCACAACTTTACAATGTTGGCTTAGTTTAAACTCTCACACCTTCATTGCAAGGTGAGCAGTTAAATATTTGACAGAAGCATCCTGTATCCAAAACATTAATGAGCCCTACAAGTTAAATAAGTTTGAACAAAAAGAAACCAGAGAATTAAACAATCTGAGTAAAAATCCCATCTCTTCCCAGCTGATCAACTTTCACTGTCTTGACTTTTACCTGTCCAGTCCCCAGAGACTCTCACCTTGACATTTTAATGTAAAAGACAAACAGAAAACTAAAATGTTGCTTGTTGCGGGGAAGAGAAACATATAGGCCTTTTTGATCCGTCATAAAGGAGGCAAAAGAACATGCCTAAGTTTTTTCCATTGTAGGTCACTTTTAAAAGAAGAGCAGTTCGAGTCACTGTCATGAAAATGAAGCATCTGAAAAATGTAAACAGTGAAAATCTGTTTCTCTTGTCTGAATGAAATTTTATCAGACTTTCATAAAAAGCATTTTCCCTTGGGCTGATAACAAGCCTGAGAAATCTCAGCCCAAAAGGTCATTAGTTTTTCAGGTTTATCAATATCTGAAAAGGGGGGCATAAAACAGAAGTGTTTTATCAGCCCTCATGATAGCGTTGGTAGTACAGCACTTTATCTGTTAAAAGACCCCAACTCCTCAAGATAGCTGCTGCCCCATCTCAGCTTAGTGACTGCAGAAACAAATGTCTGGCTCTTCGATTGCTGTCATTCAGCTGGACTGCAATGAACAACGTCACCTCTGTGTCTTTATATAAAACAAGCTCCAAGGCCTTGTTCTCACTTCCTCGTGAACACTCGTGTTCAGCACTTCCAAGTTAAGATACTTCAAGAATGATCCACCCGAGCTGTAGTTTGCAGAGATTTTGTGCAGATTTCAGAATCTGCTGTAATTGATTATATCCAGACAAAGAGTCACGTTGCCTGAACTGAAAACTGCGTGCCCTGTTCACCTGTGACAAGTTGGAAGTGCTGTGGACTTCTGCAGAATCTAATCTAGGTTTTCATTTTAACAGATTGACTTTCTAGACATTTGGTTGCTCAGATAACGTTCCAAATGTGGCATGAGTGCAACCAACGCACCCTTGTCTTCCTAAGGGCTTGTCTACATGGGAAAGTTTTATAGTGGTATAAGGAAAGGTGTGAATTTAAACTGCTATAGTTATACCAGTAGAACTCTCCATGTGGACCCTCTTATTCTGGTAGAGGGGTCTTTTTCCAGCTTAGTCTGTCATTTTGGCTTAAAAAGCCATTCTTATTCCAAGATAGGTATGTCCACATTGCGGGAGCTGTACCTGTTTAACTGTTCTGTATAACTGGAAAAATGTCTTGCGCAGGCCAGCACTAGTCTGTGGAGAAGCTGCCCCAGTACCTATGTGGCTCCTCGTGCCTTTGCCAAACTGCAACAGAGAAAGCTCTGGGTATCCACTATCCAGAGTAGAATAGGGAAGGCAACAGCTCTGAGAGGAAATGGCAAACGGATGAACTATTACAGGTTCCTGGTATGGTGATTCATGCTGTAATGTCAGGCAGTGGGGTCGTTACAGGCAGACGGGTCTCCACTAGCCAATCGGAAGTGGTTTAGTTAACTGTTCCCTGCAGGTTTCTGGCTGGGAAGGGCAAGTAGGTGTTGCAAATGACTGGCAAGGGCAGAAGTACAATGCTCCATCCCAGTTTGGTGAGAGGGCTTGACCTGGCGGGAAGGCGTTGGAGAACCCGAGCAATTGGTATCCTTGAGCATCCACTCGGATGACAAAAGTCTTCTGCCCAAGTCAGGCAAACGCAATGAGAGAGACAGACAGTCTAAGTGTAACAGCAAGAGATAGGGAGGCCCTGAGAGCCTGGTTCACTCACCTACCCACAGGCTTTGGACAGGGATATTTCACAGTGGGGCCAGCTTGGTATTGACAGGCTAGCATAGGACTGACCTGCATTTGGATTGTTCCCGTGTTTCTCTGCTAGTGATCTACAGATGAATTCAGTCTGGAGCTCCCTTTTCCCCATTTATTGTGTCTTTCAGAGCAGAGTTAAGTTGTATGTATTTTGTACTTGTGTTTTCAGAATGAGTGTTTTCCCTTCTTTCCCTTTATAGGAACATGGGTGACGTTTGGAGGGCAGATTACAGATGAGGTAAGAATTGTTCCCTGTTTTGCGCTGCCTACTCCATAGGTCAAAGATACAGTTCTTGTTTGTCTCCTTTCATTGTACTGAAAATCAGCTTCAGGAGACTCCGTAATCTAGTTCCTTTTATTGTTTTAAGTGACCAAGCCTCAGTGTTGCCAATACTGTTTTTCATGGGAAACCTTCAGAATGAATAAAGGTTCTGTCATATTTATCACTTTTCACTATAGAGATGCATAAATATTCATGTTCGTCTGACATATTTCAACTTTGTTTTTCAAATTAGCTAGATTCATTTTTATGATTATGGCCAAAAGAAACTAAAATTATCCTCTCTTTGGCTAATTGTTATCCACTAAGATTAGTACTTACTGCTGAGCAAATAATTTGTAGCGCAAATTGGAAAATAATTTCCAAGAACAGAGACTAAATTCAAACCAAATACTTTTCACAATTGTTCCAGGAGCAGTTTGCTCATGAGCTGTTTGTTCCAACTATCTAATATTCAAATTTTGAGATGCAATGGTTAGTTTAATTGGACATACAGGTCACATGGTAGTCTTTGTGATCCCTGACTCGGTGAGCTTGAGTCTTAGAACCAGTTTTTCATTGCTAATTACTTGTGTTTTAAGAGTTCAAAATTCAGAGTCAGCACATCATCTCAAATGACTTTCTACAAACACCCTGATCTAGAAGGTGACTTTTCTGTAATATTTGTGGGAAATGAACACAAAAGGGGGCACAAACATAGCTGAATTTAACAGAAGTTTTTGTTCAAGCAAATATTCCCAGAAAACATGTACAGCTGTTAAATTGTACATGGATGTTGGAACATGCATCTCATGGAGATAATGAAGTTTTTAAGTTAGTGTTTCTGTGAAGCCAGACTTTCCTAAGATATATTCAGTTTACCAGTAACATTTGTGAAACGTGTGCTGCAGCTGTATCTTTCCCTGGTAATACAGACTAGGCGGCAACTCTATAGCCATCCATTCAGGACACCTTCTCCATTCTGTGTAGTAAATGTATACAATGCAATCCCGGTTTTTCTGAGCCAGTAGATGCCAGCAGTAGTCTGAGATAATACCACAAAAATCAATTTTCTGAACACTGGATTATAAAAGTGGGAGGAGGAAAATCATATTGCAGTGTGTGCTTGGGATTCCCTGTTCTATATCCATAAGTTACTGAGTGCATCCTGATAATGGGCAAATACACTGGACTGAAAAATACATAGCGTGCAATTTGCATGATATTGCTGTGCAGTGAGACCAACTGTGGCTGCCTAAATTTAAGCATCTAAATAATCAGATCACCTCGTTAGGTGCCCAACTTTAGGCTGCTTAATTTGTAATGTTTGGCCTAATCACGTTACCGTGTGTGTTATTGATACAGCGCTCATGCCGAGGGGTTTCTGGGCTCCTGCTTTCTACGATGGGCTCTCTGTAAACATTACAAATGTTTCTTTGCAGATGGCAGAACAGCTGATGACTTTAGCATATGACAATGGCATTAACCTGTTTGACACAGCAGAAGTCTATGCTGCTGGGAAGTAAGTACCTTCTATGTTTATGTAACACGGAGACACAAGTAGATGTGTTTAAATAAATGGGTGATTGCTGTAAACATCCAGAATGACTCTTTCCCTGGCTACCTGACATTCCCTGATCGAAGTGCTTTTACAATGTTATATTTTCTCCAGTATTTTTTCTTTTGTTCCAGAGTTCTCTAAAACGCACAAACACACCCCGGCCCAACCCCAAAACTTTGCGTTCTGGATTCCCTGCGAAGGCTCTTTGCTTTGCCCCTTGCTCTGCCAGAGGGGCCACATGGCACCTGCTCAGTTCTGCTCTGACTCCCTGCTCTTACGGAGAGCAAAAGTGCAGAGTAGGAATGAAATCTCACCTCAGTGGGTGGCCGGTGCGTACGCTCTAGTATTTAACCAGCTTTATCACAGCAGAGACTCCTGCCCCAGAAAGTTTTTCCCCCGGAATGATGATGTCCCTTCTTGCATTTTTTTGCCAGAGAAAATCCAGGTGTTGTTTTAGCTTCTAATTAAGTGCTCTTCACTATGGCGCACACAGGCTGCGTCTTCACTGCAAAAAAGGTGTGTGTTTCCATTGAGATGGCTATTGCCAGATAAAATCCCAGTGGGAACACGGCATGGGAGTTTTTACCTCATCTCGCTACATCAAGGTAAACCCCATATTGGCAGGGAGAGGGGTACTGTAGATAGATAGCGGCTCAAACTGCCATTTTTCACTGGCCTGGTACAGTCTGTGAATGAATGTATTTTATTTCTCTTGGTTTCAGTGCGTTTGAAGCACTTATCTCTGACTCCAGGTGCTTTGACAGCCTTGAAACAGAGAAAATCAGAGAGAAACTCAGAAAAAGTTTGTGCACAAATGTCTCATGGAGAACCCAGTTCTCCTTCAGAGAATGAGCTGCCTCCATCCCCTGGCCTGCACAGAGTGAACTGCTAAGGACCCTGGGGCAGTCTGGACTAAGAAGTGGAGGCACCTGCTCACTAGAGATGGAGATTTGGAAGGCAGAGGTTGTCAAGGGATTAGGATTGTACAAATTGGTATGAAATGGTGCTTGAGCAGCTATAGCTAGTCTAATATACAGTGACTTTGACCAGCGTTTACAGGTGTGCACAGTAACCAGGAAAATGAGATTCTGCTGTGAACCAGAGAGGGGTGTATGGGCAACAATGGATTTGGAGGGACAATCAATAAATTACAAGCACCAAAGCCTGTCTCAATTGTTAGAAAAATGTCACAGCCTGATGCTGATGAAAAACTAAATAGAAAAAGTAGACGCCATGAGGTGCAGTGTGTTTGTTCCGGCTCTCGCTAGGTTTCCGTGGCATTTGCTTGCATATTACTAGCAGGTGGTCTGAATCCCTCTGTGTGTAACTGGGCCTGGTTTTTAGACAGGCTGGCAGATCTTTTGCCTTTGTGTACGATATCCTGGTTCAACAGGTCAGACTGCGAGTAGCAGGGGAGCTGGGGATTGGGCAGCCCCATCCTTTTTGCATCTAAAAATATTTTTCTTCGAAGTTTTTATTAAAGAAAAAATGAATACAAAAAAGGAGTGAGGGGGCGAGTTTGCTGTGCAGTGTCTAAGGGGAGTTGATGGGTGTTCAATACAGGGGGACACACGGATGACAGCGTACCAGGGGGAGCAGTGCAGTGTGCATTTGGTCTGGAGGCAAAACCCTACTGTGAGGAAAGAACCTCAAATTTCCTAATTCTTTCCTAGCTCAAGACAAGCTCTACTGGTCATAACTACAGCCCTGGCTTGCTGAGAGCCCGGATAGTGAGGCTACCAGCACAGACACGGTGCCAGTGCAGGGTTTTTCCCCTACCAGAATTAATGAACTGAGCTCCTGGGGCAAGATTTCCCCCACCCCCTTTACAGAAGACCCATGCACAAGTCCTGTGCGCCACTCAACTGCCTCTTCAGGCCTATGGGCCAGGAGGCTAAGTGTCACCCAGAACGATTAAAACTTGCTCGGAAGCAGAAATGAACACACCCCCCTCCAGATGTGTTTGAATGAATGCACTCATCTAGAGCCAGATCCGAAGAGTCTAGTTCAAACTTCTGTTGAACTCAAGGGTCTTCGAACCTGATCCCTAGGTGTTACCAAAGAGTAGCCTCCTTTTAATTCCCCGAGGCCAGAGAAGTTACATCTGGAAGTTAGCGTCGCCTCTGAGATTTAACAGATGCTTGTTCCTGTTTCAGTTCAGGTGGGTGAAAGAGTTTGAGATTGGTGCACTCCATTTTTTGGTTAGCTGACCACAGCCTGTTCTATCTTCCTGTCTCACTGATTTGGTTATGCTGCCAGGTATGGCACTTCCTGACTAGGTCAGCTTATCTTCCAGGCCATCATGAGCAGAGCAGGATGGAGTTATTTTAACTTTTCTTGAACAACTACCAAGAAGTAAATTACAGCCACAAATTCAGAAACTTTTCAAAAAAGAATTAGATAAGTTCATTAATGATCTGGAGGATGGCGTGGACTACACCCTCAGCAAGTTTGCAGATGACACTAAACTGGGAGGAGTGGTAGATACGCTGGAGGGTAGGGATAGGATACAGAGGGACCTAGACAAATTAGAGGATTGGGCCTAAAGAAATCAGATGAGATTCAGCAAGGACAAGTGAAGAGTCCTGCCCTTAGGACCAAAGAATCCCATGCACTGCTACAGACTAGGGACCGAATGGCTAGGCAGCAGTTCTGCAGAAAAGGACCTAGGGGTTACAGTGGATGAGAAGCTGGATATGAGTCAACAGGCTAGTGGCGCGGGCCGAGGTATATAGTGGCCGCTGCTTCGAGCAGCTCCCATTGGCTTGGAGCAGTGAACAGTGGCCAGTGGGAGCCATGATTGGCTGAACCTGTGGACATGGCAGGTAAACAAACCAGCCTGCCCCTCCAGGGGCTTTCCCTGCACAAGCAGCGAAACAAGTTTGGGAACCACTGATCTAGACTGTTCTCAGTGGTAGCAGATGACACGACAAGGAGCAATGATCTCAAGTGGCAGTGGGGGAGGTTTAGGTTGGATATTAGGAAAAACTTTCACTAGGAGGGTAGTGAAGCACTGGAATGAGTTCCCTAGGGAGGTGGTGGAATCTCCTTCCTTAGAGGTTTTTAAGGTCAGGCTTGACAAACCCTGGCTGGGATGATTTAGTTGGGGATTGGTCCGGCTTTGAGCAGAGGGTTGAACTAGATACCTCCTGAGATCCCTTCCAACCCTGAGATTCTGATTCATAGAGGACAGGTCCATCAATGGCTTCTAGCCAGGATGGGCAGGGATAGTGTCCCTAGCCTCTGTCTGCCAGAAGCAGAGAACAGGCGACGGGATAGATCACTTGATGATTTCCTGTTCTGTTCGTTCCCTCTGAAGCACCTGGCATTGGCCGTTGTCACAAGACAGGATACTGGGCTAGATAGATCTATGGTCTGACCCAGTATGGCCATTCTTATGTGTTACAGAACAGGTAGGCCCACTCTCTCAGCACTTTTCTCACCTTATAACCACAAAGGAGTCCTATAATTCTTTTGTTTCCCTATAAATATAGATCTTAGCATCTACTTATTTAAAAGCCCTTTGTGACACTAACTCACTTGCAATGCTTCTTCATAGAAAAAGGCAGCACGTTCTGTGAAACGTTTGTATGTTCATGACTTCATAGAATCATAGGGTTGGAAGGGATCTCAGGAGGTCATCTAGTCCAACCCCCTGCTCAAAGCAGGATCAACCCCAACTAAATCATCCCAGCCAGGGCTTTGTCAAGCCTGACCTTAAAAACCTCTAAGGATGGAGATTCCACCACCTCCCTAGGTAACCCATTCCAGTGCTTCACCACCCTCCTAGTGAAAAAGTGTTTCCTAATATCCAACCTAAACCTCCCCCACTGCAACTTGAGACCATTACTCCTTGTTCTGTCATCCGTTACCACTGAGAGCAGCCAAGTTCCATCCTCTTTGGAACCCCTCTTCAGGTAGTTGAAAGCAGCTATCAAATCCCCCCTCATTCTTCAATTCTGCAGACTAAACAATCTCAGTTCCCTCAGACTTGTGTGAATGGGCTGCATTAGGAAAAGACAGGAGATATGGAGAGCTGATCTTATTTATTTATTTTTTTTCTTATGAACTTTTCTGACAACTAGAATCTGCTGTGCTGTGCTGCAGCTAACCCATGTCAGCACAGTGACTTTCTTCTCGTTAACCTTTCCATTCCTCTCCCTCCCTCCATTTGTGCCTGGGCTCAGATGAAATATCGTAGTTCTTCAGGGTGGTGACACATCTGCCTGTGTCTCCCTACAGCACCTAGCAGAGTCTGGTCTGATTTTATTCCTGTTGCAGTCCAAGCAATAACAAGGGGTACAGTGTGAGGAGCCGAGTGATGAGAATGTGGCAGGCAACAAAAGGAAGGCCTGGTGCAGGATACGCGTAGGTAGAAATTGCAGTCATTCCAGAAGGGTCGTGAACAGACGCTGGGCATCGTGACTGCCTTGCCATTTCCATGTTGCTGAGAGAAAGAGTGTGTCCTAGCTAGAAGGCAGGAAGGTCCAAGTATGGAAAACATGGAGAACCACTGTCCTGTCGCTCCGAGGGAACATCTTTTGGTGATCATGTGTACTTGGGAGCATTGGGGAGAGTCTCAACATGTTGTGTGCTGTGTATTAAACCCTAGCGACAGCAAATTAATTGGGATTTCTGAAAGTGTCCATCTGTGTCTTAACTGTACGAAATGAAGGCACTGGCAGTCTGACCTGCTCAGCATCTCATCTTTGGTTTTAGATGCTTGCACAACACAGAACAAATCCGATGAAGCATCACACACGTCTCTTTGTTTAAGTTAATGACTAAGGGTTGATTTTTTTCCTGTCTCCTCCCAAAGGAAGAGAGTGACTTTGTCACTGGAAAGGATGGAGGCTGCAGAATGTAGTGTCTGAGAGGTTTCACTAATAATTGCCCAGGAACAGAATATGCCTGACATGGCCAGGAGCGAAGATCAGTTCAGTCGTGTGGGCTGTTCCTACCAGTGCGTGTCTGGGCACTCCACACAGTCCAAGCAGAGATATCCACATGGCTCAGTTGGTAGTAGCATCCTCGCCTCTGGGCCACACTGGAACTTGAGCGCCTACCCAGAGCTGGCACAGCAGTGCCACATCGGAATGAGCCACACAAATTATTCCCACTGTGACGATCAAGCCCATGTATTTATTTCAGAATAGAAATGTTGGAGGAGCCAGTCCTGCAGCAGCATCTTCAGGGGCAAAGCAACCTGCCAAAGTCAAAGAGCAGTGGGTTTGAGCAAAGGCTATGGAATTGACTGCTGTTGGATGGCAATGGAGAGCTGGGGTGGGTGAGAGAGGCGTTACATATGATGGAAGAATGTATCTCTCTTACCTGCGGCTTTGGTCTTCCTTTGGTTCCACTCCAGCACACCCCAGCCGGAGATCCCCCAGCAAACAACCTGAATATCTCTGACCTGTTTTCTCACTCTAAAGAAGAGAGGCCAGAGTGGATCTTACTTGTAGGGAGTCATTTGTGTCATGACAGGTCTGAATAGCCAAGTCCTGCAATTATCAGCAATGAGCCACAGTACAGTTAGTGGGCTGAGCTCCGGTAACCTGAACGCCTGCCATGTTTTGTCCGGCCATGCCCTCTTTGCCACTGAGGGACTCCGCTTGTCAATACAAAAGAGGCTGAGAAGATGGGTGACATAATATTCAGCCTTCACGGTCTGTGCCTGCCATGAGTCCTGTGGGAAGTAGGGTTTGGATCAGTTAGTGAAGGGACACAAGGGCCCAAGTGAGCGTAAATGTAATACACATTGCGTTCTTGTCCCATCTCTGTTGCTAAGATGTATAACAAGCAATTACAGAGAGCAGTTCTTCATACACTGCAGAACAGTGCAAAGGAAGGAGGAAATTACATTGCCTGTGGCCAGGATATTTTTATCTTTGACCCTGACAAATGCCAAGAAAATTCCAACTGTCACTTGATCCTGTACGGCAGTGTAAACAACATGCAGGATTCCTCCTTGTTCAGAGAGCCCATTAATAGCCACTGGAGTGGGTGGGGCCTGGGGTAGTCTCCTTAGCCTCAAATTGTCTTGTTCTCCTGAGTACCATATAACATTTTAACACCAGGGATTTGAAATACATGAGATCCCTCCATCGAGAGCCGATTGTCACGATTGAAATGGTTTGGACCTAATTTCTATACCAATCTGATGAAGTCATCATTTGTGTTTCTCTCTCGTTGCAGGGCTGAAGTTGTGTTGGGAAATATTATTAAGAAGAAGGGTTGGAGGTAATTTTATTCTTCCTTAGGCCAAGTGCCACGTTAGAGCCACAGTGATTCATTTTTATGCCTTGGGCAGTTTCCTTGATAACTGCTGTGTTTGATACAGAAGGAGGGAAATTAACGGTAGGTAGCCAGGTGAAGAGTCAAATAACTGTACTGGGATTTGCAGGGAGTGGTGCATCAGTGAGCACTACATTTGGGACACAGAGTCTGAAATCCCCGTCTGGTCCCTTCGCATGGATTGCTCCAGGGCAGGAGTGGGGCAGGGTAGGGGAATCTTTTACTGCTGCTGCCTGTCCTGAGCTTGTTCCTGTGAACGAAGAGAGTTTCTGCCTTCTAGGTTGTTGTATTGGCATGAAATAATAACACCGTTCCTTATAGCTGGCGTTGAGTATTCTAGTAGCTCTGGGGCCCAAGGTGCATGCCAGATTCAAGCAAGACAAAGGTCTCTTAATCTCCGTGTTTCCCTCTGGTAAATCTCCATTCCTTTTCCTAAAGGAGATGGCCAGGGCTCGTCAGTCCGTCACAGCCTGGCACCTCTGCCCTGTCCTGGCTGGGTCAGAGCAGAGTGGCGTTTCTTCAGGGAAGTGTTCGAAACGATCTCAAATTGTAAAAGCCACAAGGAAGAGCAGTTTCAAATACCAGCTCGTTGCAGTTGGGCATGAATCATGAATCATAGTTGGATTGTCAGAGAGTCTGTAAATCCTTTCTCCAGAATGCCACAATTACCATCCCAGTCAGTGATTATTGGGTACATTTTTCCCACTCAATTATTTATATTTGCCATTTGTTCCACCGAGATTGTTTCTTTGCATTAATTACCATGCGAGTGCAGCTCTCAGTAATTAAAGGTAATTGACTTATTAGCAATCCCATGAGGAGCTCGCCTGTCAGCACTGAGAGGTGAACTTTGGCACATCAGCCTTTTCTTTTTCCAGCACCCAGGTCCTGAGCAAACTGGTCCACATCTGCTTTGAGATGCCATTTGAGCCTGTTGGGGTGTTGCCTGCGTAGTTGTGTATGCCCTGTTATGCCACTTTCTTCGGGACCATTCCTGGCCTCTCTCACCATGCACTCTGCCCTAAAGAACAGTCTCAGACAGTCATATTAGCAACATGGCCAACCCATTGTGGCTGCAGCCTTTTGATGGTTGCAGTCACACACTGCTGTCATAAACAGATAGCTAAGGGTTAATGTTCTTTTACCTGTAAAGGGGTAACAACAGTAACCTGAAACACCTGACCAGAGGACCAATCAGGAAACAAGACTTTTTCAAATCTGGGTGGAGGGAAGTTTTGGGTGTGAGTTCTTTGTTCTTTGTCTTGGGTCTGACCCTCTCGGCTCTGAGAGTGATTTTTCTAACTCCTGGCTTTCTAATCTTCTGTTTCCAAGTTGTAAGTACAAGGATAGTAGTAAGACAATAGGTTTATATTGTTTTCTTTTGTATTTACATGTGTGTAGTTGCTGGAATGTTTTAAATTGTATTCTTTTTGGATAAGACTGTTTATTCATTTTTCTTTTAAGCAATCGACACTGTATATTGTCATCTTATTACAGAGCCTATTTTTAATGTCCTTTTTTCTTTCTTTTTATATAAAGCTTTCTTTTTAAGACCTGTTGGAGTTTTTCTTTAGTGGGGACTCCAGGGAATTGAGTCTGCAGCTCACCAGGGAATTGGTGGGAGGAAGAAGTCAAGGGGAAAATCTCTTTGTGTTAGATTTACTAAGCCTGACTTTGCATACCCTCTGGGTGAGGGGGAGAGATTAGATCTCTCAGTACTTGTGTTTCCAGGACTGGAAGCAGGGAATCTCCTAGGGTCGTCCAGGGAGGGGAGCCTGGGAGGAAGTAACAAGGAAACAAGGGGAGGGTTTTTTTCCCTTTGTTGTAAGACTCAAGGCATCTGAGTCTGGGGGTCCCCCAGGGAAGATTTTGGGGAGACCACAGTGAGCTAGGCATTGTATAATTCTTAGCTGTTGGCAGCGGTACCAGGTCCAAGCTGGTAACTAAGTTTGGAGGTTTTCATGCTAACACCCACATTTTGGACGCTAAGGTCCAGATCTGGGAAGAAATGTTATGACAACTGCACTTTCAGTCGTCTACAGATGGCGCCATTTCTTTGTCTGTCCAGCCTTGTCATGCCTAGGATGTGGCACAGAAGCCTCACTTCCAGTGTTGGCAGCTTTGGTTCTGGATGTTTGTCAGTACCCATCTTTCACAACCGTAGCGTAACGGGGGCACAATGAGTGTTGTGTATACAGTCTGGTTTAGCGGGCATGGACACTGCTGAAAAGGCATTATTTGCGTGCCTGAACAAAAATGTTTAGACTCTTAAATCAAACAGCCCTCTTAAATCTGGAGTAGGCGCCAGGACCATAGCAGCTGTTTCAGTAAGTTCACAGTAGTTGGAGCTGATAGCAGTTTCTCCTAGCAGTCGCCATGTTATAGCCTGCTGGATGGCCCTGAAGCAAAGTGACTTTGGGCTACAGGGCCAGACCCAAGGCTGAGACTTTCCCAAGTGCCTCAGTGATTTTCTGAGCGATCACACCCTTGACAATCTCACCCTTAACCCCAGAATCTTAACTCCAGAATCATCCAAGGTGAGGTGGGTCCTAGAGATAACACCTCTGATCTGTTCTAGTAAAGGCTCCTGATCAAACAGCCGAGCAGTTCACTAAGGGCCTGACTCTAACCTTACTTACACTGGGGTAAATCAGCAGTAATGCCACTGTGAAGTTAATAGAATTATTCTGGCTGTGCCCCAGCAGTGCTTGGTGCTAAATCGCTTGCATATCACAGACCAGTGAGTTGGGAAGTGCCCTGGGTGTTTGCGTAACTGGAAGCTGTGGGCAAGCCTCACCTCGGGGTGGTAAGTGTTGGGATGGGCACCCAGAAGAGCACAGAGGGTGGAAGGGAACACGTGTACCTTGGCTTGGTACATTTTATGCAACAATTTTGTTTCTCTTTGCAGGCGCTCTAGCCTGGTCATAACAACCAAAATCTTCTGGGGAGGAAAGTAAGTAATACTGGCTAATTTCACCCACCACCGTAATTGTCCTAGTTGTACTGTACACTGCTAACCTGGGCCTGTTGTTTTTCAGAGCAGAGACTGAGAGGGGACTCTCCAGAAAACACATCATAGAAGGTGAGAGAGAGTACATCTGCTTTAATGCTGTATATGATCCTGACCCTTCAAGGCACTTGAGCATGTGCGTAACTTTAAGCACATGAGTATCCCCATTTAACTGAATGGAACTACTCACATGCTTAACCATGTGCTTTGCTGGATCGAGGCCTATCTGCTGCTCCTGTGTATGAAGGTGGGAGAGTCTGAGGGAACTGGGGCCTGGGGCATTCCCATTCAGGAGAAGGAACAAACGCTCTTTGGCAGGGCTACAGCTGAGCCCATCCCTTGGGATGCTTCAGCGGCTGCTTTGCCGTGTCCCAGCACCTGTCACACACCTGCCCAGGAACCTGGTGGGTGCGCTGTCCTGCCGAGATGGTGTTAATGGCACTGCAGAGTGTCTTGCGGACACCAGCAGCTGACATCATGACTTCCTGGCTTGGCAGAAGGAGCAGGGTGGGGCCGAGGCATGTGCTGGTGGTTATTGTTGATAACAATGAGCTGAATATTTCCCTGAGAGTTGTTATAAGTGTCATTCAAATCGCCAGGCAACTGGCTCCCGATGGTCAGTGGTTGGATACGTTTTAGTGTCACCAGTGCTGCAGCTGTCCCCGGGATGGTTTTCATTCTGTTCATTACTCCGAGCAGAAATCCAGTGAGTGGCCAGCCCTTGTCAAGGCTGGGGCTGGGGCTGCAGGGAGCTGGGGCTCTCCACAGAGCATGGGGCACGGCACAGCCATCCCCTTTAGCGCACATGTGGCTTGCGGTGCTCTTAACGCTCTGGGACAGCCTCAGCAAAGCTGTGATCCTCAGGGCACCATCTCAGGAGTGTTGGTGCAGCTCTTCCGAACCTGTTTGAAGAGTGCTCAGAGGTTCTCTTTAGTGCTAACAAAGCAGGGTGGTCAGAGGGGAAATGTGCTTGATGGCCTTTGGTCCTTGTTTGCTCATCACCAGGTCTGAAGGCTTCCTTAGAACGGCTGCAGTTAGAGTACGTGGATGTCGTGTTTGCTAACAGACCAGATCCCAACACACCCATGGAAGGTAGGTTCTACCGCCAGCTTCTCCCTAAGAGCCTGTTTCTGTTCCAGGTACTGGTCAGCAGGCAGCTGAGATTGATGGATTAGCCGCAGTCTCACCATTCACGTCTGGAAGTAGGGGGCGACTTCTAAAGAGTATAGAGTTGGGGAGTAGGAGCACTGGGCGTGGGCCAGCAAATCATTTTCAGAATAGCCTCTTTCTCTCCCCCAGCAAAGTGTAATAGAAGGGCACCAGTCACAGGGCTTCTCGGGACGTTCCCCTTGCTCAGTGTCATGGGGAAACTCTTATGCTTAGGCTCCCCAGACCTGAATGAGATGCTGTCCTTGTCCCTTTGGGGGTTGTGCTGCAGGCTGAACTGGGACTCTTGGAAACACATGCTTCTCTCTGCGTTGTCTCCCTTTTAGTTCAGTGTTTGTCAAGCACAACAGAGCCCAAGTCCATGACTGGCGCTCCTAGGGTCTAGGATAATACAGTTCATAAATAGGGTTACAATCATTATCATAATGTTCTCAAGTTGTGCTAGCAGTTTGTACCTCTGCAACAGATCTAACTTTTTTCATTTCATGGCCTGTCCCATTTCTGGATTACATACTCACCCATTCTAAGAAGGAACTATTAATTCCTTGTTATTTAACATCTTATTAGTCAAATTAGGTCTGAATTTTTCATTGCATTTTATTTTTTGATGTTTTGAATGTTTTAATCATTATTTTGGTGATGGGGTTTTAGTTTCAGTGTGTTTTCCATTATGTAGCAATTGTTTCATGTGTTAATACGTTCAGCATATGTAAACAAACCAACCAAAAATCTTTTGCAACCTCAATCCCCATGTGAAGGGGCCTTCTCGGGATGAGCTCTGCTTCTGGAACAGACTGTGTTAATGGTGCTTTGATAGCGGGTTATTCTTCCTCCAGATCCTTTTGTCATGCCATTCATTGTAATATGCCAGCAGTTGTAAACTCTGGTCTCTTTAAATCTTTCTTTTATCACCAGGGGACCCATTTAGTTCTTCCAAGTCAAGAACATTCATCATAGAAGGTACTTCGTACCCATAGTCCGAATATTGACTTCTGTGTCCAAACAGCATTTTATGGGACAGACTCTATTTTTATTTACACGACTTCCTTTCCCCCGTGGCAAACTTCTCCATAAAATGCACAAAGGAAACCAAACAAAAAACCCCACTTGCCTTTGAGAACATCTTGCAAGTGAAAAAGAAAAAAGCAACATAATGATTAGTTCTTCTCTTCCCTCGATTCATGTCACTTCATTGTTTTGTTCCTTTCCTTTGTTCAGTGCATGACATGCCATTTTCTGCTATGCTTGTCTGTATGACAGGCGGTCCCCTCAGTTGGAAATTCTGCCTTGAAGCCTAATTTGTTGGTTCATTACAATAACATGGTACCTGTACCTTACATGCTTGTGATCTTGGAGGAGAGCAGTTCGGGGATCAGGGTGAACAAATCAGTAGTCCAGGGGAGAACAAGCAGGTTGTGGTGTTCCTCACCCAGAAGTTTTAAAGTCCACAAGACTGTCCACTTATCAGCACTCAACCCACACCATCGGCTTTAAAGTTTACATTAGCATCAGAAAATACAGTTGTCTGGTAAGTTGAACGAATTGGCTACCAAAGTTGTTAGTCTAGTCAGTTACTGAAATATGTTATGCTGATTTCTTCACCCCTTTTAATGTGCCTGGTCTTGCATAAGGAATGTGGTTGGATATTTTTTTTTTCTTTTTAAATGAGTATGTAATAGGGTTGGGCAAAATTCTGTGTAACTATGCTCCCGGTGGTGGCAAATATTCACTCCATTCAAATAACAGGGCAGAGTTTTCAGCCCTGTTTAGAGTCAGATTCCCACAGGGAGCTACTAGCACTGGGGTGCATCCCTTTACCAGCAGTAAGTTGAGACCAAAAGGCTAATAATTGGCTGGTTATATGTCTAGCCAGTCTAACATTTTACAGCCCCAGCTATGAATATGTACAGTAGGTACAGTCTGTCGTCTTACTCCTGTTTGTTATTGAACTGAACGCCTATTGCAGTTTACTTGTGGTACATTTTTAATATGGTTATTCAAGCATTAATGTCTGGAACTTGGGAAAATAAGTCTCCAATCTCCATGCCAGTTGGATTTTTTAAATTAAAGGGGCAAGTGGAATACAGCTAATGACCAAATATGACACCTGGATGCCAGCTGCTGAGCCTATTCCAGTGATGTAAGAAATGCCCATTTTGCCCAGCTCTGACAATCGTTGCTCTCTCTGCTTATGATAGGCTGGTCTTCCTCCTTGTCATGGTTTGTGATCTTGTGCAAGATGTACCGCCGACCTGCCAAATGTTATTTCTAGGAAAACTTTCGTTTGCACAAGCCCAGCACTTAGCTGAACTGTCACACTCTGTCAGTGCATGTGATGGACATGTGAAGCCTGGTGTGACTTTTTCTTTTTGCTTCTTTCCTTGGCATGAGTTTATGCCTTGGCTTCAAACTCAGCCTGCATGGTTCAGACTTGGCTGAAGAGCCTGAACAGGGGCTCCCGACAGTGTTTCTAAAAAAGGAAAAGAAAAGGCAGCGACAGAACGGGGCAGCAGCAGTTTGACTGACACCTAGAAGTTAAGCAATAAATTCCCATGTTAACTGACAGATTGAGTCTCAAACTCTCTGGCACCTCCTTCCTGGGTTTAATGTAAGCAAAGAGAAACAAAATTAGGGGGATGGCAGGTTTTGCTAATGCAGTACCATGAATAGCATAGCAACTTAGACTGGGGCAGAGACTTCATCTTCTATTTGCCTACATTCAGACAAGAGACCAAGGGGAAGGTTGTGGAGAAAGGAGAACAAGGGTTAAAGAAGTTTGGAAGTTACTCTGCATCGTGTGTGTCAGTCAGTCAGTCAGAGACTGGGTGAAATCCTGGCCCCATCAAAGTTAATGGCAAAACTCCCCTTGACTTCAGATAAGGTCAAGTTTTCATCCTCTGTGTCTTGGCATAGGAGGATTCCTCTGCCTGTGCCCTGATGGAGACTCCGGCTATGTGGACTGGGTGGCAGACCACTAGAAGCCTGACCCGATGCCTAGCACACACCTGATAGATCAAGGCGTTTACATGGCCTTTCCAGGAATTGTTTGCTTTCGGTTGCTAATCCGAGTCTCCCTTCATGAAAGTCCAAGCTATAGAGCTCTTGACATCTGGACTTTCCTCATCGTCCTGCTTCTGTATGCTGAGAATTTCCTAACAATCCCTTCCCCAGAGCTGAAACCTTCCACGTAGGGTCTCAGCCCAGAAATGAGGTTTTCTGAGACTGAATTCAGAGAGAATATTTTTCAGTATTTTAAAACTGTTCAGCAGCACTTCCTAAAGCAGCTGTGAGGAAACAAGAGAAGCATTTAAACCAGCACAGGGCTGACTCTGCGTAAGGGCTAGTTAGGTGTTAAAAGGAACAGAGAACTCGCTGCTGAGCACTCTTGGGCGGCAGCTACTAACATAGCTTAATGAAGCCACCACCTAATGGAGCTGTGCCCCCTTTGTGACTTTGCAAACATAATTAGCGTCTTTGGAAGGATTGTGTCTTGTCCAAGAAGAAGTTTGCAATCTGCAGGCTGCAGCCCATGGGGGTCGTGAAGACCAGGCCAGGGAACTGCACACTCCAACTCTCCGCTGCTTTCTCAACCCTTTTTTTACACTACCAGAGGCTGAGGGTCAGTGTCAGCAACAGGGTGGTTGAACCTGTGCTGAACAGTGCGACTCCAAGTCTAATAAAGGACAAAACATCTTCACACCAGTTCAGAAACTGCCAGTTGAGTTTTTGGTTATCCCAGCTGGAGATACCAGTGCTGATTATCCCAGGAGCTGAATATGGGCAACTGCCGGCACTCTGTGCCTCTGAAAATCAGGCCCTAACTGCCTCAAAGCACCCAAAATCAGTAGCTGTTTAAAACATTTGGGCTAGTGTCAACCGAGGAGCCACAGGTTTCGCATTCTTGGTCTTTTTTACGTTCCAGCATGTTCAGCTTTGCACATAGGCAAACACATAGCATTGTCTGCTTCCCACCTTGAAACAGACAGAAGACTGGGATACATACACACTTGTCTTTTGTCTGAGTGAGTGTGTGTGCATGTGTATAATCACATTGAATTCGATATTCTATTGGGTTTATTTTTTCAGGCCGTCAATAGATCGTTTTTAGAAACACTTGTTTGCAATCTTTCCTTTATACCGCAACGTTTGCAAACAACCTTGCAAGCAATGTATTCTTATAGCTGCCTTTTCTAGACATCCCCTGCTGGATCCACTATATACATTCCGCACCTTTGGAAAAGACAAAGACAGCCCACCAAACATCACAGTGACAACTCTCAAAAAAGAAAAATTTGAACCTTAGCTGTTTTTAGATGCAATATTAACCATGAGGCCAAACTAACTTAATGGGTTCCTACAATCAGCTGCAATATTTGCTTTGCATAAGTCTTTATAAAGACAGAATTTGCACTGTAGGTTTTTCATAGCTAATGGATGTTTTCTAATGATTAATTTTTCTTAGTAGTAGTAATCTCTGAATTTCACAGCAGCTAAACTATAAGGACAAAGCTGGAGATGAGGGTTTTTTAACCATCCTTAACATCCAGCAGTCCCAGCTCATCCTGTATTCCTCAGTCTCTGAAATCTGCTGTTTCCAGATGCTCAGGGGTAGCGTTTGAGCTCGTCTGTCACTGCACAGGGAGTTCAGAGTGGACCTGGGAGTTGGGTTCATAACTCTCATTGCAGCAGAGCAGTGATGCCCAGAAGCAAAATTGGAAGGTGCTGGGAACTGCGCAAACATTGGGCTGTTTCCAGATCCCTCTTCCAAACTATCCCCACTCCCACGTCTCCCCACACACAAGGAATCTAGCCCTGCTCCACAAAGAAGTTGGTCTCCCAGAAACATTCCTGCTGTTTTTGTTGTGGTTTTTTTAATGTCTCCCCTCCTGTGACAGCTCTTCCATCCTGTTGGACTTGATCTTGTTTTCCTCTGTTTAGATGGAAAACCCAGTCTTCCGGTCTGTTTTTTGTAGGACCTTGAAGATGTTATTTTTCCCCCACACATGGGTGCAATATATCCTGTGCCTCTTGTCCATCCCCATCTCTCAGGAGAGTGTGAACATCTGTGAAATTGGACATTGTTTTCCACCACTCTGTGTACTGCATTTCACCTGTTTGATTGTGACCTCATTATGTTTCGCTGGTCCATTGTAAATGGTTATTTTTCTTTAGGCTAATCCTATTATTCTCCAAAAAGCAACTAACTAAATAAAACTCAATTCTTATGGCATCATAATTTACATTCCTCTGTTTCTTCTCACCCTCATTTTAGCACAAGCGGCCATAAAAAAGGTCACTTTCCAACCCAGTCTCTGGCGGTTGTTGGTTTGTTTGTTTTTTTTGCATTTGATTATTCTTTACAGATTTGGACACGTAATAAACCTGGGGAAATGATTTCACGAGTAATCTCTTTTGTGGGTTGGCTTTTTGGTTTTTGTTTGTTCGTTTTTGGTTTTTAATTTCCTTGTAAAACTCCTGTCTCCAAGTTTGAAGTCTGGAAGTACACTGCTTGCAAGATGTCTGTGCAGTCAAAGCCCTCCTTTCCTTTTGGTGTCATAGCCTTTATTTACTGTATAGCTCCAGCCCTGCGTGCCAGGCTGATGTGTCTCCCTCCTTGCCTTCCCTTCCTTTTTAACAGAGACGGTGAGAGCAATGACTCATGTTATCAACCAGGGAATGGCCATGTACTGGGGAACGTCGCGCTGGAGCTCCATGGAGATCATGGTACTGTGTGTGTGTGTGTGTGTGTGTCTGTGTGTGTGTGTGGCCTGCGTGTGGGCGCAGGCATGCTCGTGGGTTCCCATTGCTGAAATGCAAGCGCCAGAAGACACGCCATAAATAAATGATCTGTGCGCTGCTGATGCTGAGCAGAGGCTGAGCAGATGGCAGTCGCCAGGGCAGAGTGCCTCTCTGCAGTGTTTTGGGGGGAAGTTCTGCATTGATGGTGATTTAATTAGACGGGAGCTGTCAAGAGCTGACTGCTTGCAGATGTATTTTAGCTGCAATTATTTTTAGTTCTGATAGGACGACTCATCAGAGTGTGTCAGGCTCATGCCATGGGGGGAAAGGGTTCCCGGGCCGGGAAAGGAGGTAAACTCAGAGGCACCACAGTAATGGCTTCTGTGGGTGCAGATGTTGGGGTCAGCGAGGAGGACACTGAGCGGGGTATCCCTGTCGTTGCTGTCACAGGAGTCCCCAGCTTTTCTCTCTTTTCCACCTCCTCCGTGCACTTTTCTCTCCTCACTGCTTGAGCCGCTTCAGTGAGAGAGCTCCCCCCCTGGCACTGCCCTGCTCCGCGTGGTCTGCTGGCTCAATCTGCTCCAACTTTTGGGTGAATTAACATGATTTCTAGCTAAATCCTTTGACGTGCGATTCTCCAGCCAGTCGCCTTTTCCTCTCAATGTGACCGTCTCCCTGGTAACATACAGTTGCAGACATGGGGGCTGACGCAAAGTTCTGTCTCCAAGGCAGCATCTCAGGGGCAAAGCTGGGCCTTTCTGAGCCCCTTCCAGCTGAATTTTGAGAGGTAGTGCGGTGGCTACGCTGGCATTAAAGCACGTGTCATTCACGTGTCAGTGCACGCCCAGCAGCAGAGCGCCGGAACGCTCCACACACACAGACCTCTCAGGCTCAGTGTGGGAACCACATTCTGGAGTCAGAGAGCCCAGAGCCTGGCTCATGCCCTTTAAAGGAAAAGACCCCACTAGGGCCTGTCAGTGGGCGAATCTCCCATAGGACTGGGCCCTCCAGTCCCTGCTTGTTCGGCAAGGCCCTGGGTCCCTATCAGCCGCAGCAACAAATTAGTTCTGTTTCTGCAATGGCCACTCTCTCCATATCCCTGGGTTACTCCCTTTCACCAGCCAGGTGATGTCGCCAGAAGTCCCAGCCCCAGTGCCGTGGGGACGACCTGAAGGCCTCACCCTGCTCTGGGAGGAGAGCATGGGACAGCCCTGCCCGACAGGAAGCGGGGGGATGATGCTGATTTGCATTTATTTTTGTGCTTGCAGGAAGCTTACTCAGTGGCACGGCAGTTTAACCTAATCCCGCCGATTTGTGAGCAAGCCGAGTACCACATGTTCCAGAGGGAGAAGGTGGAGGTGCAACTCCCTGAGCTCTTTCACAAGATCGGTATAAATCCCTCCCCCCACTCCCCAAGCCGTACGTGTTCTCCGAGGCTGGCTGGGGGCACAGCTGGGCACTCCCAGGGGGGAGCACGAGTCGAGAGGCTTGATCCTGTGATAAAGGGTCTGTGGATATTCAGCTCAGCTGCCTGGAATGCCCAGCCCCTGGCTTTTGTGTCTAGAATTGCCTTTCCCAATGGAACAATAATCCGGCAACAGGCTCCTGCTTTCCATTGAGGAAAGTTGGGGTTGGCCCGGGGGCATTGCACACATGGGCCAAGTATAAAAATTGCAATCTAGAGAGAGGCCCAAGCCACACGGCTCCAATCCAGGCCTGGGACTGAACTTCACAAGGGTTGGGCGTGTGCATCACTCAGATTCATGTAAAAGCAGCAAAGAATCCTGTGGCACCTTATAGACTAACAGACGTTTTGGAGCATGAGCTTTCGTGGGTGAATCTGAAGAAGTGGGTATTCACCCACGAAAGCTCATGCTCCAAAACGTCTGTTAGTCTATAAGGTGCCACAGAATTCTTTGCTGCTTTTACAGATCCAGACTAACACGGCTACCCCTCTGATACTTGACTCAGATTCATGTTTTCCACCACACTTACTCCCCTGCTCAAACACACAGCTGTCTCTGAAGATTAGTAAGTCCTTCTCTGGTCGTGTTCACTTCCTCCTAGGGTCTGTAGAGAGGCGAGAATTAGAGATGAACAAATAGGTGATTTTTTTTTTTTTTTTAAAGTTTGGTGGCTAAACCAAAAACATCCAGAAAAAATTCAAAGCTAAACCCTGATTTTTTTTTTTTTTTAATAATTTTCTTTTCTTGTCGAAATGAAAAACAGAAAAGATTTCACTGGGGTCAAACAAATGCTTTTTTCTAAACAAAATGTTGAAACAGTTTGTGTTGGAAATGTTGAAACAATCAGTTTTGACCAGATAAAAAGGGAGGACAAATTCTGGAAAGAAGTCAGAACAATTTGCTGAAATCACCCCAACTTCGCAAATGCTTTTGGTTGCCTCAAAACTGCCTCTTTTTGGCAAATTAAAAAAACCCTGCCCGGCTGTAGTCAGAGTGCTGCGTCGAGGGCTCTGCTGCTGTTTCCCTGACAGCAGAATGGGGGTACTGGCCCAGCACTCGGCTCCGGGGAGCATTCTTCTGAGTCCCCAGAGCTGACTATGTCCCTTCGGCATGTTCAACGTGCCATGTCAGCACAAGGCCCCGTATTCATGGGGCGCTGGGGGGGTTGCTGTTTAAAATGTACAAAAATAGTTTTTAAAAAACTGAATAAATGTGCTAATATATGGGGGAAATAGTCACAATTTTAGTGAAAATAAATGTCGGCAGCCATGTCAGACCAGTCTGTCGCCCCAAAGCCGTGCTTGTCCCAGCCTCTGCCACAGCAAAGGGCGATCACGCTCCGGGATCTAGCCCCATCTGAATATCAAAGCTCTGGCCATGCTGAGCTGCTGCTGAGTTGGTGTCATGGCCCTTTAGCTGGGGTCTCCTTCACACTGCTAGCCCAGTGCGTGATCATCATGCCGAGTGGGAGCCGCTGGCTTTGGTAATTGTTTAACTTCTGAGTGCCCTGGAGTGGCTGTTGCACACCCTAACCTGGCATTATTTGGCCTTGCCAAGTCACTCTGTCTCTCCGCTCTGGCTGAAATCCTCTTGCAGGATTATGTGTTTATATCGGAATCAGAAAAAGCAGCTTGGAATTAGGAAAGAAATTCTAAGTGCTGAGGCCCAGAGCGCAAACTCTTGATGCACCTGGACAAACTGTGTGTGTGTGTGTGTGTGTGTGTGTGTGTGTGTGTGTGTGTGAGTGACACAGAGACAAACACATTACCTCTGAAGAGTATAAAACAGCCAGAGAGAACAGGAGAGAGGAGGCATCTTCCTCTTAGAAGTCAAAGCTGAGTCATTTACAGACTTGACAACTCTTCTCTCGAGTTTCACTCTTCGCTTTACTTGAAGGTTTCCAAGCTGCCTTGGCCAAGCCTGTGCTGTGCTTCGCTGGCATACGGCCCATTTGTAAAGTAGGAGAGGTTTGGTCTGTCTAGCCCTTTACACAAAGATGTCTCTCCTGTTCAAACTGCTTCACTAAATAAACCAAACAAAGGAGACCGTAGTTACTGTATCCATGGAAACATCTGTGTTGTCTTAGCAGGGAGGGGCTTTAATGACATATAATATTGATAGGCCGGGAAGGATTCGATTTTTGTCAGTAAATGTTGATTTCATCACACACACCCAAACCGTGATTTTCATCAATAACAATCAAAATGTACAGCTGGGGAAAGTGCCGCCTGAGAACCTGTTAGTTTGATTGAAGGACCGTTCCTCGGTACATTTTGGCGTGCGCTGTGGGCATTTTGTGTATTAAGAACTATATAACTCAGTTTTTTGAATCTCAGTGGCTACTGTCTGGGGCCCCCCATAATTTCCCACACATTTCAAAGGAATGGACACGACTGATAAACATCTAGAAAAATCACATAACAAATAAACATCAGTCATCTGAGCAGTGACGCTAATGACCAGTTTTGTCGATTCTTTTGGAAAATAGCTTCAGATTTAAAGTTAATCACAGGCTGGAGTGTTCTGCTGGCTCAGGGCCTACGTGTTCAATCCCTGGCAGGGCCAAGCACACAGTAAAACGCTCTCAGAGCTATTGACCATGTTCAATAGTCCACAGCTCTTCTTCTGTACCTTAAATAACCACTTGTGCCATTAGCCCAGAAATCCTGCCTAGCGTTAGATTGTAGAACATTTCCCCAGCCTCCTTTTAAAAAAGAATATCTCCCCCTTGTCTAAGTATTTCATCTCTAGCAGGGGCCCCCTCCTTTTTCTCCTCCCACACTGCGTGCTGCTTCCAAATCACCTCCTCCCAACAGCACTGACAGCCGCACCCCTGTTTTTCTCTGCCCTGTGTTCCCACTTTTAGGGGCAGGATTTTGGAGCTGGGCTCACAGCTGGCAGCTGTCCCCAGACCAACATGACACAAAGGAGAACGTCTAGTTATCTACCAAGAGATGCTAAAAATAGGAACAAAACTGGCAGATAGCAGTGTGTGCAATTGATTCCGCTCCGCCCCCGGCTGTCAGCCGGAACCTGCAGTGCCATTAGTAAATATTCTCTCTCTTCCCAGGGGTTGGTGCCATGACCTGGTCCCCGCTGGCCTGTGGAATTGTTTCTGGGAAATATGATGGCGGAATCCCTCCTTACTCTAGAGCATCGCTGAAGGTGAGGGAGAGGCTGCAGCATAATTTGTGGGTTGGGGCTGAAGTGTGAGAGATACTGGGTGGGTGGAATGGTATCTCTTTATCACCCCTTGCAGCTGAGCTTTGATCTTGCAGCCAGTATGGGGGGGGGGGGGGTTATCCTCTTGCCTCCCAGTACATAGTCTCCTTGGTTGAGGCTAGTTTGGTTTCACAATCATAGGAGGGCAGCTGAGAGTGTTGATTCTGGTGAACTGCGCTACCCCACTGTAGGCAAAACACAACATTTCCCCCTTGTATATTTTTTGTTTCCTATTTCAGTGAATTCTGCACCTGCATTAAGTAATATAGTGTCAGAGGGGATCTTCCTTTAATGAGCCGCCTGCTGCAAAGGTGTGTTTAATTTTGCTGCAGTGTCACACCTGGGAGACCTCTCACATTCTGGTTCTTGTGCTAAGCATTCCTGTGTGAGGGTCACCCCGTTACTGAGATCTCTGTGCTAGAACTCCGCTTCACTTCATGTTCCTTGTGCATAAGCCACGGGTTTGGGGGACTGTTCAGAATCCTTGATATCTTTGTATTATAGCCTCAGAGATTTATGGGAAGTCCCTTGACCGTATGCTGGAGTGATAGAACACACACAGAATAAACCTCATTTCCATGTGGATTGTTCCCTCCGTGTCGCCAGCTCCAAACTTGTCTGTGACACTAGTTCAAATGGAAGAACCCCCTGCACTGGCCTCTGGGCCAACTCCCTTGACTCCCAGAAGCACCTTTCCATTGCTTTCAGTGGGAGCTGGCCTGGGTCCCAAGCGAGTGCTGCCATCAGTCTGCGTCCCCAGCCAGTTACGCACCCTCTCTAGAAGCAGGCTGGGGAGGAGGCAGATGCTAAGGACTCTTTCCGCCTCCATCAATGTGCCTCTTTTCAAAGGGATACCAGTGGCTAAAAGACAAGATCCTGAGCGAAGAGGGAAGGAGACAGCAAGCAAAGCTGAAGGAGCTGCAAGCCATTGCAGAGCGCCTGGGATGCACCCTGCCACAGCTCGCCATCGGTAAGTGGACTGCAAACCACACAGCGTGAGAGAGATCTTCCCCCTGTCCTTTGTCGCTAGAATGCAGCAGAGGGGCATCATTCCCTGGCACTGATACCGAATTCCAGACTATCCGACTCAACTGCTTGCTTCTCTTGTGCCTGCTCGAATGAAAAGCGGCTCTGAGGAGACAGGAATTTCGCTTCCTCTCTTCAATGCCCACCATCGCCCTGAGACAGTCATTGCCTGAGGCAGATGGAGTCTGTGGTTCAGTTGCTTCAGAGCAGGGAAATACCAGCCTGCTTGGCCAGAGAAAGCCTAACCACGGTGCCTTCCCTACCCGGGCACATCTCCCCCACCCAGCCCGCCTCTCCTGGCTGCATAAACATGCTGTGGGTTGTACGCACACCTTGCAGTGAGTTCTTCCACTCTCCGGACACTTTGGCCAGCTGTGGCCAGAGAATGAAGAGCTGCTTCTGCAGCTCTGCACTCAGGGCCCGGCACCAGCAGAGGGAGCAGTGCTTGGGGTGGCCAATGGGAAGGGGCGGCACGTCCAGATCTTCGGCGGCAATTTGGCGGTGGGTCTCTCAATCCCTCTCAAAGGGAAGGACCTGCTGCCTAATTGCCACCGAAGAATGACGTGAAGTGCTGCCAATTGTGCGGGGGGCAACAAAAACGCTGGAGCCAGCCCTGTCCGCACTGCATTGTTTTATGAATGTAAAGAATGCCATGTGCTCTGTGCTGAACCCCCTGGACTTAGCTCCCCTAACCCTTTCTGTCACTCCAGCCTGGTGTCTGAGGAATGAAGGAGTCAGCTCCGTTTTGCTAGGCGCTTCCAGTGCAGACCAATTAATGGAGAATATCGGAGCAATACAGGTCAGTTCCCACAGACAGCCTGGCAAATGTAGGTGTGATCTTTGGCTTGCTCAGAGTTTGAGAATAACTAACTCCTTATAGCGTTTATACTGTTAAAAATAAATTAACCATATTGCAACTGTTGTAATACAGCAGTGCAAGGTAGGATGTGTCTTGCAGCGGCACTAGTGTTGCAGATATTAACAAGGGCTACTACATTGGGCTAATTTAGTAAGAGGGGGCTTATGAGCCATGACACCAAGTTGAAGTCTGAGTCTTTGGATCAGCTTTCGTGAGAGCTGTCAGTTGAGCTTTGGATTGGGCCCTTAGCAAATTACATGTTTTCCCATAACAGTGAACCAAAGTTATTCTGAAAACTTGAAGGGTTGATGGGTTGTTTAACCCATCAACCCTTATAGTTAGCAAATAGTATACGATACTGAAGGAATCAATAATGCCTTGAATTCACATCCATGTTTTATTTCTTAAATCATGTATTTCAGCCATCGATTTTGGGTGATTTGCTTTCCCGTTTACCTTTGTTTTCTAAAGTGGTCACGCATATTATAGGCTTTTTTCCGTGCTATAACTTGTGATTGCAGGGAAGCTCGTGACCATCACTAGGTCAATCAGCCCCTGCTGGTGCCTGTCAGGTGGTTTTAGTGTTGTCTTTTGGTCAATACAGTTTATTAGTGAGCATCTTGTGCATCTTGATAATATGTGCTGTCATTAATACCTGCTTAAACTCCACCAGTGACCACTTTCCTCTGCTGGCTTTGGGGTATGTTGACAGCTCAAATCTGCAGGTTGTTAGGTACCTTGAAACAACTTCCTCGTTGACTTACATTCTGATTTTGTTTGTATGTTTGTTGTGTACAGGTTCTTCCAAAATTGTCCTCTTCCATTATACATGAGATTGATAGTATTTTGGGCAATAAACCATACAGCAAAAAGGACTACAGATCCTAACTGTGCCTACTGGCCCCTGGACTCACTCTCAACTCCTAGCCTTTTGTTTGCTTGCTTAAGCTTTACTGAAGCCAATTGAAGAGTGTGATTGGCATCAAAAGAATACAACATGGCAAGATGTGTTAGAGAAATTGTGTAAAATGTTGCTGCAAGATGACATATGCTTATTATGTAACATTTATTTTGAATGCAAGAAGAGTCACAGATTGGGAAGGGTATGTCAGAGCTGTGATTTTACCCTCGATGATTGGCCTCTGTGCTTCCTTTTTTTAAAAGAAGAAACTACTTTTTTCACAAACACACACAGAATATCACTGCTTTTTGTTAATTCCAGCTCCTATACAATGTGCTTGACTATTCAGATCTGACACATACACCATTTAACTGGAAGAATTAGAGTCTCCATTTCAAAAGCAATGCTGGCTTTACAAGGATCTGGCTACTGTGAGTGTGGGGGACTGTATGTGGTAACATCTAGGCTGTTTTGAGAAACAGCTGTTTTGAGAGTACTGCTTGCATCTCCTAACTGGTTCTGTTCTTTAGTTCACTCTGTATTTGTTTCTGTTGGAGAAGATTGTATTTTTTGAAGTATTCAAAGTGAATCAGCCAAGTTCTTGGCAAGCAGCTGTAAGAGTTCATGCTCCACGATTCAGTAGCCTCCCCGAGGCCTGCACTGGGGTTGGGGGTGTTTGTCTCGATGCTTTTTTTTATTTTTCTGGTGCCTCATCTTGATCTTCCGAGGTGGCGTTGCTAATCACACAAGGCCTGAGCCCACTCAGTTCCAGTCAGGGGGCTTTCTCTCCCTGTGAACAGGCTATGTCCTCAGCCCAAGCGCCTGTTGGCCTCAGTGGGCTTCCTGGCGTTTTGCTGAGGACAGAGTGCAGGATGCAGTTTGTGGCTTTGAAGAGAAGTGGCGTGTTGGCATTGAAGGCATTCCAGTAAGAATCCCTCACTGTGCTAGTGCTTTTCTCTCTAGCAGGCAGTGCTATTTTAACATGAGCATCTTGTAGGTTTCATTATTTCCTCTGTAATTCACTCAGGTCTAGGTTGTCACTGTAAACTTCAGATTAGTTGTAAATGTCTAGTATAAACATTGTACATGTGAAACAGTGTAACTGCTTAGTATGAAAGAGAGCAGAGACCTTCAATTAATCTGTCCAGGAAACATTCCACTTTAATTTTAGATGCTTGATTTCCTTAACACCCAGAATCGAATGAGAGATTTCGTAAGCAACCTCTCGACCTGCGTGATCCTGTCGTTGCTTTAAAAGGAGCAGGGCAGACAGGGATTTAGTTTACATGTGTTCTGAGGACAATCCTAGAGAATCATTACCAGCTGCACACAATAAATGATGGTAATAAGCTATTTAATCCCAGTACCAAGAGGATGTACCACCAGACTTGCGGCTGTGTCAGGTCTGTGGCCGGGTGCTGCTCAGTAACGAGGATACTGCACACTGGACTGAACAGCTGTAGTGCATATTTTTGAGAATCTTTTTGCCTTTGCAAACAAAAAAAATATTTTTTGTGTTACAAAATCATTATTCTTGTTTCAGATGCCTGACTTGTGTAGGCCGCCACCTAATATGGTACCAACTTTCCCCTAAAATTTCAGACTGCATTTGTAGATACTTGCGTCACTGATGACATATGTGCACAGCTCTCACTGGGGGAAATACTCATTTGAGCAGCAGATAGCTTGGTCTCGCTTGCCAGATGAATTACTTCAGTAGACTGCTAGCTTCCCCAGTTCCATTAAAGATTAAGCTCATCTTAAAAAGGAGGAGACTTTTTCAGGAATTTAGACTAAGTGTTACAATGTTGTGAGTCAACGTAATATAACAGTCAACAAATACATACTCATTTCCTGTCGTAAACTCAGGTACCATTGCTGGTGTTGTTAAACAGATGCCACTTTCCACCCTAGAGGTGGCTGCATTTCATTGTTGGCTAGATGGATCCCTTTGGGATGCTTCGGAAAATCAGATGCTATAGGATAAGCCATTTCACACTAGGTGGTCTGAGATGTAAAAGCCACAGAAGTTTGCATTACTGTAGTAATCGCATACTTCAATTTTTGGTATAATGTTGGCAGTATTTTCTCAGACTATTGCATCGATAACAAGGGGAGAGCTCCTGGGAGCTTAGAACAGAATCTTATCTGTAGTCTACCATGTGGTTAGGTTTCTCCTAACCTTAAGGTGCAGAATTACTCCAACACTTATCTAATATGGATTGTCCACAGAGAAGGCAGAGTAATATTTATGAACTATGACAATGCAACAATGGTGAGGAATCATTGTTCCCTGGCAGGAGTGAACACTTTCCAGGACTCTGACTGCATTGATTTAGGGTTTACAAATATCAGTGCTGCTTTTCCGTTTTTTCTCTTTCCAGGGGCAGCTGTTCCAAGCACAGAGCACTCCCCAGGCAGCACTTTAGGAGCTGAGAACTTGCTCTGAAAATGCCCTTGCCTCTGTTTGGCGTTTGTGCAGAGATTGTGTGTGTGTGTGTGTGTGTGTGTGTACGTGGGTCACACAAACCTCTCTAGCAGAGCAGTGACCTAACCCACAAAAAAATCACACACATCTAGTGGCAGGGCTTGATCTGGTTCCATTAAGGCATTTTAAAACAGCCCTTAGCTGTGTCCTCCCAACACCTTAGGTTACTGCAGTGGGAGGAGAACCAGCTAACTTGTGGAAAGCTGATTCGCTCTGACACTTTTTGTCTTGCTCATTTTAAAAAGGCATTTCTACACCCCCCACGGGACTGGTCTCTTTGCAGCCAGGCATGTGGGCTCAGGCTGTGTCAACTTAGTTCCCAGCCCAGGGGGTAGAGGCCTTGGCTCAATCCCCAGTGCAGACAGCCAAATTGTGATTTGCACCCATGTAGTTTATTCCTGATTGACTCTGCAAATTAGAATAGAAATGACACCTGCTTCTGCCTCTGCTGGTCTGCAGCATGGGTCTGTAACCTCACTGGTGCCCAGATCCAGTGTAACCAAAGGGCCATAAGACCAATGTGTGCAATGCTGTCTTGCCCAGCCACTGCTGTTCCTGCTCCCCCATCACTATCCAGTCCCAGCCCCTGCCCTATTGTAATCAGTCCCTGGTTATGGCCACAAAATGCTGCTCTGAGGACTGTGCATGTGGCTGCCCAGTTTTTCAGGCCTGATGCTTGTTGCTACTGAATTTAAATTTCCTAGTAGAGTCTGTACAACTTTTAATCCAGCCTCAATTTGTAAGCTGCTGTAAAAATGCAGTGGGTCAGTTGCATAGGGTAATAGCTCCCTGCAGCACTGCATGTGCATTGGGGCGGGCTTTTCTGGCAGGCAGGATGGGCAAGAGCCTGTCTCAATGCTCTCTGTTCATTGTGCTGGGCTGTGCACCCAGGTAGGCGGCCACGGCACCATCCTGCCAAAGTTCCAGCTTGGCCTTCTCACTCCAGCTCTGCAGGCTGGGGCGGAGGGTCTGGGGCCATAACCTCCCCCGTGCTGCACACCCACCCGGCTGAACCGCAGTGGAACTCCTGAGCCTGTCTATCCCAAGCACCTAGGGTGGCAAGGGAAGGAGGCACAGCTGAGCAAATTGGTTGGTTACTTCTTTCTTAGGCCCCTGGGCACTTGCAGAACATTCTCCCCAGTTTAAAGATAGGAATCTGTAATGTAAGTGCCTGAGAGGGTCCCTTTTACCTGAACGCACACAGTAGGCGTGTACAGGAGCACCCGGTGCAGGGTGTTCTCCAGTGACTCCACCCCAGTGTGAGCAGCAACAAGGGCAGTGGATCAGCATCTGCTCTACCTGCCGGTCGTATGTTCCATAAAGCAGGTCAGGTGTCAGGCCTGCCCTCTGCTAGAAACACAGAAGCTGTTCACTGCAGTGGCTGTGCACTAGCACAGAGGGCTGGGACCATCATGAGACTTTGGGGAGGAGGGTGGTTGTTTGTAAAGACCCCATTATTTACTTCTTGGTAATAACTTAAGCCCAGTGTGGAGTTGCTGAGTCTAATAACATTAGCGCCTTGCTTCTTGTCTGTTACAAAAGTGTTCGTCAGGGCCATTTCTTCCTCAGCCTGCACACCCGGTACAGAGACTGGCCGCATGCCATGGATGGCAGTCCTGCACAGCTCTGACCAGCCCCTTGGATTCCAGGCCTTAAGGTGAACTCAAGAGGCCAGGCAGGGTCCTTCGGGCCTGGGTGTGAGTGAATTGCAGTCACGCGGGTTTTACCAAATGCCCAAAGTCATTGTTACCTGCTGACAGTGCTGGGCCAGCGCATCCATCAGTGACGCTAAGCTCAGCACTTGAATTTCAAGAACTGACTCAAGGATTTGGCAGGACTGATGACTGCAACCCTTCACCCTGACCCCCCGCTCCTTCTGCTCCCTGGGGCATAGCAGGCCTGTTCCTAACCCAGTGTAAATATATATTTACATGGAATGTGATCGCCCGCTGTTGTGAGCAGGCGAATAAATGTCTAGCTTATGGGCCCTGCGAAAGGGCCTGCTGCTGGGGTAGCGGCTGCCCTTGGCGCAGTGAGTAGTTGCCTTTAGTGGTGTGGTGGTGGTAATCCCAAACAGAAATGCCCCAGAAAAGTGCAGGATGTTGGGCTTGCTCCCCAGTGGAAGGCAGGAGTTCAAATCTCTCCTGTGTGAGGAATGATCAGAGAAAGTTCCCCACAGGGACGGGAGAGTGTGAGGTGCTGACTCAGCCTTGCCTGCGATTGCACGTTAGTGGCTGTTGTTTGCCTGGCTTGTCTAATGTTACCTGCAGCCCCAGTGTCCCTAGGGGGCACTGTGTAGTGCTGCACTTGTTCAAATGAAAGGGGGAGGGACCACCCCCAGACACCAACCCCTGCTCCTATGGCCCTCGAGTAATCCTTCCCAGAGCTGTTGGAGGGTCAGACCAGAAAACCCCTCGGTGTCCTAGCCCCAGGGATTCTCTCTGGTTCCTGTGTACGAGGAGTGTACTGTGGGTGAGCAGGTGCGGTCTGGCTGTTGTGTGTGTGCTCCTGTGCTTTCGCCACCATTCAGCAAGCCCTGCTATTCACCATGGAAAATTCCGCTGCACCCAGTAGCTGTGAATACCCAACACCAGTTATTGTCCTGTCCTATGGTCAATCCTTGTATGTAAATAAAGCACTTTCTTTTTAGAGAGAGAGAGAGATGTCTCTAGGACTGTGATTATACTAGCTCTAACTGCATAAACAATAGGCAAAGCCAGCTGGCTGCATTGTGCTGCTGAAAGATGATTGTGACTAATATTCAGCTACTGTATTTATGGAATGACAAAATAAAAGACCAGCCTAATATGTCTGTAGAGGAGCCTGGGCTGCATTAATCCCGGGGGGGGATCCTGCACCATCCCATACCAGCGCCTCCCCATGTCCATTGGATCCCTGCCATGGCATTACTGGGGCAATTCATGTGGCTTCCCCTGCTCTCCAATCCCAGCCTAGTGCCACAGGTCGCCAAGTGGTTCCTGTGGCTGCAGGTTTTGAGGAAGACTTGATGTCCCCGAAGGGGAAGCAGCCATAACCCCTCTCAGCACTGCGGCTGCAGAAAGAGCTCAGCTCGCATGCCCCTCTGCACCCAGCTACTGTCCAGGACCTGTCAATAATTCAGCTCCTTCAGCCTGCAACCCAGGTGATCCATTGTCTCAGAGCCGACCGTAGGGTGCCTGTAGTTCTGCTAACGCGCTTTTCAGAAACCACCTGTGTGCTGAGCCTTTGGCAGAAGGGAATGTCAGCAACTCTCAGCCTTTCACGTTCTCACGAAGGGGAGGGAAAACCTGAGCCTGTGCATGGACCCACCCAGAGCAGGCTGGCTGTCTCGTGGAGGCGGAAACTCCTCCTGCCGTACTGACAGAGATGAAAGGGCAGGTGGAACATTGTCCTTTGGTGGTCAGCAGCCCTGCTCTTACTGTACTGAGTGTGTCAGACCTACCTGAATATGCGTTCGTGGCACGGCTTGGTAACCTACTGCCGTTTCAAGTGACTCATGGGGGCTGAAGACCACCCCCCGAGCTGCCTACAGCCCTTCCGTGCCCATTTCCACTCTGCTGCAGAGGCTGTAAGAATAAAAATAATGGGGAAACGTTTTTGTTGACTCCTTTTTTTAAAGGATTTATTAAAATACAGAAAACAAAAACAGATACACACAGAGTACAAAGTAAATGTGATTTGTGTTGGCTACAGCTGCCAGAAAGGCTCCTACAAAAGGTCAGCACAGTTCATTGAGTATCACAAAATAACAAACCAAGAATCATGAAGTAGCTTTAAATGCTTCTGGTTTTCCCTAATCTATTTCCCCAAATCTTCACTGCCTTAGTCTGTATGTCATTGGAGCTTTCACAGCTTGCTCAGAATTGTTGCCTAATCATGTCTGTGGCAGACAGTATTGTTGGGAGGAGTTAATACTGGCCCCAGTGTCCAGGCATCAGCACCTTTCCCTGGTACAGTTACTGGGAGGAGTCTACTTCGTAGTAGCAAAAAGCAGGTTAAAAAGCCTAGTGGCGTGAGTAGGCTGGGGGGGAGGGGATTTTTAGCTAGTTTAGCATAACCAGCCGTGAGAGCCTTTTAAAACTCTAATCTCATTTGGACCTGGGGAGCGGGGAGGTGATGGGCAGTCGGGGGGGGGGGGTGAATGGAAATGGTTCAAACACAGCTTAGTGCCAAGTAATCTTACCCCAAACAAAACCAAACCAAACACTGCTACAGGAACTCTAGCCATTCAGGAGGGAACCATCACAAACAAATTTTGGACAGAAGAACACACTGGTAGCTCTGTAAACATCAGAGATATGAACTATGAGCGTTGCTAATTTCCCCTCCATTAGAAGCCTTTGCACTCATTAAAAATCTTCTTGCCACAAAATAGAGAGGCAGGTCACAGTGCATTGGCTGCTTCTGCACTAGACTGGGGCCTGCCTGCAGAGACGAGGCTAATGTTTGCAACGCCCTTCAGTGTCTGCTTCCAGCAGCTGGGTCTCAGTGCCCGGCGATTCCAGAATGCATTTCACCCATTAGTGCATGTATCCCCATCTCCAGAGTGCACGCTGCATTCGCCTTCCCTGTGGGGGACACTGGTACCCCTTACAGGCCTGTTCCGGGGCTGCCAGGAGCTGGGCGGGAGCCCTGACAGCCGTTCTTTTTCCTGCATCACATGGGTCAGATTGTGCTGGGGCAGCCAGCCTGCCCTGTGGCGGGAGAGGACAGGGAAAAGCTACTGCTGCAGAGTTAATCCTGGCCCTACTGTTCTCAGGCTCTCCCCATCATGTGCCTTTTACTGTTACAGTGCTGCAGACCGCCACTGTAGTGCCTTTAGCCCAGAGCGAGGAGGCTGAAAGCTGGCACAGTGCAGGGAGATCTGGCTTAGTAACAAACCTAGCCAGCCACAGCCTTTTGCATCGTGTACGCCACTGCTCTCAACAGCAGTGAATGGGCCAGAGGAGACAATTGACAGATGTGCCCAGATTGCCATCCCAGAGGCCAGATGTCTTGCACTGTCCCAGCAATCACTCACCAACACGGACAGCTCCAGGGTTTTTGCCACTCTAAGCGGTGAAAAAAAATAAATAAAAAGCCACAATTGCGATCGGCGGCAGCTCCACCGTGCTGCTTTCTTCTTCGGCGGCAATTCGGTGGCAGGTCCTTCCCTCTGAGAAGGACCAAGGGACTTGCTGCCCCTTCCCCTTGGCCACCCCAAGCACTTGCTTGCTGAGCTGGTGCCTGGAGCCAGCCCTGCTCACCAAGCCAAGCTGGGGTAGGGCTGTGTGTCTGGGAGGCGAATGCTTCCTCTCCCTCTGCTCCAGTTCAACCTCCAGAATCCAGTGAACCATCAAGCCCAGAGCGCGGGTTCCAGCAGGAGCAGAGCTGGATACACAGTGAGGAGGGAATTCAAGGGGGGAAGATGGCGAGGTGCAGCATTTGACTCAGGAGCACTTCCCTGACACGCCTCATTGGCAATCAGCCTCTGTGTCAATGTCACGTGCGGAGAAGAGGCGGCTCTGGGTGGGCGTGGAGTCCCCCGTCCCCCCCCCACAAACCTGAGATAACAGCTTGTGCATGGGGGCAGTGGTGGAGAGGCAACACCACAGCCATCCCTGAGACCTCTGCACTGGTTCGTGCATGGCCACACACCAGTGCTTGCCTGGCACGCAGTGGGCTCCTCGGGTGGCTTTCATCACACAAGCCGCTGCTGGTCACCACAGGCGTGTGCTGTGAAAGGCAGATTAAAGTGGGCAAAATGGCTCCCTAAAGAGGTGGTGACAGCAAAGCTGCTATCTAACACTCTTCTCTTGGGTGCTAGCCGGGGAGCAAGCAAGGCAGACGGGCTGCCCTTTTATTCGCTCGCCTGGTAAGAAGGAAGCCCTCACCCCTGTGGCTCAGTAAATGGATCAGCAGACCCTAGGCCTCAGCTAATATAAAAACAAAGACTGCACTGTCAGCAACTCAGCGCTCACCTGACTGGGAGAGAGGCTGCTTGGGGCGTCCAGTGACCTGGCGCCCCGCAGCCTGCAGGGCAGCCCAGAGGCAGAGACCTGCTCACCAAACCCCACACACAAACAAACTCCTGTTTATACCAACAAGCCCCAGTTCCCCGCGCTGCATGTTACCTGTGAAGCCAGGAGGCCACACTCTGGGCCACGCAGGAAGGTCCCAGGAGGCTGTTCACCTAGCATGTTTTCTTTTCTGCTCCACCAGTGTCGATGGAGGTAACTACAGCACCCGCACTCTAGCTCACGTCATCCTAACGCACCCAGGGCTTTGCCCCCTGAATCCCATGCGGTCTGCTAGCCCAGCTAGACCTGTGTATTAGCTCAGCAAACTGCCATCCATCAGCACAGGCCAGGCAACTGGTGTGTTTGATACAGGCCAGGAGCCGGTGAGCAGTCAGGAAAGAGAAACACACGATCATTTAACCCATTCCCTGCTGGCGAGATCAGTGGACTAGGAGGACATACCAGGCATATCCAGCAGCACAGCAGGTGTGTTCTCCCTTGATGCCTATGGAGAGATGGCAGGACAGCGGGCGCATTCTCCCTGCGCGTACATGGGACATTTGGCAGCAGAACAGCAGCTGAAGGGCTTGACGTGTGCATGCATTTGCTCAAACACAAAACAGACATAAAAATCGAACGAACCTAGGAGGCTACAGAAAAGAATTAAGCCTAGCTCCTAACTGTTACCTTAGGGTAACTGGACTAGAAACAGAGCTTCCAATACGGTCTCCCTTTAAATCTGATACATGTCGATAAAAACAGAGACATAAATACTGTTACTAGATAATCCCTTCAGAATTCGGCCAACATTGTCAAGACAAACTCTTCAAGTCTTCATTAAGAAAGTGCAAAAAATGTACAAGGAAATGAAATCCCCTTCTAAGAAGTTCTTGAAATGGGCTGGGGGTGGCGGTTTGTTTTGAAGAACACTTTAAATGTGAGCAAGGCAGCCCCTGACCCCAACACCCACTGGGCTGAGAGTTAGTCTTCAATGCAGATGATGTCACCGAGCTTCCCCTTGTGTTCCAAGGCTGCACCATCTTTCAGTGACTCTGCTACTTTTTTATCGGGGTGGCTGGAGGGCGGCCCATTGGGTGTTGCTGCAAGAACAAAAGCGAATGCGTTACAGGCCACCTGGTTCCCATTCCCCTCCCTGTCGTGTTGGCTAGGACGTGCACAGAAACGCAGTGCAAAGTGATGGCAAAGCGGGCGTGACTGACCCCAAGGAGCAGAGAAGGCAGGGCCACTTGCCAACCTAAAGGAAACATTCTTAGAAGCAAGCACACCAGCTGCATTCCCCTAGCCCAGCACCCGCGTGCACACACGTCTGTGTTCTGTTCACATATAAGCACCACCCGCTAGCAAGGCAAATGCAACATTTACACAATAAGGTGCTTATGGCCCAGTGCACACAGCTCCACTGCTCACTCCAGCTCACGGCTAGGAATGCTAGAAGCATGCTGGCTTGTCAAAACTGCCATCAATGGCCCTGAGCAGGCAGCTGGCCCGGCCAAGGGGAGAGAGGCACATTTTGAACTCTCAGCCATCTCAAGCAGGAGCTGAATAGTCAAACTGTAGCGCTCGATAAAAGGTGAGCCTGTGAGCAGGAACGAACACAATGGTGAAGGCTCGGAGGGAATGGCCCCTGGGGACGGCAATCGTCAGGACTCGGTCTGGACAACTGAGAAGAACAAACCGCTCTCAGAAATAGCCTGATTTAGCACCTTCACAAGTAGCAGCTGTTCTGGAGAGTCCTTTCCATCCCTGAAGCTGCTTTGCTCCCTGCATGTGGCCTTAAATTGCAGCACGGGCAGTTTAGGGTGGACATTAGGAAAAACTTCCTAACTGGAAGTTAAGCACTGGAATAAGTTGCCTAGGGAGATTGTGAGAGGTTTTTAAGAGCCGGTTAGACAGACACCTGTCAGAGATGGTCTAGATAATACTTAGACCTGCCTGGAGTGCAGGGGACTGGACTAGACAACCTCTCGAAGTTCCTTCCAATCCTTTGATTCTATGTCTCACACACTGACCACAGAGGGCCATACCGCCCACCACTGAAACCCAGCCACTTGTGGGGGCAGAACATCCAGTGCTGTGTCCATGGGCAGGATGGGCAAGGGTGGTTGCAAAGGAAGACGCTCTCCATAGGCAGTTCTCACATGACATATTATGTCATTAGATGAGCCACTGTTAAGAAATGTAACCTTAAAGGATCTAGTAGTGTAGGGAACCATTTCTGGGGGAGTGGAGCTCATCAACTGGAAAGTGCTTCCAGGCGACACTGGCAGCCTTTGGCTAGCAGGGGCATTGCTGATGGATAATTTCTGGGTCTCATCGTCAGGAACCAGTCACTATGTGTTGAGTTTCATTCTATTTTCATATAAAGTTATGATGCCTGGCCAGGCTTGGCCACGTGGCCAGGGAGCTCTGCCCTGCCACTGGATACTTTACAGGAGCTCATTTCCTGGGTCTAGGAGGAAACTGCAAAACAAAGACATTGAAAATGGCCTCAGCCACCTGTGAGGCCCATCCCATTGTGTATGGAATGGGAGCTGTGTGCAGAGAAAAGGTGACGCATGCTGCTAACTCTTGATTTGGACCAGGATCAGGCTCATGGTCAGGAATCAAGTAGGATAATCCAAAGCTGTCCCAGGCAGTCCCTGAAGCAGTGCCTCAGAGAGCGCTGAAGAATGGCCTCACAGATAAGACCCAGCAGCGCTCTGAGAGGGGGCTAGCCTCCCAGCACCTTTGGGTGTGTGTGCCCAGCCGTGAAAAGCGAGCCGCTCAGCCCAGGTAGACAGACTCACCCTAGCGCCATCTGGGCTAATGCACTAACAGAAGCAGTGTGGACATTGCCGCTGGGGCAGCAGCTAGGTCTGAACTCAGGTGGCGAGCCTGATCTGCACTGTCTACACCGCTGTTTTACGTGCACTAGCATAAGTCAGGCTCCCAGCCATATCCTCGGAGTGCTGCCTGGCTTCCAGCCCACCCGCAGTGACACAGAACGCTGCAGGGAGGAGGACAGGAGAGGAAACGTACTCGAATGATCCTTGCAAAGCGTGAATTATCCTGGCTAAAGACTGCTTGCTGACTGACGATTCCTATTGTCATCTGACATGACCGCACCAAGCGACAGGCTGAATCCTCTGGGGCAGTAAGTGTTTTCCCAGAGCTTGGGTTATTTGCTGAAGACTCCTTTGCATTTCAGTTGAGATCTAAGGTGAGTTCAACGCCACCATGGTAAAACTGCAAGGCAGAAATGGATGGCAGAGCCTCCTGTGTTGCTGTGACTGGTGTGTTCGTTAATGCACTAATTAGTAGCTCAGAAACGACACAAACCAAGGGAGAGGGAGGAAAATGTAAATAGATGCAGGGCCCTGAAAAAAGAAGACTGGCTGTACGGCATGTCTCACTGACAGACCCTCTGCACTGAGAGCTCACATCATGGTGTTGAGCTTCTCCAATATCTGTGCAATGCCAACCTCATCAATTCAGCACTGACTGAACTCAGAGTAAAACTTGGGATGGATTCTCTGGGAGCTGGCTCTCCTTTAGGCTTTCCAAAGTCCTGACCTGGAATTTGGAAGGGATGACACCAGACAGGTTCCATGCAAAAGTACACATGATATTTCTACATAAATACGTTCTCAAGGCAACATGGCACATCAGTCTAGGAACTTCCTTTCTTCAGAAGCAGAAGGGAATGTGAGGTTTGATTTGAGGAAATATCATGAGAACAGGGAAAACTATTCTATGCAAAGAGAACAAAATACAGAGATTCCAGAAACCAAAAGATGTCAATTCCCAGTGTAGTGAATTCACTAGCTGCTAGCCTAGCCATGACCTAGCATCACAAGCATGAGCATAACTACGCCTACAAGAAGAACAGGACATTTCCCTAGACATGTTATCAAAAAAACAACAAGCAACCAAAATGGTGAGTCTGAAATGAGCCCCCTCAGGGCTGGCTCCGGCTTTTTTGCTGCCCCAAGCGATTGGCGGCTGCTTTCCTTCTTCGGCGGCAATTCGGTGGCCAGTCCTTCCCTCCGCGAGGGACTGAGAGACCTGCCGCCAAATTGCTGCCGAAGACCCAGATGTGCCACCCCCTTCCATGGGCCACCCCAAGCACCAGCTTGCTGCACTGGTGCCTGGAGCCCAAGGCTCTTGCAAACATTCTCCGTACCGACTTAGAACTGCAGGGGAGTTTGATGTTCATTATCCTTACAGAGCTGGAGCTAGCTATTTCGTAACGTGCGCCACTAGCAATAAGGCCTGTGCCCTAGGAGCTCTGTTACTTTGTGAATGGTGCTGATAGAAAGGCTGCTCCCCTGTCTGACGCCATCAAACTAAAGAGCTTCGCTAAACACACAGGCACCACTGCTCGCTGGCATTAGTGGATGCAAGGACGTGGGACGGCTGGTCAGAACCCAAGAGTGGATCCATCATTTCACTCCAGCATCTCCTCAGCAACTGTACCAATTACAGCTGCTCTCTGAGGACCACCCCCGGAGCTGACTGTGCCTGGAGCAATGACCTGCCCAGCAGCACATGTGCCTTTGTGAACCCTGTGCTTTTACCACGAGGCCATATAACACTTCGTATGTGCTGCTGCAGCAGCATGACTAGGGGCCGTGTCAAAGAGGCAGCCGGGCTACTGCCATTCAAGGAGACAACACGAACTAGACGCTCCTGAACATTCTGGATTTATTAACTCCTTCCACCTTGTGATTTGCTGACACTCAGAGTGAATCATGTTACTAGGCAGCGCCTGAGAGATGGGACAATACGATACGTTTAGCAGATAGTAATAAGCATGGCCTTACCTCAGGTGGGAATAAGAACTGCAGAGGAAAATCTTGGAAACGGCTAAATATCTATTGATAAGAGAGAAAACATCTTGCTTGCCCAGTGGTCTTTGGCTTTGCTTGTGGCCCACTGAACTTTGCCACTTTAATTTCTGCAGTTAGAGAAAGAGGCTGCGAGAAATCTCAACCTACCGGTCACGTAAGGTCCCAGCGGCATCTGACTGTAGTTGACAATCCCACCTGGTCCAGGACCTCGGAAGTTTGGCCCAAAGTTGTTGTTATAGAGCTGGGAGGACCCAAAGGAGCCCTGGAGAAACAGGAGAAAATAACAGCTATGCTGATCCCCAGATAACCAGCCTGCTCTCTCTGCATGATGCACACTGGAGTCACCGGGACATGTCCCAGCCTAACTACTTCACTTCTGCTCAGACAAAATGCCCCGGAGTCTCCAAAGAGAGCTTTGCGCAGACACCACTGTGCTGGCCGTGGGAGACCTGGGAAGAGGAGGAGCTGTTTGGCCTACATAAGGAGCGCAGGACACGGCCCACGGAAGTTAGAGATGGAAAGGGCCTGTTAGGTCAATGTAGCCATCCTCTGCCGATTAACTCCCTAACACTGCACCATACTGAGATGCTTTCCAAGGGACTCTCCATGCAGATCACCAGACTGAACAACTGCGCTAGCATAAGCCAGATTGCCCAAGCTGCCCAGGCCCCCGTGCTTATTTTCAGCTCTCTCTGACCTGCTGGACTGTGGGGTCCCCTCCTCGGTTAGTGAGACGACTCAGTATGCTCCGTTCCGACATCTGCAGGCGAGCGGCGACTGGTGGTATCCTGGACAGCATGGACGGCAAGCGGGTCACATCCGCCTTCATGTCACTCAGCAGCTCCTCGAGCTGGTTCAGAACTGCAACACAGACATACCGATTACACCCAGTGTAGCTAAGAAATCTGGTCTCCCACGCTGAGCGAGGGATCCTGGGGGGAGCAGAAGGGACTAACTGATTCCAGTGAGGTTACGTCGGGGGTGAAAATACGGTGACATGTCTTGGACCCTGGAGGAGAGGAGACACGGGAGCTGTACAGGGAAAGCTGGTGGGGTTCAGAGATCAGTTTGCAGAGAGGGACACAGATTTGAAGTTTGAGTGGGCATATGGCGGCGTTGTTCTCCACACATGCCAAATGCCTGCACCTCCTTCGCCGCACACTGCTGTGCTGAAAGGAAGTGATTTCCACACGCTTTGTGCCCTCCTAATTGCACCCCGAACCATCTCCCTCAATCTCAGCTAATGTCAGAATCCCCCAAGCTCTGGGCCTCTCTAACTGCTCCAGAGCAGCACCTGCCTGAAGCCATGTGCAGCAGCAGTTCTGTAAACCATGTGCCCATCTACTTCTACAAACTGCCCCCTCCGAGCCCAAGGGAGAGCAGCTCTCTCATCAGCCACCCGCCTTCCTGCCTGGCTCTCCAGATACGGCAGCAAACAGGTATTTGCATATCTGGGAGCTGCTGCCAGCCTAGTTCATTTTCTGCCCATACTTGGCTACTTGTATTTTTCTTGTGTCCTTGTAAATGGCAGAACTTTTCCACCGTTTTCCCATCCACAGCTCAGATCCGTGTCCCCCATCGAAGTGCTGATTTGCTCCCGTGGGATGTTATGGTAATGGCCCTTGGCTGGGATCTGAAGATTATGACAGTAAGGGTCCTGGATAGCTAACTGCTGCTCAGAGCCCCCTGTGTTGTGTCTGGCAAACAAGCTACATTCTGCCCTCTCTGCTCTCGCATTCCATCACATTTGCACACCAAATTCTGACATGGACTGTGTCAGTCTCTGGCTGGGCACCCCTATGTAGCACCAGGGAGCAGCACTTGCTCCGTCCTTTGCCCCTGCACACTCCTCACCAGTCTCCAGTGGTCCTAGCTACGGCAGAATTAGCTGCAGTTTATGCAAGTGACTATTTCTGCATTGACAGCTCATGAATCAGCAGAGCTGCTGAGCTGTTATCACCCAGAGCTGCCTGCATCAGGCTGGCAGGATCCATGGCCCTGCCAAGGGATGAAAGACTCTTACACTGACCCACCCTGTTAGCAGGAGCTAATGCCCTGCTCAGAGCTGCTGGGTAAACATGCCTTGTTAACTCCACCAGAGTCCTGGGTGAGACTCTCCCACCAGAGGGAACACGGGGAAGAGACAGGGAGACCCTGCAGGAAGATCCAGACTTGGGGAGAAGACGCATGTTCTGTTCCTGGGGGATGGTTTGGAACAGGAAGGGAACATCCCCTGCTTTTACGGTCACTTCTGGACTGCCTGGGCCAGTATCCCTGAACACTTTAACCCCATCCTGTAATGGTTCAGGGGAGGTAAGATCCTGTCCTCGGGCCGTCAGGAAAACGAAGGGAGGATTTGGGGGTGGAAGTCCCGCAGAGTTTTTTGCCATTGCTTTAACCATGTACCTCCAGAGAAGCAAGTGTCCCCATGGGCACTGCTGCCAGAAGACACTGGTCCTCAGAGCCCCCGGATTGCAAGCCGTTGCTGATTTTTGGAACAATCCAGGTTGCTGGTGGTTGGTTCCAAACTCAGTCTCCGTCAGACTGACTCATCCAGGCCTGGGTCTGTTCATCTCTGTTAACTCTGGGCTTCAGTCCTGACCAGCCACGCATGGAATTTTCTCTCCTGAGCGCGTGCACATTTGTGAGCAGGTGAAAAGCACGTTCCTGGTTACCCTGGCTGGGTGGGGAACTATGAAAATACCCTCACAACACCCTGTGCTAGGCAGGATCTGCTCCAAATCAATGCACCAGATTCAAACGGGGCACCGGGTGCTGCTCTTACAGCCCCAAGGCAGGGGCTGCCTGTGGCTGGTTAACAAGCCGTGCGAGTAAATGCCTCTTTACCTGCCAATAGGAACGGCTGCAAAGCTACACTCAGGTTCAGGATGGTGACCTCAACCACACACACAGTGCGGCCACTGTGATCTTCTGAGAGGTGCCTCTGTGCCAGGGCACCTCTGTATGGACACAGGCTGAGAACGCCTCACTTCTCTGCTATTCTCCGTCTCCCTAGGCTTAGGGGTGCAATGCAATCCCTGGGGTTGCCAGGGGGATACGCAACCAGGACTCCCCGGACACCACCACCTGGCGAGCAGTCCCTCATTAGGGGGTTGTTGCTGAGCGTCACAAGCAGGACTCATTTCAGGTCTATGTCATGTCTTTTCTGCCCTGGGAAGACGATCTCCCCTTGGCAACCTTGGAGCCAAGAGAATCGACCCACCGCACACTGACATTTCCCCTCTGCTCCTGCCCTGGACGCCCTCACAAATGGCTACAGTCCCTGTGGTCAAAGGTCAGAGGGACATGGCCAGCTCCAGGCCAGGGGAACATTGTGAGACAGAAACACCAGCCAATCACTTCCTCCCAGTCGGATTTATTGTCTCTCTGTCCCATGCCAGGACCACTCCCCCTGCAAGTCAGCTGGGAATGCCGCAGCCCCAGAGAGCCCGTGCAGCTGGCACACCTCTCGGCCTTGGCTAGTGAGGCAACAAGGGAGGGAGCAGACTAGACAGCGGCAACAAACCTTTGTGCAGGACAGCGTTGGCAGGCTTGTTCCCAGCCAGGGACTCTTTGGAGAGATGCTGGTGGCTTTCGGCAAGGCACTCCACTTCAGCCAGACGGGCGTTCAGTGCCATGGCCGGGTGACTGGGGTCCTGGCTCATGTTGAGATATGCGGCCCTTCGCAGCTGCTCCTCTATCACCAGGGCCTGCTCCAGCAACTGAGACACAACCAGAGAAGAGTCAGGGCTGGATCCTTGGCGGGGATAAATCGGCGCTGCGCTGGCTATGCTGATTCACTCCAGCCAACGCTCCAGCCCTCTGACTGCCCCACTTGTCTGACATGGGGAGGGACCAGCAGCCACTGAGGGGGGAGCAGACTTTCCCCTCCCCCTTAGGCTTTTCCATCTCACCAAAGTGGAGGCTGAGGGGTCAGTCTGGGGGCTTAGCCAATCCTCAGACGCTGCTGTGGCTCAGACGGAGGGGCGGTTAGTGCCAGCTGCTCTGACTGGTGGCATAGACACCTGGCCACTAAGAATCAGATGGAGACCCCTTGACTCACCGCGCAGAGGCCAGCCCGTGGCAAGCGGATGGCAACAGCTTTAACTCACTTCCACCTGGGCTACAGAGCAGGGATCTGGTAGGCGGCCCCGTTAGACGCTGAACATCAGAGGACAGTTGATTTATACCCATGGAAGTTCACGCAAAGCCACAGCAGTTCCTTTTGCTGAGCTCAGTAAGAGCTGAGTGAGTGGGGACGATGCTCAGCTCCCAAAACCAGCCCAGGGGAACCCACTCCATGGGCCCGATACCTGACAAGAGGCCCGTGGCCTAGGTAAGCTGCTAGGCAAGAGTCTCATTGCAGTGGTTCATTGCCACTCCATCCAGGATAAGCAGCACGTGGGGTCAGGGGCTGTCTGCAGCCCATTCCCTATGAATCTGTCTGGTGCCACGGGCTCCCTGCTGGACACTTTATGCTCTTTGGCTCTCTTCAGGCTGCCAGACATGCCCACGAGACTGCAGCCCACTCCCCACCCTCGGGCACAGCTCCACTTGCCCTCCTCAAGTGAGGGGCACCTTCCCTCCAGGCTCACCTTGAACCGGCGGGCGAGGAACTTGTTCTTCATCTCCAGGTAGTTCCCCTTGTGTATCTCCGACTTGAACGGCTCATTCAGAATCACGTAGCGTGGGTCGTTCTGGATGTCCTGCCAGCGGGCATAGCCGTGGCTGGGTGCAGGGAGGGTGTTAAGGGAAAAGACCAGATCCCCAACTGCAATCTCGTTGGGTAGCCTGGGGAGTTTGCTTAGTGACACCCAGCTCTCATCATCTTCAAAGCACAGCACTAAGTAACCAGCACAGCACTCCGACTGTCGTCCCTGGGTGCCAACGACTCAGGGCAGTTAAACAACCTGCCCAACACTAGAGAGGGAGCTGGTGTCAGAGTCAAGACCAGCACTCAGGAGGGGAGTCTCCTCAGATCTCGCTCATGCTGATCACCACCCCCATCACCCCGCGGTGGCCCAGCCTCTCCGGTCACCTCCCTGTCCATAGTGGCAAGGGCTCTCACTACAAGTTCAAAGATACGTAACAATTCCCGCCAGCAGCCAGTAGTCATGTCTCCGGTGCCAGATGTCATAGATCTTGCCTGAGGAGACGGCAGCTCTCTCCTCGTTCTGCCACAACGTGTGCAACTCTGAGAAGGCAAAGCAGAGCCACCTTCAGCCAGCAGCACGAGAGCCTACGTGCTGCTAGAGGGCAAGGCAGGACTGGCCAAGAGACGTATTCATGCCTGCAGCCACTTGACTCAAGCCTTCCATTCCTTTTTAAAAAAAGGGGAAGGTATAGCTCAGTGGTTTGAGCATTGGCCTGCTAAACCGAGGGATGTGAGTTCAGTCCTTGATGGGGCCACTTAGGGATCTGGGGCAAAATCAGTACTTAGTCCTGCTGGTGAAGGCAGGGGGCTGGACTCAATGACCTTTCAGGATCCCTTCCAGTTCTATGAGATAGTATATATGGAGATATACCTATATGTAGCCTTTGACCCATTTCAGTTAATGGCATCGTCAACTGACACCTTAGAACCAAATCACAGGTCTCACAAACACCACATCTTCTACCTTCTTATTCTGAGCAGCTTTGCTCCCTTTAGGAAGGACAGATCACTGGCTATAGAAAGCTGCCAGCTCATTAGCAATGACAGCTATAGATACTTTTAAGTGAGCAAAGAGGAAAGACCCCTTCCCCTAGAAAACTCATGACCCTAGAGCTAGATGACAACAGCTAAAGTTATGTTACTCAGGCATGCCTACAAGCATTCCAAGCCCTGACATGCAGCTGGTGGGCAGTAGATTTAATCACATGGTTGATGGTGCCATCCCTAAGCATTAGGAACAGGCCATGGAGAGAAGAGGGAGGTTCTCTCTCAACCTGGAGAGTGGACTTCATTACCAAAGACAGTCTCTAGTCCAGGGCCCACTTTGGAAAGGGACGCACACGGTGTCCCCTAGAAGCCCAGAGGACTCCACGCTGGCTTAAGGTTTGATGTTAATGATTCCTTCAGTGCCATGGGATGCACAGACTAGGGTTACAGTGGATGCTATGACAACTGTGACATCATAACTTGCACTTGGGGCAGGCCTGAGAGGCTTGTCAAGAAAAAGGAACTGACAGAAAATCCCAGTGATGCTTGGGGCTGACCAGTGATGCAATCACTCCTCGGGACTGGAGCTCTTTTTCAGTATGCAGCTATGGAAAAGGTCAAACTGTTTAGGCTCAAAATGTAGGATGCCTGGTGCCTGTATTAAAAATATGAATCTGAATGGACATGCTGACCTGAATTAACCCAGCGAATGCTTTCAGTGAAAAAAATATTTCAAACATTCCTTTGCAGCATCTGCAACCCCAATATAACGAAGGTCAGAAAATGAAAGGGAGTATAAAGAGAACATCAACCTGACCAGTCTAGCTTCTCAGGCCAAGCCTAGTGAAATACAAGAAGTTAACAGCGAGCATAACTGGAATAAAGCAGATTTGGTTCTTGTAGTGGTTCCTGTTCCGATATTCTGTGGAGTTTTAATAGTCACTCAGGTATACTTTATAAAATCTGAGCTGAGTACACAGTGCCGCAAATGCTGAGGTGAGAATGACTCACATGATAAACAAGGCTGGTGATTACTGTAGCATCACAGACCAACGCAGTAGAAAACTCAAGCCAGTTCCCTGAGCTGCGCTTTTCCCAGCAGCCCGTGACTACCAGCACAGAGCGAGGACCTGGCATTGTGTTCTGGGATTGGAACTCCATTATTTTAAAGCACTGTCAGGCTCAAATCCTCTTTAACTGAATATGCAGAGAACATGTGCAAAGACTGTGCAGCTTTCGCATGCAAACCCTTTAAAAGTGACTGGGATGCTCTGTCTCAGCCCCAAACCGTTACCTGTAAAGCCACCATCAGCAATGTTGAACATGAATCTAAAGTTCATATTTTTATCCTCCTTCTTCCCATCCTCCTCTTCCTCTTTTTCACCATTTTGCTGAGTCTCACTCTGCTCCTTCTCTTCCACCTTGGTATCCTCTGCTTATCAAAGACAGTAACATCAGACGAGCACCACTGACCCTGCCACGCTGAGCTGACTTGCTATGTCACATCATTGCCCCATTAACAGCAGCAGCTCTCTCCTAAAGTCATTCTCCAAAACATCCCCATGTGGGCATATCACTAGCCTGCCTCCTGGCCTCCCATCAAGCACAAGCAGCACCCGCCAGCCGAGATGCCGTTGGAGATAGGAACGTTTGAGGCGGCTCCGGGTATAGAGCTCCACCCCCACCTCAGAAAGGAAATAAGAGGAGAGTCAGTTCTCTTGCCTGTCCCTAGAACTATTCTGAGCCACTGGCATTGCTACAACTGCTAGAAAGTGTGGTCTAGTGGTTGCAGCTGGATTAAAACTCTGTGGCTGGCCTGTGCCAGCTGACTCGGGCTAAGGGGCCATTTAATTGCAGTGTAGACGTTTGGGCTTGGGCTGGAGCCCAGGTTCTAGGACCCTGCAAGGTGGGAGGGGCCCAGAGCTCAGACTGCACCCAAGCCCAGGGAGCCTGAGTCAGGTGGCACGGGCCAACCGCGGGTGTCTAACTGCAGGGTAGAAAGACCCTAAGTCCCTCCTGAGGCCCATTCTGGCTCTCGCACAGACTCTTTGCATGCTGCTTGGCCCCCGTCTCCACTTGTGAATCCAAGCCACAGAGCGAAAGTCGGCACAAAGCGGCAGAGTACACAGCTCCCAAGTGCGCTGCCGTTTCTCACAAAGGTGAGGTGTAGGAGCCGCAAACACGGTCCATAAATGCACTTGATCATCATAATTGAGCTCTTTGGGGCTGGATCTGGCTTATCGCTATAGGTGTGTACATAGTGATAGGTGTATACATAGTGATCACAGCCTGTGGGCACCAACACAACACAAACATGAACTCGCAGGAGCTGCTTTTATATCCCCCTTTCCCTGACCAAACACACTATAGACACATGGCACACGCCCCTTCACACGCATGCACACTGCTCCAGAACACACACAACACTCTACTCTTCGTTTTTATCAGTTCTCTGTTGCAGTTCAGGCCATGGGCATCTTACCTGGCTTGTACTCTTTATCTTCCCCTTTACCTTGGCAGGCATTTAATTCTGACTTTTCCAATGGCTTTTCTTTTTCCTGAATTGCCTCATCTGCAGGAATTAAATAGGACAATGAAAGACGATTAACGGGCAGAAATGCCTACCAGTGTCGCTGGATTGATTTGCCTTTCCTATTTAAAGTTGCAAAGTATTTGTTTGCCTGCATATTACAGCTGGTAGACACATGGCCACCAGGACAGTTTTCTGTCAGAAAATGCAGTTTCATCAAAATTGAAACATTTTGTGGTATGATAGGGAAACCTCAATTTGCATCGTAAACGGATGCAAACATTACGTTATTAAAATTGAGAGCTTATTCTAGCGTTAGACCCAGCGCTAGAGCCCTCCCAGCAGCATGAGGATACACGCTCTTCGGGTGAAATTCACCCCTATGTGAGGCACCAGCACAAGACTGAAGTCCCACTTAGCGGGCATAGGCCTGTGAAAGAGGGGTGCATGTCTTCCGCAGAGAGATTAGCCACTCTGCTTTACATTACATACAAAAAAGGTTCCTTAAAAACTATGGGGAAAAATAGAATGTGATCTTGTAATTACAGATTCTACGGTAATACACACAAGGGGGGCCAATTAAGGTTGCACGGGCATTTCTTAACTTGTGGGTAATTGACGTTGCAACCTTTACATTCTTTTAATACAGTATTCTATGGACTTTCCTAGGTACAAATTCCATTATGTACAACTGTAACAACCCCATCATGCAACACTGGGAGGATTTGAACCCTGCACCTTCGGGCACTGAGGTAGAGTAGCTTGAACTACAGGACCAGCTATTAAGCTAGCAGCAGGAGAAGGCTATTATCCTCGTTGGGGGAGCACCGCATTAATGCACACAGGCTTGAACAAGGAAGGAAACAGTCTCTCCAGTGATGCTGTGACAGCTGGGTCTGCCCCAGACATCATGGATGCTGGGCGAACAAGCTCCACATGCAGCGGGTGCACCAGAGTCACAGGCTGCCTCACCTCTCACCGGCAGCCGCTCAGGCAAAGGCTCAGCCTTTTCGCTCTCTTCTTGTTTCTCTTCTCTCGGTTTCTCCTCATTTCCAGAGCTCTCTTGGCTTTCTTCATTCTCGGCTTTCTCTGCACTTGCTGGACCCTTGATTTCAAGTGAGGACACCACATTAGCCACTTTAGCTCAAAAGACTTAGGATATGTTACTGCAAAACTGCCCAGAAAGCCCTGACTATAACCGATCAGAGACACGTGGTCCAGCAGCCCTGCCTTGGCTCTGATTTACAGCTGACACCACGTCACTGAACCTCTCTGCCTCGGTTTCCCTCTCAGGAGTACTGGGGTAATACTACACAGCTATGTGGATCAGTTACTAGTGCTTTAAACATGATCCGTGAGGGAAGGCAGGTGCGTAACCCTTCCTTTGCAAAGCACCTGTCACCAGAATGTGCTACGCAGCATAAGGGCTGAGCAGTACAATTCCCATCACAGGTTTTCAGAATTCCAGGCTGTGCAGACAGACATCCCTGCCGAGTGCAGTTTGTAGATACATAAAGGGAAATAGGTTAGGAAATAATTAGCTACCTGAACAGTACCATTAAGCTGTAACAATGCCCTTGAAGAGAGGAAACGGGGGGAAATCAGGATGTGCTGTGGTGAGATTCCTACAATTCAGCCATTAGATTAGCTGCCATTTCCTACCTTGGCATATGGACTGATACATATGGGGCCACTTGCTGGCCCAAAACGAGAGTTAAGGGCCAGGGCCAGCGGGGCTCCCAGGCCAGGATCAGGATTGGGGCCAGCAGGTTGGGGTTACAGTTAAGACCTGTAGCTCTCCCCAGTTTAGGGTCAGAGTTGGGACTGCGAAAGGTTCCAGGCCAGGGTTAAGGTCAGGGCCAGCAGGACTCCCATAGGGGCCCAAGGCGAAGGTCAGGCTGGGGCCAGGCAGGGGGCGCTGTGTTCATTCACACAGGGGGGCTCACTGAGTTATTTACTCAGCCAAGGGGAGGGCGGCACCGAGCATGCATCCTTGTAATGGGATGGTGAGGGTGGGCTGCACAGGATGCTGGGAGAGCAGCAGGGAAATGCTCAGCAGGAGCTTCAGGACAAGGAGCCAGCGGATCTGAGCAGCGCTGCAGGGCACCAGGGGCTGGGGATCACTGTGCAGACCAGCGCAGACAAACGGGGTGCTGAAAGACTCTGGGCAGCGAGATGGGGCAGATGAAGCACTAGTCACTCTGGAGGCCATAAGATCAGTACTCAGGACACTCGAGGAAGGAAAGGCCACAGAAACCCTTCTGCGTGAACAGCGGTAGCCCAGAGGGTGGAGAAGCCTGCAGCATGCCCCACGCTCCGGAGCATACAAAGGTTCCTGAGACGGCAGAATATGCTGCCCCTGGGGGGAGGGAACGCAGACAAGGGCTCGGAGGATGGCAGAAGCAAGAGCCTCGTCCCTGTGGCCAGCTAGGGAAGGGTCCTCGTAAACTGCCTCTGTCTGACCTACAGCAGGTTTGGCTGGCTGAGCGGGGAGCTCTGGGAAAGGCTTTGTTGTATTTTTATTTTAGAGGAAGCGGTTGGGACACAGGGCCAAGGGAAGCAGAGAAAGAATTGCTGGTTCAGCCCAGCTCTGCTGTATCCTGGGGACACTGCGTGTGCTGCTAATGGGGTTTGCGAGCTCCATGAAAAGCAGGGTGAAAGGAACTCCTCCCTACCTGGCTCTCAGCTGGCTTCTTGGGCTTTGGCTCCATTTGTTCCTTTTCCTCTTGGAACCCCAACTGTATTTCTGTTTTGTCTGAAACAACAACAAAGGACACCACGTAAACTGCACTCTGCTGGGCCATGAGCCTGGTGCTATCGGGTAAGAGTAACCCTTTGGGAATCGAGCCTCGCTGAAAAGTGCTATTGAACTTTTCAACTGAATTCCAAGGATTATGAGTGGGAAGCTTATTTTTAAGTCAAGTGTTGCTGGTTTTAGGCAATTTCATCCTTAACTTCGAAATAGACACAAACCTCTCAAAGGCTCCATAGTAACTGCGTCTAACTGTTAACTTACCATTGTTATTGAGAGGGAAAGAACTGCTTGTAACTATGTTAGAACTCAGCAGAAGTTCCAGTGGATCCCAAATGGCCCTGTGGACCCTGGCTTCCCTGGCGTTTCAGGGTAGGCACTCACCACAGCGCTGGGAGGTCTTCTCCCGTCAGCGTCGGTAATCCATCTCCCCAGGTGGCAGGAGCTAGGCTGACGGAAGAATTTGTCTCTTTACCTAGCACTGTCTGCACTAGGGGTTAGGTCAGCATAGCTACTTCTCTCAAGGGTGAGTATTTTTCACCCCCCTGAGAGACGTAGCTCTGCCGATGTATGTCCCTAGTGTAGACGAGGCCAGTGCCTAACTCAAGAGGAGTTAACTGGTGTGTAGAGAGCTCGAGTTCACTTGGCAGTGAAGACAGCCGTTGTGGGGCGTTATCAGAGAGAAGCCAGTTGCTGTGATCTCAGTCACCATGGCCAAGATTCTCAAAAGCGACTTGTGATTTTGGGTGCCCAACTTCAAACACCCTGCAGGGCCTTGTTTGCAGAAGGTGGCAGCCTGCTTACTGGACATCTGAACAACTCCAACCACTTTTGGAAACCTGGGTCCATCTCGCTGTCTCAGCAGTTTCTGGCCCCAGGATTATGCTCTCCATAAAGCACCCTTGTTGTCACATTTACCTGGCTGTGCTGCTGGCCCAGTCTGCATATGTGCGGGGCTGGCTGGGACAGGGGTGTTTGGATCAGAAGAGACAACCTCACTGGATTTCTTGCCCTCTGGCCCCTCCGGGATCAGATCAGCGGTGCTGTACTTCCCATTGACATGTTCAAACTCCTGAACCTGAGACCCAGATACATTCATGAATAACACACCCGGTTAGCTTGTAAAATACAGTCAGACAGCAGAGCTGCCAATCAGAGAAGTTCCCAGCATTTTATAGCCTCACAGACTGTGTGGCCATCAGTGTCCGGGTGAGCACAAGCTCACAGTGGCTTTGTTGCGTTTGCCAGCCAGCAGCCAGATACTTGAGCAGATCTGACTGGCCAGCACAGTTGCCTACCCCGTGTCCGGACCAGCACAGACATTCTGCATTTTGCTGCATTCCAGGCTCAGGAATGAGAGGCAGCAGCTCTACCAGGTGAGCTAACGGGGGGCCCTTCACATGCAGAAGCAGAGCTGAGAAGTCCCCCAGGCTCCCACAGACTTTGCCTCTCACTTGCTGTCCCTGCATTTACTCTGCGGGAGACATGTCTGGAAGGAGAAGGTATCCAGTTACTAGCACGGAAGTGGCTGGGCAAACAAGTGACCATGCTAATGCCTAATGATAGTCTGCATGCATACCTGGGGTGAGACAGGTGTCACCAGAAGCCTGAACACACACAGACTGATCAGAGTTAATTTACAGGCCTGGTTCCTGCGTGGTCCATGCCGCCACTTGAAAGCTGCTTGCTTTACCTTTACTTTCTCCCCTGATGTATCTGACGTTGCTGTTCTCTTTCCCTTTCATGCCACAAGTTCTCTCCCACATGCCCCAGGCACTTCACATTGCTCTAGGTGGTTTCTCCTACACTGCATTTTCCCATCCTTCCTGGACAGTTGAGCGCAGGTGTCTCTAAAGACACCACATAAACGGAGGTCTCTCGTTTTGGCATTTTACCCTTTCCCAGTTTGATGTCAGCACCAATTCCATTCCCAGTGTGATCTCGTCTCAGAATGAACTGTGGTTGCTCACCAGAGGGTATCTGAAGGTTGGTGGCAATTAAGAACATAAGAACGGTTGTACCGGGTCAGACCAAAGGTCCATCTAGGCCAGTATCTGTCTACCGACAGTGGCCAATGCCAGGTGCCCCAGAGGGAATGAAGCCAACAGGCAATGATCAAGTGATCTCTCTCTTGCCATCCATCTCCATCCTCTGATGAACAGAGGCTAGGGACACCATTCTTTATCCTTCCTGGATAATAGCCATTTATGGACTTAGCCACCATGAATTTATCCAGTTCCCTTTTAAACATTGTTATAGTCCCAGCCTTCACAACCTCCTCAGGTAAGGAGTTCCACAAGTTGACTGTGCACTGTGTGAAGAATAACTTCCTTTTATTTGTTTTAAACCTGTTCCCTATTAATTTCATTTGGTGACCCCTAGTTCTTGTATTATGGGAATAAGTAAATAACTTTTCCTTATCTACTTTCTCAACATCACTCATGATTTTATATACCTCTGTCATATCCCCCCTTACTCTCCTCTTTTCCAAGCTGAAGAGGCCTAGCTTCTTTAATCTTTCCTCGTATGGGACTCTCTCCAAACCCCTAATCATTTTAGTTGCCCTTTTCTGAACCTTTTCTAGTGCTAGAATATCTTTTTTGAGGTGAGGAGATCACATCTGTACATACTATTCGATACAGATACAATACAATAGTACAGATACAATCAGAACCTTCACCCAAATCCAAACCAATGTTTTTTAACCACGGGATGTGGAAAGTTCCCCATCACTTGGCAACTCCGAAGACCCAGTTCAGCTAGATACTTAAGCACATGTCTAATTTTAAACACGAGTCGTTCCATTGGCTTCAGCAGAACCACTCACATGCTTAAGGTTCAGCAGGTGATTAAGTATCTAGCTGAATCAGGGTCTAACATCAAGATCAGGTGTCTTGCTCAAAGATATGCTCTGGATCAACCACAGGTGCTGGGCTGGATGCAGGAATCAGTGGGGGATGTTTTCTGGCCTGTGATGTACAGGAGGTCAGGCTGGGCGGTCAGAGGTCAAGTACGCATAGGACTTAGCAAGCAGCTTGTGTTCATAGACCCCAATGCATGTCTTTTCATTGATTCTTAGAGGCATATTCAGTGGATCACTGGCAAGAAGCCATTCAGCAGGGTCTGCGACATTCACAGGAGCTCAGAACATACCTGCAATGCCACAGTTCAAATTTTACTCACCCACCTTCTTCCTTACTAGTGACATAACTCCTATCCTCGTCAGCACGTGCTGGCGCGACAGCCCTTCTCGGGGAACACCATCCGCGAAGGTTTCGGCACCATCAGCTCCAGGCTCACATAAATGTCTCATAAACAAAGAGACATAAGCCCTGGGAAATGAAAGGAAGAGTTCAGTCTGACTGAGGTGCCCTGGACTCTCCTCCCCGTGCGGAGCGCGTGAAGTTCTTGTTCCCGACCGGAACCTCAGGGGAGGGAGAGAAGCCATGTGTATTTATAGGGAGCCATTCGTTTTGCTCTCCTTTAGTTTCCATACTGTGGGTCAGTGTCTCTCCGGGTGTGAAGTGTAATTATTTATAGCACTGGAGCAGTAGAGTCTCCATTGCAGTGTCCATCCTGAAGAGCTTACAAGCTAAATGATGCAGTTGCCTAGGAAACCTGTCAAGATAGGCAAGGGCTGATGGCCTGTCCAAGCCCGGGGTCCCCTCCACCGACGCAGAGCCTGGGCAGTGACCATGCTAGGGGCTTCATGGCTCTTTGGAGCACAGTTCTGATTGGGAAGTCTTGTTCGTCATTTCTACAGAGCCAACAGCTGCTTTTAACTGACTGTGCCATGTCCTGTGTGAGCCCTTCTGCCTCTCCCTCGCACCAAGGGGGCGGCCTGAGGAGAGACCGACTCTAGGCGAAACTCCACTGAAGTGAATGGAGCGGGGCCTGGTTACGGGAGCTGTGGCCTGGTATATCCAGGGCAATTGCCGGGGTCCACACACTGGGCAATGCAAACGCCCCCCCGGGGAGCCGAGATTCTCTCGAGTGCTTGCTTGTACGGCATGCGTGAGAGAGTCCAATGAAAATGGCAGAAAGCAGCCAACCAGAGCCCAGAACCAGGAGCTGTCTGTGTCCCTCCAGGGAGCCTTTACCTAAACTCCTTCTCGCTTTTCCCGCGAAGGTCTCGGACCAGCCAGTGAGAGTTGAACGCGTCCTGGGGCGGCATGCCCCACCGCATGATAGCGTTCAGGAAGGCCTTCCGCTGCCGGGCATTAAATCCGAGCACCTGCAGAGAGCACGGCCATTAGCATAACCCTGCAAGAGCACAGGACATCTCTGAGCACCACATACACTGCAGCAGGGTTTAGCCAGAGCTAGTCTGAACAGAATTGACGATACAAGTATGACTCAGGCCAAGCACCCCAACGGGGTAAGGTTGGCTCTGGCTCTACCCCTATGGCAGTCACACTATGGCTTACCTCAATGTTCCCCCCAACTCTTGCCAGCAGAGGGGGCAGAGGCTTGTCTCGGTCGCTCTTCAGTTGCCTCCGTGACTGTCTCCTGCCACCTACAGACAATTGACATACTCTGTAAAGAAGCCACATTTGCTGATGGAGAAAACCCGGAGTGCCAGCCCTGGGACAGGTCTGCAGGCACACCAGAACCAGTCCCTGCACTGCTCTGATGTGGATATTACTGTAGGTTCCCTCAGCATACACACCAGTCATTACAGGCTGGGACAGATGGTGCTTGTGACCCATGTGCAGGTCCCAGTAAGATCAGAAGGGATGTGGCACATGAGCTGTGGCCAGGATAAGGCTGTAGGGAGAAGTCTGGTACCTTAAAGTGGCTCACAGCAGTGTCCCAGAATCCTCTCTGCAAACAAGACAGAAGCAAACTCTGTGCACACCCTGGCCAGAGCAGGAACATCACTGCTGGGCCTTGAGTTCTGGGCAAGCCATTGTGTGCATCAGGGTCCAGTTCTCTGTGCATCACACCGCTGTGCCGGAGAAATCATCCTGCATTCATTCCCGCTGAAAAGCCCTGGGTGCTTGAACACAATGGCAGCTTTATGGGTCTAAGCTGTTGTTTTCCTGGGGACCTCTTGTGGCCACACCTGGTACATCTCCCTCATGCACTGCAAGGACCCACTGAATTCAGCCTGTGGCTTAGGAGAATTTGCAGGCTGTACATAACAGGCTCAGTGGGGAACACCCACAGAGATGCAGGATGCTTTTGTAGAACAGGTGTTGGTGCGCAGGTCCAATGCAGATGGTGACCCGTCTCCCACTGGCTAATGTCACACAGCAATGCAGCAAAGGGAACGCTCTTGATATGGTCAGCGATGGCCAGGCAACATCCTACCCAGCACACCCGTTCCACCTGCTGTCAAGACGGCCCAGGGATGGATCATATCTCCTAAGAGCCTCTCACCACAGCGCAAGGACTAGACTATAACTGTGTCTGGGACCCGAGAGGCTGTGACATCTAAGTGTAAGGGAAAGAGCTAGGCACAAAAGGAGGCCTCCTGGCAACGCCAAACCAGACCCACCTTAGCGACCAATTACCCCTCGTGCCATTAAACAGCTGATACTGGGCTCAGGTCACAGCAACATGCTGCCACGTGGGGAGCTGAGCTCGAGCTGCGGCACATTGGGCCGCTGAGTAGCGGAGAAGGAAGCATCGTGTATCATTCTGGAGTGAGCCAACGCCTGGAGCAGCACTGACCAGCTCCAGGAAGAAATTCTCTCTCAAAGGAGGCAGCATCCTGAAGCCTTTGGGGGAAGCAGGATGGTAAAGGCAAAGTGAAGAAGACCCTCACAGAGGACAGACTCCTGCAAGCCTCTCCAGGATGGTCTGCCTCCAGGCCCCATCTCGTCCCAGGGACATTCAGCATCCATGGCCCATTCAGTCCACAGCTGCTCCTCTGAGACCACCAGCAAGCACAACAATTGGTTCCAGGGGCTCTTTTGACACAGAGCTTCTCTATGAAGAACCAGGCTGGGATGTTCCAGGCATTTCAGAAAGACCCAAAAGCCCGCAAATGGAGCCAGTGTGCAGCCACTCCTGACCGAGGCCAGAAGAGGAGCAGGGGGCTAACAGGGGTACCCCACCTCTCAAATCTGCCACCCACCAGCCAGTCTCCTCCAGCCAATATGGTTTTATCCAGTTTGCCTGTCTGTCATTCTCGAAGGACCTGGCGCTGGTGAGGGCAACTCAGGGAGGTAGGCAAATCCCTGGTGCTGTCGGGAGGGAGGAATTTGAAGAGTAATAAATGCCATAACTCACTCTGACCTTCGGGTCTTTCTTCAAAGTCTTCATCTTCATCCTCGGAGCCGATGGAGTATTCGGACTGGTTATCAGAGAGCTCATCCTGCCACTCTGCAGAGCACAGGGGGACAGAGGTCAAAGGAGCGGTCTTGTGCCAGCCAACCTCTCCACATGCCCTCAGGAGAGAGATCTGGGACTCAACACAGGGACGAGCTTTCTCTAGAGATGTTTGGATGGACCTAGTCCTTCTACTTGCCAAGGCCTTTCCCACCTGAGCGGCAGAGAGGGGCAGAAGTCTGGCCACTGCTGCCAGTGTGAGAAGCCCCTGGTAAGGGGGGCATTTCCCCATCTTTGCCCCCCCATCCCAACACAGAGGGGTGGTGGGGACCAGCTGGAATACAGCTCTGCTCTGCCAATTCACAGCTGATGGATGGGGTCCCTTGAGGAGCATAACCAGCTGGCATCACTGAGACCAATGCATGGCATCCTAGCCACCAGACTGATTCCACCTACTGTCAAGACAGAGCATGGCAGGACCATGACTCCAAAGAGTCCAGCGCTACAGGACGAGAACTAACCCTAGTTGATGTCACGTCCTCTCAAGACCTAAACAACCCCTTGGCTGCTCTGATTTGTGTCAAGACCAGGACAAGCTGGGGCTCACGGAGCCATAACCTGCTCTCTGAGAACCTCCCATCCTTGAGATCCTGCCCAGGATCTCTAAACTCTGATTGCAATACATTGTTTATCCATGTGCTCTGCATACAATACCTGTCCCATACCATCTCCCCCTCCCCCCGGCACTAGTAACACGGCAGGAGAACAGCTCAGCCAGTGGCAGAGCGACTGTCACCCCTCAAACACCAAGTGCAACTGAAAGCCTAGTCATGCTCCTTTTTCTCAGTCAAAACCCAGCAGCCCAACCCCCTTTACAGCGGTCCCATGCGGATCTGAAGGCAGAAGTCGTACCTTGGTCCTCTTGCGAGGCATCATTGTAATTGACCTGTTTGCGGATCCTCTTCCCTTTGCCAAGGTTCCTGGCCAGATCTTCCTGCTGCTGCTCGTAATGGTGCCTGAGCAGCTTCTCCCAGTAGTCGGGGTCCACATTCTCCTCCTGTTTGATGATCTCTCGTTCAACCTCCTCCTGAAAGCAAAGGAGAGTGAGACGGTGGTGAGCATAGGCGATCTCAGCTCCATGCTAGCCCTGCCCCAAACAGACCCCCCATTCCTGAAAGGCACTTCAAAAAGAGGAGGGCTGAGAGCACACGTGCCGGGGATGCCGGGGCTTCAAGCGCTGCCAGCCCTGCAGGCAGGAGACTCTGCCTCTGTCCCTTATTACCCAGGTGCAAACGTTATGTTCAATAAACTGTCCCGCTTCAGCTCCTGCCATTTCTCCTACCCAGCAATGGCGACCTTGGTGCCAGGGCACAGCTGGGTGTCAGCCTGGGGCACTGCTTCCTGCCAGCCATTCGTACCCCCAAAACACCCCCTACAATCATGGCTGTGTAACCCTGCTAATGTCCAGGGGGAAATCTGCTAGGGCTTCCAGAAATAAGCACCCAGGGTGGGCTTGAGAGAGATGAAGAAGAGCAAGTCCAGCGACTGTCAAGGGAGTAAGCGGTAGTGGGATGATACGTGAGAAGCAGCGTGCTTGGTCCCAGACTCCCAGGGGTTTTGTCTGCTGGGCAGACACACCCCTCTGTAGATCAAAATAAATGCAACTGCTGCCTTGGGGGCAGGTCATTCCCTTGAAGCACGGGGGTCACGCCAGGAGAGGTGGGCAATGAGGACAGGACACCCCACTCAGACACCATCTGTCAGGGTTTTATCTGGCCCCACTCACCATGTGCCTAAGAGTCTCCTCACAGCACCCCTGGGAGGCAGGGCAGCGCTGTTACCCCACGTTACAGAGGGGCACTGAGACACTTGTTGAGGGTCACACAGGGAGTCTGGGACAGAGCACAGAACTGAACCGCCCTCTGTGGGCGCGCTGGAGCCGGGCTATCCAGAGGCAGCTGTAGGACAGGTGAATTCGCCTGGCTGGGGCTGTCTCCACACCCAGCAGAAGGCTCAGCTCTGTCTGTGGAGTGGTCTCAGAAGCTGAGATTTCACTGGTAGAATAGGAGGGCCACGTGCAGCCTCCTTCTCCAGCCCCAGAACGTGGCAGGCAGCAGCCATGCCAGGCCCGAATCTGTGGGTCCCAGCGTCGCAGAGCACCTGCCTCTCGGGCAGCTCTGTCCGCTGAACTCAATAAACGCTATCATGCACATGGAGGGCGGGGGGGTGATTCCCGGCTTCTGCAGAATTATTTGCCAAACACAAAAGAAAAGAGGAGGAGGAACCACAAACGGGAAAGTACCCAGAAAGATTAAATTCAAGACATGATACTAATCACATTACCACACCGTCCTCTTCTCGCACAACATACTGGGCCACTTTAAAGGAGCTGAGATACTCGTTCATGTTCTGCAGCTCCGTATCGTCAGTAGCGTCCTGGTTCCGATCCAGAAGCTTCGAGATGGCAGCGTCGTCGTAGTGGATCACACTGCTGTCCTCCACGTCCTTATTGTCTCCTGAATGGCACAACCAGGGAGGCGTGAGAGCACCCTCCCCAGAGCTGGGAACAGAGCACTGCCTTGATGTTCCCCTCCCCAGAGCCAGGTGCATGGGAAGGGGAACGAAGCACTAAGGAATTGCACAGAGGCAGAGGAACAGGCGAGCAAATGGCACGTAAACTTGCAAACAAGCTGCAAAAGCCTAAGTCAAGGATCTTCTGGCTACAAGCTTGCTGATCCCTTTCGTGTCCTCCACACCCTCCCCTGACACTGTGCTCTGCCTAATCCCAGCAGTCAATGCCATCGGGGGGCAGCAGTTCTCTAGCGCTTTACGTACCTGGCGGGGTGCTGCCATGTTTCTTTTTCATGCTTGGAGTGATGGCACCCCCTTTGGATGACGGTGCTTCGGGAAAGGGGGTCATAGGGTCAGGCATGGTGATCCGCTGGCCCTGCGACATCATGCCTGAAACAGAAAGGGCAGCGGGGATGTGGGTGGGCTGGGAAGTGGCAAGACAATACAGGCTGGTGAAGCGTAAAAAGACCTTGTACGTTCTCTTGGGCTTCTCATTCAGGACATTTTCCCTTCCCGTCTCACCTTCCACATCGTCTTTGAAGAGCTCTTCCGTCCCAAACTTCAGAATGTCGTCCAGCTCTTGCTTAGTCATGGAGCCCGACTTGGAGCCCAGCCCTGGACGGACGACCAAGTGGGTCAGCATCATCTTCCTCTTGGCCACTTGGGTGATGCGCTCCTCCACGGAGGCTCTCGTCACAAAGCGGTAGATCATCACTTTCTTGTTCTGTCCGATGCGGTGAGCTCTGCTGAACGCCTGTGGGGAACAGCGCCTTGGGGAGTTACTGACAAGCCTTGTCTGACCAATCCTTGGTCTCAACAACCAACTGGGCCCTTCCCTCCATGTCACCAGCAAGTCACGCACAGGGGCACAGTCTGGGGACAGGAACCCCCCATTCTCATCCTGACAGTGGGACTCTAGACAGTCAGTGTTTCCAATACTTACGGGCGTTACAGGCTGAGTTGGGAGCAGTGAACAAAGGGCGAGCAGTAAACCAAGAACCTGCTAGCTGCAAACACGTTCTGCATTTATCCTCCATCCCCCTCTCCTAACAGGGGAGGAAATCTCATTGGAGGGGTTGAAAAGCTTGTGTGTAACTGAAGGGCAATAGTTCATTAGCACCATTTACCTGGAAATGGGATCTACACCGCGTTTCCCCTTCACTTTTCCATGGTTACTAGGGCATTTGCTTTGTGTCTTAGGAGTCTCACCTACTCCAGATGCTTACTGCCCACCCCAGTGGGAATGGTCAGCTAGAGAGTTCACAAGTGGCTCATGTGAAAACAACAGCAGCAGCATCCCAAATGTGAGAAGAAATAAGCAGCACGATGCAGTGAGAATCCTATGGAACAAAGACCCTCTTCTCATGAAAAATGTCTGCCATAGAAAACAAAGAGGCCAAAGCAATCCCAGAAGCCACAGAAAGCAGAAGAGCTTTGAAATGGAGTCACCTCTTCCTAAATTTTCCAAGAAGCATCAGCAGCTCTTTAGAGGAAAAAACTATTTAAATTTACACTGCGTGCCAGCAAGCGTACAGGAAATGCAAATGGGAGGATGCAGCTGGAACGTACTCACTATAGCGTAAGGAAAAGAAAGCGCAACACACCTGGATGTCATTGTGGGGATTCCAATCAGAATCATAAATAATGACGGTGTCGGCCGTTGCAAGGTTTATGCCCAGACCCCCAGCTCGGGTAGAGAGAAGAAAACAGAACTGCTGAGCACCAGGAGCTGAGGAAGACAAACCCACAAGGTGGCGAAAGGTGAGACTGAAAGGGACGTTGGTTTAGCTGGACATGCAGGACATTGTGTTTAAGAGATAAAACACAGGGAGCATTCAGTCTAAACGAACCCACCAAAAGCAAACTTGATGCTTAGACAGGAGGGGGTGGATTAACAAGTGTGTCAGTCACTAGAAATCTGTTATTGGGACAAAATAAAACACCGGCTCACAGAGGAAACTTGGCAATTCACTGAGACATACGAGTCCTTCAGACTAGGCAGCACCTGTCACTGACACCCTGCGACATGATTAAAAGCGTCTAAGTCAACATGTTACAAAGATCCCTCATTATGCTGCACAGTGCTGGACTTGCAAATGTGAGCCCGACAGGCATGTCTGCAAAACCCACTCCGGCATAGCACGTGTGCGCCTGGGGCATGCAGTTACCTGCTTCACGAGCAAAGGCAGGGTTTGGTGGGCACAGATAGCCAGACTCTGAGCTCGGCTGCAAGGTGTCAATCCATGTGATTGCACACAGGCGTTTTGGCTGGCTCACCTGTTGCCTTTTGGAAAACCTGGCCCAGAACATCTGTCAAGTTTTCAGCTGTCTGACTATATTTAGCACACTAGCTCCACAAGAGTTAGCACAAGTCAGTGCACGCGAGCTGGGAATCACGAGCTCATAGTGTGGACGTAGCCTTAGTAATTACTGACAGACTGAAAACCACTTTGCTCTCAGACACCCCTAGCTGCATTGGGCCCAGCAGTGCTCACTTCGGTGAGTTCAGCTCTCAGTGTCAGGAGTTGTGGAAACAAGTAAGTGGATTCATGTTCTGGATTATTCAGATTCTTTGCGTTGCGTGCACTGCCTGTTTCAAGTGCTAGTACACTTGGGAGACCAGGCTCCTTAAGGGGCGCACATTGAAACACTAGTTTCGGGAAAGTGCAGCTTGCACATGTGCAGGGAAGTAGCTATCAACATGCTGCACACGGCCACCCATATTCACCAGCTGGCCAATACTCAGCCAGTCAGACACCACGTTATACACTGGTTCCATCACTAGTGCAGCCGGTGCAACTACACACACAGACTTAGCACTGTGTTAGTCACCTGCCTGATACAGAACAAAACTCCTGTGGCTCACCCTCAGAACCGTTACCCTCCAAGACATTAAACCGGCATCCTAGATTGCTGCCTGCACCATGCATGGAAAGGAAAGCTCAGATTTTTTGGTATTCTTTACAAATAATAATAATAATAATGCACACCATTAAACCTGTCGATGGCTTCCTGTCGCAGGCCTCCCGTGATCCCTCCATCTATCCGCTCGTACTTGTAACCCTCGTACTCCAGGAAATCCTCCAGCAAATCCAGCATTTTCGTCATCTAGAGAGAGAATCCCACCATAAGCCGTTGCGCACTGCCCTGGAGTGTGGGACTAGGGGGCACACAAATGCAATACTTGGGGGGAGATTTTCCCTGAAAACAAAAAGTGGGTTTGGCCAGTGGGAAATGACATCTCACCCCTGGAAACCGAGCTGCCGAAAGGAGCAGGCATGTGGGTGCCATTTGCACACACACACACACATGTGTTTGGAAGCCTGAGGCGCTGTTTGCATTACCCAGAGGGCTGATCTGGGCCTAAGAGCATAATTCCAAGGGCGCCACCCCCAATTCCAAATCATAGCCCCAGCGTATGACTGAATAGAAACAGCAGTAACATTATAAACAAGCTATTGAGATATTAATTGCCATTATAGGGCACCTTTTATATGAGTTCTTAGCGTGCTTTGCAAGCACTTGCAAATTAAGCCTCAAAAATCCCCGGGCACATGAATTAGTATTATTATCTCTGTTTTACACATGGGTAAAACTATGTTAAGAACGATTAAATGACTTGCCAAAGGCCATAGATCAAGTCATTGGTGGAGCCGGGAATACAACCCACATATCCTTACTCCCAAAATCTGCTGCACTAACCCCTAGATACACTGTCACCATTTCTCGGATTCATCTCATCTGTATCTAATAAAAATCCCCTAGTACAGAAACAGATGTAGAAAAACCATTCTGGTCCTTTACCTTCAACACAATTAACAGCGTTTGTGATCAAAATGACACCGCAGGGAAGTGAGGCTAAAACATTCGCCTGTCACTTAGTAAATAAAATATCCAATTGGAGGAGACTCCTTCCCTCCAAATTCCCAGAGCTTTGGGCTTTGAGTCTTGAAGGTGAGAGGAAAGAAATTCTCTTCACTCACCTGGGAGAAGATCAGGACCCTGTGTCCCCCATCTCGCAGCTTCTTCAGCATCTTTTGCAGCAGCATCAGTTTCCCAGAAGATTTAACCAAAGAATTCCCATCATAGGATCCATTTGGCAAAACCGGAGCCTCCTGAGAACAGCGTAAGTGGATCCTTGGTTGGTGGAGGGAGTCTTTACTTTTGCCATTCTAGGGGCACAGCCTGTCCACACTGAAGTCAATGGAGGATTGCCACCAATTTCAGCGGGAGCAGGATTCAGCCCCCTAGACGATTATTATAAATGGTCAGTTGGGGGATGAGGTCAGAGACACAGCCTGTTGGCTACCCACTTGCTCTGCCTGCTGGATGTCTGTGGTGGTTTTGTAACATTAAACATAAAACTAGCCAAACACTGAAGTCCGCAAGCCATGCTGGAGAAAGATTAATGAGAAATTCACTGGGTCTGAGAGGAGATGCCCACCTCAGATTTTCAGGCCAGAAAAAATTGCCTGCCTTTAAGATGATTTTGATGTAACAACCTGGAGGATGCCTTGAGCATGTGTATTGAAAAGAAAAGGAGCAGAAACACTGGCCCTCGTCAATGCACACATACATTATAGATCTGGAGCTTCTGAAGTGAGATAACTTACCACAGCAGCCACAGGAAAGAGGTACGGGTGATTACAGCACTTCTTCAAATCCATCATGATATTGAGCAGCGACACCTGGTTCCCACCGCCTTTGGAATTCAGGGCTTCAAAATTCCTCGTCAAGATGAACTTGTAATACTTCCTGCATTAACAGTGATGGGCAAGGCATTACCACCAACATGGGACTGGCCTAAGAGGAATGAAGGGATGAAATTCATCCCATTGACTTCAATGGAGTTACACCAGGAAAAGAACTGGCCCAGACACTTAAAAAATGTGATTCTGTCTCTGCAGGTCCTGGGCAGTCGAGTTACTCCACTGCTCTCTTGGATAACTCAGTCCCGGTGAGAGTCCTCGGACGAGGTGGGTGGGTGAAGTGTTAAGAAATATTCCTGCTGCTGTGAGAAAAGAGCTTGTGCCCCAGAGTGGGTATTTCCAGGAAGATAAATTAACCTTTCCCTGCTGCTTCTCCTGAATGTCAGTGGAAAGCTGGGACCGTCAGCAAAAAACAGATGGACTGTACCCAGGCATGCAAGACCAGCCTTCAGCCCAGCTGCTCTAGCCTTGACCCAGAGCACTCCCACTGGACTCAGAGGAGTGACTCCACATCTACACTGGTGTAACTGAAAGCAGAATCTGGCCCCGAGGGCTTAATGCATTCAGCAGTAGAGCAAGCGGATTTTACCTCGGGGAAGTCTGACTATTCAGGAGAACACCAGGTGCATTCTGGCGAGAGAGTGCTGTAGCATTCATACTCCACACAGCTCCAGCTCTCAGGCTTCCAATGGCTAGGAGAATTTTAATGATTTTTCAGATCCCTCATTTTTGCCATGTGCCAGGCGCTGCACAGGGCAAGGAGCCAGGCTTCCATTTACCAAATCCTCTGTCAGAGGAACTTGTCCCACCCAGCTGCCATGACAGTGTGACCTCTCCGAAGGAACCAGGGCCGCTAACTCTTACCAAGGCTGAATGCTTCAGAGCAGATTGTGGTGTGTGGCCTCTCCCCTAACAATCCATTTCAATGCCTTCCACATAGGCTGCGGTCTCACTGCACCAAGCACCAATGAGACAGCACGAAAGGAACCAATGGCATTGTGCCCTTGTGCTTCCAGAAGAATCATCTGTAACCCTCTGTGATGTAGTTACTAGCACTTACTTCTGCATCTGGCTGAGTTCCACTCTCACAATCAGCTCTGTTTTCGCAGGCATGTTCTTGAACACGTCTGCCTTCAGTCGCCGGAGCATATGGGGACCCAACAGATCATGGAGTTTTTTTATCTGGTCCTCCTTGGAGATGTCAGCAAACTCTTCCAGGAATCCTTCCAGGTTGCTGTAAAAATAACCCATAATGAGATAGCACATAGCAGGTCATGGGAGACTCATAGTGCAAGCAATTCATATGCTCAGGATTTAAATGAAGAGAGCTCTACAGAATACAATGGAAGCATCCTCCCACCATGTGAATGTAGTTCCAGTTATACAGAGGAGTGGTACATGTCACGTAGAGCAGATTTACTGCTACTGTTCCGACATGAGACGTTAGCCAAGTTCCAAAGCCACCAACGCCTCCTTCTCGGGAGGAAGAGGACGGATCTAAGAACCTTTTACCCACAAGTCCAGTGACTGCTGGGGAAGGCAATAATCCCAGATGGGAGTATCCCAGAACTATATACATGTAATGTTTATAACATGAATATTTATTTATTCTAGCACAGTGCTGCGACTGTTTCCTTCTGCCATCTATCCGTTGGTCTGTCTGCCTGCCTCTCTGTGACACTCACACAGCCAGCGAAGGGAAATAGTGCAACTTACTTAAACCTCTCCGGGGTCAGGAAATTGAGCAGGTGAAAGAGCTCCTCTAAGTTGTTCTGGAGCGGCGTTCCAGTCAGCAGCAGCTTGTAGTCAATCTTGTAGCTATTTAATACCCTAAAGAACTTGGACAAGAAGCCGAGTCAGGTGGGAGCAGTTCAGTTGGGGGGCAGGGGGACCTGCTTGGTCATTTTAGAACTTTTGGTTCTGCTAATCTGAAGTGCAGCTGATGCGTGTAGTAGCCTCCACTCCCTCCTCTTAGCCATCCCAGCCACCAGACCCCATCGTTCAGACTAGCCCAGGGAACCCTTTCTCTCCCTAGGGAGACCTGGAGGAGTTCCTCTAACCAAGGTGACACTGGCTGCCCTGCGGAAACGATCATCCTGCTAGCATGACTTGAGTAAATCTCACGTGGTTTGAAACTGAATCTGCCCTGGGCTTCTTGTGACTGGAAGAAGTCTCTCAATTTCCCTCAGTCTTTCCATTTCCAAGCCAGAAAAGCTTGGGAGCCCTGAGGATGCATCTCATTTAGCCCAAGGGGACAGAGGGAAGGAGAGGGGGTGTCTTCCTTTGCCCTCAGGTGAGCCCTTCAGGCTGGCCTGGCAGCTGTGCTGACCCGCTCTGTGGCGTGGGGTAGGGGCTATCACCTCAAGGCTTCTCCACCAGGCGGGTAAGCCAGTCCATTGTGGGCCATGGAGGGGAGTGAATCCTGCAAGGTCAGCTCCCTCCCCGACACTGGCAACACACTGCTGCTGCTGGACTCGGCAATCTTTTATTATTATTATTTCTAATCTCTTCAGTTTAGCTCACATCAAAGTAGCGCCCTGTGGAGTCTGAATGCCAACCGCCAGGTTTCTTCTTCCTTTGCTCCTCTTTTCTGTGTTTTTACCTCCATTTGGAATCTGTGACTGTCACCAAACAGACTCCCCTGCTCCCACCCTGGGACACCCCAGGCAGGCAAAGGGTCCCGTCCTCCTCCTCTCTCTTCCCCCAGCTCCCATCAGAGACAGCCTGAAGGCTCCCCTGCACTCCAGCCATGCCCCAAACATGCCAATCACATCTGCAGACTTGAGCGTGTCTGGACCACCGCCTGCCTCACCAAGCTGCCAGCTGTGCTCCAGTGACAGGACCTGTAATGGCTGCGATGATGCAAGAGGCAGGAATAATCCAGATGAGATTCAAACCCCAAGCAGAGTTTGGGGGAGGGGCGGGAAATTATCTTCTGATGTGCTGCAACCTGAGCAAATCTGTTCTGGACCCACAGAGGGGATCTAAGAGGAGTGTAGCCTCGATGGGGCAATGCCTGGAATGGTAAATGCACATCCAAGTAACATTCTTCCCAGCTGTCATGAAAGATACCTACTTTGGATTGGTTGTTCTTCAGCCTGTGAGCTTCATCCACCACCAGACATGCCCACTCTATAGAGCCTAAAACAGCCTGATCAATAGTGATCAGCTCATAGGATGTGAGCAGGACGTGGAATTTAATCTGGGCTTCTTTCTAGATGAAATAAAGAGAGAGAACATCACAGATTAAAGAGACCAAGGGGACATGGTTGCCACCAGCCCTCAATGCTTCTGTATACTACACACATCCCAACACGTGAAGAAAAATGTGGACTTGTTTCAACCGCACTGCAAAATGCCAGCAAGCCCAGTCTAGGAATGAATCAAGCCAGCAGAAAATCTATATCCATCTGAGCATTAATATGAATTAGGGAGCTATATACCAAACAGAAAAGGATCCTGCAGAAATCTGTAAAGCCCATCATAAATCTGCTGCATTTATAAACAGTGTCAGGTTTTCTCTTTGGAGAACAGTTGATTCAGCTTCTTAGGAATCTCACCCTCTGTAGGTCAGACTGTGCTCTCATTTGCACTGGTGTAAATTCCAAGTAAATCCATTGGCTTCAGGAGAGTTACTCTGGATTTAAACTAGCACAAATGAGTGCAAAAATTTCCCATCCCTACTTCTCTCCCTCCCCTCCTGCTGGAATCCTGCTCTCTGATGTTCTGATTCACAGGCCAGTCCACATGAAACAGAAACTACAGTTCTCTATCTTACAGAGAGTGCTAAACTGAGAAAATCATATGGGGAAGGAGCCTGGATCCTGGCACAAAGAATACAATTTACCAGAGTCCAAGGACAGCAAATACCCTGCTGCAGTGGTCATGTAGGTGGGTGGAACACATATCCCAGGGACAAAGAACCTGTCTCAAAGCCATTAGACAGAATGAGAGCTGAGATAATGGGAGCTCAGATGAGCATGAGGAGTTTACAATTCCCAAGGCAGCCCCAAAGAGAGAAACAGATGCCTGGAGAGGCTCATTAAGAGAGAGTTTCTTTTGCCATTTGTTAGCAGGCTTAGAGAGGAGAATTTCTCTACATACCCAACAAGTAAGACAGTTAATCTTTCCTAGCATCTTTCACCCTCTCCCTTGCCAATAGTAAAATTTGCTTTGCCTCAGGCAGGGTCAGGGGTGTAGCTAGCCAGGACTTACTTTCATTCGGAAAACCTTCTTCCCACTCCGGATGGCATTGTCTTCAAAGGAGAACTCATTTTCTCGGATCACAGCCCGGCTTTCCTTATCCCCCGTGTAGGTCACCACATAGAAGTCAGGTGCCCACATCTCAAATTCTCGCTCCCAGTTGATAATAGTGGAGAGAGGGGCACTAACCAGATACGGCCCTTTTGAATGGCCCTGTTCAGAAAGACAAATTCCAGGTGAGTATGCTGCACCCAGGCTCCGAGACGCCAAGGAAGTAAGGACTGTCTCTGTGGGTGCCAAATACCTCTTTGTACAGGGAGTACAGGAACACAATGGTCTGCACCGTCTTCCCAAGCCCCATCTCATCAGCAAGGATCGTATCAGTTCCCTGGGCCCAGGAAAACCTCAGCCAGTTCAGTCCCTCCAGCTGGTAAGGATGTAAGGTGCCTCCTGTTGCATCAATATACCATGGCTGCTTGTCAAATTTAACTGTAGGCTGCAAGGGAAAGAAGCAGAATGCAAAGTCTGCAGAGTCTGTTCATCCCCTCACCTTCCTTCTCTCTATAGCCCGCTAGGTTCCTGGTCAAGGCTTTAACACAGACAGGCCCACATCAAGATTTAAATGCAGTTCATACAGTTCCAAAATGCAGTCCTTAGTACAGAGCTGCAGCCTGCAGACCACAGGTTCCAGCATGCAGTGTTCCATTTTGTGTCCAACACCTGAGAAAATCCCTTTCCTCTTCATAATTCTGCTTAAGGAATGAACAGAGAAAACCTGTGGGGCGTGGCCATTTAGGTGGAGGTGCTGCACTGCATGTTTCTATGGGCCGCTCCTCCACCGTACAACTGAGGGCAGCTGAAAATGGTTCCCTTTGATGTAAATGAGATGCAGCGTTAGTCCCCCTGGAAAGTTACCAGTGAGACCCAGGACTGGACAAGGTTTGGGCTTTAACACAAAGAAATACTGAAACAAACTACAACGTTTCTTAGGAGCATGCAAGAATGGGGAGCCAGTGAGAGTCTCAGCTGAGTCACATGCTCCTGCGCTGCTGCCTTCACACCCCACTTACATCAACAATAGGAGTTTCTGGAGGTTTTTCTAGTTTTTCTTCCTTCAGTTTTCTCCCTTTCTTGTTCAGCCTCTTTGGAGGTTGGATATCATCCCCCAACATCAGCTCCCTGGAAGAGACCATTAAACAGAGGGCATGGATAAGAAAACGGGAGCTGGATAGGCAGAAGGATATTCCCCTCGTGGCCTCCACACAAGAGCTTAGAATTCCCAGCCAATCTCCATTCATTCTTTCCCCACCAAAACTTCTCCACCCCAGCCGAATCGTTAAGGATGTAGGTTATAACAAGCCAGGCAATGTCACCCAAAATACATGTAATAATTTACTCAAAATAAAAACACTCCTATATTTTTCCCTAAAAACTAGACAGAGCCCAGCACAATGGATTGTCTTGGAAATGCAGTAAGTCAAATTAATACTACTGCTAAAAATGAATGGCTACAGCACACAGACAGGTGGATACTCGAGATACTATAGATAGGCAGTAAACAGATATGTGAACTAGAGATTTTGGGTGCCCAACTTGAGACACCTTAAAAGGGCCTGATTTTCAGAAAGTGCAGATTCCCATGTAATGAAAATCCATCTCCTTTAAGGTGGTTCCAGTTCTTCACTCAAAATATGAGGCACCAAAAATCCCAGTCACTTTAGACGCTGTAGATCTGCATGGCTCTATAGTGCCTGTGCAGACTACAGACTGCAACTGCCTCCCTGGCTCATACCTGTGATTCCAGTACATCTGTTTCAGGTTTTCATAGTAGGGGATGTCTATTTCATCAATCTCCCAGGTACACTGGTCGTAGGGTAAATCTTTCCACTTGATCAGGTAATGGACATCTCCCTTCTTATCAAAGCTAGAATGCATAATATATAAAATCACGTCACTGAAATGACATAATGTAACAAACATCACCTGAGTTGGTGTTTCCCTTGTATTGCTGTGTATTAGCAATGGAAACATCTCCCTCATGACAGCTTCCTCTCTCTCAAACACAAACCCTCAAGCCTTCGGAGCCTGGAAGTCTCAGCAGAGTTTACTTAAAGTCCATTGAAACAGAGAACCCTGCACCCAGCAGAACATGAAACAGAACATGCTCAGGTCTCCCGTCAGCTAGCACCCAGGAGATTCGCACAGAGCCAGTGGAGGAAAGAATGCCAGAGATGGGCTGCTTGTGTGATAAATCTCTCATACACGTGCACAAAAGCATGCACAAAACAACCAAATGTCCAGATATAAATATACAGCAACGGGGGGCCTGCCCTTCCAAAGGTGATGGATTCAGGAACATTCCCGGGGGGAGCACCAAGACTTGTTTAGCCAAGTTTCAATCCTAAGCAAGCAGCTTACTATGACCCTGTTTTCAAGAAACCGAATACTCCATCCTCTGTTTGTGCCTTCAGATTATGAGGTCCATGCGGAGCTAAAATAACACCAAGAAGGAATCAATAGTTTCAGGGGGAATGGTCCATTAATCTGCTGTGTATGTTTAATCAATCACAGAAGCTAAAAGCCACACGATTTCACTGTGTCTGCACTGCCTGTAATTTAGTGTTGGGGACAATAATTTATATAACACCACATTGCTGAAGGCTGTATAGTCAGAGTATGTGCACAGCATGCAGTATGTGTCCATGGCTGCTCAGAGATCAGTTAACATAGGGCTGTTAGTGAAAGAACAAGAGAATTAGTTAAATGTTTTTAAACTTAGAAGAATGAAAGTCAGAAGGAGCAGGGCAGGGTCTCAGCCTATGCCCAGGAACATAGGCACTCATCCAGTATCCTATCTCCAACACTGCCGGATGTTTCAAAGAAAGGTGCAGGCACTTATGGAATAATCTGTCCCCAAGGAAAGTCCTTTCCTAACACCCATTAGTTAGAAGTTGGCTTATGCCCTGAAGAATGGAAGTTTATATCCCTTCCAATATTCTTGGGGCTGTTAATTTTTTTCTTACTATTGTTCTGGATATTCTCACATTTACACAAATTTCTCTTCCAAATCCTGCTGTGCTCTTGGCCTCAATGGTATCTTGTTGCAGTGAGTGCCACCGGCTAATTTTGTATTATGTGAAAAGTTACTAGTTTTAAAAGTTCATTGAATGTCCCCTGGTTCTTGTATTATGGGACACGGTGAACAAAAGTTCCCAGTAAACCTTCTCTAGTCCATTCATTATTTTGAAAAGCTTATCATGTCTCCTTATACATTTCTCATCCCAGTTACACTGAAAAACTAATAAAAACCTTTCAGAATCTGGTTATTGATAAAAGGCAAGTCCTGCCTTATTTACACAGAATGTAACTCTGGCACAGGTTTTAGCCACACAACTTTACTCAATCCCCATCAAACAGCTTTGAAGAGAAGTGTGTGATTCCTAATTTAGAAGTTCTACAAAGTGATCCTTGCCTTTTGACTTTTTTTTTTTTTAAAGCTATCAGCTCAGAAGATTATCTAATACATAGGAAATGTCTTCAGCACAAATAAATGCAAGTATCATGGCTAAATAACTGAAAGGACTCACATATGCAATTCATTTAAATTCTTCTCTTCATGCACAGTCCCATTAGCCTCTGAGGCAGTTATATGTGCATTAGCTACCTCTCAGTATACATGTGATTCTCAAATGCCTGCTAATGTCTTCGATGTGATTTGAGTGAGGGTGGAGTGCATGATTCCCCAAAGAAATGAACATCGTACACAGAAATGGACTGGCATTTGAGAGTAGTCTGGGTGAGTAATAGCAGCTGCATGGTGCAATCAATAGGAGGAAGACTGATCACCGAGTCGCAGAAGAAATTTATGAATTTTTCAGTAAAATATTAGTTGGCATCAGGGATCCAAATAATGTATTTGGGGAAGGCTTAATAACACCAAGATCCACCTTTTGGAAGAATTTACTATCTATATTTTTAATGTGCAAGTTAATAGAAATGGAAATAATGCAACAATTCATTTTTGGCCTCACTTTCAGCTCTGTAACGAGCTTCCAAGGTGATGATAGCCTTGGAATAAGTTTACAGCTTTACTCTCTTTAGGATGAGCAAATAAGTGTCACAGAAGCAAAGCAGTAGGTAAATCCCCATCCCCTGGCCAGGAGAAAGTTTGGCCTTGGAGAAACACTGCAGGACAAATTCTGCTCTCACTTACACAGTCTGGAAATTCAGATTAAATCCATTAGACTTGGTGGAATTGTTCTGGGTTAACACTGGTGACACACGAGCAGCACCCATCCTATCAAGACACCAGGCTGTCTATGTTCTAATATTACAGTGCTGTGTCACGAATGGTCACGTGGCACTTGCCTGGGTGATCCCTACACTCTGGGCTGTCTAAATTCAAGGCCAGATTCAATAACATCAGTGGGTAGAATCCAAACTAGAAATGCTTTGTGTGTGTAACTTCGCCAACATCTCCCTGATCACCCTGCGGGACGTTGTGTTCCTAGCACAAGCAGATCTAACCGTTGCTTAATGAATATTTCCCACAAACTAGACTTGACAGAAAAATACTGTTTGCTACAGAAATGCTAGTTCCCCCCCAAAAAAACCTAGCTAATCACCATAAATCACCACCCCAAAAACCTCTGCAGGACTGGGAATATCACACAGTCCATACTAATGACATGGGGAGAAACCTTCATTTGCAAAGGGAGGCAAGGTGAATGCATCAGTTTTCACTCAGAATTCCTTCTTTACAGATCTTCACGAGGCCCTATGGGCATATTTGCCCCCTGATGTTATAGGAGTTGTAGGAGTCTGTACACCCAACCCCTCTCTCCCACACAACTCCCCACCTGTGATTCAGGATTCGGTGAATCATCATCCACTCGGGTTTGATGCCGTAGCGATAGTACTTCTCCTCCATCTTGACATACTGCAGGTCTTTGTTCTTCCGCTTCTCGCTTTTGCTGTCCTCGTCCCCGGAGCCATAGTCGAAGGCCGGGGGCTCGTCCATGTCGTTCTTTCTTTGGTAGTTGCGGTACATCACGGTGTGGTAGAGCTCCAGCTGCACCCGGAGACAGCAACAAAGTGGGGAGTTGGTTATGTTTCAGCACTGCCCCCACACCTGTTGAAAAGGGCCACAGGTGTGCCAGGCCCAGCCATGGGCCGCACCGCACGCAGTCCCCCTCTAACCAGCCATGCTGCTTCTTACCTGCAGCTCCTTGACCCAGGAGCAGTGCCAGTAGGAGAGCCCTGCCCATTTCACAAAGAACTCCCGCTCCGGGATCCCCTCCAGGGGCTTTGACGGAGGGACAGACAGCTCCAGGTCAGGCGGATGGAGCCCAGACAGGAAGGGGGCAGGGGGCTCTCTCCAGACCCAGTGCAGGATGCGCTGGACTTTGCCTTTTAAGGGAGGGCACTGAGAATAAAAGGTGGTAAAAATAACACACACACACTCATAGTTTAAAATGGGCCCCACACAGCACTTCCCACTTCCTTTCCCCTGGCAGCACAGCCCTTAAACACTAGGGAAAGCCCAACCCATCACTACCAAGCCTCTGGCTTCTCAATGGCTGAACACCAGGCCTGGCCTGGATTGAGCACTGGGCCTGCACTGGCAGAGGAGTCTGCTGGAGGGCAAAGAGGTCTGCAGTGGGGGAATGTAGCACAGATCCTGCCCAGGCCAAGCCGTGAGGGATGCTGTTACTCTGAGGGAATTCTGCACCAAAAAATTAACAATTCTACACACAATATTTTAAAATTCTGCAAAACTCTTTATATTTTATTTGTCAAAACAACACCATATAATCAGGCCAGTTTCAACTATTTTGGTAACTTATTACAAAATACCTGTCAGCAAGTATGTCAGTCACAATACAGACAACAAAAAAGGATTCAGGAACTGTCACGGGGCAGGGTCTGAAAATTGTGATTTCCACCAAAAGGAAGCATTTAGGTGGAAATCACAAATTCTGCTGGAGAAAACAGAATTCTGCAGGGAACATGAATTCTGCACAAATTCTGCATTGTGCAGTGATGCAGAAACCCCCCAGGAGTAAGCTGTCCAGGGAAGGAGGGCATTGCCTGAGCAGAGAGGAAGGAGCACTAATCCAGAGCCCCCCTGAGCAGTCTCTGCTGGAGTCTGGGCCATAACTGAAAACTGCTTCCACGGTGGGAAATCCCCAGGCAGGACAGGCAGCAGCAACTGGCAGTAAATTAGGCCAGACTCAAGGGAACCCAAGGTCATGCAACAAACTGGGCAGTTTTTAACAATCCCAGAGCCAGGCCTGCCACCTCTGACTCAGCCTGGACAGTCCTGAAAGGAATTGCTGTGCTCTGAGGTCAGTGCAAACTGCTGCGTCAACCCCAGGGCTTGTTTCTTAATCAGTGCCCTTCTTTACTGGTCAGACAGCAACAAGTAAGCCTGAGTGAGAAGGGTGAAACACATGGGCTGGGGTGGGTGTGAGAGTGCCCTCTCCCCCCCCGCCCCACAAGGCACCTTGAATGATGGCAGATCCATCCCCTGGATGCATGTGTGCTGGAAAAGGATGGCTCTGTCTGAGCGGCCATTATGCTACCCATGTCCCAGCTGGGGACAGAATGGGCTGGGAAGTAATAACTGTTTCACTATTCCCATATTTAAGTCTCAGTGCTGCCACGGCCTCCACAAATCATGCCCACCTGCCACTGCAGCTCGGCTGCCTCTGGTGGGGAGATTCCTTCACGCAGGAGATGCATGACATGGAACCTGACACTTAATCTAAAAAGCTTCAGGGAAATAACCGGTCATCTGCCTAGGGCAGTGAGTCTGTGCAGGAAACGGAGCCTTACAGAGACCCAGCAGGCCCTAGAGCAGGGGTTCTCAAACTGGGGGTCGGGACCCGTCAGGAGGTCGTGAGGTTATTACATGGGGGAGTCATGAGCTGTCAGTCTCCACCCCAAACCCCGTTTGCCTCCAGCATTTATAACGGTGTTAAATATATAAAGAAGTGTTTTTAATTTATAAGAGGGGAATGTCACACTCAGAGGCTTGCTAAGTGAAAGGGGTCACCAGTACAAAAGTTTGAGAGCCACTGCCCTAGAGGCAGTCAGGGAGGGGGTGACAGACTTCACAGAGCAGGAAGTAAGGGGCAGGATGGCAGGCCCAACGGGGAAGAGGGCATGGGATGATGGGCACATCAAAGGGGGTGGGATCAGAGCCCATCAGAGAGGGGCACCTGACTGCCCTCACTCTAGCTTCTAGTTTTGAAACCTTCAGGTCAAGCTAAGCCCCACTCCTTGCCCAGGAGGAAGTGAGAGTGGGGACAAATGCTGGTAACACTCACTGTACAGCGAGGGCAGAGCCATTCACCATTTGGTATTTCCGGCAGAGGCGGGTTCAGACAATGCAGGTGGTAGGAAGATGGGCAGGTGTCACAGCACAGCAGCTCCCCGCCATCCTTACACGCACGGCAAAACTCCATGTGATCATCCTCCTCCTCTTCGCCTCCTTCCTCCTCCTCCTCCTCCTCCTCTTCCTTTGGCTCCCACTGGATCCCTTCCTTCTCCTAGGGAAGAGGCATCAGCACAGTGCTGAGTATTTACTTAGGTGGCCCATCCAGTGCCCCGGGGTATCTGATATGTGTCTCAACACACATGGGCGCTTTCCCCTGTGGGCTGAGTTCTCAATCCTAAGCACTTGAGCACTCCTCTGCAAGAGCTCCTGTTGGGGTAGGAACTGCCTGAGGAGGCTGAGAAGCTAAGTCAGCCTGGCAGGGATTTGGATCCATGAATCCAGGGAGCCAAGGCCATTTCCAATGTGAATCTTAGCTCCACTAAGCCACACCTCTGGGGAATACTGCAACTAAGTTTGGCTACACAAGTCCTGCCGCTCTGGCCCCGGGCAAGGTTTCAGAGCCAATGATCACACAGCACCAACTGAAAAACAAAGGCTCCTTTTGGGCAGGGTGCGGCTGTGATTTAGATAATTCCATGTGCTGCAAGGGGTGGGACACACAAATCTCTGAGCACTACTCTCTTCAGAAGAGCAACCCTCATTTCATTAGTGCTCCCAACTATGTTCTAAGCTGATTTTCAGCAGCAACGTTGCCTAGTTTCAAACCAACCCCACAGTTACTCACACAGTGAGGGCAGCTCCACTTGCCCTCGGGTGCTTTCTCTAGCTCGGGATCCAGGCAGACAAGGTGATAGGCGCGAGGACAAGTGTCGCACAGGATAATCTCCCCTCCCTGCTGGCAGACTTCGCAGTAATCTTGGTGGTCGGTCTCATATCCATCCCCTTCTTCAACTAAGAACAAGGGACACACAGGACAGTCAGAGAAGCAGCAGCCATCACATGCTTTCCCAGGAGGAAACGAGACAATTTCTCTTGTAAAAGGATTAATTATATTTAAGGAAAGAAAGAGAACATTCCACCTTAGTCCCCATCTATTACATTCCCCTACCTCTCTGTCCCTCAGCATCAGTTTATCTGGGTCTTTGCACACAGCATCCTCTCACCTCTGTCTCTCTTTCTCTCTCCACACTGTATCATCCTTTGGTTCCTTCAGGCTCTCAATGGAGAATGCCAGAACCTGGAGAGGTTGCAAGGGAGGCCAGTCAGAGAAACCTCCGCAGATACCATCACCATCAACTGCAAATGTACCATGCAACAATAACACAGCCGAGAAGGACTCTTCCTCTTTGGACTACTCTGGTCTCCCTGTGTGCATTCTAGATTCAGAGGCAGGAGCTCCTCCAACCTGGTACAGCAGGGGACAAGGAAGGGCAGGATGGCTCTATGGTTAAGGCACTGGACTAGGACTCAGTAGACCTCGCTTCAAGTCCCAGTTCTGCCACAGCCTCCCTGAGTGACCTTGAACAAGTCACTGAAACGCTCTGTGCGCAACTGCTCATCTGGAAACTAGGGAAGATAATAAGCCTCCCTTTGTCAGCCTGATCTACTAAGACTATAAGCTCCTTGGGGCAGAGTCTGCCTCTCACTAGGTATTTGTACAGCACCTCGCACAATGGGGTCTCCATGCACTGCTGCAACGTGAACAACAAACAAAAAGACTAAACAGATTCCGTCTTCGTGGAGGGGACTGATTCGCAGCCAGTCCCAGTCTTCGGAAGCTCAGCTCTCACCGGTGTAAGAGAATCAGGACTATGTATGGCTGGGGTGAGACAGTCTCATTTCCTATCCCAGCAGAAGCTTCCAGCCCCACATCCAAAAGCTTCCCTTTGATTGGCTAGAGGTATAACCTGAGGGTGAAGATAAGAAGCTACAGGACATTTGGAATTTCTGGATCTGAAGTATCTTGTGCGGAGCAAGGACAGAAGATAAAAAGAAAAGGATCTTTTCTGTCGCACTACAAGAGTGAATGACTGCCCAAGCTGAGAACACAGCGGGGCCAGTGCTGCCATCGAGCAGATGGCTGTGCGGAGCCAGCAACAGCTGAGGAGGAGCCAAGCTGCTGAAGTTAATGGAAGACCAGGAGGGTGGAGGGAAACCAGTCGTACACTTCGCTCCTGGAGTCCTTCGGGGGCAGAGAGAGAAGCTGCCGAGCCGGTGCCCGTGGAACACTTCCGGGCAGTTCAGTCCAAAGGGACCTTTATGGATTTTTTCAGTAGCAATGAAGCAGAGAAAGTGTCGCTAAAAAAATCAATGGTATCCAAAAATGATATATACGTCTGATCCAATACCCTGCTGCGTGCCTTGTCCCGCTGCTTGCATACATTTCTTATCCCAGGGCATGTCCGTGAGGCTGAAAGAAGCATGTGCCCTGCAAATTACTCTGGCATTTAACATAGGCAAAAAAAAACCTAATCTTGTTCACATCTTCATGCTCCCCTATGGCCCAAATGTCAGCTAGACACCTTGGCCTATGTGGCTGGTCACACTATAAGGCTAAATTTACTGGTGGCGTGTTCCCAGAAATACTGTTTCCATGAAAGGGGAACAATGCCAGGCCAGCAGACAGGGCTCTCCCTCCAAAGCAGGCTGTGCTGGGGCTGCGAGGCAATGCTGAAGGAACGGGAGCTGCTCACAGCCCTGACGAGACACAAGCCAGCAGTGGCATTTCGCGCTGAGTGTGAATGAAGGCGCCCTCGCCCCCACACACCCCCACACGGAGCCAGGGTCAGATGCTGCAGTGAAAGCTCCCACACAGGGCTCCAGGGACCAGAGAAGCACACATCAAAGCGGGAAATCCAAACAGAACAGGAGCGGAGTACAAAGAAATGGCCTACTCCTCTTTTTCTTTCTCCTCCTCTTCCCTCTCTTCCCCAAGCCCGCCGAGCATTCAGAGCGCACCGAAGAGCTGTTGATGCTGGCGCTGTCAAAGTCCGACTCCTCCCGCTCCTCCTCTTCACTCTGCAAGGGAAATCAAACCACACAGAGGCAAAGCGTTGGCTTCTCGTCCCCTGCTGCCAGAGGGCCAGTCCTTGTGGCAGGAGGAGCACAGCACCGAGGAGCTGGGCGAATGCACAGGGAGAACACAGCCCACTGAGTGAGCTCCTCGGGGCTGAGCCCATTGAGAGCAAGCGGTAAAGCTTGCAGGCTCATTGAGTATTTAGGGATAGGCCACATGCAGGCTTATACGGCTCCTCGTGCCACTGTGCAGAGGTTACGAGAGTGTGTCACAAAGTAAATCGTATGTATTACACCAGTCCACCAGTCTCTCGGACTCAGTGTCGAGCCAAATAGGGCTGGATTGTATCTGGTGTCTGCGGGACAATGCTCTCTCCCTTCAGCTCTGCAGAGAGACTGCCAAGCCTGTTCACTGGCACCTCCAGCAGCTGCTGAAGGGAGCAGACAGGTTAAGATCCCAAATCACTGAAAGACTCTGAGTGCAGATTTAAAGGGTGCAAATCAAGCCATTTAAATCAGGCAACAGTCCAATTCCTTCTCCACTTACCTGAGAAGAATGGAGGGTGGGCTCCCCTGGCTGTCTCTGACAACACCTTCACAAATGCAGACTGCACTGCACAACCAGCCAGGGGTCATTCTGAGACAGCTCAGTGTCCTCTGAACACCAGGGATTGGCCAGAGACAGGACACTGGACCAGAAGACCCAACAGGCTGATCTAACACCTCAGCCACGAGGGCCACTCCCTGCACCCCTTACTGATGCCAACAGCCTCAGCGGAGTCAATGGCACGGCTTGGGTGAGTCGGGGTTACAGCACAGGCAACCAGACAGATTTAGTCTTGCAGGAGAAATGCAGCATCCTCACCCAGGGCCTGGCAGGTAAAGAGCTGTTGGCTCGTGCCCTTTAAAAGTAGCTCCATGAGATACTGTATTTGAGCACAGTTCAGATTTTGCCTGGATCACAAAACAGGACTGATCCAGCCAACAGGCGCTTTGCCTATTCGACACAGTGAGGGCTCAGAATTCCAGGCCTCACCCAGAATAGCCGCTGCCAGGAAAAGCTCTAAACAAGCATGTGTGTCTGCTAAAGTGAGGGGGAGCAGGGCTGGGGGAAACAAAGCTACCACATACTCTGCTAAAAGTGGGGAGCTTTCCTCCTCTCCCTCGCTTGGGTGGCTGCACTACCTCTCCAGGACCGATACGGTGAGGGCACAGACACCTCCGTTGCTTTAGTCTGTTGTAATCCCAGCACGTGCACACAAAAATTCACACACACAACTTAGCTGATTTTTTTTTGGCAAATAGTTAAATGAGCTAAAACTTACACTGTGACCTCACCCCTAAAATTAACATGTCTAAATTCTCATTCTGGACCCTAAACCCATCTCCCCAAAGCTTTGATTCACACATCCCCCATACTTAGTCCTCTAATTAACCGCGGGAGCAACTCTGAGCTTTTAGCATCACTTGAAAATGTGAATGCACAAATCTAGGGCCCACTTTTGAAAATTTGCCACATATTCAATACTTATGATTGAAAACTACTGCAGTGGACTGGTTCAAAAACACTTCTTTCGCTTGAATCTCTGTTGCACAAAAGTAATTTACAAACTGGTTATATTACGTGCAATGGATCCAGAGGGTTAGTGAACTCCAATAAGGCTGAATTTATGGGATTCTGACCAATATTATCAAAACCTATAGGAGTTCTGTCCTTATTCAACAGTTATTTAAAAGATTTATTCTTTAAAATACTCTGCATACCTTTGATATTCATATACCTCCAAGTGCACAGCATGCAAACTGTATTACAGATTTGTTTGTTTCTGCATTTATTCCTATGGTCGTCTACTCCAAGAGCTGTGCTGGAAAATCACAGGCTAGATATGGTAATATAATTAAAGCATTTGATAATTCTCTCTGACATGCATTCAGCACAAGGGCAGACCCTAAAGAGTTTATTTGCAAACGAAATCTGAAATGATGTTATCACTGAACTCACCACAGCAAAGTATTAAAACTGATTCTATGCTTTTAGAGGAAGAAATTCCCAAACATGCCATCTCTAGGAATGTGAGCCTGGATGCAGTTCTCTTCCAAAGGGTAGAATACCCACTGAGCAAAGATTGGTTTCTAACAAAGAAACGCAAATGAGATTTTAAGATTTCCTTTCCCAGGGCCAAGTGCAGAGGGACTGCCAGCATTTCCCCAGCTGAAGGAAGCTTGGTGCTCCCAGTGGGTGAAATGCATGCCAGTGCAGAGGGCCAATGCCCCATCTAAATTCCATTTGAGCCCTTGGTGCTGCACAGACTGTGTGCTGGCCCCTCTCTGCACAGGAGTGAATTTCCCCCTGTGCAAAATGGGTTGATGGTCACAGCCCAGCTCTGTGGGACAAGTATCCACATCCACTGCCCATCAGTGCAACTGGCACTAATTGTCTCCCTTCTTGGCAGAAAGGAGCCAAAACTGAACGAGCGACAGAACTGAACACCCTTCTTCTATCCGCAAATGGGGCTTCAGGCAGGATAAGGAATGCTGTGGGAGGAAGCGTGCCAGGCCACTACCCAAAATGGGGGAAAACAGGACTCCAATCTCCAGGGCTGCCCGCCCAGCACCTTCCACCAGCACCAACATCCACCATTTAGAGACAAAGAGCACTTACTGAGGACCCTTTTTTCCTTTTGTTGGCGATTCCTCCAAAGCGGAATTTCAGGCCCGCCATCTTTTTCCCCTTCCCCTTTTTCTTCCCATCTTTGGAGCCCTTGATTTTCTTCCGCACTCCTGGACCTAAATGAACAGAAAGATTTTCTTGACATTCTAATGATGGACGCTGTGATTTCTACATTCTCCCCAAATCCCACCACTCATATTTACCTTCGTTCAAGTATCTTCTGAGTGTTTGCATTGCCTGCGTAACATTCTAGCTTATCACATCATGTTCCCCCACGCACACTGAATCCACACAGAGGATAAGTGCCTACTACTGCTACCCATTAACAGAGCGACTCCTTTTGTTAAAGAGGCAAAGGCCTGCGCTTTGGTGCTGAAGGTCCCACGTTCAATGCTGGGAAAGAACCAAGGGTCTACATTTTTACAGTTTCCTTCCTGTTTGAAAATGATGCTTCACATACATTCCTCACTGAACTTTTATAAATGCAAGAGCGGAGCAATGAAAGCAGCATGTCTCCTTCCCCGAAGGTGCTACTTTCCCCTGTATTCCTGGCTCTCTGTGGCTCCGCAGTGGGAACCCTAAGCAAATACTGAGGGATGGCCAGCTGCTTCACTTATAAACCAGGGTTCATGTTTAACTGCTTTGCATTTGGGGGAAGAGTGCAGCCTGCCCCCCAGGGGCCAGGAAAGGGACTGCAGCTCAGATACTGCAGAGATGGGTGCAAATAACTAACCTCTGAGGGTGTGGCCAGGGGGACAGCTGACAGCTTCCTCCCACAAGATCAACCAAGTGGACTGAGAGATGCTGCACTAAAACTATGGGAAAGGAAAACTGTTGCAAACTGAACCAAGCCTCTCGGGCTGCTCCTTTCAAAGCTCTCGAGGCACCGGGAATTGATTGCTGCATAACTGGAACACAAAGTTCATGAAGAAAAACACTGTAGGAACAAAGGGAGATTCCTCTCCCTCCTCCCTTTCCCCATTTTTTCTTCCAATGACTCATGAAGCCCTTTCTGAAGGCTGAGGGAAGCCTCCCGTCTCCGCCGTCAGGAGCAGGAAAATGTTAATAGTAACAGACTCATTTCAGTAAAAATGAGATCAATTCTGTAGGAGCTGCTGTAGATTAACCTGGTCAGCTCTGTGCTTGCAAATGGGGTTTGAAGGCAGTGTCCTTCCACCTGCCTTCTAGGAAATCAAATACCTTATATGTTATTTTTGTAATCTTTTCTATTGTGGTCTCTTGACTGTTCTTGAACGTCCTAGGTCAGTCCAGACTGCTGAATATTACAGAGGCATACAGACAGAACACATCTACTCTGCCAATGTCCTGCCCTGCATCCTACCACCCCTATTATTCCATTTGAGTTTCCCCCAACAGATTTTCCAATGCCCCTCAGTTTACTGGCCTGCAAATTCACACCAGCTTGAAAAGTGCACTTTCCAGGCAGTTGCAAGATTTCACTAGCGAATAGGTATAAAGCTCTTTGAGATCCTTTGCAACACAGGTATCACATTAAGAAATATTATGATTATTGCTTTATTTAAAATAGGATACAAATATATTATACAATCTTCCATGGTCCTGCTAACATGATCGGTCATGATATAAGGAATCACAGTTCATTTGTGGCATTTACTGTAGAAAACAAATACAAACTAGACACACACAAGTTTCCCCAGAGCTCAATTTCCAGCTTTGTTTCCCTTGCTTACCAGGCTTCACACCCTGTCTGGAACTAGCTAGGTAGCACACAGACACATCTAGTGGCTAAATAATATATTTCAAGTAAATGTATCATTTATCATTGCAAGCTCTACCCAAGCTGTCTGGTTAGCCATTCATTCCTGCCTGGCCCATTTACCTTTGCCCTCCTTGGTTTTCGCTTTCCTGATGGCCATGGGCAGAGCAGACTGCTGAGGGCTGACAGAAAGCTGGGGTGCAATGGTGACTGTTTCCACGGCTGCAGCCACTGCAGCTGCCGCTGCTGCAGCCGAGCTGCCTTTGAACGGGTTGTTGGCGCTGAATTCTCGCCATTTGGCACCAAGCACCGTCATCATCTTGGACATGGGGATTTTGGGATTCTTCTTGGCAATGAGAGGCCTGCAGGGTGGGGCAGGAAAAACCATCAGTCAACAGGGCTCCTCTGCGGTCTGATTGTTTTAACTCATCACGCGCTGGGGAAAAGCGTCACATGAATTAGTGGCCAATGCCTGACACCGATTGTGAAGAGTCACAGATGCACTGAAAATGGGAGAAACCAAAACTGCCCTAGCAAGGAAAGAGAGGGGAAATGTTCAAACATTCAATGATTTTTTTTTTTCAAAAAAAATCTTTGATTGTTTTCAACCAGTTTAAAGAGCAGCTTGGGGGGGGGGGGTATTCACAATTTTCAACAACAAAAAATTGGGCAAATTTATTTTTTTGTGAAAATGTTTCTGCCTTTTCCAGCCAGTCCTGCAATGAAACCCCTTGGAAAACTGTCCTGAAGAACAACTCTCGGACACGTGGTAAAGCACCAAGGTATAGATGATGCACCAGGGCAGCAATCATATACAGACAAAAAGAATGCTTTGGAGTCAGGGCTAATTCATTACTACTTGTATAGCACCATGATATGACATTGCAACTGTTCCCTGCTACATCTAACCTCACCCTCAAAGCAAACAGTGACCTCCTAGAGTTCAACTGGCTATGGGCGAGAGCAGAACCCCCCTTCGGATACATCCGGAGTCTCTGCAGAGATTGTAGACCAGATCCTGCACGTGATGAGGAGCTGGTGGTGCAGTCTGGCAGAATGTCAGTAAACTGCATGTGATTGGTTTTCTGTTGGTGAAGAATTAGGATTCTAATGTCCTGGCTTTATCAACTTGATTGGGTAGTAACCAAGTACAAAACAGATCCCCAACCATAGGCACAATGCTCCACCGTTCAGCCTCTTACCTGAGAAACTGACTGAAAGCCTTGTAATTAGTCAGAGTATGGTAATCTTCTTCCGAGAAAAAATAATCCACATCATCCAGGCCCCATTCCTCCATTAGCTGCGCTGAGCTCTTGGGCTCCTATGGATTTACAAAGGGGTGTATTTAATGCAAATAACTGAGGTGCTACAAACGAGCGGTGCACAGCCATGCCTCTTATATACTGCACGCCACCTGCTACTCCTAGACAGCCACAAAATGGGGATTTGTTTCTGTAGGCTGAAAGACAGAGTGTGCACAAGTGCTTAGTAAACAAATACACTACCTAGCTTGAAAACAATACAGGGCCTTCTAAATGCTGCCCTAACCCCACCATAGTGTGATGTCTCCACAGCTTTAGTGTCACCATAAAATGTAATGTCAATGGGAACTGTGGCAAAATCCATTTGCTAGTAGCTGTGACAGCCCAAGGCCCCAGTCCACTCCAGTGACTCACTGGGTGCTGCTGCTTTTCCGCACCTTGGGGAGGAATGACCCTGGTGTTAGTGGATTTTTTGAAAAGCAAAGGCTCTTTTAACATCCAAGGAGCCAGAGAGTCGTCTCCCATTTGCTTTTCCACAGAACCAGATACATAAATGAAACCCAACTCTCAATGGCACTACAGGTGACTGTGCAACAGAGACCTCCGAAGAGCAGCTAGGAGCCAAAATAACAGAGGGACAAGGGGCTGGAGCTGGTTGAAGTAACTTGGAGGGAATCATTTCCCACCAGAATACGCAGTGCCATCGACACTGACATGCTTCCCGAAATCAGATCCATTTCGCTGGAATTCTGTTTTGGAAAAAACAGGGAACGTTATGACAATACCAAAATGTCCCATTTCAACATTGTCACAACAAAACCCTTCAGGCTTTCCACTGTGAATTTTTTTTATTTTGTAATACAATACAGCATTTTTAAAAGTAAGTCAAAACTGAAATGAAATGTTTCAATCAACCCAAAACAAACAAAAAAGTCAGCATTTTTCTTTGGAGAATTTCACAATTTTAGTTTTTGCTCCAGTTTGGAACAAAGCCAAATTTCCAAATCCTTCATGAAACAGAATTTCCTCCTCCACACAGCTCTCCCAAGCACCAATCCTGCCAGGTGCCGAGTGCCCTCGGCTCTTCTGGGAGCGTGTGGGAGTGGGAGCACTCCATTCCCTGCAGGATCAGACCCATAGTTAGGGATATGGGCAGAGACTGAAATGAAACTTCTCCTGAGGAAGTGCAGGATAGAGTGCCTGGTAAAACCAGGTCCCTTGGCCTCTTCCCACAAGCTGTGCTGCCACCGCCCATCCTCGCATTCAGCGAGAGTAACAGGGAGGTGCCCTAAGGTTCCCATTCTCAGAAACAACCCGACTAATGGAGTGCTAGGTCCTGGACAGTCGAATGGTAGGTACCTTTAAACCTCCTTCCTCATTATCCTCCTCCTCTTCATCTTTCTTCTTCCGCTTGGCTTTTTTCTCTTTCTTTTCTTTGAGCTTCTTCTTCTTCTTTTTGTTGGGCGAATAGTCACTTCCTTCACTCTCAGATTTCTCCTCCAGTTCCTCTTCATTTTCAGATATTTCATCATTGCTTCCCTAAAAGAGAAAGGGACAGTGAAGGAAGGACCAGGATCTCCCCTCCCCAGCTTCCCTGCACAAATCCCTCTGGTCATTTGCCAGATTCAGTCATTCCCATTTGTTACTTTTACATTTTAAAACACTCTAGCCACAGTACATGTGGATAGCAAAACTCTAGCAGAAGCCAAGGAAACGCCACTCCCACTTGGCCTAATCTGGGCTGTAAGAAGGGTCTGACTCTAGGAGATGCAAGCAGGAACATTGTTTTCCATTCATAATTTTGTTGCAGGGGAAGCACAGTCCTCTGGTTAAGGCAGGGGACTGGGACTCCGCAGATCTGGTATATAATGGTGCAGACAGAAGACCAGCAGCAGAGTGCGGGTTGTACAGTTTATTGTACTGAATGCACCTTGTGGGCAGGTGACGTGTGTGCATTCGGTGAAAGCAGTTTATGACCCTCCCCGACTGAGTACAGGCTCTTGAGACCAGAGTGGCTGAACTGGAGGAGCTAAGGGAGACAGAGACTTTCCAGGATAGTTGAACAATCTCATCCCAGTCTGACAGCCTCTGAAAGACTTGGGGAAGGAGCACATCAGCCTGGAGTGGAGGGAAGCGAACCTTGGGACTCTCCTTCCAGATGATGTCATGGGATCCTCTCACACTAAGGATACCCATCCAGAGACAGGTAATGGTAATAGGGGATTCAGTTATTAGAAATATAGATAGTTGGGTTTGTGATGACCGGGAGAACTGCATGGTGAATTGCCCGCTCGGTGTGAAAGCTGCAGACCTCTCAAGACATCTAAGCAGACTTAAATGCAGGGCTGGGGAGGAGCCAGAGGTCATGGTACATGTACGAACCAGCTGCACAATGAAAGGTAGCAGAGAGGTCCTTGAGGCTAAATTTAGGCTGCTAGGTAAGAGATTGAAGTCCAGGACCTCCATGGTAGCATTCTCTAAAATGCTTCCAGTTCCAGACAGGGATCCAAGTAGATAGGCAGAACTGCAGGGTCTCAATGTGTGGAGGAGACAATGGTGTTCGAAGGAGGGAGTTAGGTTTATTAGGAACTAGGCAACCTTTTGGGAAAGGAGGAGACCATACAGGAAGGATGGGCTCCAGCTAAACCAAAATGGAACCAGGCTGCTGGCATGTCAAATTAAAAGGGTTGTACAGGAGTTTTTAAACTAAGGGTTGGGAGAAAGCCGACAGGTCAGACAGACACATCCGATAGGGAAGGATTTATTAAAGGGGATACTCTATATCCAGGGGCAGCTCTAGACATTTTGCCGCCCCAAGCACGGCGGCATGCCGCGGAGGGTGCTCTGCCGGTTGCCAGTCCCGCGGCTCCGGTGGACCCTCCACGGGCATGCCTGCGGGAGGTCCACCGGAGCCGCGAGACCAGAGGACCCTCCGCAGGCAAGCCGCTGAAGGCACCCTGCCTGCCGCCCTCCCGGCGACTGGCAGAGCGCCCCCCGCAGCATGCTGCCCCAAGCACACACTTGGCGTGCTGGAGCCTGGAGCCACCCCTGTCTATATCCTATTAAAGAGGAGAGGAGAGACAGGGTAATACCAGGATACAAGATATATGGGAACGATGAAATAGATCATGTTGGTGGGGGGAGTGGCACTCCATGTGCAAGTAAGCATGCGGTCAAATGTAGTAAAAATCTTAAATGAATAAAACAGCACCACAGAATCTCTGTGGACAGAAATTCCATGCTTGAATAATAAGAGTATAGCAGTAGAAATATACTACTGACCACCTGTCCAGGATGGTGGTTGTGAAATGCACAGGGAGATTAGAGAGGCTACAAAAACAGAGAACCCAATAACAATGGGGGATTTCAACTATCCCCATATTGACTGGAAAAATATCACCTCATTACGCAATCCAGGGAGATCATGTCTAGACACTATTAATGACTGTTTCTTGAAGCAGTTAGTCCTGGACCCGAGAACGGGAGAGGCAATTCTGTATTTAGTCTCAGTGGTGCATAGGATCTAGTCCAAGAAGTGGATATAGCTGAACCACTCAGTAATCGTGACCATAATGTCATTATATTTAACATACTTCTAGGGAGGAAATTAACTAAGAAACTCACCCTGAAGCATTTGAAGCATTTAACTTCAAAAAGGCAAACTACAAAAAATGAGAAGGCTAGTTAAATGGAAATTAAAAAGAATAGTCCAGAGAATGAAATGCCTGCAAACTGCATGAAAACTGTTTTAAAACACCACAAAAGAGGCTCAAACTAAATGTATATCCCAAATTCAAAAAAACAGCAAGAGGGCCAAAAAATGCCACCATGGCTAAACAATAGACATCCTTTAAAAACTGGAAGTCAAATCCTACTGAGGAAAATAGAAAGGAGCATAAACTCTAGCAAGTCAAGTGTAGAAGAATAATTAGGCAGGCCAAAAACAAATTTGAAGAGCAGCTAACAAAAGACACAAAAACTAACAGCAAAAAAGTATTAAAGTGGATCAGAAGCAGGAAGACAGTCAAAAAATCACTGGGAGCCACTGGATGATTGAGGTACTAAAGGAGCACTCAAGACAGACAAGGCCATTGCAGAGAAGCTAAATGAATTCTTTGCCTCAGTCTTCACTGCAGAGGATATGAGGTGTGGTGATTCCCACACCTAAGCCATTCTTTTTAGATAGCAAATCTGAGTATCTGTCCCACACTGAGGTGAGTGGAACAAATTGAGAAACTAAACAGGTAACAAGTCACCAGGACCAAATGTAAGTCACCCAAGAGTACTAGTTCAGCTCAAATATGAAACTGCAAGATTACTAACTGTGGTAGGTAACTTAGCACCTAAATCGGCCTCCATGTCAGATGACCGGCAGATAGCTAATGTTGATTGTTTTTAAAAGGCTCCTGAGGCGATCCTGACAATTACAGGGTGGTAAGCCTTACTTCAGTATCCGGGAAATTGGTTGAAACTACAGTAAAGAACAGAATTATCAGACACATAAATGAACATGATCTGTTGGGGAAGAGTCAACACTGCTTTTGTAGTGGGAATTCCTACCAATCTATTTGAATTCTTTGAGGGCATCAACAAGCATGTGGACAAGCGTGATGCAGTGGATATTGTGTTCTTGGACTTTAAGAATGCCTCTGATAAGGTCCTTCACCAAAGGCTCTAAAGCAAAGTAAGCTGTCATGGGTAATCAGTAACTGGTTAAAAGACAGGAAACAAAGGGTAGGAATAAAGAGTCAATTTTCAGAGTGGAGAGAGGTAAATAGCAGGGTGCCACAAGGAACTTGTACTGGGACAAGTGTGGTTCAACATATTCATAAATAATCTGGAAAAAGGGGTAAATAGTGAAGTGGCAAAATTTGCAGATGATACAAAATTGCTCAAGATATTTAAGACCAAACTGACTACAAAGAGTTACAAAGGGATCTCACAAAACTGGGTGACTGGGCAAGAAAATGGCAGACAAAATTCAATGCTTGATAAATGGAAAAAAATGCACATTGGAAAATGTAATCCCAAAATAATGGGGTCTAAATTAGCTGTTACCTCTCAAGAAAGAGATCTTGGAGGCATGGATAGTTCTCTGAAAACATCTGTTCAACATGCAAAAAAGCTAACAGAATGCTAGGAACCATTAGGAAAGGGATAGATGATAAGCCAGAAAATATCATAATGCCATTCTATAAATCTATGATATGCCCACGCCGTGAATACCTCATGCAATTCTGTTCACCCCATCTCCAAAAAGATACATTAGAATTGGAAAAAGTACAGAGAAGGGCAACAAAAATGATTAGGTGGATGGAACAGCTTCCATATGAGGAGAGATTAAAATGACAGCTTAGATAAAAGACAACTAGGGGGGATATGATAGAGGTCTATAAAATCATGGCTGGTGTGGAGAAAGTGAATAAGGAAGTGCCAGTTACCCCTTCGCATATAACAAGGCTCATCCAATGAAATTAATAGGTAAGTTTAAAACAAACGTAAAAAGTACTGCTTTAGTTAATCTGTGGAACTCATTGCCAGGGGAGGTTGTGAAGGCCAAAAGTATAACTGGGTTCAAAAAAGAATTAGGTAAGTTCACGGAGGATAGGTCCATCAATGGCTATTAGCCAAGACAGTCAGGTATGCAACCTCAAGCTCTAGGGGGTCCCTAAACCTCTGACTGCTGGAAGCTGGGACTGGACAAAAGGAGCTGGATCACTCAATAAATTGCCCCGTTCTGTTCATTCCTTCTGAAGCATCTGGCACCAGCCACTGTTGAAAGACAGGATACTGGGCTAGACAGACCACTGGTTGACCCAGCATGGCCTTTCTTATGTTCTGATATCCAAACCCAGTTCTGCCACAGACTTCCTGGGTGACCTTGTGTCTCAGTGTCCCATCTGTAAAATGGAGACAAGAATACTTACCTACATCACAGACATGCTGGGAGTACAAATGCACCAACATGTGCTAAATGCTCAGAAACTACAATGGTGAGCACCACAGAATACTCCTGGGGGCATTCTGTGCCAAAAAATTAAAAATTCTGCACACAATATTTAAAATTCTGCAAAATTCCACAAATTTTATTTGTTAGAATAACACTACATAATCAGAGTAGTTTCAATTATTTTGGTAATTTATTTCAAAATACCTGTCTGCAAGTACGTTTGTAACAATACAGATACATAAAAAATCCCCCAGGAGTAGAGAGTTAAAGAAACCCCTATGACAACCCAATCCTGTTTCTCTGCCCTCTTTCCCAAGCCCAGCCAGGGAGCCAGACACAAACAACCTCTCTCCCCTAGAGCCCACCTGCAGGGCCTCCGCAGCCAATACACTCGAACCCCATCACACACACAGCGTCCCAGTGCGGGGCCCCCTCTGCCCCAAATACCCGTGCCCATCTCAGAACCCAGCTGAGGGCCCCCCTTGCCCAAACACCCATCCCTCTCCCCCACCCCAAGCCCTGGGATGCAGAGGAAGAAACAGCTTGATGCTCAGTCCAGGGCTTGCATGGAGTTTCCCGCGTGCTGCCCTCGCCTTCCCTCAGGCCATGCTGGGAATGCAGCTGCCAGGAACCCGCTAGCTCCCTCTCCCTGCCTGCAGCAGTGTCTTCTATGTGCAATCTGGGCTCTGCTGTGGCCAATGGCCCCTAGTGGCAGCTAGCAGCACTGCAGCCCATTTCTGTGGGGGAAAGGAAATTCTGCACACACTACATAAATTTCTGCAAAATTCTGCATTGCGCAGCAGCGCAGAATTCCCCCAGGAGTAATAGAAAAGCCTACATATTACAATTAAATGGAAAATAATGCAACACAGATGACATTCATTTTGGAAACAGCTGTCTTGCGCAAGGGGAGGGATAGCTCAGTGGTTTGAGCATTGGCCTACTAAACCCAGGGTTGTGAGTTCAATCCTTGAGAGGGCCACTTAGGGATCTGGGGCAAAATCAGTACTTGGTCCTGCTAGTGAAGGCAGGGGGCTGGATTCAATGACCTTCCAGGGTCGTCCTTTCCAATTCTATGAGATAGGTATCTGTAAATCATGCTGTTACTGCACTGTGTATGTCATGGGGATGTCTAGCCCTAGTTACGTAAAGTGGATGTTTATTCAGCCCCTATCCTTTGTGATGAGTGTATATACATATTTTCACGAAATCACCTGGGGCTACTGCAAGGTAGCCCCCAGGTACTATTCTGATGGGTGACAGTATAAAACAGACAAATAAATAGAGAGCAACGGATGCTAAATTAATCTCCATATTAAAAAACTGAATGATGTGTTAAAGAAAACAACAGCTCTAACCAGTGACATATGCTATGTCAGAGACAGCTAACTTCTTTTCTAAAAGATCCTAAAATTTCAAGTTCTGCAACATCTCTGATAGACATCAAACAAGGTAATTTATGGATTTCTGCCTTGTATTTGTTTATGCCTTAGCATAAATAAAATGGCACTCTCATATAGCAACTCTGGGAGCTAAGGAAGACAGAATTTCTTTAGTTGTGTTACATCGGTTAGATTATCAAACACCGATTTTGTCAGTTTCTCTTCAGCTCTGTTATTTGTTGCACTGACAGCACCACAGCTCTCCCCACCCCCCAGGCCGTCTCGCTGTAAATCAGTTACATTTCACAGTCCAGACACACACTTCGCATTTTACTCTTCTCTTGACACCACACAAAGCCCTTTCCCAGGTGTACAATATCCCAAGTTCTGCAGTGTGAGAGCAAGAAGAAATTACTTCCTTCTATCTATTATCACTGTGGGCAATAAGGTTTCCTACAGCCCTGAGTTGCCAACACATCAGTATCTTGAGCTGTTCCCGTTTCTGTCATGGAGTCGATGGGGCCTCGCCTGCAGTCCCACTGAACCCAAGGATAGCTCTGCCTGAGTACAGCCATCAGGACCTAATACCATGTTGGTGTGCAAATGGTACTGTTCTGCTTTCATGTGTGCTAAGTAACGAGGAGTCCAAAAAGAGCAGACACGGGAAAGAGACCGGCTAGAAAAGAAAATAGCAATAGCCAAATGGAGAAAAGGAAAGGCAGAGAGGGCAGCAGCCCCACTGGCAGCCTGTAGCCAAAGGCCAAATCCCTTGTGCAACATTAGTTCTTCCTTGAAAAGGAGAAGGTTAAAAAGAGAATGCAACACCCAAATAATTTCAATCTGATGGTCACCAGCAGGATAAGAGAACACTCCCCCCCGCCACATTATATTGTAAAATCTTGGCCCTAATCTTTGCTAAGGCAGCAATGTTGTCAACAGTCCTGATTTCATCATGAGTCTCACAATATTTAGTGTGCTCCTTAAAGTCTCAGCTCCTGGAGTCAAGTGACCACATGAGAATCTCAGATCTCACATATACTGTATATCAGGGGTCGGCAACCTTTCAGAAGTGGTGTGCTGAGTCTTCATTTATTCACTCTAATTTAAGGTTTCAGGTGCCAGTCATACATTTAACATTTTTAGAAGGTCTCTTTCTATAAGTCTATAATATATAACTAAACTATTGTTGTATGTAAAGTAACTAAGGTTTTTAAAATGTTTAAGAAGCTTCATTTAAAATTAAATTAAAATGCAGAGCCGCCCAGACCGGTGGCCACGACGTGGGCAGTGTGAGTGCCGCTGAAAATCAGCTTGCGTGCCTCCTTCGGCACGTGTGCCATAGGTTACCTACCCCTGCTGTATATGTTTCTATATATGTAAGTTTCTCACTCTTATGTTTGCACAGAAAATCTTGAAAATGTGACCAGAGTGCAGTCTAAAGGCTCAAAAGCCAAACATCAAATAAAAAGAGCCCCAAACTTTTTTTTAAAGTTTTGTTATTTTTAAGACAGTAAGGCATCTGCACTCCCAGGGGCTGCAGTCTGAAAGAGGAGAATATGTGATAGGGTGTTCACCAACACAAGCCCTGAAGGGGTTGAGGTGGCCCAAAAGAGGCCAATTACCCTTCACACTTGCACCTGAAGGGAGGCCCAAAGATTTCTAAATGACCAGTTGCTGATGAAGCCTCACTAGGGGAGAAGCTGGGTAAAGTATAAAGCCAGGAAGTTTGCAGCAGAAAGAGGCTGCAGGGACAGAGGCTGCACTCACTCTATGAGAGAAGAGAGCTGGGAAAGAAGAAACCCAGGGTGAAAATAAGCCCTGGGATCCTAGTCCTGGAAGATGGGTCAAGCCCAGAGGAGCTGGGTGGGTGGGGAAGAAAGTCTGAGAAGGTAGGGTAGGAAGAAGCACAGGGAAGCAGCAGCAAAGAGTGGGACTAGGCAGATCTTGGCTGCTGGTTACAGGATCTCGGGCCTGGAATCCAGTGCGTGAGGGGTAGGGGCTGGGTTCCCTTACCAGCCACTGGGAAGTGGCGCAGGATATTGGAGGTGCCACATGGACAGCTGGTCTAGTGAGACTTTGATACCCCAGAACTGAGGGGACTACACAGTGACCTAGCCGGAGGCTTAGTTGGAAACAGATAGTGCTGTGAATTGTGGGAAGACACCACCACCAACTGAGTGAGCACTGGCAGGGGGTGCCATATGGGAAGAAAAACGCTACTCCATGCCCAGCCAGGAGGATGCGCTCTTGCCAGAAGAGCTAGCAGCTGCTGGCTGACCTTGGCTGGCCAAAGGCCTTGAGATCCAGAGGTCACCTTCTGCACAGACTAGCAGTGTATTTGCATATTTCTGCCTTACCCAGAACTTACACTTTGATTTTGCTCTGTGTCTGCCATAGGGAGCAGTCACATTAATTGGCAATAATCAATGGATGGGAGCCAAGAAGTCAGAAGGACTGATTGATCTGAAGTTGCACGCAGGACTGATATTTCCACTGAGGTTTGCTGGCAGGAAGATTGTTTGAAAAAGCTACAGACACACAGAGCTGTGATCAAAACACACAGTGCAAAGGGAGCCAATCAGCCAGGGACCATGAGTTCTGTCATGAAGCTCTCATGGACTGCCCCCTTTCCTGGGGGGGAAGCTGTTGCCTATTATTATATTTAGCAGTATAGATTCTTCCTACAAAACAGTAGGCTGTGTCCTACATAACCAGGTCCAGTGTGATGGTAACAAGCCACACCCAGGCAGCACCAGCATGCATTTAGCCCTGCTCTTGCTCAACCCTGTCCGGGTCTATTCCCCAGGGTAAAGCATGCTTCATCCTCCATAACTATTCAATCCTTGGCTACTCAGCTGAGACAGGGGGCAGTGCTGGCAAATGCTTTTCATTATATGAACATCAGCCTCCTAGGAACTGGTCTGAGACCACCAGATAAACAGCAGGTGGGAAAAGCTCTGGCTCACTCCTGACCCACTCTGGTGGTTTAGACCAGCCACCTAAATGTGGAAAGCTCCAGAGCCCATGAACCACCCTCTCACCAATAAAACATTTCCTTCTATCAGAAATCTGATCACCTGATACCACTCACCGATTAAAGGAGAGACTCCTAATTCAGCAGCATGTCTATTAAAGGAAAGGCCTTTCTTACATTTTGGGGGGTACAGTACAAGACAAGACATCTTATTTTTCTCTTTAGAACCAGACATTTATACTTTATAACAAAATCTGAGGACGGTTCACAATTATTTGGTCAGGTATTCCTTGGTAGCCAATCACAGACAGCATACAGGTCAATGTTCAGACTCTGAAGTTGCAAGAGCAATGTCAGAGGCATGACCATGGAGAGTCAGTCTGAGGATGTTTCAGCCTAAACAGTGGCAAACAGCTGGCCTTTTAAATAAATCTGTGAGTGAAAAGTTAGGGACCAGAAATTAATGGAGAAAAACGAGGAAGGATGGCTCACAATAACAGGGGCCAGATAAGTACTATAGACAGAGGTTAAAATTAATTCCCTGTTGGCCTGAGATCTTGCACTAGATTACAAATAAAGTTGATTTAACCTTGTTTCTACCAATTCACTGTTAGACATTTAAATCTTACTGAACAGTCAATGACTGTTTTTTAATGTATCCAAAAAAATTAAAAAATAAAAATAACCCACACATCCCTCTGCATACGTCTTTTTTCTGTGGGTTATTTTGCCCTATGTCACATTTTAATTTTCTAACTGCATTGTTGTTTGAAGGACAAATCCGTGCATGTCTGAACATGATGTCAGCCAGCCTGCTGGAATTGTTCACCATCCCCAATTCAAGTGTGTCTCTGTTCCTCCATATTGGGGCATTCTCAGCCAGTCTAGCATTGTGAGCAGATGGATTTTCATATTGTAATACACAAAATCAAATGTTCTAACACCAGGGAAGCATCCTTGCCCAGCAGCCATTACCGATTTTTGGTCCTTCAATCTCTTAAAACAAAATTGAGCCTTCCTCTTTACCAGTGTTATAAACAATTATAATTTAGCACTGAATAATTGGTTGCCATAGTAACTGCTGCAGTACAGGTTAAAATCCCTTCTCTCTCTCTCCGCCTCTCTGTCTGACAAGGACCGTAATCTACATATGTTCAGGTTCAAACGGCAGGCTGGTTATTTTATGTAAATAGATCTTCTCAGCACTTGCATCAATTCTGCCATTGGCTCATGCTGAGTATTACTGGCAAATAGACTCTAAAGGAGTTGCAACATAGCTGATACACATTAAGGCGTGCTACAAATTAATGCATGCAAAACTAAGATCTAGCAATGCTCCTCTTAAAATTTTGGGGTTAAAAAAAGTTGTTGTTTTTTTTAAATAAAAGCTTTAACAGATTAAATATTTTAAAAAGCCCAGCCAAGTGCAGAGGTCTGCGCTCCATTCATATACTCTGGATCACAGATTCACAATTCATTCCGATTGCCTACTTCATTTACAGCAGAATGTACATTTCCCTAGCAGGTATGAATAAGGGCGCTTAGGGGAAGCAGCCTCAACTCTGGATTTCTTTATCATTCATTGTTGTCTATACATTTCTGATGCCCATTAGGAATGTGACTCAATGACATGAAGTCAAGGGCAGTCTTTCCATCGGTTCTACTGGGCTTTCAATCAAGCTTTATGGCAGCCAGAATCAAATCAGACCAATGTTGTCCACACAAGGAGTTAATAAAAATTGAATGCAACAGACATTTATCAAATTTTCTCTTCTCTTCCTTTTTTGCACCAGGTAGTCAATCAGATAACATGCGTGCGACACTCTGCAGTTATTTCCAGGTGCCTCTTCTGAATAGTCTTAGGCAGGGCACTATTAAAATAAAAAAAAATCAGCCCAGGAGAAACTGCTGTAGATGATTTTCTGCAGAGAAACTACATTACAAAGATCTTTGCTCTGCTTAAGGGGGAAAAGATGTGATAGGCTGATATCTTGAGCTGGGCTTTGTGTTGTGTCTATAAAAAGCAAAGAAAGAACATTACTATGACCACAAAAAATTATGTATTTGCTGGACTGTGACTTCTACCCAAAGTCTGTTGGACAATAAAAGGCAGGTCTGAATCCATGTTCTTTAAATAAACAGACTGTTAGGCTCCAGTCACTTGCAAAAAGCATTTTAATGTGCTACCTTGTCTAGATGATCTCCTCTTAAAGAGTGGGGTGGCTGACCGGAAGAGAACAGCATCATTTACACGAAGTCTAGCAATGAAAGGGATAGGGAAATTACCAGCTATACTGCGCTTGCATATTTGATACATGCCGACCTCCCTTTACAATAAGATACTGAAATTCTTCTGCACACAGTTCACTAGTTTAATCTTCATGGGCTTCTTGGAACTCATCTGCATTTCAGATCAGTGAAACATCTGACAACAAGGAGCACCCTGTATGTAAAGGCAACATGTCCCCATGACAAATGTATATTCAAATAGGGTTATTAGAATGTCCTCAGACTAAAGACCATTCCACTGAAAACCCAATGAGGTTGAGATACCTTGTCACCCTGCAGCTATGGAACGGAGCACTCAGAAAGCATAATTTTGAGTAAAATAAACTTTTTGCCTCATATCCAAATCCTGGTTCAAATCCAGCTCAAGTCAGGAGCAGTCCAAAGTCGTGACAAACGCAGCCTATGGGTAACAAGTTGCAGAATTCTACCCAATCTCTAGTTGGTCAGGAAACACATCAACAGAAATACTACCGCAATTAGCACAAATTAGCCCCTTGCTGGCAACCTTAGCAGAAAGGCCAAGATCAGACTGAGCCACAAATTCCCTGAAAGTGGTCACTCCATGGCAGAGCTAAGGCACCCTGCTGCAGAGAAAGGCCTTCTCCTTGCTAGGCCAAGTGTTTCTGAGTCTGACACAGTCCAGCACCTTTCACGATCATTAAACCAGTGGTTTCAAGATGAACAATGAAGGTGTTTCCCCGGGCAAACATCAGATTCCAGAATGCTTGCTCGCTTGGACTCAGTCCTGCAGTCAGATCAGCACAAACAGACACTTACACCCATGCAGAGTCCAAGTAAAATCAGTGGGGTTCAGTATGAGCAAGGGGTTCTGCCCGTATGACTCCAAGTGCAGGACAGTGCCCCAAATCAGAATGCTGTTAGAATCCAAGTGGCAGCTTTGTAATTTACTAGCAATCCTGCTTCCAACGAGCTGTAATATACTAATGCAATAGCTACTAATTTGTTGTTTGCAAATTCCAGCATAATTTATCAAATGAGAACATGCTAACAGGTGTAGAAACAAATATATTAATTAATATGATCAATACAAAACAAACAACCTGCAGAAGGGGATGAGTCTGACGACACTGTGCCAAGCCACGTGTGCAGAGCAGCTCACACATCCCTCACTCCAACAGCTCCCTGGCACATTGCTCACATTTGAGATGTCATGGCTCCATCTGAGCCTCTTGTCTCTTACATAATAGATAGGACCCATTTCCACTCAGACACGAGTGGGTATTGGCAGCACAGCGCTGGGCTCCAGCATTCTTTACTTTCATTAATAAAATAGGAAACCAGAACCGTGTGACGCTTGTGAGTGATTTTCCAGGTCATCGTATCGACCTTGCAGTGTCATCTTGAATCTGATCTTCAAAGGGTATCAGGAGAAAGTCGCCAGCCAGCCTGGGTCTGAGGTGAAGAAAAATAATCCCAGTGCACTAAACAGGATAGCACTAAACGGGGAACGACTGAGCCATCGGTGCAGGCAAATGGAAACATTCACATGCAAGAGGGACAGCTCATACTGTCTGCACACTGACAGCTGGCGCTTTAAATATCAACAGCTGGACCTGCGGTTACCTGAGTCACTGATGTAAGGAGAACAACCATTCTGGTGCTTTTATAGTAAACAACGAAGTGGCTGGAACAGAGAGTGCTCCTCAGAGCTGTGTCTGTCCCTGCCCTCCATTGTATGACCCTGCCTGCCTGTTCCTCAGCATGCAGCTTTACCACCCCACTTCCCCCTAGTGATCTTTTCCCTGCCCAGATGTCAGCTGCACAAGAGCTCCCCACGACCATCCCAGGCTCATCCCCTTCTGAGGCTGGGTGATGCTGGGGCATGATGGCGTCTGGAGCCCACCTACCGCAGGAGGAAAGTTGCCACAATCTGACTGCTGGTGTGGAAGTCCAGCGCTCACCCTGGGATCCCGATCACCAGCCCAGCTAGGTCAAAGGCTTGAGCAGCTCAGTTTAAACTGAAGAGGAAGCTGAGCCAGGCAAAGCTCATTTCACCCTGTGCACCATGCACCAGCCAGCCCAGTTTATTGTCTGATGTCCCCTACCTCTCTCCAGCCCACATTTCCTGTTTTCCCTAAGCACTCTCGATGTCTCACGCTGGACGCTAGACATACCCTGACCATGGCTTAGTGAGCCCAGACTGCCTGGGTCCTTCTTCCCATACAGCTCGGAACAACCACAGCAACATTCCAAAAGGAAAGTTACTCAGAGATACTTAACTCTTTCCTCACTGGCCTGCCACTGCACCCATGTGCTGCCAGCATCCACAGATACCCACAGAAGGTTAAAAGGCAGCTGGGGTATCCGACAGCCTGGTAATTATGTTCAGAGAAACCTGGCACATGCAAGTACAGGGGCACACCACCCCGACAGCCCCTGAACATTCAGTCGCAGAGAAGGTGCCCTCTGCATGACAAGAGCACAGCTCCCATCAAGGGCCTGGTCTTTCATCTGCGGCGTCTGAGGTCTGGTCTACACTACAAACTTATGGCAACATAAGCCGATCTAATAACGTATGCGTCTACAATACCAAGTCCCTTCTGCCAACCTAAGTGGCCTGTACAGTTGACTTCTGTACTCCACCTCCGCGAGAGGCATAGCACTTGATTTGACATCCACGGGTTGACATGGGGATAGTGCAGACACTGTGCTGGGTAATTTGAACGAACTGGCCTCCAGGAGGTGTCCCACAGTGCTCCACTGTGACCACTCAGGAGAGCACTTTCAACACTACTGCACCTCAGCCAGGTACCCAGGAAACAGCCACGCCCTTGTTAAAGCCCTGGGATTTTTTGAATTTTCATTTCCTGTTTGATCAGTGTGGAGAGCTTGCCAGCACAGCTGATCATGGAGACTCAAGGCTGCAAACGTGCTCCAGCCTGGAGTGCACAGGAGATGCTGGATCTTATTGCTGTGTGGGAAGAGTGTCTAAGCAGGCAAAGCTTCAATCCTGTAGAAGATATGCTGACATCTATGCCAAAATCACGCGGGGCGTGGAGAGAGAAGGGCTACACCAGGCACATGCAACAGTGCCTCATGAAAATAAAGGAGCTTCCGCAAGTGTACCAGAAAACAAGGGAGGCAAACAGTCGTTCTGGTTCTGCCCCACAGGCATGCTACTTTTATTACTCCTGGGGGAATTCTGCACCACTGCGCATGCACAGAATTTATGTCCCCAGCAGATTTCTTTGCTTCCCCACAGAAAAATGACTGACAGAGAAGCCACAAGAGCGGTCATACAACCCTTCCCAGCAGTATGTTTTGGATGCCCAAGGCAGCTGGCAGAGAGGTAAATCACTGTGGGACAGGGGGCAGGACCGGAAAAGATCCGACTGGTGGGCTCCTACCCTGCACCGGGCTCAGCTGCTTGTCCCAGCTGGACTGGGGAGGACGGGACTTCCTCTTCCCCTGCACAGCATCCAGGGCCATGTCAGACCCACCCCCAGATTTCTCCCTCGGCTGTAGGAAGCTCTGCAAAGTCTCTTCCCCCACCGAGCCACCCACACCCAGACCCCCCTGCTGAACCCCAACCACCTTCCCCTGAACCCCCCTACAGAGTCCCATTACCATTGCACCCAGAACCCCGCAACAGCCCCTGTGCATCCCGATCCCCCCTGCATCCAGATCTCCCACCCAGACTGCACCACACAGAACCCCTCCACATTTGGATCCTGCCCTGCTGAGCCTGCCTGCCCACACCTGGTGCACCTGACATGGAAGGGCAGAGCCCTGGGATGTTTCTGGGGCAGGCCAGGTCCTTGCACTGTGTCAGGGTTGGTGCAGCCTCACTGCTGAGTCCATGTTCCGGGCGGAGGGGAAGGGGAGCTGCACAGTGATCTCTCACCTCTGTGCAGCCAGTGGCCTGTGCTCCCAATGCCGTGCTGAAGTCTCCACATTTATTGGACAAATAAAATTTGCTGAATTTTGCAGAATTTTTTTTTTTTGGCACAGAATGCCCTCAGGAGTAAAATTTTATGAGGAGCTGCATGTGATTCTTGCTGGCGACTGCACCACTACCCCAAGATGTTCCGTGGATACCTGCCACAGACCCTGGGCAACCTCAAGCTACGAGGAGGACATTGTTGATGAGGAAGAGGAGGAGGAGAATGCGAGGCAGGCAAGCTGAGGATCCATTCTCCCCAACAGCCAAGAACTGTTTTTAACCCTGGAGCCCTTCCCTTCACAGGACCAGGTAGTGGAGGAGTGTGATGCCGGGGAAGGCACCTCTGGGGAGTACACATTTCAAATCAAACTGTAGGGATTACAAGCTATTATTGTTTATGTTTAGTCTGAACAATAGAGTAGGGTAGTGGTTATCAGTGGTCACTCCAGCTACGCAGAAGGTGCTTCCAAAAAAGACTGTTTATGTGCACGAGGATGGCCCAGGAATCCTCTATGGAGATCTCTAGGAAGCTTTCATGGAGGTAACTCTGCAATCCTTAGCAGAAGGTTTCTGGGAATGGCTGCATTATTTCATCCACCATGGTAGGACACTTTCCCGTGCCACTCCAGTATTAACTCTGCTGGCATCATTGCAGCACACAGCATTGCAGCATAAAGACCAGGTCTGTACCCAGATGCTTGCTGCATCCGCTCCCTGGCCACTTCTGTTATCCTCGGGAGAGTGATATGGCATAGGGTCACCTAGGTGAAATGGGGGAAGTTTTCAATGCTAGCCCTTAAACCGCAAACAATTCAACAAATAATCCGCCCCCCGTTTGGTGAAATCGAGGTGTCACAACCACGCTTTCCCAAACATACCATGGTTGTGTTTGGAAGGGCTCACCGGGTATTGCAACCAGCACTGAAAAAAAAGCAGGGAGCCTTCCTGTTTGTCTTCCTTCCCCCCAACCCGGTGCCACTTTTGTGAAAAAAACTATTTGCGGGGCTTTACACTGGTGCTTGTCCTCAAGCACCATCCAGGTTGCTGGGGGACAAGGGGCTTTTCTCAAGTTTCAACCTGGGATCCCAAGGTTGTCTTCACAAAAACAGCAGCAAAAGACTTTTACCCATGCCTCGTGGCCTCAGTCACCATGGCTGGAGCAGCAAACCGACTCTTGCAATAGCCAGCGGTTGTGATTACGTTGTGGCTTGCAGTGGGATGTAGAGAAGCTTGGGTTTTTTAATTAAAAAAATTAACCCTGCACCAGAAACAATGTATGCACAGTTAAAACTACCCTTGTGCTTTGCATTCCTTGCAGCTGAAACCTTGTGCATTGGCCTGTCCTCCACGCCAGGCCAGAGACTTTCCCAGATTAGAAGGCAGAAAAAGGAGACTCAGAATGACATGTTCAATGAATTAATGTCTGCCTCCGAGAGTGACAAGACTGAGCTCAGCGCATGGAGGATTACACTGTCTGAGAACCGGGATGTGGACAGGGAGGACGGGAGAGCATGCAGGGAACAGGAGCATGACACACAGGAAGAGATGCTGTGGATTATGATTACAGCCTATGCTGAACCTGCTGCCATCATTGCCCAGTTCTATATCCTCCTCCCTGAAATGACTTTGAGGTGGGGGGGTTCAATATCCCTTACACCCAACACCAGGGGAGGACACAAGGACAAGAAGACGCCCATTCTCACACGTTTGATTGCTACTGCAGTGCATCTGTAAGCAAGCTTTCCTTGTTTTCCCCCCCACGGTGTTATCAGCCCTTTTGCCCCAGGTTATCTTACTTTTCTTAGCTGTCTCTGTGCATTTGTGTGCATAATAAAACTTAACAGATTGAGGAGAAAAGGCTCTTTATTCATTCAATACACGGTGGTTGGTGGGGGTGGAGTTTACAGGGGACCAAATGCAATGGAGGGGGCAGTTTAGTAAGAAACAACACAGATAAGTGTCATATTACTCTGGCTCATTGATGAAACTGGTTTTCAAAGCTTCCCAGAGACGCTGAACCCCTCAATGTGCTTGCTCTTCTTATTGCCCTGGTGTCTGACTGCTCAAGATTGGCTGCCAGGCAATCTGCCTCAACTCCCCCACCCCGGCAGAAACTCTTCTCCCTTTGTTTCACAGATATTATGGAGCACACAGCAGGCAGCAATGACAATGGGGATATTGCTTTCATGGAGGTCTTAGTAAGCAAACAATGCCAGCAGCCTTTTAAACGTTTAAAGGCTCATTCCACCACCATTCTGCACTTGCTCAGCCTATGGTTGAACTGGTCCTTACTATTGTCCAGGCTCCCAGTGTATGGGTTCATGAGCCATGAGAGCAAGGGGTAGGCTGGGTCCCTCAGGATCACGATTGGCCTTTCAACATCACCAATGGTTATTTTGCCATCTGGAAAGAAAGTCCCTGCTTGCAGGTTTCTGAACCAACCTGTGCTCCTAAAGATGCATGCATAATGCACCTTTCCCGACCATCCCACATTGATATTGCCCCACCATAGCTAGGGACCCCCATCATGGCAAAACCATCCACTACGTCTTGTACATTGTCCTGAGTCACTATCCTTCTTAGTAGGAGTCTGTTAATGGCCCTGCAAACTTGGATCACAACAGATCCCATGGTAGATTTACCCACTCCAAATTGATGCCCTACTAACTGGTAGCAGTCTGGCGTTACAAGCTTCCACGGAGCTATTGCCAATCACTTCTCCACTGCCAGAGCAGCTCTCATTTTAATATGGCTGTGCTTCAGGACTGGGGAGAGCTCTTCACACAGCTCCTGAAAGTGGCCTTATGCATTTGAAAGTTCTGCAACCACTGCTCGTCATCCCGTAGGTGCATAATGATGCGGTCCCACCAGTCAGTGCTTGTTTCCCAGGCCCAGAAACGGTACTCCACTGTGTCAAGGTGAGGCATGACTGTCGCTAGCAACTGCAAATTGCTCTGCTGTATGTCTTCCAGCCGGGTTGCTTGCAGACCTTGGCATCACATTGTTCAGCATGGCGGCTCGTGTATCGGCTGTGTGAATACTGCAGGATAAGGCACGAGGTGTTTGTAATGCTCCCAACAACCGTGTACAGCTGAGCAGAGTCCATGCTTATCATGCAATGGCATCCACATGGGTAACCCATGCTTATGAAAAAAGGCTTGGTTTGTTTGCTGTTGATTTCATGGAGGGAGGTAAGTGCATCTTGGGAGGCTGTAAACGCCATGTTCCCATAAACACCCACACCAATGTTTTGGTCTCATAAGGCCTTGCAAGCCCAACCCAAAATTCCACTCAGCTACATGCGCTGTGGGATAGCTACCCACAATGCAGTGCTCTGTACATCAGTGCAAGCCCTGCTAGTCAGGATGCACTCTGCCAACACAATGAGCTTAGTGTGGACACGCAACAGTGACTTGCTTAAATCAGAGGTTTGATGTCAACTTACATGAAGTCAACAAGTTTGTAGTGTAGCCATGGCCTGAGAGGCAGCACACACAGCCCAGGGAGCATAGGGGAAGCATCCCACAGGCTCTGGGAATAGAGTGGATCCTCTGGGAGCAGCATGAGGGGGATTCACTAGGACAATAATTCATTGAGAATTTGGTTTCTTTAAAAACCTCCCAAAATCCTTCCAAATGTCAAATCCTGAGAAGCCAGCACATCCTGCCTGGCCCCACTTCTTGCCTGAGAGACACCCAGAAATGGGCAGTCTGTCATTTGATATCCTGTCTCCACAGAAACCTCAAAACCATGCTGTTTTCTCCAAACAGCATCACATTGGTTACATTCCCAACATGTCGCTTTGCATTTCATCCCTAACAGACACAGTCCCTAGATAATGTTATTGGTACAGTATGTGCCACGAAGATTTACTGTCTGCCACCAGGGACAAACTGTAAATGAGCTGCTGCATTGCAGTGTGTGCGTCCCTGGCAGGAGGGGTTTAATAACCAGTGTGACAGACCCAGGCCAATGGGGTACAGGAGTCTGGTAGAGGGCAAATATACTGGTCACTGGCTGAGTAGTTTTCTGTTCCCTGAGTGACCAGAGCAGGGGCTGCACTAGAGTAATCAGGAACCTGCTAGAACCAATTCAGGCAGACAAGCTGATTAGAACACCTGCAGCCAATCAAGGCAGGCTAATCAGGGCACCTGGGTTTAAGAGGGAGCTCACTCCTGTCAGGGAGGGGGGAGCCAGAGGAAAGGAAGGGTGCGTGAGGAGCTGGGAGCAAGAGGCACAAGGAGCTGAGAGTGACAGGCTGTGCTGCTGGAGGACGGAGGAGTACAAGCGTTATCAGACACCAGGAGGAAGATCCTGTGGTGAGGATAAAGAAGGTGTTTGGAGGAGGCCATGGGGAAGTAGCCCAGGGAGGAGTAGCTGTCATGCAGTTGTTACAGGAGGCACTATAGACAGCTGCAATCCACAGGGCCCTGGGCTGGAACCCGGAGTAGAGGGTGGGCCCGGGTTCCCCCCAAACCTCCCAACTCCTGACCAGACACAGGAGGAGTTGACCCAGACTGTGGGGAAGATCACTGAGGAGAGCAAATCTGCCAATAAGCGCAGGACCCATGAAGATAGAGGAGGAACTTTGTCACACCAGTTAAGGAGATTATCATAATACATATATTATTATATATATCAATGCATTATACTGCTGCATGTGGTCTGGTGGGGTGTCTGATAATCATCGTTTGTAATAATTATCTAATGTGTCTTTAACTGGGATACTATAAATCCCGAACTCATGAATGCAAAAGCCTGTCTGACAAAACCTCCATTTCCTATTGGTTCTGCCTTCTTTTAACGCCTCTGTATGTGAGATGACAGAACACACGGTCCTCACGCTTACAACTCACTCCATTTAAAAGGCCTAATTGCCAGCTCAATATCTGATATGCAAAGTGTGGGGTACAGGATTCATAATGTGAAGCGTGAGATTATTCACTGCCTGTCACACACAACTCACAGGATTAAGGACCAGCAATAACATTTATCAGACATATTTCCAGCATTAAAAAGAACATATTAGAATAAACAGATTTTCAAAACATTGGGGAATAGAAATAGGAAAGTTTTAGAACAGTGATTAATGCCCTTGTCTTTCATTATATCATAGTCACGTAACAAAACATCACATTTGGTGACAGGATCTGCAATCACGGCACAACACCCAGGGGTACGAATGTAGTAGGCAAGCTTTAAAATGTAATCATCCTTGCAAATGATCAGCTAGGAAGGAAAGTCTCTCTCCTTCCATCCTGTGTGTCTTCTCACTAATTAGCAGTTGTTTGGGCCGTTCTCTCTCTTTGCAATCCACCCTCAAAGTGAAAACCTTTAAGACTCAAGAAAAACTAGACTACTGGCAGAAATAGATAGATCAGTGTTTGCCCAAATTAGTACCCGTCTCCAGCTGTGCCTACTTCTGTAGAAAGATTTAGCTTCCAAATGAGAAATTAACTAACCACACCAGGCAGAGCTAATTAAACGCAGACTAATCTGCTGCCCCTTGAATTCAAAGTGCAGGGCTTGGGATTTAGAACGCTAAAGTACAAACTGTGGTCCCCGGGACCCGGCAGGGTAGAGAGCCCTCTCCACACTCCTTACAACAAAGCATTTGGAGGGGCGAGCAGCGAGCACTGAGTTTTGGGAGGAGGAAGGGAGGCCAGAAGAAGGCTTCCTGCTCTACACGGCTCTGGCCAGAATCTCCCCAGATCCATTCAGAGGGCCAGGCCCAGTACACTCTGGATGCTTGGCACTGCTTCAGCAATGTCAGGCAGACAGAACCCCAGCTTAACGGGCTACTCAATCCAGGTTTGACAAGCAACTTTGCATCGCCAGAGCAGGGGAAGTAGCAAGCATGCCCTGATGACTCTTGCCCTCCCAGTGGCATGAGCACAAAGCGCAGCCAAGAAAGAGTTTATAAAATGATTCCGTTTTACATTATTTTCTTTGAAAAAACATTAGGTTACAACCTTGGCTCCTCCCCTCGCCCACCTTCCCCACCTCCACAGTTCTCTGCATGAGAAACCCTTAGCACAACTCTCTCTGAGCCATACAGCTTCCTCCATCCAACATGCTCCGTGCTCTGCCACGGGCCTCATTTAGGACAGTGCCCAGACCAAGCAGCCACATGAGGAGCATGCAAACATGGCCTTGGAAAACCACCAACTCACACCTTTGCCCCTGCTGCTAAACTATTCCAGAGAGAGCGGTGACCCCATTACTGCTGCAGTGCCCAACACCCAGCGTCTCCCCAGAAATCACACCAGGGAGAACACACCGGGCTGGTCCCATTCCAAAGCCAACCTCTTACCCAGTGACTGAACACGCGAAGAAGGGTCCCTCCAAACTAGCCAGAGTCGATTTAACTCTTCTTACGGATATTTTCAGAACTCAATCTCTGGATTTCCCCACTTTCATTCTTTACTCCCTGGACACCCATATTGTGTTTGTTTCTCCCTTTGGTCAGATGAATTGTCCCAGCCATTTAGACAGACAAAGCCCATCCATGTCTCGGAACCAAAACCCACAAATTTGAACCTAGCATCTTCATGTTGTGGAAGTTATTTAAGCAAAGGAGGGGTTACAGCAGCCACCAACCCACCTCCGTGCATCTACAGAGCTCAACCCCTACAACAGCTAGCAAGGAGGATTCTGGGTAATTATATGCAAAGGACCACCCCCCGCATTCAGACACATGCAGAACTAGTGGAGACCAGGTGAAGGAAGAGGCAACATTTGTAATCTCAGTTTTCAAGCTTGGGCATGTAAGTTAGAGTGTTTAAATCCACACCGGAGACTCCAGCACTAAGCATCCTTATAATCACTGAGTCTGACCTCCTGCCTAACACAGGCCAGAGAGCATCACCCACTAATGAATCCTTAATAAATAATAATACTCAAACCTTCACATTCCAAAGCCCGCTCCAAACACTGGCTAATTAACTGTCACAGCCTCTCGGAAGTAGGTAAGTACCATTCGCATTTCACCAGCGGGGCCATTCAGGTAGAGAAGTTAAGTGATTCACCCCAGGCCATAGTGAGTTGCTGTCAGAGCCAGCATATGAATTACACAGGACCTTGCTCCAGCCCTGTGTGCCAGTTCACTATATTGCTCAGCCTCTCCAGGCACTCACGGGAGTGACCGCCAATCTGCAGGCTCAGCTGTGGCATCACCCAAGTCTGAGAAATGGGCCCCCCGTCCCACATCAAACTAATTCCCCTTAGTAAAATACCTAGCTCTTATCTAGGCCTTTTCCATGCCTAGACCTCCGACTGCTCCACAAGGGAGACCACCAGCATTATCCCAAGCACACAACCCATACACAGAGGCCAACAGCTGCCTGCCAGCCTCATTCAACAGTGGGAGATGTTACCTCTTTCTTCCGTCTCTTGACTTTGGAAGTCTTGTTTTCTTTCAGCTTTTTGGATTTCTTTTTCTTCTGCGCAGTTACTTGCTCCTCTGGATAAAATTCCTCCAGCCCTTCCAGCACTCCATCCTCCTCTTCTGGAGACGACACAAAGGGGGAGGAAAGGGAGAAGTTACACAGCCAGGTTCATAGACACACACAAAGTACAGGAACTGTGTTTGATCCCATGGGAGAGCCTTGGCCAAGTAGCTCCATCAGCCCATGGGATACAAGGACATGTGGCCTCGCTCAAGTTTCTGTTTATTGTCTGACTCACGTCCAGCTGTTAACCGAGCTGCCCCATGTTATGCTTTGTCTGCACTGGCAACTGAACAACAAAACTTTTGTCTTTCACCCCAAAAGACAAACGTTTTGCAGACAAGAAGAACCAGTGGGAACAGCGCTTTATCGGCAGGAGCGCTCACTAATCCCACGCGGTGGGGGTGGAAGGTTTTGTCGCAGGAGAGCCAATAAACAGCGGCTACACAGTGTACTGTAGACATAGCCTTACGCTAGCATTACTTGCCTCTCAGGCCAGCACTTAACTAGCTGCTAATGCCTCTTGGAGACCCTTGACAGACGAGTCTCAGTCAATCGAAGCATCAGCCCCCATTTCCAGCTTCACGTGCCCAGTTGTGTACATGCTGCTGCCCGATTCACTCGTGCAAACAGCTGTCTGTGCTCATGTAACTGGTGTGCAAACTCAAGTGGAACGCACTGCAGACACCAAATCAGAGGATGGGGTTAAAAACTAATTCCCAAACTGTTTCTCCTGTGTTTCTCTTCCAGTGGTTAGTAATTATCACAATTATCCTTCCTATCACGTATGAAAACGGTCACTTTGTATGAAAACAGTCCTTTTGTATTCATATTCGTATGAAAACAGTCACTTTGTTTCCACGGACACCCCCTACCCCTGCTGCACACTACTCCCACCAGAAATCAGTTTGTGACACTTTGGGGATGACTGTGATGGCACAGAGCAGAGGCAAAGAGCTGCTCTGTGGAATCTGCAAAGTGCTGGTGTCTTTAAATGCCGGAAATGCAAAGCTTCCAAATGGCCGGTCAGCTCCCAACTGGTTGTTTGGGAAATAGCTAACAGTACGGTATCACTACAGGTAGAAGACAGGCAGAACAAACAGCGGCACTAGGTACTGATATTTAAATCTGGATTAAATAATGGGATCTGGAAAGTCAGTTTGCAGCCAGAGATAAATGTTTGTACTTTAGGGGAAGCAAATGGGTTTTTTACCTAGCAGCCCAGTGTGCTAGCTGGAAATCAGGGATGAAGGGATTTTTGAGTGGGCCAAGTTAAGAGTAAACACAAAATAAGAGAACTAATTTTTAGTGCAGTTATCTGTTCTGATCTGAATCAATCTGCTATGGCACATTGCCACACATTAGCCCAGGACCAGCATATCACGTACCATGGCCAGCCTCTGTCTCTCTCACCAGCCAGTCTGCTGCAGTGTGAGTGATTCCTAGGAAGCTGCTCTGCTTCTACTGTGCTGCACTAGAGGCGACACAACAGCGAGGCAGGTACTCTGCTCTCCTTCATTTCACAGGGAATTAGCATTGCTCAGCCATAGACATGTCTTAAGTCACAGGTATTTGGCAATACTATTTGGCAGTAACTGATACCTTAAATTTTGTCACAATGCAGGTTCTGATGGATGCTAGGTCATAAACTGGGGCCCAATCTTGCAAAAACTTACTACAAGCCATAATGCTTCCACCAGGAGCAGGCCAGCGGGTGCTGGAATGGCATTCAGCGCTAAGCTGATAGGAAGTGTTTGCAGGACCTGAGTCCCAGGTTTATGGCTACAGCACTTTGAAACTGAAACGATTTGTTCTAGTCAAGCACACAGCATGCACACAGCTCTTCAGTGGAGGACAATGGCGGGCTGTTTAGGGTCAAAATTTGGGCTTGGTAAATTGATCAGGGTTGGGATCATTCCCACAAAACCTAGAATTAACAGCAATATCTTCATTGTTTCATCTAGGTGTCAGTGCAAAGAGTTCTCTCTTGGATGCATCACTGTGGATACTGCCAGTGGGATGAGCCCACGCACAGAGCCTAGGACCTCATCTGCAGCCTGCTGTACAACTGGTTTGGCCATGAGAAGAACAGCTTTGGTGTTCAAAAAAGTGCACTGCTATCATTTAGCAGCCCTGGTGGGGTATTCAACAGGAAAGCTGTTTGGATGGTGGCGCAGCGTCAGAGGCAGATCGTGCAAAGAGGTCTCTAGTCTCTGACACTAATCTCCCTTTGCATCACCAGAGACATATACCAGGCCAGTTTTCCAGCAGGATGCCAGCCCCCAGCAAGCAGTCAAGCATTGCTCCAGCATTCAACACAATGCAGTGGGAGGGGGCAGTTTCTGTTTGCTCTTACAGCAGAGCCACTAGAAACCAGCTCCCAGAGGACTGGAGCACAGTGACGCACCTTTTACAGCAGGATAGGTGAGTTTCAGTGCAGCACAAAGTGCAGACTCCAGCTCTGGCTAGAAACATCCACTCCGAGAGAAGTCCTTATGGGATTTACTGCAGGGGTCCAGAATGTGACACGAACTACACGTGACATGCCACTGGCCAGGCTTGCTCCACAGTCCAAACTGGGTGAGAGTCTAGCTACTGAACAAACAGGATTCGGTTTTCAAAGGGCCCTCTCTGTCTCAATGATCTGAGGGGTTACTGGCAAGACAGAGAAAACACAGGGAGGGAGATTCCAGGGAGATTAAAGGGGGCAAAGAATCATTTGCGGCTTTCAGTAATAAATGTATTGTCTGGCGGACAGAACAAGGGGTTGGGAGCAAGGAACTCGTGGGTTCTCATCCAGACTCCCTACATGGCCTTGGGGCAAGTCACTGACTTCACTGCCTCAGCTTTCCCATCTGCAAAATGAAGCTAAGGACACTTGCTCTCTCCCTCCCAAGGGAGCTCGTGAGGGCTGACGTTTGGAAAAGGCTTGGAAGACACAGGGGGCAGAGTATTACGTTACTGCACGGAGGGGCTGGGGCTGGGCTCCACATCATGCAGCACCAAAGCAGAAGGATCATCTCTTCTTCTCTGCAGATGCCCAGGCCATGAAGCCCCTACCACTGGCCTGCTCAGAAGTAAAGAGAGGCGTCTGGACACCCCTGATATGCTGCCTGCCATTGCTGATGTAGGCTTCTAGGTAATGAGGACACATTAGGCTTTTTATTGTTTACTGTTTACCTTTTGAAATAGATCCTGTTAAAATGGATTCAATTAAATCAAAGAAAAGAGAGAAAACAAGTCTCTCTTCTGAGCGCCTTCCTCCCCATCTACTTCTGGCTGCATATTCCTACTCCTTTCCAGCACTAAAGGCAGTAGTGGAGAGGCTGTGGAGCAGCTGGGTGCTGCAATGACCCTGCACACCCTCCGGATGGCCCCGCTGACTCCTGAACAGACACAGAGCTGCCTGCACCGAAGTAAAGTGAAGAGTCAGCTCAAAGCATGCTGGCTCTACTGCTTTCATCCATCTGCTGCATCCCCACCAAGGCAAAGAAGCTCGGCACTAATTGCAATGTACCCTTTTATTTGCCTGTCATCATTATCTTCCAAAACTTGACATTCTTACTAATGAGCCTTGGCATTTTGTCAAATTGTTGCATTTCCTTAAGATCCAGTTCTGTGTTGTACTCTTCTGTTTTCTTTTTGAATTTCTAAACTTATTCAGTAATAATACTCCAATCTCATTAGACTGGACAGATTTTGTGTTCAACTTCAAAACACAGCAGTTTAGACTTTGCCAAAACCAGCAGCTTAGCTCCATCTCAGTGAAATGTATTAGACAAGTGATAGAACCATGCACTGCAAGCAACACACTTCCCACTAAAAAGCACCAGATCAGAGTTCTTGGCCTCTCTATCAGGTGCATGAGGCTCTATATAAAAGCCATTCAGCATTGTTTGATTTTATTCACAACACCTCAGAGAAAAAACAATCTTTTTTGGGGCAGGGAAGGAGGCTTTGTATCCCAATACAGATGTAGCAGTGATGGGATTCAGCCCCACGGACCCGAGTCTCACCATGGGAGAACAGAGCCCTTTGCTTTGAAAAGAAGTTTTAAAGACTTAAGAATTTTCATTATGGAGCTGGAGCCCAGGACTCCATCTGCAACGAGAAACATCCTGGCCTATTTGGTGCTTTTCTCACAGCTGTCTGTGCTCTGAGTCAGTCACTGCAAGATGCAGTTTAATATTGAGTGTTGGTTCCTAGTGATCAAGATGTCAAAGGGTGGGGAACGAGTCCAGGCAAAGATACCCTTGCTCTTCAGTGCCCATACCTGTTATACACATAGCAAGCGAGGCATATAGCTGCCTCCCCACCCCTTCTGCTTCTGCTGAATGCAGAGTTATCCCAAAAGAACCCCAAATGCTTTGCAGACTGTGCCTACAGGGACCTGTTCCCCCACATCTGGAATAGCCATTCTGCTGTTCAGGGGGATAACTTCTCCAGCTGGAACTCTACCTCAGGGAGACGGAAGGCAATCTTCCCAAACTGACGTTTGGCCAGGACACTGCATTTAACACCCTTATGCTGACACAAAACGTGATGGGATCTTAGATGAGCACAAGCAGTCAAGACTGTTGGTTTCCCATCTCATCTCAGCCTTTAGCAGTGGTGTAGTCCCTAGCTCTGTACTGGGGCACTGGTTCAATACAGACGTAGCAGGAAGCTAAGCTACCTACTTAAACACCAGCACCATTTCCTGCAACATTTGGTGTTTTCCCCTGGTTTTACATCTGTCATCCAAGTACTGACCAAACCCAACCACGCTCAGCTTACAAGAGATAGACTACCTCAGGCTTTGAGTGTAACTATTCGTGAGCTTCTGGAGACCTTGCCCAGGTGCACAGAGACTGAGCAAATGCAGCCAGGGTTAATGGCTTTGGAAGACAGAGATATCTTGTGCCGCATATGAACAACCTGGACAGACGGTTGGAAGGAACCAAAAGCTACCTGTGAAGCCCGAAGGTGAGCAACCCCTCATCTGCAAGAGTTGTATTAATTGAACTTTTCCTAGCTCTTCTGTGGGACGCCCATTCCACTCCAGGGAAATGGAAACTGAAGCCACTGGCCGCTTTTGAAGACGGTGGTGGTAGCTTCCCAACTACAAAATGAGGATAACAATGCTTTGGAGAGATGTTAGAGCTACCAATAAGAAGCACAGTAACAGTGCTAAGTGTGGTCACTTTCATTAAATCCAACCAGGAGATTGAGGCATTTGGGCAGAATCTTGTTTTGCTCAGTAACTGAGACCAATGTACACCAAGTTTATGTTTCAAGTCAACCCTTTCACTCCACACTCCTGTTCCCACGCACAGCAGCTCACCCACACGACTCTCACAGATATGAAAGCTCCAGCCCAAAAGGTACCGCTCAGTAAAAAACAGAATCTCCAAGGACATCCAGTGACTCTGCTGAGCACACGGAGAAATCGCAAGGCAGATTCCGCTGCATGTGATGAAGAGAGTTCGATTCTTAAGCTTAAAGGCAAGATTGTGAACAACAGCCTGTCAACGTTGAACCAGAGTAAAGAAGCTGAGAGCAGCTGTGGAAGGTCAGAGGAAAAACACCTTTCATGCCCTGCCTACCTGCTTTTCAGTGGATTTAAACTCTCTCCAGCATTAGTAAGTCCAGAATTCATGTATTTCAGCATTCAAGTTTCTCTCTCTCACACACAATCGACCCCTCACCCAAAAAAAAAAACATGTTCAAGCAAAACAAACATCTGGTGCTGTGATAGAAGCACCCTGCAGAGACTTCACCCCTGACAATCCCTCTGGTTACATGCATTTGTTTTGTTTCTAGGGAAAGACTATCCACTCCCTTGCTGGCAGACCATCTCTGTAGTAGAGGAGAAGCTTCCTTGTTTCTATGAGCTCTTCCTCCTGCACGGCTTGTGCGAGAATGCTTGGCCCTGATTTTGCTGGGGTATTTTTAACTGAATGGAATGGAAAGATAAAACACTGACCAGGTCACTCTCATTAGTCCAAAAGACGCAGAGGCATCTGCTACAATCACAGTCACTTGCTGGAAGCTGCAGCGTTGGAGGCCGAACTGGACCAGCTCAGCTTCTCTCAGAAAATGACAGCTCCAGTCAAAGGTCTGGGCAGAGCATAAGCCAGGCAGCTGCAGATGAAGACAAGGGACGGAGCCTACATGGGGAACAAATCTTTGATAATGGCTCTTCAGACAAGCAGGGAAAATTATAACACGATCCAGTGGCTAGAAGTTGAAGCGAGACACATTCAGACTGGATATGAGCTGTACATTTTAACAGTGAGGGCAATTAACCACTGGAACAATTGATCAAGGGTCCTGGCGGATTCTCCATCACTGACCGTTTTTAAAATCAAGAAGGGATGTTTTTCTGAAAGATCTGCTCTAGGGATTATTGCTGGGGAAGTTCTCTGGCTGGTGCTATCCAGGAAGTCAGACTAGATGATCACGATGGTCCTTTCTGGCCTTGGAATCTATGGAGCTATGAAATTTGTGAAAGGGAAGCCAGGAATTCCCACTAGTTAGAAACACTGCTGTTTTAGCTGAATGGCTATAGATGCTAAACTGTTCAGATGTTTCATGGGGGCCAGTGGTACAATGTGACTTCAGGTCCAAACATGCGTTTTGAGCTATTCTCCCTTTCAAGGCTTTCAGAAGAAGTGACAATCCTCATTCTTTTCCCAGCTCCCAGACACACTGAGGAGCTGAAAGCCAGTCCCTCAGGGTTGGATTTTAAATCCAACAACCCTACAGCATCTGCATTAATGGGTTCCAATTTTATTAGAGAAGGGGAACAATTATTTAGCCAGCGACTGACTGAGAAAATTTAATTAAACTTTCTTTGCAGGGGGAAATAAAACTCTTCAAAGGTTAACAATGGTTTTCAGTGAAATTCATGCTCGTGAAAGTTGCTGCATTAGCAGCCCTGGACACTGAAGTCCTTTGCTTATCCTTTGACAGCTACAACCTGGTCAGCATGCCATCTTCTAGGAACCAGACAGAGATTCGCCAACTCCTGTGCAGACAGGACAAGAGCCACACGTCCGAATGAGCAATTCAGCACGGCTGAGAAACAGGCCAGAGAGAGATTGCTGAACTCTAACCACCAGCTGTCACGTAGAAAGAACACAAGGGCAATCCTTGTGAAGACCTGTGTTAACTGAAGGACCAAGGGGCCAGTCCCAGCTCTGCAGATGTGTTATGGAGAGGTGACAGCTACAGTCCTATAATAAGGCTCATTTGTCCCCCTTGCGAACCTAATAACAAAATATCCTCATGCTTTCTAATTCTTGGTACACATCTCACTGAGACCTAAACAACGTCCTGAGCATTGTGATTAAACTGAACAAACTGACACTAAAAGACACTGGAGAAAAGATGATGGGAACGGAGAGTATTTGTCACTGACCTCTAAGCCAGCCTGTCCATCACCCCTGACCTATCCCTGACCTCTGAGCCCACTTCTCAAAGTGAACAGAAACTCCAAGACGTGGTACTCCTCTTCCTGCTCTCCTCACCAAAACACCCTCACAGGAAACAGGCTGTTATAACCCAGGTACCCCGGCCTGCACAAAACACCCTGGTCTGAGGGAGATACAAGTGCTGACGCCAAGTCAATACTAATTCAAACAGCACTAACTCAGATGTGATACCAACTGCTTTTCAAGATGGAGAATCTTACAGCGTGAGAAACAACTTAACGTTTTCTCTGCTGGAAACTTTATATTTGTTCTTTCTTCATGTTTTCCATAACTTTAAAGCAGAGTTATCTCCATCAAAAGCGCATGTTTTGTAATCAGAGTATGGAAAACATGCTAATTTGCAAATTTTAAACACCTCCAAACAAAGAACAATTAGTACATGTAATTCTGCATATAGAGATTATTGGTAACTGAAATGAAAAATCAGGAAGAGAGAGGATGCAATGGTGATAGATTTTGCAGGTGAATTTGAGATGCACTAGTATCCTTAACAGGAAACAGCTGGACACAAGTTATTTTATTGAGGTCATGTTAATCTACCACACTCCCATCTCTCTCCAGCACATGCAAACTCACACTCACTCATTTCCATGGCTCTATTGTGGGCCTTGATTATCTCTCTGATTGCACTTCAGTCAGGTGCATTAAGAGTAAAAACCAGAGGGATCTTAATAATCTCCTCCAGAGTCATTTCTGGGAAGAAAGAAGAATAGAACCATTCTTGACACTAATGGGGAGGCATCCAGCTGCAGACATTAAGAATTTTTCATGCTTTGGAAAATTAAGGACAGGATGGAGATGAATAGCTGTGCAGCTTGTAAAGATGGGTGTTTCACTCCTTCCCTCATGTTTTAAATATGTTTGATGGGCTTTTGGAATCTCAATCCCTTATGGATGACAGTCCACATGATATTGGTACCAGGTACCCTTATTACTGCCTCACCACAAGGGCTACTGGATTTTTGGGCTTGTCAGAAGTAGCATTATCAAACCCCTATTTTTCAGGAACTCTGACTCACTCCTGTACCATTGCTCTCCACTAAATGGAGCTCAGGAGAGAATTTATTTTAGCAATGTAAGAAAATGAGAGGCGCTGTTTGGACCAAATTAACTATGGGTAGAATTCACCCTTGTGCAACAGTCAGCACAGTGAGATTTAAGTGCCACATAGCCCTGGTGCTGATTCCCTGCAGAATGGTACATTTGGCCCCGTTGGCATAAGCAGGTACAACTCCCTTGGCTTGTATGGATTTTTAGCAACTTGTGCTAGCACCAATTGGGCCAAAGTGGCTGCTTTAACAGCTGCTATAGGCATTTTTTAATTTTTGCATATAGTTTTGGTTTGCAAAATATCAGCCTCTATGTACAAGCAGCAACTTTTTTCTTTAAAAACCCCAAAAACTGAAAACAAAGAACTACACAAACAGGAGTTGCTGCTGGAGACCTTCACACAGAGTTAGCAAGGAAATTACGTACAGTTCTGCAGGAGGATGTCACATATTAGGAATTCCCAGGAATAAATATTTGGCTACTTTGGGCGATGGGCACTTTCTGTGCCCCCCGTGGCCGGAGGAGCTGCCTTCCTCCCTCCCCGATCCATGGCCAGTGGAGCTGCTCCCCCCCCCCACCTTCCATGGCCAGAGGAGCTGCCTCTCCCCACTGCAGCCCCAACGGTGGAGCTGGTTCTCCCTCTGCAGCCTCGGAGGAGCTTTTGTCTCCTGTCCCAGTTCAGGTCCACAGGAGCTTGCTCTCCCAGCCCCAGGCCCAGAGGAGTTCTGTGCCCCTGACATGTGGGCACCTGAGCCTCTGCTTGCCCCCCGCCCCTTCAGCACGCCCTGACATCAAGTACAGTCTCTAGCCAATAGCAGGACAAATTACTACTATATTTATTTATGTCACAATTAAGGAAAACCATCTCTCGGTGCTCACCTATCAGTCTTACAATTAATAAGCCTCCCTGTATAAGTTAAGCCTTTATCTAAGTATTTCCCTGCTCTCCTCTCATGACAAATGCTGTGTGATCTCTGTTCCATTGAGAGCACTGACATGTGGCTGTCAAATTCTACCTTAGACATAACTGGTACAGCCCAATACTTTCTACCAGGATGCACCTGAAATGTCTGCTAGCCCAGCAGCTGCTTTCTATCTGCAACATACTCAGCACTTCTGTCAGCTCAGCAGGTAGGTTTCAAATGTGCCAGGTAAAGCAATCAGGAAATCTGCAATCTGGTTTAGGCTTCATTGAAATGAGTCTGTTTGCCTTAATAATGCCTCAGGATAGTCCCCAAGATATAGACAAACCTCAAGAAAAGCAAAGGGAAGTAAAAGTGATACAAGAATCATCAGTGGAGAGAATGAGGGAGGTAAACCTACAAAGGTTGGGAAAGAGAAGACCAAGGGAGGCACATGACTCATCATCCCTTCCAGGTAACTCTGCAAATGTAAGGAAAAGATTTTTCACACGCTCCGAAGGTGGTAGGTCAAGGCGCAGTGCCTGACACTTAAGAGGGAAAAGTTTAGACTCAGCACCAGGCAAATATTCAGAGCAACTAGGCAGAGAAAGGAAACGTCCAAGGAAAAAGGTCTCTAGGTACAGGTCACCACAGATGTCAAAGAATGGGGCCAAAAAGTCTTTAGTATGGAAGATGTGGAGATGGAATCCTGCATAAAACGGGAATCAGGCCAGACAAATCCTTGTCACACCCCACCAGAATTCTACAAATGGCTATTTGCCCAGGGTACAAAGCCACATACATTCTGGAAAAGCATATGCTGCTCCAGCCATCACTCTGCTTAGCTCTAAAAAGTGGTGTCAGTTCCTCTCCAGCACAAAAAGAACCAGTACAGTAAGTAAGGGAAAATTAAAAACCACTCCAATTTTCTCTTTTGCCTGAGGTTTCAGCTAGTTAATTTAGGCCTTCAGCTACTCTCACCAGGCAGGGATGTTAGGCATTTAGGGAAGAGAAGTTGAAGTTACAGAAAGGAACTAAGGGCCAGATCTTCAAAGGGGCTGTTGATTGTGAATAGACCTGTGGCTCAGCACCTCTGAAAATCCACCTCTAGAGCTTTTCACCCTTATTTCATCAATGATGTTATCTCCCCCTGCAAGTGGTGGGCCTCCTGGGCAGCGGTGCAAAAAGAAGTAGAGGGGAAGGGGGACCCCGCTTTCCTGGCAGGACTCTGGGGTGCAGGGGTGTTAATCCCCACACCACAGCACGCTCGGAAGGAGGGTTAGTCCCATTATTTGGGCACTTGCCCAGCGCCGGGGCTACAGGTGAGGCTCAGAAAGTACCTGCCCATGGAGCCTCATCTCCTGCCTGGCTCCCTCCTTCTGAGGGCTACACATACCACATTCGGGAGCTGGCCTGGCAGAAGCACAGGCTAACAAGGACCCCTCTCACCCCCAGCCCTGAGGTCCCTGCAGCCTGCCCCCCCACACTTCACCGTAGATCCCTGGGGCTGGCACCCTCACCCCACCCTGCCCCCCCGGGGTGCGGTCCCCAGGATCTGCCACCCCCTGGCCAGGAGAGGACCTAGCCCCTTGCCTCCCTGCAGAAGCTGAATGGGCAGCAGCCAGCCTCCGCCTCCGGTGCCCATCACCGCAGCATCTCCCCAGACGGCGGCCAAGCCCTGTGTCTGCCCGTGCCAGAGGAGCCCCGCCAGCGGGCACCCCCCTACCTGACAGCTCCTCCTCCTTCTCCATCTCGTCCCGCGGCTCCCCCTCGGCCCCCGCCGGGCCCCGCATGCTCCCACCTGCCGGGCGCGGGCTGGGGCTGCGCGGCGCAGGGTGAGGCTGCTCCGCGCGAAGATGGCTGCGGCGGCCCTGGGTGGGTTTTTTTAAGGAGCAATCTCCCTCCTCCTCCTCCCCCGGCCGCTCTCTCCTCCCTCCCCGCTCCAGCCCCAACCCCCCCAGCCTGCAGCGAGCGCAGGAGGGAGACACACACACACCAAACTGGAATTACATATGCCCAGATTGTGACGTCCAGTCTGGTTACCCTGGCAACCGCATCCCATCGTTTTGGCACCAGGCCTTAGCGGGGGTGCCTGGGGGTGGCCAGGCCGGGCGCTCCCTGCTGAGAAGGGGCAGGGGCGGAGGAAAAGCAGGAGAAATAGCGGGCTTTGCAAGCGCCCACACCCAGGGCTGCTTTCAGGGGACCCGCGGTCCCAGTCTGGAGGGGCAGTGCTGAGACGCAGGGCTTTGTCTGATACAGCCACCGGTTACCCCCACCTGTGCCCGTTTTTCACACTTGCTGTCCGCTCACCCTATGCTGCTGTCACACCTTGCCCACCGTGGGCACTGCCCGGCCGGGAGGTCTCCTCGGACTGGGGCCAGGCTGGCAGGAAAGGGGGCAAGCCACACTGCTGCCTCCCAGCGAGAACACAGGCTCTCCAGGCCGGTAGTGCTCAGCCCCCCCAGCACTTTGGGATCCGCCCTGGGAGGATGCAGAGAAAGATCGGGGACATGGCCCAGGGGTTACCTGCAGCACCAGCCCTTGAGCTCTTCTTGTCCCGTCCCCTCCCCAGCCCGAGGCAGCACATTGACCACGCAGCCAGGTGCGCGGTTTCTTTAATGAGCAACTTGACAGGCAAGGCAGCCTGGAAGTGAAGTGCCCACCGATGGATTCCTCCTGGCCAGAGACCCTGCCTGGTGGAGCCCATTAGTGCCAATCTGGAGACAAGGAGGCAGGCTACTGCCTCTCAGTGCCCTCAAGACATTAGCCTGGAAAGCTGTGGGGGTGTTTAATCCATGCCCCCACTGAAAACAAAAGGTGATAGCCAGGAACATCCTAGCAGGAGAGCCCAGCCTCTGACTTTGCCACATTCACTCATTTCTTACGAGCTTTTATAAACGGCATATGCATTTCTGAATAATTCTCCCCAAGCTCTTACTGTATGTGGACTCTCCCCGTGGCAGTAGTAATAACTTCTCTGAAGAGCCGGCCACAGCCAAACTCACAAGCACTTGTGCTACTGCCTGCAATCTTCTAAAAGCACCTTGAAGAAGCAATAGTACTGTTAGTGCATTACATCTCCCTTATCCCACCACCCAAAATGACAGGCATTATTTAATAGGGCTGTAGAATTGTACTCATCTTTTGTTCCTGGTTTTTTTTAAATAACCCCTCAAATTATAAATTGTTACTGTATATGAGCAGCAGGCTAGCTTCTTTTCATACTGTCATAAACATATTAAGCCTAATTCAAATGAATAAAGCCACAAAGCTATACATTAAGAGGACATAGCAACTCAAACACCAAATCCAGCGACAAAGTTGAAGAAAGCTTATTTAAAAAGAGAGCATTCTGTTGAAATGACTCCCACGCCCTATTTATGAAGGGGACTGAGCATACCTGATTACTTGCCTTTAAATGGTATTTTTATTGTTCCTTTCCTCTGATATGACTAGCCACAGCTTTAAAAAAAAGGGGGGGGGGAATAGTCAAGATTTAAAAATATATGTCACTGCATCCCTCCACATGACTAGTGAGAAAGAACTTTGAGTGTAAGGATGTCTCTTCCTGCATATCTCTAGGCTCTAAAACATCTTTGGTTGTTGGGACCAATTCAACATTGAGAAGGGAAGGTGCCTGTGTGGTTATCACAGTAGTTTTCATGCTGCAAAGCCCTGGATTCAGATTCCCCGTTCACATAAATCAGAACATGGCTTCCTCTTTCTAATTCTGAGACTACACCCCACACCACTACTGCTCAAGATAAGGCTAAAACAACTGACAGCCAAATTTGGAGGGAGTTTGCCTACTAACATGGATGACTGTAATCTGCAATCTGGTGCCACTTTCACACACCCCAAGAAGGAAGGAAAAGGTCTGCTGAGGTGGACAGACCAATGCTAAACCAAAGCAATAACTGATGGAATCCCTGAGCCCTCCTAGAAAGTTCTTACCACATATATGCTTCCACACCATTGCATTGTGGATGCACTTTTGACTATCAACAGAGTTGATAGTCAAAAGCCCTTAAACAGCATAAGCCCTTAAAAAAAGTCTTTAATTTTTAATTTATTTATTTTGGCTGAGTTCAAGCTTCATGCAACAGCAATTCAGGTTAACAGTCTGGGAATTGTTCTGGTTAAAATGGGGAGAAAGCATTATTCAGATCTATTCAAACCCCATACATTCAAGGCATGAAGATTACTTGCTGTTTTGTCCTGGGTCAGTGCTAAAAACACTGTGACTGAAATTAGTGAGTCACCTGCATCACCTCCACGATCGGTGCTGCAATGTGCTGACACTGAAGAGGCTCACAAGCTTCAGCTGGTGCAGAGTTCAGCAACTCTGCTCCTAAGAACATAGTCAAGCATTGCACCTATGCTTCATGGCACACCCTCCATTTCTAGTTAGTTTAGGCCCGCAAGTGAAGGTGTTGTCACAAGATTTAAAAGCTTGCCGACATTAGAAAAGATGCACCAGTTTAACTAAACACATTTAAAATCAATTTAGTTAGGCTCATGCCACTTTATAGACAAGCCCTAATTCTCAAGACTGTTAGGACTGCTGGTTGCTATGCTGATAGTTCCTGAACTTCATTGTCCTAGACTAGAAGCAGGACAATCACAGTTGAGCATCCTCACCTGTGAAACTCTTCTCTGGCATCTCAACAAAGCCCACTTTTTGCAAGTTTCAGGGTCCATTACAAAGCAGATTTGTTTCTGCTAACATAACTCCAACAGGTCTCACTGGAATTTAACGTGTCTGCAAGAACACTGAGCATTGATTGAGTCACATCTCCCCCACTGAGTTTGAAGGTGACAGGATAACATGCTACAGAAACACACTTCCTCCAAGGATCTCAAAGTGCTTTACAAAATACTCATTAAGCTTCACAACACACCTGCAAGGAAAGTAACTTTTTTATTGGTGGGGAAATGAGTCTACATTCAACTTGCACCAGTTTAACTAGTAAGTATTTTAAAAATCAATTTAGTTAAACCAGTGAAAACCTTTTAAGAGAAAATGGGTTCACAACTGGTTTATATCAATTTAGGTAAACTTAGTAATTTACCAGTTTTAGTTAAACCAATGCAAGTTCAGGGTTAGAAAGAGGGGAATGTTTAAATACAGGGTAAGGTTCTCTCAATGCATCAGCATTATTTGTCATTTGGAACAAATATATTTAAAGAACTAAATACTGGAAAAAAAATACATATGAGCTCAGCAGTTAAACATTCTGAGACTCCAAGTACAAGATCACATCAAGTTGCCTTATTCAGGGAGATGCTTACCACTGCTTGCTGGCAAAAATGTAACTGTTCTGCTGTCATACTTGCTGGGAATGAAACTCAAAACTCAAGTTCTACCTATTTTCTATGCATCAAGACTAGTAAACCTGAAAACACTAGTTCCACAATTCTGCTGTCTCCATCATTTTGCTACTATTTATATTGCTATTACAATCCAGACCTTGCTATAACATGGTCCTAGATGACAGATGGTTACCATAACAAAGTGTTACCAGGTCCCTTGATCTGACTAAGTGTAGCAGTCAGACCTTAAGTAAAAGTTAGCACAGATGGCACGGCACGACCAAGGGCTTGTCTAGTTACAGCCTCCATTTTAACACTGTTACAAGCTGTTTTGTACTCATGCTGTAGACTAAGTTAAAAATTTACGGGATGGAGTCATGTCAGTGTCAACATATGAGGAGTCAGCAAACACTAAATGAACATGGATGTGGGAGGGAAATCATGCTGATACAAGAACTGCAAACATGATTGCACATCGGACAAAATTGTCCATGAACACTGCAAGCTGTTGATCCTTGCTTTGTGCTGTTCACATTTTTCACATCAGGTGTTGATGCATCTTGCTTCAAAGTGGTTAATAGCAACATGACAAATCTGCTGTCACCCTGTTGTGAGCTGTTGCTTCCTAATTCCTGAAATTTACTTGATAGACTTTCAAGTTTGATGTCACTGTATCTTCATACAATTTGTACTGACCACCATGAGAGCAGGTGCCTTGTTTTAACTGACAGTAAAACGTAGCCTTTGGTATTCTCCAGTCTACCATAAGAAGGTGGCCAGACTAACACAGCTGAGCTATTATGAGCATGCTTTGAACCTGGCCATCTGACAATGATTGAGGATTTCAGTATTAGGCATTTTGTCCTGCCATTTGCCCTTGCAAACAGATTGAAAACAGCACATATGGAACTGACAAGTCTCCTGATATGGCGGCAATATGTTGTCCATATCTCACAACCATATAGAAGAGTTGTTAGCACAACTGATCAGACATTGAGCTTCGTGCTTGTTCTGATGCCTCTCCCTATCATTCCACGGGCAGTGACACAACATTCCAAATGCAGAGCTAATCTCGGCTATGCAGTGGGTAATCTCATCTTCTGTGACAGCACACTCCAGGTAACAACTTCTCCATGTACCCGAGAGAAACACTGCTGATTTGAGTAACTGGGTGGACGTGCTCATCCCCTGGCACAGGTTGGTACTTCAATTTTCTTCAGGCTACTTGTGAAACCAAAGCAATTAACTGCACAAGCAAAGTGGTCAGTCATAAATGGAATGTCCTCAAATAGACTGAGCAACCAGTGCATAGTCATCAGCAAATAAAAGCTCCTTAAATAAGTACATCTGCCACTTCTGTGCAAGCACAGAAACACTGTTTAATCTGCAACTTCCCATTGGTAGGGAACTAAATAAATATTGTCAGTGTTATGAACATGAACATAACTGAAAAAAGGATGGAAGAGAGCATAGAAGCTCTGTTTGCTGCCATCAGTGACCAGAAAATGGTTTGATATCTAGCAATTCTCCACCACTCTTGCCACCATCCCATCCTGGAAGGATCATATAAAAACACAAACTATGCAGGGCATCCAAAGATGAAAAAGTTTCCCCAAGTCCCTTGCAATTTACATAATCAAAAGCCTTGGGTAAGCCAACAACCACCATACGAAGGGCTGCGGCAGTTTTGCTCCAGACATTTTTCCTGGGGCTGATGAGCTGCAAAGATATCTACAGTGCCCCTATCCAAACTGAAAGCCAGGAAAGATGGTTTCCACAAAACAAGTGTTAAATCTTTTCAATATGACCAAGGATTTTTGCAGCAACAGAAAGTAGAGAAATGCACAATAATTATTAGTTTTTCCTATCAATCTTATGTATATAAAAAAGACTAACAGTGGCATCCTTGTAATCCTGTGACACTATTGTTCCCAGATAATACAGAAAAGCCCTGAAAAATGCCTTGCAATAGGGTAGCCATCCTGCTTATAAGATCTCGCTTGGAATGGCATCTGATCCAGGTGCTTTCCCTTGTGACATCTACTTGACTGCTGTTATGGGCTCATATAAGGTAGGAGCTAGTGCATGTTCTTCTTTTAATGGGTATTGTAGAAGAGCATTAATTGCTTCCTAAGAGATGTTGGAAGGGCAGTTAAGAAGCAAACATTTTGTTCATTGAGCAAGTATTTCTTTTTTCTCCATTAAGAGCCAATTGCCATTCAATGTGCATAGAGGCGCCATACATAGCACAGAGACCAGCAAAGAGAGATTTGGAGGCCTTTTCGGTCTGCTCACAGTTGTAACTCTGCTACCTTTTCCCACCACGGGTTCTTCATTTGCTAAAGTTTGGTCTGTTTTGCAAAATGATATGCAGCCTTCAACTGTCACATCCTTATCTGCTATGTAGGCTCAATGGATAGCATGGCATGAGTTCAAGAGCTGACATATTCAGGGTCATTCTCATCAAAACAATTCCGATGATTCCTCTTTAATGAAGGTGAAAACTTCAGCAGCTATGTGTCACATCCCAAAAATATGTTTCCAGGCTGTCTCAACAGCCACTGAGTCTTCTTCTGTGGCTAAGGGAAGTGCTTCTGCTGGAATTCAGAGTCAGTTTTCCAAGCTTGAAATATTTTCTTCCCTTCATCTTAGAACAGAGACTCATTCAATCTGGCTGCTTTTTGTGGAAGTGAGCTGTGTTGTTGTAGCCATATGTGTCCCAGGATATTAGTTGCTTGAGTCACTGTCTATGTTGCTTCACAGCAACATGAAGATATTTGACTTCTCGCAAGCCTACGATCTGACCAAGAGTTGGCAAATGAGCTTAACATCATGGAGATTTCTTCACCATGGAATGTAATCATGTCCAGTGTTCTGAAAAGGGGTCTTTTACTTACTGGCCTGCTGAAAACTTACTGGTGATGACTAGGTTGTGCTCAGCGCATTTGTAAAGTAGCAGCAAGCTGTTGCTGCTCGCATCAGCAGCTCTGTGATGACCTATCATGTTGCTCCATAATGCATAGTTCCGACCAACTCTAGTATTATAATCACCCAGGATGATCAATCTATCATCACATGGAACCGCCCTGATGATATTATCAAGGGTTTGATAGTCCTCCTTATCTTCATCTGCATAGATAATTCTCAGTGCATATGCGCTAATGACAGAAGCGTAATGACCTTTAGTAAGGCTGACATAGAAGAGCATAAGTTTGTCATTAACACCCTTCAACAATGACTCAAATTTGTGGGCAGTCATAAAGCAGATGGCAAACCCCACAATGTTCATCCTCAGACTTGCCAGTTCAATAAAAGATATAAACAACACTCACTTCTTCTAGCTGCAACTCACCAGCTAGTCTTGTCTCACTGAGTGCAGCAATATCTATATTGTACCATGCCAATATTCTACAGACTTAAAAGTTTCCATGTTTAGGTCCATTATCTGTCAAGGAGTGTATGTGAAGATTCCAGGTTGCAGCATTTTCTACAATGGATTGGGAAACCCACACCTGCAGGAACCATACTGAAAAGCTTAACAAGTCCTGCCACAAGTCTACTTAATTTTTCAAAGTTGTCATATGGACAGAGCCCAGACTTGAAGTCATTGCACTAGAAATAAAGCACCAAGACACCTAATACAAGATTCTCCTCAGGCCTTGACCCTAAGCATTTGTGAAGTCACAGCTGCTTAAAAAGCATGCTGCTATGCAGTACAGTCAGGTTCCCGGCCTAGGCCAGGAGAGCTCATGTTGCTCATCAGCACCAACACTGTCCATCTCCAAAGGAACACATGGCCAGCCCAGTACCACCATAAGAATGGCAACTTAGACGGAAGGAAGGGCAGGGAAGAGAAAAAACAAGGAAAACATTTTGTATGGTTTAATGCTTCAGCTTCACAAAGCTTTAGTGACTAACTCTCAATATCACTCCAAGGTAACAGTTTTCATGTAAATTACAGCAATAGAAAAAAAAATAGGAAGATGAGCCATGCCACACCACAAGAGTCAAGTCTCTATTTGAAGTGAGGGAACTGTACAGGCAACAGATTCTCTGAAATATTCTAGCAGAGCCAAAACTGGCTCGACCACCCGCTTCCGACAGATGTTTAAGAACCCCCATGCATTCATACTGTCAATCCTTCACCCTCTGTACTCTCAGCCTGAGAAACTCCCCACTCCAGCTGAGGGCAGAATACTGTGAGAAGTTAAGACAGGTTGCAATAGGTATTTAATATATTGTTGTAAAATATTCTCAGGAGGCTGCATTAAGGACATTACTCAAATAAAGTAGGGTGAGATTTACCTTCTCTATCACCCACGATTCCACCACCACTCTTTTGCTACTACAACCCAGGAAGGGGGGAAAGGACTTTACAGCTCCTTTGTCAATAGATATTTAAGGAATTTTAAAGTCATGTATTGCAATATTTAATTTTTATTTTTTTTTTTTTTTTTTTTAAGTCTGACAACATAAAAAGGCAGTTACTGGCTAAGATTTTCAAAGCCACGTAGGGTATTTAGCCACACAACTCCACTCAGATGAAGAGCTGTGGCAAAATCTCATCAGCTTTGAAAATCTCAACCCCTATAACTAAAAAAATTATGCCAAAACTAAGGACTTTATTATAACAAAGCAAGGCCAGGGAGTTAGATGAACACCAGAGATTATTAGGCCTAGGCTTTACTTACCTTAAAAGTATCAGATCCCAGGATAAATCCTAATTCCAGTGATGATATTTTCCAGGCCACTTACCAAATTTCAGCATAGAATATTTTAATAAAGCTATAAAGCCTCTGTAAAGAGACCATTAAGTTTTGCTGTACTTGGAGCGTTACTATAATGAAGAGGAAATCTCTATTCTCCAATTAAAGGAGAAAACTTAATACCCCCTTTATGAGGAACCTCAGATTTTCTGAACAAATTCTCTGAATTAAGAGTAATGAGAATATTTCTCAAAGTTGGGATAGTGGGAGTTGAACATTATCCTTATAATGCAAACTGTAAACCTTATCTATGAAGTAGATAGATATGAAGAAGTAGGCTTTAGAGTGAGCATTATGTAATCTGAACAACTGGAAGAGCTCCCAATGTCTAGAGTTTGGAAAACACAGAAAAGTTAACATTTTTTTCCCCACGTTTATTGAAGGAATTTTAATGTACAAAATATTTCCAGATCCACATGCATTTAATCCTCCTCTTCCTCCTCCTCTTCATCCTGGTTAATCTGGAAGTATCGCAATTCATAGCTTTCCTTGCTATTGGCAACTACACGCAGCCAGTCACGCAAGTTGTTTTTCTTCAGATATTTCTTAGTAAGGTACTTCAGATATCTGTGGAAAGAAGGCAGCCAATAATTGAACTGAAGACTGTATAAAGATTATTCATTCTACATTACATGCTCTTGAAATTTTGTATGCTATTTAATTGAATTTCCCTACCTTGCATTATTTAATAGTGTCTTTCATTTTCACCTCTGATAACAAAAAACAGGAGTTTGTCTTAACATTTTCCTCTCACACTTTATAAGAAAATTATAAGAAGATTGGTTGTAATGATGTAGATTGTAACATGCCATTTTACTTTTTCAGAAACAAAGAAAATGTGTAGGTTGAAAGTGTTTTTGCATTTTCAAGTCTGCAACATTTGCTTAATAGCACATTTAATATGGTCTTTTCTGAAGACACTCCCCTGTGGGACCCTACCACTAACTCACCTTAAAAGACAAATTGTCTCCTCCATTAAAGTTTTGACAAGCAGTTTTAAAAACATTTTTTCTTACAAGAATTGTCACCTTTGTGAGAAATTACATTCCTGCAAGGCAAGCCAAAAGCATGATATTACTGCAGAAGTGACTACAGCTTGTATTACTCACAACAGTGCCTGAGAAAATAAAGCAATTCACTAGGAGAGGATGCCCAAGTTACACCATGTCACAGCCCCAAACACAAAACATCTTTTGGAAGAGGGCACCCACAAGACAAAAAGAATGCTCTCTGAATACAAAAAGAAAGCACATTTAACCATCCTTTCCAGCCAAGCTTAGATACCATGAGACAACTTCTATAGGCCTTACTTACGCAAAACTCCCATTGGAATCACTGAAGTAAAGACAGCAGAATAACATACATTAAAACAAGAGGATTCTGGGAACGAGACACTATGAATGACAGAATAAATCTCGTGTAACAGAGGTATGCCACACAATGCAGAAAGGCTAGCAGTTCTCATCCTCTCACAAAGCCAAAGTGGTTCACACTGACAAGAAACAACAAGAGGGAAAAGGACTACATTTAATTTCTGTGGTATCAAATAAAGTTTAACAAGAGACGGTATAAAACCTCTGAGGGAAATGGACCAACTGATATTTTTCAATTCTTTACTAAGTCATTATTGCAGTAGTGCTCAGAATATGCTAGGTGCTGTGCTGACATGCAGGAGACTCTCCCTGCCTCGAAGACCTTACAATTGTAAAAGGACAGCACAAAAGGGTAGGCAACATACATGCAAAATAATCAGGTGATGTGTGTACACACATTTTATATATAAAAACATGGAACTAAGTCTCAAGCTTCCCTTCAGCCTAGTCCTTGCTAATTTTGGAAGAGTAAAAACATTTATATCTTGTAAGTGGGTCTAGAGAAATGAGTCTTTAGGATCTGATTGAGACAAGGGTGGAGGTTGGGCAAATAGGATGAAAGGGGTTCCAGGCATAACGGGACAGCATGGAAAAAGGCATAAAGATGACAAAAGACAACAGGAGGGTATCAAGGCTAGCTTTGTTGGCAGATGGGGACAAAAGAAACAAGAAAGTAGATGAGGTCAATGGTGTAGGCAGGGACTGCTCAGTGTAAGGCCTCAAAGAGACAACTATTGTATGAAAAATACACGGGACGATGTTTAACTGCTAAAAGTCCATGATTTCAAGTACTTTGCTGACAGACAGATAAGACATGTAAATGTATTTCTGATTTACTGGTAGTTTATGCATTTTTCCCCAAAGATGTTTTATTTCAAAATTTAGATGTCTTTGAATGATGAATAGCGTCATTACTAGACCATCCTTTAAAAGGAGGGAATTAATTTATTTTCCACTTCAATATTCAAAAAAATTATCTCAGCAACCTAATCAGCTATTTAGAAAATTAGCCCCAAACAAATTAGGTGTCAGTTTCTATTTCAGAATGTGCATATGTCTTCATTTAAATATTAGTAACAAATACTAAATTTAATCATGATAAATGCAAATTGGTCATTGTTAATCACTAATTTCTGAAGACTGCATACGAAGTTTAAAATATCAGCACCTACACAAGTAATGAGAATAATAAGAAAACCATATTTAGGAGGGAATTAAAATTTGCACATAGCTGTTACTAAATAAATTCAACTTCAGGCTTTTTTTAAAAACTCTCTTTGCAAACTAATAAATTTCATTTAAAAATTCACAATTACCTGCTGCACCCTGATATGATCTCACTAGTGCCGGGGTCAGCAGCCTTTCAGAAGTGGTGTGCTGAGTCTTCATTTATTCACTTTAATTGAAGGTTTCACGTGCCAATAATACATTTTAACGTTTTAGAAGGTCAAGTCTATAATATATAACTAAACTATTGTATGTAAAGAAAGTAAGAATTTAATTTTAAAAATCTTAAAACAAGATGCTCCCTGGACCGGTGGCCAGGACCTGGGCAGTGAGAGTTCCACTGAAAATCAGCTCGTGTGCCACCTTCGGCACGCATGCCACAGGATGCCTACTCCTGGACTAGTATGTCAACTAGAGAAAATCAAGGACCAAAGCATCAGTAGGATTAAAAAAGGTTAATACACAAACCGTCCACTACAGAAGGTATATAATAACTTAAATAAATGCAGCATAAATCTACTAAATCAAAATTTTCAACAGCTGGTAACAGAAAGACAGATACTATTGATACACAATAAGTGATCAAAGTGCATGTAAAGGTCACTTTTGCAAGGAATTTTATTAAATTGGACCTATGCACCCTTTTTGCTTGTTTTTTCTTCTGCTTTTATTTTAGCCATAGAAATATCAATTATCTGAATTCTAGCCTTGCCGGTTCATTCTGCAGGGCCTATCAGGTAACTCAGTATGTACATAATGTGCATCTACTCAACTAACTGAAAGAGTGAGCAAGGTGAACCTGGAACAAATGCTTCCTTTCACCAAAATGTTATTCACTCATGTTAACCAGGCATTAAAAAGAGACTTAAAATAGTAACTAAAAATCAGTTCCCTTCAATTGTTCAACTTTCACTGTCTGGACTTGTGATATCAACACTTCATTAGTTCTCCAGTTTTCAGAAAGGTTTCTGAGGCAGACAAGACTTGAACCTCTAATGTAAAAGGAAAGCAGAGGAAAAAAAAAAACCTTTCAGACCCTCTCAAGGTATCACTGAAAAGCAGAAAGGGCACAAATGCCTTTCCTCATCTTTTACAGGTCACTCTTAAGGTGTGAAATGGCTGTCAACTAGGCAAAGTATTTGCATTTTATGTTAAATGGAGGATTGCTGAGATTTCCAAAGCCAGCCTATTATGTCAGTAACAGGCATTATCCAGCAATTAAATTATAGCATGTCTACCAAAAGAAATGTATCTACCAAATATTTCTTGTAACTCTTATGTCCTAGCAGTTACCATGTACCAAAGGATTTTACTTCGAACACTTGCAAATTGTTTTAAATGTGAAGAACTTAAATTGGCCATTAACAACCTCTTTTAAAAATAGTTTACTTATCAAAATGAAGAGGTAGCCGACTAGCCTTGACATGGCAATGGGCCACCTAATCAAGAGAATTCATAGGGACAGAGTGAACTAAATACTCTAAACAATAAAGCAGTAACTTATACATATTTCTACCTACTGGCACTTAAGAAATTTATATTAAGTGAAATCTTAGCTCCGCTGATGATAATGGTAAAATTCCTATTGACTTCAATAGAACAAAGATGTTACTCATTGTATTAAAGTGCTTGCTGCTCTGGCATGCAGTGTGCTGTGCTCCACCTAGTTACCACATCCCACTCCAAATGTGGCTGTATTTCAGTTCATCTGTATGGACAATTAAGCACTTTCTGCTCCACTGGGTTGAAAGGCCCTGTAGAAATGTAAATACTACTGCTCCGACATACTGGTTATGAGCATTTCTGAAAGCTACCATGTCTGTTTTTGCATAATCCATCAGAAATTTAACACTGTCAAAATACTCACATGCTTAATCTAGATGTGACGATTAAAGCAGTTCAGAGATTCAAGCTGTTTGTGAATTTCTACTGTATCCTTTTCAAACCTGATTATGGCCAAACAAGTCATTTGAAAGATATGTCCTACTTTTAATCTCACTTATTTTATACAATTTATAAGTCAAAATAAGATTGTACAACCAAGCAACTAAATGGAACCAAGTTCAGCTGGGTCCTGACATTAGTCCCTTGCTTCCAGGAATGCTGCTGTTACATTCTAGAAGGATAATAACTGATGCAGGATTTGAGGAGACAGAAGAGGAGCATATTAGATTATTAGAAATGGTTCCAGTAAGAGTATTTTTAGACATGCCTGATGTGTTATATATGCAATCAGAGATTTCAATCAATTTAATAAAATTACCAAAACCATGTTGTGGGTAGGGTAACAATGCTCACCTTACAAAATGGTAACACCATGTTAAATAGAGAGAACTGGTGACTGCATTGCTGTATAATATAATTATTGTTTTGTTTGGTATTACATGGCAAAGATTTGTAAACCTGTTAAAACTTCCTAAATAAAAAAGAAATCGTTCCACTGAACAATTAAAATATATGTCTCCCAGTAATTAGTTTTGACCTTTATCTGCTTTTATTTAAAAACAATTTTTAGGGGACGCCATAAAGGTGAGGTGGGAAGTTGAAGTCCGGTAGGATGACCAGGAAATGGAAGATTATATAGTAGTGGGAATCATCTGGATTGTTTTCATTTCTAGCCTTATTTTGACATATTTTAGGAAGCTGCAGAACTGTTGTATAAAAATTTTTAAAAAATTATTGGGCATTAGCTGGACTCCACTGAAACATCTTCCACCCTAAAACTCTAATGAAGCTTTTTGTTTAGGAACAGAAATACAGTCACTATGCATAACCACATGTGCAGTTCACCAGTAGAGCTGAAAGCCATTTCTCAAATCATCTCCAAGACAGACCTGCCTTGACTTGTTTTCATCTTGCAGCAATGAGATGTAAGATCTTCTAATGCATTGGTATTTAATGGCAGAGATTCTGAGGACCCAAGGGGTTGGAGGTAGGCATAAAAAAGAAAGCATTAGCAGAGAACAAAACTGTTATGAATGTGATGCTTGTCAATTAGGAAAGTGACCTGCCTCTTGGTGACACACTCAAGAGTTCTAAACAAAGTGAGAGAGAATTCTCCTAATGGCATAACTGTTCAAATTGTCATCATTGGTGTTTTTTACACCATCACTCTAAAAGACCAAATAATGGTCTTCCTACAGTAAATTTAGCAAAAGATACAGAATGACAATCGTGAACTATGAAGTCCTCAGAGGCGTCAGAAGGGACAATCATGATCATCTCTCATCTGACCTCCTCCACACTGCAGGCCACAGAACATCACCCATCCACTCCTGTAATAGACCCCTAAACTCTGGCTGAGTTACTGATGTCCTCAAATCATAATTTAAAGATTTCAAGTTACAGAGAATCCACCAATTACACTGCAAATTTAAAGCTGCAAGTGATCTGTGCCCCATGCTGCAGAGAAAGGCGAAAAACCACCAGAGTCTCTGCCAATCTGACCTGAGGGAAAATTCCTTCCCGACCCCATATATGGTAGTTAGAACCTGAGCATATGGGCAAGACCCAGCAGTCAGACACCTGGGAAAGAATTTTCTGTAGTAAGTCAGAGCCTTCTCCATCTAGTATCCATTGGAGATATTTGCTGGAGCCCTCTCCATCCAGTCACTGGAGATATTTGCTGCTTGTAGTAGATCCTCTAATTTACTGAAGCATATTTACTTATGCACAGAATAGGTACAGCTTAGACAGTAGCCACAAACACCTTCTCACTATCCTCTTTGCTAACACAACTCCAGGCTGACCTAGAGGGCACGAAGTTCAAACTCCACAGATCCTTAGCTGAGACTGCCAAAAGGGGGCCAAACAACATCAATGGTGACTGATGTTTGTTGTATCAATATCAGTACATTAAAATCTGGACTGTGAACACCATTGAAATTTACCATCTGATGGCTGTTGTCATTACCAATCTGACACTGATTGGAATAGCCTTCCAGAGAGAAAAGGCTTTGTATCCCACTCCTTAGCCCCTTTAGCTAGACATTACCTTTACGTTATTCCAGTAAATGTACAATGGCTCCTTTCCCTTACCTCTTGGAAAATGGCACCTCTGAAGTTACGGTGATTTTGCTCTTGCTTCTCTCAATGGTCACCACACCTCCACCCAGATTACCAGCTTTTCCATTCACTTTGATTCGTTCCTGCAAGAACTGTTCCTACAAAATAAGGGTAAGATTTGTTAGTCAGAGTTATAGTCATAAAGTCTCTCTGCCTTGAAGAGCAAAATGCCTCCATTAACTTCCTAGCATCCAAAAAGAAAGATTGAAGAGCATTTTCCCCCAATTTACTTTAACCAAAAGCCAGACAAGTTTTAAAGTGTCTTCCTCACACATCAAACATTGAAAGGAAATGATTACTATATTCCTCCCAAAGACTTAGGCCCTGACCCTACAAAGATTATTATTATAAATCCTACTGCCTTAAATGGGACTACTCGGGTACCTAAAATTAAGCACATGCACAAATCTTTGCAGAATCACAGTTACAGTGAGCAACATCCATCAGGCCTTTGATGCCTGGATGTGTTCACCAGTCTTAGGCATTCATCTCTCTGGATATCTGACAAAAATAAGGTTATAAGGATTCAAGTTCCTACAAAGGTTTAAACCACAATAAAGAGGAGACTTAATGACCACCTTTATAAAACTTACTTTCCTAACTTCACTTCTCACATTTAGTGATAAAGAGCACACAAAAAGGCTTCTAAGAGATTGTAATTATATAAGAATCCTACTGAAGTGTCCCATACACATTTCAGCTAGTCCATTTCCTTTTGCCTTTGAAATCCCATATGCCACTATGCAGGCATCAAAGAAAATACAGCAGTGGCCATCCTCTATGCAAAGGGTATCCAGTTGGAGGCTCCACAACCAATAGCAAAATAGTGATCAGGAAGAAAACAGAAGGTGTCTACATTATAAATTTGAAACTCTAGCATTTTACCAGAATGTCAAAGTTATTAAAAAAATCTGAAGTCTGATTACCTTCAGTATTCAATTATAATCCTAATGTGAATCAACAGTCGCCTACATTTCTGATAAGAACTTAAATTAAATTAAATAGGCACTGTATTGCAATCAAAATGCATTGTTCCATCCAATCACCTCCACCACCTCATATCATTTTATTTTTGATCTATAAAATGGGTATAGTATAAAAAAGTGTTTAAATTTGAAGTCTTAAATAAAGTTTCAGAGAAATTATTGGAAGATATGCCATGAATAAGAAGTATCTACACATTAAGAACTACATTTAAAAAAAAAATGCAGGGCCATTGAAAAGGTCCTCAGTATTTCCAAGAAATTTCAGGATTACAAACAATTCTGTTATTTTTTCACAATGATCCCGATCAGCAGGCATTAATTTAGCAAACCAACAGAAAATATAGTTCATCAAAGCCAGAACTATATGGCCTAATTTCTAAAGCCACTTGTTGGTTTAGGATTAATGACTGCACTTGTAGCAAGCCCACAGAATACAGGACATTTCACAATTATTTAGATGAAGGTAATTCAAAGGAAGCAGACCATTCAGTTCAAGAATATTTCAGCACAACACTACAAACTGCCCTGAAAAGCCACAATGTAATTCAGTAGCCAGAAACTTCTGCAGTAAAGAGTTGAGCCTGGTCTACAATACAGAGTTAGGTCAACGTAACGCAGTTTACATCGACCTAACTCTGTAAGCCAGTGATTCTCAACTTTTGTACTGGTGACCCCTTTCACATAGCAACCCTCTGAGTGCAACCCCCCCCCCCTTATAAATTAAAAACACTGTGTATTTAACACCATTATAACTGCTGGAGGCTAAGCGGAGTTTGGGGTGGAGGTTGACAGCTCATGACCCCCCACGTAATAACCCCGTGACCCACTGAGGAGTCCCGACCCCCCAGTGTGAGAACCCCTGCTATAAGCACATACATTAAAACGTAGCTCCCAGAAAAGTAACATGCCCACAACACCAACTTAATAACTCCACTTCCGCAAGAAGTATAGCACTTAAGTCAATGTACACCGGACCCTCACTAGAACGTGCGTCTATATAGCACAAATTCGCATATAATGCGGTTGCGTACATGGATCCCAAATTTAATTACTTTAATTGCAATTCATTTTAACGCAGTCCCCACATTAACGCAGTACCACGCATGGATCCCAAATCCCGCATTCTAGCGAGGGTCTGATGTAGTTAGGTCAACACACTGTCGGTTCTCAACCTATTTACCATTGTGGGTTGCATCCAATACTACCTGTATAGCCCTGAGGATATCACATGGGCCGCAACTGTGTGCTGGCTGGGCCGCTGGTTGCGAACCACTGGTGTAGACACTGCGCTGCATACATCAACTGTTGCTGCCTTTCAGAAATTGTCCCACAATGCTCCAGGCTGGCAGTTAAATTGATACAAGTGCTCTTAGTGAGGATGTGCACCGCTGACAAAAGGAGCATAGTGTGAACATGTAAAACCAATGCAATTATTGCAGTGGCTGTACGTCAGCATAACATAGGACATGTCTACACATACAGCACTGCAACATCCCTGGTGAAGACACTATGCTGACAGGAAAGCTCTCCTGTCTGCAAAATAAAACCACCTCAACATGTGGCAGAAGCTATGTCAATGGGAGGAGCTCTCCCAACGATGTAAGCGCAGTGTGGACAGCGCTATGTCAGTGTAATTTATGTCATAGGCGGGGGAGGTTTTTACACCCCTGGGCAATACAAGTTCTGCCAACATAAGCTTTTATTTAGACACACAGTCTTACGTTGACTTAAATTTGCAGTCCAGAACATCTGTCCAAGAGAGATCCCGATCAACATTACAAAGAATTTATGTTAAATAAATCTACTTTAAAACTTGGGGTTTTTTTTAATCTCAGAAGGATGCTAGCACTGTTTGAATATGCTTTCCCTGGCTAAGTATAGCAACTCAACAGTGCTAAAACTATTCTACAAATTTACAGCAGGCAAAACCATTGCAACGAACAGCCCAAACTTGCAACTTCTGCATAGTCTATGCTTTTTACAGAAGGCTGCAATCGTTGGTTGTAGTATCTGGGAGAAAGTCTTTAGTCCTGACCAGGTGAAGCCTCCAAAGTACTGTCCTCCCAGCTGCACAAAGATTCAGTTGTCCTAATTTCATTACACAATATTTGCCTCACATCTGGAAGCAAGCCTAAAGCCCTTGTTCCCAGCATTATGGGATAAGTGAGTCACATGCCCCAGAAAACACTGGTACCTTGCCTGTTGTGTGGACACAGTAAATCACTTCAAAAGAACTGGACAACTTATGCAATTAATGTCATATAGTCACAGAATATCAGGGATGGAAGGGACCTCACAAAGTCATCTAGTCCAACTCCTTGCTCAAAGGAGGACCAATCCCCAGGTGTTTTTGTTTTTTTTAACCCCAGTTCCCTAAATGGCCCCCCTCAGGATTGGGTTTAGCAGGTCAATGCTCAAACCACTGAGCTATCCTTCCCTCCCTGCTAAACCCAGGGTTGTGAGTTCAATCCTTGAGGGGGCCACTTAGGGATCTGAGGCAAAAATCAGTACTTGGACCTGCTAGTGAAGGCAGGGGGCTGGACTCTATGTCTCCACAATGGTCCTCTCACTTCGGGTCAAACCTCGCATCATTCATGTCCTCATTTATTGTTACTGACTTAAGTTATTACAGCGGGTGCAAACTGGAACAAATATGGACACTGCATGTAGAATCACAAGAAATCCTGCCATATTTAACTGGAGTCTCACACTTCACACATCAGTTATTGTTTGGCCATGACCACATCAGCAAAATACTAACAGCTTCCCTTCAGTCAAGTTGAAGGGAACGTGTGTATATGGCTTCCAATGTCAAATGTGACAGGACTGCTAATATAGACACTATTAGACTACATCCTGACTAGATAAAATGGTAAAATGTAGGTCAATCTAGGTCATAAATGAAGCTCAACCTTTTCCGCCCTAGTGTACAACATGTAGGGCAACACCTTGTAGCTCGATTTAGCTGGCCCTGTTCTACCCTAGGCAAAAACGTGACAATTTTTCAGTAAAGATAAAGCATAAGAGACTGTCTAAAATTTTCAGAAGCATTTAAATGACTTATATGCTTGGGAGCCTAAACACCACTGCAAGTCAATGCAATATGGGAATCTAAGTGCCTATGGAACTTCTGAAAGTTTTGCCATAAAATACTAGTCTAACAAAAGGTTCTGTCATACAATGAGGCTTGGACTATGCTACCCAGGGAAAACAGAGTTAGTGTGATTTAGATCCAGCACTGAAAGGGTTCACTTCACTATGCCAGAAGAGCAGCCAGGATCTGAAAGGCACCAGAAGCAAATATCGTTCCTTTCATAAGAATCGTGCATTAACTTGGCAAAGTTCCACTTAGCTGCCAGCCCGAGGTGAGTGAATTCAAATTTACCAATTCTCAATGACAAGCGCTAACCAGAGCCCACCCTTTTATTAACATCTCATCTACAGTAAGATTTTTAGATAAGCCCCAACATTGCTTCTCTACTGGTAATAGTCACAGTAGGAACCCTACTGTAGATAAGCTTCTGTAGCCAGCTGCTTTTGAACACCATACAATGCAACCCTGCTCAAGGCAGATCTGTAGAACATAATGACAAAATCACTAGTTGCTATAAGAGCCTTCACCACACAAGGTTTCCCACCACTGCATTGCAAGAAACTTTTTGCCAAATCTAGCATAAGTAAGGCTTTAAAAGTGATGACACCGTTGCCACTAACTGCAGCTTAATGGGGAGAAGATAACTTGAAACAGAAAAGGAAAGTTCCCAGCAGGATGGAACACAGGCTTGGGAAATAGAAGTTCGTAGTTAGCAGTGGCTAAGACCAAGCAGGCCAGCAACACTAATATACACCTTTGGGGACATGACAGGATCCTAGAGAGTAATGCATGGGAGAGAACAAGTCAGTGGATTTTTGCTATAGTAAACATATTTTCATAATCATTTCGTATACCTGCCAAATGATTCCTTTGCTGGACTTCCTAGTGGCACACTCCATTATAGTTAAAGAAACACCGATGGTCTAGATCATTTAAAACTTACGAAGTTGGCTGCATCCATGATTCCATCTTCAACAGGATGGGTGCAGTCCAAAGTAAACTTTAGGACCTGCTTCTTTTTTTTGCCACCTTTCGTTGCAGGCTTCTTCTGTAAAGTTAAAAAGAAACAAAATTACACAGGTTACATATTCGAAACTTAACCTTAAGCCTTGGCATTAGGTTTAAGTGTATGTCTAAAATATCAGTAAGAAAAAAAAAAAGAGCAGAGCTCGTTCACAACAGTGCCAAGTGCTAGCTACAACACGGATGACACCCCTAGACAGGACTGCACTGTGTCCCTAATCAAATTTCTCAGGGCCCCTGAGCCAGGTTATGACAGGACCACGCAGCACCTAGCCAGGGTGACCAGATGTCCCGATTTTATAGGGACAGTCCTGATTTTTGGGTCCCTCTCTTATACAGGCTCCTATTACCGCCCACCCCCACCCCGATTTTTCACTTTGTTGTCTGGTCACCCTACACCCGCCTCTTCCAGGCACTCAACCCACCCCAGCCTCTGGAGCCCGACCGGCGCCTCCATGAGGCCGTGAATCGGGGGACGAGGAAAAGTCCCAGAAGAACCGAGGCGCGGGGTGGGGGCCGCCAAGGAGCTGCTGGGCCGCAGGCACCAGACCCCAGGGGCCGGGCTGGCGCCACAGGAGGCTCCAGGAAACGGGGGGGCAGCAGGGCCGGCCAGGCCGCAGCAGGAAACAGGCCCCCGGCGCGGCGGGTGAAAGCCCCGCGGTCGGGGCGCCCGGGCCCTGAGGAAGCGATGCAGGGAGCCGGGTTGGCGGCCTCCCCCGGCACCCGCCCCGCAGAGCGCGCCCGGCCGCCCCCGAGCCAGGGGAGCAGAGCGGCCAGGGGCCGGAGCCCGAGCGGGTCGGGCCGGGGCTTGGGGCCCGCGGGGAGGCCGGGCCGGGCCCGGCGTGGTTGGACACTCACCACAGGCGCCATGGCGGCTGCAACGAGAGAAGCAGAAAGGGAGGGCGGCGCTACGCGCATGCGCCAAATCCCCCGTGTGCATCACGCGCATGTGCCGACGACACCCGTGCGTGCATCTCGCGCAAACACGCACGTGACAACCACCCACCCCGCCAGAAGCACGCAGAGCGCAGGTCACGCTAGCCAAGTACTGAGCGAATAGATTTCCTTCATAATACACCCCTGAGCCATCTGCATCTCTGCGATCGATTAGCGCTACCTGTGCAGGGACCCGGATCTGTCCACTACCTCTCAGGAGGCGGGTCTGGGCAGGGAGCCGGGGCCTGGCTGGTGGGGGGAGGGGTGTGGGCAGGGAGCCGGGGCCTGGGGGGGGTCCTGGGCAGGGAGCAGAGGCCTGGCTGGTTGGGGGAGGGGGTGTGGGCAGGGAGCCGGGGCCTGGCTGGCTGGGGGGGGGGGGGGGGTCCTGGGCAGGGAGCAGAGGCCTGGCTGGTTGGGGGAGGGGGTGTGGGCAGGGAGCCGGGGCCTGGCTGGCTGGGGGGGGGGGGTCCTGGGCAGGGAGCAGAGGCCTGGCTGGTTGGGGGAGGGGGTGTGGGCAGGGAGCCGGGGCCTGGCTGGCTGGGGGGGGGGTCCTGGGCAGGGAGCCGGGGCCTGGCTGGTGGGGGGGAGGGGTCTGGGCAGGGAGCACAGGCCTGCTTGGGGGGGCATCCTGGGCAGGGAGCCGGGGCCTGGCTGGTGGGGGGGAGGGGTCTGGGCAGGGAGCAGGGGCCTGGCTGGTGGGGGGAGGGGTCTGGGCAGGGAGCAGGGGCCTGGTTGGGGGGGCATCCTGGGCAGGGAGCAGAGGCCTGGCTGGGTGGGCGGGGGTCTGAGTAGGGGCCTGGCTGGGCAGAAGGGATGGGGGGGTCTGTGCTATGGGGAAGGAGCAGGAGTGAGGGAGAGAGTAGGCTTTGATCCTGGGAGCACTGAGGTCTGTGTCACTGGTGAGGTTTCCCTTGGTGGGAAGCGAAGGTGCTGGCACCATTCCCAGGGAGCAGGCTGTAGAGAGGGGAATCAAACAAGAGAAGCAGCAGTGCTTCTGTCCCCTCAGCACCATAGCCTCAAGGCAGACCCTCATGTAGGACTCACTTGACAGCAGCTTTTGTTAATAATTAATAAAAGCCATCTTTCTTCCCAGTGATTTCAAATCTCATCCTAGCATACACATACAAATCACTTCTTCCTGTGCTGAAATGCAGCCTGCTCTGGGATGGAACGTGGCAACTGTTTAACAGTTCAGAGTGACACCACACAGTGGTCTAGGCCAGGAATTTAGCCTGGGCACTGTAGCCAAAACCTCTACCTGCAATTCATATGTGTATGGAATGCATAGCTCAACAAGGCCCTGATCCTGGAGAAAGTAAATAAGGAATTGTTATTTTCTCCTCACAACACAAGAAACTAGGGTCATCAAATGAAATTAATAGACAGCAGGTTTAAAACAAAAGGAAGTATTTTTTCACACAACACACAGTCAACATGTGGAACTCCTTGCCAGAGGATGTTGTGAAGGCCAAGACTATAACAGGGCTCAAAAAAGAACTAAATTAAGCTCATGGCTATTAGCCAGCGTGGGGAGCGATGGTATCCCTACCCTCTGTTTGCCAGAGTCTGGGAATGGGTGATGGGATAGATCACTTGATGATTCCCTGTTCTATTCATTTCCTCTGAAGCACCTGGCATTGGCCATTATCGGAAGACAGGACACTGGGCTAGATAGACCTTGGGTCTGACCCAGTATGGCTGTTACATTCTTATGGATCTTTCACTGGGGCCTCTCAGCACTACCACGCTATAAAATGTATAACAACACTCTGAAGAAAAGCTCTGGATTGATCAGGATCTGACCTGAATTTTACCTCTTCAAAACACAGGAACTCCACTGCCCTGATTCTGCCATGGGGAAATCCCTACTCTAAAGATGTGGTCTTTTAAAGAGGGGGGGCATGGAGTGATCTCTGAGGTAATAAACAACATGGAATTAGAAAGATAAACATCATAAAAGCATGGTTGTAAATGAACACACCGTAGCATCCAGATCCCGTGCACCATTTCACAAAAGCCACGAGGTGGTGCTGCTCCAACAGTAAGCTGCAGAAGGAGAGAGAAAGCTGTTATGAAAGGTGGCATTGCCAGCAACCAGTGTTCCACAATCGGAGGCACTAGTGGGCAGACGAGAAGAGTTACCCCTTGGCATACATGCTTCAAGGTGGGGATGTGGGCTGGTTAAATTCTCCTCACACTTGCCCTATTTTAAACCCACACAAAGCACCAGCCTGACAGCTCAGAAGACTGAAGTTGCCATGCTAGCTACAGAGCACAGACAGCAGCAATGCAAGCTGCCTCTTGCCAATGCATCTTACTGCCCAACCCTTGGTTGGAGTGGCACTCTGATCAGTTGGGCCTCTGATCAGAGACTGTTGACAAGAGGCAATTACAGTGCAATACATAAGGTGGACAATTTTCCCGCAGGAAGTTGGCTGAAACTCACCAGCTACCAACTGGCTATCAGTTATTTGGTCAATATCAGCTTGGACTGGATAGGAATTAGTCACCATTGGTCTAGCTTCCATTCCTAATTACCCGAACCAGCCATTCTCCACTTGCTAATTGTGACAGAAGAGTTTTTAATTTGAAGACACCTCTCAGCTTCCAAATGAGTATCACATATTTGTTACTATTCTCATTAATGGTGGCAATGACTCCTTACATCTCCATAGCACCAAAGCTCACCAGCATCCGTCAGCACTCTGCCGACGTCGTATATGAATAAGGATAGTTTCCCTCACCGCTGGGATGCAGCTACGTCTGGGGTTGAATCCTCATAGCCATTGTGCACCAGTAACTGGACAGATCTCATGAGAGAAAGTGAAGAAAAACTGATTCAGTTGAATATTTGGAGGAATCTGAGATCAGCTGAGTAAACATGGGGAATACGCATAACAGAGGCTGCCCTGTGTTTTAGCTCTATCTTTTGGATGGAAACCTAGTTGCTTCCGAGGAATTCTGCTGTAATTCACTGCTGCACTGAAGGCGTTAGGGCCCTGAGTTTTACACTGTCTCTGAAAACATTTGAGCATACATAGCTTAGGGGGCCTGCAGGAAGCTCAGACTGACAGACTATTGAGCAATGGGATCATCTGCAAAGTGATAATATGTGAACGTGATCCTGACCTCGCCTCACTTATTGTAGGGACAGTATCTGTGCAAAACCCTCAAGCATGAAGTGTGTTCCTGTGTGTGACTATAAAATGACCTGCTGAGTTATGCTGCTCCGTCATTTTCAATATGCCACTGGGCTTCATAATCCCAAACGACTGAGAAAAATGGGATGGGCTGATCCCTTACAAGGAGAGGCTGATCTTCTTCCATCACATGGATTGTCCACTAGATCTGACCTTGGGTGAACCTTGAAGCTTGTTGATGAGATGGAAGCAGCAAGATAGACAGGACAGGGATATAAAGGAAATATTAATCATGCATTCACATGGCTGTTTGTTGTACTGGGTTTAAATTTACACCCTAGCCAACTTTTAGAGGTGCCTTTCCCTGGGAATTGCACACAACATAGAGATAACTCAGTCTGGAGAAAACTGCCTACCACAGGTAGGAGATTCCTCCTTTTCCCTCTGGGAGAGTCGAGAGTGAATGAAATGCATTGAATTTTTCCACTTTTACTTAGGCCTAGCAAATTCTAACCCCTCTGTTATGCATCTTAGCCCCTGAGGGAGAACATGAGCATATGAGACAGTCCCTTTCACATCAGGCTGTTGAGGCTGTCAGCAAATGACAGACTTAGTTTTTTTTAGAAAACATTTCATTGTGCTCTCTGTTATGTCTGCAGAAAAAACTTATTCTGAACCCAGCAGCTCTTCGTTATTGGCAATGTTGCCCTGGTTACTGCATTCATGTCACTCATAATATTCTGGCTGTGCTGAAAGCCTCGGCATTTCTGTCATTCCAGCTTCAAACACATGAAAAGCAGGAGACAGGCAGAGCAAGGGGAGTGAAATTTTATCTACTAAAAGGACAACGTGGATACAAGGCTGGTAACTTCGGAAGAAAAGGTAAGAAACTTTGATACTACTGCTGTGTCTAACTACAATAAAGTGACTATAACAAAAAGATATACTGTTAACATTTCCTTAAAATGCAGTTAGTATTTGGTTACAAAGTAATTTCACTTATTAAAACAAGAGGTACTAGCAGACCCCAAAGAGACACAGCCCACCTTGTTAACACACGTATCCACATCTGAAACACTGTTTTGAATTCTGAGCTCTGTAATAACTTGCAGAACCTATAGCTTTGCTCTCTGTGGCTTGCTAGTATAAGGACCTAATAGGTAATTGCTGGTCTAGTTCAAAAGAATTTACTTGAGTGGCATCGCCATTAAATTGACAAACTGAAAATAGCTGGATTTAATCAACATAGAAAATCCCTTCTTGTTTCTCATATTTTTACTGGAGTGTTTTCACTGGCATAGCATAATGGCAAAATGAATTAACCGCAGACAGTCCTCTTCTTAAATGTGCTCACACACTGTAAGGATTAAAGAATTTAAACCACATCTGATCTGTTTGAAAAGTTGCATTTTTCCTCTTGTAACTGAACCACCTTGCTCTGCTGTAGACAGTACAGTGGTTTTTAATAAAATGTCATTCAGATTAGAATGGTATAAAAAAACAGGCACTTTATATACAGTTTGTTCTGTCAGCACCAAACAACATAGGCTGTGTCATTTTTACTCTGTTCATTGTGTAATATGAAAAGCCCAGACAATGTTAGTTTGCTTGTTACTGCTCTATACTAGATCTTGTAAATGTTGCAGGTTTCTCTTCCAACACAACTTTTATATTAAAAAAAAAATCTAAAAGTTCCCCCCTACACATTCTGGAACCCCCTGAAATGGGGACAATTCAGAAATGATTTTCAGACTCTGTGGTTTCTGACTCTGAACTTTAGTATTATTGAGATACAATGTTCATAATTCCATTTGTTCTTACAAAGCACGGTGTGTGCTCATTGGGCTGCAGACAGCTTGGCATGAAGTCAATCCTGTGAGTCAAATGTGCCACCGATTCTTTGACTTTGTGCGCTATTTCTGGTCACGATGTAGTTTAACTCTTAAATGCTCAAGGAAGTGGTGGCATTCAGCAACAGCTCACTGCTATTGCAACCATGCCCTGCAGTAATAGTGCAGGACTCTTTAAACAATAAAGAGAGAGAGCACCAGACTTTACAAATATACACAATAGACGGACCAGGTCTCTGCCCCCGAGAGCTCACAGCGGGCTCTCAGAGAGAAGTGATTCATAGGACAACAGCTAGAGTGTGAGACGGCAGAAGGAGATTGAAGGGCGGTCTGGGGAAGTGAGGATTGGAAGGAGAGATCTGGGGACAGAGAAGGAGAGTACTTGGTGCATGGAAAGTAGAAGGCGGTTTCAGGCACAAAAGCAGTGTGAAAGAATATGCAGAGCTACATATGGGAGGAGAGGTAGGGAGATGGGCAGGGAAGGGGTCTGAGAAGCAGAGAGAAGATACCTTGGAGCTGATGGTAGGGAAGATTAGAGATTTTACTCAGATTGTATTGTTTCCTGGGAGGAGCCAGTCTCCCCCTCTTTTCTCCTTTCGCAGAGGCCCTAAGCGGGGCGAGCACATCCTTTCTCCTGCGGAAGGCTGGACATAGCTCCCCTGGGAACTCCTGCACCAGCCAGCAGGGTGCATTTGAGAGATCTTGGGGGCTGCAGGGGGCGCTATCCAGCAGTCTTGCCAGTTCTAACTTCATGGCAAATTAATCAGTTGCTTGCAGTCAGGAGGCACGGCCCTGCCCAAATGCATGTGATCGGGTCACCCTAGTCCTAGGCCCAGTGAGAGAGGAGCAAATTGGGTCAAGTGACCAGAACTGTCCTTTACACCAGCAAAAACAGAGCTGTGGCCAAATTACGTCCATGACCGCCATGCCGTCCCTGACACTTCTTTCTGCAGCCAGGGCTGACGGGAGAGGGGGAAGCCGGTACAAATTACTGGGACCCAGCGGTCTGGAATGGGGCCCGGCTTCTTTGGCCCTGTTTAGTTGGTCCGCCCTTAATGAGGGGCCCGAAAAAAAATTTTCACCGTGGCCCGAACCCACTCTCGGCGGCACTGCCTGCAGCTGTCCTACCCCTTGCATGCAATCGGTGGCCATCAGATCATGCAGCTGCCCTGTCCCTCATATACTATCAGTGGCCAGCAGACTTTTGATCTGTCAAGCATGTGGCACCCTCCAAGGTGAGGCTCCTCTATTGTGACTCACCAGAATAGCTACTTTTTTAACAGTGGCACATGCACCATCTCCTGAATTATATGTTGAATCCCTCTGCATACCTGTAATATCAGCCTGTGTCATCTTCCTCCAGATGTCCGGTGGGATTTTCTCTCCTTTGGAAAACCTCTGCGAGCTGGATAATGCCAACTGTCACCCTCTGGTATGTTTCCTGTGCCATGAGCAGTATGAGCATCCCTGCCTCCTGGACTGTTACCACAACTTCTGTGCCAGCTGCCTGCGAGGCCGGGCGATAGACAGCCGCCTCACCTGCCCTCTCTGTGGGTAAGAACTTCCAAGCAGTGCCCACCCATAACACAGAAAGATGGTGACTTACCAGTGAAACCTATCCCAGGCCTGGCTAGGTGCCCATGCTCTGCAGTAAAGCACCACCGAAACACAGAGCATGCTGACAAAAATACCAAGCACACATTTCCCACATGGGTGTCTGAGTTAGAGGATCCAGCTCTCCCCATCAACAAATACCCAATGCAGCTAGCCAAGTGCAGCATTAGGTACTAAAGTCTGAAAGTTAGACCCAGGGAGAAACAGTGGCATTTCTTCTCTTACACTTTCTGGGCTGAAGGCCTGCTTAGTGCTCTGTTAGCTTATGTACATTGGTATTGTGCTCAAAACCTGGCCTGGGAGCAAGGAACACATCTGAAATGAAGATGGGTCTAAGTTAGCTATATTTGAATTTGTTGCAGTGTGGAAGGGTGAATGGGAGTCATTCCGTTAACTCCACTCATGAGAGTTGGGCCAGACCTCAAGCTAATGCCTTTTGTGGTAGCTTGGGTAAGGATGGGGGCTGGGCTACACAGGAACCAGCACTAAAATAGCCTAACTGGTTTTCATTCTCACCTTTTGTTATTTCAGTGCCAGTCTGAGCATAGACACTAATTATGGAATGAAAGGGTCTTATTTAGATTTAACTTAAATTGATTCTTTACTGACAACCTGTGCAGAATAGACACACTCATACTCCACAATAAGAGTGGCCACACACAAGCTTGCATGGATATAACGAGAATTAAACCAGTGTCGTTATTTTGGTGCTAACTTGTGCCTAGACTGCCTCTCTGATGATAGGCTAGTTAGAGTCTGAACCAAAGACAATGGGGGCCAAGTGGAGTCTTCCATGGACTGCAGTGGGCCTTGGATTAAGGTCATTAGTACATAACAGACGCAAGGTGTGACACAGAAGCTAGCTTTGGCTAGTTCTCGAGAAGTGAGGTATCAGTGAGACTTTCTCAAGCACAGGACCAGCACTTGCCCCCTTTAGCTCTTCAGTCTTCACTGTGAGCTGCAGTGAGGCTCAGCACCACTACTGGTAAGCAAGCACTCTGTGTGGGGCTCTAGGCCCAACTGACTTTGAAACAAGAATTATTAGTGTGCTCACTAAGGGCCAAATTCACCCCTCATTCAGCCAGTCCAGCCCCACCCCTTCAGAGGATTAGATGGAGGTAACAAAATGTAACCTCCTTTTCTCCCCCCCCTCCAATTACAAAACATTTCAGGCCAAATCCTGCCCTGAACCAAAATGTCTTTTGCAGTTGGAACAAAAAGAAATTGCATTTAACAATTTAATACAATATTAACATGCTGAACTGTGTGTTTGAGAATTGTGGTTGTATGGATATATACGATATGCTACAGAATAGGTCTTGGGTTTTTCTGGAGCATATTGTACATCTTCAGTTGCATGGTATTTGTTTTCATTTTTATTCCTTTCAAGAATCTGATATTATTGTAAGTGAAGCCAGGAATTATTTAAGTACTGTCTCTCTGGCTTCTTCTATAGGTTCTTATCACTGTACATACAGATACTTTTATCGACTGTTATCTGTAAATCATGCAGTGCTCTCCTTGTTATTAAACATTACTGTAAAAATGGGGAGTGGTAGTGATTTCTGCTCTGATGTGGACAGTCCTGTTTGAAGGTAATTTCTATCACTGTCTTAGCAACAATGATTTGGGGTGCATTACATTCTAAACAAACCAAGTTCATCTACATGAAACTTGTGTGCCTCAGATTCTCAAGAACACATTACTGATGATAGCAGACATGGTGGAAAATTTACTGTTGGACCTGGAATGCTACAATACATCTCTGTTTTTCAGTAGTACACTCTAAGGATTAGGGAATCTGCTTTCACTTCACAGGCATGAATTGACAACACTGTGCAGGACTTTGTATTCCAAAAAAGGAATGAGAATAGCAGGGCAGATGATTGTCATTTATTCTAGTAAATAGGACGATGTGTATCAGGCTTACTGTAGTTGCCAAAGACATTTGAGTCTTAATGGAGGGCTGGTAGAGGCAGAACTGAAGCCGAGCTGTGTTCTGGAATGTGTAGTTAGACCTAGCCACAAAGCACTGGAGGAGGTTAACGTTGTACCTTACTAGATTTCACCTTTAATTATACAGCTCTCTCTGTATAGTTTGTCCGTAGGGGAAATGGAGATTTGATGAGCATCCAGGAACTGCTCATTTATGCCTGTTCTTTTTAGATGAACACAAATTACAAAGATTAAAATAAATCCCATGAGTCTTTTTTTGTTTTGGTTTAAAGCAGCATGGGAAAGACTTCAAGCAACACCTGTCTGCCTGCAAATTGTGTGGCTAGTCCACAGCCTGAAAAATAATGTTCTTTATGCACAGCTCTTGTTTTTAATTATAAGCAGTTACAAACCATCACATTTCTGTGAAATTAATTAAAATAATGCTCTAGGTATCAAGCAAGCCCCATCACCATCGTATCTGGGCAACCTGCAGTCCCTAACATTATTTTCCTAACAGCAGCCCTGGGAGGCAGGGCAGGGCTTTTATCCCCATTGTGCAAATGGGGACGGTGGCACAGAGAGTCTAAGTGACTTGTCTGGGGTCACAAAGTGAGTCTGTGGCAGAGCAGAGAATTGATCCCAGGTCTCCTGAGTTCCAAATACTGAGCCAGCCTTCCTCTCACTGGTGAGGGTAACATTTTCAAAAGTACCTTAGTTACTTAGGAGCCTGAGCCCCATTGACTTGCACTGAGATTTAGGCTTCAAGTCACTTAGGCACTTTTGAATTTTTTTCCCTGGATCTCAGACTTGATGATGTAAAATGCACATGCCCAGAGGGGGTCAGGATCCCTGGTGGTAAAGCCCCAGGAAAGCTGGAGAAGCTGTGTCTAGCTCTGCTCTTTTACATGGCCTGTCACCACAGCATTTGAGTGCTTCGTTGTCAAGCTGCCTTTGTGCCTATGAAATACGAGGTTCTAATCACAATGGTTTCAGATGTGAACAGCTGCAGAACACACAACTTCTACTTATAGCTCCACAAGAATTCAGGAGAGCTCACTCTGCTGCCAGGGCAGGCCAGCAATGGGAGAAGGGCAGTGAGTGTTTTCCACTCTACACTGGACAAGTGATCACCCTGAGAAGCAGGGCCTGAGCTGGCAGGGGCTGAGCTTTCTGGCCCCTATCCAGCAAGGCACTTAAGCATGTGAGTAACTGTAGGTTTCTGAAGAGCCCCACTGGAGTCAATGGTCAGCACCTAGCAGGACTGAGCCGCTAGGCAGGTGGATTTCCCTAGCCAAAAAATGACTCCTGGCACTTACAGTCTGAGCTCTGCGGGAAGAGGGCTGGCTGACACCGGATAGGTTTGTTTCACTCTTAAGGGTTTATTTTAAAATTTAAAAATAGAAAATACCACATAAACTGTGTTGGGATTTTTTTTTTAAACTGTTAACAAAACTGTGTAGCTTAAAGAGGTGCTGGCCCTTCCCGGGAATCTTTGGAAACAGTTTTGGTTAGGGACTATTCTGTCTGCATGACCTAGAAGTTTGCTCTCTTCCTCCCCACTCTCAGCATGGTGTTGTCTACTAAAGAAAACTACGTGCAGAGAGAGACTCCATCTCTTCCAGTTTCAGCTGCTAAAAGCTGTTCATGCTATGTTTGAAGTGGCACAGTATTGTGCAGAAGTTGCTTCAGATAACTGTTTAGCTTGGAACTGGTTTTGGTATTAAAATTGGCAAATAATCCAAGATTTAACATCAAAACCTAAACTCTCCAAAACTTGCCACCTAAAAACCAACAAAAGCATAAAAACAGTAAAAGAAAATATTGACGTACCAGCCACTGCATGGATATAGTTCTGGACTAAAAGTCACATACTGGTAGATGTTGCTGCTTAAAGCAGTTCAAGGGAACTGTTGCTCAGAGCCAAGTGAGACCAAACAAATGTTATTTTTAGGTGTTCACTTCTGGCTTTTGCTTGCTGGGTCCGTCTCAAGCACTTTGAAAAAAAATCAAAGAATTGCTTAATTAAAACAGATCAGCTGGAGTAAACATTCATTCTTTTCTGCAGAAAAACAGCACTCTCCAGTCAGTTTGTCATGCAAACTCCCCACTCATATTGGCTAAATATGAACACTGTTAGATTAGGGCAAGTCAGTTCTAATCTTGGGAGCAAATGTGCCAATGCAGAGAGACCACAGGCATTACCCACAACTATGTACGTAGCACCAGCATGCTAGAGGTGAGGCACTCTGGCGAGGAAGCCAGAACTGCCCCACTACCCATGCTGTGCTGGGGAGACAGAGAGGCCTTTAGGCAGCAGGGCTGCCAGTCTGGAACCTTGCATCAGCAGGAAGGGCATTTTTTAAGGTGTCCATGGCAGTGTTTGTGGGTTGCTAATATTAGCCCCATTCAGAATGCCTGTGCACCAAATGCCTGAGCTCACCAGGGACTCCCCCATTTTTAAGATAGCTTGGGCTAGATTTCCCAGAGTACTGAGGTGACTGAAGGTGCAGGCAGACACCTAGTGGGTTCACTAAAGCATAGATGTTCCAGCTCCAGAGCAGCATCATTGCCACTGACTGATGGAAGAGACGGGAATAGGCTAGGAGCCCGTGCTGTTGCCTTTGTTTCCAGAGGGAGAAGGGCAGGTTTTCCAACCATGACACCCCTCCCAGGTAAGTTATCCAGAAGTCATGCATGCAACAGCCTTTAACTCAGGGACTCCAGGCTCCATACGTACCATCAGCTGCCCAGGTATCCCCAGCAGCTGCATTTCTGGGAGGATTATTTCGTGTTTTTGATACACACATGGCTGGATCCACCTGTATTCTGCATGTCTGACTGGTGCTTGTGCCCAGCTCTGCAGCCAGGCTCAGTAACAGTCACTGGCAAGGCAATACAGAGGCGCACAGGGCAATTTTTCACTCTATTGGTAGCATGAATGGAGCCCCAATGAGCTGTCACTTCCTCCCTGATCATGTTCAAGCTAATATTTCAGCAAAGCAGACAGACACCGACTCTGAGCAGAGCAGCTATTTGGCACCAGATCTCACACTGACTTGTTTTCTGGTTTATAACATTTCTCTCACTAGAAAGTCTCTTGTGTTTTGTGCCCTGGGTTATTTTTAAATAGCTCTTCTCCCTACCCCTCATGAACAGTAGGTATATGCACCCATAAGCTATTGTCTCATTGGGGATGGAGGCTTTTAGCAGCTTTTGCAGAGTCAGCAGTGAACACCTTAATTGGGATGCCCTCTTATTAAAGATGTCTCCCAGGAAGCCAGTTCTGCCTAATGGCAGTGAACAGCAATGACAACTGCTTAATCAGACCAGCCCTGGCATGAGTCTGCTTAGTAGGGACTCTGTGCTTTAGCCCCAAGGTAAAGTGGTGGAGCAGCAGGGGTGAAATGCGGAGGTCTCGTCTTTATACAGAAGTTGCCCAATGAAGATGAAAAGGAAGAAGAATTGTAGATGCAATGAAGCTGCCATGCAGAGCGTCCCCTTCACTCAGGCACAGTCTGAGTCTTGTTGGACTGTTTTTAAGTAGTTCAGCTGCCTGCCTTTTCCTCAAACTCTAACACAGACCCAAACTCTCTTGCTTATGGCTGCAACTGCTAGACAGGGTCAGCCTATAAAACCCCCATTAACCCATGCCCCACCTGCCACATACTACGTCCTACCCAGGTGCTCTCAGCCAACCAGCTCTCCATCTCCCAGCAGGCTGCAGTGCACAGGCCTCTGGAGAGAACACTGGGGCTCGCCATGCATGCGGCTCTCAAGAGAGCAGGACTGGAGGAGTGACTCCTCTGTGCTCCACAGCCCAACAGGCAGGTTTTATTAACTACCTCTGTCAAGCAGCACAGCAGCTGAGCCCTGGCAACAAGAACTTTACCTGCATTACCACAGCAGGAGCCCCGGCTTGGGGGCTGAGCTGCCTCAATTCAAGTCACTGAAGTCATGGCCAGAACCCTTTTCAGCTTCATACAGCTTGCCTATTGCTAGGGGTTTCACAGAGCCAGGAGCTGAGCGATGCAGTGTTTAATTCTGCTTTACTACTCTCCAAATTCACTCCTGATCTGTCGTAACAAGAAGTTACTGGGGCTGGGAATCAATTCAGATGGTCATTAAAATGCCACAGCATAAACACAAACCCTTTCTAAATTCTCCCCACCTAGTGTTCTCAGCCCTGTCCTCGGCCCATCCCTCCCCACTCAAACAGAGTCCAAGGGCATCTGGTTCACTAGATCGATTCCTCTCCCTCGTGCTTGTAACATAATACACATGCACATTTCTGCTGCAGTTTTCATAGGATTCTCCATTTCATTTAAATCTCTGAGTGCTTTATGCCCAGTACCCAGAGGGCTGCAGAGCAGGGCGGGTGATGCGAGATGCTGCTGTTTCCAGCCCAGCCCTGCAGCAGGAGAACCAAACCAAGTGCCTGGGAGGTAAGTTTTCTGGGTGGTATTAGTATAATACATTTCTCTCTCCATCAAATACAGTCTTGCCGTGCCAGACTATTAATAGACAAAGACAACAGACAAGCCCCCTGCAAGATATTCCTGGGCTAAGAAGTCTTTTCCATCGGTAAGCTGGTGCCCCCGAATGTGGCCATGTTTGAGGAAGCCAGGCAATGATGAAGCACTGCCAGCTGCAATGAGACCTTTACTTCCATGATTAGTTTGCTGGGAGATGCAGCCTGGAGTGATGAAACCCAATCCCTCACAGGTGACTGGTGGGTGAGTCATCATTTCAATCCGATTCAATGTGCTCATTGTCCAGGGGAATGAGACTTCAAAGTTCCTGTCATCTCTGCGAACCTGCGTTTCGAGAGAGACTCTCAAGAAGGGGCTGGAGTGGCTGTGGCTTGGTGTCTGGTTGCGCTGTCGTCATACTGTTTTGGTCCTGGGTTTTACTGGAAGTGTCAAAGTGGCTACAGTAAAGATTTCCACGATGCTTTTAAAGGAAATGGATGAATATATGTAAGGGTGATTCCTTTCTCTAGCGTTCATGGGGAACTGCAGTTTGCCAGGAATTGGGTACAGTCTGAGCTTAACTGTGAGTGACATTTCTCAGAATCAGCACTGCTGTATCTTCATTGATGAGCCTTCATTTTTTCCTTTTTAATTATTTTGCTAAAGCAAGCCAGTGTGGTCAGTGCCAGGGGAGCTTAGCCCTGGTCCTTACAGAAGGTGCTTGAATTCTGACTTTTCACTCAGACTAATCATGCGTTCACCCAAATTGGAAGTATTTCACTAACATTATTTGATTACTTTTAATGTGGCACTCTTGGTTTTAAGGGTTTCAACAAAGCCTGTGTGTGTATATATGTAGGGGGACTAAGGCGTTGTCTGAGAAGGATTTCATGCAGGGATTTTGGCTTTGGACAATTTCTGTCCTCCCGGAATTCTGTTTACTGTTATTTTGGGAAAGCTGTTTGGAGGGTTGTTAGGGGAGGGGCTTCCATGGTCACCTGCTTCCCATTGGTTAAAGCGCCTCTCTGAGGAAGTCACCACATGGCTTATTTTGATGTTAATATCATCCCCATTCTGGATTATTATTGCTCCGTGAGATTATTCAGATGTAGCACTGTGTTAGTCTGCTCACTTCTCTCCACAATTAGACACTAGCAGTAGCTAAGGGAATCTGGGCAGCAATGTCCAGTGCTAAACAAATGCTACAAGACTTGTGAAAATGAAAGAACCATTTCCGGCAGGAGCAGTGCCTTGCCACAAGTCAATATTCTGGATACAGCCAGTGGATAGAGCCACATGCAGGCAAACTGAATTTAAAGATTGAGTGTAAACAAGAAACTACCGAAGGGGCAACATACTAGGATTTCACATCCTGGAATTCATCAAGCATGGCTATTCCAAGACTGAAATGACCCTTCCAGCAGCCTGTGGAATGAATCACACAAAGTTTTGATTAGAAAGTCACTGGAGCTCAGCAAATGCTAACGTTAAATGGCCATTCTCAGCATGTCCCACCCTGTACATTCCTAGGAGCCAAGCAGAAACGTGTGGGATACTGCTAACATAGCGTGTGAAGATTTTGACAAACCTTAAGAGAGTTCACCATGCTCTCTCTGGGAAGAGCCAGGGCAGGAAACATGGCATAGAATTCAGATTGTTAAATGCTGTAGCTTAATGAAAACATTTGCAGCACAGAGGAAATGCTCTTGGAGTATGTGGCAAGACAGAATTCAGCTCTGATGAAAACACCAAGATCTGAACTGTGTTATGGAAAATAGTACAATTCATGTCCAGAAATTTCAGGTGCACAAAAGGGAAAAAAAAGCCTGATCCTGTGTGACTGCATTGCAGTTTGTCTTATATCTGGGGTCATTAAGGTATCGCATGGTATCTTTTCACTGCAGTCCCAGGAGAGTTGTTTTCCTTTAATATTCGGTTGTTTGAATGAAGAGAAATATTTGTTTGCCATTGCCAGGGCTCATGGGCCTACCCTGTCTGTTCTGTCCTCCTCAGTCATCAGTCCATAGTGAAAGGAAACAATGGGCTCCCGCCTGTCGACCGGCTCCTGAAGTTCCTGGTGGATAGCTCTGCCGACTGCGAGGAGGAAGTTCAGTGTGCAAACTGCGATCAGGAGTGCAAGAAACAGGTAAGTGGCTAGTTATGTCTCCAGCTCCAGAGCCATGCCTCACATGTTGCAGAAGGCAAAGGCATATACAGCCCCTGCCCAAAGTGCTTCCAGGCTGCGGCCAACGCTTCCACATTTGGGCCCCACATACATATTTAGGTACCTATGTGAGTGAGCTGATTTCCAGAACAGCCGAGTTTTTCCAGCCACATCCTTGTTGCTTAGAGGGTCCTTTTATGATCTCCCCAAATAGACTGTGCTTGGGTCTTGAACAGTGTCAGCAGCAGATTCTGGAGCCAAGCCACACCAGCCTAGGAGTAAGTACAGCATGGCACATGGAGCTGTAACTGGTTAAAAGATGGGAAACGAAAGATAGGAATAAATGGTCAGTTGTCAGACTGAAGAGAGGTAAATAGTGTGTCCCCCTGGGGTCTGTACTGGGCCAGTGCTGTTCGACATTCGTAAATGATCTGGAAAAAGGGTAAACAGTGACATGGCAACATTTGCAGACAATACAAAATTACTCCAGATAGTTAAGTCCAAAGCTAACTCCGAAAAGTTGCAAAGGGATCTAACAAAAAGCTTGGTGACTGGGCAACAAAATGGCAGATGTAATTCAATGTTGATAAATGCAAAGTAATGCCCATTGGAAAACATCATCCCAACTCTATATGCAAAATGATAGTGTCTAAATTAGCTGTTACCACTCAAGGAAGACATCTTGGAGTCATTGTGCATAGCTCTCTGAAAACATCTGCTCAATGTGCAGCGGCAGTCGAAAAAGCTAACAGTGTTAAGAACCATTAGGGAAAGGATAGATAAGACAGAAAATATCATAATGCAACTAAATAAATCATGGTATGCCCACACCTTGAATACTACATGCAGTGCTGGTTGCCCCATCTCAAAAAGTGATATATTAGAATTGGAAAAGTTACCAAGAAGGGCAACAAAAAAAAAAGGATTAGGGGTATGGAACAGCTTCCATTTGAGGAGAGATTACAAAGACTGGGACTTCTCATCTTGGAAGTAAGATGACTAAGGAAAGATATGATAGAGGGCTATAAAATTATGAATGGCGTGGAGAAAGTGAATAAGTGTTAGTTACCCTTTCACATAACACAAGAACCACTGGTCAGCCGATTAAATTAATAGGTGACAGGATTAAAACAAACACAAGGAAGTATTTCTTCACACAATGCCTAAGTTAGCCTGTGGAATTTGTTGCTGGGGATGTTGTGAAGGCCGGAACTACAACTGGGTCCAAAAAAAGAACTAGATCAGTTCATGGAGGATAGATCCATCAATGGCCATTAGCCAAAAATGGTCAGGAATGCTCTGGGTGTCCTGAGCCTTTAGCTGCCAGAAGCAAGGACCAGACTACAGGACATTTCATATCATATGATAATTGCTCCATTCTGTTCATTTCCTCAGGGGCACCGGGCATTGGCCACTGTCGGAAGACCGGACACTGGGCTAGACGGACCATTGGTCTGACCCTGTATGTCCGTTCTTATGTAAAGGGTTCTGTACCATCCTGCCAATCTCCTTAGCTGTGGTGTGGATGAGAGGACTGGTCAGTTCCAAATCGACCAGTCAGTCCTTAGTCTCTCTGCTGAGACTGCCAACGAGGGGGCAAATTAGTGTCAATCATGGCAATGGGGTTTTATGCGACATGGACACCTGTCTGCTCAGAACTGTACAGAGACCAGCTCCTGCTTTCATACCCAGCAGCTGGCATTCCTGGTCTGGACCAGAGCACAGCAGGGAGCTGGAAAGGAAAGGCCTTTTCTTTTCCCAGTCCCCTGCACTAACCAGACAAAAATACATGTCCAAAAGGAGCTGCCAAGGATTAGGCAGAGAGAGAAAACACACATGCCGTCCTGCAATTTCTCGTAAGACAGCCCTACGCTTAGGGTCATCTAAGCACATGCTCAGTTAAGCTAAAGGACTAAAGTAGCAGAGAGGTTCTGTTCCACTCCCTCCATCCGTCCCGTGTTACTTTGTCTGCACGGAACCAAAAAGCACGAGTCCAGGGAGAACGAGTGGACATGTTTTGCCAGGTAAGAGAAACGTGGCAAACACTCACCACCTTTTGGGCCAGGTTTTCACCTCACTCCCAGCTGTGGAGCCGCTAGCCGTCTGGTGAGGTTTCCTATGTTATGGGCCTTTAAAGTTGGGCTGCAGCCAGTGTGTAATGTGGTATTTGATCCCTATACTTAAGATGTTTCTGCTTGTAACTTAAGCTACATAAAGCACATGTAGATCCTGCAGCAATGGGCATCTCAGAAACACACTGAACAACGAGGGATAAATGGCACCAGAACTCTCAGGTGGCAGGTACTTAGTTATTCTGGAATGAATGGAAGTAAATTTCCCTGCCCATGGCAGCTTTGTCATCTTGGCCCTCCCCTAGAGACCGCGGCAAGTGAAAGTCAGATAACGGAATGTGTGGCTGATATAGCTAAGAGCTTCAAGGAGATTCCTGGTTCCAAAGGTTACTCCAAGGACAAGCTATCCCACCAGCGATGCCAGAGCAGCCCTATGGCCTGTCTCTTTCCCAGCTTCTCTGCAGCCCTGTGGGTGCGTCCCTCCCTACTTGCTCGCTCCTGCCCTCTTGCTGCTGCATTGAGGTCTCAAGGCTGGATTTGGGCATCTGGTTTATTTCCCTGAGCATGCGCTACAGTGTTAGACCCACGGTGCTGACTCTGCTGCAAAACCTGGCAGCAGAACAGCTGTCTGGGGAAGGTTACGCTCTTCCCCCATAACAGGGACCTGAGACAGTTGGAAAGGAACCCATCAGGTGAAGAGGTAGGGGCCTTGCTGAACCATTCACTCCAGTTTATTCTCACCTTCCGTTTCTGGACTCCAGATGGCCAGACTGAGGTCTGGACTAGTTTATCTCAGTTGGCCTCAAGAGTGGCAGAGCTCACTTACCTGCTGTCCCTGTGCTAACTGAAAGGGTTAGCAGCTGTTGGATTTCAGAGCACGGGTTGCAGACACTCAGATTTTACCTTTTCTTTAAAATGGTTTTGTTCATCCCACCCTTGATGCTGCCTCTCTTGCTGCACTGCTGTGAGAGATGCAAATATCTTGATGTGACAGTCTGAGAAATCTGTCCGTGTACGACTGTGTGTATCTATTTCAAACTACTCACTCCATTGTCATTGCAAGGCTGGCCTGGGCTCTCTCTGCTGTCCTTTTGCCTCCATCTTAGACTGAAATTCCAAGGCAGTGACACAGGGCTAATCATGGAGGGTCATCAAACTTGATGATCCTCTAGTCAAATGGAAGCATCGTAGGACAAAAAGTTGGCTAGCCCTCAGAAGAGCCAGTCTGCCCAGCTGATCTGGTAACTAAGCCAACTGATCACTGGGTTGGGAACTTTGATCACTTGACAAGACTGATTAGGGGGAAGTCACCTGACAAAGAGGAGTGGAAGTTATAAAAAGCAGGGTCTCACAAGCCAATTGGGGTGGGGGCCCAGGGGAAGACAGCAGAACAAAGCTGGCTGCAGGAGAGGGAGAGAGACTCAATAATTCAAAGAAGCCATGTGCAGGAGTGGGTTCCTGGACACCCTACAGGACTTTGACCAAACCCCAAAGAATGCTCACGAGTTGGAAGGAAGCTGAGGCAGAGAAGGGCATGTAGCTGTTTTATGGGTTTTACCTGGATTCTGTATATCTCGTGTGCTGTCTAAAGTGAAGAGTAATTGTGTTAGAAACCTTTGCAAAGCCTGTGTGTTAGGTGCTTCTCTGTCACGTGTCCCTGGAGAGGTAAACAAACAGTCAGTCAACCACAGTGCCCACAAGGTGGAGCTCTGAGAAGGGGTGTGCTTATGCCATTGGGGAATGGGGAATCAGCACTGGTCCAAGCGGCCATGGGCAGCTGACCCAGGAAGTCCCACTTCTGTAAAGGGTCACAGACAGGGCCTCTGCCCAGGAAGTGGGCCAGAGAGGCCAAAGCCAGACAGTGCTGGACCCTATCCAGACCAATTGAGGCTTAGCACATGAGTCCAGCATGGTAGGACTCTGGTGAGGGTCCAGCAGGGGAAGCCTGACCAGAGCAGTGCTAAGCACAAAGCTGACACCTGCCCTGTTTGTCCTGGACCCGGCACTTGCCCATGGTAGTTTCCGGCTCAGAGACAGATAGATGCCCCCTCAGTTGAGAAAAGCCATTTCTAATTGCACTGATGAAAACTCAGGTGTTCAACCTTCTTTGGGGTTTGTTCTGCGTTTGCCCATCAGGAAATGGACACCATGTATTTCTGCAACACCTGTAACCAGCCCCTCTGCAGCAAGTGTCGCGAAGAGACCCACAAAGCCAAAATGTTCTCTCGCCACGAGATTGTCTCCTTGACTAAGCGCACTAAAGACATCCACAAGAAATGCTGTGAGTACATCCCCACTCCACCTGGGCAGTTACACACAGGGAGCACAGGAGGATTAACACTGGCCTATCAGCGTCACTTTCCCAACTGAATCCAGGGTCTCTCCTCTCTGAGCTGCAACCACAGACCAGAAGCGGTGTATTCCGTTACTTTCCCGTGCCGGGTGCAAAGCCCAGTAACTGGCTCTCTCCCCAGCAACAATGTGCAGTCTGGATCTGCTCGTTATTTTCCCCATAGTTTGCATGGTGAAGGTGCAGTTAGCACATGAAGGCAGTTACTCACAGCTTCTATGTGAAGCAGCACTGTGCCAGGCTAACGAATAGCACATCCTGCGCAGATTGCACCTTCTGTACAAAGGATTCGAGTGTAAACACAGATGGTGGCCAGGGTTCCCAGGAATAGCTACCTGCAAGGTGCGCATACAAGGAAAGTGTTTACCTGCATGTAGCCTTCTCCAGTAGGGCCCACCAGCCAGAGACACGGGCTGCTCAGCTGGAGAACCTGCAAGTCAAAGTGGTGGTATCTGAACAGAGCAGGCAGCAAGACTGGAGCTGGGATGCATCACTTATGGTCAGGTGGCTGAGCTGTCACAAGTAAGAGCTCCTCAGAAACCTGGTAGGAAGAGACATCTCCAGGCTCAGAGGGGTGGACCCAGCTCACCTATTGCATATCCTCTCCCCTAAGGACGGAGCTGCCCCTAGATTCTGAGCTGCGCTCTATTTAGGGAGCTTGTTTAACTCTGGGATGAATTTGTTTGTTCCCAGCTCTTCACGAGGAACCTTACATCATGTTTTCAACAGAGAAAAAATCCATGCTCTGCATTAATTGTTTCCGGGACATGCAGGTGTAAGTAGCAGAGTTGTGGTCTCCCTGCCCCTCACCCAGCCCTTTGCAGACGGGGCCGCCTTAGCCTGTACTCACCCTTTTCAAACTCCTCCCTAAGCCTTGGACATTATGTTCCATGGAGGCTGCAGAAAAACCGCATGAGAAAGGAGATCCGCTACAGCACCATTTAGGTGCTGCAGCGAGGACCCTATTGCTAAGCCTGAGAGAGAATGGACACAGAGGTGACTATCAGGCATGGCTGCTGCTGGCCCAGGACCAGGGCCATAAGGAGCTGGAGCTTGGGCTGCCCAGCAAAGGGAGAACGTGAATGGAAAGTGTCACAGACACAGAAAGCAGCAGCAGCAGTTAATAGGAGTGGCCTGAGAGAGACCAACAGAAGTTCCCAACTTGAGCAGTGAGCCCCATTATTTGGAGTTAGAGCTATTCTAAAACAATAGCAGCTGCTGGACCTAGGAGGAGTTTTTCGAAAGGAGGAAAGCGGGAGGAAGGGGCAGGAGCAAAGTGTCCAGGAAGCAGCAGCAGCAGCATTACATAAGCAGGCTGAAACCAACATCAACTGGTCTAAGAAAGTGATGGGAAGGGGGAGAGCAGCATTCAGAGTAACAATAGTGCCCGGCAGGGAGACAGAGGGACATTCTACTTTGGGGTCAACAGTCAGTAATCACCATATGATCTGTGAGCCCTGGACCATGACAGCTGATGGGCGGGAGCAGGACACATTCATTGTTCCCATGCTGCTGCAAGAGACCCCGTTCAAGTATCCTGCTGCCCCAGTCCTCAGGGGAGCTGAGGGTCATTGTTAACTGCGTAGATCAGTAGCCCTGGCTGGTCAGATAAAAGGAGATGAGGAAGAGTGGTTTGCAGGTTATGCAGGATTCTGACTGATCCTAATTCCCAGGCCTCTGCCTCTTTCAGAGAAAGCCGAGCCCACTGCATTGACATCGAGACTGCGTACATGCAAGGCTGCGAGAAGCTCGACCAGGCTGTGATGGTGGGTAGCATTTGAGAGATGCATTCTGAGTTTTAGTCTGTTGATGTTTATCATCAAAATTACTGTGGCGAGGAACAGCACTGGGACGGCTGCTCCTGCTGTCCTCAGTGTTGGAGTAAATCATGCTTCAATAAAATGTCATTGCTCTGGGGAGTGGACAGTGCCCAGGCTCATGACACATGTCCTGGATCAGTCAGTCTGCTTTCCCCATCTTGCTTGCAACTGACTCTCCTGCTGTCACCTGCTGTCTTTCCTCCTAGGCTGTGAAAGAGCTCCAGACATCCACGCGAGAGGCCATTGTCCTTCTCAAAGCCATGATTGAGGAGGTGCGCAACAGTGCAGATGAGGAAAAGACATCCATCAACTCACTCTTCAGTAGCATGCAGGTATGGAGTGGCTTGGCACAGCCACCGACTGGACCTTCTCTGTTGGGCTGCCCAGAGAGCAATGGGATTAGTTACAGCACACCGCTTCGGGGTGTTACTGCACTAACAGTGCACCCACATAAGGGAAAATCAAAGGCCTCAGATCGTCACCAAATCAGAGCAAAGGAATGATTTAACTGCCCAGATTCTCCTCTCGCTCACACTGGTGCAGCTATTGACAACAGTGGAGTTACCCCGACTGATAGTGGGATACGTCTGGGAGAAGTTGATTCTCCTCTGTCTATTTTCCCACGCAGAAGAGTATTTTGATCTACCTTATTTTACTGCCAAGTGGACATGGGGGAAAGCTCAGCAAAGCCTTTGGAATCCAGAGCAGGGAAGCTCTTTGCTCACAGCATAGGGAGTTGTAAACTGCAGCCTCTAACCATGGGAATGTTTGATCATTTCTACCTCTTGCAGGAGAAACTAGCAGAAAGAAAAAAGATGCTTCTGAAAGCTGTTCAGAGGTAAGGCCAGCCCAGACTCAGTGGCTTAACACATTCATAATTTATTACTATGGGGATGGGCTATGTAACGGACTAAAGAGATGGCCATGTTTTAAAGGAGAGCTATAAAAGGCTTCTGCAAAAACCCCAATATCCCAACCCAGTAACAGAATCCACACGCAGAGCGAAGAGCAACACATACATCTGCATTTAACAGAAAGAGTCAACTCCTCCTTCACACACCTGCCAAGATTAGCATTTGAGCCTGTCCCCAGGAAAGCTGAAGCCGTGATTCCGAACAGCTAGACTAGCATGGAGGATCCTCTGGATTACTGCTCTGCTTTCAGGAAAAGGCTGGAACCTGAACTGGCACATGTGTTGGGAAGAAGAGCAGACACCTTTGCAAAAGTCCACACCCCACCCTGCCCCTTTCCGTTCAGTGACAAGAACTTCTATGGCACTGAATGGGCGCAGGATCAAGGCCACTGACAATCTTCACTAAATTGTTGAGTGTTTCTCTTCTCTTCCCAGACAGTCTGCTGTCAGCGTTTGCGGCTGCATTACTGATCTCTCTCTCACCTCCCCGCTCCCATTTTACTGGTAGCGCTAAATGGCAGGTCTCACCTATAGCTGACAGAGCAAGGCGCCCTCTAGCGTCAACATTTTTATTATGGACTATGAGCATAAAAGTTGCTGCAGCTAATATTAGCGAGCACCTGTCTTCGCACCTGCACAGTGCTGCCCCTGCATCCAGGCCGGCTGTCCTGAATGCAGCCCGGACATCAGCTGCCCTGTGGGCAGGGTGGCAGCTCCACGGGACAGCGACGTGCTGACTCCTGCACCTGGTTTATAGTTCAGCAGCGGACAATTACAGGTTTTACTCTTCTTCCTCCCTTCTTTTTGGTAAATATTTTTACAAAGATTTCAGCAGCTTCATTTTGCTGCCGAGCCTCAGCAAAGGCAGCTCCCCCAGCAGAGGGGACAGTGACACGCGAGCACCACGGAGGCAGGTGTGGATTAGTTGATTTGGATGGAGCTCTTACCTCCAGCTGCAATAACTTGGATCCCAGTTTGAACTTGAAAAAATATTTGCCTGGAACACGAATGTCCTTATCACTGTGAAATATTTTAATATTAATACAAATGAATAACACTAAGTTTCAGAGTACTCATCTTAGTCAGCATCCAGACCATTAAACAACATGGCATGGGCAGTGTACTAGCCAGCACCGTCTTACTACAGGGGTTTTCCAGTCTTCTAGTCCACAGCCCAGGTTATATTATAATGACCCCAAGGTTGGCTAAGTACACCTCTACCCCTATAGAACGCTGTCCTCGGAAGCCAAAAAGTCTTACCACATTATAGGTGAAACCACGTTATATCAAACTTGTTCTGATCTGCTGGAGTGCGCAGCCCCGCCCCACCGCGCACTGCTTTACTGGTTGTCTCCAAATTCATGTTATATCGGGGTAGAGGTATATAATTACCTAGTGACCTGCAAGAGCCCCAGAGGTCAAGGGTATTTCCCAGTAAAATACTGTTAGGTTCCCTTCCTACACAGCCACTAGGTGGGGTGTGAGCTGTACCAGTTTTATTTATTTTTTTTGGTAGTAATAATGTATAAATTACTCCAGTCCTACCAGTTAAACTCTGGTCTGGAGTCCAGGTCAGTCTGGTCTCTAAGCTGAAGTGAAATGTTTTTTTCCCCCTGTAATTTCCAGTCAGTATGAAGAGAAGGAAAAGGCATTTAAGGAGCAACTCTCCCACCTGGCATCCCTGCTGCCCACCCTGCAGGTAAGCCCATGCACAGTCCCAGCACATGCCAGGCTATGCTACTCCTGCAACGTAGACACCATCTCAGGCAGCCCGTTCAGTTACTTTCAAGACTCAATTATCCTGTCCTCCCTCTCCCTGCTATGCTCATGGCTGATTACTTGTTTACACCGGAATTATAGACGAGTTAGGTCAATACATCGGATTCTTTGGCTCTTTGAAACAGTGCAACAACGCGTTACCTAGAAACTCCATGATATTCACCAGGAAAAGAAACCTGCCAGCTCCCGGAAGAGCTCGTTACGCGGCCTTGGAATTGCAGTCGTGTTTGCCGCTGTTCTGCAGTAGGTCTCAAGCAGGGCTAGAGCAGAATTGTTAGAAACCTCCATGTAGCTCCATGCTGGTAGGTTGGCAAACAGGGTGGGTGTTTGCCAGTCTGTTGGCACAGCCCACTTTGCTCTTGGGAACGGTTTTCCCAGAAAACGAGTAGTGACACTGGAGCAGGGAAATGGAGCCAAAACCTGAGCAGTGCTGAGCAGCTGTAGTTCCCATTGGGCGCAGTTACGTTCCTGTGAGTTCAAAGGTGCAGGATCCAACCCATTCACGTCAGTGAGTGGCAGGTGTTCAGTATATCCTGAGATCTGTCCCTCTGAGGGGCGGATTCTGTGCAGTGTCATTCCCATAGGAAGGGTGGCCCTGCTGCACATAGGGCTTTTGTTGTGTGTCCTCAGGCAGTGCAGATTTTCCATCTGGCTCTTCCAGGCTCCTCACTGTCTCTGCAGTGGTGACATCTGCTGGGTTAGCCCTTACTGCTTATACCTGAAATGGGAACTCCCCTAGGAGTGAGAACAGCCCATCTCTAGGTGCCCAGGGCTTGGGCGTTGCTGCAGTAGATGCGATTAACAGCACTGCTGCTTGTCATTATGTCTAGGTCCATCTGGTCACCTGTTCTGCTTTTTTGAGCTCTGCAAACAAAGCCGAATTCCTGGATTTGGGATACGTAAGTACATTCCGAGACCGGAACGCACACTAGCATCTGGCTTCCACAAACACCAGGGAGGTCCAGAGCCAGGTGTCTCACCAGGAAGCAAGGGATGGGTGAGCTGAGTACAGAAATTACCCAGTCTTTTGCCCCAAATTCACTGACCTACTTGAGGTGGGAAAACTCTTGGTTCACTGGTTCATACTTTGGGGGTTATTTTCTCACTCTCTGCACTTCGGTGTCAGCTGAGCCAGGAAGCAGAAATGCAGCAAAGTCAGGAGCCAGCACCTGTCCATGCCAGGCTTCCCAGCCAGAGAGACTCAAAGCGCAGACCCATGCACCCGTCACCACACCCAGGCCCTGGAACATTTACTTAACCCCCAAAGACCTTTTGTGGAGCTGAGCAAAATGCCCTTCACCATCCACCTTGTAGCTTCACAAATGCTCTTGGGTGCCCACAGGAAGATGTGGGCTCCTGGCATGTCTGAAAGCTTGGCCAGTATTGGGAAGCATGTCCAGGACTGTGGCAAAAAGGTGTGGAGCTGAGCAGAGCTGAAAGCTGTAACACGATATTCTGCTTAATTTCAGCAACTGATGGAGAGGCTCCAGAAAATAGTCAAACTTCCACATCGCTTGAGACCTACACAGACGAGCAAGGTAAACCCTTTCCTCACAACTCACAGGCTCTTATCTCAAGTCCCACATTCGGGAATTTAATACAACCCTCTCATGTCGGTTTTGGGGCCCTGTCCTGAACCTGCCTCCAGTTCACCTCCAAACGTCCAAGATACCAGAGTTACTGCTGCTGATACTTCCCCAGCTCCATGCTGCCTGAAGTTCACAGCACTTTCAGCATGCCCATCACCTTACACAAACAGCATGGCAGCAGAATCGCTGCCCAAGGGATAAGCCAAGACAGCAGACAGCACATGTTATACTGGATGGTTATTTCCTGTTCCCAAAGCATGTTTCATTCTTCCTTGTATGGAGAAAACTCCTCCCCCAGCAAGCAACGGATGGAATGGGCTGGTTTTCAGACAGAACATAGTGTCCTATACTGACTAGTTCAGGGGCTCTCTCTGTCTTGAAGTCCACTGCATTTTATGGTATCTGAGCACTGAAGGAACAGAATCCAGCTGGGTATGCCTGCCTACCAGATGTTCTAATCTGTCTACTTTTGGCCCCCTGCAGATAAACACTGAGTACAGGGCTGAGTTTGCCCATTGCTTGGAGCCACTGTTGCTGCTGAATCCACGCCGGTCTGTGGTGGTGAGCGGAGGCGGCATTGGACCAGGGATCAGCAATGGAAACATGTAAGATGCTCAATTTCTCAGCTACATCCTCAGAGAGGGAGAAGAAAATGACAGTATTCATGAGCCTTTGAGATTTAGAATAAGATTTGGAGGGTAAATACTAATTTAGGATTTATATGCTGGAAAGAAAGTAGCAATTTTATCCTGTGGCTCACACAAAATGCAGATAAGCCAAAAGGTGCCCAGATGGCTGTTTAGCTCAGCACTGGTGGTGAATCCTGGCCAGAAGAGAGTGGTCAATGTCCCTAGGATGCTACAGTTGAGCTTCTGCTCTGCTATCTCTCAGGAGTGAATCCTGGCCGTTTGTGTCATGTCTAATTTCACCTATGCCCATCACCATGGCATCTGAGCACCTTACTAAAACAGAGCCAGTGGAATCCAGCACCACTTTCTCCACGATGGGCAAAGCACTGACGTCCAGAGAAGCATCACTAAGCACTGGTACTTTGGGGCTGGAAATCTCACAGGAGCATGTCAGAGCAGGGATGAAGGCAGGAAGTGAGTTGTCTAAACATTTCAGGGAGTTTTCTTTCAATTAAACCTAATTTAAAGTTCACACTAAAGGAGATCCAACTTCAGCCAGGACTCTCACAATGCAATTTACCAGAGACACAACAATGTAAAGTTGTATTTTCAAAGGACTGAGCAGTACTATACACGTCTGAACATATACTTAGAGGTAGAATCTGTCATCAACATACTCTAGATTAAATGGTGGAAGAAACTGGAATGCCGGGTATTGGAGTCAGTTTGCTGGGCTATTTGGGATAGATTTTAAACACTCAGACATCCTGTATCATTCTTCCAGCTGCCGCCCTGATTTCAGGATGACAGGACTCTGGTCAGAAATACAGACACTGCCGTGTAGCAGTCAGGGTGCTCTCCAGGAGTAAGTGCACCTTCGCTGGCCAGCTCCAGCAGACAGTAAGGCTAGTGGTGCCAGCTGGTGCAGTTCTTCCAAAATCACCCAGGTGTTCTGGGGACAGGAGCTAAAGGTGCCTTGTAGTAGTTGTCTTTTGAAGAGGTTGGTATGGGATGGATTTGTACATGGGGTAAATCTCTCTCTCACTAAGTCACAGTCCTTCCACGTTCAGGGAGCAGTGACTGATAAGACTCACAGGGAGCAGCCTCCTTCCACTGTGCCTTCGTGGGTTGGTTTGGAATATTTGGTTTGTTAAATTTTGAAAAATCACACCCCCCCCCACGAAGATCACCCATGCACAGAACGACTGGATAATCAATACGTGACCCTGAAAGAGCCAAACAGCCTACAGAGTAGAAAGCCACCACAGTACATCAAATACAAAGCCGAGAGAGGGGCAGCATGCCAAGCAAATTTCAGACTGTTGTGACTGCTGAATTACCATTCAAATGCACCAGTTTTATTCCTACATTGGCATTAAGGGACCAGCACATCTTCGAGGTTCGTGCTCCTGAAAGGAACAGCCGACCAGCAAGAGTTTGAAGAAGGTGTGTTGTGAGCAAGGATTGTGCAAATTTCCCATGCCTGGCTCTGCCAGAGTCCCGGACTGCTGACCTGCAGCACCCCTGGCCCACAGGCGGCTGTTTATTTTAATTTAAAACCCAGCCCAGTGGATTGGTCTGAAATGCTCTGATGCTTCCTTGTAGCTCCACCTTTCCAGTGAGCTGCCCTTGACTTTGTTATGATGAGAGGTGTCCTAGGGACAATACATAACAGCTGTGCTGATTAATGTCAGGAATAGGCACAGTGGCTTGAACTGGCAATTCCTGGAAACCAGGGTTTGGAGCACAAGGGGAACTGCATGTCTGTGTTTTGCAGGAGATATAGTCTGGCCAGATACGATGGACTCAGAAGCTGGGTTCATCCTTATTGCTAAGCAAGGGGTGTGGGCTGAAGCAGGTCAACAGAAAAGTGATTAGTTTAACCGCAGCGTTCATGAAAAACTGTCAAATTCCTCCACATACACACCACCTTTTCCTTGCTAGCACTGGTGAGTGACATAAGACAGGAGTACTTGTGGCACCTTAGAGATTAACAAATTTATCTGAGCATAAGCTTTCGTGGGCTACAGCCCACTTCATCGGATGCATAGAATGGAACATATAGTACATACAGAACATGAAAAGGTGGGAGTTGTCCAACCGACTCTAAGAAGCTAATTAATTAAGATGAGCTGTTATCAGCAGGAGAAAAAACCTTTTGTAGTGATAATCAAGATGGCCCATTTCAGACAGTTAACAAGAGGTGTGAGGATACTTGACATGAGGAAATAGATGACTCAGACAGCATTTATCCATTCACGACCAATGCCGTCCATAGCATATGGGTAAATCCCACTATGTTAAAATTGCCAAAGTCTGGGAGGAACGCAATGTGTTCCCAAGAATTTCCTCCATTATAATAATCATTGACAAAGTAGGAGCCTTCCCTGTTCTAATCCATACAAACTGTGAGCCCAGCACTATTGATTTCAGACCGTAACTGGTGCCAGTTGTGGGGTGCAACAAATCATTTGGAACAACTGAAAGGACTTTCATTGTAACTAGTGGAGGACGAGGTAACAGCGGCTGATGTGTATAGCTATCCTGCATGATATCATCAATCCCCTCTTATCCAAAACTTTCACTGTTCCTTAATCACTTCTCGGAACCCCGCTGTCCCCATTTCACAGCTGCAGAACTGAGACACAGAGAGGGGAAGTGACCCAAAGGTCACCCAGAGTACATTGCCAAGCCAGCTTTAGAGGCCAGTCCTCCTGGCTCTGCTGTGCTCCAGCTGCAAGAGCACTCCACCTCCCAGCTAAAGAAGTATCCTGCCTACCTGGCGATCACATCACCATACAGATATTCATCTGGGAGACCCCGTACGGCACTCGTGAAGTGCTGCCGTTGCCACTAACACAAACAACAAGGGCCATGCCTTGAGAAACTAGCAACAAGACTTGTTTGGTTCTTGGCAGCTCAGGGACTGCGGATGCCCCTGCAGTTACTGACAAGGTGCCATTAATGTCTCACAGGGAGTCACTTCTCATAGCATCCGCCTCTGTGCAAGTCTCTGGAGGACTTTCCTCTCTCTGCCTAGAGTTAGCTTGAGCACAGACAAAACCCCTCCCTTTGCATCAAGTCACTGCATGCCCTGTGGTTAACAGGGGCATCAGGCTGCGATGCAAAAAGGTTGCTACTGTGGCCACCAACTTCCTCCAGGCTGCTTGTGCTGCACCTTGTCCACCTTTGAAACGCAGGTGATCCTACTGGCCCACCTCCCAGGGCTGTGGGAAGGGGGGCTTGCACAGCACTGTGAAGATGGAGAGACCCAGGCTGCTCTCTGTGCTCTTGACAGTAACTCGCTCACTCACCTGGTTGATTAGCTGCTCTGGGGCTGTCCCGGGAGCAAGCTTTCAGGTCCCATCTCTGCCCTCTGCCAACACCAGCCCATGTAACACTCCAAACAAGCCGCCTGCCTTTCAGCCTGGCTCACCTGAGTGATTGGTTTCAGCTGAGGCCCCCCAGAGCAGCCTGTTGGTCTGCCACTATTTTTATCAGAATTTCAAAGAACTCTCCAGGGCTCAGTTCCTTTGCACTGGATATATTTAGGCCAATTGATGTCACAGGCAGCCTAGGCTGCTCCACTCTGCTCCAGCTGCTCGCTCTGCAAACAGGACAGTTTCTTATTGTGAAGTGGGGATCACTGCTTGTTTCCAAGTGGATTTTACAGTTCAAGGAAACTAATCATTGCACTGGGGACTTCAGAGCACCCTTTCCTTGTCAAAGGTACATTTCAGCTGCATATAATGGGCTGCCTTTCGCAAGTCTTGGATTCTAAGGGGAAGTGGGGAGCTGGACAATAGGAATCCAGTAAGAGCTGCAGAGTGGGTGTCTGGCTGCCTCCTCTGATCAGTGAGCACCGATTCTAGCATGAGACTTGATTTGTTACATAATGCATGGAACTGTGGTAGCAGCTGTTGGATGTAGGGCTGTGCGGGAAGAGTCTGAATGCAAAGAGTAGCAATACCTTGCTTTATAGGAAGTGCTTCCTATTGAAGAGTTTGATTATCATTAGACAACAGAAGAAATGCTAAATCATGCTGTGAGTATATTTTCTGTTTGCTTGTCCAAATATTGCTTCTTTACTACAATGGTTGGCAATTTTCAGCTTCAAATCACTTTACAGTTCAGTGAATTCACCTACTCCCAAGGATATTTTACAGAAACTTGCATTCCTGTCTCCTTGGATCTAGCTGTCGGAGCCTAGTTGCAGCTCCCTTGAAGAGCAGTTTCTCTTGGCCATCAAAAGAGGCCAATAAATGCAGTCTGTGCATGCAGCAAGATGTTTTCAGTGTAATTAATACAGGGATTCTGTACCAAGACTCTTCTAGGGGGTCAAGAAACAGGGTTTTCTGACTGATATTTTTGTCAATAGGTCGGATGAGACAAACAGACACTTGATACAACACAAGAGAATCCATACCTAAGGTGTTTCTGATTGTCATTCTGGGTTGAGATTGGTTCTCATTGGGTGTTTCTGCCACTTTGTATTCATGCTCTTCACAGCCTCAGACACACCTCCGGGATGTAGAACAATTCTTCAGTTACTGGCTTTATGACGACCACACCTTTTATTTAAAAGTTACAGACTGCTTCAGAAGAAATCAATCAGATAGAAATGACGTATAGAACTCATTTATAGGATTGGAACAGAAACTCTGGATACTACGGGATCATGTTCATGCTACTGTACTGGGGTTTCTTTGCAGGGACCATTATTGCCCGGTATAGACTCTCCAGGCAGTTTCTGTGATTGTAAATCTCCATCAGTCGAATAGGGACAAGAACAAGAAGGTATTAGATGAAGCGTTAGCCGGGTGGAGTGCCCACTCTGCCTAGTGCTGTAACTGCATGATAGGGACAGGATCCAGTCCTGGGTTTTTTAAAATAAAACACACTGTACCAGGATTGGCACGGGTGAGGTTACCTCCTTAGTGGTGGTGATTTTGCTGCTTTCCTGTCATAACTCTTGACACAGAATGTGATCTATCCTCCACAGACAGAGGTGCTAGCCATGGGCAATGAGCTTCCCCAGAGAGATTGTCAGAAATGAAACCTGAAATCTGATTTTCTAGCCCACATGATCTGCCTTTATAAATACACTTAATGTGAGAGTAAAATAGAGCTGATAGGGCAGGAATTCTTCCACCTTTGGCCTCTTCTCTAATAACTGCTGTATCTTTCTCGGCAAAGGGCAGCTGTGATCTTAGATTATTTTCCTCGCCTGGCGGAAGGAAGGAGTGACACTGTCATATAGAGCGAGGACATGCTAGCCTTGTCCTGCACTAAAGAAAGCTCTCTCAAGGAGGAGCAGCTGGTTTCTGTTCGGCACACTAACTAAAATATGTCCAAAGAAGCTATTGCCTGGCTTGCACTACAGACTGGACACAAAAGTCAGACAGGTCAGAGGATGCTTATTTCACACTATCAGCCAGATGGAGGCACTTTCTAGTTTGCTTCTGCTAAATTGCAATTTCAGAGACAGCGGCTGATTTGATGGCACTGCTTATCTCTGTTTTAAAAACTCACGCTCTCTGCTTAAGGCTCTCAGGTGGTCAGTGCTCCAAGACGCTGATAGTGCCTGGCTGTTCCCCTTCCTGCGATAAGATGTCCATCACAGGCTCCATAGTTCGAAAGCCAACCATGCATCGTTACATCAGCACCAAGGTCCTGCTGGCCGAAGGAGGGGAGACGCCCTTCACTGAGCACTGTCGCAACTATGAGAACATGTATCGGGTAAGTACATAGAAGAGGGCAGATATAGTACACAGCCTGATTTCACCACTGACCATGGGACTGCTGTCCCTGGTTGAGGGGGTTTTCCTTACCTGACAGGATCAGTGCCCAGAGATGGAAGAAAAATGTGGGGTAAGTCCTGTAATGATGCAGGGCAGGCCTGAACCAGGGCGTGGAGGCAAAGACAGATGGTGAAGGTGGACAGAGTGCTGAACTGGTTCTCCAGTTAACTGTTCTCTTCCTTCACTCCTATAGTTCATTCATGTCGCTTTCTTCATCATGTGGAAAAGTTAGAAACTTTGGGCCAAACCCAGCCGTGCTGTGAAGCCGCACTCACTTGCACAATCCTACCAAGACATTTTTGGGTGTGTCATTGTCACTGTATTTAGGGTTTAGATGGTCATTTGCAAGTGCCAGTGGAATGGTGATGGATAAGGACATCCGTGCCAGCCATGGGAACTTACAAGGGAAAGTCAGGGGAGTTGGTTCTAGTTCTCTTCCTAGAAAACTTAGAGCTAAATCTGTTTAGCTTAACAGAGACAGTTAAGGGGTGATTTGATTAGTGTGTAAGTACCTACAGGAGGAACAAATATTTAATAGGTTCTTCAATCTAGCAGAGAAAGGATAATGGTCTAATGACTGAAACTTGAAGCTGGACAAATTCAGACAGGAAATAAGGCATAATTTAACAGAATAATTAGCCATTGAAACAACTGACCAAGGGTTGTGGCGGATTCTCTATCACTGATCATTTCTAAATGAAGACTGGATGTTTTACTGAAAGCTTTGCGCTAAGAATTAGGTTGGGGAAGTTCTAGGACACACGTTATACAGGAGGTCAGACAGGAGTATTACAGTGCTCGCTTCTGGCCTTGGAATCCCTGAAGTCCATTGGCTTAGAAGAGTTTATCTGTACCACATATAACTGCCAGGCCTTCTGTCCCTTCAGCAGTGACCTATCACAAAGACTCATATATGTCTATGGTAAAATAGTGCTTCCACAGGAGGAAATAGCAGTAGCAAGGAAATCAAAAGACACTGGATTTTACAGGTACCTTCCTCTTTTTTAACCAAACCTGTTGCCATCTGTCTCCTCAGGGTGAAAGGAAAACTCCACAGCAACTCACCCCCTTTCATATTTCTAATGCAGACCCTGCAAACAGAGATTCAGAACCTGAAGGATCAGGTACAGGAGCTGCATCGTGACCTCACAAAGCATCACTCCCTCATCAAGTCAGAGATCATGAGTGAGATCCTACAGAAATCCCTCCAGATGGATGTGCAGATTGCCTCGGAGTATTCGTCTGTGGAAATGATGCGGAGCATGTTTGAAGAGGTACGTTTCCTGCAGTTGACGTTCTACTGCCTGTGCCACCAGCTCTAAAGAGCAGCTTCCCCTGCATGGCAGTGCACAGCACGAGTCATGCCAATGCCAAGCCCAGGGGGAGAACATGGAGCATCTCAGAGTAGGACGGACGCATAAATGGCAGGCATCAGAGGTTGTTCCAGCAGAGCTGGCTCCTTGCAGAACATTTGCACATTTCTACCCTGTTCCTTTAAATCAACAGAAAATAGCGATGGACAGTTGGGCACAGCAGGCTTTGTCCCCTCGATGGAAGGTAGAAGGGAGAAGACAGACAGACTGGGGGGTGAAATGAGATGATACTGGAATCCTTAGGCTCAGTCCAGTGCTAGAGATCTTCGTTAGCCAAGATTTTTCTAGTTCTGCCAGACAAAGACATCTGCTTTGCGGTCTGGACCTGAGGCTGTATGGTGTGCTGAGAGCAATATTGTGTTCTGAGGCAAGTGAGGCTGGTTACATTGGAGGCATAGCCTGATCCCTGTGTACCCAGCTAGCAGGTAGGTTTGATCCCTGTGTACCCAGGTAGCAGGTGTGGTCGGTAGGAAATAGCACTCATGAGTACTGGATGCAGAGGCTTCCCCAGGAGACTTGCCCTGGAAAGTCACCAGCCTTTTTCTTGTTTTGCAAAGGCTCCACTCAGGCTATGGCTACACTACAGCTTAAGTCGACACAAGTTATGTGGCTCAGGGGTGTAAATTAGCCACCCCCACGTGACATAACTTTCGCCGAATTAAGCGCCGGTATAGACAGCGCTATGTTGCTGGAAAGCTTCTCCCACCGCTCGCAGGGGCTGGAGTAATGAAGCCAGTGGGACAGCTCTCTCCCATCGGCTTCGAGCGGCTACACTAGGGAGCTTACAGGGGTGTAGCTATCCCTACAATAGCCTGAGTCACTAGAATAATTAAAAGGGCCAGAGTCTTGGTCAGTACTAAAGGGGCTGCTGCTGCTGCTGTGGTATTTGCACGTTGTTAGCTGTGGAGTGGATTGCTCTGCCAGCCTGGAATGATGGGAGAGAAACAGGCTCAGCAAACATTCCTTGGAAAGGATACTTCAGTCCTTTATTGCAACATGCTGTCCAGCTCACTATTTTTGTTTCAGATTTGGGAGGAAACATATCAGAGGGTGGCAAATGAGCAGGAAATTTATGAAGGTATTTGTGACAGTTCTGTCCACTAACCCACTGATTCCATGTGGTGAGATGTTCTTCCCCAACTCACAGTCTCTGTTTAACATGCACTTGCTAAGTGGTGACAGCAGTTACAGTGCTAACTTAGTCTGTGTGTGGTCAGGACACAGTCGAGTTTAAAGGGGAAGTTTCAGACGTGAGACAGAGCTGCTAAATTGCTCCTCTGCTGCTCTCCACTCCAAGGGCTTCCAGCATTGGAATGCCACACCAAGGTCATGCTTCACTCAGAGGACTCAGCCTCGCTTCCCACACATGCAGATCCCTCTGCCTCTCCTCCCCAGCCCTGCTGTCGTCCATCTACTACACCTCCCATTCCATGCTGGTGGGTGAGGCAAGAATGGTCCAGCTCAGCAAAACCCTCTCCTCTATCCATCCCGAGCAGATTCTGTTAGAGAAGGTAAATCAGGCTGGGTAACTGTCAAGCAAATCCCCACCCAGTAGCTCAGAGAGGTGCTAACACAGTTTCAAACACCACTGTGGACAGAGCCCAGGAAGCAGCAAGAGAACAGGAAACAAAAACTAGAAAAACACACAGAATTCAAAAAATTAAAATGTCAGCCTAGAGAAAACCTGAAAAGCAGAGTCTGTAGGGAAGTCTGGATATTCAGAGATTAAAGTATCTAACAAGCATAGCAGCTTTGCAAATCTCTCCCACAGATGGCTGGTTAACTGCAGCATGAAGAGATGGCAGCCTCTGGTGCTTCAGTTGGTTGTGGTTTACAGCACCTGTCCTGGGCTTAGCAGAAAGTTTATAAGCATGTAACTAGGCCCCTCAGAGGCTTAACTGATCAGAGGACATGCTGGATGACTTCATAAAAACTCCTAGGACATCCATGAAAAAACACCCTCTGAAAGCTGAGAGTCAGGACAAAAGCCCCAATTTCTGAAAGACAGTGAATTGCTGGGTCCTGTTACAGTGTGTTCCCCTTCCATGCAGCACAGTTACATGACCTGTTGCAGCTGAAACAAGAAAACAGCTACCTGACAACCATCACCAAACAGATTGCCCCCTACGTCCGCTCCATAGCGAAGGTGAAGGAACGGCTGGAGCCCAGGTAAGACAGCACAGAGCCGTTTCCCCAAGAGGAGAGGCTTTGGGGGTCTTTGAGGTGGATTCATGCCTCTCAGTCCAGTCTCCAGGAGACTTACCCACATTTCAAAAACACAACTAGTGCTCTTGCTGGCACTCAGCAGGGACACCATGGAGACCTAGCTGTCAGACAAGTGAGCTCATTTCTTCAGTGGCATGTTGATACTGTATCTGTTCTGTGGACAGAAAACTTGCAGGTCTAGTGCTGCTCATGTCCTGTTACAAATACAGCATACCATCAAAACCGCTGCAGCTCACTCTGCTTTTCATCTCACTTTAGACTACAAGAACCCAAGGAACTGAAGGATGACCAGACAGAGAACCTGCTCAAAATTTACGATGACAGCACAGTGACCAGCGACACAACACACAGGTAGAGGATGGGGTGGAATGGTTAGAATGCTGATGGCTCATTTGAATACTTGATATCAGAATAAGTCAAACCACTGACAAATTAGCAAGTCATTTCATTTTCCATGTAAAACTGTCAGCTAAAATACTGAAGTTAGGAAATACAACTGGAAGACTCCATAAAACTTTAGGTGCTGCAGGTCGGGTTAGGCACTGCTGGGGGCACACACTGAACAATGTGGCCATTAACAATCGCCATGCACTTCGCAACAAAGGTAGGGTTCATGGGAAAGGGAGAGGAGGGGGTTTAAGCCAGACTGTATCCTGGCTAAATTCCAGCTCAAGCAGTTTACTTGCTGATCCCACGCCCACAGTTCATCACCTTCCCTAAATTTGTTTCTCTAAGTTTCAAAGTTACAGAAAAACAGAACTCAGTATCCAATTACAAGAGAAAGGGGAAGAAAAATACATCTACAGTAATCTTTAAACCAAGAGTTTGTTTCTAAAGACTGTCTCTAAGGTCTTAGACACTGCAGCTGAAGAAATGGGTGCTAAAGAGAATCCCAAGTTACAGAACCCGGAGATACTAGTGTGTAAACATTTGGTGCCAAGAACAAGGGGATTCATACCCTACATGAACGAGGAAAGTAACTTATCCAAAGCACCTGTCATCCACCTCTGCATTGCCGCAACTGAGGGAAAACGTGGGGAAGAGATGGAACGGAGCCACTAAAAGCACATTGCAGTGCTGCCTTTAAATGCCAGCAGCAATTGCACTCCACCTCAGAGGAGAGTATAGAGCAGCAGCAGCAGGTGACACGGTCCCTTGAGTATCTTTGATGTACCTCAGAGGAGCATAGTGAGGTTTCCTCCACTGTTTGTGAAACTCCCTGCAGTCCTGGCAGTAGCCAGGTGCAAAGTGTTAACGGCTGGGGTTAAGCATCTGATGAAGTGGGTTTTAGCCCACGAAAGTTTATGCCCAAATAAATTTGTTAGTCTCTTAAGATGCCACAAGGACTTTTTTTTTCTCTTAAGAGAACTACTGTAACTGGAGCCTGGTTTAATCAGTGAAGTGACCTAACTAAGGATGAATCTCACTCATCCCATGCAGACTTGCAGCATTTTACATACTGCATGAACAGGAACTTACTTTGAGATATTTTATTTTAAAAAAAGTTCATGTGATTTGTGCTGTTGCAATTTTGCTACACAGACTCAATACAGCAAATGTGGAAAGTATAAGAATAAAATTACACAGCAACTATTGCCCATGCCAGCAGTAGACTGCCTAGAATCTCTCTTCTAAATAAGAGTTTGCTAATAAAATATTCAGGCCAGCTGACAATTAGATCTTTTTGTGATTTAGCCAAGGTGCCTTTTCTGCTCTAGGAACGACTTGACAAGAAGCATGGAAGACAACAGGGAGCCTAAAGTGGACAACCGAATGCTGAACATTGTCACTGAGGATCCCCTACTGAAAGACACTTACAAAACCAAACAGAAAGATGGAACAGAGAGTCCCAGCCAGAAAGATTTTACAACTTAGGCAAGGCAGAGTGCCAAGAAGCTGCACTACTTTACATTTCATATATACAAACAAGACTTAAATAGAAGTTTCTAGAGTACATTTATGTTTGAGTCAAGCTGGTATTACAGAGGATCTATCAACTGAAATAGACTTGACCAGATGAGAAGGACCAGCATTTCCAAATTTAGTTTGATGAAATTGAGTCTTGAAATGTAGACTAAGGCTTCACCAATTCAGTGAATCTAAATACTGTTCTCATTACATTATCAGATGGTTTTAAAATCAGTTATGGTCTGATTTCCCAGGCCAATTTCTTTGGCTGTTTGTATTTTCAACAGGGTTATATTGTATTTTTCTGTATCAATAAATTCAAACCTCTATTCAGCAGAGAAGTCCAGTATCTCCCGAGCCAGAACTCTTCAGTGGGCCCCCATCAGGCCAGTAACTTGTTATTGGAATTGGTCTCCTTTCTCCTTCATGTGGAAACTTTGAAAAAACAAATATTGACACTATTTCACACCTGAAATCTCTTACCTCAGCTGCTCAAAGCAAACTGTAAGCTCTTGGTGGTGAACCTAGAAACATGGAGTAGTATAAGCTTAATTTTGACATTGTGCTATCAATTTATTTTAAATGCATGAAAAAAACAAACAGCTAGCTCTATGTAAGTTTTATTCCCACTACCCCTAGTCCCTGCCCCAACAACGTATTTAAAAGCCTAAGTAAACAATGCATTCTTTATTAAAAGTGGAATGTAGCTATTTCCTCAAACAGAAAGTCACCCTGCATAGCCGTGAAGCTGGGTTTTGGGGTGGTTTATGGTTTGGGGGCAGTTATTTTGGGGAGGAATTGTTTTTAAACACTTCTGCACTTTAGTGTAATGAGATCAGTAGGAAAACAATATTTTCTTGAGGTTTTTATGCTGTAGATTATTCAGAAGTCTTGTTTTCCATACGAGATGTACACAGCTTTGTATATTAAAAATCTGAAAAAATAAAAGATCAGTTCTTGATACTTCATGCAAGTTGTTAATCTAGCATGACTACAGCCACCAGGGAATTCTCGGAGGGCCAGACTGCATGGGACAACAACCCTCTCACCAGCAGACTTCTCAGGAGATAAGTGTCCTGATAAGTTTCAAAGAGAATATGTTTCCCTTACAATCACCACACCTTTTCGGGTTATTTTAACCAATCATAGTTTTATTTAAATAATGGAAAGAATTCTCAACATCCACAAAAGAAAAGAGCCTTTAAATATCTGTAATGAACATTTCTTCATGTAAGAAAAAGGGTAGAACTACTCCATTCATTTAATACACAGTTGGTCTCAGCAGGCCCAAATAGATTGTGGAGTGATTCTAGTAAACAGTTTTTTTCAGCACAAACAGACTTCGAACATCTTGTGATATAACAAGGTAACAATCTCCTATTGCAACAGGAATGTTGAGGTGTTTTCAAGGCAGGATACGACTTCCTCCTCATATCCCAATCCTATGACAAATTACCAAATAAAATAAAGACAGTGAGATCAGAGGCTACTCCAGGAAGTAAAAAAGTGCAATAGATGGACAGTTACTCTGTGCCATTATTTGAAAGTTGTATCCTGACCGTCAAAGAACACTTACTCTGTGCTACAAGCAGAATATGAAAGTCAAGGAACCAGGGCAAAGTAAATTCCTAAAGTTATAACATGTTTACAAAAAACAAGAGTTTTAGGAATTAGTTGTTTACAGAGTGACATTTTTGTCAGACATTAGAATAAATACTCAATGTGTTCTTGCTAACCCCTCACCTCCAACTTACATTATTAATAATCAAGTTTCCTTTTTGCAGTTTATGCTAATCACTCTGTCCTTCAAAACCTTTGCACAATAAAAATGGAGAGGTCAGTTTCACTTTCTGGTTCTCCTGCACTAGCTTAAAATTGCAAATTTTAAACTGTAAACACTGCAGGGGATAGCTTAAATAGAAGCTAAGTAGGTGACTTGGAACACTTCTGCGACCTACTGAACACATACAAGTTCTAAATTTTTGGCCTGAACAACGTGATAGTGCCTTTTACCCTTGTTAGTAAATAAGGGTCAGTGAGCCAGCAATCCAATTGGTTGACAAGTTTAATTTGGTAGACTGCTTTAAAATACATAGAATTTTATGTAGCCTGTATCTCTTATTAGTGGTTAAGATGTTTTCCCAAGCTGCATAAATACTGTTTGTAGTAGTGAATTGAAGTCCTTTCGCACAGGACTTCATAATTTAATTGCTAACATGAGACTGTGCGAACCTACCAAAGGCCAGAATGAAGTTCTTATTCACCTGGTACAGAACTAGAAGTTGTTTATTGACAACGTCTTTGATTTTTTAAAAACTCTGTGCTGCAGCATGTGCCAAAGGGTCCATTTTGATTAATAAATGGAAAACCCAATTTGAACTAAAGGGTGATCTTCATTTCTTTTGAATTCTGACTCACCTTTCCTGTGGGAATGAGGGCTGCAGCAATCATTCCAGATATTTACACCACAGGATAAAGTACTAAGGTCCCACACCTCCAGAAGTGGAACATTAGCGCTATGTAAATTGACTTGGGGCAAACTTTTCAAAAACACCCACACCTCATTTTCAAAAAGTGATTTAGGTGTTTGAAAGTTTTGCCATAGGTCAAAAAGTGTGAAGATTCTTCTTCTGACTCAGCACACCTTGGGATGAACCTACATGCCCTGCACAAATCTGATTTTTGTGCAAGTTCTTGTTAATTGTAAATTTCACCCAGACAAGAACTTTGGGGCATTGCCACTATATTAAAATAAATTTCAGCAAGGCCATTGGAGAAGAAAGTGCTTTCACTGACCACTGCATCAACCAAGTAAATCATTTGCTGTGCCCATTCATATTCTTGCTGACAGACATAATCTAAAGAAAATGCATTCTCACTGTGATAACATGCATCCTACAATGGGCTTATTCAACAGAACCTGAGGCTTGGTGGGTGCTAGTCAGAACCTCCAGCTACACAGATGAAAAAGGTCTTCTTCCAAGATAGCTACAGATGTTACATTTGGGTGTTGACTCAGACCATGTAGATATATCCCAAACCCAAAGGGTAACTGTAGTAACTAGGCACTAGAACTGATGTCCTCAGTGACAGGAGCATTAGAAATACTTTGCATATTCACATGAGCAACCTGTTATCCCAGGCAAGTGAAATGATGTAAAGCATACCATTTATGGAGAGTCAAAAAAAAAAAAAAAAAAAAAAAAAAAAAAAAAAAGACAATAACCCTTCCAAACAAGTGCCAGTAAAAGAATAAGACTTATTTAATTAATACTCGTCCATCAAACTAAGTTATCTAAATAGTTTAAAGTGGTAAATTTTAGCAGCTAGGAGCCAATATGCAATCCACAAGTTCAGAGCCCACTGTCTCAGTTTTACACTGAAGCAATTACTAGATCATTTGCTTTCTGGCACAAAAATTGACAAAAGAATGAAAGTCTCACTGTGAACAACGACTGTTCACACAAGAGGGAAGACCCATGAAATCTAGCCAACTTTCCTGCTGATAAAGTCGTCCAGCAGTTGTAGACATATACAGACTTCTGTGGTGAATAGAGGATTTTTTTTTTTCCTAACGAGGGCCCTCAAACAGCAGTGTGAGAAAGATAATGTGAGCTCAAGCCTCTGACAATAAGACTAGAGTAGTAACGCTGCATAAAATGTTTAGGGTTAGAGATATTTGACCCACATATTGTCTCACACAGCAAACAATTAAGTAAGTAGTTTCTCACTGTATTGCTCTAACAGTTTGACCTAATAAAAGATTTATTCATGTAAAAACTAAGTCCCTAGTATATTTTTTCACTACCTGGCAAAACAAACCCCATACTCCAGAGCACTTTAAGTTCACTCTGCTGGATCATTCTGTGATCAGTGTGCAATTTCTCTGCTCTCGATTCAGGTGAATTCTAATTAGCCCATATATGCTAGGTACTATTGCCATGTCTATACTACAAGCTAGTGGTACGATTCCCCTGTTCACATACACATATGAATGGTAGCTTGATGAGTGCTACTGCAAGGACAAATAGCCGTGTAGCCACGAGCAACGCAGAGTACATGCTGACCAGTTCCAGGCAGGTTTGTACTTGGCATGGCTCAGCCATGCCTCCATTGCTGCTACTCATGCTACCACAGCTCCACAGCTATTTACACTTGCACTAGCTCTCATAGAGCAACCGCTAGTATGTGTACACCAGCAGGGGAAATTACACCACCAGCTATAGTGCGATGCTTTTCAACGTTCAGTGTCAAAGTGCTTTACAAAGAAAGTCAGTATCATTATCAATAGTAGATTTAGTTATGAAACATTTATACAATGGAAAAATTCATACGAGAAACATCTTAATAAAATAAGTGCAGTTAAGAATCGTTGTTTGTATTAAGATTTTAACTGGTTTGAGATGTCTTCTGAGGTATGTTGGCTACAGACAGATAGCAAAATTTATAACTCTCTTTCAGAAGTACATTGGAGGCACTTCTATTGCAAAGGAAAAGCAATCTGAACAGGAATCAAGTCCTTACAAATAATTATGCAGAGGAAAGACAACATTAACCAAATACAGCCCTGCTGAAGTTTCATATCTTTTTCTTCAAGCAACAAATATATTCAGTAGGAGAGTTAATGTAACAGTGGGTATTTTAACTGGAATTCAATGCAGCAGGTGCCCTGGAATTTGAAGGCATAACTTGGGTAGGAAAAGGCTTTTACATGATGGAAGAGAGAAGAGATTAACCATTTGTCCCTACATCCCTTCCTATGTAGGTCTACAGGAATTTGACTTCCAACATGTTTGGTACATGCCTCATTTTAATATCAAAGTGTGTTCCCAGTGGTATTTCAATTGTAAACTTAAGCATTCCAAACGACTGAGATAGTCATCAGCACCACAAAAGAACTTTACAGAATTACAACCTAACAGAAGTTGGCAACATCTTTATAAAAGCAGCTTCTGCCAGTGCTCTATTTCCTGAACTATGTTACAGCACCTTAATGAAAGGAAAAACTTCAAGCCATGCCATTACTTGCCAGCATACAATTCTCATTGCAGCAAGAAAGTCTATCTAGAATCAAGGAAACAGTGAACTTCTTTGGTATATAGTAACAGAAAATAAATTATACCACAGAATCTGAATACAAATAATTTCTAGAATGGGGAATATTTAGAATATCAGTTAATCAAAAAAATATTTCCCTGCATTAGCATATTTTCTGGAAGTGTTTCTTGCACAGATGAAACATCCAAGACACATTCTAGAAACAGGCAAGGATCTTACTACCTAAGGCCTACTGCAAGTCTGCCTGCTATTGTTTTCTCTGCATTTCACAAAAACAGGAACAAACTTGTAATTTCTCTGAATTAAACTTATTTTCATGAGTGTACTAGGAGTAGAGAAAGAGCTATCAACTAAAGTTATTTAAATAGGATACAATGCAGCATGATTTTGAAGACTGTTTTACAGAAGCAAGTTTACCATTTGACAGGACAGACTCTTGCCATGAGGACTATGGAAAAATGACAAAATGATGAAACAAATTCATGGCACTAGGTAACTGATGGACATAACAACTGTGTTAAGTTTTCAACTGAGCTTTCATGGTGTTTAATGAAAGATTATTTGTGATTTAAGAAAGTTTGAATATTGAAAGAGCCCCCTATTAACATTATATTAGGACACGGTGCTTTGTGCCGCACTGCCAGTCTTTCAGGTAAGCCTAACCCCAAAATGGTATGTAAATTCATGCATTTAAAAGACAGAAATAAAGGGGAGGGGTTCTGAATGCCCTCCAAGCAGGATATTACCACACTGACTTCAGTGGGAGTTCCACACACTGCAGACTTGTGGAGTCAGGTCCAGAGAGGTTAAAGCTGTGCTGTTTAGCTTTTTTAAGGGCAAAAAGCTTTAAAATTAAAGTTTCACCATAGAAATATGATCTTCCAACCAGCACTCTTCTAGTGCAATGGTTGTTACTAGGAAGTGCATAGCTTATTCTTCAATGGAATCTGTTAACACGTTTCAGTACAACTCAGCTGTTGTAGTTAGAGTGAGCCATCTTTTCACCAGCATTATGCTTCATTTTAGGATCACTATAGATTAAATAATCCAGAAGATCCCTCTATGCATCTAGGAAGGACGCCTATCTTGACTGAGTTTCTAGTTTATGTGCAAGGTGTTCCAGCTGCCTAGCCTTTAATGAGTTTCCAATGGATGATCAGTAAACAAAGACTAGCTACTCCTAAGCGTGTCACGATATAGTGCTATGCATAGTTCCTTTCCATATGATGCCTGGAGCTGGATGTTCGCTATTGGAGTCTGATTTTTCACGTGTTACAGTTCCACTTTAACTCCCTTGATAAAAGGCAGACCTGATGGCACTCTCTTTTTATACTCCAGGTACTCCGCTCCAAAGAAGTGAATTAACGTAAACTCCTCCTCTTCTATTCGCTCTCTGAAGAATCTCCAGGATGCTAAAGTGTAGCCAACAACACAGACAGGATTACAGAGTAAGACCTGTAAGAGGACACAAGTGGTTACAGTCCAATTCAGCCTTGCAAAACTCTTCACCCCAAGAAAGATTTGGGTTGGTTGTTTGAAAAACAAATGAAGTTTTATTAGTTGTCCACCAAGTGTATATCTGCAGTAAGGCTTAAAAAGGTCCCCATTCTCCAAAAACATTTTTTTAGAATTTTGTTCTTGATAAGAATCATCTCTCTGCATTCTAGACCAAGTATGACAAATTAGTTCTGATGAAGAAAGAGCACCGACATTTCTTTCTATTGTAATACCAGACCCAAAGAGTGTGCTGCTGCTGCTAAGAGAATTCAGGCTTTAAGGCTTAAACATATGTGGCTTTGCATATTTACAGTTTTTCTTTAAAGATAACAACAAACACCATCACCGCTCATACAACTACAAGGTTTATATATCTGATACTCTAGGTTTGTTATAAACTAATTACAATATCTAATATACTGACATTTTAAAGTTACAAGAGTACTGTAGTTGGTTTCAAGTATTTGACCTGGGTTTTATGTACACTAAACAAGTTAATTTTACTTGTCAGTCCTGTACAATACTAATATTCAATAAGAATAAGGCAAGTCTGATGGCTTACTGGAAGACACTTTGGAAGTAAAGATGAAAGGGAGGTCTGGACACACCCTGGAAGCTTTAAGGTCCAATGACTAGCAACAGATCACACCTTGAACCTCTGAAAGTGTTCCAGCTCAAACCCACGCTCCACTGCCTCTGCTTATTTCATATTTCATCATTAAGGAGATATGGTCTTTCCAAACATCACACATGAAGGAGAGTTCAGAGGCCAGCAGTTTCATGACTCACAGCTAAAAGTGCACTGGTGGAAGACAGAATGTGTCAAAATCCATACCAGGGACTCCTACAGTTGATCATTTGCTAAATAAATTAGGTACAGGCTCTGGGCAGCATTAAGAAAATCTAGAAGAAAAATCAAGATAGCTAAGTGTATTTTATACAATACCTGTGTTCCAATACTCCAGTAAAACCATCCCACGTAAGACGGGTGCCGGAACCACCCATACACCCCACTTGTCACCAAAGTATGAGTATCCGATTTCTCATTCTGAACAATATGGTTGAAGTTGGAACCAGCTGTGAGCATGGCAGCTTTCCTCAGACAATCCCCAAAGATCACCATCAATAACCCTACTGTACTGAGCCAGGTGATTTGCTTCGTTTCTGCAAGTGAATAAGTATTGGTCACAACATGTTTTAAAAGTTCACTCTTTTACTGAAGGTAAAAAAGGATATTTAGGCTTAGAGGTCTAGGGTAAGGAGAGAGCATCTTCAAAATTCATTAACCTAACCCCATGCATCCAGATCAAAGCCCTGAAGTTGTTATATACTATCCCTCAAGACATTGGTGTGCATGCTCTTGTTGTTTTAAGACAGTATATAACAAATGCAGTGTGTGCACAATTTTAGTCCATAAAAATTAAACAAAACATTTGAACAGAAATCTGATACGCTATTTTCTCTTCACCAGCTATTCTGACAAGGCAGCAGTGTGTCCTAACTCTTCCTGGTGAATCTAAATGCAAAGGCAGAGTGGTCAGAACACACAGCTACAAAGAGAATCTAACCCTGGCACTGACCACTGTCTCTTCTTGTTTCACAAGTTGGATGGGGTTAAGTTGATGTGCTCAGTCTTTAGAGAAAAGCAAATGCACTCTACCAGACTTTCCCCACCAATATCCAGCCCTCTCTGGTCTGACATAGGATACTGGGAGTGGAGAAGCCATAAATACTTCTCCCATTCCAGAAAACTGGTTTAAAAAAGTTTGTCTAAAAAGACAAAGAATCCCAAAATAATTGATAATTGTTGGTAACATGAATCTTGCTTGAGCACTAACAAAATCCAGTCAGCAAGATATCTCCTCTTTAGACTCTTTTTAGCAGAATGCCAAACATTCACTGGTATTCCAGACTGCCTAAAATCTAGCCTCAATTTCAAGAGTCAACACAGCATACAAAGTGTTTGGGAATAAGATAACTGTCAGTACACGCTCATCAGATCTCCTCTCCTTCAGACACCCTGACACAGAATAACTAGATGTGACTAATCAAGTCTAACAGTGTAAATGCCAGGTTTCATCCTTTACCATGCTTTACTAGAATCCCTCATAAAATGTATTTAAATACCAACACACTGAGTCGTACCTATACGCAAGGCATGAAAATGCTGGTGCTGTTTAAGTCAGTGGCAGAAAACCCATTGACTTCAGCAGGGTCAGGACTTCACCTGACATATGCATGAGAATAATTTAATCCTAAGAATTTCTCTTCCTTTATGAACTGCTTAAAATGTGCTGCCTATGCAGCCCCGTCATGTGAAATACAGCCTATATTTACCCACGAGCAATTGCTATTCTCTTTAAAAACTTACCCAGAAACCTCAAATAAAGCTACTGACCTGGATAAATGATTTTTTCAACTGTAAATTCTATCCAAGAAGAGAGAGCAGCTAGAGTATACTCAAAACTGTGGTTTAGGAGGAAAGAGTCCAAGGACAAACTTCTGGGATTATTGATCGCTGTCATCAAATACTCAGAATAATGGAACAGTGACAAGGAACACATATACCTAGAAAAGAAGAAACCCTCCGAATTTAAGATGAACTTAATTTTTTTTTAAAAAGTTCAGTTATGTTTTGCTGTGTTTATTTCTGGAATCCTATGTTTTGAAATCCATGGTACTCTGTTGACTGTTCACAGCAGCATAACTAGAATTCTGCAACTTTTATTCTCTACTATCTATTCAAGTATGTTAAGAACAAACATGTCATTTGTATAAGGTTATGTAGACATATATATTAAAAACAAAACTGAAGACTTTCATTTAGGAAGGACTGGATGCTTCAAGGGATTGATAATACAATTATATCTAATGTAACTCAGCAGGTAGAGACTGTAATAATTCTACAATGCCAACCAATCCTGCAATGCCAGGGGTATATTAATTTTTTCCATCTCTAATTACTAGCAATAAGATACCAAACCTCTCACCTCCTGGCCACTGGCTTGACTGCATATATTTCACTTGCAGTGCACCTCACCCTTCACTGGGAGGAACATCGCTGCGAAGGCCAGGAGGGGAATTCGAGGTGCACGGCCCATTCACTCTTTGGCTGTCTTCTCAGACCAAAGACCAGTGGCAATGATGCAGGTTTTCTGAGGCAGTCCCCTGCCTTACACGCACAGGACTGCGGTCGGCCATGCGGCTCCGCACTGGTCCGTCTCCATACAGCAGTCGTGTTCAGACACTACTGCCCTCAGCCGCACACGGGGCTCCCTCTCCCCGCCCTTCACACGGCACTTTCTTACCAGCCAAAGTGCCTCCATGAGGATTGTCCAAAACTCAGCAGCAAACCGCACCCGCAGGCAAAGCCCAGGAAGCAGGCCCGGATGGCGATCTGCAGCGGAACATGAAACACAGACAGCTGTTCCTCTCCCGCTGCGCGGGGCGCCCGGGCCGCGGGGCCCCGCCCCGCCCACCACCGGCCGGGAGCCGAGGGAGCCCCCGCGCGCCCACAGCGAGACCGCCCCCCACCGGCCTCGCTGGCCGGGAGCCGAGGGAGCCCCCCCGCCGGCCCGCCCCGCCCCGCCCACCACCGGCCTCGCTGGCCGGGAGCCGAGGGAGCCCCCGCGCGCCCACAGCGAGACCCCCCCCGCCGGCCCGGCCCGCACCTGGTAGAGCGGCGGCCGGTAGAGCAGCCGCAGCAGCGCGTTGATCCCTGCCACGTGCAGAGCCAGCGCCGCGCGGCCCTGCAGCCCGGGCCCGGCCAGCAGCGCGGGGGGCGCCGAGAGCAGCAGCGGCAGCGCCGCCACCGACGCCCCGAGCAGGAAGGCGGCCAGGCTGGCCCGGCCCTCCGGGACCAAGCTCCCCTCCGCGGCGGCCATGACGGCGGCCGCGCGAGAGCTGGGCCGCCAAGCACCGCGAGAGTGTCCCCCGGCGGCCCGCCTTCCGGCACAAGTCTCGCGAGATGAGCTTTGAAGAGCCCCATCTCGCGAGGCTGCGCATGGGAAGAACTCAAATCTCGCGAGATGCCCCCAGCAAGCTCGCGGCTGTAGGGGCGGGACTCCGAATGGGTTGCTCATAACAGTGCAGAAGAGTCCGGGAGCGGGAGAGCAGCGCCCCCTGTGGCGTGGAAGACGCAGGGAGGAATTTAGCTGCAGGTCACCAGAGTGAGACTAGTTTCTATTCCAAGACTCTTGACTAATTGCCCATTAATAACTTTGTTAGTCTCTAAGGTGCCACAAGCACGCCTGTTCTTTTTTCATGAGAAGCCTGCCCTTATGAATAGGAGCCAGCTCATTTATACTCATTCTGCACAGGACTTCACTGGGGATTTACACACAGAAGTTACTTGAGCTCTACAGGTGAAATGAGCATTCGGCCCATTGTTTTTCTGAAGTGTCTTTGTGACACAGAAGTGCTTTTCTGCCAAACGAGAAGCTGGAATACCACACTGATCTTACTCCAAATTCCTGCTGCAAGAGGGGAGGTCTGTGGAGCTGTAAATGCTGCAGCAGCAGAGCCTGTGGGCCCAGACAGCAATAAATAAAAGCCCTGTGTGTTGACTGGGGTTGTTTCACTTGATTGTGATCGCCCGAATGGCTTGCAACTTGATTATGTTTTTGTAACCACGTTGTGTCGTGGACACTAGAGGGGGCATGTGAACTAATCAAAAGAAGCCCATGACTGCAAAGCAAGTTAGAGAGTGTATGCTTACAGTGTGTGCTGCTGAACTCTTGGAGAGAGCATTGATTTCAGTATCTGCCTCTACATCTTTAATGATTTGAGATACTAGTTTCTTTTTTTCTGATCACTTTTACATAATATCAACCATTCCATTTATAAACTTTTCCTGATACACTAAGTGATCTTCTTCTACATCAAATCTCTTCTCGGAACAACTACTCTAACTTTAGTGAATGGGTCCTGCTCATGCGCAGCACCTCTGAAAATCAGGCTCAAGGTCTCCAGCTGGGTTCAAATTGAGGTGCCCCAAAGCAGTGGACACTTGAAAATGTCGGTCTTCTGTCCCATGCCAACCATACCAACCTCCACTCTCCTGTGTGATCATTAACCAGTGAGCTGTGATTTCTCATTTAAACTGTAAACTATTCAAGGCAGGGCGCTTATCGTCTTATAAAGTCATTAACATTTGTGGTGCCATATATAAAATAATAGTAATCTGCCATTTGAAACCAGCAATTCTTATTTGTAACTGAACTTCTTGGAGTTCAGTGAAGCTAGCTGTAGATGGATAATGGCTTTTAATGAACATGATAACCCAGAACCATACTATTTTGGATGCATTTCAGTTTTTGCACATTAAACTCTCTAAAACCTCTGTAAAGGCTGCACATTCTATCAGTGAATTAGTCTAAAGTGGGTAAATTATATCTGAACAATAGAGCAGGGTAAATATTTAAAGATTAGAGCCAGCTGGAGCTGCACACAAAAGGCTGAGACAATGGGGGTCTTTCTGAAGTCACTCTCCTCAACTCTTGCAAAACCCAGTTCAGTGTTGATTCACTTCCTTGACTCGTTATGTGGCATCAGGCTGCTTGTAGCTGAAACCTAACTAAACAGATGTTAAAACTTCAGCCCCAGGAGACTTCTCAGGGCTAACTTATTTCAGCGTGTTTGAGTTTGCTTAAGTCAGTTGTGATTGACAATCACTAGCTAACTGATTGAAATATAGCTTGAGCAAGGACTGAATTAAAGGATCATGTAAGAAAAGATTGCTGGCTTTGGCCTCTTGTCAGGTCCTTGCCTTTCCAAACACCCACAGCTTTAATTATAATGAGTGGCCAAGCCACTGGAGAGACCATCATTCCCAGATTTGCTGTACTTGGACTTTCTCCAGTACAGGAAAAATTAGGGCATTCATATCTGTCTCCAAAAATGTGTCATGAGTTTAGCAATGAAGGAGCCCACAGAGATCTCTCATCCCCTCCCCCACCCCGACCCCATCTATGAAATCAAAGTCTATTGAAGTTGGGAATCTTATAACCCAAGATTGTTCCCAGGAGTAGCAACACTATCATGCGGGGAACGGGGCATTTTTATTCTTTCTTTCTTTGCTTCAGAATAAAAATAACTATCAGTAGCTGGTGGTTTTGAAGCCCCAGCTAAAACAGAAAATGACTCAAGCAAAAGTAAATGTGGTCACTCGACATAGTGCTCTTACATACCAGGGCATTGCAATTTCCATGGACATAATTGTTCTCAGAAACATTAATATTATTGTTAAAGATCAAAGTGCACTTCCGCATTTAAAAATTTCCTGGCAGACCTAAGGCTTTAATCGAAGTGTGAATCAGGATATAACATTAACTAAAAGAAAGAAAATCGTTTGCAGCAGATAAATGTGCAATGCATATAAAGTAATCTAAAATTAGGAGCTCATTGGCAAAAATTGAGACGAGCAAAAACAAATGTCCATGTAGGAGTCTAGAGGACAGGCCTGATCCCAACTTCACAGCAGTTACACATGAATATCATGCCACTGTCTTCAGAGGAGTTACTCTTGATTTATACTGGTGTAAGTGAGAAGAAAGTCAGACCCAACCTTTCCAAGCATCCTTTATATGCAACAGATTGTTGAAGTCCAGAGTGCTATTTATATATGCATTTTCTGCTTGCTGAGAACCAAATTGGTGGGTAACTTCCCTGTACAGATCCCACAACAGCTTGGGAGACTATGGGATTTTGTGTATTCGTCAGCTCTGTGTGGGGTAACATTTGGGGGGGGGGAGAGGGTGAGCCCATTAATACGGTGCTGCCTCCAAATCTGGACCGTGACCAGAAGTGAATAGCAGCTCTCAGCCCAGCTCTGGGGATCATCTTCTCACAGCCAGAGCAGAACATTGCACATTAGCAACATTTTTCGGTCAATTTTCCACTGTTTAATACTATTCACCACACAAGTTGTTCAAAACCAGCCAGATGTAGCATACAGAATAGGCAAATCCAGAGAGCAGTGTGGGGATATGCTGAACCGTCAGGAGCCTTTTCATGTAGTAGTCATTCATTAAACACAGCCTGCTGTGCAAGAAATAGCCATGTAATTAAAATAATAGGTGGGAAAAACAGGCACCTGATTAAAAGTTGGGCCTTGGAGAGAAATGAAGATTGGTAAGTAACCATTAGAGCAGAAGAAAGGTTTGCAAGCCCTTTTCTTCCTGACCTAATCTGAATCTGGATCAGATTCTTTCCCCCTTTTTATCACTTGGCCAACGCATCTTCAAAATATGAGGATATTTTCTCTTTACTCTTTAAATCAGTTTTGCAATGTGCTCGCTCACACCCTAAAGAGTTTGCAGAAAGAAGCAAAGTCAGAACAGAACCATCTGGGTCTTTGGAAATCTAGGGAAATCTGATTTCCAGACTGTTTGCTGGAGATTTCCTCATGTATGTCAGTGAGTAATCGTTACAAATTGTGGCTGGCCCCCATGCACAAGGAGCCTTTCTCTGTCTCCTTCTTTGTGTGACCAAGCAAAGGGCCAGGCACTGGGATTGCTGCTCTTACTCTCCCCTTCTCCTCCCCTCTTGAAGGGGTGGGGGAGGAGAAGAATGAGGCCCTGGCCCTGCTGGGACCTGTGCCCATGAGGGGAGGAGTATGCTGGACCCCCTGAGTAGAGGGAGCAGCAGATGCACACTCTCTGCATGCTGGGAAGCTCTCAGGGTTAGATTTCTACCCCAGACTCCCAGAGAGCAGCTCCATGGTGCCCCTAACATTGGACTCTGCCCCAGTCACGTTTCATGCAAAATAATAGCTACAGTCATGAAGCACCGAGATTGAGAAATTAAACACCAAAAAGTCTGGAAGTGCTGAGTTCTAGTGGAACAGTCTCCACCTAGACTTTGCCCTTTGGGCCTGTGCATTGCAATAGGGCTTACAGTTACAATCCATGATCACATGCAGCATCTCACCGAATACAACAGAATAGGAATGGAAACGATTTCCTATCACATTAAGGGTTACAATGTTCAGTTCTCAGAAGGATGGGAGACAAATGGTGAGGTTCCCAAAGTACCCTTAGTTCACATGTTGCCTTCATGGGCCCAGGTCTCCCTCAGTAACACCCACACCGTCTGGAGTCGGAGGCAATCACTGAGTAGATCCTGTCTCCAAATGCATTGATGGCAAAGCCCCCGTTGACTTCCAAGAGAGCAGGATTTCACTCCATAATGTTTGAGCAGTTACCGTACAGTGCTGCTTTCCTCACGCACCTACAATCCTGGCCTATCGCCTGGGTAGCGACTGCAGGATGAGGCCATTGTTTATGCTTAATTGTTGTTATTAACCCAGTTTACAGAGAATTGTCTCCTTTCTGAGGCCATGAGTCAAGGGGCAGCCAATGGCTCTTCGAGAGTCAGAAGCAATGATCAGCTGGTTTGAAAGCCAATCCGCTTTGCAGTGTCTTGTTTAATTACCTTCTGCACTTCACCCAGTGCCCTTTGCTTCCTTGGCTTCCTTTGTTCTAGTGAGATCAGCATAACAAGGATCATTTGGTTGCTAAAAGGGCCTCCTTTAAAAGCCTTACAGAAGCCATCAGGGGTTTATGACAAGGAAGCATATCATTAGGTGACAAATTACCCTAAACAAGAACCGGAGTTTCCCCTAACAATACAGACCAGTGCCTAATTCTCACTGCACTTTCTCTTTGAGCAGCTACCAGCAACAATTCCCTTTCTAGTAATTTTAAATCACATTGTGGTTTGAAAGAGTCCTCAGTTCTTCCAGCCGTGATATTTGAATCTTTAGGGCTATGGCAAGCTGTGGCCCTAATGTTGTATTTACAATATTAATAGCCCTTAACAGAACTGCTTAGGCACCAGATTGATTGATGTGCAGGTGAATGGGGGCCTGGTCCCAGCCCCTAAGTGTGTGTTTAGTAAAGGGGATGCCACTCCCCAGTGCTGTGGTGTGCCCAGGTGCCTATACTGGACAGGCTGGGAACCTGCCTGCAAGGCTCTGGTGGTACTGGCTGTCCCCTCTGCTAGCACTGCTGAGCTAAAGGGTCCCTCCTGTGCTTTGGGGGTCTGTAGCAGGAGGGGCCAAGACTCACACCTGTGATGTACTATTCATACTGCGGCAGCACCTAGGGTCCCCATCACCGAGCCAGGCCCCATTGTGCTTGGCGCTGTACAAAGGCGGCAGCCCCTGCCCCAGAGAGCCTGCCCTCAGACCGGAGGAGAGGGGCCGGACAGATGCTGGGGGGAGGGGAGGCTCCAGAAGGACCAGAGTTTGCAGGGGAAGGCTCCCCACCTGCCCTCCCAGCCCAGGGCTGCCGTGGCTCTGAAAGCCAAACCCAGGGTATTCCCCGCTCCAGCCCGCTGGGCCGCCTCTTTCGAAGGTCAGAGCCCCAGCACTGGAGGGGGCTTTGCAGAGTCCTCACCCCCGTCAGCAGCCTGCTAAGCAGCCCCTCTGCGCACTGCCCCGGACTCCGGGGCCGGGGGAAGCGCTGGGCTCAGCTCCACCCAGCGGGACAGCGCTCCCGGGGGCCCGGCTGGGGCGAGCCCCCCAGGAGCCCTGCCCGCAGGGCGCGGCGGAGCCGGTGCGGGGCAGGCGGGTCTGGCTCCCCTGCGATCACAGGCTGTCCCCAGCGCGGCCCCCGAGCTGGCAGGGGATTGAAAGGCCGGGGGCGGGCCCGCGATTCTCCACGCTGCGAGGTGCCGTCCTGCCTGGGAAACGCCGCCCGAGCGGCCCGGGCCAGACAAACTCCAGCAAGCGGCCCCCCGAGGGGAGAAGGGGCCCGCCGGGCGGCAGGGGGCTGCAGCCGGCAGTGGAGGCCGGGCGCGGCCGGGGCGAGCCCAGGGGCCCGCAGACAGGGCAGGGGCCGGTCCCCGGGGGCAGGTGGGACTGGAGCGCTCCGGCTCCCTGGGCATCGCCGCTCTGGCCAGGCGCTCACCTCGCCCCGCACAGGACGCGCGGCCCCAGTTCCCTCTGCCCAGACTCCCAGTGCCCCCGGGTCCAGCGCGCTGGGCTCGCCCGCTCCCCGACCGGGCTCGGAGCTTGTGGGCGCCCAGAAGAGGCGGTGTCACCCCCCTCCGGGGTGCTGGGGGCTCGGGCTGGTACCCGGGGGGGGCGAGTCTGCAGCGGCTGGTTGGGCTGGGCCAGCACCGGCGTCCAGTGACTCCCTGGCACAAGCCAGCCCAGCCCCAGCCCTCCTCTGTGGGGCTCCTGGCAACAGGCGCCCCCTTGCCACTGTGCGAGGGCCGAAGGCTGCCCGAGCTCCTGGGTACTTAGCGCGGCTGGGATCCGGGCTGAGGCCGGAGCGGGGACCGGCTGTCGTGACACACCAGGCAGCCGCGAAGCTGACACGCCACTGGCGAGGTCTCCCCGCAGGGATGCAGCGGGTGCCCGGGGGCCGGGGATGGGCCAGGCAGGGATCCGGCTGGTGAGCTGGTCTGCGAGCCGCATCGCCTGAGTCATGGGCACGGAGGCTGGGGCTAGGGCCGCCGGGGGTGGTTCCATCACGTCCGGGGGTTACAGGTGGGTTCAGTGGCTCTCAGCCCCCAACATCGTTCCAGCGCCCCTACTTTGGGGTCACGGGAGGAAATCCAGCTGCCTGGCATCTCCCCCACTTTGTTCTGGGACAAGATCCTCAGGCCTAATCCGGGGGGCTGGAACAATGTGTGGGTGGGGGGTGCTGAGAGCCATTGAGCGGAACTGCAAACCCTGTGTGTGATGGACCCACTTCAAGCCAGGGGGGCCACAGCCTCCCCAGAACCCCGAGTTCCAGCCCTATGGCCCAATCGGGCCTCTGGGTTGTAGTCTCGGGCCGCGAGCACAGGCGCCTCTGCGCTGAACTGCAGGCGGGGCCGGAGGGGAGGGACTGGGGGTAAGGGGTAGGTCGTATCCTGGATGGGTAGAGACCAGCCTTCCTGCCGCACAACGCCCAACCCCTCCACCCCTGATGAACCCGGCCCAGGGAGGCCCCTCGCAGTGGCTGAAGCTGTCCTCAGCCAGCGGAGTCGGCGGGGGCTGTTCTAGGAGGAGCCCCGAGGGCTCAGTGGCCCTGCGGAGCCGGCTGTGAACAGCAGAATAACTCCCCCGTCCCCTTCGCTGAGCCCGGCAGCCCTCTGATCTATTGTCCCCGGCCAGCGGCGCAGGGCTGCAGGGACAGCGGCGAAAGGCGGGATTCAGCGCAGCCCGTGGGCACTATAAAGGCGTCATTAAAGGACAAATGGCGGAGCTGGGCTGCAGGCTGCTCGCTGTGTCCGGGCCCCGGCTGGGGAGCGCCGGGGGCAAGCTGCTCGTTCGGGGAGGGGGTCCCGCGTGGCGGGACCGGCAGCTGCTTGCCCAGGGGCCTGTCCGCACGGCGCCCCCAGGGACACGCATGTGCCCACTCTTTTCCTGCAGGGTCCCCGGGGCCGGGGCGCCTGGCACCGACTGACCCGCCCCGCACGAGCTATTCACGCTGCTGGATACTGGCCCTTTCAGCTCTGCGGGCTCGCTCCCCGCCGCCGGCTTGGCCCCCCTCCCCTACACACTGTGGGGTGAACCTGGGCGTGCGCCCTCGGCCACGGGCCCGATCCTGCACTTCTCCCCTTGAAATCAAGGGCATGCCCCACCGCGGGTTCATTTCAGCACCCTAGGGCGGCCAAGAGGCACTCAGCAGGGCACCCTGAGGTTTGGCTTTTAGCAGCGTGGCCAGAACCCCGGTGAGCGCGTGCGAGGAGCGAGGCGGTTTGGGGGGGTCCCCTCCCCACAGCGGGAGAACCCATGTTTGAGGAGCCCCTCTCACCCCAGCCGCTGCGGGTTTGCTGGCGACCCGGCGGCGGAGCAGGGGCGAGGGCTGGCTGCAGCCTTCACTTTCATTCTGCCTGTGCTGGTAAAAGCGCCGCGGCCCGGCTCACACACACGGTTTGTGCTTTCCAAACATCTGGGGTTTTGTATCGGGGACCAGACCTAATTGTCTATTATACAAACCTTTGAAATGAGTGAGCCGGAGGAATTTCGACTTTGGAAGGCAATTTTGAAGCGAGGCGAATCCGGGAACGCCTCCATCCCCCCCGCCCGCTCTTTGCTGAGTTCCCACGTGCAGTCGGGGAAGGGGCTCCCGGAATGGTTATGGCTCTAAGGACAAAAGCCAGCGAAAGAGAGAAAGCGCCCCCCGCGGCACCGCGAGTGCTCGGGGCTGGAGCTAAGGCAGTGCGCGGGAGGGAGAAGCCGGGCTTGTAGGGCGCGGGACAAGGGTCTGGACCCCGCCTGGGCACGGGGAGCTGGAGGTCCCTGGTTGGACCTCTCCCGTCCCAGGCGGGGCTGGGACTCCTGCTGATCGGGAACCCCACGTGCTCCCGTGAGCGCGCGGGGCTGGCCTGGCCCTGCCATGCTTTAATGAAACATGTGTTCGCTCATGTCTCCGCTTAGAGCGGAGAAATCGCGCCTCCGCACTCTTTGAAGGGCTGGAAGCAGAAAATTGCTGCATTGTCCGGGCATTAGGGCCGCTAATCTAGCCTGGCCTCCCCGCTGCAAGCGTGAAACGCGGCCAGAAAGGAGGAATTGCTGGGGCTAGGTGTCTTCATCTGGCGGCGGCCCGCCTGGCACGGGGCTCTTCCGGAGCCTGGTCCCGGGCCGGGCCGCGTGCGGACTGCAGGGGACAAACCCTTCGCTAATTAGCGGTGCCCTGCGGAGGGACTCGACCTGCCCCAGCAGCCCGCTGGGCCCCAGGCGGTAGCGCACTAGGGATCCCCGGGGCGCACAGACTGCAGCGGCCTAAACCAGCTGGTATCTGCGAGCTATGGGGCGTGCGCGGCGCTGTACAGCCAGTCACGGCCCAAACAAGCCCGTGCAGCGAGCCACGTGTTCTCCGGCACCCAGGGGCGCAGAACACAAAGGGATCCATCCCTATGAGAGTTCGGAGCCGCACGGCAAGAGAACTCTAGTGATGCCATTTGCTTCCCAACGCAGAGCCCCCGCCTCTGAGGTGTGGCGGGCTGGGCGGTGGCTCCAGTTCTTTAAATCCAGTGAAATACACAAACAGAACTTTAATATCTCTGAAAGAGTCATTGTAACCCTTCTTAGCCCCCTCGCCTCGCCAGTCACACAGTTCCTCGGCCACAGGATTCCCCCTTCCCCAGCTGCCCGCCCCCGGCCCTTGCCCCCCTCGGGGAGGTGCTCAGCGCCTGAATGCCGGTATTGACATGTAAAGTGAGTCCCCCGTATAAATCCTGCCTCCCTCCCCCGGCTGCGAACTCCCAGGGCCGCTCATTCCCGGAGAGGGGGAACATGGTCACCCAGCCCGGAGGGCAGGAGAAACCGCGGGTTTGCAGCTTCCGCAAGGTTTGCTAGCAGCACTAGGCAGGAGGAAAGAAGCGGGCCGGGGAGGAGTGAAAGCCAAAGCCCTGTAACATTTCCCTTCTGCCCCGCAGATCTCAAAGCCCTTGATGGAGAAGAAGAGAAGAGCCAGGATTAATGTGTCTCTGGAGCAACTGAAGGCTCTGCTAGAAAAGCACTATTCTCACCACGTGAGTCACCCAGCCGGGACCTCTACCCTCGCCCCCAGATCCGCACAGTGTCTGCCCAGGTTTCCCAGCGGGCACTTCTTGGCTCCGCCTTTACAGTGGAACCGAATCACTCTTTTATGGCCCGTTCAGCACGTTATTGATCGCGGTGGGTCTCTCTCTCTCTCTCTCCAGATCCGAAAGCGCAAACTGGAGAAGGCAGACATCCTGGAGCTGAGCGTCAAGTACATGAAAAGCCTCCAGAATTCGGTGCAAGGTAAAACCTCCGTTGCCCTCCCTTTCCACGCGGGAGTAACGGGGTCATCATAGCGTTTGTTGCCGGGTAGAAGGGTCTTGTGTAAATCTGGAGCGAAGCTCGAAGTTACGGGGTCCCGCCGGTTACATCCCAATTATGCGAATCCACGAGCTGTGGTGCAAGGAGAGAGAATCTCAGCTGGGGCACCTGGGCGGCAGCAGTGTCTGGTTCCTGGGCTGCCTTTGGCCGAGCCTGGGCTACCTGAGCGCCTCAGGACACTGATTTGAAATTTACTCTGGATGTAGAGTCCGAGTCCTGTCATATCGATGGCACCGAGCCCCGTGTGGACACGAGTCTGCCCGGTCCCTTTGCTCTCTCAGTTGCAGTTTCTATGAATCTTTTGGCGCCTCCGTGGCTCGCAGGCTGAGGGTGGGGGGGCAGTGCAGGCCTTGCCGGAGCGCCCGCGGGTGTAACTGGACCCCCCGAGAGGGGGAGGGGCTGAGAGGCATGTTTTCCTGGCTTGTCTGCAGGCCGGATTAGGGCAGGGGCGCGTGCCGCACGGATTGGCACCGTCCCCTGCACCCCAAGAGCAGGCTGCACTCCGGCAGGACGGGCTGCACGCGCAGGAATGAGCCGCGGGGAACGCACTCGCCCCAGTGTGGCGAAGCGGGGCCCTCCCTGCCAGCCGGCCGGGCGGCCTGGCGCACTGGGGTGCTCGCCCCAGCCCCCACTGACTGTCGGAGACCCCGCACCCCAGCGGGTGCCCAGCGGTGCGGAGCTGCAGAATGGGGCGGGCAGGCGCAGCACAGATGCGATCGGGGTGGGGGCTTGGCCCTGCAGGCTCCCGGCTGGCACTGATGGGGTGGGCGGCGGGGGGGGGAGCCCGCGGCTGCAAGGCTGCTGATCCGCTCTCCGCTCTCCAGGGGCTGACTACCAGGCCGGCTTCCGGAGCTGCCTGCACGGGGTGAACCAGTTCCTGCTGCGCTCCGAGGGGGCCAGCGAAGCTTCCTCCTTCCACCTGCTGCAGGAGCTCGCCCGGGCCTCCCCGCGGATGAGCGGCTCCGGCTGCAGGACCACGGACAGCAGCCCCATCGCGCCGCGCCCGGAGCCACGGGGCTCTCGGCCCGGCAGCCGCGCGGCGGAGCAGAGGGGCCCTTTGCAGAAAGCCGGCGGCTGCACCCAGCGCCCCCGGGCCCCCAGCTCCCAGCCCCAGACTGAGCCGGGCGCTGCTGCCCCGCGGCGCGGCCCCGTGGAGCACAGACCCTCCGTGCCCAGCAGGAGCCAGGCGCTGTGGCGGCCCTGGTAGCGCGTGCGCCTCCCCCACGCGCGGCTTGGTCGGGAGAACGTGGGGGGCGGGGGCGTTTCCCCGCCCGCGGGCGCTAGGGTGCAGAGGGACGTGCCGGGGGTTAGGCCTCATTCCCGCTGGGCTCGGCTCCTTCGCTAGCCCGCGCCCCGGGCGCCCCGAGCGCGGCTGCTTTCCGCGCAGCTGGGCAGATGCAGGACCTGGGGGGGGGGGGGGGGGCATTTCACTGTCGCCTCCGTTCCAAGGGGGCCCGTGTTTGTACCCGGCTCCCGGGTTTCAATAAACCGGCTCCACATCCCGCCTGGGTCTCGGTTTCTTTCCCTGCACGGCCAGCGAGGGAGCCGGCGGGGGCCGGGATGACGGGGGGGAGAGAAATCCAGCAAAGCTCCCGAAGAACCGCCGGCGCCAGCTCGCTCCCCGGAGCCGCAGTGCGGGGGCAGCGGTTGAACAAAACTCTCCAGGCAGCGGGCGAGCGCTGAAACGCGGAGCCCCAGCGCGGAGCGGCCGGGAGCAAAGTGCCCCCCCGGAGACGGGACGCTCTCCGCGGAGCAGCGGCCGCGCCTTTGCAGGGCAGAGACCGGTGTAGACTGGCCCATTGGCTCCAGGCAAGGCCCTGCCCAGGGGAGACGATCCTGGGGAGGCTGCAGGGGGCAGAGCCTCTCCTGCCGCCTGCACAAACGACCAAACAGCCGGACACTCCTTAGGCCCGTCCACACTAGACAGCGCCGGGAGCCGCCTTCAGCCTGCCGGCAGAGCGCCGCGGTGGGGGACGCACCCCAGCCCCTTTGCCTCCGTCAGACTTCTCCCCTCCAGGGCCTGCCAGTCACTGCTGCTTTCCACCCCAGAGCACGTGCCGTCCCCCTGTTTGCAGTCAGCCTAGGCTGTGGGGCGACCCAGCCGCCAGTTCCTCACCCCCTAGGACCCTGGGGGGACAGGAGGCTTCCATGGAAAAGAACGTTTCGGCATCTCCCTGAGCCTGAACCTTTTAATGGATTAACCAGTGCGTCTGAAGTGCCCAGCCTCAGCTCCTAATTCCTGAGACCTTTCACTCCCAAACCACCTAGCAAAAGCAGCCTGTAGCCAATCCACAGCTAGCCTGACCCCAGCACTCTCAGTAACTGGGACTATTCCCCTTCCAGTGCAAGCCCACAGGGGGCCCTAAGCAGGAATACTCCCCCCCCCATGCCAGAACAGGCAGGTGCTTATAATCAAAAGTGAATACCCCCCATCCAAGGGCTCAGGACCATAAGCAAGTGCTTAGTCTGCTTCAGCCTAGGGTCAGCTCCATCCCTTTCTCCCCTTGACTGGTGAATGAAGGAACTAGGTGCCGGCACAAACCCTGCACGCACAATGCCAAGTCATTGCAGCCCTCAAGGATCTGTCTGCCTTGCTGGACTGGGTCAGCTCCTGGACACTGACCCCCTGGGCCCAGCTGGCAGCACCTGCCGCTCACATGCTGGTTGTGGGTTACTGGTAATGCTCCCCTGGACTGGATACAGTTTCACGCACCTGCCCAAGGGCTGTGGCTTTGCGTTGGGGCCCTGCCCTGGGCCAGGCATGCAAGGGGGATTAAAAGGCACTGCAGGCCCTGCCCCACAGAAACTCCACCTTTTTATGCCCTAGGACTCTCCAAGAACCTTTTCTCAGCACAGCTATTTAGCACAGTTCCAGATAGTCCCATTGACCCCTTAGGGAAGGAGGGAGTGTGAGAGCGGGTGGGGCGGAGCTAACTCCCCCCTACATTTCAGAACTTGTTTGTTTGTTTCTTTCGGAAAAGCAGCCTCAGGCCCTTGGTTCCAAGCCCCAGATTTAGCAGCTTTTATGTGCCAAAGACTAACAGGCAATGTTTAAACACCCCCAGGTGTGTATGTGTGTGTGTGGTTTATTTAGGAGAGATGTGTGACTTTCACCCTGGTGAGCACTGCGAAGGATCACTGTGCAATATATATATAAAGAACACTTACACTTCTGCAATGTTGCTTCCAAGCCAGAGGTACTGGGCGGCATAGCCAGGGAGCAGATAAGGTTGTACATTTAGCAGAAATTTACACAACCATTGCAGGGAAACTAAATGAATTCTTTGCCTTGGTCTTCAGTGAAGAGGATGAGAGAGAGATTCCCACATCTGAGCCATTTGTTTTAGGAGACAAATCTGAGGAACTGTCCCATATTGAAGTGTCATTAGAGGAGGTTTTGGAACAAATTGAGAAATTAAACCATAATAAGCCACAAAGACCAGATGGTATTTACCCAAGGGTTCTGAAGGAACTCAAATGCGAAATTGCAGAACTACTTACTGTGGTATGTAATCTGTCATTTAAATCAGCCTCTGTAACAGATGACTGCAGATAACACAACACCTATATTTAAAAAAGACTCCAGAGGTGATCCTGGCAACTACAGGCCAGTAAGTAAAACTTCAGTACCAGGGAAATTGGTTGAAACTATAGCAAAAAAAAATAAAAATCATCAGACACATAGGTGAACATATGTTGGGGAAGCATTAACATAGCATGTGTACAGGGAAATCATGCCTCACCACTCTATTAGAATTCTTAGAGGGTGTAAACAAACATGTGGACAAGGGTAATCCAGTGTATATAATGTATTTGGACTTTTAGAAAGTCTTTGACAAAGTCCCTCACCCAAGGCTCTTCAGCAAAATAAGCAGCTGTGGGATAAGAGGGAGGGTCCTCTCATGGATCAGTAACTGGTTAAAGGATAAGAAACAAAGGGTAGGAATAAATGAGCAGTTTTCAGTCTGGACAGGGGTAAATAGAGGGCTCCCTCCAGGATCTGTACAAGGGCTGGTGCTGTCCAATGTATTCATAAATCATCTGGAAAAGGTGGTAAACAGTGAGATGGCAAAGTTTGTAGATGATACAAAATTACTTAAGATAGTTAAGTTCAAAGCTGCAAAAAAAAATTACAAAGGGATCTCACAAAAATGGTGACTGGACAAGAATGTCAGATGAAATTTGTTGTTGATAAATGAAAAGTACTTCACATTGGAAAACATAATTCCAACTATACCTACAGAACGATGGGGTCTAAATTAGCTGTTACCACTAAAGAAGCGATATTGGAATCATTGTGAATAGTTTTCTGAAAACATCTGCTCAATGTGCAGTGGCAGTCAAAAAAAGCTAACAATGTAAGTAACCCTTAGGAAAGGGATCGATGATAAACCAGAAAATATCATACCACCACTAGATAAATCTAAGATACACCCACATCTTGAATACTACATGCAGTTCTGATTGCCCCATCTCAAAAATATGTATTAGAATTGGAAAAAGTACAGAGAAGGGCAACAAAAATGCTTAGGGGTATGGAACAGCTTCCACGTGAGGAGAGATTAAAAAGACAACTGTTCATCTTAGAAAAGAGATGACGGGGGGGGGTAGGGTTTATAATAGAGGTTTATAAAATCACGCCTGGTGTGGAGAAAGTGAATAAGAAAGTTTATTACCTCTTCACAAAACACAAGAACCAGAAAAAAATAGGCAGCAGGGTTAAACCAAACATAAGGAAGTACTTATTCACACAATGCACAGTCAACTTGTGGAATTCATTGTCAGGGGATGTTGTGAAGGACAGAAAAATAACTGAATTTAAAAAATAATTGGATAAATTCATAGAGGACCAGTCCATGGCTATTAGCCAACATGGTCAGGAATGCAACCCCATGCTCTGGGTATCCCTAAACCTCTGACTGCCAGAAGTTGGGACTGGAGAACAGGGGATGGGTTACTTGATGATTACTAGAGCCCTGCAAATCCATGGATATCCACTTTATATCCACATCCGCAGATGCCAATGAGTATATCTGCAGACCATCAACATACCCGTAGGAACACACCCTGATTCAGTAGGAGAAAAACATCATCAACAACCAGGCGTAGTCTGCTAAGGACCATGGCACCAGCTAGCATGACCATGGTCAGGGCCGGCTCCAGGGTTTTTGCCACCCAAGCAGCAGGGAAGAAAAAAAAGCCATGATCGTGATCAGTAGCACTTCCACGGCAGCTCCACCACGCCGCTTCCCGCTTTCTTCTTTGGTGGCAGTTTGGCAGCATGTCCTTCCCTCTGAGAAGGACCCAGGGACCCACCACCGAATGCTGCTGAAGAGCTGGATGTGCCGTCCCTAGCACCTGCGTGCTGCGCTGGTGTCTGCAGCCGGCCCTGACCATGGTTGATGGTGTCCCATCAGGCTTCCTGTAGGGAAGTTCCTAGCTCTCTCTCAATCCTGTGAATCCATGAATCTCTGGGGCAGGCAGCACCAGGTGGGGTAGGGATGCACCCTTTGCCTTTGAACGGAGAGTTTGCGAGAACACAGATTGCAAACTGTACTGTCTTTTGCTCAGTGACCTCATCTGGTGGAAATCTTTTGTTAAGGACTGCAGGGAGCATGCTTTGCAGGAGCAGGAGGCAAACAAGGCACAGACTTACAGTAAAGTGTCATTTATCATTCCGTCTCTCTGGAGCAGATGCCCTGACCCTGCATGAGCAGTAACACTCTGCTCGAGTGGGAGAGGGAGCTGCTTTTAGTGGGTTGCATTGAGATTCAAACTGTTACCTTCGCTGTTGTGATTTCTCCTGCCCATGCGCACACTGGATGCATAAGCCACTTCGCCCCCAAGAGGCTCGCCCAGCTCAGAGCTTTCACCAACATTATCTTCAAAGTTTTGAATGGACTCCCAGGGAGCCAGATGCTCAGGTGGTGCAAACCTGCACAGCTGCATTGGCTTCAGGCTATGACCTTTACAGCAGGATCTGGGTATTCCTTGGCAGAAACATGGACCTGCCTGTTTATTAGCAGCTGAATAGGAAAACCTGCCGGTCCCCAGAAGATCATTTTACCTGCTCTCTTGGCATTTACTGAGGCCTGTGGTGTTGGATGAGCTGTAAGCAATTGCAGCCTCCCACCTCCCAGCCTGTCTTTGTGTCCTCCCCAGGCAGGGTGTGCTCCAGGCCCCTCCAGGGCTCCTTTCCCTTCACACACACATTAAGTGGCACTAATTATGCACTAAGTAGCCAGTCATGTTGAGTTACACGGTAATTGGCGTGTTCCTGCAGCATGTCCCAACCCTTTGTTGTTTGCTTTCCACATGCCGACTAGTGAAAGTTAATGCTTGGAGCTTCCGCTGGCCCATGGTCCCCGCTCCCCCTCTCTGCATGGCGCACCCTGCTGACTTGCCTCCTTGCCAGTCGTGGAGCGTGGAACTGGAATGCTTTCTTTGGCTCTGTGTAAGATTTATACTCGGTGCCCATCACCGTGTTCTCTGTGCTGCATAAAGCCCAGAGCAGCAGGCCTCTCTCTGGGGCAGAGCAGGCACACTCACTAAAGACAAGATGCAAAAAGTGAGTGTTGTAAAAAACTGGGGGCAGGAGGGAGCAACACTAATATGCTTTTCTGAGGACCCGCCATGGGCCCAGCATGTAGGCCCTGAGGTTTAACATGCCCCACTAAGGAAGGCCCCCCATCCCTTTGTGCAGGCCTGGTGATAAACTCCCTGAGCTGAGAGTAACTGCCAGCCTGTGTCTGTGAGAAGATAAGTGCTTTGCCGGGGGCCGAGAGTCAGCAACAGGGCACCTCGCAGTGAGAAGAAATGGCAGCTACTCCCTCTAGCTACTCAAACGGCCCCAGGCCAGGCCCCTGGTACCCAGTCCCCACCCTTCAATAACCGCACCCCTACATTACAAGAGATCCGGATCCTCCGGCACCTCCAGGTGCTGTGGACAAGCCGTAAGGAGCTTGCAAAGGGAAGGGAAGGGAGGGCAGGAATTTCTAGCAACTCCCTGCACTGTCTCCTGGGATTCTTGGAGCCTGCAGAGTGAGCAGCCAGGAGAAGAAAAGGCTCCATTATTAACATGACACTGGGACCAGTCAAGGGATAGAAGAGAGCTGATGGCGGAAGAAAAGGGGCACTTGGGCCACACTGCCACATCCCCCACTGCAGGAAATGCTGACGGCACAGGCATCCCTTCACACCGTGAGCTGCAGCAGTGCCCAGCCATGAGCTCTCCGCACTAACTGCTGGCATCTCTCGGAGGTTGTTATGGGCAGCAGTTGGCGCAGCACATCCATGGCCATGGGGGTACAGAGTGGCCCAGACTGCTGCCTGTCTCCCTACTTGGGCACCTCCATGGTTATTTGTACCTGAATGTTCACAGGGCCGGAGAATTCTGGCGGGTAGGAACTAGCTTATTCTGCAGCACAAGGCCTGGAGACTGCTAACTCACCGGTCACACCAGCTGCACGTTATCTTACTACTCTCAATGATCCAGCAGCCATTTGTCATGGGACATCTTCTATACATTCTATACGTGTAAAAGTTCAGCCAGATTCAAATAACACCTGTGCAAATCTGACCCCCAAGCACTCTGCTGCCCCTCCCCCCCAAGACACCTGCTGCTCCAGAAGCATGCACTGCCCAAAATCTGAGGCACACTTGGCTTCAAGCCCTATAAATATCAGGTTTGTTTACAGGAGTTTCCTTTTCATTGCTAGCAATGGTAGAGCCTGAATGGAGCTACACATGGATGGCTGTGCCCCCACTGCCCCAGAAAGGTTGGGATGAGGGATGTTCCCAGACACCTGCTCTGCCAGATGATGTCTGATAAAAGCAGCTGTGGGAGAGCAGGTGTAGGAATTCAGCACCCTGCCAGTCCTTTGCTAAGCAACAGCTGTAAAACTAGTCTGTGATGTTCTCAGTGTGGCTAGACAAGGTGTTCCCCACCCTGGCTGGGTGGCACCCATTCAGCTCCCATCTCAGCCCAAAGCTGTTTCACAGTTCTACATAAAGGAGAGTGCCTGGCAGCTACCCACTGCTCCAACACACACCAGATGAGATTGCAGCAGGTGAGCGCTCTCCCTCGGGCTGGAGAGGCAACAGGAAACACTCCTTCCTACCAGTACCAGAAAGAAAAATCCCACAGATTTTCCCTACACTGCCTTGCTCTCCTCCAAGAAACATCTGCAAGCAAAAGTGGCAATCAGCAAGACACCACTCCTCACCTGCCACTAGCTCTCCCCTCGGGCCAGCGGAGTAAGGAGATTGGTTTAGAGCTGGGATTATACCACATTGCCTGTTATTACAGACCACTTACAGCTGTGCCAACCCACTGACTTCCAGGGGAGTGCATGGGGTGGGGAAAACTTTGCCAAAGAGGCAGGGGAACACCTTGCTGACCAAAGAATTAACATCCCAATTCACTGCAAAGTGCCTCCTGTTCTAGTGCAAATTCATCCCATAATCAGAGTTCAGGGCCCATGGGTCCCTTGGATCAGCTAAGGATACAATCAAGCACTTAATGTAAAGCAAGACCCCTTTTCCGGTGTGCAGCACACATCTGCTGCCTCCTTCATTAGAGACATTCTGCTGGTATGAGCGGAATGGAAATGGAAGAAAAGGTTACTCACCTGTGCAGTCCCTGTGGTTGTCTGAGCTGTTCCCGCTGGGTTCTCCCTTCAGCAGAGATTTTTGCTCGCCATGTCCGTTTGGCCCATGCATGTGCACTGCATGTCCTCGTGCCCCTCACTAAGGTTATAAAATGCTGCGCAGACAAACCCCCCTCAGTTACTTCGCTACAGATAAGTCCCTCAAAGGAACCTCTGAAGCAGAGGGGAAGAAGGATGGGTAGTAGAGCACCTCCAGGGACACACGTCTCAAAGTACCATCATTACTGAACAGTGAATAACCTTTTCTTCTTCTTTTTCACCAAGAAGTGTCCCTATGGGTGCTCCACTTTAAGTGACTCCCCAGCAGTATTCCTATGGCGAGACAGGAGCTTCAGAATCAGGAACTGACGCCAGAACCACATTGCCAAGTCTCCATAGAGGCACACACCATGGCATAGGTATGGACTGAAGACCATATAACTGCTCTGCAGATCTCAGATACTGGAACATCTAAGTAATGCCCTAGATCAGGGGTCGGCAGCCTTTCGGAAGTGCTGTGCCAAGTCTTAATTTATTCACTCTAATTTAAGGTTTCACGTGCCAGTAATACATTTTAACCTTTTTAGAAGGTCTCTTTCTATAAGTCTATAATATATTACATACAACAATAGTTTAGTTAAGTAAATAAGGTTTTTAAAATGTTTAAGAAGCTTCATTTAAAATTAAATTAAAATGCAGAGCTGCCCAGACTGGTGGCCACAACCCGGGCAGTGTGAGTGCAACTGAAAATCAGTGCCTACCTCTGCCCTAGATGTTGACTGTGACCTTGTAGAGTGCACAAATACCCTAGAAGGAGGTTGAATGCTGGTTACACATCATAACATACAACAGTACACCCAGGGATCCACTTCCAGAGCCTCTGGGTGAAGGTTTTGGATCCTTATGTAAGGAGGTGAGAGAGTAATTAGGTGAACTTACCTCATGTAAAATTGTAAAGGGCTAAGTGTATTTAATCAATCATATATATACACATATACATCATATATTAGTTAGTAATCAATAAGCAAGTGCATAACCAATATAACCACGATGGGTGGCCTTTTTGGGGAGATGTGCAAAACAAAGCCATTTGGCTTATGAAGATTTGACTTACCATGGATGCTGTTATTCATCTCAGCCTAGGAGTTCTCCATCTCTTGGCATGGATCCTCAATGGTTTGTGAGGCTAGAATCTCCACCCTGCGGAAGTATAGATAGAATTCACTAACGTTTCTAAAGCCCTTGGCACTGCAGACCACCTTCACCTGGGATCTCTGACCGTTAGTATCCATCTTACCAGCAGCCCAATTGTATTTCGCTAGTAACTAACACACAGACCCAAACGCGCTCTCGTCGGGATCACGTGGTCCTGTTCAGGGCATTGCGGAGCAGGTAGCCTGCGGCAGATGGTTCCTGGGTATCTCTAGTACTGGAAAAGCACCTGGACTTTAAAGGCTTTCCCAGTCTGAGCTCAGCGCTGTGATTTGCAGCCATGCTTCGGTCTGCATTCATCTCAGACAGCTGAACGTGGTGGTGACAGGCAAGTCTTGCTGAGGAGTTCATTGTGATTGCAAACTGACGGCTGGGACTGCTCATTAGGAGAGCCCATTATCTTCAGAGAGTTACCTGAAAGGCTTTTCCCAGTGCTTTTGGTAGATACATACCAAACATGGGTGCTCTCAGTGCTTATTTTGCCTGAGTGTCAGTTGCAGGTCAGGGTGTGAATTTTTCTGCCTGGGAAGCTAATTTTTTAGGCCAATTCCTGTCTTGGGCTAGGTCAGGACTAGTTTACAGATTCAATTTCTGTCTCCTTCAGGGCAGAAGCAGCTGCACCAGAAGTTTTACTCCTCTGCAGCCAAAGTCACTCTATTGCAGGTCTGGTGAGCTGCACACTAGGCCATCGCTGAGCCCCAGAGAGAGGGAAGCAATTTCTGTCTCTTCCATTTCATGTTTTTCCCCAGGAGGAGGAATTAAGGTAGAGCCTGTAGTAGCTTGTGGTTGAACAACTGGTCACAAAAGGTCACATTGCTTCCTGGGCCAGCTGTCAGATCAAGAGACTTCATCCCAGTCACCAGCAGTGAGTGGAGACGGGCAGTTGTCCTGTGAGTGGGCAGGGGCAGAAGAGCCATTTTAAAGCCTGATCACTGCTAAGATCTCAGCATGTGAAGAAGTTTATTCAGGGGCATTTAGAAAGGGTTAATGATTAACCTTCCGGGTTATAAAATGTTTTACCCATCCAGTCTGCAACTGAACCAGTAAGTGCCTTTCACAAAGAGAGGAAGGCAATTAAGCAGACCCATAAATGAGAGAGACATGCAAACCCTAGAAAGACAATATCCCAGCCTATTGTCTGTGTTCCCCCTTTCATCCTTAGACATGGGGGAGGACGAGGGTTTTATTGCTGGGGGATTGTCACAGTCATAGTGCAGCAAAGATGGACATGCTGGTGGAGAATCTTCCCGAAAGCATAAGCCTTGGTCATTCTTATGTCTTATTGGCAAAGCCATAGAAGATGAAAACAAGAAAGCCAGGAGACCCCTTACAATAGGCTGGCTCCAAGAGGCAGAGGATTTTAGAAGGACAGACATGCTTTCCCAGCGATGGGAGAGGGAGACTGCCTCATCCACAATGTTGCTCAGTGAATGACAACTGTAAGCATCTTTCCAATGGCCATAATTTGATACAGTTTTGTTTTTAACCCATCCTAGTGTGGCTGTGAGAATCACAGCTGGTGAAAGCTCTCCTAGGTGAGATGCACAGCAGAGCACCTGTATCGTTAACAATGCCAGACAGGCCGGGTCTCCTGTTGCTTGGAATGGCTTGGCTTTCTTCGCAGTTGTCTTTAGCAGCGTTCTTTCACTGCTCCTGCCTTTTCATGTGAACTCACGTTCCTAGGGGAGAGAGAGGAAAGACACAGAGTGCCAGAGCCCTCTTTGCTAGCTGCTTTATGGAGCTCTTCCCTTCCCGCTGATGTACCCTTACGCCCACACCAGGTACGTGCGACAGGGAATGGGAACGGCTTGCGTTATGGGCTGGGAAAGCGATGTGCCTCACTTCACCACCATGCCTTCCTTCCAGCTCCAAAAGGAGCCCCCTGCCTCCTGTCCAAGTAGCCCCTTTCTTCTCTGAAGCAGCCCCCTTGTTGGGATCAGTGTGTCACAGCAAACAGTGACTGTTCTGCAACCTCTGCCCTCTAGATGGCAGCACCGGCACATGCAGAAGGAGCCATTGCCTTGCAAGGCTGTGCAGAGGTGCTGTCCCCAGAAGAGCAGCGAGGGTGCTAGAAAGAGGATTGTGGCCTTACCAGAATCTCACTGCAGCCAGTGGAAGATCTGGGTTTCTATGCAAACCAGTGCCTGTGCAGGGGAGCAAATACCACAGCCAGGACAAGGCTGCTGAGTGAGTCTCCAGGGGAGGTGTGTGTCCCCTGGGCAGCTTGTCAGGAATAAAGATATTAGGCTCTGTTGTCCAATGTCATTCCAGCCACCAGTGAAACTTCAGTGACGCTCTGCCCGAAGCTCAGCTGGAGTTCAGTTCCATTATGCACAGGGCAGCAGACAGCCCCTCTTTTCTCTTCACTGTACCTCGGATACCAAGGTGATGGGCGTGATATAAGAACCCAGAGAGAAGGCACACGTGGGTCCAAGTGGACAGGCTCATTCCTTCATGCACTGCAAGCACGATGTGGAGTTTCTGAGCATTTGCCTGTTATTCCAGTCACCCCAGTGACTGTTTCCCCAGTTTCACCCGACTGGTTTCATAACTAAGGGCAGCAGGTGATTCTCCTCCCGGTGATGGATCCCTAACCCATCTTGCACAAGGCTGCCATAAAACATAGGTGAGATCATCTGACCAGAAGCTGGTGAGTCTGTCATGCAGTCTAGGCACTCATCTGACATCGCTTTTCAGCTTGCTCCGGGAAGCTCCTACCATTGTGAGGCTGTGTCAACAGAGAACCCAGCCTTGAAAAATCAGAACAAATGGGGAAATCTCTGCAAGACCAAACCTGCTAGTCTGCTCTCCACGTAGACATAATAGGGGCCTAAAAGCTTAAAAACCGTAAGTGTTCAGGTGTTACTCCAAACTCAGCTGTAGTCTTTGGAGGGGGGCAGGGCATACGTTCTCCTCAGGGCACCGATTCCCATGGTCCAGGCTGAGGGAAGTCACCACCATCAGCTGGCTGTTCAGTGAGTTGTGTGAACGAGTTCGGCTCACCAGCGCAGTTTTTAATGAGCCGGTGTGTCCTTCATACTAACCTCAGACATTACTAGTACTAGGGATCGTACTCGCTAGCAATTCCTGCAGAGCAGTCAACAGCTAGAGAGGGTTGAGATAAGCTCCAGCTCTGTGGCAGGTGGATCCTACTTGCTTGGATTCTGTTCTGGGGACTTCAGGTTCTGGTGCCTTTCCCCAGCACAAAGCCCGCCTGAGGGGAATCAAACACCTTGACGTTGGTCCATTCAGCCCTTAGCAATACAAGGAGCCATTCCCCACCCCCAAGCACTACAGTGACATTTCAAAGGGGCACACTGCACCGACTGCCCAGAAATTCTTACTGATGCAAACAAAATGGAGCTGGTTCTGTGGGTTTTGACGTCACTGAGTTCTGTTTTGGGACGAGCAGGCAAGCCCAGTGGAGCAAATGATAGCAGAAATGGGCCCAGGACAGAGTTTTGATGATTTAGAGTGGGTGTTTCCAAAAGTGCAAAATCATTTGGGAGCACCAGTCCCAGGGAATGTGAGTGGGGTTCCTGCTATTCCTTTCCAAGTAGGGGGTTTCCAGAGTACCTCGAGAGCAGGAATTGCTTCTCACTGTTGCACTGGGCCAGGGTTCTGAGAATACAGGAAAGCTGTGGCCTGCATCTGAAGAAATAGAAATGAAGCGACAGGACAATGTACATACCAAGCAGCAAGGTGAATGGAGTGTAAACAATACGGTAGGAATTTTTATTCAGTCCTTTACAAAGAGAAACCCTTAAGTTGTCAAAAAAGAGCAAACTACAAACGAATCAGAAATACTGTGAATAAAATACTTTAAACTTTATACTTAAGACAAATCCACTTAGACCAATAGAAAGAATTGTTGCAAAGCATCATCATCACTGAGAGGATGGAGATCTTACAAATGCATAGTACACACAGAACAGTTTAAAGAAGTAGTTTGAGTTCCAACAAAAGTACCTTATTGGAATACACTGAACTTTACAAAACATCAATCATTATTGTGCAATAAAAAGACATTGTCTAGTTATCCCAAAGAACGGAGCAGCCTTTGTATTCTTTTTTTTTCTCCAAAATTCAGTAAAAATCAGGATTGGCTCTCTGCAATACAGTGGCACAAAACACATTCTGTTCAGAATATTGCCTTTTGACACTAAAAATAGTTAAAAAGATACAGTACTACAAATTGTTAACAACTGCTTAAAGCCTCGTTCTCCCCTGGTTAGAGGTGAAACACAAAGAAGTCACCAACAAAATTATTAATAAATGACCAGCATCAATATTTTTAATCCTTAAAGGCACAACATCACTTTCTGGTGGTGGAATTTTATCAATAGGAAAAAAACGTCCACCCAGACGCTCTGTTTAACCCCTTGTTTCTAAGTTTGTGGTTTACTTTTTTTTATTGCAACTGAAAAATGAATTAGTTAGAATGGTTCATTTAAACACTGTGCATTCCAAATTATAAGTATGCCTCACACCTGTCCCCTAGACACAGAGACTCTCTTCACTCACTTAATAGGAGAAATCTCGTTCTCCGGGAGCCCGTTGATAAGAGATCAAGATTGAGTATTTTTTCCTTATGACAAACAACTAAGGATTCAAAGATAACGCTGAAACCGACTGTGTTTCTTTAATGTTTCATTCATGGCTTTGAAGTTTAAGTGAATTAATGGCAGGGTCTGGATTGTTCTTTTACAGTCAGGGTTAGATCTGTCAAAAAAAAAAAAAAAACAACAAAAAAAACCAACCACACACCTCAAAGCCAACAGAATTCAACGGGTGGCTCCAATTTCAGACGAGTTGAATTTTGCTTCCAAATGCATTTTATTTTCAGTCTAGTGCAGTTGGCATAACTTTGTGTGTATAATTTAAATCAGTCTATTTCAGTAAAATTTACTGGTTCTTTGAATTCAGTCTGCATTTGTATGCTTCAGACCATCAGTGACACCACACAACTGCTGCTCTGTCTGTTGACTCTTTCACTGAAAAAGGTGGCAGAGTTTTCTGGTGATCTATGATAGACTATTTCTTGCAGTGGAGGAGGATTCTCCCACCCCTTCTTCACATTCAGGCAAAGCAGATAGTTTAGCCACATGCTCTCCCTGGAATTCCTTTCCCCATCAGTGCTGATTAACAAGGTACCAGGGGCTACACAGGTGCCGTTCAGTACACTCACTGGGCAGGGAATTGGGGCAGCTAACAGCATTCTTTAAGGAACTGGTAACAATGGTACTTTGCACTCAAAAGCACTTTTCATTGAGGGATCACAGCCCCGTGAGAAAAGCAAACGTTACTAAACTGCCACCACATCTGAGGAAACTGAGGCACACAGAAGTGGTGTGAGCTTGGACAAGTCACTTGTCCAATGAGCGGCAGAGCTATGAATAGGATCCAGGACTCCTGCCTCGCAGCCCCTCTAGACCTGTGCAGAACCGGAAGATTATCGAAGAGATGCTTTCTATTTACCCACACCCCAGGGCAATTCGTGCTGATGGGAAAGGAAATGGCAGAGAACTACAGGGCAAGGCAGAGGGCCTGGTCACAGACTTGTCAGCTCTCCTGAGCATGCTGCTGACACCCTTCAGTGCTCGCTTGTGAGCTAGCAAAATCTCACTTACTAGAAAATAAGCAGCTGGGGCACAGAGTACCATCAAAAGCGCTACTGGTAAATTTTCTACGGCGTATGTATATTTTCTGTTCTCAGACAGCTCCTGCTAGCATCGGGGAATCTCATCTGAGAGTATAGCTGGTCTAACTCAAAGAAATGCAAGAGTACATGAAACCAATACATGCATGTTACCATATTTTACAGTATATATCAGGTTGCATTCACACAAGCATAACATCACAGACCAGGGACAGAATGTCCCTCTTTATGCAGCACGTGGGGACTTCCCGTGAATACGGCATGCAGCTTGGGGCACTCCATTCCAGGTGGCTAAAACAAATCAGAGGGGATCAAGATAGAGGGGCCCAGAGCATGATAGATTCAGAGGGGCTGCAGACCTAACCAAACACTGGAAGAGCTAAGTATGAATATCTCAGCAGAGACAGCAGGGAACAGCCATAGTGTAAGTACTTGACAGAGAGCAGTGAGTTTATCAAAGGGAAAGTTTAGGGTAGAAGTCAGGACAACTGTCCTAATGATGTTGATAGGACTCTGGAAGCATCTCCCCAGGGAAAGAGGGTTAGCACTTCACCAGGAATGGTCCGTTGAAATGTGTGTTAATGCTAAACAATCTGTTCCACTGTGTATTAACCTGGGACACTGGGAATACCTTTCCCAGACCTGCAGAACAGCTCTGAGTGGCTTGAAAGTGTCTCTCCCACCAACAGAAGTGGGTCTAATAAAAGATATTACCTCCCCCGCCTTGTCTCTCTGATATCTGGGGACCAACACAGCTACACAACACTGCAATCAGCACGTTCTATAGTCCAATGTGAACTTTTACAACAATGACTCTCCCTCTGCTATAAGCTGCTATTAAAAAACCAAAATATTCATCCCTTCCAAGCCGTCTGGAAAGGGCTATACTTGGGCTTGCTATCAGATATTACGACCAGCCACATGCCTTCTGCTCCGCAAACGCAGCCCTCGCGGTAAAACCATACGCCCATTTCCTGATAACCCCTGTAGGACAGCAGAGCACTATGAACACCCTGGCTGCCGAGCAGAAAGGCCACGTCTCCTCTTAGCAACTCGATGCACAACTTGCCACTTCTGCTCCCCGCCACCTGCAATGGCTGGGAATGGGGCAGAATGACTCCAGGCAACTGGCAGGCTCCAGGGAGCTCCACATCCAAACCGCTTTGCACAGCAGGGTGGATTAGGCTGACGCAGACCTCTGAGGTAATAGAAGGGAAGGTAAAAACAGAAGGTAAAAAAGGGCAGGGAAATCCCGATGGCTCTTACCTTCCCCAGCCCTCTAAAGCAGCCTTTGGGGAGCTGATTCCTAAAGGCGTTTAAAATACACTGCAAGCCGAGACAAGACATTACCTGTTCACAGAACTCGTCATGCTCCAGGTTTCCTACTTTCAGGTAGCAAGTCAGAGGGGATTGGGAGTCAAGATTGTGGGACTGTCCTCCTGGTCCTCCTCCCTGGGCGATTTTGGGGGCAAGACCCTTCCCGTCTCCGTGCCTCAGGGCTGCAGAGCAGCACCAAGTTAGCCAAAGTGATGCAGTTAAACTGCAAAAGGCTGCGTGTACGTGTATTTCGGTCTAAGCCAGGCTCATCTCAGTTTAGCTGAAATTGACTAGGAAGAGGATTAAACTAAACTGGAATAAGCCACTACTGAACTGAAATACAAGGGTCCACACAGGCAGGTGCAGGGCAGGGGCCCAGTCCTTACATCAGAGTTCACCCAACACCAGGGGAAGTCATGCTGCACCATACGCAGTCTGGACACAGACAAGGACTCTACCTCCCCATGAGTAAAATGGCCCAATTCACGTATGTTTGCAAAGCACTCTGGCTCCTTTGGAGCTAGCCATGTGCTAAGCACTGTCAGGGAGTGTGTGTAGCTCAAACATAGATTTTAAGAAGCCCAGGCTGAGGGACGCAACAGAAAAGACTGAAACTCTTTGCAAGCCAGATACTGTAACCCTCAAGCCCCAGCCTACAACCAGGAGTTAAAGAAGGGAGGGAGCTACAGCTAGAGAAACAGGAGTAACAGCCTGGCGGGTGGAAGTCAGTGCTGTGGGTGGATTAACTGATGGGCAGAAACATCTGCATTAGAGGTTGTCAGGGAGTGGGGAGGAGTCAGGGCCCTGCACCCCTCTTCCTGGGATTCACCGTGACTCTCAGCCAGCCAGTAAAACGGAAGGTTTATTGGACAGTAGGAACGCAGACTACAACAGAGCTTGTAGGTACAACCAGGATCCCTCAGTCAAGTCCTTCTAGGAGGCAGGGAGCTTAGACCCGAGCCTTGGGGTTCCCTGAGTTCCACTACCCAGCACCAAACTGAAACTAAAAACTCCTCCAGCAGCTCTCCCGCCCCCTCTCCTTTGTCCAGTCTCCCGGCCAGAAGGTGTCACTTCTCCTAACCTCCCTCCTGGCTCAGGTTACGGCAAAGGGATCTTCCTTCAAGGGAAGTCCCTCATCCCCATTGTAACTCCCCTGCAACATTTCCAGGTCAAACCCGCCCTGCTCCCTGGTGTGTCACAGCGGTGCAAGCCAACTGGAATAGGAAACAAGATGAGAACCCAGCAGAAGGCCAGCCTCTCTCCCCTACTCTTCCACAGCACCAGCATCCATCAGCTGATGCACGGAACAGGGAAGGGTGCTACTGCAGCAGGTGCATTTTGGCTCTGATGGGAGGAGCAGACTGGACTCTTTGACTTGGCAACTCTCAGTATTTTCCAGGGTACATTGGTGGGGCTTGGGAAATAATCAGTGAATATTTCCGTTTGCTCTCTGCCTGTAATCAGGGGGGTTTCCTATTAACCTAAATTGTATTCCAGTTATGAACTGCAGGGCAGGACACTGAAGCCTTCCACAGCTCTGAACTGGTTCAAGGAGCTAACAGCAAGCACGGCAGGGCCGCAATGTTAGTGCTGGATACACAATCAGTGCAGAGTGGCCTGCCACTGAGTGCCAGTGGAAAAGTCTAAGCAGAGATCCATTGCTGAGGCTTCAGTTAGCAGTCTTCTGTGGCTGGGAACGGACCAGAAATGGCTATGCCCGACCCATGCTTCTGATTGCCGCAAGTGGGGACGAAAAGGCGTTGGGGGAAGGGGGGACGGAGGCTGGATGTACCAGTCATCACCAGCTTTGTTTTTTGCACTTCAAACATTGCTTGTTATAGTTTTAAGGACACAGAAATTAGCTCCACAGAGTGAACCTGCCACTTTACCTTTAGCTTGTGTCTGTATCTGCGGTGAAACTACAGGTCACAAATTAGCTGGATTCCACAACATAAACCCAAAGGAGCAGGAGGCACCAATTCTCCAGTCTCAAAGCAGGTCCAGAGCAACAAGACTGAGATCTGCACGAATGCACAAGAGCAACAGAGCCTCGTGCGAGCCTGTACAAGAAATGGATCCTCAGGCTGTGGCAGAACCCCACGAGCAGTCTGACTCTAGGAACTACGACTCTCAGCCTCGGCAGTGAGTTATGAACATGCACTAAACGAATCACAGATCTGTCTATGGTAACTGGCCATTACAGAATCCAGAAAAATGGACCTGTCTTAGCCTGTCTTAAAGCTGGCCTCTGTTCTTATTTCACTGGAGCCAGTGTCACTGGCTTATCAGGTACCAATCTTCTCCTTTTTTGCCCCCTAGAGAAATCAGGTATAAAATTTAATTCACAGTAATTAAAAAAAAATAATGAGGGTTCAAGTATTACAAAATCCTGAGCCCCTTTCCCCTTGCCTGGCCGTGGGCTCTGTATGCTTCTTAGCTTAGCTCGATGCTGCTAGTTCCCTTCCATTATGCAAGACACGGTCCTACACATACTCCCAAAGTAGCACTTGGAAAGTCGTAAGGGTCACTAGTGGAATGTAACTTCTCCCCACAAGCAAGAGTCCCAGTAAAACAAAGGAGCTCCCAGAAAGTCTCCATCCCCCCCACCGTGTCCCCTCCCCCCGACATTCTCTCTCTAATATTTCTCCAGGCAAAACACAGTGATCCCGACTCCTGCGAGTTAGCTGCATTGTAGCAGAACAGCAGGTTAACCGAGAGGCTGGGACACTGCCATTGAAATGGAAACGTCGCCTCCTCTTCCCTCCTGACCCAACTCTCTTTATGGCTCACAGACAGTGTCAAGAAAGGACGGAAGAGACACACTGGTTTTGCTGGCAATTAACTCAGCCTTTCGCTCGCGACAAAAGCTTTTCACTGCCTGAATTCTGCCCAGTGTATCAATGTTCCCTGCAAAACACACCTCATTCTTCTGCCCTCAGAAAGGCCTTGCTCTGAAATGCGGGGGGGGGAAGAGGCTGAGTTTGTCACCACAGAGCAATCTCTGTCTGGGTCTTGTTTTAATCACATCAATAGAGGAAGAAGAAAACACTGTAATTTTTTCTAAATGTCAAAACTGAGTCTGTTCGCTCTGTTCAGGAGGCAGCTGTTTCTGTCTGGAGCAGCCTGGCTGCATTGCGATGGCCCAGACGCACAGCATGCTCTAGCAACAACATCAGCCCAGTGTTGCCATAATGTTTTCTCACCTGCCATATGCCGAGCCCCATGTTTCCATCTGACTGTTATTTGCCAGACTCGTGACAACCCAACTCCGTAACAGCGCTCAGTCTGTTCCCAGAGCACGAACACAAACCAGTTTGTACTGTTCAGTCCCCCTTTCCCCAGACAGAGAGGGAGCCAGGTCTTGGATAAGTCAGTCACACACACAGACACCAGCCCCGCACTATTAGGCACTGTAGTGTCAGGCTACCGCACCTTGGTGATAAGGCTGCTTCCCCTGGCTAGCCAACCGCTCTGACTGAAATGAGAAATACCTTTATTCTTCTCTAAAGGAAACATGAGCTCAACTTTCAACCCCGGCCTGAACAGGAGGATGCAGTGTATTAGCGAACACTAGAGAGATAAATGATGTACGTGTTACAGCTACTAATAAATACCAGGAGAGAACATGGGGTTCAGCTAAACCCCTATCAGCCTTTTACAGATGGTGCAATCCTGCGGCCCGGAATAAAGCAGAGTATTCGCTCTGTGCTGCAGCCAGGGGTGGCTCTAGACATTTCACCGCCCCAAGCACGGCGGCATGCCGCGGGGGGCGCTCTGCCGGTCGCTGGTCCTGTGGCTCCAGTGGACCTCCTGCAGGTGTGCCTGCAGAGGGTCCGCTGGTCCCGCAGCTCCATTGAAGCCGCAGGACCAGCGGACCCTCTGCAGGCCTGCCGCCCTCCCAGCGATGGGCAGAGTGCCCCCCCGCGGAATGCTGCCCCAAGCACACGCTTGGCGTGCTGGGGCCTGGAGCTGCTCCTGGCTGCAGCACCTGCTCCGATTCCCCCCTGCCATCCACACACAGAAAGGGTTTGGAAGGACCGTGCTGTGGTTTTGTCCACCTGAGTAGGAATTTCAAACATTTTTACACCATCCTCAGATCAGACATTCCTCTAGCAAGTCTCTCTGGCTCCCTTTTTTTATGCATGAGAAAACGTTGGATTTCTTTGGTGCTTTGCCCAGCTCCCATTACTAAACCAAGACCACCTCTTTGAAGGATGTAAGGAAAGCCATAGAAAACCAACACACACGGCAGAGGTGGCATTGGGGTCCAGCACACTTGCTCCTAGGAGGCCGAGCCAATGGAGTCGGAATGAAATGTTATATACCCAGATGAAGCAGAAGGGGAGCTTAAAAAGCTAGTGCTGCTACCTTTGCTCCCACCTTTCTGTGGGTTTTCCTGCTCCCCCCAGGAGATGCTCAAACTCGTCCGAAATCCCCCTGACTCAGAGCAGCTGCTGCTTGCTGGGCGGCTGTCTAGTGCCTGGGCCTCCCCGAGTTCGAAGGGAGTTTGTCCCCCGCAGGGGTCTCTGCTTCCCTCGGGAAAGAGGCATCTGGGGTCCTCCTGGGTGCGTAGAGGCCTGGGCACAGTGAGGGTGCAGCCCTTCCCCTGCGCCGAGAACCTGCGCAGCACCTGGGGCTCCCGCTCAAAGTCGGTCAGAGGGAAGTTGGAGCACACGCTGGCCTGGGGCAGAAAAGCCTCCGGGAGGAGGGAGACGGAAGACGAGTGCATGGGGCTTTTCCTGGGGCTGGGCAGGGGGCTCTCGTCAATGAAATTCACCTCCTCCTCCTTGCTGAAGCACTTGTACAGGTCCTCACGGCAGAGCGGCTGGAGTGAGATGACGCTCTCCACAGACTTCCGGCGTTTGCGGTAGGGAAGCCGCTCCTCGTGGTAGGAGGTCAGGCTGCTCCTCCTCTGTGCATGTCGCGGGATGAGGAGGTGGGCCAGCCCGGCCGCATCCTCACCCGCCCCCCAGTGCTGGAGGTAGGCTGAAATCTGGCCCGTAGTCCAAATGTCCGTTTCATCGTGAGAATAACGCCTCAGAGGCGGGACCTAGAGAAGAGAGGAGAAAATACAACACAGGTCAGCCTCCCCCGCGCGGTCTGGGAGCTTTGTCATCAGAGCTATGGAGTCATGTCAAACAAAACATTTGTGGCACGTCAGCGGCTTGGTGCTGGATACAAACAGGTCAGAGAAAGTCCTGACTGCCTGGTGCTCCTGCCAGGAGCCCGGGCAAGCTGGACGTAGCTCAGTGCAGACACATTGGGCATTTATGGTGCTTCCTCAAAAATGTTCCATGCGGGTGGGACAGGGAGGGTCTAACCCCCGGGGAGAGGTTCCCCGGGGTCCCCAGAGCCGCTGCCAGTGCTGTGCTGGTGGCACCACGACTGGAGCTAAGGCCGAGAAGAACATCCCTTTCGAAAGCCATGTGTTCTCAGCTGACTCCTGCTGAGTCACCGTGCTATGGAACCATCTCCCACACCGTGCAGAGGCTGGATGGTGTGACGGACAGGACACTGGACAGGGGCTCAACGAAACCTGGGTTCTGTTCCTGGCTCCAACACTAACTCGCTGTGTGACCTTGGGCAAATGGCTTCTCCTCTCTAGGTCCATGTTCCCCTCCCGCCCTGGGTCTGTTGGGATGACACCTTCTTTGGGGGGGTGGTTGTACAGTGCCTGGCACAATGGGTACTGGCCTCAGTGGCACTACCACATGCGCATTAAGAACTGATTGCTGGGGAATAGAGAAAACGGAAATGGAATAGGCGCACACAAGAGCAATGAACCTGGTTGCCCAACTTCTTGTACTCGCAGCTGCTCCAATTTTAAGTAAGCCTGTAACGTTTTAGGCCACAACATGGATTTGGGGTGTCAGTGCTACTGCAAAGCGATTCTGAGGGAATAACGCTGACATCTGTCGGTTTCACTGGGTCTCAGACGCAGGCAGTAAAATACAAAGCATGTTGATTACACACAGCCCTTCATACGACCATCTCTCAAGGTGTTTTGCATGCAATAAGAGGCAGTCCAGAGGTGTGTCATTTGGACAAGGCCTCATCTTGCACAATGTACTTTGCTGTTTTAAAGGCCGAGTCTGGAATCACAGCAAACCTGCTGTGGACAAATTCACAGTGTGCTGTACCCTGGTGGGATGAGCTCCATTTTGAAGAGTCAGGAGCCCGCCACAAGGGGAGCTCCAGTCGAGACCCCAAAGTGTGCGCAGCCTGATGGGTGCAAGCAACTGCCAAAAGTTAATTTGACATTTACAAGGAGACTCCACAGATCCTTCAAAACTGGACAAGCAGAGTGAGCTGACGTACTCCAGGCTGAACTCCCGGCCAATATTAAACCTTTTCTTACAAGTGATTGTGTGGAGCAGCTGGAGTGCAATGGGAGAGCTGTGAAAATCGGTCCTGCCCTAGCAAATCCTGACTGATTTTCCACCAATCAGAATGTGACACATTCTGGTAGGTTTGTAATTAATGTTTACAAAAAACTTCCAATAAATGAATTATTACTTGTCAATTGTTTAATTCCTCAGGGCTGCCCTCCTTCGGTGTGGTCAGCACTATAATCAAGTATACTACAAAAAAATACAAACAGAATAAAGTAGGGGAGGGGAGGTGTGCATCTTACAAGGTCACTGATCAATGCAAGAGCGTACAACAGCAAAGCAGAATAAGCAAAGGTCACACAAGATCTCACCTAGGGGTCAGCGAGCCAAGGGACAGTTACTTTGCCCAGGGACTTTAAACAGCTCCAGTAATGGCCAGTCCATCTTTTATAAAGTTACTGTGCTCCCATTCACCCGTCTCCTGCTCATCCTCTGCTGCGCTGCCGTCACCCACTAACTGTCCACTGAAATCCATGGAATGGTAAGACATGCTCATCAACACAGCACTAGCTGGGCTCTTCCTGGCTGTGCCTGGGGCGCAGGGCAAGCAAACCAGTGCTCACTGTCTGGACACTCGACAGCAGCAAGGTACATTCCTGAATTGGACAGACGTGGACTGTCCAACAGGAGTGAGCTGAATGTGCACTGCAAGGGTGTTGCGCAGGGACAGGCCTGCCAGCACTGCGGGGGCGTTGCGCGGGGACATGCCTGGCAACACCGCAAGGGCGTAGCGCGGGGACACGCCTGCCAGCTCCGTGGGGGCGTTGCAAGGGACACACCTGCCAGCTCCGCGGGGGTGTAGCATAGGGACACGCCTGCCAGCACCGCGGGGGTGGTGTTCTGCGGGGACATGCCTGCCAGCTCTGTGGGGGCGCTGTGAGGGACACGCCTGCCAGCTCCGTGGGGGCGTTGCGTGGGACACGTCTGCCAGCTCCGTGGGGGCATTGCGTGGGGACACGCCTGTCAGCCCTGCAGGGGTGTTCTGCAGGGACATGCCTGGCAAAACCGCGGGGGCATTGCGCAGGGACAGGCCTGCCAGCACCGCGGGGGCATTGCGCAGGGACAGACCTGCCAGCACCGCGGGGGTGTTCTGTGGGGACACGCCTGCCAGCTCCGCGGGGGTGTTGTGCGGGGACACGCCTGCCAGCCCTGCAGGGGTGTTCTGCAGGGACATGCCTGGCAACACCGTGGGGGCATTGCGCAGGGACAGGCCTGCCAGCACCGCGGGGGTGTTCTGTGGGGACACGCCTGCCAGCTCCGCAGGGGTGTTGTGCGGGGACACGCCTGCCAGCCCTGCAGGGGTGTTCTGCAGGGACACGCCTGGCAACACCGCGGGGGCATTGCGCGGGGACAGGCCTGCCAGCACCGCAGAGGTGTTCTGTGGGGACATGCCTGCCAGCTCCGCGGGGGCGTTGCGAGGGATACGCCTGCCAGCTCCGCGGGGGCGTTGCGCGGGGACAGGCCTGCCAGCACCGCGGGGGTGTTCTGTGGGGACACGCCTGCCAGCTCCGCAGGGGTGTTGTGCGGGGACACGCCTGCCAGCCCTGCAGGGGTGTTCTGCAGGGACACGCCTGGCAACACCGCGGGGGCATTGCGCGGGGACAGGCCTGCCAGCACCGCAGAGGTGTTCTGTGGGGACATGCCTGCCAGCTCCGCGGGGGCGTTGCGAGGGATACGCCTGCCAGCTCCGCGGGGGCGTTGCGCGGGGACAGGCCTGCCAGCACCACAGGGGTGTTCTGTGGGGATACGCCTGCCAGCTCCGTGGGGGCGTTGCGCGGGGACACACCTGCCAGCACTGCAGGCTCCCATTGCACCTGGAATGCTGAGCCACAGCCAAGCGATTCACATAATTTTTTTATACTTTGTAGGCACTTTCTCTTTCCAAGAGCATGTTCCAAGACTGCTCAGAGGGGAAGGCTGCTGTCCAGCCACTGCCCATCCTGAAGCCATTACCTGCAGATACTGCATTTTGTTCTCCTGCACCGATCGAACAGGATACACCTGAGGGATTCCTCTCTCCAGTGCCGAGAAGTCGTACTTGGCAATGTGCTCCAGCGCTAAGATGTCCCCTCCGTAGTTATAGTCGTAAGGCCTCTCATACATCAGGTCGGTGTGAATTGCACCATCCAGGCTGGTCTCTGCAAGGGTTTGGGTCACAATTAGTTTGGAACCGAAATAAGCACGTGCAATTTAGACCCAGGACGGAGATGTGGTGCTCTGGTGGGCAGAGCTCTGCTAGCGGAGTCTAGGCAGGAGATTCTCCAGCGGTACCAAGGGCGCTACGTCATCGACTATTCTTAGCCTGAGGAGCCAGGGTTGCTCCAGGCAAAATTAAAATGAATCTCCAGCCCAATTCCACACGCTGCTCCTGGAGGGGCAGATGAGAACACAGCAATTCCACCTCCTCAGAGACGAGGCTGGGGGAAGGGATTCACATTCCAGAGCTGCAGATGGGGGAGCTTTAAGGGCAGCAGGACTGCATAGAGAGACTCATGACTGCAGAGTGGCGAAGGATGGGATGGTTTCGGAACGGGCATCACTAAGGAGCACCCATTCAGGGATGGGTACAGTGCCCCACTCGAGCCACCATTGGCATCATGGAGGGCTGCCATGCCCACCAAGGCTGCACCCACACTGGTGCTCCAACCCCACCCATGGGAGGGAGGAAGAACATGGCGCAGTGACAGTTAATGGCATGTGGGTGCCTGGTAACTCCAGACAGGGCAAGCACCCGGGGAAGGGTACTGCCATGGTGGGCGCCGGCTGGCTCAGGGCACGCATCAGGCATCAGCACAGGGAGTCACTCGCTCTCACCTTCGTCTGCGTCGTCGTTGGACATGATGGCCATGCACTTCTCCCAGATGGACCTTATGTCTGCTCGGTAGCGATCGCAGGCCCAGAGGAAGAGGGGGAGGAGCAGGGACTGGATGACCGAGCACCAGAGAACACACAACACCATCCAGCTGTAGGACATGTCAGACTTCAGGCTGGCAAAGCTCACCACCTGGGACATCAAAACCCCAATGTGTTAGTTACTCAGAACGGAACCATTGTGCTCAGAGGCTGGGAGCATGGCCCATTGACTCAGGGCCTGCGTGTCCAGCCTGGCGCCCCAGAGGTTAGTGCTGCGCCCTGCACAAACGGGGCCCAGGCTGGATCCCCAGGCCGGCTGGCTGGCTGGCAGAATGCTGTGGAGACCTTCCCCGGGGCTAGCCATGTGCACTGCTTTTCAGCAGGCCCAGCTCCTGGTCCCTCGGCTGGCAGAGTGACTGCTCTGGGCAGGCTCCGAATGGAGCCCTACACAGCCCTGCAACCCAGAAGCCTCCAGGGGGGTGGGTTAGTCCTCAGCTTTCACGCCAAGCATCCCAACCCTGTCTTCCCTCCTCCAGGGAGCGGAGGGCAGGGATGCCTAAGAGGCGCCGGTACCCAGCACACAGCTGCTCTGAAGGCCCTGCCTGCACTGCTGGGTGTTGCATTTGGAGGTGGACACTTACAGCTGCCACATCAGGGCCTTGCTCAGGTAGTGAGAGCCTCAGTCTGTGCCTGGGGGGCGGGGAAGGACGACCCAGGTGTCAGATCGTACCCCGAGGATGGTGCTGGCACCACATGCTCGCTCCATACTTCGCGGGGGGAGGGGCCGGGTACCTTGCTGGCCTCACGCATTGTGTGTCAGCGCTGGAGCATTGGGAGGAGGCAGCAATCACGGGCACCCACACGCTGCACAAAGGGGCCCAGCCCGGCTGACAGGCAGAGCTGGTATCACGGCCTTCCACACCCTCTACACCGTTCCCTTCCCCCCCCGCACTGGAAAGGATACAGTCACTGCTACGCTGCCGTTATTCTTGGCACGGTCCCTCCCTCCCCAGGAGAGAGCAGGCTCAGAAATGTACTAAGCCATGTTCTCCAAAGTGCTGCATGGAGCTCCCAGGAGTGTCACAGCCGTGGCCAACCAGCCGAGCGTAACGAACACAAGTCCAAGGCAAGAGAAGCGTCACGGTCCAGCAGGCATCCTCTGTCACTCTGCATCAGCCATTGTCTGGTGCCGGGACACTCCTGAGCACTCAACATCTCTGGTAAACCAGAACAGGCCTTCGTGCACCTGATCCAACTGGGTAACAACTGCTTGGGGCAGGGCGGGTCTGGAAGGGGGGCCTGCTAACCAGCCTTCTCAGCTTTGCTCAGCAACCTGTGAAAGCCTCCAGGCACCCGGCAACCTGCTCCTCTCTAATCCATATGAGCCAAAAGCCCAGAGCAGCCTCACCAGGTGAGGCACACTCAGTTCCAAGCCTGCGGCGCCCTGCAGAGAACAAAGCTGCCCTCTGCAGCTGGCTCTGCTTGGGCCGGGTTTCCAGACCCGCTTGGCGCACCCGTTGCTTGACGCTGGGGCACTTGTGACATCACAGCTAGTCTCAGGGTGAGGCTTATGAGGTCATCAAGAGGATGACGGGAACAAACAGCAGGGTCCAGAGACCCCAGAAGGGACGAGAAATAAGAAGAACAGCGGCAGTAGCAGATGTGCCCAAGGAGAGATTCCCAGTCGCCCGCCAGCACAGCAGGTACTGAGAGAGCGGCTTGCCTGCAAACGGAGCAGGAGAGTCTTTCATCCCTTGCACTCGTAGCTCAGAGTCCTCAGTGTAATTCACGCAGGACAATGGTGCAACTCAGCCCAGTTACCTCCAGCAATACAATCTCACCGGGAGCAGCGCTGCCCAGGGCTTCAGCTGGCAGGTGTTAGAGGGCAGCAATCCTGCTGCCATCAGCCACAACGCAGGCAAACAAGCATCTGCGCTTTCTCCTGCAGTCGGTTCCAGGGTCTGTAAAGTTCAGTTCTGTTTGAGTTTCCCTCTCCCCTGCTCCCCATGCACCAGGGCTCCCGCCATCATTCTCAGGCTCTCCACACACAGATTCACTGGCATTAGCCACAGCTCCATCCCTTCAATGTGGGATTCACCATCCCTGCCTGGTCAGAAGGAAGCAGTGTGTGGGTCCAGGTGCAAAGCCCCTGCTAACTCCCCCTTGAGTGGAGAGAGTGCAGAGAAAGGCAGCGCTCTCCTCTGAGAGCCCCCTAACTCCAACTGAAGGCAATGGAGCCGAGAGCATGCAGCATCGCGGAGGATCGGGCCCTAGACTCCGGACAAAAGGCAGACAGGCGAGACCGAGGTGGCTTTGCACTGTACCAAGCTCCGTGATACTCACTGGGATGGTTTTGTCTTTACACAGAGGAACTCCTATACAAGTTTTGCAGCATCCGTCTGCTAGTAGCAACCCCCAACCCCCACACTTAGCTCCCACATTCATCAGCCAATCAAATGGCTGCTGATCAGATTAAGTGCCATGCTGGTCTCTCTGGGGCTCCTGTTATCAAACAATGATTACACAAAAGTCACACAAATGAAAACAGCCTTTCCCAGGCACACTGCCCCAACCACTCACCCTGCCATAGGGAGGCTGGCCGCAAAACCTCGTCCCCTCTTAACACACCTGTCTCCTCCAGCCAGAATTAACAGCAGCCACCCCGACCTTTACAACTGCACCACACGCCGGAAAGCAGGCGGCCCACGCAGCCACTCTGCGGGCAACAGGGCACGGACCCTCCTTCAGCGATTTGCAGACAGAGTCGAGACCACCATTCGGACCCAGAGCTGCAAGGACGGACTCAAACAACACGCAGGTTGCAGGCTCCGGTGCAGCTGTTTTTCTCAGTGTATGGGAGCTCAGTCTACAAAATATAAAGCACTTGGCTGCGCTTTCCCAGACACAATTTTGACAAGAAAATGACACGCGCCAGCTCCACTCGGATCACCTGTCCTGACAACGGGGCCGCGGACGACACCCTCCTCTCCTGTCCCATGGGACACCCTTCTGCCTCCAGCAGAACTGAAAACTCTTGCCCAGTTTCAGCCAAGCACCACTAATCCAGCTTGACACACATGCTGGCTGTTCGGCAGCTCCCTGCTCCTGCAGAATTTGGAGAGGAGAGTGCGGACTCTGGGTAGAACGTCACACATTCTGTCGGCTTCTTGGGACAGTAAAAATTAGATTCAAAGAGGGCACGTTGTCAGGGCCCTGGCAATGGCGATCCTAAAAGATGCACGTGCTGGTTCTCAGCCTGCAACCCAAGCCCTGCACAGCAAACACCCTCCCGCAGAGAGTATTTTTCCTGATTTAATGCTCAAATGTAGCAATTATTCCATCTTTCCCCCTCACTCCCAAGGGCAGGGCACTTCAGTCACTTTTAGAAGCTGAATTCAAGCTTTATGTTCAGAGGAAGCACATGCTGGGGGTTAAATACACGGACTCTGCTAAGTGCACTTCTTACAGGTCTCATGAGACTTCTCCCCAATGATGCAAGTGGAGCAAAGATGCAATAAAATTATGAATGCTGAAGGAGCAGCTAGGTAAGAATGAGGACCCCGAGATGTAACAGTTTTAGGAACAGTGTGTGTGACCAAGTCAGCCAAGAGAAGTTCTTCTGCACTGGATTATAAGACTTTCCATCTGAATGTGCTGCTCGAGCTTAAGAAGAAGAACAAACAGAAATGCAGGCACATATTCTCCCCGGATAAGCAACCTCCCACCAAACACTGTGGGTGGCAGTTACAAGGCAATGGCCTACTTCCAGGCCGAAGGGCACAGTTGGCTTGCCAGGCTGGGAACTAGAGAGCAAAGGACAGTGAAGAGTTAGAAAGCACTTCCCTGGAGAAGATGGGTCAGTGAGTTCCAACAGGAACACAAGCTCACACACACACACACACAGACACACAGACACACACACACACACACACACACACACCCCCGCGGGAGACTGGCCTTTCCAGGCCCAGGGATGGGTAAGCCTCAGGGAGAGGCAGGTATACCTAGAGGTTGGTTGATTGCTTTTAAGACCTGTTTTCTCTGACATGCTTTTGTTCTAGTCAATTCTACTTTGCTTTAAGGAGGGGGTCGGCTCACTAATTACCACTGTCATCGCCCTGGAGGGAACAGACTGCAGGGTACGACCCAATCAGATCGGTTGAGGCAAGCCTGGTTAGTACCAGGGGAATGCCAGCCAGGGCCCAGTCTGCGAATGGGAAAAGCGCGTGATTCCACCCAAGCCAGGTGATGGCTGAAGGCTGGGGGCAGGGGCATTCCGCGAGCTGAGGAGGGTCAGAGGTGCTGATTGCCTGATAACAGTGCCAATTCCCACATCTCCAAGTCCATACAAGCAATGCAAAGTGAAATCTTCTCTAGGTTTCCTACTCTGGCAAATGGCTCCATGCTCTCCACACATCTGCTGGAAAGGACACGGGTCCTGTGGGTCACTGGCACATTGGCGCCAACAGTGCCCCAGCCAGTGTCACTCTCATCAATGGTCCAAAATCTTACACAGGAAATCATGATTATTCCGCCAAGGTCTCTCTTTGGGGGACTGCCCCCTCCCGCTCATTAGCTGCTCCAGAGCACTTTGTAGCATCTTGAAGATGGCAGCTAACACCAAGCTGCAAGTGAATGCAAGCGTTCGGCTGTCTCCTCTCTACGTGAACTTGCTCAATGCACTTGGAGCCTCCTGTCTCGGGAGAGGAGATATACATGGCACCGTTGCTAGGCTGGATACACAACGATTTGGTCTGAATCCCACAACCTCACTGAACCCGTCACTTGTCTATCCAGAAAAAACCCTACGCGCATGGTCAAGTGAAGCACGCGCTTAAGCGCTTTCCTGAATCAGGGCATGAAAGAGCCACTCATCTACACCTGCCCTGCAAGGCCGGAATGACTTTTTGCATGTCAAAAGTGTCGCCTGCCTCCCGTCCACGACTCTGAGCTTTCGCCGTCTGGGTTCCAGACGGCAGAAGGCAAGTCTGGACTGCTGTGGTTAGGAGTTAACATGTTGCTGTTGAAACAAAAGGAAAAGGCCTGGTCTATTAAATTAAAACAACCCCTCTGCAGGGTGGTCCCATAGAGGCCATTTTCCCAGTGGGCTGGCGCATCTACTGCCAGTTCCAGAGCCAATGAGCTACACGCAACCATGGGCGGCCAGGCCTGTAGCACAAACCACTCAGTTATTAATGTTTCAGAATCTGGAAAATAAAAATACAGCTAGAATATGCAAACTGATTCATATTAATCAAGATCAACTATAGCACTTCCCCCTGTTAATTAATGGTTCATTAACATAATGGTGTAAGTCAAATTCAAATGAACTTAATTTGATCTTTATAAACTGACTGCTTAACATGGCCTGGCATGGAGCATCAGCATCATCGCTGTTTGTTAAATCCTGCTTCAAGTAGCAGCATGAATGGGCTGCAAGGCCAGGAACAAATTCCTGCTGGAGGACGGGAGGCTGGCTCGCTCGCCGGGGCAGCATTTGCATCTTTAACTTCACTAACATAAAAACCAGTTTAGTGCTTCTCAGAGGGGCCCGATCGGCAGTTTTGGACACTGTCACCTATTTGCACCAGGTGTATCTATCCCCAGGGCAGAAACAGCACAGGCCACAGCTGTGCAAATTCCACACTCACCCTGCAACATGCCTCAGCGGGGATATGGAGGAACATGCCCTGCAGACCAGGAGTTATCCTGGGTAGGGTCTGTCCCAGCACTATGGGCCCCAACCATGACCTCTAGGTATTGCGTCTTCCTAGGTGGCATCTCCATTCCTGGAGGTTTGCAACCACAGCAGCCCAAATCCTCTGCTAATATCTGTGGATGAATAGTCTGTTTGGTCCACCCAGGATACCACATCATCCATCCAAGATCTTCTTTTCTGCCTCTTGTTCTTCTGCCGTTAGCTTTCCTTTTCAGTGCCCATAAACGTGCGGCATCCACTGAACCTCTTGCAATGCGCCCTGCAAATCAAATCTTTGTTTTCATAAGATTGCTTACTAGCGTTTGCTGAGTTCCAGTGGGGCTGACAATACCCTGCAGTATCCTGGACGAATCTCATGGAATTAAGATAAACTTTATTGAATTAAGTTAAATCTTATTGAACCAGGGTTAATATCTTTGGGTATATTGTATTTAAAATGCAGTTGTGTATGTGTTATTGTGGCATTGAATATACCTTCTCTAGCAGGGAGGAAAATGCTAATTTATTTCCTCCATTATCAACCCCTGGAAGCTCCCCTCCCAGAGAGATTTATGGACTAGTTCAAACTGTATTCTCCAGGGAAGAAAGGGTTCTTAGATAAATAGTCTGGTTTAAAACTGGCTCAGAACCTTCTCCCTGATCCAGCCAATGGACAAGACCCCAATCCTTAGGGTAGGGGTGGAAGGACTGGGAGCTAGTTCTGAGCTGAGGCTGCATTGACCTTGTGGCCACAAGGAACACTGTGTGCTGCCATATAACTATTGCAGTTACACCTTTTAACTGTGAGCAGGCGTCCTTGGGCCATCTTGTTTGTGTTGAGAACTACACAGAGTAGGCAGGGAACGGCGCATCAAGGAAACACCCCAGTCAGGAGGGAGAGGGGCTTTAGGTCTCTGCCCAGAAGGGCAACAGCTGGGGAGGCAGAAGCCTGAGGGTGGGTGCCCATATCGGATTGCTAAGGGAAAATCCAGTTGCCCTGAATGGTGACACCCGCCATCTTTAATACTACTTCATTGGTTACAGTCTAGCCAGGAGAGCTTCAGAATTATTCTATACCACCATAATTCAAAGGATTGGGGTTTTTTAATTAATGATTATTTGAATGTCCAAGTTTCACAGCCATAGTTTAACGTAGACCAACCATATGTTTTGAGAGACTATGTTTTCAGATGGATATCCCATCTCAGACAGTTTTTCTTCCAGAATCTCTTCTAGTTTTGCTGTTCTGGTGCTGACTTCAGTATCTGACTGTTCATCTTCTGTAACAATGCTTCCTGAACAGCAATAATTTCTCACTTGCTGTCTGGCTGCTTCACTCTCTGGAAACTTGCACGTTTCCCCAGGTTCTTTGTGCACCATGATAGCTTTTGTCTTGTTTGTATTCAACTCTAGACCAATTCTTCACCACACATTCATGTATAACCTCCAATAACTTCATCCAACCTTCTTTTGAAGCAGCCACCAGCCCTGTGCCCTCTGCATAGCAAATGGTGCTCACCCACTCTAGGTACTACCACAATATAAACATTCATAAACAATATAGGCAAGAGACTGCAGCTCAGTCAGTCCTTGGCCTCTCTGAAGAGGCTGATGATGAGGGGATCCAGTCAGGAGGGTGATGTGGCACCTGTGCACTAGGAAAGAAAGACGCCACCAGCTGGTCCCCCTCCAGCCACTGACCACAAGGTAACAACTTTCAGCCATGATCGACCCCAGCCAAATCTGAGCCACTGGCCTCAGGGCAAAAGGCTCACTCCTTCCCCCTCTCCCTGCTGCAGCTTTCCCCCTGCTCTAGCCAAGGTCAGCTCCTCCCCATCCATGCCGCTCTGGGGTAGGGGAAGCAATGCCTCAAGGGGCTGGGGAACTCAGGCCAAGTGCCATGTGAGGAGGGGGAAACCTCTGTATTAGCAGCATCTGCTTCATCCTCACCAACCCCCCACCACAAAATGGCCAGAAACTCATCCCATGAGCCAAGTCCCACAGTCCCGTGCAAGGCTATGGTGAGCTGCTGGAGAATTGCTTGGAAATTCTGTGAGTTACAGACCAGATTCAGCAGCATTGCCCTAAGCAGCATGGCCTGCTCAGGATTTTATCACGAGTCCCACGATCCTGTGGGCTTGTCTACATCACAAAGTTGCAGCGCTGGTGAGGGGGTTACGGCGCTGCAACTTAGGAGGTGTACACATCTGCAGGGCATCACCAGCGCTGCAACTCCCTGTTTGCAGCGCTGGCCGTACTCCCGTTTTGTCTCGGGTGTAGAGGATCCAGCGCTGGTAAACAAGTGTAGACACTTACCAGCGCTTTTCTTGACCTCCGTGGAATAAGCAGGTATCCCAGCATACCTGAGGAAGCCTCTGGTAATCAAGCAGGTCTCCTTCCCTGCGGTTTGCTCTCGCGTTCCCCGAACCCCCGAGCAAGCAGGTCTCCTTCCCTGCGGTTTGCAGGGGGGTTCGGGGAACGCGAGAGCAAGCCGCGACGAAGCTGGTCTCCTTCCCCGGTTTGCTCTTGCGTTCCCCGAACCCCCCTTGAAGCCGCCCAACAGCGCTGCAGTGTGGCCACATCTAACACCACTTGCAGCGCTGGTTGCTGTAAGTGTGGCCACTCTGCAGTGCTGGCCCTATACAGCTGTACTAATACAGCTGTAACAACCAGCGCTGCAAAATTGTAGATGTAGACATACCCTGTGTGTTTTTCTGAAAGCTGCAGCTCCGGGACTCCTGTGATTACAAGAGGATCTTTGCTCGGGTTGTTAAAAGGGGAGTCTCTAGCTCTCCTCGTTGCAGAGAAAAGCTTGAAAACATGAACCCCAAAGGTGCCAAACCACAAAGTTATTTTTTCAAAGTCTCACGATCTTTAAGCCACCCTCAGGATTTTGGGGGGCCTGACTCGTGCTTTTTGAGCACTTGGGATTGGCACTATTGCCCTACGCCATCCAGTCCCTACCTCAAGGCATTCTGGTTTATATTTAACTGGGCACATCAACGGAACAAAACAAAACAATAGCACCATTCAGGCATCTACATATTAAATGTAAGAGGCATTTATCTGCCTTTCAGTTAATGAGCGCAGACACCACTATGCTTAACAAAGTGAAGTTGAACTGCAGGAATTGGGGCAGTTAAATCATATGCTTGAGTAGATATGCTAATTAATGAGTTTGCCCACTGAATGCTGACTGACAACATTCCCTGATGAACAGGGAGCGTCATTCTAGGAGGTTGAAATATTGGGGTGTTTTCTCCTTGATCCGATTATTTCAGCAACCTAACCCTTCCGTGCTGTTTATAACGGGTCAGCTGCAGTACAAACGTCTGATCCACCGGGGGAATTACCGCCACAGATTTCACTGTGTGACTGTGTAAGATTTTAATTTTTGAAGCTGATGACACTGACCTCCCGATCTTACCTTTTTTGCTCTCAATATTTAATACAAGTTCCGTAATAGGAAGAATTCAGAGACCTGCCTTTGGCACATAACTGCTGAAATGAAAACTTAAAACAAAACCCCAAAACAGCCTAAGGATGAAGAGCCATATGAACTGCTCCATGCTCAGCTGCTGAATTCCGCATCGTCTTCCCGTCACTCTGGCTGGCGGGTACGGTTGAGTTAACTTGCCAGAACAAACCCATCACAGCTCAGAGAGCAGCATTATGCAAACACTTTCTCTTTTCCATGCCCTTCTGTATCCCGGGCTCTCCTGAGCTCCCGTGTTGCTGCCTGCCACCTTTTATGCTGTAGCTCAGGCCTGACACATGACGTTTCAGGACAGGATTCACACTGAATGGGTTCAGAGACCCCAGGCCAGGGGCCCAGCACAACCAGTCCAGAGGAAACAATCAATGACACAGCCCCAGCCTGGAATCAGAGCTGCTGACAGTGACACATGAGGAAACGAGGCAGTGGAGACAAGAGCCGAGAAAAGGCTCAAAGACTTCAGGCTGCAAAGATTTTCCAAAACAGGATTCTTTGTGGGGGAGGCACAACAGAGGCCAGCGCCCACTGACGCTCTGGACGTGGGCTGTCTCCTGGTGCCTGGCAAAGTCTCCCCATCTGTATCTGAAACAACAAGCAGAACGGAATCTTGCAACGAGCGTTTCAGTCACTCACCTCACGTCCCAAACAAGGGCAAGGGAACACTCAGGCACAGCCAGGGAGACGCAAGATGCGCTCTGCACTGCTTGGCACGGGAACGTCTGGATTTTGTAACCACAACGGGCACAACCACCCAGCCGAGTCCAACAGGATGAAGCCCAGTGAGCAGCTTCCCTTGAATGTGCAAACAGAAACCTGCCCAAACCGCCCCACTGGAGCTGGGCTACTGGGGCAGCAGAGACAGAGCCGTGCGCTCACTCGCTCAAGCGTCACTCACGTGCCTGGAGCAGTTTTAGAAGCATTTTGATGTCACAGTTTGACCAGGACAGAGCAGCTGGAAGCGTTTCAGAGCGTGGTCACTGCAGTTAACAGTTCACCTTGCTGCAGAAAACCTGCGTTAGAAGAAGGGCGCTGGAGGAGACCAGGGGACCGAGCAGAGTGCGTGCGACGGAAAAGCTAATGAGAGCAAGAGGCTATTGCAGCAGGAAAACAGCCCTCCCTGATGCTGGCTGACAGAGCGCTCAGGGCACTGGGACCAGACAGCGCCGTTCACCCCCAGCTCGTTGGCAGCCTGGGAGAGCACAGCCGGCTCCCTGGCTGGCAGGCTCAGCGGAAAGGCCCAATACTGTTCCCTTTCCTCCATCGCCCACATGGCACCTCTAGTGCTGGGCTGAAGCACACGGAGGGAGCTCGCACTGCCCAGCCTCGCACCCAGCTTGGCCTGAGCTCATCCACTTCCAGAGCTGTCATTGCATTACCTTCCACTAGTGCAACGCCCCCGTCAGAGAGACAAGGCACTGCCCAACGGCGTGTGCCCGCACCGCACCCAGGCAGGCCCAGAGATAAGCTGATGTCAGTGTGGCATCCTGTTAGCTAGGGTTAGCACAGCCAGCGGACACCGTGTTAAACACACCAGTCGTGTCGACATGGCGCTCGGGGCTAACCGTGTTCGTTACCACGGATTCTCTCTCAAGGCCGTTTCCCAGTGCAGACAAGCCCCGAAGGCTTGGACTGCACTTAGCAGTTACGTCAGCACGGCCATGTTGGTCAGGGTGTGAAAAACCACACCCGACCGATGGAGCTATGCTGACAACAACCAGCATAATGGTTGCTATGTTGACAGAAACAAACCTTGTTCGGGGAAGTGGCATTCCTCCAACAGGAGAACGGACTCTGCGTCCGCACTACAAGGTAACCAGGCTGCCAGAGGCTCCATGGTGCTGTCCTTGAATTAGAACTCGTGCCTAGACACTAGTGCCAGGGCTCCTGAAGAGTGCACTGCACCAGGTGCTCTCCAGCATCCACGCGGGGCCCCCGCTTACCAGATGCTAAAGCCACCTCCTCAGGAGTCTGTACTAGCTCGCAGGGCTGGCCAGGACTCTGGGGAGAGCCTCTGGATGCTGACCCACAACCAGCCACCACAGTGTTGGCATCTGGCCCCGGGCCTCCGGCACGGGAGACCAGAACATGCCGCTGCAAGCAGCAGGAGCAGCCCCTCGTCACAAGGGGAACATGGGAGAGGAAACGTACATCCCTTTTCCTCCTTTCCTCAGTGTTTATGATGTAAATTCCTGCAGAGAACGTTCCCCCCTTAGGGTCTGACACATTTCGACAGCGAACACTTCAAAAGAACAAGGAGTCCTTTTCATCTGCTCGTCTCATTGGTACATCTCCTCCACCCCATGCTCCCCAGTGCACCTGGGGCCACGCCTGGCCCAGCCGCTCCAGCAGAGGCCAGGGCACACAACGCTGCCTGTTCCACATGCTTCACCTCCTGCACCTCCAGGGATTTTCAGCCCAAGATAAATTCTGCTCTGCTGAGGCTTTTTCCAAGGGCAGAATTTCAAGTAAAAATCCTGTCCGCACTGCGCTAGTTAAAAATCCCAGCCATCAGCTCCAACAGTCACATGCTCTCAGAGCCCAGGATCATCTTTAGCACCTTCCAAATAAAATCCACTCATCCGGCATTCACTCACACTCTCCCCCCGCCCCTCTCTTACGGGCTCCGGTTAAATCCCGGTTTCTGTCCCCCCTCCCATGTTCCCTGCCTCTCCAGAGAGCAGCCTCTCCGTCCCTCTCCTCCCCCTCAGCGAGACAAGCTGGCCTTTCCTGCCTTGTCTTTTGGACTGATCCACCAATGGCCAGGGACAGGCTGTGGGATGGTTAGTCCAAAGAGAAGCAGCAGCTACCCAGGAATGAGTCACTGCCTTGGAGGCCAGAGGCCAGCTCCCCTCAGTCACAAGAGGCTATATTTAGGAGGAGCTGGCGCAGGGAGGCCCTGGGAAATGTTCCGGTCTCTTGGCTCGGCAAACTGCGCACTGCTTCGAGAGGGGTTGCACTGCTGAGGGGTGGGTGGCTTAGCGAGAGGACCGACTGTCTGGGGCACACATCTCGCTCTCTCCAAGGTGCAGAGGGCCTCGGATGACCGTGGGGGGGGGCCCGCCCTGGACCATCAGGCACAAAAGGAGCCTGCTGTGCCCTAACAGCAGTCATGGCTACAGAGCTGTCCCCACATTAGCCACACAGGGCGGATGGTGCCCAGCCAGTTCCTGAGATACAAGCTGCGGATCCATCTGAAGGGGCAGAAACAGCAGTGGGAGGATGAACGGGGTAGCAAAGGGGGATGATCCTGCTGATGACAGGTGGAAAAACAGAGAAAAACCAAACATAAAAAGGTGCCAAGCCCCAGTGGAATCAGGTCAGATTTAAAGCAGAAACAAACATGCTGCATTCAAATTAGGCATCTAATGAAGCATGAAATATAATTTCAGGCAGCTGAATTAGTGTCCGGCGGTGCAGAAAAGCACTGGATAGGCCTGGCTGTCGGTAAATACAGCCTACCAACAACACCTACCCTGGCCTATCAACCTCCCACCTCACCTCCGACTGCCTCCCCCCACTGTGCGTTACTGTACATAGCTCATGGCAACATCAGCAGCACAGCTCCAGAGTCACACCAGTGCCACTGAGAGCCAGTGTGGCCCCTTGTCTCCCCAGCAAGAGGAGCAGTGGGAGCAGGAGCGTGGGGATGACAGGGAAGGTGAGTGCCAGAGAAACAGGCAGGACGTTCCCAGGGCACTCAGAAGGGCTGGCATTGCCCCCCGTCCCCCGCCCACTGAGCCAGGTGAGAAGAATGTCTGCAAATGACGAATCCCCTTTGGCCAGCAGGCTTCTCCTCGGCAAGTGCCCCAGCCCCGAGGGGGCGCTGCACTGCCAGCGTGCTCCACAGTCAGCACCGGCTCCATGCGGCCAGATTAAAGGACTTGCCTAAGGACACAGATTCAGTCAGTGGCAGAGTCAGGATAAAGGATTGAGGTACTATGGTGGTAGGGGTCGTGGAGATGGAGCTTGGCTGTTTCTGACTCCTAGGCCTCTCTTAGCCCACTACCATCTGGCTGCTTTCTCAAAGGCACAAACACGGGCAGGGGGGGGCGCTATGGGCCTGAAAAGGCAAATCACCCTCCAGAGATTTAGCTAGTCATTTATTAATAACTCTCCAAGCCAGCAAGCCAGACTTCTCAGGAGCATCGGCGGGTTATTAGCAGGCTGCAAAGCTGCCCCACCAGGGTGAACCATGCCCCAGCGCCCATCTGGGGCCAGGTCTCCAGGTTGGAATGCAATCACACTCTCCACTGGGGCTATCGCTTACTGACTCATGGCTTCCGAGAGTGGATATTATTTGCTGGCAAGGCGTGGATGAGCTGGCAGCTCCGGGAACGAAATCTCAGCAGGCGACATGTCTCTGTCATGTTCTGCCTATACAACGACAGGCATTTTGGAACGGCTTTAGCAACAGGCCTTCCTCTTTGTCCAGGCTGAGCCAGAGACCAGCTTCCCACCTGAACCAGCTCTCCATCCTTTGCAATGCACGTACACGTATTCTCGCCTTACGAGGGTCCTGCCAGCGCTTCTCCCTTCTCTCCCCAGAGAAGCCAAAGATACACACAGAGTCCTACTTAGAGGAGCTGCACCAGCTACCAAAAGAACAAAGTGCATAAATGTTACAACCGAAGCAGGGAAATCTGCATCACTCTGGGCATTTCATAAACTACTTCCCATGCAGTGAAAACAGGCACTTATCACCCCAGCTAGGGTGACCAGATGTCCCAGTTTTATAGGGACAGTCCTGATATTCAGGGCTTTTTCTTATATAGGGACCTATTACCCCCCAGCCCCGTCCCGAATTTTCACTCTTGCTCTCTGGTCACCCTACCCCCAGCTGCCTGGTGTGAATACTGGGAGTGCCACAAGTTCAGCATTATCTTAAAAGCCCCAGGATTCCCATCCCCACTATACACGACAGCCACAGAATAAAGCATAGCGAGCACTGGCCCAGGCAGTTCTCACTTCCACGCCCCTTTCTCTGGCTAACTCCAGGTGCGCAGCCCTCCGTCTCCAGTCCTGTGCTCACAGCCCTCCCTGTCTCCAGTCCTGTGCTCACAGCCCTCTCTCGTGATGGAGAGGAGGCGCCGGTGCTCCCCACGGCCACTCGTTCCCATTCTCCATCACAAGCCAAACATGGGAAGTGCTGGGGCAGGACCAGTCGGAGGTGTCACATGACTTGGGATGATTTAGTTGGGGATTGGTCCTGCTCTGAGCAGGGGATTAGACTAGATGACCTCCTGAGGTCCCTTCCAACCCTGATACTCTGATTCTGCTCCCCTCTGGGGCCTCGCTTTCCTTGCCCTAAAGTTGCTGGAATTCATCTGCATCCTCCTTATGGATGTACTCACATGCCTGCCTCCCCCCCCCACCGTGGTATCTGGGTACCTCACTGGCATCCCTCCCCCTCCCCCACAAAGCTGTGCCCCCTGCTGCCAATGGGAACGCAGGCACAGAGAGACAGGGAGGCAGTGGCAGAGTTGGGAACGAATCACATTCCTCAGGGGTCCAGTCCACTGTCTTAACCACAAGCCCATCCCAGCTGCCCCAGCGCAAGGCTCCCCCAGACTCCGCACAGGCAGGAGGGGCGGCTGCACATGCACTTGGCTGCTGCCTCAGTAACACTTTGCTGAGCGGATCTGACAATGCTCAGGCAGGGGGGTCAGGCTTGCCAGCATTCCAGCTCCTCTCTTCACTAAGGCTGATCTTTCATTCCCAGCTCCCGACACGCACTGCCTTCCCTCTGTCCCTGCGCTCCTGTGGCACACGCAGGCTTGTACGAAAACGGCACTTCAAAGACATCGTTATTCTGCATTTCATCAACATTAAACCATCTTTGCCATTTATTAGCCTTTCAATTCATTCCATGCTCTGGCGACATCCTCCTCACAGCATGCCCAGCCCACTTGGTCCCAGGCATGCACGTTGGTCCTGCAGTCTCTGCACCAACCCCACTCGACCGCCCCGACAACGCATCACCGCACTCGCTCCAGGCCCAGCGCTCCCTCCGTCCCACACAGCCCTGCAGAGACTCCCTGTGATTTATTAGCAGTGGAAACTCTGAATCACAGAACTCCAGAAAAGTGCCAAAGTTCAAGGCACGAATCCCACAGCCTCCCCCTCTCCCTCCACTGCTGCGTGAAGCTGTTTCCTTGCTGCTCTCACATATGCATTTCAGAGGCCAATTTTGCTGGTCTGGGTCCTAGCAGGCTGAGAGCTGTGGTAGCAATGTGTGTTCACACAGAGCAGGAGTGAAACCCGTGCTCAGGAAATTGCTGCAGGATCCTGGTTCCCAAGCAATCCCAGTTCCCAAGAGCTGGCACTGAGCAGGGACCCAGCGCTTCCCCAGGGAGCCTGGCTGTCTACACTCACACCACCGGTAGAATACGTGGGACCTTATCATGGAATTCCCCATGTGGAGAAACCTGCCCGGGAGGCAGGACATTCAGTGAGGTTCCTCTCAAGCAGCTTCTCCAGACCCCTCTCTTGAGGGTGTGGGGTTTGCCCCATTGCCCCAGAACCCACAACTCTCAGGTGATCTGCTAGAGGCCAGGGCCATGGCCATGTAGACCTGCGGGTGGGGGAGTGGTTTCCATAGCACAGAGGGGCTCTGACCAGGAGCTATTACAGCTCTAGGCTAGGGGATGAGGGGTACAATCCCCCAGAGGCAACAGACCTCCCCTTCCACACAGGCAGGGAGAGAACCCCTCCTACGCTTGTCCTCACAGCATGGCCTTGCACTCTGGCCCCAGCGTTTCTGGGAACGGCTGCAGGACGCCGAGGAGGGGGTGGCAGGGGAGTCTGTGGTAATTTCACTCCAGAACCCAGCCAATTCAGAAAACCCCAGGCCACCTGATTATTGGTTAGTGAAACATCCTTCAGCCCCTGGTACCGATCCCCAATAGTGGCACTGTCCCAGCCCCATGCCGGGGGAGCACAAACGCCAAGTCATGATTTCCAGGGCACGACCAAACCTGCAGCCAGCACCCAAACTACCCCTGTCCCCTGTGGGATTGGAAGGGCAACTTTCCACAGACCAGCAGCAAGTGCCCCAGGAACCAGCATGTGCTGCTGCATTTACCCTGGGGGAACATTGCCTGAAATGCTCCCTCTGGACACAGGGGCAGCTCCAGGCACCAGAGCTCCAAGCGCATGCCTGGGGTGGCAAGCCCGTGGGGGGCGCTCTGCCAGTCACCGCTAGGGCGGGCAGGCAGGGTGCCTTCGGCAGCTTGCCTGCGGAGGGTCCACTGGTCCCACAGCTTCGGTGGACCTCCTGCAGGCACGCCTGTGGGAGGTCTGCCGAAGCTGCAGGATCAGCAGACCCTCCGTGCTTGGAGCAGCAAAATGTCTAGAGACGCCCCTGTCTGGACACCAGAAACCTCCGTTCCGGGGTTGCATCAGCCTGGGCAGCTTTCCCCCTTTGTGCACGAGTCACTAATTCAACCCCTCCTGCCCCCCAGCAATCACTCACCAGGATGGGAAAGCCCATCAGGAAATCATAAATGAACACGATCCCGGTGACCAGGTAGGTGATTTGCAGAGAGGTCTTGATGGGCTCGGAGCCGTCGATGGACGAGCGCCGTTTGCCCTGTGCGTCCTCCACCACGATGGCAGGCACGTTGATCTTGTTCCTGTCGACGCTGTGCCCCATTTGGAGGGAGAAAGTCTGGAAGAGGGTGATGCTGGTGCAGACGACGCCCATCGCCACGCTGCCGCTGATGAGGAGCAGGAAGCAGACGCCGAAGCCCAGGCCGATTTCAGTGACGATGAAGCGGCAGTCCCTGGCGTAGAAGCGCTCGGTGGTGTCATGCCATCCAACGGCTGGCAAGGTGGAGAGGATGAAGGACACCATCCAAATGCCCATCACAGTGTGAACAGCTTGCTTCTTGGTATTGCTCAGCCTGCGGAGAGAAAGACAGCATTCCTTGGGTCCAGACGAGGCCCAGGGCAGTGCCGGCTGGAGAAGACCCAGAGTTACCGACTGCCCCCAAATCCCATGTCACCACCAGGGCAAAGGCGCTTGTGATACAAAGATGAAAGGAAAACAGCCTCATGCGTCACAATGGCACTTGGCCCAGCCGGCAGCAGAGCCGAGACCAGGTGGGAGGCTGACCCTGACCCCCTGCTGAGGAGGATGAGGTGACGGGGGGGAAGAGGGTGTGAACTTCTTGAGCTCGAGGAGGAATTGAGCTGGGCACACAAGCAGAAACGCTGGCCAGCTGTTGAAAGTTCGGGGTCCTTCCCAATCCATCTCCAACCTTGCGTCACAAGCGCTTGTCAGCTTTCTAACTGGTACCTAACCTGCCCATGCGGAATTCACCTTCTCCTCCAACCAGGGCTGTTGCAACTGCCCCTCTCCAGCCGCCAGCTGAGCAACGCTCCTGCTTTCAGCTCCTGCAGAATGCGGCAGCTGGCTACAAACACAGGGCCTGGCCCTGCAAGGTGCTGAGTGACTTCAACTCCCACCAACTCCGCACACCCCAGGGCTGGGCCTGGACTTCACCGACACACAAGCCTGCAAGAGCCTGAGACACTGCTGCTCTGACCCACAGCATCAAGCTCAGGATGGGGAGGCTGCATTTGCAGCAGTGGGACCTGCCTCGTCCCCACCCAGCCTGAGCGCGCCAGGGCACTTCGGACGTTAGCCGCACTGGGGTTTCTCTGTGTGCGACGGGATCCTTACCCTGTCCTGCCGCCCCGAGGGCCGCAGCAAGGGGATGATTTCTGGCAGCCTAGTTCAGCTCCTCAGTGCTATTCAAGATTCTTTCTGGTCACTGGAAACAATACAATTGCTCCAGGGAGGTGTCACCGCCCAGCCAGACTCCTGCACCACGTCCAGCCTTCTGCTCTTGGTAAAGCAGCTCACAGAGCCAGGGAACTGCATCCTTCGGGAAGTGGAGGAGCTGACTGGGCGGGGTGCTATGCTTGGCTACCCCAGGCTGCTGCACAGAAAAGGGTCTGTCTACACAGCACTGGCAGGCGTGAGGCCGAGCTCAGGCAGACATGTTAGCTCTGCATGAACCAGCATGTGGCTGCGGTGGTCTGGGCAGCGGCATGGGTGAGCTGCCCTGGTAGGATCCTGCCTGGCCCTGGGTACGTACTCAGCCAGCCAGCCCCAGCCGTGAGGCCACACTCCTATTTTTAGGCACTAGCCTGAGTCTAACTGGTGTATGTACGTCCAGCCAAGCGGGGAACGAGGTCTCCCAGCTGCCGTGTAGACATAGCCCAGGAGAGCAGCATTATTCATATTTCATTATTTCATACTGTGGCAATTCTGGTCAATCATACGAACACCCAAGGCAGCGTTTTTCCTTCTTTAACCAGATAAATACTCTTATGGGATCAGCTCTTTGATTGTTGTTTAGAACTTCAAATGACGTGGAAAACACATTAGTCCCAGCAGCGGGTTCTAACTAGAGCCACAAACTGATTTCATACAGGCTGCCAAACGCCAACAGAGGCTGCTGATCTTGACGGACATACTCAATTTGGGACGATGGGGTAAAATCCAGTCAGTGTCTCACCTGGCTGAGTGCTGCTGGGAGGTGTGGCAGTTTCAGTCTCAGGCTTGCATGACTGACAGGGCTCCAAATTGAGAAACGTTTCTATAGAGATTCTCCAAGACTGAAGCTTTGCTTATAAACCCCAAGATAAGAGTCATTTTCATTTTGCTTTATGCTCTTTTGAAGGCACCTATCAGATATTTTGTTGTCTATTTATAACTACTCCTGCAGCATCTGAATAAAAAAAAGGGCTAAGGAGAGAGGGCTAATGAAAAGCAGTTGGTTAAAGGGAGATAAAAGGAAATATTCAGAGAACAGTTCCAGGGGCATGTACAAGAAACGAGAATGAGACAGACACTAAGTTGTTTTTTATGTAAACATCTCTCCAGCTAGAAGAAAAGGATTCTGGAGAATTGCTGCAGCCGTTTACACACACTGGGCGTCACATAGCTCCTCTTGCCCAGGCAGTTTTCACAATTCCCCCAAAGCCCCAGGGAATGCACACAGTGCGACCAGCTTCCCAGTGAGGTGGTTGGAATCCACCCTAGCAGGAAAAAATTCTACAGTACGGAGAGATATTAGAGGAAATGTATTAAAATTGCAGAGGAAGTGATAAAAGAGGATTAGACCCCAAAATATCAGAGACCGCAGGAACTTGTACTGAGTGTTTATGATTTTGCTGCATTTCAGAAGCTGAAAGAATAAACTCCTAAGATAATTCTTTGATCAACTGCCTTAATATTCTTTCTCCAAAATATCAGGCCTAACACTGCTCTGCCTCTGTATGTAGAATTCAGATGGGACATTTGCTGTTTGAAGGGGGAGCTAAAAAGCCTTTTTTATCATCCTAGTTCCGGTTCTGTAGAGAGGGAAATACAGTACTCTGGACTCTCATCTCGTCAGGGAAGTGCAGAAGGAGCCAGCTTTCCAACCCATCATGCTCCCAGAACATGGCAATGGATTAGCTCATTCTAAAATCCGAGATTTTAACTGAAACCAGGCTGTTTGTGCTGCTCAGAGCTGGTTGGCAGGTTCAGTCCAGTTCTATATACGAGGGGTTCTCCATCTCTAGATTTACTTCATGCCAGCTTGGAATGCATGTCATTGCACTGGATGGATTTTTATCATGTTTTAAAAATAAACATTTGATTGAGGTAGAAAAGGAAACCCATTGTTTTGCAGGGGGAGAGAAATTTACCTGTAATTGACTGGCCAGCGGACCATCCACATCCGATGGTAGGACAGGGAGGTGACTGAGAAGCAGGTGACCAAGGTTAAGGTATAGAAGGTGGAGACAAAGACCTTGCAGAGGCCTTCGCTCCATTCATAGTCTGAGCGCTGCCGCCGGAGCTCGATCACAGAGTACATAGTCATGGGGATGGCTATGTTAAGGATGTGAGTCCCAGCCAGTGTGCAGATAAGGAACTCCAGGGGCTTCCATTTCTTCTGCTTGGCACTTACACTCAGAATCCCCCAGGTGTTGGCTAGAATGGAGACCCCTGAGCAGATCAGCCAAGCTACTGCATTGTTGTGTAGTCTCTGATCATCATTCATGGTGGAGGATGGAGGCACCTTCAGATGAGGCAAGTTGTGGATAACGTACAAGGAAGAAGGAGGGAAGTAAATACATCCTACAGCAGAGTGCAATCCATCCAGGGCGCCTTAGGGAGGGATCGCTCGTTGCAGGGGAGGACCCAACACCAAACGACTCTGGAACCTGCAGGAATACAGAGGGTCTGGCAGGTTAAAAGCCTCTCTCATATGTTTTGCCCGTTGTTCCTACTGCTGCGTGCGCAATGGACGTGCAGCTGAACGCTGCCGTCACCAGTGTGGATCCCTCCAAGACAATGGGGAGGCAAATGGGCAGGGCAAGCTGGCACTTTGGCTCCCCATGTGGCTAACACCGAGGGTGTCAGGGCTGTCAATCCAGCACCCTCCCCCAGTACTAACATCACCCAACCCAACACCCTTTCATGGCCAGTCACAAGATGCTGGGAGCTTGGGTAAAACCCAGGAATAAATATTAGACTGCAGGCTACCATGGAAGGTCACCGGCTCCACAGCAGGTCTAACCAGCACACAGGGGGTGCCGCTCTGCACAGTCGGCTTCGTCTGCACAGCCCCCTCCCCACCCTCCCTCCCAGACCCAGACTGACCCCCGGAGGTGTGTGACTGGCAGGGTCTGGCAGCATTGGGCTTGCTACCCCATGTTTAAATAGGTGTGAACGCAAACGCTTGGGGGAAGCGGTGGAGTGGGGGAGGGGCCTGGGGCAGAGCTGGGGGTCAAGCCCCTCCTCTCCCTCCCCCCCCGGCACTTTTGAAAGTCGGTGCCTGTGCCAGGGGACTGTGACTCCATGTTCAGTGCCTGAGGAGCCCACACTTCATGCATTTGGATGGTGAAATCTAAGTTTAGAACTCAAAGCCACTCCAGGGTTTGTGCCCCGGTTTCTCACCGTCTGCCCTGAGGTTGGTACTCACGCTCTTGCATCGCCACTGGAGCGTCACATGCAGAGTGCCTCGTGGCAGAACACCCTGCATCCCAGAGACGCGTGGCACAGCACAGCAGCTCTGCCCATGGGCCACCCAAGATGGGTGCATGGCAGAAGCACTGGAGTTCTTATTCTTCCACCAATTATGAGACAGAACCTGACAGTCTGAGCCTATCCTGAGCCAGGTTCCTGCTGTGCAGTTGCCTGCAGCAGGGCAGGGCCTGAGAAGGCCTGTAAAATCACTGCACTTAACAGAGAATGAAGTGATGGGCCAAGGAACTCTGGCTCTGGAGGTCAGCTGACTTTCAGCAGATGCTGGAATCCTGATAGCCCAACGCATACCAGTGCATCACTGTCAGGGGCTTGTGAGCCCAGACTCAGACAGCGACAACAGCAGCTTAGCTACAAGGAGCTTTACTTGTGGTTCAGTGTCTGCACCCCTAGGAAAGCAGGGAATCTTATCGAAGGGGGAAGAGTGTGTTTGTGTGCATCGCTCTTTGGGTTGTAGTAGCCACAGCGATACCAGTGGCAGAAAAAAATTGCTACATATTCTGTCACAAGTTGAGATTTGTTTGGTTTCTTAATGTTTCCTTATCAAGACTAGTTTGGGGAAAATCAGGAAAATGTACAATTTCTACAGATGTCCCTCCAAAAGCAGCAACTTGATATTTGGTTAATTGAAAAAGATCCTCTCTCTATCATGCAGTTGAAGTTAATTTTGTATTGTATTCTCTTCAGACTCTGCTGAATGAATCGTACTTGATGGTAAGTATTTGACATTAGCTGTCACAATGTGATTCACTGTTTAATCTGAGAAGTGTTTTGCTGCAGTTACAGAGACTTAAAAATAAGATACGTTTTTCATTAAAATACTCGCAACCCCTGAGACTCCAGTGCCTGGAAACCAAGATCATCAGCACCACCATGTGCTGCTTCCTCAGTGAGGCACAGACCCACACCCCAGCATTCGCCAGGAGAGGAAGATAATCGCTCCCACAGAGCAGTGGCCCTGCTACACTCCAGAAGCCTGGGTGCTCCAGCTTGCTCAGCCTCACAGACATTTCTAAACATTAAATTTCTTAGTTAAAGAGAAAGTAAAAGGTACAGTGAGTAGAGTGAAATCCCTGCAAGCTGCATGGATGCTTTTCAAAGACACCATAATAGAGGCCCAACTTAAATGTATACCCCAATTAAAAAACACAGTAAAAGAACTAAAAAAGAGCCACCCTGGCTTAAAAACCATGTAAAAGAAGAAATGAGAGATAAAAAGGCATCTTTTAAAAAGTGGAAGTCGAATCCTAGTGAGGTAAATAGAAAGGAGTATAAACGCTGCCAAATTAAGTGTAAAAATGTAATAAGAAAAGCCAAAAAGCAGTTTGAAGAACAGCTAGACAAAAACTCAGAAGGTAATACCAAAATGTTTAAGTACATCAGAAGCAGGAAGCCTGCTAAACAGCCAGTGGGGCCCCTGGACGATCAAGATACGAAAGGAGCACTTAAAGATGATAAAGTCATTGCGGAGAAACTAAATGAATTCTTTGCTTCAGTCTTCATGGCTGAGTATGAGATTCCCAAACCTGAGCCAGCTTCTGTAGGTGACAAATCTGAGGAACTGTCACAGACTGAAGTGTCACTAGAGGAGGTTTTGGAATTAATTGATGAACTCAACATTAACAAGTCACCAGGAGCAGATGGCATCACCCAAGAGTTCTGAAAGAACTCCCATGTGAAATTGTGGAACTACTAACTATGGTTTGTAACCTGTCCTTTAAATCAGCTTCTGTACCCAATGACTGGAAGTTAGCTAATGTAATACCAATATTTAAAAAGGGTTCTAGAGGTGATCCCAGCAATTACAGACCTGTAAATCTAACGTCAGTACCGGGCAAATTAGTTGAAACAATAGTAAAGAATAAAATTGTCAGATATGTAGAAGAACATAAATTGTTGGGCAAAAGTCAACATGGTTTCTGTAAAGGGAAATCATGTCTTACTAATCAATTAGAGTTCTTTGAAGGGGTCAGCAAACATGAGAACAGGGGGGATCCAGTGGACACAGTGTATTTAGATTTCCAGAAAGCCTTTGACAAGGTCCCTCACCAAAGGCTCTTATGTAAATTAAGCTGTCATGGGATAAAAGGGAAGATCTTTTCATGGATTGAGAACTGGTTAAAACACAGGGAACAAAGGGTAAGAATAAATGGTAAATTTTCAGAATGGAGAAGGGTAACTAGTGGTGTTCCCCAAGGGTCAGTCCTAGGACCAATCCTATTCAACTTATTCATAAATGATCCGGAGAAAGGGGTAAACAGTGAGGTGGCAAAGTTTGCAGATGATACTAAACTGCTCAAGATAATTAAGACAAAAGCAGACTGTGAAGAACTTCAAAAAGATCTCACAAAACTAAGTGATTGGGCAACAAAATGGCAAATGAAATGTAATGTGAATAAATGTAAAGTAATGCACATTAGGAAAAATAACCCCAACTATACATACAATATGATGGGGGCTAATTTAGCTACAACTAATCAGGAAAGAGATCTTGGCGTCATCGTGGATAGTTCTCTGAAGATGTCCATGCAGTGCGCAGCGGCCGTCAAAAAAGCAAACAGGATGTTACGAATCACTAAAAAAGGGATAGAGAATAAGATGGAGAATATCTTATTGCCTTTATATAAATCCATGGTGCGTCCACATCTTGAATACTGTGTTACAGATGTGGTCTTCTCATCTCATAAAAGATATACTGGCATTAGAAAAGGTTCAGAGAAGGGCAACTAAAATGATTAGGGGAACGGGTCCTATATGAGAAGAGATTAAAGTGGTTAGGACTTTTCAGCTTGGAAAAGAGAAGACTAAGGGGGGATATGACAGAGGTCTATAAAATCATGAGTGGTGTGGAGAAAGTGAATAAGGAAAAGTTATTTACTTGTTCCCATAATATAAGAATTAGAGGCCACCAAATGAAATTAATGGGCAGCAGGTTTAAAACAAATAAAAGGAAGTTCTTCCTCACACAGTGCACAGTCAACTTGTGGAACTCCTTGCCTAAGGAGGTTGTGAAGGCTAGGACTATAACAGGGTTTAAAAGAGAACTAGATAAATTCATGGAGGTTGAGTCCATTAATGGCTGTTAGCCAGGATGGGTAAGGAATGGTGTCCCTAGACTCTGTTTGTCAGAGGGTGGAGGTGGATGGCAGGAGAGAGATCACTTGATCATTGCCTGTTAGGTTCATTCCCTCTGAAGTGCTTGGCATTGGCCTGTCGGTAAACAGGATACTGGCTTAGATGGACCTTTGGTCTGACCCAGCAAGGCCATTCTTATGTAACACCACTGTTCCCCACTCCTGCCGTTGGAACTGAAATCACAGCTCCAAAGAGTCTGCAGGACCAATAAAGCCCCTCCTGGGGGTCTGCCCTCTCAGCTCCCCCCAACACCTCCCAGGAGGTGCGTCCACCCCCGGAGACCCTCTGTAAGCATTTCCTTGTCACAGTCTTTGCAGGTGCTCAGAAGCCCGGCGATGGCTGAAGCTGCAGCTGGAGCCCGGGATGACACACGTCCCAGCTCAGGGGCAGCAGGATGGTGCATGGGGATGAACATGACCGAGTCACCTGCTTGCCTGACACAGGCCAGCGCCCATGCTCCTGGCCCAGGAACTCCTGGCCTTCATTTTCATCCTTCCTTGTGCACCCAAAGCAGGACTAAGCACCCCATGAGAAGGAACCACCCCACAGCCCCACCCTCCCACAGGAGTCCTAGGGGCAGCAGCACAGGAACCCCTGGAGCATGGAGTCTTGGCAATAACATCCCACTGAAATGCATGGTGCAGCTCCCAGAGCTGTTGTTACAGGCTGCCCACAGACTCAGGAGGGCACCACCACACCAGTTACCCTGGGTTTCTATTGCCAAGCTTCCCTTCACAGCCACAAAAGCTAAAACTTTCATTTAAAAAGAAAAGGCAAGCGGGTAGTCTGAACTTATCACAAGACTCCAGGAGCTGGGGCCTTTGTCACAGAGATATCTACAGTGCACCTGTCTTAATCTGGCCTGGCCTGCATCAGGTGCTGCTGAGCTGACAGCCCCCTGGTGTGAACGAGGAGGGTGTTGTGGTATAGGGGGCCTGGACTCAGGGACTTGCTTCTCTCCTGTGTTTGTCAGCCCCCTTCAGGATGAGACTCACTTGTTTTTACAGGCTTCCATGTGGGCTGGGACCTTGTTTTAATGGGGTCTTCTGGGGTTGGGGAGATTTTGCCTTTCCAGGAGGTGTGGGTCTCATTTGCAGTTCCTATTTTCAACGGCTGTAATGTGCATAGTGTTTGACGGGTACCCTGGGAAATCTAAATATATAAACACGCACTAAAAATAGAAAACCAAGTCAGAGCTGCTTGGGGGCTCTGCGGCTCATCCTTAGCCTGAGACGGGAAGTCAGGGGTAACACGGGAATTATTTTACAGATGCCTGGTGAAATCCAGCCACATTTGTTAAAAATACACTTAGAATATTGAAAATATGTGGCTATTTCTGCAGAGGATACAGTATCTCCCTCTCTTTTTTGACTGCCATGGCAACCCAACTATCCTCAAGGGTATAAATATATATTCAACCAAATGCCTCTTCCAGCAGTTCGGGTGCAACCAGCACAAGTCTGAACCCTCAAATATGTATCATATCAGACAAACCCAACTGGGACACATTCTTTTGCATAAGACAAACATTAATTTTGACCTCTTACAGAGAGGGGAAATCATTGCCCTTTAAAAGGATGCAAGGCATGGTGCTATAATTAGACTCCTTGTGAATAAACCCAAGCCAGGAATCTGAATCCCATCCAGAACACTAACTCCCTTAGCATTTCACGTTCACATTCCTTATGCAGGACACCTTGATTTCAGGTCTCCTGGACTTCTTTGGCAGCCTAGCACCCATTTCAGCAGCACACAACGGCGCAAGCAGATGGATTCCCTTGCACTGTTGCAAATCTATACAAGGAAGTGGTGAAACATTAGGCGTTCTGGCTTCACCAAAGCACGGAAACCGCACCACTTGCATGATTTAAACCTGGGCTGGGCAGAGCACTGAAGAACACACTGAAGGGAAAGATTCAACCCATGCAGAAGGAGGAATTAGAAAGGAACCTAGACATCTTTCCCACCTCTAGTTTGCAGTTATAAGACAAGTGGAAAGTGAGGTACTTTCGTTTGTGCACTACAATTTCATCAACACTCCCCTTCACCTAGAAATACTATTAACAGTTCGGTACTTATACCCAGAATACAGGATACTCGTGTTTCTGGATTTTACCAATAAAAGCTGGTAAGACGACATCAAAGACTACGCCAGAAAAGGAAGAAGGATTGTGATTAAGATGCTGGGTGGGGCCCAGGAAATCTACGTTCAACTCCTGCCGCTGCCACAGACTCCAAGTGACTTTGGGCCAGTCACAGGCTCCCTGTGTCTCAGATCTGAAGAACAGGGACCGCGATGCTCTTTGCCGCCTACCCCTTTTGTGTCTTGTGTATTTAAACTGTAAACTCTTTTGGGCAGGAGCTGTCCTGCTATGCACAGTTGGTAAAATACTAAGCCTTGATATTACTGGTCCTCCGAGCACTTCTGGAACACCGCTATCAATCATTTCCCAGTTTGTGTTTACATGAGCTCAGAGAATAACCAATTTTAGCTATTTAACATGATGTTTTTGTTTTTCAGCTTTCCCATTGGATTATGTCCCCAAGTGTGCTGTTGAAAGGTTAAATATATTCAGCAACAGAGAAAGCAGGAAGATGAAGTTTGCAACTTTTTGCTTTCTGTAGGTTAAGCAAGGGAGTCTTTTCTGAGCTGAAAATTGTAATGGGGAGCAGGGCTTTGAAGCTGTGCTCCGGCTCCACCCCAGCTCCAGGCAAAAACCTGCAGCTCCACTGCTCCGGAGCTGCTCCACGCTCCCGCTCCGGGCTCCGCTCCGAAGCCCTGACGGGGAGTGAAATCTCGACTAAGATATCTTCAGTGCTTCTCCCCCTCCAAACTGAATTGAAATACAGCTTGTAGGGAACTCAAAGTTTATTTTACGCAAACACTGGATTTCAGAAAAGAAAAGAAAAAAGTATCAAAATCCAAAGGTATTTAACTCCATTTCCACGGCTTGCTTTTCTGGCAGGACAGACTAAGTCATCCAGGAATCCTAATATCAGAGCCCCCACAAGGAAGTTCTGCAGCTAATATAGATGTTTATGGTGCATCCCTCTCCCCTTCCTGCTGGTCCCTGACTGCCAGGATGATCACAAAAGTTAGAAATGGAAGACAGTCAGTGGATCATGCAGCCCAGGTCAGTCAATCACCCCTTGTGTGAGAGAGGTGTACGTGTGTGTCACTTTTCCCTGTGTTGGGGGGGATAAGGGTGTGTGTGTCACCTCTTCCCGTGTGTGGGGGGGGACGCTAGGGGGCTGTCACCCCTCCCTGTGTGAGCCCTAAAGCCTTAAAGATAAGACAGTAAATAAAAAGAATCCAACTACACAGTATTTCTTTTTAACAGGGGCTCCATCATCTTGATGTTAATTTGAACGTTTGTACTGCATGGTTCTGATTGATTGCCAGTGAACTCACTTCAATACACGTAATTTTACCAGTTTTCAGCATAGGGAAATAGGGTCACCCTATGCAAACGAAGAAGGTTGAAAACCACTGCTCTATGTCCTACAAGATAGCCGATCCCAAGTTCTGTCCTCAGTGGTTTCAACCAGTTTGGCTGAGATCGCGTCTCAGAAGATCGATCGCCCTGGCAGCTCATCCTCACAGACTGAAGGAATCGCTAGGATCATCTGCACCCCAGCTGCAGTTTCAAAAGATCATTGCCTGACCCCTAAACAGGAAAACTCCTGCTTGTTTTGCTTTCTAGGGTGAGAGAGTTTGAGGCCAGAAGGCACCATCTAGATCATGTAGTCTGACGTCCCGTGTATCCCAGGACACCAGCACCACCCTGAACCCGCACCCTAAGCCCAACATGGAAATGGGGCCAAAGCGTTACAGCCCCCAGGAGACTCGACTGTGATGTGTAAGGATACGATTTCCCTCCGTGATTCCTTCAGCGTGAGCACTCGGGGCAGCGGCAGGAAACGGGCTTGGGGAACAGCAGCATCTGTGCCTGAGGCATGCACGAGGCATCTGCCTCTTATTTAGGGGCCCAAAGCTGGAGCTTCTGAGCAAGGAAGGGCAGAGGCCCCAGTCAGTCCCCCCATGATGCTCCGGGACAAGCCTGTGACAGAGACTAGGCCCAGAGAAGCCATGGGCTCGGTTTGGGCCTTCTGAATGGACTCATTATCCCAAAAGAGATGGAGTTTTGCTTTAGCGTTGAGAGACTGGTGAGGGAAACTGAGGCAGCGGCTGCAGTACTGTGGCAACAAGGCAAGGCCCTCTCATCTAACCGAGTGCTGGTATAACCAGGTCAGCCGCTGGCCAGCGACCAACACTCCGGTCGCATGCAACGCACAAGAGCCACAGGGCCACCCTTCCTGCTTGATTGCTCCCCATGAGAGCTGCATCCGGAGTGACACCAGCTAAAGTCAGTGGACACGCTCTGTCTAAGGAAGCAGGGACTCGGATGAACACTCCAGAGAGGTGCATCCTCGCCATGTGTTCATACAGCCCCGCAGAGAGGAACAGAACATTATCATGCGGCAGGGGGCAAAACATTGCAGGCCATCCAAACAGTGCGGCAGCATTACACGGCCTTTGAAAGCAGAGAGCTTGGACCTGGGCCATTTATCATGACAACTAATCACGTGCTGCAGCTTCACAGCCCAGAAACTCAGATGCTGGGAGTGAGCCACGTTCTTTCTGGGTTTGTCTTTTCCAGTTTGCTTTCCTTGCTATCAGGTTTTATTCAGAACACAGTGATGGCTAAAAGTAACCCCTGAGACTGCACGCTGGCAAGTGCCTTTCTGTATGAAAGCAGCGCAGGAATGCACCATCATGGGGATGGCTTCGCCACACACTCACATCCCACTGGACAAGATGGGATTTTCCCAATTTAGGGCATGGAGCAGCCAGCAAGGCTCGGGGTTTGGTCAGATAGGAACTGACGGGGGGAGTTTAGGGAACAGAGCTGGTCGTAACTCAACCCCTCTTCACTTTAATGTAGTCACACATCACCGTCCTGAGCTGAGATGGGTGGTGCACTCAGTTCTGTGCTTTGATTTCCCAGTCTTCTGTTCAAACACACTCAATACCCCCACACACAAGTGTCCCCCCCCGACCCCACACAAACACACCTTTCCCTGAAGCAGGGCTTCTCACAGAGGACGTGTCATAATGAGCTTCAGGGGTCAGTCGTGGGTCCAGTACTAGTCAACATTTTCATTAATGACTTGGATAGTGGGTGAAAAGTAAGCTTATAAAATCTGCAGATGACACCACGTTTGGAGGGGTTGCATGCACTTTGGAGAGCAGGATTAGAATTCTAAACAACCTTGACAAATTGGAGAATTGGTCTGAATTCAGCAAGATGAAATTCAATAAAGACAAGGCAAAATCATATGCACAACTACAAAATGGGGAATAACTGGTGAGGTGATAGTACAGCACTGCTGGAAAACATCTGGGGGTTATACTGGATCACTCACTGAATGAGAGTCAACAACATGATGCTTCTGCAACAAAGGCTGGTATCATTCTGGGGTGTGTTAACAGGAATGTTGTGTGAAAGACATGGGAGGTGGTGGTCTCGCTGTGCGCAGCGCTGGTGAGGCCCCAGCTGTGTACTTTAGAAAGGTTGTAGACAAATTGGACAGAGACCAGAGGAGAGCAACAAAAAGGATAAAAGGTTTAGAAAACCTGACCTGTGAGGAAAGGTTAAAAAAACTGGGCATGTTTAGTCCTGAGAAAAGAGACCAAGGAGGAAACTGATACAGTCCTCAACCATGTCAAGGACTGTTATAAGGAGGACGGTGATCAATTGCTCTCCATGTCCACAGAAGCAATAGGCTAAATCTGCAGCAAGGGAGATTTAGGTTAGGTATTAGGGAAGTTAAGCTCTGGAACAGGCTTCCAAGGGAGGTTGTGGAATCCCTGTCACTGGAGGTTTTTAAGAACAGGTTGGACAAACACCTGTCAGGGATGTCTAGGGTTACCTGGTCCTGCCTCAGGGCAGAGGTTGGATTTGACGACCTCTCGAGGGCCCTTTCAGCCCTGCATTTCTGTGATTTCTGCAGAGCTGGGAGTCACAGCACAGCTTCCTTGTGCCAGAGGGAGTCATTTCCTGGCTTCTCTTTGAAGCCATTCTTGAAGATGCAAGGGTTATAGCTGCTGCGCTCAGCAGGCCTGTCCTAATGCTGCACATGCTGTAACCTATTTTCCATCAAAGAGAACCCCTGCCTGCCTCACAATCTGTCTGTCAGTCACAGCACAATGCTCCCCAGACAGCTCACATCTTGGTACAGATTCATCTCCAGGAGCCACAAGGAGCAGAGAAGCTCAATGCAGTCAGGCCCTAAAAGAGGGTCTGGGCGGACACACACCAAACTATCTGTGGATAATTCCCTCCAAGGGCAAGCTGGTCTAAATGGTGACAGGCTGATCACTCACTCCTGCTCCCAGGCAATGCCTGGCCACCAGGGAGGGGTTTCCCACCTCCGAAATGAACAGCTCACAATTGCCCAAGTGCAACCATTTGTTTGCAGCCTCCTTTAGAGCACCAAGTAGTGGCAGGCCAGGGGCAATCTGGACATTAGGTCAGGCCCAACAGATCTGTGACAACTCCTGTGTTACTAATCCATAGGATGAAAGCCAACAGGATTCCTTTTGATTGCCACATGACGAATGAAACGGAGAGGCAGAACCCTCAGCCAAGCTGTAGGGAGCTATTCTTGGTTTTCCATCTGAAAAAGGCAGTATTTTCTTTCTTAAAAGCTAACTATGGAAAAATAAACAAACTGTACAGACTGCTGTGCTGTTTGTCATACAACACCAGTCCCCACACTCCAGACAAGTGTACAGCAGCCAGCGGTAAATTACACCTTGCATTAAACGACACAAAAGTGAGTGGAGGGGCTAAGCCAGAGGCGCAGAATCAGGAAATTCAGAATTCACTTAGGCAGGCAGTACACCATGACCATGTGCTGTGGAGAGAGCTCTTGCAATGTCTAGTGCACTCAGACAGGCAGAAGATAAAATTTCAGCCACAATGCAGAAATTCCCCCTTTTGGCGGCATTGGTACTTTGTGCATCATTTGGCAGTTTAATTTTCCTTTGGGGTGTTTTGACACTTGAGAAGGGTAGAAGGGGACGAAGACAGAAGACAAAAAAAGAATTAAGTGTCCACCAAGAGTGGATCTTCCAGACCAATTACAGACCCTTACCAATACAGGTTCCCAAGCAGATTGGCCAGATCCTTGGTCTTCACAGAGTTCAGGTGTCACCATCACAATGGCAATGATAAAACACCTTCCAAACTCTGAGCCCCACGAGGAAGCTATGATGGAGCAACGTCACTGGCAGCTGGGGGTATGTCCCCTCTGTGGACAGAGACATATCCATGTGAGTCCCATTAACATTCATGGGAATCCCATAGCTAATCCACACACGTGGCTGAAGACTCATTCTTGCCCCTCTTGCCTTCTGCCACCAGTAACAAGAGCACAGGGTAAATGCACAGCTAGGACGTCTCTGTTTTGTAATTGCCATTTAGCTGTAAGAAAAGGCAGCGGTGCCACACAGTGAAGTCCTGGGAATAAGTGAGACTTGAGTGTATGAAAGATTCATTATTCACTAAAGATCTGTAATAATCCCCTAGACATTAGCTGAATGACACGTATTTAACCACGCACAAGCGCTGTTTGGGTTCCAGAATGGCTCACCCACGTACACAGTGGAAGGACAGGCTGGGGTATAATTTCCATCAGCTCATGTCTGCAAACATTTTTTAAGCATGAGCAAGCAAAGGGCCCCGTTGTATAACCCTCCAGCTGGGTTTGCACTTTATTCTTTTGTGCAATCTCAATTTTCCACCTGTCAATCAAGCTAAGCATTGTACACATACAAGCACCCTATTTACTGGTCCGTGCATTACTGATGCAGGCTGCACCCCAAACCCAGGCATCACCCCTCTTGTATGATCTTACTAAGGGCTACTTGCACCACTGGCCAACGTCCCGTTGCACAAGGAAACAAGTCTCCAACCAATTACTCCTCTTAGCAACATCTCCCAACATCATCCCTGCTTCCTGCAAGCACTAAATTAGTGGGAAACCAAGCAGATAATGAGAAGGAAAAGTTAAAATAAATAGAGATTTAAGAAAATAACTCACTGGAAACCCCCCCCCCCCACAAAGGAGAAAGTTATTCATTTCCTATCTGCATGTCCAAACCATGAACGTAGAGGACAACCAAAAGCACAGACACTAGTGGTCAAAGAGGGTGGAGTCACACAGGGCTGATTGTGGGGTCTGTAGGAGTGGCACAGGATTCTTCGTGGCATTTCCAGGGAAATCTGATGCTCTGCAGAGCGAGTCCTGCTATACCTTGGAATTCTCCATCCTCCTTGGCCAGCAGCTGACTGGCCACAGAATAGGATACAGTCCAGTCTGGCACATCTAAGTTCCTGGCTCCAGTGCAGTAGGTTGGTTCAAAAGCTGTTATCAGACAACTAATCCGAGGTCTGCCAGGCAAGATTTCCCCATGATTTCAGAAGGTTGGAAGTGAAACCAAGAACGGCTTCAACTGAGGGCCAGAACTCAGATGCGCACACCAGAAAGGGCCTTCCTTGGACTGAGTTAAAGACGGGACAAGTCGTTCAGGGAAGACAGAGTGGGGGCAGGGCTGTTCCTCATTAGGATTTGTGAGGGTGGCAAGAGAACGCAAGCCATGACAGCCCAGGTGAAAGATACCGATTTTGTTCCTAATGTCCCTTTGGTGCTAAATTAACACTACGGCTCCATTGACTGCAGGCTCACAGAAAGGGTTAGTTTTATGCATATCAGAGAAACACACAGTTTTTAGTCTCCATGCTCTCTGCCAGGAAACTCCACTTATCACGCCTTCATAACTTCACCTTGCCAAGGTGCCAGCTGGACTATGCATATTCTGTTAAAAAGGGAGTCTCCTAGTCAGTCCCCAGAAGGTTGATTTGAGGTTCTGAACCTCTTAGCAAAACGAAGTGCTTGTAACTCCCTGGGCGCAGCACTGACAAAGCCTTTCAAAGTGCAGATGTTTGGAAGCTAGTGGTGACGAGGCTCTTCAGCGCTGTTCTCAGCTGATGTAAGAAGGCGGCTCCTCTCACGCTGCCAGCAGGACGCACACGAACTGTGAGACATTTGGCTCTGTGAAAAATCACAACACTGGGAATCATTTTTTCAGAAAGAAAAATAGAGTAAAATCAACAGTGGCTTTTCCGCCTTCTGCAGCAGCTACATGAGAAGCGACACAAGAACTTGCTCAGGAATAGACGCCAACACCCACCAGCCTTCTGTGGAAGCTGGATAGGACTTAGTAACTTGACCTGCAGCAGAGCAGGGGGAAGGAGGGGAGGTGCTTACTCCTGCTCTCCACTCTCGAGAGCCATGTCTTTGTTAGTAGCATTTCTTTATATTTCTGTGGCAACCACAGGCCCCAAACGAGTCTGGCGCCCCACTGAGCAAACCAGTAAAGCAAAGCCGGGCACTGCCAGGATTATGGCAAGATGCCACAGGTGGTTGTCAGACAAACACGGGAGGGGCAGCTTCAAGGGAGCCACTGCAGCTTTACACCAGTGGAGTAACAGAAGAATCTGGCCCCAAGACACCAACAATAAGCTTAAAAGCATTTTGTTGCCAAATTTGACAGCCGGGCCAGGTGCCGCTCGGCGTATGGAGCAGCGTCTCCATAACTCATCCTCTCTCCTCATTGGATCTGAGGACAGCCATTCCCCCGAAGCCTGGCCGGGCGGGCGAGCGAGCTGCTGCACCGCTCAGGTGCTAGGAAGCACTAAATGCACAGCAGTCACTGCCGGCCAAAGGAAGCCTGCGTGCATTAGCTCTGTCAAGTTTGCCATCGTCAGCTGCTTCGAGTCAGAGATCCAGAATCCCCCGCTGAACTTCACTTCTCCTGATTGCACAGCCAGCAGCTGCCTGGCCAGCAGGGAACTCTTGAGAGGGCAGCAGGAGAAATCCCAGAGCAGGGGTCTGGCAATTATTTTACCAGGACAACAAGACAAAGCCATCCATCTGGACCAACGGAGGTGAGAACAGACAAGAACAAGCAGATCTTCTTGTCAATGCTGCCTCCATTTCTAATATCCTGAAGTCAGAGAGCCACCACCACCAGCATTCCCCATTAAAAAAAAATAAAATGCTTTTGCTCTCTGGGTGCTATAGCTATGGACATGTGACAGAGCTGTAGTTATTCTGTACTGCATGGCCATTGCACTACCTGGGCTAAATTAGTATTGATCAGCTACAGCTGCTGTTTTTGCAGATCTCATTAAATATTAAACTAAAATGATGCCAATATTATCCACTCTGAAAACACACCCCGAAGAGGCTAACGAAACACAGCGACCATTTTAATTATTTAGGCAGTGCCATAACTGCCCCGGCGCATTAACTCAAGAAGCGATGAAGAGAAACGACAGGCACAAAAGCTCTCCTCCGAATGAACGGAATGTTCTTTGCAACAATGCAATGTCGGGAAGACCTGAGTTCAGGCCCCTTGACCTGTGGGCCAGCAGGGGCAGCTGCCAAGCCCTGAGGAAGGGAGAGGTCCCGACCATTTTAGGCTGAGCTCTGGCTGGCATTCATGCAGCACTCATGGAAATCATCTTCAGATCTCCTCAGCAAGGGCCCTTGCAATGAGGGGCCTTTAGTGAGGTGAGGAAATGGGCAGGATCCTCCAGGGTGTCACTGCATAGTAGGAAAATGCACTATTTCAGTTCATCAAAATTACTATCCAGTGTCCTGGGCTGGTGGTGTCTTCCTCTCTCTGCAGCCGGTCTGAAAGAGACTGTCAAGAAAATACCTTCTCATGACTTGGGCATTTCTCTGGTAGCCCCTTAGGACACTTGGATTCTGCAGCCGGGAGTAATCAAACAGCTGAATGAGACGGCTTCCCTCTGTAAAGCGCTTTGAGAGGTACTGATTAAAGGCTCTCTGTAAGAGCTCGGTATTATTGTTACAATAAAGCAGCTTATTCCCATCCTGATGCATGCTGCAAACTGCCATATATACACAAACGTGTTTCACGTGTGCCTAGAGAATAGAGAATAACCCTAAGCCTGCAACAGATTCCTCACAGTCATTTACTTTAAATTACTTCCAGTCCAAACAAAATAGCAGCTAAATAGCGCTGGGGTAGGCAGATATTAAGTTAGATCTAACTAAATTCACTAGGTGCAACCTCTTCTTTCTGTGGTTCACATGGGTATGAACAAAGATTCACAGTGTGTGGAAGCTGCCAAGAATATAAGCTTGCCTTTTGTTTGTTAGTTTGGTTTTGGAGAGGAAGGCCCAGAAAAAGAATAGAAAGAAATATTTACAAATGACAGGCTTTTAAGAAACAAACGTTACTTATTTCAAACACAGAGGCAGAGCGAAGGCCTTCTTTCCTGCGTGTGGCTGCTAACCAAAACTGCCAAAGCTCTGATGTATTTTAATGCAGTGCCTATTGCAGCAACATCAGGGCACTGGAACAATTCAGAGACATCAAAGCCTCTCAGCCAGTTCACGCCTCTACAGAGCCAAATCCTGCATCTCTGCAGTGTTCATGCTCCCACTGCAGGGAAAAGGATCTGAAGGTTTTTCACCCATATGCCTGCTCTGAAATGTAATTAACAGACTGACTAAGCCAACACAAAGGTGAATCCAAGTGATTTTAGAGCATAAACCATTAAGAGCTTTTACCAAAGCCCATTTTCATTTGCAACAGATTATTGTATGCTTCAGAGGGGTCCCTATTGACAGCTCCGGACAGGGGAGAGAAACCTCATTCTCAACACCACCATTGTAAGCAGCGCACGCAGGGAGCCTCACCTCATCCTCACCTGTCCACGTGTGCAAGATGTCACCTACGCTGCAGGAGGAATTCAATTTGCACACTAGGTAAGTGGAGAGTCTTTGCTGGCCGAGGAGCACGCTGGCTGTAGGAAAGGCTTGTCAGAACCAAAGCTTAGGCTGACATTTATTTTTCAAGTCGGGTGGTCTACACTGCAGAGGTGCTGTGAATATGCTGACTACAACAAGAACAGCTGCAGGCTTGTATCTGGTTACTGAGCATTTAACGCTGGAGACACACACAGGAGTTTATGGCAGGATGTTCCGTTTGTGCGCACATAGCACTAAGATTGTCGGTGGCATGTTTTCTTGTAATCTGTACCACCTCCCTCATGGGCTGTTTACTTGTGGCAGACTCTGAGTCTCTGGGGTCGGAGCAAAGGCTACCACACACCTCTGAGTCCTTGTTTCTACCCTGGAATCCTTGCTGGAGCCTGGACAATGCCTCTGGGCAAGGCCAATACCAGACAAGCATCATGGAAGTTTTTGTGATTCTAGCAGGACAGTTCCTAGAATCACAGGAGTTACAGATGGAAATGACTTATTAGATATTCTAGTCCATCTCTGGAAATACAGGACTCTTCCCTATTGTACCTCTTCTAGTGTTTCCTCTAGTTTTAAGTTCACTGAGTGGCAGTACTTTTACCCCTTCCACTGCAAGGATATGGGCATCAGTAATGTTGGGTCACCCTTTGCACAGTGCTTTGAGATCTACAGGGGATCTCTAATCAAGGCCGGAAGGGACTACTAGAATCATCCAGTCTGATCTGCAGAACACAGGCAGCAATTCCACCCAGTTACCTGGTGTTGAGCTCAATAACTGAACACGTGATACAAGCAGTATTCATATGTTGTTCCACAGACCCGGAGAGCTCACTGCTATTAATATTCGTAAACACTCTCCTTCCTCACACCAATAATTCCTCTACCTTCTCGGCGGACTATCCCACCTCACTTGGATTTATCCAAGCTGTACATTCTTAGCTATATTTACTCCATACTCCTCAGCCAAGCCCCTCGCCCAAGTATCTCTGAACTCCTACCAGCTTGCCAATATTTCCCAGCAACGCGATGTCCAGAACTGACCTCTGAGCTAGATGTGATTGCACCAGAGCAGCACAGAGCAACCATTGGCTCCTTCTCCAATGCCATGCTGTCTCTTCACATGCAGCCCCAAAGTAACCTGGCCTGCTCGGCAGCCACCCCACAGCACAAACTCCTGTCTCATTGGTTGCCTACCATCAGCCCAAGGGTGCGCTCAGCATTTCTGCTTTCCAGCACAAATGTTCAAATTACTCCCCACTGCATTCCTCTCTCCTCCCCATGTTTTTAATCTTTCCATGCCCCATTTTTTATTTCTCTGTCCTCAAGAATATTCTCAAATGCTCCCAATTAATATCATTGGTACATTTCATTAAGATGCCATTCAACCTCATCTAGATCATTCATGAAAATGTTAAACAAGACCACACCTAGCACTGATTTCTATAGCACTAGATGGCTCCCCCCAATTCAATATATCACCAATTAGCATTGCTCTTTGTTGGTGGCCTTTTAGTCCATTTTCAATCCACTGGAGTGTGTTCTGTGATGAACAGAGCAATATCTGGATTATAAAACAAACAGAACCACATTTAAATGCCTAATTTGTTTACCTCCCACCCTGCTTCCCAAATAATAAACCTTTACATTTTACAGTTATTAAGGGAAATCTGAGCTGCTGTTATTTGGCTCCAATGTGTTCAATCCTTGAAGGAGGAGTAATGAGAGGAAAGGGAAGTTTTAAGGCAAGAATGAGGCTGTAGAAGAATCACCCATGGAAATGACAGAAACCACATTGCCTGAATCCTTTAATGCTAGATCAGGCAATAGCTAGACAGTGTAAAAGAGGGCAGTACAGTGCAATGGGAGGAGGACAGCCTAAAAAGGTCTTTTTAGCATCTAACTTCTCCAATTCCGAATCACGTCTCTGTGGTTATGAATAATTCAACTCTGCTTTCGCAGGGGTTCAAGATGCAATAATTTTGGAGTGAAAACCAAGTGCTGGTTGATGTGCTGCAGGGACCTGCAGAAATTAGAGCCTCTGCTTGTTCTGTATAAGAAAGCTTACTAATATTGCCAAACACCATGCTGTTTGCTTGTGAATACAAAGGACTTCATGCCAGACATTTCAGACAGCTAGTTTAGTTTGAACAGGGTGAGACAGAGCTGGATGGGAAGTGTCCTTTTTCCATTTGATGGCTGTTGGTATTTCTAACACATGCTGTTCTCACATACATGTCTGGAGTATTTGTCTATTTTGCAGCCTTAGCTGAAAATGAGTTAATTTTTTGGAAATGGGACTATAGGATCAGAGAGGGGAGAGATGGAAAAGACCTATCAGAGCATCCACTCCAGCTGCCTGCAATTGCAGAACAGAATCTCTCATCCAAAGCTGTACACCACTGACAGCGCCATGGATGAGAGGGACCTGCCAGTTCTGTGGACAGGTGAGTGTGATGTGCCCTGCCTGTGCATGCAGAACCTCCTCCCACTTGGTCACTTTGTTCCTGCCAGCAAACAAAGGATGGGAACACACAAGAATCCCTCTCCTCTCGGAGGCAGACATGGTCCCTGCCGCAGGGGAGCAAGCCAGGGCCCCTCACCTGCCCATCCGCAGCAGGGACAGAGAAGTACAAACCATTTCCAAACATTTAAAAAAAAATCTCTCTCAAAAGTGGCTAAAACCCAGCTTAGGAAGCGAACTCCAGCAGTTACCGACCAGAGGGATTTCCTCCGGCCCGGTGCCTGAGCACCTGCAAGCATGAATCCAGCAAGCCTGGCAGCCCCTGCTTTACATCACTGCAGCTACAGCTGGGGGGCCAGTGGAAGGGAAACAATCGGGCAAAGCCCAGACAATCTCCGGGGCTCTGGAGGAGGAAGGCAGGCCGGGGAAGGGCTCGGTTTCCAGGCGGGGGGTCCCAGGCGGCCAGCCCCAGCGCAGAGGGTCCGGGCGAGGCGAAGTCCCCGGGGTAGCCCGGTGCCCAGCTGTAGGCGGAGCCCCGGGCAGGTATCCAGATGCACGTGCCAGCCCGGGGGGGCGGGGGCGCTGGGTGTGCAGAGCCCCGAGCTGCCCCCCGCCCCCGAGCCCCGGCGGGCTCCCCACCGCGCCGGCTCTTACCTGGCGGGGCTGGAGCAGCCGCAGCCCGCTGTCCCGGCGGCCGGGCTCCCGGCTCGGGGCGGGGCGGGCAGGGCAGGCGCATGCCTAGCCGGCTCCCCGGCTCCGAGCCCCCTCCCGCGCCGGGGCGGGATTCCCCGGCCGCCCCCGCCGGCTGCTGCCCACGGGCCGCGACACGGGGAGCGCGGCCAGGGGACCCCCGAGCTGCGGGAGGAGCCGGGGGCGCCAGGCTGTGACCACGGGGGGGGGGACTGAGAACCGGGCTGGAAGCCCGGGGTGAGGGACCACCCCAGCCAGGGGGTGCGCAGCCCCCCGGCGCCCCCACCCCAACCCCTGTGTGTCCGGGGGGGCAGCGCCCCCAGCTCCAGCCCCTGTGTGTCTCCAGCCCGGGGTGTCCGGGGGGCACCGCCCCTAGTTCCTCCCCCCCAAGTTCCAGCCCCTGTGGGTGTCCGCCGGGGGAGCAGCACCGCAGCGCCCCCATCCCAGCCCCTGTGGGTGTTCGGGGGGGGCAGCACCCCCAACCCCTGTATGTCCAGCAGGGGTGAGGGGCAGTGCCCCTAGTCCAAGGCCCCCTAGTTCCAGCCCATGTGTCCAGCGGGAGGTGGGGGGCAGCGCTCCATCCCAGCCCCTGCGGGTGGCCGCTGGGGGATGGCCAGGGGGGCACGCCCCCAGTGCCAGCCCGTGTGTGTCTCCAGTGGGGAATTGGCCGGGGGGCAGTACCCCCTAGTTCCCACCCCCTGTGGGTGCCCAGCAGGAGGTGGCCAGAGGCTGCCAGCAGTGACCTGACTTGGCAGGTGGTAGGGCCCAGCTGCATGTGGCAGTGGAGGGTGCCCTGGAGTCTCTAGGAATTAAAGTTTCTGTCCGGTGATGGCACCTCCCGGGATCCGTCCAACCACAACTGGCCGTGCTGGGTCCCACCGGCGGAGCACAAGGGGCAGGGCAGCTGGGATTGCTCTGCCTTGTCACTGCGGACCCCAGGAAGCTGGGGTTTGACTGGAGCACCCCGCTTAGAAAGACCCCACCTCCACTCTGGAGCCCAGTGCTGGTGCATTTATCACTCCCTGCTCTAGGCTATTCCAATGGCTGTGTGACCAGGAGGGCACGGGGCCATGTCTCTAACCCTCAGATCATGCGAGCCTGGCTGAGGCCGGAGTTAGAGGTCTCACCCCATGGAAAATGATCAGATTTCCTGACGTGTCAAATGTAAATCACACCAGAGCCCCTCGCACTGGACTGTATCCTCAGAGCATCCAGGGGTGGCCCGGCCAGGCCCTTGGCCTTGTTATCCAGGGGGAGGGAGGCACAGGGAAATTAAATGACTTGCCTAAGGGCACACAGGAAGGCAGTAGTGCAGGGATTTGAACAGGGATCGCCCAGGTGACAAGGCAATGGAACTAAGCCTGGGCCATCAGCCTCTCTGAAGCAGAAAAATCAACCAGGGAGCCTGGGACAGCAAACAGAGGCAGTGTCCTGCAGGGAGCCATTCTGCACTGTCCCTGCATGGGGACACAGACTGAATGAGCTGACCGAGTTTATCCAGCTGGGTGGCTCTCCCACAGGCCACAGCAACTCGTGAGGACAGGGAAACGGCAGGTAAAGCTGGCAAGTGCAAGGCAAGGTGATAGGAAGCTGGATAAACCTACACACAGTACACAGCTTTGTAAACCACGTGCCTGGCTCTGACCCTTCAGCCAGACACAAAAGGTGCTAGCCATCCATCTCTGCCCATCTTGTCTAACCCCCCAGGCAGAGTGACCACACTCCAGCAGCTTGTCTCCCCAGCTCTGTGGAGGCTGGAGGGCTCCATGCAGGAGTCGCTGGAACTGTGATTTGAGTCCCAGCAAGAGTCAAGGGGGCGAAGTCTGGCAGGGAATCAGTGGGACTAGTTTAGTGGGTCAGGTGAGCAGGATTTGACTACATTTAATGCCAGGACAGAAGCATGGAGGGGAACTAGCTCAGAGGAGGATGGTGGTGTGATGTGCTGAATCATGAGTCAGCGTGTGGATTATACACCACAAGCCGATTTGAATATCATTCCCCCATCGCTTACCTGCCAAGCTCAGCCTGCCACATTTCTCCACTCAGCTGAGAGCACCCTGAAAACCTGCATTGTGTGCTGCAGGCCTGCTGCTTTAGATGCTGGGGAGGGCAGGGGCTTCACAAGAGAGAGAGTTCTGCATTGAAGGCCAGATGCTTCCAGCCTATCGACCCTGGGGTTTCTATTGTATCTGTTACTGTGATCAGCCCGAGGCCACCCCTCTAGGCAGAACTGCTTGGGCGGTAAGGGTGTTCAGACCCCATTTCACCTCCTCGCCTCTGCTGTTTTCCTGTTAAAGCAGCAAGGAGTCCTGTGGCACCTTATAGACTAACAGAGCTTTCGTGGGTGAATACCCACTTTGTCGGATGCATGTAGTCGAAATTTCCAGGGGCAGGTATATATATGCAAGCAAGAAGCAAGCTAGAAATAACAAGGGTAGTTCAATTAGGGAGGATAAGACCCTGTTTAGCAGTTGAGGTATGAAAATCCAGAAAGGAGAAACTGGTTTTGTAGTTGGCAAGCCATTCACAGTCTCTGTTTAATCCTGAGCTGATGGTGTCAAATTTGCAGATGAACTGAAGCTCAGCAGTTTCTGTATATATTCTGTATAGGTTTTTGTATATTGCCATTCCTAATATCTGAGTTGTGTCCATTTATCCTTTTCCATAGAGACTGTCCAGTTTGGCCGATGTACATAGCAGAGGGGCATTGCTGGCATATGATGGCGTATATTACATTGGTGGACGTGCAAGTGAATGAACTGGTGATGGTGTGGCTGATTTTCTGAGGAAACTACAATGCATTGGTGACCTTCCAGAAAACACCATCCTAGCCACCATGGATGTAGAGGCTCTCTACACAAACATCCCACACACAGATGGAATACAAGCTGTCAGGAACAGTATCCCTGATGATGCCACAGCACAGCTGGTTGGTGAGCTCTGTGCCTTTATCCTCACACACAACTATTTCAAATTTGATGACAATATGTATCTCCAGATCAGTGGCACCGCTATGGGCACCTGCATAGTCCCACAATATGCCAATATTTTTATGGCCGACCTGGAACAACGCTCCTCAGCTCTTGTCCACTCATGCCCCTTCTCCACCTATACTACATTGATGACATCTTAATCATCTGGACCCATGGGAAGGAGACTCTGGAAAAATTCCCACCACGATTTCAACAGCTTCCACCCCACCATCAACCTCAGCCTGGACCAAATCTACACAGGAGGTCCACTTCCTAGACACCATGGTGCAAATAAGTGATGGTCACATTAAACCTACCGACCGCTATGCCTACCTTCATGCCTCCAGCTTCCATCCCAGGCACACCACACGATCCATTGTCTACAGCCAAGCACTTAGGTACTAACTGGGCATCTGCTCTAACCCCTCAGACAGAGACCAACACCTACAAAATCTCAACCAAGCATTCTCAAAACTACAATACCCACACGAGGAAATAAGGAAACAGATCAACAGAGCCAGACGTGTACCCAGAAGCCTCCTACCGCAAGACAAACCCAAGAAAGAAACCAACAGGACTCCACTGGCCATCACATACAGTCCCCAGCTAAAACCCCTCCAACGCATCATCAGGGATCTACAACCCATCCTGGACAATGATCCCACACTTTCACAGGCCTTGGGTGGCAGGCCAGTCCTCGCGCACAGACAACCTGCCAACCTGAAGCATATTCTCACCAGTAACTGCACACTGCACCATAGTAACTCTAGCTCAGGAGCCAATCCATGCAACAAACCTTGATGCCAACTCTGCCCACATATCTACACCAACGACACCATCACAGGACCTAACCAGATCAGCCACACGATCACCAGTTCATTCACTTGCATGTCCACCAATGTAATATACGCCATCATATGCCAGCAATGCCCCTCTGCTATGTACATCGGCCAAACTGGACAGTCTCTACGGAAAAGGATAAATGGACACGAATCAGAAATTAGGAATGGCAATATACAAAAACCTGTAGGAGAACACTTCAACCTCCCTGGCCACACAATAGCAGATCATTTGTGCTGGAAAGCTGCAAAAAAACTTCAGGACCAGACTTCAAAGAGAAACTGCTGAGCTTCAGTTCATCTGCAAATTTGACACCATCAGCTCAGGATTAAACAAAGACTGTGAATGGCTTGCCAACTACAAAACCAGTTTCTCCTTCCTGGATTTTCACACCTCAACTGCTAGAACAGGGCCTCATCCTCCCTGACTGAACTAACCTCATTATCTCTAGCTTGCTTCTTGCTTGCATATATATACCTGCCCCTGGAAATTTCCACTATATACATCTGACAAAGTGGGTATTCACCCACAAAAGCTCATGCTCCAAAACGTCTGTTAGTCTGTAAGGTGCCACAGGATTCTTTGCTGCTTTTACAGATCCAGACTAACATGGCTACCCCTCTGATACTTGTTTTCCTGTTGCAATTCAAAAGTCCAGCGCCAGCTAAGACTGGAAAGCGAGAGCTTGGCTAAAATTCCACTGGGAGAGCCCCTAGGGGTGACAAGTGCAGCCCCCTGGAGCTCATCACAAAGGGGAGTATGTCGAGAGAAGAGGATGGTGATCCCTAGTTAGTCAGGACTCTTCATCTGGCCTGGATAGAAACCCTCACACTGAGCCCAGGCAGGACCAGGCTTTAATTTATTTTGTTTCTCTCTCAAATACAGCTAGTGCCCCTGGAGTGTTTCTCCTTTTTGTGCCCACAGCATAACTGATTCACTTCACTTCCTTCCTGCTCTGGAGCAGCATCACAGAGCCTGATTACCTGGATGCTCAGAAGCTTAAACTGTCTGCTGGTTGGCAATTTAATGAAGCAATATGTCATTTAAATAGAGAAAAGGAGCAAAGAGCTTGTGCTTACAGCGGGTTTGCTATTAAAGGCTGTTTATAATGAACTGGAGGGAAGTTGGGAGCCTTCATCCAAGGTAACTTTCTGACACAAGCGTATAGCAGGAGTGTGTGTTCTGTGAACAGGGAAAAACAGTGTCGATTATTATTTCAGCTCATACCTGCTCCAGCTAAGGCAGTAGCAAAATGTATTGAGGTGTGAACAGAGAGAAACTTAGAGAGTGAGTTTAGTACCTACCTACCTGTTTAGATCACGGGCAGGCAAACATTTTGGCCTGAGGGCCACATCAGGTTTCTGAAATTGTATGGAGGGCTGGTTAGGGGAGGCTGTGCCTCCCCAAACAGCCAGGTGTGGCCTGGCCCCTGCCCCCATCTGACCTCCCCTGCTTCTCACCCCCGATGCCCTCCCCCCCAGGACTCCTGCTCCATCCAACCCCCCCCATTCCCTGACAGACCCCATGGGATCCCTGCCTCATCCACACCTCCCTATCCCCTGACCACCCCTGAATTCCCGCTCCTTACACCCCCACACACACCATCCAACCCCTCCTCTCCTTCCTGACTGCCCCTCCCAGGATCCTTGCCCCATCCAACCACCCCTTCTCCCTGATCATCCTCAGAACCCCTGCCCGAGACTGCCACCCTTGTCCTTCCTGACTGACCCCCAGGATCCCTGCCCCCATTCAACCCCCCTATTCCCTGCCCTCTGACTCCTATCCACACCCCTATTCCTGACCATCACCCCAAACTCCCCTGTCCTCTATCCAACCCCCCGCATTCCCCTTACCGCGCTGCCTGGAGCACCGGTGGCTAGTGGTGCTACAGACACACCGCCCAGAGCACCAGGACAGGACAGGCTCTGCAAGAGCCCCACCGCCCCGAGCACTGCGCCAGCGGCACAGCGAGCTGAGGCTGCGGGCGAGGGGCCGGGGTGAGTCTCCAGGGCCAGGAGCTCGGGGGCCGGGCCAGAGGGTCCCGCAGGCCGTAGTTTGCCCACCTCTGGTTTAGATCTTGGAAGGACTAGTCAATTATTAGCTCACAATACCATGCAGGTGGCTGGAATAGTCTATTTTTAGAACTGGTCAGAAGAGAAGAATATGGACCCAAATATTTGTACTCCTCTTCACACAGGTGAGCTCACTGACTGGTCTGGGCTTTGCACTGAAGATGGGGTTGGAGAGAGAGGAAGCTCCTGGGTTCAGGAAATGTGCCCGTTGTAAAATTGACATTCGTTTCTATTTCTGGGTAAGCTGCTGAGGAGCAGAGTTACCTCTCCCTGCTGAGACACAGGAGACTTGGTATATTGATGTCCCACTATGTTTGCACCACTTGACATAAACCTTGGTGCAGCTTGCTCTGGTGAAAGGCTTAACTGCTTTGCTGCTCAGGATCAGGGCATCCCTCCTGTGAGCTGGGGGGCAGGGGCACCAGCTGGGGAAGGGAGAGCAGGCTCCAGCCCTCAGGCCTTTTAAGGATCTTTCTGTTGGGCTTGTTTTATTGTCCACACAAGTATCCCTAAGCAAAGCAAATCAACCCAGAAACAGAGCAACAATCCCTCAAGACTCTCCTTGCTTCAGCCAGGCAGGCAGGGACAGAACACATGGTTCTGCCTTTTCCCATTGTGCCCAACCAGCCCTGTGATAGACCCCCTGCTAAGCCTCTGCAGGCTGCAGCATTTTGACTTTGCCAATGTGTACTTACATTATTTTATTCTGCCGGTGAAAAAGACCTTGGGCACTAGCAGAAGTTCGCAACGTGCTCACTTTATCCTAAACTGGTGCAAACCTACATTTGTGCAGCTTTCACTCTTGTTTGCTGTTTTGCACTGGTGTTGCCAGTGGTGAAAACTTTTTGCACAAGTATAGGTCAGAAGGTAGAGAGCCACTTTGTCATGGACTAAATGCTCTTTACTTTTCTTCGGCTGCTGTCATCTCGGCACCCTTGCAGAAGGTGCAGTTGCAGGGAGCTGGCAGACACTAGTGCCGGCGCAGGAGCGAGTGATGCTGATCTACTGAGCACAGACACATTTTGGTAGAAGGCAAATGGCTGGTGATGGTTTTCTCTGTACCCCCACCAAGCTCCCTCCCTGGTTTATTTCTGGTTTTTATTTTCCTTCTTCAAAAGCCCCACCCTGCAATGACATTCTGGCTGAACTTGGCTGCAGGAAGCCTCTGCTCAGAGGAGGTAGCTTTTAGAGCAAGCTGGATTGCTGCCACCCACCCAATCAAGGTCAAACCCTTCACACCGTGGTCAGGCCCCTGCTGCCTCAGGCAGATGGGTGGGGGACAGCTTGGTCTCTGCACTTCTATTGCAACCAGGTGGCATTATTGCTAGCTGACAGGGCCAGGACTGCTCTGATTCTGTGCACAGCTTCTGCCTGCTGAGCAGAACTGCTGCCCTCCTGACTGGCTCCTTCCTTGTGCACCCTCACATTGCGACTCTCATCCTTTAATAATGCTGTGACCTTTCCTTTATCTGGTTGTCAAGGTATTGTCGCGTGGCAATCAATGCACTTTCGGCTCCAGAAGCTGTGTCAGTCTGTGGTAAGGGATTCCAAGTGAATAATAATCCAAATGCTGCTAAACATTTAATCCAAACTGAAAAGCTGACAGCAGTCTGCGTGCATCGGCTCAACCCTCTGCGCCATGGCTGGAGCAGGCAGACCATAATTTTGTCATTTTATTGAACAAGGTATAGCAGTTACACTGCTGGACTTTGTGGGAATCTAGAATACTTCAGTTTGTGAAAACTAAGCCCCTCCTTCCCGGGCAGCTGAATGCCTACAGCAGCCAAATTTGCAGTGGGTAGAGGGACGTCTTGCTGACCAGAGACAAAGTGAAGTTGCAGGTTACTAGCACTATTTACAGACTTGGTTCCAGTGAGAATGGTGCAGCAGTGATTTGGGGCTAACCGTCAAAGGCAGCTGGAGAAGCGCAATGGGTGCAGGATGGAACTGGAAGTGACTCACAGGCACCATATACTGACAAACCCTCTTATAATCAGACAAAAATTACTGTGCGGTCAGGACCCAGACCCAGAATTGAACATGTAACTCAGCGCAGTGGCTTGGAGAGGTTCCTCTCCGTCTGTGTTAGAGGGAGGCCACGCCACATTATGCCACCACCGGAGCCTCCCCCCGCCCCCAGCCTGTGTCCTGATATTTTACTTTTGCGATCTGGTCATCCTATTTGGAGCAGTTAGTCCTGGAACTAAAAAGGGGAGAGGCAAGTGTTGATTTAGTCTTAAGTGGAGCATGGAGTGTGGTCCAAGAGTGAATATAGCTTACCCCCTCGGTAACAGCACCCATAATATAATGTACTTTAACATCCTTGTAGGGGGGAAATACCAAAGAAACCCACCACAGTAACATTTAACGTCAAAAAGGAGAACCACACAACAATGAGGAAGCTAGTTAAAAACAGTCACAAGTCTGCACGTTGGATGGAAACTATTTACTAACACACCATAATAGAGGCTCCACCGCCAACTGAATGCACACTTGAAATAAAAAAACAGTAAGAGGACCAAAAAAAAAATGCCCCCATGCCTAACCAACAGAGTAAAAGAGTGATCAGAGGCAAAAATACATCCTTTGAAAAACTGGGAGTCAAATTTTAGTGAGGAAAATAGAAAGGAGCATAAACAGTAGCAAGTCAAATGTAAAAGTTTAATTAGGGAGGCCAAAAAAGAATTTGCAGAACAAATAGCAAAGGACAATAACTAACAGCAAACACATTTTGGAAGTACATCAGAAGCAGGAAGCTGGCAACCAATCAGTGGGGCCACTGGACAATAGAGGTGCTAAAGGAGCACTCAAGGAAGACAAGGCCATTGCAGAGATGCTAAATGAATTCTTTGCATCAGTCTTCGCTGTAGGGGATGGAAGGAGATTCCCACAACTGAGCATTCTTTTTAGGAGACAAATTTGAGGAATTGTAGAAGACTGAGGTGTCAGTAGAGGAGGTTTGAGACAAATAAGGACAGATATGATCAAGGTCTATAAAATCATAACTGGTGTGGAGAAAGTGTTATTTACCCCTTTAAGTAACAAAACCAGAGGTTACCTGATGAAATGAACAGGCAGCAGATTTCGAACAAATGTAAAGCTTCCCACAGCGCACAGTCAACCCATGGAACTCACTGCCAGGGCATGTTGTGAAGGCCAAAAGTATAACTGGATTCAAAAAAGAATGAGATAAGTTCATGGAGGACAGGTCCATTAATGGGTATTAGCCAAGATGGTCAGAGATGGAGCCCCATGCTCTGGGTGTTCCTAAATCTCCAACAGCCAGGAGCTGGGACTGGACAACAGGGGATGGATCGCCTGATAATTGCCCTGTTCTGTTCATTCCCTCTGAAGTACCTGGCACCAGCCAGGTTGGAAGACAGGATACCGGGCCAGATGGACCATTGGTCTGATCCACTATCCCCTTTTTCTGTCCTTTATTTTTGTGATGCACTTAAAGGCAGAGCTGATCTTTTAGAGGTTTGATACGAGGCAGAACATGTGTTTGGTGCTTAGTTTGGCCTTCAGCACAAGCCAGAGAAGTTACTGCTGGTGGCCCCGAGTAAGCAGCCCCACTAGCTTGCAGTGCCTGCCGAGATAAAAGGGGGTTACTGATTTCAGAGAGGGTTAAACCCTACCTAAAAAGGAGGCTTCACTTAGCAGCTCAGCTCACCCATACACTCCTAGCACAGGGACCTTAATTTTATTGGAGACCTTTAAGCTGGGCTTAATATAAATAGCGCAACTAGCAGTGGGTAGCCACGGAGCGTTATTCATGGAACAGACTGACATTTACCAGTCACACAGCTCTCCCCCGGTGAGTCACAGGAGATCCGGTCCGATTTGGAGACACGTCGCATTAGGTGATGCTAGAGCAGCAGCTGCTATTAGAAGCAAATCCCACTCTTTGTGATTCTACATGGAATTACGAGGGGTTCTGTGCTGCATGACCCAGAGTTCTGCCTCTACCCAGCCTCCCCCTGCAAAAAAATCCACTCGCATCCTCCTGAAGGGCACTGGGGACATTGGCTCTTCCAGACCCATAGAAAATCCCTTGGGTGAAATCCGGTGTCATCATGAAGCTGGCAGCACTTTTAATGGAGATGGGTCCAACCTTTGGGAATGCAGTCTGCTTTGAGAGCTTCGTGTGTCATCCCAGCCGCCTCATGTGCAGATGCTTTCAGAAGATGGGTGGATTTCTTCCCTCTGACTCACACTAGCTGTCCCAGGCTGGGTGCGGTTTGCCTCTGGCACTGCCATCACTGCTGTTCTCAGGTTACTCTTTCCTCAGTCTGCATCTATGGGAGCAGGTGAAACGCAAATAGAAGAGATACATGCTCCCTGCCGGGCCATTGTATTTTGGTTTCAGCTTGCTCAGTGCTGCTCCAGCACCTGGCACTGCATTGGATTTATAAAATGCCAGCACTTGGACTTCTTGTCCCTTTGATTTTTTAGTTTGAAGGCTGCAGCCTGTATTTTTCCAGGGCCTGTTACTGTTACTTTTGTAGTTTAAAGCAAAGGAGCCAGGCTATGTAATATGTGCAGTAAGCCAAATTTATCCTTGGTGTAATTTCATTCATTCACTGGAGATACAGGCCAGAGATGACTTTGTCTCCAGGTTTAGATTTACTGTTACCAACAGTCTGGCTCTTTTTTATCCTCAGGAACACATTCTGCAGCACAAAGCTTGGCATATATTGTCTACTGGCAATGGATTGGTTTCTGCAAGTGCTTTCCTGCTTTTGCATTGTCACCATTATTTGCTGATTTAGACTTTTTTTCAGGGTCTATCCCAGAATTAGGCTTTATTAAATCTACAGCATTTGAATTGCCCATACCATGCAGCCCATCGCAGAAATCCCCACACGAAGCCAAGCTCTCCAGGCGGCCCACTCCCCAAATCCCAGAAAGAAAAGGTGAGCTTTGCAGCCTGCCTAGAAAATTAACATCTATTTGGATGACACTTTTCCCAAATGCAAGAACCGTTACAAGTCAATAAACCCGTTCAATACATATAAGGATTAACAGCTGTTCTGCAGCACACAGATATTTACAGTGTCTACCACACAATCACCCTTCTCTGCAACAGCGAGACATGCTGAATTGTGCAAGTCTTGCATTGACTGGTAATCCGCCCTCTGTAGAACTGATAAATGAAATTGTTTTTAATTTATTAATGTAACTTCTGTTCACCATCCACACTACACTTGCCTACACTGTAACTTCTGTTCCATATTGTAATTCAAACCCCATTTTAAAACACTCACTCCATTTTGTAAAAGCTTCCTCCAACCTTCATTTTTGCAAACCCTGCTGTAATCTTATTAGTTTAGTTTAGATGTGTGAATGAGGTATGTATGGATGACGGAATCAACCTCCAGCCCCAGCCTGTCCTGATGAGATAAAGTTCAAATACCAGCGGCTGAAGACCTAGACAACAGCCCTAAACAAAGTAAGAAGCATCCACCCTAATAAGAAAAGAACAACAGAAGGAAGATCAAAGCCAGGTTCAAGGTTGAAACTCACGCCTGCAATTGATGGGTGATCAATCCAAACCCAGAGGCAGTGTGACACAGCAAGACCTATAGACTTTGAATCCAAACTAAAAGCCTATAAAAAAGAAGGGTGAGATGAGAGACTCTGGGTAACATTCTGCTGCCAACATGGAAGGACATCAGTGCCTGCCCAACAGAGATCCAGCTTGTCCTTGTGCCCGGCTTTCCTGGCCAGTTAGCCGCCACAAGCTACGAACCCAAGCTACAAAATCAAGCTATGAACTTAAGCTATCTTCAGGACTGGTAACTATGCAGCAGCTACAGAACATCTGATGAATGTGTGTGTGTGTGTATAGGTATTCGGTATAATATGTGTGTATAAGAATTAAGATATTAGTTATTAGTCATAAATCAAATTGTTATCATAATAAATGTGGTATCTTTGTCTTGCCCCCTGAAAAGATCCTGTGTAGTTTTGTCTGTACAACACCTCGAGAGAACCACCTTTAATTTAATATTTCCAGGCCCTCTGGAGAGGGCTGTGTAGGCTCCTGACATGCATCAACTGGCAATTTTATCCTGATGCATCTGCAGGAAAATATTGACATCTTCTTAGACTGCTCGTTCTGTTCTATTCAGTTTCGCAGAGCCGGAGCTGCTTTCCCCAGCACTCTCTGAAGCTTGTGCATCTCCCTGCCTTAGTTCATGAAATGCCCTGGCTTCTAGTTTATTTAGTAACCAGCACTGAGATGCTGCCTTTTAGACCTAATTTTTTCCAGAACTTACTATAGCTATTCAATGGGGTCCTTCCTCCAAAGGCTCAAATTGCCCCAGCCTAGTTAGTGTGCACGAGACCTGAGCCACTTCCGAGTCGATACGAGCACAAGGAGAACCCAACATTTCAGGTCTGCCACTCGGGCAAGGATCCTAACTCCATCTGGCTGATCCTAAATGAAGCATGTGAGAGCAGCGGTGAGCATAGCCAAATTCTCTCTTCTGCTCCTTCCTGCATTAAAGGCATCTGCGCCAATCTCTCCATATCCTCTTGCACTCCCAGGCAAGGTACTGCACTGCCCTCAACAAATCCTTATCTATCCTGGGGATTCACCCCAGTTAAAACCTCATGGCCTCATTCCAGGGTCTCAAGACAGCCATATTCCACTGCATTTATGGAGCTTCTTCATGTCTGCATCCTTCAGTCCACTCACGTGGTTGTTTGTCCCAAATCTCATGGAGCTGGACTCATTCAAAGGCTTTTCCAAACCCAGGACCACAGAGCTCCCGCCCTGGTATAGGACTCTACAGCCGAGCAATTAAATGTGCCCAAATGAACGTGTCAGGTCCTGCTTGGCCTGTCCAGGGGTGGCCATGGCCGTCCCTGGGACATTCCTGGGGTTTTAAGAAAAAGGAAACCATTGGAACAAATACAATTCAAATAAGACATGTATGTTTTAACTGCAGAGTTAACTGGGCATTGAAAACATGCATGGTAGCAGCTCCATCTGCAAACAACAACCCGGTGCTACTGCATTAAAAGAGTGCCGTCCAGGCCCAGAAAACAGCATTAATACTGAAATTACGGTAAGGTAACTAAATACTTCCTCGCTTGCTTGCAGTAGCTACTAATGCACCAGATATTGGCTGTCATTCAACTGAACACCATGTAAATATGCGCCATTCACAGCTAGTTCAGTTAGCGGAGTCGATCCCATTGCTTAACCTGTAATGTGTTAACATCCCTGAGGGCTCGCCAAGCCCTGCTATTTGGGCGTGGATCTTACTAATCCTCGTATAAAGGGGACAATCACTGTTTACATAGCAGCTCAGCTTGTTGTCTAGATTTGTTTCGTATAAGCTTCTGAATAAATCCTGGCTCAACAAAGAGACGCTGCTGTATTTCTCTGGAAGGATCTCTGAACCTTACCCCAACCGAGTTAAAGAATCCACTCCTTTATTTGGCCAACCCCCCTTAGGTCCCTGCTCTCCACTCCGGGTCACGCTTTGTGCAATGTGGAATGATTGTCCCTAATGGCAGAGTGATCAATGTGGAACCTACCCAGTTTTATACCGAAAATTCATTCGGAGGAAAACACATGATCCCAGTCACCTTGTAAAAGCTAGCAGATGCATCTGGGACAGCTAGTAAACATTTTGGTAAACTGTTCAGTGATCACCGGAGAATGAGAAAACCCTCTTCTCCAGCCAGAGATATAGATAAGGGCCAAACATATTGAAATGAAACATTAAAACAGACCTGAAACCCACCTGTCTCAGCTAAACTATTTTTGACATTAAAGAAAAATCAAGTGAGATTTCTCTTCATCCCCGGACCCTCGTTCAAAATTTACCTGGTTCTCTTCACTCTCCGGCTCTGGCTGAACGCCAACGGGCATAAACAGCCCCCGTTCCAACAGGTCTGAAGATCTCTCATGACATTCACTCTTTGCTCACGTTGAATTTGAATGGAATTCTGATGGCTATAGAATTGATAAACCCACTTTTAACAAGAGCTCTGGAGTGCCCATCTCAAATTGCTAAGGAAAAATGCATTAGTCTAGGAAGACAGAAAATTCAGGGTAATGTTCATTGCCCAGGAAGCCAAAAAGTTTGATGGAAGAGTCTATGCAACATGAGAGCTGGGCCACTTGAGATGCATGTATGGTAACATGAAAATACCAAAGTGATATTGGTACATGCTCCACACAACACAAAGTAATGCTACTCGTTTTCAACTGGCTTAGGTCATAATTTAACTTCTGACTCATTCACTTTAACTGGAATATAACTTCTGTATAGCAGTACCTCACGACTTCCATAGAGCAGTCAGATTTAGGATGCTATAGACTTTAAGGATGCGCCAGGCTTTCCTGTGTAACCCTACTAAGTATTTGTATAGGCCATAAAAATTTGCTCTGACCTGTGACTCCCTGTGCAATTGGTGTACTAGTCATTACCTCTGTTCAGAATTCTGCTATTACATCTCTCTATATTAACATCAGGATGGTTCATATCCTTGAGCAACAAGACAAAACACAATATCTAGTAATTTCTAGGAATGTGTTGCAGACAACTTTTGGTTTCAGAAGGTGGAGAAAGTAATGAGGGGGACAGCCATTTTAGACGCAATTCTGACTATCAGGGAGAAACTAGTTGAGTCTCTGAAGAAGGAAGACAATTTGGCCAAAAGTGATCACAAGATGAGGATTTCAAGGAAAGGAAGGAGTGAGAGTAGCATAGGGATTTCAAAAAAACCCAAAACACGCCACCAGGTCTGTGATGTAATATATTTTATTACTCCAATGTCTAAAGTGGGTCCAGTAAAAGACATCACCTCACCTGCCTTGTGTGTCTCATATCCTGGGACTAACATGGCCACACCACCACTTAATAAAAAAAAGCAGACAGACTCAGAACTGGTAGGTCAGGTCCCAGGGGAAGAAAATCGAAGGGAGGAAGGAGTTCAGAAGAGGTGGCAGTTTCTCAAAGAGAGAATATTAAAGGTGCAACAGCAAACTATCCCAATATGAAGGACAGAGAGAAAGAGTAGTAACAGGCCACTATAGCTTCATCAGGAGCATTTTAATAACCTGAAAATCAAAACGGAATCCTATAAAATGTGGAAACATGGACAAATTGCTGAGAAGTACAAAAGAAGAGCAGCAGCATGTAGGGACAAAATCGGAAAGGCTAAGGCACGAGAAGCAGAACACCTAGCAAGGGACATAAAAGGCAATAAGAAGAGGTTCTATAAATACATTAGGCACAAGAGAAAGACAAAGGGAAGTGTAGGTTCTCTACTTGGTGGGGAAGGAGAGCTGATAATGAACAACATCAAGAAGGCTGAGGTGTTTAGTGTGTATTTTGCTTCAGTCTTCACTAAAAAGATAAATTGTGACCAGGTACTTAACAACATACATATAAACAAGGAAGAAAGGGCACAGCCAAAACAGGGAAAGAAGAGGTTAAAGAGCATGTTGATAAGTTAGCTGTATTCAAGTCAGCAGGCCCTGATGAAATTCATCCGAGGGTACTTAAGGAACTAGCTCAAGCAATCTTGGAACCACTAGTGATCATCTTTGAGAACTCCTGGGGGACAGGTGAGGTCTCAGAGGACTGGAGAAGAGCAAACATAGCACCTATCTTTAAAAAGGGGAACAAAGAGGACCCAGGAAATGATAGGCCAGCCAGCCTAACTTCAATACCTAGAAAGATACTGTGACAAATTACTGAACAATCGTTTTGGATGCACCTAGTGGATAACAGGATTATACGTAATTGCCAACATGGATTTTTGTCAAGAACAAATGCCAAACCAACCAAATTTCCTTCTTTGACAGGCTTACTGGCCTAGTGCAGTGCTTCTCAAAGGCAGTCCGACGCTTGCGCAGGGAAAGCCCCTGGCCGTCCAGGCCGGTTTGTTTACCTGCTGCGTCCACAGGTTCGGCCGATCACGGCTCCCACTGGCTGCGGTTTGCTGCACCAGGCCAATAGGGGCCGTGGGAAGCGGCGCGGGCCGAGGAATGTGCTGGCCACCCTTCCCACAGCCCTCATTGGCCTGGAGTGGTGAACTGCAGCCAGTGGGAGCTGTGATCAGCCAAACCTGCGGACGCGGCAGGTACACAAACCAGCCTGGACCGCCAGGGGCTTTCCCTACACGAGTGGTGGACTGGCTTTGAGAAGCACTGACCTAGTGGATGTGGGGAAGCTGTACATGTTTGATTTTAGTCAGGCTTTTGGCACAATCCCAGATGACATTCTCATGGACAAACCAGGGAAATGTGGTCTAGATAAAGTTACTACAAGGTGGGTGCAAAACTGTTTGAAAGACCATTCAAAGAGTAATTATCAACGGTTTGCTATCAAACTGGGAGGGGTACTGCAGGGATCTGTTCTAGGTCCAGTATTTGTCAATATTTTTCATTAATGACTTGGATAATGGAGTGGACACTATTCTTATAAAATTTGCAAAATTTACAGGAAGGAAAAAATCAAATGCACAACTACAAAATGAGTAACTGGCTGAGTGAGTACTACTGAAAAGGATATGAGGGTTATGGTGGATTACAAACTGAATGAGCCAACAATCTGATACAGTTGCAACAAAGGCTAATATTCTGGGGTGCATTAGTGAGATTGTTGCAGGTAAGATGGGAGGTAACTGTCCCACTCTACTTGGCACTGGCGAGGCCTCAATTGGAGTCCTGTGTTCTCGGCACCACACTGTAGGAAAGATCTGGACAAATTGGAAAGTCCAGAGAAGAGGTTCCCCCTCACACATACGCACACACAAAGGTGATAAAAGGCTTAGAAAACCTGACCTGTAAAGAAAGTTGTATAAAACTGGGCACGTTTAGTCTTGAGATGATGTTTGGGGGGAGGGGGGCACTTGCTAACAATCTTAAGGGAGATTACAAAGAAGATGGTGATCAATTGTTCTTCACATCCACTGAAGATAGGACAAGTCATCAGCGTAATCTGCACAAAGGGAGATTGAGGGGAGATATTAGGAAACACTAACTCTCAGGGGAGTTCAGCTCTGGAACAGGCATTCAAGGTGGGTTGTGGAATCCTCACCACTGGAGGGTTTAAGAATTGGTTACACAAACACCTGTCAGGGAAGGTCTAGGTTTACAGGGTCCTGCCTCAGCACAGGGGCAGGACTAGATGACCTCTCGAGGGCCCTTCCAGCCCTGCATCTCCAGGACTCTGGTGCACACACCTGCCAAGGCTGTGTGTTTTTGCCTCTTTTACCTGGTTTATTGAGGAGATTAGAGTTGTAATTTCGATGCAGCTTCTAATGGGAGCTTCTTAACCCTCGGGGGGTTGAGTGACCACAACATGTAATGACGCTAATGAATTCCATGGGGATTATCCCAAGACACTCAGCATGAAGAGCACTGCACATTTTAGTCCAGTAGCTTCTATTCAAGGGGCATTTCCCATTCAATTCAGTGGGCACATTAACCCAACTATAATGCTGAAGAGAAAACTCCTGGGAAACCTTCTTGGAATGATTATTTAGACCACACACAATTTCTGAAAAGAAAAAAAACGACACCCTATTCTTTTCTTCAGCTGAAGACTGACCAACTTTATTTATGTCACAGTGCACCTTAAATAACTTAGATGTGCACATGAATATTACATAGATTTGAATGGAATGACTTGAGAGTCCCATACAATACTGAGACGCATTTATACTGAGTATTATAAATAAGCTTTGATGTACATATTTTAGGACATACTGTAGATCAACACTGCATTACAAGGAGTCAAAGCCGTGTGTATTCTTTGCCATGCCCGTTGCTTTCTGTGGCACTCTACCTATGGCAGACTGGAGTTATCTATTGAATTGTGTCAGAATGAATAATATACCGTGTACAGTAACCTGGTAGTATTTACTTGGACATTAAATTCAATTTTATGCTGCTCCTACATATTCAGTGTGCCTTTTAAAAACTGATAACAGCTGTACTGCAGAAATTGGCCTTTGGGAAGCTAGCATGGGCCTTTGGCATCCAGAAAGGCACAGCAGTTTGCCTGAAATTATGGAACAAACATATTAGACTGGATGTTTCTGCTAAACTGATCAATAGTTTAACAATTCAAAAACTGATTTAAATTGGCATCATTACGGTTCAAATTTAACATTCAATTGTGACAAATGGTGGCACAGCTCAGACTTCAGAATGATTGTTTCAGTTTACGTGTGAACGCAAAAAGACAAACACTTCATCTCAACACGAGTGACAGCTGAAAGGCTCAGTTCCTTATCTTCTGGAGCACAATTCTGCAGCACAGAGTGAATTCTGCATCCATTTGCACAGCTACAGGATCAATGAATACACAGGGCTCTGAACACTTCACACAAAACACTAGTAAAAGGTTTGTTTTATTTGTCCAAGGAAATATTTCTGAAGTGGATATGTTTATTTCTAGGCGGCTCTGCCATAAATACTTAGGTCCAAGATGAAGGGTCATTGTTGAGTGAGCGGTTGCATCTGCACCTGCCTTTTGGCTTTCGTTTGAAGATATCTCCCTTTTCCGTCTTCAAAACGCCTCTTCTCATCTTCAGTTTCTATCTGTTGATAGAAAATCAGAGACCTGAGTATTATTTCTGTTCTATTTTGGATGCTGGCTAGTCTGACAGTGAGCTCTTAGCTGACATCGTAACAATTCAATCAAACATTCTAGTCCCCCTTCCAGCCTGGAAGGTCCCAAGGACTTTGCAAACTATGGGTCAGATTCTGATCCTGGCAGCACCAGGGCAAATCTAGGGTAACTCCACTGAAGTGAAATGGAGTTACTCCCACTTACTCCAGCATAACTGAGTAGAAACTAATTGACAGGAATGCGATCATCTACCCCAGGTAGAACAAGAACAGGAAATGGCTTGGAGAATTTATGCAGGAATTCAGTACAAAAAAGCCCTTCCATGAACCTTGGGGGTGAGAAATGAGTGCACTGCAGGCCAGAGCGGCCACAGGTAGCAAAGTCTCTGCCTAGGAGACATGCTTATTTCTCTACAGTTCAGAGACAGAGGCTATTCAGCAAACTGATCCACAGCCAACAAATGCTAAAAGGAGAGCGCCTTCTTAAAGAGACACTTCCAACTGAATCGCACAAAAGCCGCAGGAGCAATGGAAGGTGCCAGAGTTTCATTAAGTACAGCCCTCAGCCTCCCATGCAGGCAGCTAAGACACTTTTGTAGGAGGGGAATGTTCTGTTCTGAACTCAGATCTGTGCTCCTTCATTGTTTTTTAAAAGTAGATCACCAAGTAAAAGCCCTGGAAGCCCTGCAGCCGCGAGGACGCCAGCAGCCTGTGATTCCTTAAGTTAAAAGGCAGCGAGAGTGCAGGTTTGTCAAATGTTACAGGGAATTCACTTATTTATTTACAGAAGTGTTTGTTAAGTGGGTTAGCCAGGAAGGTAAATCAATTTCTCAGACACGTATGGCAGCTTTTAATTTCTTAGCCAAGTACATGCTGCCAAGTCCCTGATGGGATAACATCTTCATGGCCATTCGTTTTATAAATTACTGAATGTGTTACACTTTAGGTACAATTTTACATGGTTTTATAACCACTCTGCAGAACACTTGGCTCTAGGTAACCCTGCTAATATGATCTGGATGAACAAATTCATTTCATAATGAAGAAATGCATCAGCAAAGTTCTAAATGATTTTGGATTACAATCAGAGGCTGGCAGCAAGAGACTGTTAAAATCATATTCTCTCTCGTTTATATAGCACCAGGTTGAATGTTGCACTTCCCAGACAGAGCCAGGCACAACCCCAGACTTTAGGAACTTGCAGTCCAAAGACTCAAGCCTGCAAACTCTTATGCACGTGTGTAACTTAGTAGCATCATCAACCCATAATGCCTCCCCAGAGCACCACCTCTGGCTCCATCATGTCCTTTAGGACCTAATGGAGAGGTCCAACACATTGATGTTTCTGCTATTGGCTCTACCAGAAACAAGTCAAACCTCTTGGAGCCCAAACAAACAGGTTTGTGTATAGTGAAAATATCCGACAGGACCTAGGAGACCAAATCAGAGCAAGGAGTCTTTACTCCCAGATGTTTCAGAGTAAGAGGCTACTGGTAAAAATGACTAGACAGCTTTTGAATGTACGGTTATAGCAAATCCTCCCTTCCATAGACATCTCAACCTGTTCTCTACATGCCCCCAAGCTAGCCAGTGTAACAGCAGCTCCAGCGCATTTCAAAAGTTGGGGTGAGTTTTCTCTGGAAACGCACGCTAGAACCACACATCTGGAGTTGGTTTTTCCAAGTCACTTTATTAACATTTTTTCCCCCCTTCAGTGTTGTCTATGGGATGGGCATTTTCTTCAGGCTGCTATGTCTGGCCTGGGAGTTGAGAATGGGGCAGAAGCAAGTCGCCTATAAACTATTGAGTAAAACTGCCCTAAAACCTTTGGCTTAAGTTTTCAGCCGAAGGCTGGTCTAGACTGTGTCTCTGCAATTCCTTGTCATTTGGGTAAACTCATGAGCTTTCCCTCAAGGCTACATTTGCACCGCACGCCGCTTTCAGCGGGTGGCTCCATGCCGCAGTGAGAAGCAGGCTGAGCCTTTCCCCACTGTGGGAGTCCTTCCCCCCAATGCCATGTGCTTTTCCTAGCGTGGACAAAGGCTCCAGCAGCGAGGAGACAGCAGGACACTACCCAGGTGAAAACAACCATGTGGATGGGATGCACAGCTTGGGCAACTGGGGAACCACCTAGGTTACAAACCCTTCAGGTGTGTCTGTACTCTACTTGCCTAATTTGTGCCTCATCATCTACACTGCTACTTAACCCGGGGCTCGGGACTTCCCAGTACATGCTCTCCATGTTGCCAAAGAAGTGTGCAGAGCGGGTGTCACCCAGCAACCAGTGAAATCTCAGATCGGAGTCTCACCCGGCTTTCCCAAGCAACGTACTCCCCACCAAGATTATCCAACCACCAAGTGCAGAGACAAATCTCACATGCCAAGTGCTCCATGGCTGAAAAATCCATCAGTGCCAGAGACATGCAGGCCACCCCTTCATGGCTTATTGCAACCAGCAAAGGGGTTGCTCATGGGTCACATGTATTTATTATGTATCATCTTGGCCCCGTTTTTCAGCCACAAGAGCAGCAGCGTGATGGACTGCTGCTTTCGAGGATGCACCTTGCTGAATCATTAGCCTACATTCCTTGTAAACAATAGGAAGCTTTTCCTAGCCGTCCAGGTAGTAACAGCGCCCTAATTGACAGGACAGCGGCCCTGGGAAAGAGGAGAGAGAAGCTGATTTTCTGCATGGGCTCTGCTCTCCATTATTGGCTTCCCTGGCTGTAAATGACAAACAAGTAAACAAACATGAGTAATTTGGCTGAAGTGCTCTGGGATGCGAACACTGCTGCACTTGCAGCGAGGACCACTCTGACAGCAGCTTGAGAACAATTAGTCACCCATGTCTATTCAAAGAAGGAAACTGGATACATCCCTGATCCCTGAGCACTCGGGCTGGCAGTGTGGGAAAGGCTGCAGGGCAGCTGAACATGGGCGTCACCACTATAGGGCGAGCTCCAGCCTTGTGCCTTCACCTCTCCTGGGGTGCAATGATGTGATTCTCCCACTTTCAGACCAGGCTGCGGGCTGCACATGCCTGGGGTATACACCATGGATATCCAGCAGATCCAACTGGACTCCGTACCTGCAGTTCTTCCCGCCTGGAGCTTGTGACCAGCAGGAAGTGCAGGGCCTTGCCATTCCTTAGCGGAAAGTCTAGGCAGGTCTAACTTTCCAGACACCCCAAACTCTGCAATCTGGGTTCACCTTGGCTCTCCTCTGTCCTTAAATCCAGACAGCAGCCCTTTGTCTCAGGGCGTGTCTACATAACAGTTATGTCAGTCTAACTTACGTCGCTTGGGGTGTGAATAAGCCTCGCTTTGGGAGGTGGTTTTATTATGCTGCTGACAGCATTATTCTGTTCTCAGCACGACAGGCGCTTCTAGTGCAGACTAGCCCTTAGTTTCTCAGGGTGGGACCTGTTGCCCCAAACCCATTTGCTCACAGGGGGTAGAGTCAAAGCAAAAGGCTCCAGCATTGACTCAAACCACCCCCGGGTGTTTGCTAAGAGAGGTCTTATCTCAAGTCATTGTCTTTCCTTCCTGTTCAGTTCCCAACCCCTGAGGGGTTTAGTCCAGGACAATCATACAGTAAATATCCCATTGACCAGGTCAAGAAACAGTATTCTTAGCTTACTGCACAGCAGCTCCACCTCTCCCCCAGGGGGGTCCAAAGCAAGTCCCGATTTCAGTCCTTTGCCACCAGCCTCATCCGTCTAGCAACTGACTGTACATATCCCTGTGTCTATGCTGCTAATACAGTCATTGTGCCTCTGATGGCCACTTACAATTACTTCTCTCACCTTGCCCCAACCTGGGAGGATGATAGCTCCTGACAATGCGATCGGGGCAGCACCCTGAGAGGAGTGCCTTCTGCCCCTGCTGCCGTCAGCAGCCTATCAGGGGACAGGCCGGGGAAACAGAAAGGCCGGCTCCCAGCTGGAAGACGCTGCAGAATCTCACTGGAGAGACCTTGTGTTGCTCTTAAGTCACCATCCAATGATTGATGGGAGCCAGCAGAGCCCACAAGGACAACAACACCTTCACAAAGTCAAGTAGCTGTTACCCCAGAACAGTGGGGCTGCCCCAGGGCCAGGAGGCAGTGAGCACACAGCCTGCATGGACATATGAGCATCAGCATGCTGCTCACCAGGAGGCTTCTGCAGAACTGGCAGAGTTTGAATGAATGCTGAACAACAAACGACCTCTCCCCCAAGCTGAAGTTGAGGGGACTAGCCTCCGAGCAACCCTGGAAACATTTCTTCCTACCGCTGGTATCTGAATAATGTAAGGAACTGCCATGGGCAAAAATCTAACCATGCATCATCAGTTCAAGGGGGAACTGGAGGCAACTGACTTCACTGAACAGGAAAAGGAACTCCATCTTTAAGGGCAGCAAACAGGACCAGCGTTAGGGGTTTGAGCGCCCTAGGTGGACGGCAATTTCGCCGCCCGGCGCGCTGGTCCCGCGGCTCCGGTGGAGCTGTCGCAGTGGTGCCTGCAGGCGGTCCACCGGAGCCGCGCGAGCAGCCAACCGTCCACAGGCACGACGGCGGCAGCTCTACCCGAGCCGCGGACCAGCGGATCCTTCGCAGGCACCACTGCAGCAGCTCCACGAGAGCTGCCTGCCGCCCCCTCTGGCAGCGCCCTGACCCAGGGGACGCCCTGGGCTGCGGGCTGCCGCTGGCAGCTCAGACTCCCTCTCTGTCCCAGCAGCAATGGCTGCTCAACCATTTAAAAAAAATGTGGGGGCGCTTTTTGGCGCCCCCAAATCTCGGCGCCCTAGGCAACCACCTAGTCTGCCTAAATGGTTGCACCGGCCCTGGCAGCAAAGAATCCTGTGGCACCTTATAGACTTATTTTATTTTATTTTCTTTAAGGGGAAAATAGTGCACTAGTTTCACAGAGCTTATGGGTAGAAGGGACCAAGAGATCATCTAGTCTGACCTCCTGCCTTTCACAGGCCATAACATGTCACCCCAATGTGGAGCCCAGTGACATTTGTTAAACTAAAGCAATTTAGTCAGCAGGAGAGTAACTGCTGTGTGCCCCAGGCTGAGAACAGGAGAGACTGAGGCCTCAGGAAGAGCAAGGGCTCAAATCAGGTGAGATATGCCTCAAGGATCTCAGCCTGTGACCCCAGGCCTCCCACTGCAGAGGAAGGTGAAAACCCCCAAGGGTCTCTGCCAATCTAACCTGGGGGGAAATTCCTTTCTGACCCCAAAACTGGCAGTCAGCTGGACACTGAACATGTGAGCAAGACACCAGCCAGGCAGCTAGAAATAGGATTCTCTGGACTAGCCCAGACCATTGGCCACCCCCAGCTGGCATCCTGTCTCTAGCTGTGGATGATCTCTGATGTTTCAGAGAAAGGTGGAAAAAACAGCTACCCAGATTACAAATGTGTGTTTTGGGAGAGGGGTCGGGGGAGAAAAGAATTCCTTCCTGACCCCTGCAGGTGACATGCTGAAGCTCTGAAGCTTGAGACACCAAGGCCAGATGGGACCACCACAAACATCCAGCCCACACCCATGTCCACTGTCCCCAGACTGCAAACCTCTCCAGACACACAAAACTTTCGGAAAGATATCTAATCTTGTCTGTCATAAAGACTCCAAGAGCCGGTGAGCCCACTGCCTCCCCAGTAACTGTTCCAATGTCTAAGCACCCTCACTGCTAGCAAGCTGCATCTTATTTCAAAGTTGAATTGAATCTTGTTGTGCCTTTGTCAGCAAGGTTGAAAAGCTTCTCACTGTCAGATCTCTTTTCCATGCGTCAGCAGCACCTATGCACCACGATCAAGTACCTCTCAACCTTCTCTTCAGTACATTGAATACATTTAACTCCTTAAGTCTTCCAGCCCCTGGATCATTTTTGTGGTCCTCCACTGAACTCTCTCCAGTATGTCCACATCCTTCTTGAAGTGTGACCCCCAGAACTGGACACAGTATCCAAGCAGCAATCTTACCAATGCTATGTGTGGAGGCAAGACCACTTCCCTACCCCTGTTCCATGCTCCCCTTTTTAATACACCCATGGAGCCCATTAGCCCTTTTCGCCACAACACTGTACTGAAAGCTCACGGTGAGAGGATTATCTGCAATGACACCCAAGTGCTTTTCTGAATCACTGCTTTCCGAGGCAGCCTTCCATCCTGTATCTATAATCGGCATTCTTTGTTCCTCGATGCACGTACCTTGCATTTGCCTGTATTAAAGTACCTATTATTGGATTGTGCCATTTAACCAGGTGATTCAATTCATTAACAGTAAACTGTCCTTCTCCTAGATACAGCCCTGCTTATTGATACTCCCCAATTATCAGCTACATTTTGGGATCGTCCGTGAGACAATTTTTAATCTAATGTGTTTATTCCACATCATTCATTTTTTTAATCAAAGTATCATGTGGGACTAGGCCAAATGCCTTGGAGAAACCCCAGCATGCTATATCAGTAGTTACTTCAACAGCCAGGTCATGTTTTATTTAAGACTATAAGGTGGGAACAGAAAAGCACTCAGATGCACAAAGGAACAAGGAAGACTCAGGAGAATACTGTGTATGGCCCCACTTGTGTGACTCTGGGATTTTAACATCAAAGACACTGTTACCTCTCATAGGCGACTGAGAATCACAGAACCTTGAAGGCTTATAAATTAAAGTTCTAACTAGTAATACTAATGGTGGGCATCTGTTACCAACCCCCAAATTCCCTCAACTATCACACGGCAAAAATTAAAGGCAATGCAGCACATGGTGCAATTGCCTGGGAGAATCAATTAAAAATGTATAATCCTGAACTACATGGGAACAATACAGATTAATTATTAAATTACTGCCCAGAAGAGATACAGCTGTGTATCTGCCAGTCAGGTCCAGGAGCTGCATCTGACATGGCTGCTCTGGACCTGCCAGGAAGGGGCGCTACTCTGCAGCTGAAACATATGGGGCTGAGATCAATGTGGAATGTCAGAGTCCCCAACCAATGACCCTAGAGTGACTCAGAACACTGCTATCTGCTACAGCACAAGGGGACTTGTCATTCTTTTGCTGTTAAAAGTATCTTCACCCACATATTTTGCTGCTGTAACATCATCTGCTCACACAGCCCCTAATGACCTAGTATGGAAACTAAGTCATGCTTGATGGAACACCTAGAGGCGCTAACTTTTTGTCTCATTTCATTCAAAAGTTAACACCAACTCCAACCACCGTTTTGTTTTTCTCTCTTTGGGCACGTTTCATCTTGCATAGCAGGGCAAATCCCAGATCTAAAGTGAACTCTAGAGGTTGAGAGAGACTCAGTGGAGATTTGGTGCAAGCACTGGAATCACCTCATCAGCTAAAATGGAAATTCTGGCCTTGGGTTCCAGAAACTCTAAGTAAACTGTAAACACTTCAGGGCAACAACAGGAGGATTGCCACAGAGCAAGAGACCTCCTACACAGACGGCTGGCTAACAGCAAACATCTGACCTGGAGTGGCAAACTCCAATTCCCTTGCCCAGTAACATGCCATGTTACTGTTGTTATGCCACAGAGTCAGCCCTGTCCACTCCAGCACTAGATGGATCACTGTCACGGAGTGTGGGGAGTCCGGCCCTGCACCCCTCTTCCTGGGACCCACAGTGACTCTCAGCCAGCCAGTAAAACAGAAGGTTTATTGGACAACAGGAACACCGGTTACAGCAGAGCTTGCAGGCACAGTCAGGACCCCTCCACCGAGTCCTTCTGGGCTTTCAGGGTGCTTGGATCCTAGCCAGGATACCCTGAATTCCGCCCACACAGCCCCAAGCCCAAACTCAAACTGCTTCCCTCCACGGAGTCACCGGGCAATGCTCTGGAACTGCTCCCCACCAAGCCAGTCAGGATTTTGGGGAGCCTCCTCTCCCTTGGAGCAGACTTGTTCAGGGCAAGAAGCTCACACAGCTTCACCTCCTGGGTCTCTCCTTGGAGCATTCAGCATCCTCTGCCCCTCCGTGCGCTTCCCACAGCAAGTCCACCCCAGCGGGGTCCTGGGGAAGCCACCGGGTTCTGCACCCCCACTTTGCAGTCAGACGTGACTCTCAGCCAGCCAGTAAAACAGAGGTTTATTCGATGACAGGAACAGGGTCTAAAACAGAGCTTGTAGATACAGCGAACCGGACCCCTCAGCTAGGTCCATTCTGGGGGGCAGTGAGCCAGACCCCCAGGTCTGCCCTCCACCCTCGACCCCAGCCAGCTCCAGACTAACAACCCCTCCCAGCCCCTCCTCTCTCCTCAGCCCCTTTCCTGGGCCAGGAGGTCACCTGATCCCTTTGTCTCCAACACCTTCAGCTGGCACCTTTGCAGAGGAGGGGCCCAGGCCATCAGTTGCTAGGAGACAGAGGGTCAGGCATTTAGGTGCACTGGCCCTTTGCTCTGCCAGGTACTTAAGAACTGCCATGGGGACACTGAGGCACCAACACAGTATTCAGAGAAAACATTAAGAACATTCCCAGTTCGTCACAATCACATTCTCTGCAGTACACAAGGTTTCTGAGGTCTCTTTCCACTGGACAGAATAATACGGATGTAAAAGCCAGCTGTTTTATACAAGCAGTTACAAAGTAAGCAAGAACATCTCTTTCCAAAGCAGATGCTCATTACCGGGGAGCCAAAAAACCTGGCTCCCCTCCGGATTCAGCATCCTCCCGTGACAGGAGTTTCCGCAGCGTTTCTGAAGTGTCTGGCACACAGGGTCAGCTATACTGCACCCCAGCAGGCTGCTGTTCCAGAATTGGCCCACCTCGACAGGCACCATGGAAGGCCAAGTTTGGGCTGATTCTTAATTAGTAATGTGCTCTGGCTAGAGAGTGTCCCTGATGCCCCGATGCTATCGAGGAGGAGAAAAAGGCCAGAGGTGGTGGTAGCTTGGCCTACAGCTATATCCAGTGGGAGCTAAGGGCCTGAAAATTCCCAGTGCAGGCTAGACCAAGGTCTTCAAAGGCAGCAGGCCGTTTTCGTTACCCTGGACCCAACAGAGGAAAGACAGTGGCCCTGCCCTGGCCAGAGCCGCCTGTTTCACCTTGTTGCCTTCCAGAGAGATGGGGGCCAGAATCTACCCTGTGGGGAGCAGGAAGCTTGGGCTGCAGCACGGACTACATCCTATTAGCACCTGGGGATATTTTACGTTATTCAAGTGACACTCAGAAGCCACTACTTTGCTGCTTTTCTCTTGCCGCACTGACAAAATAATGGGAGATGAAGTGTCACCTCACAGCCACCCACGCTCCAGCTGGCTCCAGGAGGCCACTCCCTTCCTCTCTATAAAACACTCTCTTTTCAGAAGAGACATGCATTTGTAGAATGCCAAGTACAACTGCAGAGAAAGCAAGCAAAGGAGTCTCTGGACAAGTCCGAGTGCGTCTGGCTAACTGTCCCATGCTGCAGACAGCACAGCTCATCCCCGGGGCTCTTCATCACAGACCATCTGAGCTGACTACCAGTAAATATACCAGGAAAAAGGATGGGAGCAAGGTGGAACTCAAAGCAATTCATGGAAATTACAATTTCACAGACTTTAAGGCCAGAAGGGACCATTATGATAAGCTAGTCTGACCTCCTGCATAACACAGGCCAGAGTTTCACCCAGTGATTGCTGTATCAAGCCCAACTATTGATGGACAAGTCACAACATCCTTTAAAGAGCAGACCATCTTGACTTAGACTCCAGATGGCTGAATTTACTACCTCCCTAGGTAATTACATCTGTTCCAATGGCGGATTTACCCTCACTTAAAAATCTGTCTCTAATTTCCAGTTTGTCAAACTAAGGGGTGGGTAAAGAACAGAGCTGCCCAGAACTGCCCCCAGTCACAGGACCTAGTGCCAGGAATGGGATCAGAACCAGGGTCCAGGCCCGGACCCTGACCTAGCCATTTAACTAAGCTGCCAGCCCAGACTTCCAGACAAGCAGGGCTGGAGGTTCTAGCATGTGTTGGTGCTGTCTTCTACAAAGATCCCTTGAGTGTGCTGTTAAATGCTCCTAGCTCTGCCCCAGGGCTGGAAGGCAGCCTACTCAGTGTGAGCAGCTGAGTTTGGCCCAGAATTCTCATCCCCCAGATGGTCTCCAGCCTGGCCCCGCTGCATGTGAGTGTAAGACTAATCTATAGTGGGAAACACTGTTCTCATTTTCCAATAGGAAACTTGCAAACAAAGCACTTTGGCATTTGCCTTTCCTGTGCGCAATCTGAGAACACACTATAATACCTTGGCATATGAAATCAGTAATGAAGATCACAATTAGAGTCAATAGCCTGTCTGTTTTAGAATTAATGGCTGTCTAGGCTGATCAGGGCTTCCAGGGGTGGGCAGAACAATTTCCCGTAAGCCTGACAGCTACAGACCTCTTTAATTAGTGAAGTCATGCAGAGAAACCTCGCTTGAGTTTATAATGGGAAACATAAGGCGTTTCTGGATGATAATGAGTGCAATTAAAACTTGTGTCCAGATTATTTCAGATATTTAATAGAGCAGGGCACGTGAGGTACTGGCCGAACTCTGCAATGACTTGCACTCTGTGCAAACCCGCTGTGCCAGGCAAGAGGCAGGGCAGAATTTAGCCCTTTGGCTGCAAATATGTATTATCACGAGGCATGTGAGATGCATCGTGATATTAGCGTTCGGGGGACATAAGCATGTTAGTGGTGATTAGCTGGTGGAAGCCACTGTTCCCAGCCAGGACCTATGTGAAAAATTCTGGGCAGAAACTGCCCAATAACTTTTGTTTAGCATGCGCCAAAATGCCCACTCGTGCACCTCTGAGGTACAGCAGAGCAGCACTGGACAGTAGATGCCACATCGCTGCCTGTTAAGGCACCAGAATTGACATGGCTTTGCACCAGCTAACATGGCTGCACCTCCTATAGGAACAAGGCCTAATGAGGCAACATCTCATGGAAGTGCTGGAACTCACTGCTAACGACATTACTGCACAAATATCCCCATCCCATTCCCATCACTTTCTGAATTAAACTGTTCGTATTGGGGACTTCCGAAGCAGAGAAAGAAGCTGATCTCACCATCAACCCAGTTCTTAAAATAAAGATGCTCCTATGAGTGGTAACTAATCTCATGCCTTATCAGCAACTCTTAAGAAAAGCAGACCCATGTGAGCAGCCAATGGAGAGAATATACAGCTGAAACAAACTCCCACAATAATGAAGTTGCTATTTATATTTCACAAAACAGGCTCCTAATCTGAACATTAAAACCCAATAGACCTTCTGCTCCTCTTCTGGGGTTTTGCTAAATGAGCCCTGCTCTGAGCTCTGCTATTGCTGGATGAATATGCCGGTAGTGCTATGCAATGCTCGTTTACAGCACTCACTGCTCTTAATCACACCCACAGAGCCTGCAGGAAGAGAGTAAATCTTCTCCAGAATACCTTTATTTTTCAAGTAACATGCTTTGCATGTTTCCTTAAAAGCTCTTTGTGCTCCAAGGTGGTCCTGCTATCAACAATCCCAGTGGCTAAGCACAGTCCAGCTAAACATCTCCTCTTGGGATTTGGAGGAGGGATATGCTGCACATTAAACAACCCAAACAATCCCAGGTGGTTAGTCTTGAGTCTGTGTGGTTCATATTTCTTTCCATGGGTAGAAAGAGACCAAATATGGGCACAGAGTGAAATCCCCCCAAAGCATTGCTTAAATCCCACATGAGCCCTCAAAACAGGGTTTAAGGAGCACATGGGTCACGTGCAGGCAATTCCAGCTACTCACCAAGGATAGGGACTGTCTGCTTAGAGGTCTGTGCCAGGATTGGGAGTCAGGGATCCCCAAAATTCTAATCCTGGCTCTCTGTGACAGACACTGAGGCACTCTGCCATCCAGGGAGTGGGGCTAGTAATACAGACCGGCTGCACAGTGTTGGTCTTCTGATCAAATCAGATAATGGTTGTAAAGTGCTATATAAATGCCAACTATCAGCTTGATAATGACTGTTTGCTATACACCTGAGATGACTGGGGGGAGTAAAATGGGGAAGGGAGGAGGATATATTTCCTAAAATGCTCTTTTAGAAAGCTCAATGTTCCTAAATCAGCTACATTTTAAAAAGCCTGTTTCAGGAGTTTGAGGGCAGCCCTCTGCTGTATCATGGCACAGGTGAACAGGATGCAAAGAAACTAACTTGACAGACAAATTCATCCAAATGAAGATAGTTGGTGCCTAAAATCTCCCCAGTTGGTATAAAAGTATTTTCCCTGTGGGAAAACACTGAAAATGTCTGCTTGAGAAGGACAGCCACATCCGACACCATAGTGATGGACACATTGTGAAAACACAAACACAACTTGAAATGGCCCCTTTACAACGTAACAGGACAGGCTTATTAGAGCTGGCTGTGCCTCGACAATCTAACACAAGCTTCATGTGCCCCAGTTGGTGGATTTTATATGAATGCAATTCCTACACAAGTCATATTCTTGATGTGTTTTGAACAATGTCTGTTCACGTGATTGGCAGAAAAGGGCTACAGTCAATGATTCTACAAAGGTACTAGCTGCCTGGGAGAACAAGCAGCCAAAACTCCAGCTTAGGGCAGAAACTCCCTTTCACTCACCTCTGGTGTGATTCTGTATCATAGGACACCATGAGATCATTCCTGGATTCTCCTCTCACCTTGGGGCAACTCCTTCACTGGAGTTACTCACTCCTGACATGCATCTGAGGAAGTGGGTATTCACCACGAAAGCTCATGCTCCAATACATCTGTTAGTCTATAAGGTGCCACAGGACTCTTTGTTGCTTTTTACAGATCCAGACTAACAGGGCTACCCCTCTGACACCTCACTCCTGACATACACCACTATGGACATGTTCCAATCAAGTCGCTTACAGCTCACCGTAATGCTGGATTTGGAGAGTTTCACACAGTCCCTGAACATGATTGTAATATAGAACCACAGTGACAGAAATCTTTTATTTTTAAATCTCAATTGGAGAAACCCCCTCTCAGTTCTGCCTAGAAAGAACTGGATGATACAGTACCTCACAGAACTGCATCCTTTAATGTCCAGCAGGAACGCCACCTTTGTGCAACTGCTAATCAGCATAATTTTAGGAGACCCATTGTGGCTGACAATGTCAATACAGATGAAGGTCACCATTGCATATGATTGCGCATTAAAGGCTTTGCTATGTAAAGAGGTAAAGACTATCTGTACAAGTTGATGGTTTTGAGGGGTGATCCTGCTTCATATGCCCCTGTCTACTCAACATTCTGCAATCCAGAGCTCAGGCAGGCAGGATGAGTATGGTGCCGTCTCCCCCAATATCTAACACAACAGCCAGCTATGCTTTTCCCGCTGGGTGGGGGAAGGACAGACTATTAGAACTCTGAAATCTAATTAACTGGCCATTAAGAGTAGTTAAATCTGAGGTTAGAGATGGAAAGTAAGATCTCAACAGGACCAAGAAGTTACATATTTTGTAAAACAGCACTTTTAAAAAAAGTATTAAATATGCAAAAAGAACTTGAAGTAGGAGATCAGTTAGACAACATCAAAATCAGCATGGGAATCATTTTCCATGGGTGTTGATCCAGACATTAGGATAATGCTCAAGGTAGCACACAGCAAATCATGAGCTTTGTGATGTCAAAATTCTGCTAAGTTCCTCTAATATTCAAAGGAACAAGTTCACAAAAAGTAGCACATTTCGTTCTAATAACATTTGCATTCCTTCAATTATTCAGCAATTTGAAAAAGATCATGGAGTTTAATTTCAGCTAAAGACAGTAACCAGAACAATGCAAAAGTCTGAAGCAAAAACATGAGTGCAACTCTCTGCAAGCAAACCAGATAGGATTTTTGCAGCCCATTAAGATAAAATTTACCCAATTCTCCCTTCTCATACTACTTTTCACCAGTGTAACACCACTGCAGTGAGTGCTGAAAATCTTCTAGTTCATTCTTTAAGCCATACAGTCCTCTACCCTCTCTAAAATTGGGCAACTTAAATCTGCAGTATTGCATCTTCAAGAGGCAAATGCATGACTGTAGGATGTCTCACTACCAGATACTTGAATGTGAGAATGTCTGGAATTATATAAAGCCTCTAGATTTAGGGACTGGGGAATAAATTCTTCACTAATTGCCTTTTCTTTAAGATGGACAGGATCACTGAACTGAAATATGTACAGCTGGCCAGATTACAAACACTTATTGCCCCACAGAAATGGAGTCAAGAATTAGGGGGTAGCCGTGTTTGTTCTTTTTGTGGATACAGACTAAGAGTCCAGTGGCACCTTAAAGACTAGAAGATTTATTTGGGCATAAGCTTTCGTGGGTAAAAAAAACCTCACTTCTTCAGATGCAACTGAAGTGACTTTTTTACCCATGAAAGCTTATGCCCAAATAAATCTGTTAGTCTTTAAGTGCCACTGGACTCCTTTTTGTTTAGAAATGGAGTGTGTCTATTAGTTTTTGTTGTTCAGACTTTCTAGCTCTGACTTTACAAAAGCCAAAGTACCCAGGAATTGGCACACCTGGCTCACCTGTAATAGCAGTGACTCTGTCTTTCCCCTAGAGGGCGCTCTGCAAGGCAGAGACAAGGAAATGCCTGGCAGATCACATGCTGGTGTAATTCCATTTGAGAAAAGAGATTCACTCTAGATTTAAGGGTAAGATATGATCAGACCCTCAGATCATTTCACTTAAATTTTATAATAAAGTTCATTTGCCATCACTAGCCTGCAGCTTTTCAAACGTATATTACAGCATTTATATTTCCATCGTGATATTCTGACACCTGCAAGAAATTAGGATGGATGAGATGCTGAGAGCTCCACTGACCTCCAAGGATTGCTAGTGCAGAACTACAGCACATCCTCCCTTGGGAACCTCCTTTCATTTGCTGCTGGAGGATTTCCCTTCAAGCCCAATAAAGTTTATTGGTAAGAACATGCAGTGAGGTAACTGACGCACTTCAGAGACACCTTATGGGAACTGAAATCCCTGCAGGCACCAGATACACTCTGTCCAAAAGCATACAAGCATCATATGATTGATACTGGTTCCTACTAAATCTGGGCCCAACTCCTACAAGATTCCTTGCTGTACCCAGTTCCAGCGGGAGTAGGGTTGATCGAAACCAGCCCAAGATTACAGTATACTCCAGTCACACACCCCCACCTCCAAAATCCCCCCTGGATTGGTACCAAAACCAGCTCCATGTGGTCTGACAGAACCCTCATGGCAGGGGAATGCGCAGGAGTCCAGATCTGGCAGCGTATTGCGTATTATGGGGTGCAGCATCACAAACCCGGCTGTGGCTGACAGCCAGTATGCCAGGTCCTTTTCAGCAAATGCATTCTCTGCACATCTCTCGTTTTGTGGTGCGTGCCCGAGGCCCAAACCTCGACTGAGTATGGCTGGCTCCGAATGAATCCAGGCAAGGTGAAAGTGATGTTGTGTGTCCCAGGACACCAGGGGAGTTTCATTCAGCGTCCAATGACCCCACAGGAGGTCCCCTGTTACAAACTGCTGTATAGTAAGTTACCAGGTGAGACATGCGTTTCACTGCTTCCGTTTTTTTGTCTTTCAGATAAACAAAGAATATACGGACCCTACAGAAACCAGCCCAGAAATACCATACCGGGCCCCTTACAAATGTAGGTGATAACAGTGATAAACAGAGATCCTTATACCTGTCAATATACAGCTTCCACTCAAAGAAAGCATTACAGAGCAGTAGCTATCAGGAAGTAAAGCTTCTTCCAAGCAGCACATTAAAAATGTATACAACAGGCAAATACAGGTGTGTAAAATAGATAAACACTATTCTGCCAGCTAAGTTATAATTAGCCAACAAAATGCTGGAGTACAGGAGGGGATCTACACGGAATAAAATATTAAATCAAGAAATAACTCCAAGTCAGCAGTGCTGCATTATGTGTCAGCAAAGAACCCTGGCTCAGAAGAGCTAAAAATAGACAGGAAGGCTGAAGCAGAATTGACAGTAGCGAATGGGGAAGGGGGTGCATCAGCATCAACATACAGACATGGATGAGCTGCAGCTCAGGAGGTTCCAGGGGGACAGATTCCTTGCTTCATTCAGACATTCAAATCTCTCCATAAGCTTTTACAATTAACAAGGAAGGAAAGTGAATGAAGCCAAATTCAACAGATTCTCAAAATGTGAAACAATGTTAATTTAAATCTATTAATTTTGAAGGTTGGCAAGACAGATGCTTGCTTTGGAAACTCTTATTTATGCTTCTATTTTTCTGCTGAATAATTGAAGGAAAGAGTTCTTGTTGGACAACCAAACCCTAAGGGCAGCACACAGAATGCTAAAGTCTAAGATATTTGGTATTTAATGAACAAGAAAGGAGATGCTTGTAACCTTGAAGCAACTAGCGGAACATTTGTTTTTAGAAGAGACATGTATGGTAGTGCTGTTTAAAGGCTTTGTATTAAGTGTTTAACAAAGACAAACCTCCCCACAGCATCTCAAGTGAAAGGAACAGCTATAGACACTTTAAATCCCTTGGTGCTGCGGCAGCGATCATCCAAGGAGCTCTCGCACCTCTGGAGTCATCCAGATCACAACAGGAAAAATCAAACATTTGCGAAGGTATTTTGGGTCTTGCTCCCCAGAATTAGGGTTAGGAGCCATATCATCATTGCACCTGTGTGTTTGTACCACAGATGATCTGGTATCTATCAATGAGATGCAGGAGCACAGATGCAGGAATTCAGGTACAGGTGAGGTTTCCCCAAACTGCACCGGGGAAAAAGTCTGCCTTTGCTGTCCCATGACTCCGAGGGGGGATTTGCCCACTCCAGTATTTATAAAGCAGTCAGTGATAACCAGGAGAGAACATGGGAATGGAAGAATGCAGGACAAGAAGTGCAACATGTGGAAGTGATACGGCCAGTGATGTCCTGAACTCACTCAGTTATTGCTCCCCAAAGAAAAGCAGCAGTGACCCTACTGGCTCACTCCTAGTTCTCCCGCTCCGGACCAGCTGAATCACCCAGAGCACTGGGGACAATTACTCACTTGCCCTGTAAGGGTAGCATTTTCTGCCTTGGTAGCTATGGCAATTTTAAATAATAACAGTAGAATACAATGGTGTCAGTGCATTAACAGATCGGACAGACGTGGACAATTATCAAGGCTAAATGAAACAGTCACAGCAGGGCAAAAATGCAACACGGGACAGCAAGCAGACCACAGCAGCCAGAGTTTGGCAAGTTCACATGCCAGCAGGTAACTTGCATTCACATACCTGAGGGAGTGGTAACATTTAGGGTGTAGGACTGGGTTGGGCAAACTTTTTGGCCCTCAGGCCACATCTGGGTCTGGAAATTGTATGGCAGGCCATGAATGCCCACAAAATTGGGGTTGGGATGTGGGAAGGGGTGAGGGCTCTGGCTGGGGGTGCGGACTCAGGGATGGGGGTGGGGCTGGGGATGAGGGGTTTGGGAGGGTACTCCAGGCTGGGACCGAGGCTTTCAGAGGGCGGGAGGAGGTCAGGGATACAGGCTCCAGGCGGCAGTTACCTCAAGCAGCTCCTGGAAGCAGCAGCATGTCCCCTCTCCGGCTCCTATGCGGAGGCACAGCCAGGCAGCTGTGTGTGCTGCCCTGTTGGCGGATGCCAACCCTGCAGCTCCCATTGGCTGTGGTTCCTGGCCAATGGAAGCTGCAGGGGCTGTGCTTGGAGCAGGGGCAGCATGTGGAGCCCCCTGGCTACCCCTACGCATAGGAGCCGGAGAGGGATGTGCCGTTGCTTCTGGGAGCCGTGCAAAGCCACAGCATGCACAGACTGGGGCAAGCCCCAGAGCCCGCTCACCAGCGGGAGCTCAAGGGCAGGATTAAAATGTCTGACGGGCTGGATGAGACCAGCGGGCTGTAGTTTGCCCACCCCTGATGTTGGGAGAGAGTCGTCTGTAAATAGCCCCTTTCTTACCTTGCTATCCGGGGGCTCCAGAAGCTGCCCATCTGTGTGGGGTAGGAGTGGGTGACTACCTCGAGTTGGTTGTGAGTGAGAGATCCCCTTAAAGGTGGATCAAAACACACTGCAGACTCAGCACTGGAGACCTGCACAACCTTGGTGTGGCTCCTCTTGGCATAAGTATCAAGGCAGGACAGTTGCCTTTTGCCTCCCCTGGGCATCCAAACTGTGATAGTGAGGCAGCCTGCTGGGACATTTTTCTAGTGTACTCCTTGGTTTCCTAGCAATCACTGCGGCTAGTCAGCCAAAGCTGAATAAATGGCTCCAAATGTGGTCATATTCTATTGCTGATCTCCTGTGTTATTCTGTGGTAAAATTATAGGCTTAAGATGGGGAGATGCCAGAAAGGGCCTGTGGGCTTTTGACCAGCCCTGCTCAGTCCAGCACAAATACAAGTCTGACCAGAGTAGCTAAGAACAGGAAATATACAGGAAACATGACGCCCAATGACCAGGCAGACCCCATCCTCCCTAGCACCATGACTCCCTTGAAATATGGCTCATTCTAGGGATTCTAGCTTTCGCACAGGACTAGCCCAAATCACCCTTTCCAGGGCAGTGGGGGCGACCAGAAAGCACTTGGTAGTTCATTCTGTTGGTGAAGGGACTGTGACCTTACAATGAGTAATTATTCCTGTGCTGCTCCACAACCTGGAGCTTCACATTGCACAGCACAAAGGTTGAGCTTTTAAATGAAGAATTCTTACCACCAGCTGTGGAACAGGTACGGGCTTCCCCTCCTTGCTCAGGGATACATAGGTAAAGAATGCACTGACAGCTCGATATCTTTCTTTAGGCTCATCAACAAAAGGATCAGCATCAACAAAGACCTCTATCTCCATGGATTTATTGCTCGTGAAGGTCATGCGTCCAGAAATAGTAATGACACAACCTGCAAAACACAGATGGCTTGGTTAATCAGTGGCTCCTACAGTGGCAGCACGAAACAATAGCCATCCATTACTGAGACTGTTAAAGAACTATATTGCTAAATGGGCTAACAGGCTGGGTTAGCCATAACTGAAAGGCTAGATTGACTTTTTGTTACCTAACAAAAAAGGAACAACAAGTCTTGGAACATTTCTTTCCAACTGTGGATGTTAATTTTGTTTCCTTCTTTCTGGTTGTGGGAATTTCCACATTCCATGATGGCACTAGCCAGCTGAGAGAAGTAACTGATGCCTCGTCTAGCCAGGCAAACCCAGTCTCTATCTGGAATGCCTGCAAACAAATGCAAGTCAATCTAAAGTACTGTATCCTTTATAAGGTGTCAGCAGAACGAACACCTTTCACAACAGGCTCTCACTGCACACCGAGCACCTGTGTGAGCTAAGAGATGGAGATTTCTCCCACCACTGAAATGCATCCATCTCTCAGGCAGAACATGGCTGCTGCTCACACAAGAGCAACACAATACCAGTTTAGGACAGGAAATAAGGAATACAATTTACAATGGGAAGCTCAGGGGGGATTTAGAAAGGCAAGATATTTGGAATTTGGTCATATCAGGACAACTCCACTTACTGGAAGTGCCATAAGAACCACAAAGGACCACAAGAGATCAGAACTTTGGTTTTGTATCTTCTCTGTAATACAGCATTGCTTCCATCACCACGCTGGGGCGATGGCTCAGAGGGAGGAGTAGCACCAACTGAATCCCCAACACACCTTCCTGGAGCACCCAGCCAGGCAGTGCACTGCTAGCAACAGACCCCACTACACCTGTGAGATCAGACTGGATCAAAGCACAGGAGGTATGGAGTACGGCTGGAGGTGTCCCCACACTGACACCAGAGCAGAACAGACGTTAGCTACATAATTACATTTGTTTAAATGTGCCCAGCCCCTAATGTGCTGACCTGAAATGTAACAATTAATGCTAGGCACAGACACTACATGAAGTCCAGCTCCCCAGAGTTCAGGCCTAGAACTCAGGTGTTCCTGTTTCCCAGACCTGAGCTCAACCCATTAGACCACCCATATTGTGCTGAATACAGCCCTGAGGGCTCGCGCTAAAAGAGGAGATACAGGGTTTCTATACCAGGACTATGGATGGACTCCCCTACACACTTTAGGCCATGATTGACTTTCTCAAGCAATGAGCATGCACAATATGGCAACTTTCAGGGGCACATCCCCATGGAGAGGTCTAAAGTCCTTCTAACCCATCACCCCGAGAAAGTGTTCTGTTCTGAACACACTTCCCACATTAGAGAAGTTCCTGAAGAAACACTAATGTAGAGCAAAACAGAACAGGCAGAGTCTGTGGCAGACTCAGGAAATAGTCTCTAAGCGCTACGTAGATCTAACTCATTAGTCAGAATTAAAGGGTCGCAGCAGTCAGATCTTTCGGAAAAGTTCCAGTTCACCACAGAATCTGAACGTGGAGTGCTGCGGTGAGTCCCTCCGTTCAGTCTCCCACTGAGCTTGCCTCTCTGAGCATACTACTCATTCGTGTTGGCTTGGCCAAATGCAAATGCACTTCACATTTTTAATAATTCAACCTTTTTTTTTTTTTGAAGTGTGATTCCACTTTTATTTCAGTACAAAAATACCTTCTCTGCACCTTAAGTAGAAGAACCAATGCAGAGCATGACTAGCAATTTAGGAGACAAATAGTTAAGATAGGAGATGTGTAGAAAATCATTTACAGATAAATTCACCTAATGAGTTTTGATATCTAAAAGAAAAAACACAGCAGGCTCCCCATGCTAATCATTGCCATTATCTATCATTTGAAACCTACTTTATAAGTAGAAATGGATTCCAATATATTTCATTTATAACGGAAAGCAAATAGGGTCAAACTCCACAATGGAGATAATCACATTTTATCAGAACTGTTCCAGAGCAGCATAATACATACCAGACTGCAGTAATACAACTTAAAGAGCTCTCGGTGCTAATTTGGCTGCATGATAAACATACTGCAGGCCAGTTGTATTAGAATCTCTTTCTGGACTATGGGGCTCCTGTCTTAGCTTCTTTGTTTTCCTGGACTCCATTACATCCTGTTACTATAACATTTCTGTGCACATCTTGAGACCAAATGAAGGTAGGAACTGCCATATGAGAGCAGGCCATTGGTCCATAATATCCAGGATCCCACCACCAGCCACAGCCAGTAGCTGATGCCTCAGAGGAAGCCAAAGTCCAAACTGAACATGCGTTGTGCTTCACATGGGGGATCAAGCCAACTCTAACACATCCCACGGGGAAAGTACATCGCACTGCTCTCTCTTCCTTGGGTTCTGAGTCTGGACAGAGTGCCTTCAGGGTAAACCTAATCAGAAAGGGGAAACACTACAAGGATGGACACCACAGTCTTCAGCCACATGCCCCTTACCTAAAGGGAGAGACATCAACTTGCCTAAATCAAACGATTGTCAGGTATAAAGCCCAATGGAACCACACTGCAGAGTTTACAGCACCACAGTAACACTCAGAGCCTTTCACCAGGGAACAAGGACAATGTTTTGGGCACGTACGGCCCATTCCTTGTGCGTTGTGCCATGAAAGGGGAGGCACAAATTGCCACCTTATTTCTACCATGCTAAGGTGCTTCGGGGATTGCCGACTCATTTAGGTGTTCATGAAGTGCTTATTGAGCCTAGAACAGTGAACTCTCCACGGCTGTCACTGAGTTAATTCACCGCCAGCATGAAGAATCATACACGCTGACATGCCGAAAGGATATTTCGCTTTCAATACATGTCACTAACAATGGTCTCATTTAGGGATGTATATTCACTGCATTCTGGGTAGGATGTTACAGAAATCCCTCAACAGACAAATCACAGACATGGAGGGGAGGAACTTTGCTTTTTCAAAGGGTCAATCACACCAAAATGTTTGACACCAAACAAGTCCTGACGACAGCTAACCAAACCTTCATGGGGAGATACAATCCCATGAGTAGATTTCTTGTAATATTTGCTGCTTAAATGACCGTAGGCCTATAGGAAAGATTTTTCTCTGTGAATAAGGGATATAGTAAAGTTACATGTGTCTGGAGCTGCTGGATTAACATCAACATTTAATACAAACAATCAACTGCCAAACATTTCAAGACTGCCTGTATTCCATGACCAAGACTGCAAATAGTTGTAGGAGATCATGCATGTCAACACCACCTTGAAACCACCCACCGAGCTACACAATAAAGCACCATAAGTATGTTATTTTGATGGAAATCTGGAACTCCTCCAAAATAGTTACTATAAAAGATAGTAAACTATTCCAAAGGCATTCAAGAATGCATATGATCTCACTTCGGATTTGAACAAAGGAAACCTACAAAGCCATGGAATTAAGTCCTTACTTCCTGAAGGAAACATATCACAGACCTCACCATCTTCCACTCCAAGTGCAAGGCACACTTCTTAGCTGTCCTTCACCATGAGCACAGCACAACATGCACATGACGTATTTACCAAGTCAGAGCCCTACCAGTACAGAACACTCCACCACACACACAGTTCTCCCCCGGGGGAAGCTAAGGGAAAGCAAACCACCCCTAACAGAGGGCAACCATGTTGCTTGGTGAGCTGCTGGAGGCTCCTTGATGAGGTGGCTATAGACCCCACAGGGAACAGAATTACGCTGTCAGCAGTAGCAGCTGCATCAAGTCACACCTGGAAAAGGAGCAGCAGTGGAAACCGTGAAGTCTGCTTCTCTTCCAATGACACAACTGGAAAAATATTGACGGCACATCACCAGGTATCAATGCAAAGAAAAGAGTGCAGCTCTCCTCTCTAGCTGGCACAGTCAATCTTTGTGGAACATGCACACTATGTGCATGAGGAGATCTTTTATACTTCAACCGAAAAAACTCTGCTTGAGCCACAGGGGAGAAAACTTCATAATTTTCAGTGAATTCCTAAGTAAAAGCAAACTAGAGTGGACAACACGTTGACTCTTGCACTGAAAGAGCTGGACCCAAGTTGGACTCATGTGAAGCTTGTCAATGTAGTCATTACTTGAAAAATCATTAGTGTAAACCCTGTCAGTAGCAGAGCTGCCTCTCGAAGTTCATGTAATTTTAAACTCAGCTGTGAAAGCTGTCACCTCTAGTGAATCCCCGCTGGTTACGTGTCATTCTAGCACAAACAGGTCTCAGAAAGAAGGGGCAGAAACTAGCCACCTCTTTTTCCTTACCCTCAGTCAGGGAGACAGTCTCACATACAGAACAGCAGCACTGTTAATCAACTAAGCAATGCAAGCTCCACCCCAGACAGACAGTTATTTGGATAAAGAGGTGAAGAATGGAGAGTATGAACCCAGCAGCATCTCTCCCCCTTTTAGTTTGCTGGAATTCGATCTTTTTACATACCGATAGCCATCAGGATTCTAGGCTCAGTAGTATCCAGTTCTAAGGTCTCTCCACAAGACAGTCTCCAAAGGTAGCTGTGCAAACAAACCCTTCATTTTTGGTTCTCCAGCTAAATCCTGCTTTAACCTTCCCACCCATCTGGTATTTTCACTGCTTTAGGATCCCTTTGCAGCACTGCAAGCAGCATTTCTACTGAGACTGTAACAAGCAGTCCAAACAATGGATAATTCACAGTCCCACCGAACGCAGACAAGCCTTCTTGGGAACCCAGCCTCTCCCAACTGCTCCACTGTGAACCGTTAGACAAAATTCTCCATTTGTGACACTGGAATCATTTTCACAGCTGACAAGTCAAACATAGGACTGTGACCTAAGGTGGGGAATAAGCAGGAGCTGAACCTCTCAAAGCACTGAAAAATCATATGCTCCTGCAAATGGGCCTACTAAGGAAAAAAACAGGGAAGAAACAAAGCAGGCACTGTAGGAGGTAGAGACCCCTTCTGAACAAGATTTTAAGATTCCTCTGTGATGTTAATAATCTGGGATTTTATTGCTCTTACTGGAAAGCTTCTCTGCCTTCATTTTACTTATTATTATTTTTTTTTTTTATTATTACTCTGCACACTTTGCTCCTCCTTCAGCAAATCCCCTGCCTGTGCCAGGCTGCCCTAAATATTGCATGAATGAGTGACTCAGATGGGCGAGTCGTTTGACCAAAGCACCGTAAGCTTTTCAACTTGTGAAGAATATAGGATAATAAATAAAGCTGTGTCTCTCCCTGAGCACCCGGACTAATGGGCATTCCAGATAAGGCCTAGGCAGAACTGCCTGGATCCTGCACGAACCCAGGTATCTGGAAAAGTGGGGCCTGCTATGGAGGACAGGAGAGGGAGCACACCTTGGAGGTAGCGATGGGTGACGGAAAGGAAATGCTCCGCCAGACAATAAAAGACTAAAATAGTTTATTTACAGTTAAAAATCAAGCCCAGGCTCACAATATCAGCCAGCATTTCACAACTTCCTTTCTCAAGTCTCCAGAGCAAACTCCAGTGGCTCTTAGCATTTGTTACCTGCAGCCAGGTTGAAGGAGCATCAGTCTGAAATCTAGGATTTATATTTAAATAAGTTACAAGCACTTTCACTCCATGCATCTGAAGAAGTGAGCTTTTTACACACAGAAACTTATGCCCACATAAATCTGTTAGTTTTTAAGGTGCCACCAGACTCCTTGCTGTTTTTGTGGATACAGACGAACATGGCTACCCCCAGTACCAAGCAGTTTCTGGTACCTCACCAGTCTGACTCCGTCTGCCTAGCCTGTGCTTTTACAATAGATTTCCTAGGTTTTAAGAGATGTTTCTCTCTTCTCTATTGATGGATGACGAGACTCCTACAGGAAAAGGGAAACTACTGACCAGCTACCCCAGGGAGACGGTGAAACTGGCTACGCAAAGTGCTGCCAAATGCAGAGTAAACTGAAGAGAAATGTTTTTTGTTTAATCTCATCTATAGGAATCCTAGCTGTTAAGTGTAACAATAGTAGGTAAATAATTTGCAGAAAGAGGTGGGATTTCCCTGGGCGCTGTCCCTGTTCTATGTGACAACAGCTGGAATCTCTTGTAACATTCTCACTGCAAACCTCTCTTGCTCCTGGACTGAAACAGAGATACTTGCTGGCACACATGATACAGACTAGACAAGGAACAGGTTTCTTGAAGGGAGGGATGCTCACTGTCAGCATGGGGAAATCATTTAATCTGATCCAATGTGCTTCTGAAATGCCAATAGTTGTTGCTGCCTCGTGTCTCCTACTGCACTCCCAAAAACAGTGCACCAATTGGGCACATTTCTTTCAAGATTGGGTTGGGTTCACTCAGTCCACCCAACCAGAGGATCAGACATGTTAGAGGAATCTCTAAGAGATTTTCACATAGGGTCAAAAACTCAGCTGGCATCAATCAGCATAGCTCCAGTAGACCCAACAGAGAACAGAGCTATGACCTATTATCCAGCCCTAACCTTAGAGGTAGTATGCATAGGTGGTTATAGTTGTCACACCCTGGGAGCCAGGGGACTAGGTGCACATTCTAGCCATAGATTTTAGCTGCTTCAGTTCCACAAACTCTGTGCTCTGAGCTGCCATAATTTGCTATTAGATGGAACCTGGTACTTAGACATTGCATGGTGCAATGACAGATGACGTCTTGGAGCTAAGGAGCCCACAATTGCCTGCAGTTAGAGGTGTCAAGACTCTTCCCTTGAGTGTTAGATCAACAAACTCCCAATGTCGAAAACTCAACCCTGGCTCCTCTGACCAGCCACTCCTGCACAGACAAAGTCTGGATAAAGAGATGGGCCACGCATCATGACCTGCAGGTCAAAGCCAAGCCCTCTCTGACCAACAGGGAACAACAGTCAGGGTCCTTCCAATGAGAATGCCATGAGCCTCTAGTCACAACAGCACAAACAGAGAGCTGGGCTCTTCAACAACAGAGCCCAAATCTTGTATACTTTATAGACCAAAGTCAACGCTGTGAGTGATTAATTACCGTAATTACAGTAGTGCCCACACTAGACAGGTGCTGCTTAGACAGAGGAGAGACAGCTCTCCAGAGAGCTTATCTCAAAAACCAAAACTCAGACAGAAGGTAAGGGAAAGGGATGGATCATTCCAACAGAGCAATCAGTACAGGGACAGGCACATGCCATGTTAGTTTCATGAAAAAAAATTAAATGTCAGACTCATTTCCTTGCAAGCACCCAAATGGAAGCCAGCGCTGTCTACATGAAGTGTTCCATACAGCTCAACACTGAGCGAGCAAGTGGACATGTTCTGTAGTAGCCAAAGTGGCACCACGTACAGCATATTGCAGAAATCCCAACTGTACGTCAGAGAGAGCTGGACTGTGGTGGCAAAGTCCTCATCTCAGAGAAGTGATCCAACTTCCAGGCATGGAGAAATTATAAAGAGGCAGTTCAGGCCACTGCCACTACCTGCCGTACAATATGAAACCAGGGTTTCAAGAGACGTACTATTCCTATCAAATCCTCTAGATAGTTTCCCTAAATACCAGCATCATGTCTATGATATAGAAGGTCAGAAGACAGGTTTTCCAGGTTCTCTGTAGCTCTTGGAGACTTCCACAGTGCCCAACAAAGATATACTAAGACAAATTCAATCCCGGTGTAAGTGGGAGCAAATCTATTAACATGAATGGTACTGCAGTGCCTCTTACAGCAGGTTTGAATTCAGCCAACTGCTTTTATTGACCTGGCGCCACTGCACGGTCATTAATGTTCTCCATTTTAAGCACTGTGCAGCAACATGTGAAGAGAAAGCAATTGCTATGGCTCTGAAGGTCTCTTTAACCAGATGTCCCCTTTGGGAACTCCGGCTAGATTTTCCATGGAGAGACAGTATACCAAAGGGATGAAGCAGCAAAAAGAAAGAGTAAAAAACATTAACTAGCCCTGACCCTGGCCTGATGTTGTACATTACAGACCTAACAGCTCACTATTTAGACTAGATATGCGTCAAGCAATTCTGTCCCAGGAGTTGGCTATGAAACAGAACAAAGGAAACAAGACGGTTCTGTTTTCATGCCGGCACTCTTTCCATCTGAATTTACAGAAATTTTCCACTACGTCCAAACTGTTAATTGAGCTGGAACAGCCTGGGTTTTGGGAGACAGCTTCGCTCCACTCAGGGATGAGGAGATCTGACCCACATTTTCTCCTGTAAATGGCTTAAAAGCTATTTAATGAAATTTAACCTTCTGATTTTTTAAACATTCCTATGCAATTTCAGCACCTTAGGGAAAGGAAGTGCTTTTCTTTACATTTCAGATTTTAAACCAGCTGAAGCCAGAAGCAGAGCAAGTGATCTGTATACCAAGTTTACAGTTTGTAGCTTCATGCATTTCCCTTAAGGAAACACATTATAAAAACAGTGTGGAGCAAAAGTGATCTCTGAAAGAGCCACGATGCAGTAGTAGGAAAACAGAAGAAATGCCCAAGATGGGGTTGAGATTAAAGGTAATGTTTTCTAAAGAGAGGAATTTTTCTTTAATCATAAGAGTGTGTCCACAAGCACTTGGCCTAACTCTGGAAGCAAAACTCCCCTCAACTTAAACAGAAGCCCTCTCAGTCCTATAAGCTTAGGCCTGGGTTTTGTGGGAGGTTAAATAAGAGCTTCTTCTCATTTTCATGAGAATCCTGAGGGTGCTGCTGACTGGATGGGTCATGCCCTCCACATTGAGTTAGGGAAAGAGAAAGAGACAGTTGGCAACTTGGAGGTGATTTATATGGTGTCATTTAAGGACATCACTCAATGAAGGAAGCTACAGCAGAAGTCCTCATTTCCATTTTGATTTGACACATTAATTTACTAAAATCCAAGAAACCATGTTCAGTTGGCACCAACAAATCACAATGCACCAACCTAAAAAGGTTAATTTGCCCACATTTTGGGGAGAGGCAGAATATTCAGCTACTTCCATTCAGATGTAGAAGTGTATGTTAACATAAAAACATAAAAAGGGCCATACTCGGTTAGTCCAATGGTCCATCTAGCTCAGTATCCTGTCCCAACAGTGGATGGTGCCAGATGCTTCAGAGGGAATGAATAGAACAGGGCAATTATTGAGTGATCCATCCCATCGTTCAGTCCCAGCTTCTGGCAGTCAGAGGTTTAGGGACACCCAGGGCATAAGGCTGCATCCCTGACCATCTTGGCCTACAGCCATTGATGGACCTGTCCTCCAGGAACTTGATTCTTTGTTGAACCCACATACATTTTTTGCCTTCACAATGTTCACTAGCAACAAGTTCCACATGTTGACTGTGCATTATGTGAAATACTTCCTTATGTCTGTTTTAAATCTGCTGCCTATTAATTGGTTTTTGTGTTATGTGAAGGGATAAATAACAGTTCCCTATCAGCTTTCTCCACACCAGTCATGGCTTTATAGACCTCCACTATATCCCCCTGTATCATCTCTTTTCTAAGCTGAACAGTCCCAGTCTTTTTCATCTCTCCTCATATGAAAGCTGAGTAAGTTAATAGCAAAACTTTTACGACAGCACTTTGCACAAAAGTTCTATGGGGCATTAGGGGTTAAAAAAAGTTTTGTTCATTTTCAGTAAAGTTATTTCAAATTACTGTAGTTAATATTTATTTTTATATAAGCCATAATCGATCATGATGTACAGAATTAACATACATAGAGCTAGTAGACTAACCAGGCTATGAACAAAGTTTGTTTAGCACCATTAAATGAACATTTAGAAGTACACTCTCTCAGAATTAGCAATCAGAAACCGGTACACGGCATACTTAGATTACAGGTGTGGAGAGGCTGCGAAGCCTATAGATGCACACATTATAAATACCAGTTGGGATTCATGCACATCTGGCAAGAGGATAACAGGCTGCAGTTATTGCTATTTCTCTGTAGATCAGCACAGTCCATGTCATAAGCTGATATTTGGTATCTTTACTATGACAGCACTGTAGGATGCTGTTGCTGCACTGATCTGATGTACTTTGAGAGGATTCTGGGTCACATTAATTCCCCACACAGAAATGGCCCATGCACTCTAAGCTCTAACCTCAATGGTCAGATGATCTCATTCCAACACATTCAAGGGAGCTGGCTTCCTGCAGCCACTTAGGCACAGTAATAGCTCAGAGGAGAAAACCAAGACCACAAACTACTTTGTATTATGACCTTTGCCAAATGGACTAAAAGCTAGGCCAGGTCCCTTCATGTTTTTGGTCATTTGTGAAAAAAAACAACACTTCTCTGCAATCAACAAGACCCCTAGAAAAAACATTAGCAGAGAGTCTTCAGAACTCTTGGGTGAATATCGTCTTGTCCTGGACACTTATTACTGCTTAATTTATCATTTTTTCCCAAAACTTCCTCTATTGACACTTCAATTTGGGACGGTTGCTCAGATTTATCATCTAAAAAATTGCTCAGGTGTGTGAACCTCCCTCATGTCCTCTGCAATGAAGACTGATGGAAGATGTTGCACTGGCTTGTGACAGCAATCACCTTTCCATTTGAATTACTGCTGCTGTCCACAGAGACACTATAGAACAGGTTTTATAAAACAGCTTTATTCCAAGCAATCTGATTCTCCATTTGGTAGGGGAGAACCTGTAGGAGAGCCACTCATTGGTAACAGCATTTTCTTTGTGACCAGAAAGGCTCATCTAAATTAGGGTCGCATAACAAACTCTGGGCAGACTTTGATGGACATGCTTATTCGTTAGGCCAAATCCCCAAGTCTTTACTCAGGTGATGAAGTTTTGATTTCAGAAATGAGTAAGGACTTCATAATTTAGACTCTACCACAGTGGTAATTAGGACTTTAATTTATTAGTTTTTAAAACTAAGATTTGCTTGAGTTTGTCTCCAAAATTACTTTTCTGCATTGAAAAGAGTCTGTGTCCAAAGCAGCTCCTGTTGGAGGAATAATCCTATTACAATCCTGATTTTTAAATTCATTGCTGGAGAAAGTTCCTTACTCTATTGAAGTTCGTATTCATAAAGATTTCCTCTCAAAACCCCAGCACGATGCACTGTGTAAGTTCAGTCTGAAGGCATCTGCAAACTTTCCCTGGGATGTAACTAGCCAAATCATACTCTAATGACAGGAGTTTACTGTCTATTGCATGTTCCTTTCCACTCATTTTTAAAACACAACATTGGGTTTATCTGCATTGTTTTTATTGCAGGATATTTTAAACTCATTTTGGCTAGAACCCTAGAACCATTCAGTCTCTCCTGAGCAGCTGGATAAAATTTGCAATGGATGGAATATTTTCTAACAAGAACAATCACATTAAATTTACCATCTGCACTCTATACTTTCTAAAATGGTTGTAAAAATCAAGGCTTTTAGAAAAAAGATTTTAATTTCATTACTTGTTTGGGAATGTGCAGTTTCTCTGCTCACTGAGGGAACTGCATAATTATAGATTAAAGCTGACAATCATGCCCCTCTGAGCTGGAATTTGAGGAGCTGGTATTTCAGAGGTTATGTAATTTTCTGAAATGCCCTACCAGCTCAGACCTGAAGAAGAGCTCTATGTGGCTCAAAAGCTTGTCCCTCTCACCAGCAGGAGTCGGTCCAGTAAAAAAGATACACCTCCCACACCTTGTCTCTCTACAGCTCAGAGTAAGACATGAATGGCTCATGGCCAACGCTTGTACACATGGTAAAGAAACTGGCTCTCTCCAGCTTTGGGATCCCATTTCACTTACAGACCAAGAACAACATAGGCCAACTGCTTTTACAAATGAGCTAACAATAAGCTTGGGAAGCTTAAACTCCTAACTTAAAAAGACACCGGATTTATTGCATATTACAACAATCTGTAACCTGCTAGCCCCTACACTTATTTACAACGTAGCAGAAGGCAGAATTTCACCTACTGCCTTCACCACCACAACAGGTTTTAATTTTTTCAGGCTAGACAGTCGGTGAGCTTAAACTGTTTTATGTCAGCAAATCAAATTTTGGTAAAAATGTGTGTCCTAAAGTGACAACTCAAAATCTCTGCTATCCCAAACAATAATGAAGTCTGCAGCTTGGGGGGCTTGGTCTCACTGAGGCCTTGACAGCCTGTGTAGCAATTTATATTATCCAGGGTTGTCCATTTTAGACAGCAAAGGTGAGTGTTAGGCAGACACAGAATTTCACTGATCCTGACTGAATACGTACTTCATGGTGCATTTAGCAGTGTCATTTATTTAGGTAATTTGTAACAAAGCTGCACAACGTCAGGCTTTCGTTTCCTTTAATTTAGCACTGGCAGTGAGTACCTGCTGTGTGCAATATGGTAACTGAACCGTATGAACAAAATGTTAAGTCATCTAGGGAGCCAATACCAAGCTCAGTGCTCACAACCAGCCTCAGACATTCTGCTTGCTTCTACACTTGAGCGTGCTGCTCCGTTCAAGAGGATTGGGTTGCATGAACGGAAATGAGAGGGAAACTGGCCCATTTAGTCTTCTGCTGGGGTATACGTTCACTTCAGAGCACAAAATGCTACAAAAGCATGACTGCACACAGCAAGATGGAAACAACTTCATAAATAGGTACGTAAACAAGTGCTCAAAGGTGCGAGGACTGCCTGAACATGATGCCCCCAGAGCTCAGCCTCCAGCATCCATATCTCTAGTACTGGAACTTGCTCACAGGAGTATTTTGAGGTGGTTGGGAGATTGGGTTTCCACAGGAACAAGAGACGCGAACTAATTTGGTAATGATGGTTAATGAAGTTCTCTTTTCTCAAGGAGATAAAACATATATTGTCTGCCTGAAAGCATGTCTATGAACTGCTTGTATCTGACAACAAGTAGTCTCAATGACCTTTACCACTCCTTGTGACAGAAGGTCATCCCTGTGCATGCATCTGTATATTACCTAATATGGCCTTGGAAGCCATTGGAGTGGAATAATATTTCAAGATGAAGATTTTGGCTCAGCTTTACCAAATCAAATCCACTGGGACGTCTAGCAGCTAGGGCTCAGCACCAGCCTGATTTCTTCAACCTGGTCAGTATGTCTCAGCTTCCTTTCTCTGGCCACAGACTGGGCTTCCCCTTCACTTGGCTCCCTAGCAACCAGACACGGGTCTCATGATGGGGCTTCAATGAAACACCAATAAAGTCAGAATCATCTAATAAGTGGCTTATCCCCTTATGCTTAGGGTTGTCCTTTACCTTTTTTGATCTTCTCATGGAAGTTAATGGCATCCACAGAAGCTGTGACAATGTTGGTCTTACAATGGCGAGCAGCTACAATTCCAGCTACCTCATCCATTAACTTCATAGTAACACCTGCAAGCGGAAAATTACAGATTAGTGAGCAAACTGAATACAGTGTGACTTTCCTAGACTGAAGGTTCTTCTGAAAAACAACAGCACGATACACTTCGAAGAGGACAAATTGTAAATGAAGAGTTGGCTACTGCCATGTTTCCTGCACTCCGAACGGGCATTCACTCTACCTCCATTCTGCAGGAAGCTAAACCTATTCGAGTAGAGGGAGTCTCTCTGGGAACACAAAGGGCAGCAAACTGCTCTCTCCATTGAGATGCTGGAAACAGCTGACCAGGGTTTGGTCTGGTTTGAAATGAGGAAGATGGGAGCAACAGAAATCTCACTAACTGAACTTTTACAGTGTGTCCTCCAAAGAGACCAACATACATTTGGCTTTTGGGAATATACCCACGAGCATTTCTGTGTAGTTTATGAAGAGACTACTGTACCAACTAGAAACTTCACAGCAGTAACCAACTGGCATGGCCCCTCCCACAGGCACTTACGATTTAAGTGTAGCCACGATGCAATGTGTATGGTTGACAAACCCTAGAAAGGATGGATTGACAAGGAATCAAGATAACAGACATACTCCCCACAGCCAACCAGCCTGAAGGCACAGGTACATTATAATAAACATCTATAAACTGAACCACTGACCCCTTTATTGCAGGCATCCCACAAGGCATGACTGTCCAAGAGGGATTCAAATGGAAGGAAGATAATGGGTTTGTGGAGCAGGTCAGCAAGGGCATTCCATAGCTGGTTATACTCTGCATGCAGGGCATGTCTGCACTAAAAACTTAAGTCGATCTATGTTAGGTCGGCTTATAGCCACCAAGTAATTACTGCGTGGTTCATGTCCACACTGCCCTTGTGTCGGTGGTGCACTTCCATTGACTTAGAGGGGCAAGTGTGGGGGCTGCCTTGAGGCTCCTGGCTCCCTGTCCCTGCCGAGGTTCTCAGCTCCCCTCCCCATGAGCCTGGCAGCTGCCCAGCATGGAGCAGAGAGGGAAAGCCATGCTCCCGGCGGGGAGCCGAGAATCCTGGTGGTTGCAGTGCTCCCGGCAAGGAGCTAAGAGCTTGGGGAGGGAAGGGAGGACAGCCCCTGGGATCCCGGCCACGAGCCTTGGTGCAGCCAGGTTCCCAGAGGGGAATGGGGAGCTGGAAGCCTGGGCAGCAGCCTGGCTGAGAGGGAGAACTAGGTACCTGGAAGGCAGCCCAGCTAGGAGGGAAGAGCCTGGGGGAGACTGGCTCTCGCTGGAGCCCCTGCTCCACCAGGCTTTCTTGTCAATTTCACAGCTAAGAATGACAGTCAACAGTCAAGGTAAGTATCCCGCAGTGTCTACCTGGACTCTGCATCATCCTACTACATCGACATAAACCCTACACCTCTCCTGGAGGTGGAGTTATTATGTCGGTGTAGTAGGGCACTTACATTGGAGGGAACAAGGCTGCAGTGTGGACACTGACATAATTAGGTTGCCTTATGTCGACCTAACTGTAATGAAGTCTAAGGCCTGGTCTATAGTGTGTGTGTGTGTGTGTGTGTGTGTGTGTGTGTGTGTGTGTGTGTGTGTGTGTGTGTGTGTGTGTGTGTGTGTGTGTGTGTGTGTGTGTGTGTGTGTGTGTGTGTGTGTGTGTGTGTGTGTGTGTGTGTCAGTCAGTCAATGTAAGATACGCAACTTCAGCTTATGGGAATAACATAGCTGAAGTCGACGTATCTTAGACTGACTTACCTCCCGTCCTCACGGCGCGGGATTGACGGCCGCAGCTCCCCCATCAACTCCGCTTCCGACACTCGCCCTGGTGGGGTTCTGGAGTCGACAGGAGTGCGTTTGGGGATCCGCAATAGATCGATCGCTACCGGTGGGTAGTCTGGACGTACCCCGAGGCTTGGTCTGCATTACTAAGCAGTTCAAGCTTTAAGGTGTCATGCGGCATCGTTGTATACTGCTCACCAGCTATGAGAAATCTAATACCACGTAAAGATTACATTCTCTACTGCCTCTCATGGGCTGGATTGTTCATTACACTAGCAAAAAAACAAGTGAAGGAACCGCTTGTCTCCTCAGTGTTTAACCATTACAGACACCTTATTATGTAGCTTTTAGCCTGACAACAAGGCTTATCACAGCAACACAGCATGTGATTGAAAAGAACAGAGATGCCAAGGAGACCCCACCTTGCTAATGGATTACAGTTTATTTTATTAATTCAACTTGTATCAAATGTGACCTGAATGGCTCCATCCTGTGGTGATCAAGGCACCCCCCCCCCCTCCCCAGCTTCTCTAAGCACTGCTCATATGTATGCACACACCAGGGATATTCAGAAGCAAATGGTCTGTGCTGGAATGCGCTACAAGGACATATCGTCTTTAAATCGTAAATTGCAGGTTTCCTACCCATCAATTGCTAAAGCTACTGTAGCGGTTTTGTTAAAAGAAGCACTGAGGCAAAGCATCTTGACATTTATTTAGCACAGTCTTCAATCAAAGGTAACCTGCACTTCACCTCAAAAGCTCTTATTCCCACTATACCCAGTGGATGCAAAAATGAAACTATTAACCTGCTGTTTATCTGCAGGTTGGGTAATTTATGCCTTTTCCTTCATGTTTTCACACAATCAGGTGACAGATTCATGACCCAGTTGTACAGTACTATAAAGAACAGGCAGAGAATTTTTTTCAGGTAATCCAAGCTGAACCTTCAAGTCACCGCAGGCAGAATAACCATGTAAAGCAAATGACAGGCAAAGATGGACTAGTAACCATAGAGGATCTTTGTCAAAGGTATTTTGTGAGAACCAGCATGGCGCTGCATGCTCATTTGGGGATAAATGACAAAAGAACTGGAAGCTTACGGGGTGACCCTTTTGCCACCCAATTACATGGTGACGTACAGTAGCTGCGTGCGCTCTGCTTTGGACACTGACACACTTGTATCCTCTGACTCTGGGGACAGAGGAGAAGGAATTATTTGTATTACAGTGGGACCCCTGATCCCATTGTGCTAGGCCCTGTAGAAACACCTACAGAGATCTCTTGACCAGAAAAGCTTGCTATATTACAACTGAACGGTTTGTGATGATAGAACAGAACAACAGCTCGCAAAGCACAACTGTCTGAAGTGTAAATTCCCTTAACCTTATATGGAATTCAGCTGAACTCCTCCATTTTCTGCTGCCCAGTGTATATTAACAGGGAGGGAAAAAGTAAAATTAACTGCAGCTTTTCAGGCATCACTCCACCCCCAAACCCAGTGCTCAGCTCCAGGACATTTCTTCCTTCCTGCAGACACTTTTTGCTCTGCAACCACTTAGTCTTTCCAGATGCTGGTGCTTAAAACAAATTGTTCCCAATGGGTTTCTACCAAAATTCCATTCCTGCTCATTTAATTCCAGCACATCCCTTCCACTAGAAAGCTTTTCAGACACACCGTGCCCAGGAAAGGCCTAACAGCGTTTCCACTAAAAGAGGGTTGCCACTCATCGCTGAGACTCCTGCGCATTGAAGGAGTTACAGAATCAAGTTCTGGGGCACCAAAGCTCAGGTCCCAAGGTCTCTCTTAACTTCATTCCCCTGAGCCTCAATTCCCCATCTGTAACAGGAGGATAATCCCACCCCCTCACCTCATGGTGGTGTTGTGAAGGTGTTTGCCAAGAACTCAGACACTATAGTGATGAGTTCCATACAAAAACTCTTGATGAAACTGATAATTCTGACTTCAGAGCAGGCTTGAATATTATGCAATAAATAAGGTGCACACACGGAATCATGAGGATAAAAGATACTAAATAGCTGCTCACTGAGTAAGCACCATCCACCCTGTGCACTTCGTGAGGCAGGGGCCTGTGGAAATAATATGTGACGACGTAATTTAGGAGTGTAACATAATGAATATGCACAAGGGTGCTAAATAGAGGTTCCACAGGCAACCTTAATTCTTGCTTCTCCTAAGTTTTGAGTGCTTGATTGTGCAAGCTTAATACTGTTCTTTTAACAGTTTTTGCATCTGATTTCGTGGATTTAAAAAAAAAAGCAAACGGAAAAAAACAAATTCCTTCATGTGGAATCATACTGATACCCATAGATGCTGACTTTTGGTTTTGCGAGTGGGTGCTTTTGAAGAGGTGGGAGTGGGGGTGGAGCTCTCTGCCAGCTTTGGGGGGAAGCTATTTTCAGCATATTTATATACTACTTTCATATTCTAGTTATTGAATATATGTTTATCATTGACATCTTTATTTTAATATTCAATTGTTATGAACTACATTCTCCTCAATTACAGTACATTAAAATAATTGCAATCACCTAAAAGCTGTCTTCACTAACATCCCAGTTTAAAGAGATGTCGTCTCACTGTAGCTTTCTGGATGAAACTGTCAGCAATCTTATTTACATGTTTCTTATACAATTTTATTTCCCTGGTATTGTTTTGATGCATGTGAAGGACAGCTACCTTATTCAGTTGTATCTGTCCCACTGATGACTGGAGATAATTTTTAAGTCTTCTGAAGCTGGAGAATGAGTTCAGGATGATACAAGCAGAGGGAGAAGGATTCTTATAAATTTGCAGTATTCCAGAAACAGAGTGCTTCCAAAGTACTGCAAATTACGCATCACGAAAGAGATCCTGGACTAACAGCTAATTTAGGCACCATCATTTTGTGTATATAATTGGGATCATATTTTGCCATATGCACCACTTTGCATTTAACACGGAATTTCATCTGCCATTTTGTTGCCAAGTCACTCAGTTTTGTGAGACCCCTTTGTAATTCTTTGCAGTCTGTTTTGGACTATTGTGAGAAATTTGGATCATCATCTGCAAACTTTGCCACCTCACTGTTTACTCCTTTTGCAGATCATCTATTAATATGTTGAACAGCACTTGTTCCCTGAGGGGGTTGTACTGGTTTTGGACACCACTATTTACTTCTCTCCATTCTGAAAACGGACCATTTATTCCTAATTAACTGGAGTGCCTGGGAATGCTTTCAGGATCAGCTAACAATCCTTAATTTAATAACAATCCCTTTGTTATCTTAATCACCCAGCCTCTGTTTATAAACAAAGTCCCTGCCCCAAGGCAGAAGTTGTTAGCAGCCCAGAACTCATCACATTCCACACTCAGCTCTGACTCCTGGGTGCCCACTATTTTTTTCCCATGGGTGTTTGAGCCCCAGAGCACCCCCAGAGTTGGCACCTAATGCTGACACCCAGATGGTTCATCAGCAGGGTTGGAACCTTTAGATCCACTGCACAGACCTTTACTACCTGAACTGAGTAACTGATAGCAGTAGTAGGCTGTCGCCCTCTTTGTGTACCAGCACTACTGGGAGATGAGACACTCAGGAATTTTGGGTTCCATGCCAGGTTCTAGTGGGGAATGTGCTCTAGGACACAGACTTCTGCCCTTTCCTGCCAAGTTTGATACCTTCTGCACCCTCCTCCCCTCAGTCTTTTCCCCACCCCCAGCTCCTTGCGCCAGTCCCATTCCCCTTGCCAATGCCGTCCAAGTCCTCCCCTCCTAGCTCCTGGTCCAATCTGTCTCTCCTTTCCCCCCGTCTAATCCAACACTTCCTCCCAGGCTCCTCATTCACTCAGTATCTGCTAACCACACCCCTGGCTCCTTGTCCCAGTCTCTTTGCCCAGCCAATCCCAGTTCTCCCCCAACTCACAGGGGGACATTCAGCCTGGGGCACACACAGGGCATGCCAAATTTCAGCTCAAACACCTACAGTTTGCCAAAAAGTTACAATCGCCTGAAAACAGGGTCTTATAATGGAAGGTGTCAGGCAACGTTGGTAGGCAGTGGTACCAATCCCTTCTAAAGTAGAAACCTGCTAACAGAAAACCTGTTGCCACCCTAACTGTTTAACAATGCAGCAGTTATGACATTTCCTACAACCCACTGGCCACAGATGAAGGCATTTAAAGCCTGTTCCCCTTCTTTTGAGAAGCTAGTGCTAAATACTGACATCAGACCATTTGTTCTACATAGCCGTCTGGATGTCTGGTGAAGGGAACTCAGCAAGCGGTTTTATACTGGCAGCATTTATCATATCCTACTGTATGTATGATGTTATAAAGATTCACTAACACAAGGAAAGTCTGCCAAGCACAGTTTATTAAATATCATTTTATGCCACTGGGATTTAGCCCTGCTTGGCCCAAAGCAGAGCACACTAAGATTCCACTGACAGACTATGTGTTACTAAAAATAGCACAGCAGTGCAAGCATGTGAAAACGGTGACATGCTTTCCAGCTCCTTTACTGCTTCAAAGAACAGGATGTGAGCTATAAAGTAATAAAATTGCATTTTCCTTCAAACAATAGTCCTTCTACTAACTATGGACAGTTCAGGGAGTAACATGGAGGTTTAACACCTTTATTTTCCCACCTCAGTATCTGCAAGCTTCTCAGCAGAGCTGCTGGAACAATTTGTAGAGTGAGGGGGCTGAAAGCCATTGAACCAGTAAATTCTGTATATAACAGAAACCACTTCAAGCCAAGGGATGCAGCAGCTCCCCCAGCAACCTAGTTCCAGCACCTGTGCTTCTCAGAACAAACAATATTAATCCACGTTCCTGACAGCATTGTGGGGACCTTTGACAAAGGGGGGAGCAGAAGTATTCGTGCCCTTTCTGTTCTAGTCAATGAGAAATTCATAGGAGAAACTGTGCACGGCTTTAACCCTCAGTATCTCTGATTAAGCACTAGACCAAGATTCTGAGAGAAGCACAGAATTTACTGTACGCACTGCTACATGAACTGTACATGTGCATATAGCTGTAGATGTTTTAATCTGTTTTCCTATTTTGTTATGCACATTTGTAGAATGCTTGGGATTCTGAAGGATGGAAGGGGATGTGTACGCCTACACAAAGCCACACACGAATTCCACACATTATCCTGGGACTGGTCATAGATCAAAGATTTCCTCCCAAGGCCAATATTCTTCTGCCTCAAAATCTCTCTGCACTTTGGATTATGGAACCAGAAACCCAACATTATATTCTGCCCCCCACCCCCTTTTATACAAGCAAAATCCAGAAAGGTTCTAAACTTCTTGCATCTCAAAGTTCTCTGAATTCGCCCAAAGTGAGGGAGCTCTCCTTCTACATCCCAATTCAATTACATTCTCCAGGCCCACTGCTCTCATTACAACTGTCAAACCTAGTTAGAGCAGAAAATGCCACATCAAGTAACCAAGACTTAAAGAAAATATTTATTCTTATAAAATAAACAATCCTGCACTATTTGTCACATCTTCATTCTGGATCTCTGGCTTTTGCTGCACCCTCTATCAGTGCCAGAGTAACGGTAGGTTGAGGGGTGTAGGCTGGATGTTACCTACGCTTTTGTCCACTGCAATCAGTATTGATCTGACCTTTTTACATTGTATTTGGGATCTCTCTCATCTACTTTCCCTTTCTGTACACATTCTTTCAAGTTCAGACTGTAAATCCTTGCCGTTTTCTTATTGCTCAAACAATGGATGCTGCCAACCAGGGCAACCATTACTTCAGCAAATTACATTAATTTCATGTTCTGTATTTATAATCTGAGATTTGCAATTCAAGAGATAACATAATTGTAGGATTTACATTTCTCAAATGTGTCACTTTTCTCTTTCCCACATTAAAAAAAGCAGCTGTACTTGGCCTAAACGTGAATCCAAACATCTGGTACTGCAGATATTTTTGAATGTAACATTTAACTGTCTGTGGATCTTAAGTTTTGACAGCATGTTGACTATCTTTGAAAACATTGTTAAAAATAGATCCTTAAAAAAAACTTTTCAAAGGCATCTGATGTACGACGAGGTCATGTTTTTCTTCAAACAGGAGCTACTGGATGGAATTCATGAAGAATGCCTAACCTTAATTTGACAACACAGCAAAGAAAATGTTCCCCTTTTACCAATCCAAACCGGTAACAGATGAATTGGGAAGCGTGGCACTATTATTTGTGTTCCAGCCGTGTCTGGTAATTCCAGTCCTGGCCCTACGTTCCATGCTGCCAGGTGCCATACAGACAGCTTACCGTCTTGGTGTCAGATAGGAAGACACCACAGATAAATGGAGTGGGGGGAAATGAGGTAACAGTGAACAGAGCTTAGTGAGGAGGGAGAGAGAGGAGTTCCAGCTCAGCACTTGCCAAAACAAATGCTAGATGGGAATGATTTGGAGGCATTATGCCAGGGGTAGGTTTCAAGGAGAGAGAAAACTAGCAGTAAGCATTATAAAACTGAAGAGTAGGACTGGTTAGAGGAGAGTATTTCATTTATTTTATTCCATTTTTGATTGAAGAGTTTAGTTTTTTTAACATAACAGCCTGAGCCAAAGCCCACCGAAGTCAAGAGGAACACTCTTGTTCATGTCAAAGGGGTTTGGATCAGGCCGCAGAGTAGGGAACAGCACACTAAAAACCAGAATACCTGCCCCTGATTCCAACACTACACACACCAAAATGATTTCAGATTAATATAAGGCACCCAAAGTGCCTTCTAGGTTTTTAATGGGCGACTTAAATAAGCTCCTCTGAAGTGGGGCTAACAGTTTATAAAATGTAATTATCTATTTTTATATATAGATATTTTAATTGTTTATATCTAATTCACAAGAAGTCTTTTCTAGTATATTCTCATTGCTTGCATCTAGTGGGAAATATTGCAGCATGTTTGTTACAATAAGGAGCCTCGCTGCACTTCTCTATAAAGACTAAGTGATGCCTGCTCCTGCAGTCAGCAAGCTGAAGGATTCCTACTGCTACAGAGAGGCCACTCCACCAAACAAGAGTTGGCAAGAGTAGGACTTGGGATTTCACACAAACTCTGAATATCTAGATTAAATTTATTCCAGGGATCTCTCCCTCCCTCTTCCCCTTACCCCCCTCCTCCGCACACACCCCTCCACACAACAGGAGCTGTCACCACAACGATAGATGGCTTGCTAGATTGGCTTAGTTTCATGTAGGTAAGTGCCTCCTTAAACTCAAACAAACTGTCGGCCTGTAACTGGTTAGTGTGATAGCCCCACTCTACACTGGTTACAGCAATGGTACACTTGGGAGATTATTCCACCTTTCTTCCGTAGCAGATCACCACCACGGTTAGAGCTAGATTAAACCTAAACTCTGACTTACTCTACAGATACCATCTGATTCTGCTTTAAGTATATTATCCTACCTATCACTACACACAGTGTCACTGCCATTTGCTGTGCATGATACTCACTGTGCATCCTGTTAACTTACTGTTAAGGGAGATGGGGGGCCAGAGGGGAAACTTTGCTGAACTTTCCTTAAACCCAGAATAATCAGGAGAAAAACATATTGATTTAGGAACCAAAGAGCTGCCAAGTGCTGACAAAGCTTTGGGCAAGAAAGCTTTCTGTTGGGAGAATAGAAAAACAATTATGTAGTTTTTACTTCCAGGAGATACGGAAGTCTTGACTTCAGGAGTGCTTCCCACTCATCTATAAAATCCACTAGAACTCAGCACCTCTGGAATTAAATATCAAGCCAGAGACACTAAGGCCTCATTCAAGCTGCAAAGACTTTCACTACGTGAGTTTAATTAAAATGGCTAACAAGGAGTCAAAGCCCAACAAGTACTTATACAGCTTCCGGGGAAACAGGTGGGTCAGAGACAATATACAGGGCCGGCGCTTCCATTTAGGCGACCGCACCAGGATTTGGGAGGGCGGCATTTTGCCGCCTTTGGCGGCAATTCGGCGGCAGGGGTCCTTCCGCGCTCTGGGTCATCGTCAGCAATTCTGCGGCGGGTCTTTCACTTGCTCCGGGACCCGCCGACAAAGTGCCCTGAAGACCGGGAGCGCGGAAGGACCCCCCCGCCGCAGAATTGCCACCAACGACCGGGAGCGTGGAAGGACCCCCGCCTAGGGCGCCAAAAACCCTGCTGCCGCTCCTGACAATATATATGCATGAAGTGTTAGTTGGTTAAACAGAGGATATTGTGTCTCAAGAACTGATCACACCCCACACTATTCAAGACAAGTCTCCCGCACCAGATGAGACAGAAATGCCAAACAGCATATGCAGCCACTGAAGAGGACTATTAAGGAAATATGACTGAAATAAGCAATTGGCCATATGGCTGAGATTCACTGCCACCACACCAGTGGTCCATGGCAAGAGTGTAATGGCTATCTGTCTATTGCGCTGGACAGGTGTTCATGTGCACAAAAGCCACCAACACAACCGTCACCAGAGGTGGCTTTTATATTCAGGCTCTCCCAGTGTAGCTTGCAAGGATGAAGAGAGGTGTCATAATGAGGTATGGCTTAGCGCTACAGCTGTTTGCTTGCATCCCATCCTGTATACTGGAGTTCCAGTTATGAATTTGCTCCACTTCTGATGCCAAGTGATTTAAGTTCTCTCCCACAGAAACACCAGTGTTATGTGTACAGTTACCAATAGCAGCAACAACACACATGCGCTAGGTTGTGGGACAAGCAGATCCCCCATTCTGGTTCTCATCTAGCTGATCTCCTTGATCAGCCAGAACAGGGTTCATTTCCACAGCACAAGGATTGCTCTGGAGAGGGAGATAACAGTTTAGTACAGACTAGCTCTGAAAGAGACATATGTGCACATCTCTCTGCTTTTCTATGTTAGCCATTATTGCTAGTCTGTCAGAGACAAATGAAATCACATTAACCCTGATTTAGAAGAGGGCTTGAAATGCAGCATCCCATTACTCTTCAGCTAAAGTCAATTAATCACACCCCCAAAGGGCCCAACAAGTCCCTCGTCAAATCACAACAGCTATTTACTAGGAACCAGCTACACACAGAAATCTCAGACAGTGCCTGTGTGCAAGCAGCTCTGGGTAAAACGGAGACACTGCACTTGCAGGGTACAGACATACATGCTCCAGAGCTCTCTTCCAGAGCCAAGCGTCGTGACTTAAAGCATTTACACACTTCATGGGAAGTCACTGACACCCAACCCTTACTGTTCAGCCTCTCCAACCCCAGGCTGGGGAAGGTCAGCGTTATAAGTCTTGACCCTTATTCCACAGATGTCTACGTTGACTGTCCTCCTCTGTGTAGTGCACAGCAGCTATAACACTGAGTAACAAGGAAAGGGTCAGCAGACCCCACTTTGTCGTACCTGACAGGCCTTGTTCTTTCCCTGATCGCCATCAGCCTGCTCTCTTCTGACGCTGGTAAGGAAGCTTCACCTGCTGGAGCCAGCATTTTACTCCCTTTGATTTCTAACAGAAAGTGGACTCTGATGTGGTCTGGCCAGAGTCTCAGTCGCTTCCTAGATACATGGAATTTCCTTCGCACTCTGAATTCGCAGCCAGCTTCTTCCAGGTGCCGGTGGCACACAAAGGAGTCGTGTCCAGTCTGAAGGGAGCCAGATGAGCGTTATGCAGCAGTTTCTCCTTGTCAGCAGGCGCCAAACACCATTAACAGACAGGAATTTGCCTCTTCTCTCACAGTCCAAGGGACTAGCAATGAGAGGGTCTTAACCCAACTAGTCTCTCTGCAAGACCTCCCCTTCGGCTGAAGGAAAGCCATTTCCTACAGCGGGTTGGCTCTAGTTAGACCAGCAAAGCAGCTAAAAAGGCAAAGTGGTCCTGACTCCTAGTAATGATGTAAACCTTCCGCTTGACTTCCAAGCGATCCGGACTGCCTGAGCAGCCGGCTAGAAGCCTTGCTTGCTGAGAAAGCCTTTGCAAAGCAAGGTGCAATTTGCCATCAACGTTACTGACTGGAATGTTCTTCGGGGCTACCAGTCTACAGGACTGATTTGGCCCCACCCTCCACGAATAACCCCACTCTAGGCAAATGGGAAATGTACAGCTGAGCATTATTCGCTAGAAGGAGGATGGCAGAATTAGGCCCTAAGTCTGCTTCTTTACAGGGCTCCCTTTCCCCCTTGCTGGATACACACAACCCATTAACATTAAAGTTATCCACAGGCAACAGATGATGTGAGGCCTGAACGGGAAATCAACATCTGTAATAAGTCTGGGAGACAAATACCAAAAGCAACTAGACTAACTCTGCCCAAGTTTAACTCATCAGCAAAGCCACGGTGCAGGGCTATCAATTCAAAGAAGCCTGGCAGCCTTTGAGCTATGCCTACCCTATTAGAAGTAATGCGATAAAAAGTTGTCCCTCTGGGAGCATCCCCTTTGCTTTCCCCACTTCCTCCGCACCCTCAAAGGGCTCAGCGTGCAGGAAGCGCCCCATGAATGAAGCCATTCCACTGTGCTCAGCATGTCTGTCAGGGAGGTAGGGTCACTTAATCAGTATGCATTCTTCTGTTCCAACCTCCAAACTGAACAAGCTGCTGGCACTGAGTTATCAGTCACCACTGGCTGAAGAAGAACTGGAGACCCTGTGCTGCACAGCCATGAGACTGTCCCCAAACCATTCCACCAACCAGAGCTGAAATAGCGGGTATAGAATGTTTTGGGGGGTGGACAGAGGTAGGATGTTGCCAAGCTAGGTTGGATCCTGAAGGAAGGAGCCACACGATAAATAGGGCTTTTAAAAGGGATGTTGACCTGCCTTCCCTTAAACACCAGCATATTCAATTTTATAAGAAGTGCTCATGTTCCCCAGACTGTTTTAATTACATAATCCCCAGTGGCAGAGGAATGCTTGGCAATGACGAGTTACTATAGTAATCAGACCCAGACTTTAAGGGACCATTATGATCACCTAGTCTGACCTCCTGCACAAAGCAGGCCACAGAATCTCACCCATCCACTTCTATAACAAACCCCTAACCTACAGCTGAGTTAATGAAGTCTTCAAATTGTGGTTTGAAGACCTCAAGCTGCAGAGAATCCTCCAGCAAGTGACCCGCGCCCCATGCTGCAGAGGAAGGCAAAAAACCTCCAGGTCCTCTGCCAATCTGCCCTGGAAGAAAATTCCCTCCTGATCCCAAATATGGCGATCAGCTAAACCCCGAGCATGTGGGCAAGACTCACCAGCCAGCAATCAAGGAAAGAATTCTCTGCAGTAACTCAAACCCCATCCCATCCAACATCCCATCACCGACCACTGGGCATACTTAACTGCTGATAATCAAAGATCAATTGCCAAATTAATCACTCATTTGATTATCACCACAAATGGTACCGACTCACCTGCTGGAAGATACAATATTTCTTCCTTTTTGATTAAGGAAATCTCTAATAATGGAATCACCATCACTGCTCTCATTGTTTCAACTTTTACATACACAACTGCAGTTGCACTAAAGAAATCATGGTTTGATGTTAGTGACTCCATGAGAGCCCTATAGTTACAGGCATTAGCCACTGTGACTTACACAGCATGAACTCAACCGACTTACAGTGGCTAACTAACTCGGTCATCCGCAGTCCAGCAATATTGCCATCCCCAAGTTTTCAAAGAACTCATGACACAGGCTCCCCCAAATCGATAGTAGCTTAAAAAGAATTTCAAAGTAAATTTTAAGTTTTCATTTGCCTTCTGTTTTACACCTTTCAGCGTCACTCAGATTACATTTTGAAGCTTCTCTCTATAACCATGAGTGCTAGAAAGGGACATTTTAAAAGGAAAGCTGAGCTCCACCAGCAACATCGTTCTGCATGGAATGGTTATTTACTCCTGTAACACTTCCATTCTCTGACTGCTCCTTCTTGACTTCAGGGGGGGAAAAAAACAAAACCAAGAAAAACAAAAACAAAAGAAAACAACCTTGCAAGAGTTGGCACCACCAGGTCAGGCACCCAGTAAAATCAACGTTCCTGCACACAGCTCCAGAGCAACAGCTCATTTCTCCACTAGCTACAACTAATCATGCAGCGAAGGGTTACTTCTATAGGAGTGATTATGTTAATGTCCCGTTACAAGCTCCCAGCTGCTCACTGAACGCTTTATAGGCATTCACAGCCCAACAGGGCAATAAGGGGCCCCCACTCCTCCCTACAGAAGCAGGCATATGAAGGAAACCTTCTACTGAAGCCAGCATGAGAGGCGGGAAAGAGTGCTGCCTGCTTTACATTACTCCCTTTCTTCTGAATTTAGTTTACTTCTTTGAGCCCTCAGAGCCCACCAGCAGCTGGGCAGCACAGCTCAATATTTCAGAAAATGGACGAAGAAACCACGACTGGTCAGACAGTGCAGAGAAAACCTTTGATTTCAAAACCTCCATGTTCATCAAGGCAGAGACAGGAGCAGAAATGCAACCTGGTATGGACGTACCCTATTAATATTACGTGGGACCCAAATTCTTGTTGACCAAGTGAAGTGAGATCCAAAACTCAGTGGCATGTCTGGCTGCCTGTCTATCTGTAATGCGAGCACTTCTGAATCCAGCAAGTGATCAACTCCTGAGTCCCAGGGAACATTCCAGGCATCAATGGGAAGGAGCCTGTTGAGTTTGCTGACAGATTTTCATCGTTCCCATTTGGTCCTGGGAGCACTGGAGAAAAGAATACGGGCAGTCACCATTCATTTCCTCATGTTTGTTTGCATACGTCAATCCCGTTGGCTGAAGTGAGTCACCAAATGAAACTGCAGGGGAGGACTGAGTGCTTCGGCAGTGTGGGGGCAGGGGTACAGGACCACAATAACGGGGCCTGCTGCAGATTAGGATCTATGTTAGCGGAGTAGAACAAGGCTGGAAATTTCCATGATGTCTCCCTTCATGGTATGACTGACTAAAGCAAGACCATTTACCTTTCCAAGCGCTGACATTAATACAGTTGCATACAAAAGAGAAATGAGAACCAAGTGCAGTGCTGGTTTTCACTCCATTCGAACGGTTTGGAGATGTCTGACAGACAAAGATAGAGTTAGGAGGCAGAAGCGCTCATATTACAAGGTCTTACAAACAGGGAAAAGCCATTTCAAAACCTCCTCATTTTAATGAGCTTGAGGAAAATGCTCTCACTTCAGATGTATTTATTGAGTAAGAGCAGCAGCTGAAGACATTTGAAAATGCAAAAGCAAATTAGAATGAGTCAGTAAAGTTTCAAATTAATTTTCTTAAGGCAAAAACTTGTAAGTACAGATTAAAGCTGGAGGCTAAATTTAAAGAAGGTTCAAACAGTATACTGAACATCACATTTTCACAGCAGACATCACTCCACAGCTTTGGTGGGATTTTTCCAGGACCCTGTGACTTACACTGGGTTTTAAATAGAACATGGTGCTGTGTTTGTTGCAGCATCAGTTGCTTTATGCCACTTAACCCTCACAGCTGCTAATTATACCTTGGTTTCTGGTGATGATACCCCAGTTATATTCTTGTTTAGAAGAGGAGCAGGAAACTGGATACATTTGCCTGTACAATCCTATTGAAATTGCAGGTGCTAGAAACTGAAGGCTTTCATTCCACAAGTTCTGGAATCAGACTGTGCACATCTTCACAATGTGCTATCAGCAACATCATTCTGCACGGAATGGTTATTTACTCCTGTAACACTTCCATTCTCTGATTGCTCATTCTGGATCTTGTCATGAGAGCAATGAATTGGGCCTGATTATATCTCTATACTGGAGAAAGCAGAGCCAACAAGTTTGTTTTGCTTACTAGCAGGTTGGACTTAAATTTGTTTACTCAAAAGTAAGGGTGTTGCTTTCTCCTACAACTCATCCAACAGTCTCTCTTCCTTTACGTTAAGCCAGATTTAATTTGCTCGTAGGTGATCAGTACTTAAGGGCACACCTCTCAATTTAAAAACTAAATTAAACTCTGCTCTAATTTATTCCCACGTCAGCTATCAAATTATCTTCTACATGAGAGAAACCAAAAGTTTAACTAGTCACATCAACTTAATGTGGAGGTATGGCTGGCTGTATATTTCTGCCGTATTGCAGAGCTAGATGCTGGTCACTTCACCTTTGAATTCCATCTATACAGATGGCATTTACATTTTAGATCTACAACACTGGCAACGCTAAGTCTGGTTAAGACATGACCGTGCAGAGCTTTTGTTAGCCAAAGGCACCAGACTGTTGCTCCCTCAGTGTATACTTCCATTACCAGAAGCCAGAACCCTTATAAATTAATATGCTATAGTTTATATACAGAGATTTCCAAGGGCCAGGCATTGCTGATGACACTGAGGGCAAATCTCATTTGCCTAAGCCTTTGTTTCCCCAATTTTAGCGTTATTTAACAAAGGAAAACAATTCTTAAATGGACAGACTAATCAAGTCAAAGGACCATCTTCTTTCATCTTGCAAAAGCAGCAAAGAGTCCTGTGGCACCTTATAGACTAACAGACATATTGAAGCATATGTCTATACATCTGTTAGTCTACAAGGTGCCACAGGACTCTTTGCCACTTTTACAGATCCAGACTAACACGGCTACCCCTCTAATACTTTTCATCTTGCAGTAAACTTTACACAAACCCTGACCGAAAATGAGATTCTTAGTGAGCAACAGGAACAAACAATTACTGGACATGTAGTAGAAAATAAATTTAACCAGAACACTGGCTTGATCCTGTGCTAAGACAGGGTGAAATAAAAGCAGCTATTCTGCTACAATAAACTGGAAACAATCTAACTCCCATTTTCTGTCATCTGCCCAGAAAATTTTTTGGAAAGTTTGATTAAACACCATTTGACTCAGTTTGAGGGCTAAAAAAACCGTACTCATAAAAAATTTCACACTTTAAGTGCTGTACAGACACTGCCGGGGTATTTGGAAGATGACACCTGGCAGGGAGATTGCACTCTGAGAATTGCAGTGAAAAGTAATTTTGACTTGGTTAAGTTATGATATGTAGAACCCTATTACTGTTTGGGTTATTTTAGGATCACTCTAACCCAGGAGTTCTCAAACTTTATTGTATCATGACCCCCTTCTGACAACAAAAATTGCTACCTGACCCAAGAAGGGGGGAACCAAAGCCTGAGGCCCACCACCCCCAGTGGCTGCAACAGGAGGAAGACACCGGGTTCCCCAAATTAGAGTGAAGCAATGAAGACATTTCATTTGCATAACATGACATCTTAGCAAAGAAGCTAGCTGAATATTCCCAGCACTTTAACAGTTCACAAGGAGTAACTCTGCACTCCTTCCATGTAGATAAATGGGCATGACCATTTAATGGCTCTGCAAAGAAAGCATTTACTGAATTACTGCTTTACTGGAGTGTTTGATTTATTTAGTTTCAGATTCCTTTGTAGGTAAATGAGAAAATTGCACCACTCCATTATCTTGAGACCATTACTCCGTTCATCCAGTCTCGATACTGCCACACGGCATGCTCTGTTCTCTGCTGTAGTAGGTGACTGTGCTTGATGTTAAGCACATCTTATGAATCAACTGTATATACACAACACACTAAACAAGTAAATGGTGCGTTGTGAAGCTGCTGCTAAACAGATCCCAAATACCAGCTGAAGAGTAAGCATGTGTCAGTAGAGACTCTTCTGCATAAACTGACAAAAGTGTTGCAATTTGTAGAAAGTTGAAAGTAATTTAGCATCTAAACTTTCCTTCCCAGTCTGAATGTGAGTTAACAGGAACTTGACTGTTATTGATCCTTGCAGAATACCAACGGTAGTGGCTCATGCAGATATCAAACTCCATATCAGTGAATAAGTTTCACACATTGGTACATTAAAGTTGCAGTCATTTTTGCATGGAAACGACATTATAAAACTACTGTTTGAAGTGAGCCAAATTCCAGAGATCAAGACGCATAAGGGGGGGAAGGTAAGGAGAAAGTGTCATGCAACAGTGCCCAACACAATAGGGTCACCAGTTAGGGAATTTTATTGTAGTTAACGTCACTAAAACTGAAGTACTAGGAAAATCAGAGCTGAAAAACAAACAGTTTCTTCAATACAAATAAAGTACTTTACAGTACAGGGATTAACTAATCCAATTCCTATAGAAGTACATACCACACAAATGTATTTAATAACATAACAATCTGAGCATGTGTGTTTAGAATTGATGCACCACTGTGAATATGCAATACGCTCTCCTTGGGCAACACTTGCAGAGCTGGTATCACACACCAATGTAGATGGGAATTTAGACACTCCTCTCTGAGAAGTGCTCATAGTACCTCTAACAATTCTCAGCACAGCCTAATCTAATATGGTCTGACTGACTCACTTCATATCTTCACACAATGCCTAGCATGAGTGCCTGGGCCACAACAGGGGCTTCTAGGTGCTACCACACTACAAATAAAAAAAAAATAAATTGTATTTTCCCTCACTTCCCTTCTTCCGTAAGAGCCCCCAAGGGTCTGTTTACACAGCCCACGGCAATGAGCCTCCGAGCCTGGGTAGACAGACTTGGGTTAGCAGGGCTCACACTAGCAGTCTAAAAATAGCTGTGCAAACCGCACTTTGAAGCTGTGGCTGGGCCACAGCTCAGGCTCAGAAGCCTAGGGACAGGGCTAGCTTCAGAGCTCGAGCTGCAGCTCAGGCCACAGCTTCAAAGCCCCGTTTACAACTGGTTTTTAGAGCGCTAGGGCAAGTCCTGCCAACTCAAGGCTGCTCACCCAGGCTTGGAGCTCACTGCCACGAGCTGCGTAAACGGACCCGGGATCAGAGTGTGATTTCATTATGCTGGCTATTAAGAGCCTTTACATTTATTGTATTTTAGTTCTTGCTAAACGATAATCTGGCAGTTGAGTTCTAAAGTTACACATCACACTTTTATGCAACCATGGTAAAACCAAAGCTACTCACCTCCATGTACAAATCCATGTAGAGTGCAGTCTGATGGGCCCACCAGATGGATCAGGCTGGATTGGCTATAGCCTACAGTGTATGGCTCTATGGAAAGAAAAAACAGGTCAGACCTACTACATAAAGGATTCGAACTCGAATCATCAGAATTCCCAATGACTTACAAGAATGCCATTAAGAGGCTGAAGCAGACTTTTAGCTCACCTTATATAGGACAAAATCTTTGTGCTACCTTATTAAAAATGGTGACGTACATTTAAAGTCAGCAAGTTTTTTAAAAGAGGAAAGGCCATTTGACACACAAAGATTCGCTGTGCTCAAACTAACCATCTTTCTTAAGCTACTAACTTAGCTTTATTTTTAATCTAGATCTTCACAACAAACTAACATTTGAAAATCAGTGTGTTTGTTTCAGTGCCACACATCATAAAAACGATTCTGAAAATAATGTGCTGGGAAACCAATAAGTTAAAGGACTCAGCCTACAGCCCAGTGTTAACACTTTCTATTTCTGTACCCACTTGTAACTGCAGGTACAACTGGTATCTGAACTTATCAATGGTGCTTCATATGCAGGTGCATTGAAATGTCTAAGCGCAAGATTTTTCCCAAATATGATGATAAAGAAAATTGCATTTAAAAGCCTATGTTCAGTGAGAAGTTTGTACTAACTTTGGCTTATATTCAGAAAAAAGTAAATCTGTTAGACAATTGCTTGCCATTATGGCCTTCAACTCAATTACCCAGGTAACAGTAGAACAAATAGCATTTAAAAATCTCTCCTTAATGTGTATTTTCCAGCTACATCCACACAACACAGCACCAATTAACTGAAACAGCCTTACCTTTATTCTGTCTATCTGTGAGGCAAGGAGAGCAAAGAAAAAAGGAATATAAGCAGCTTTCATTATCTAGGAAACCTCTTTTAGCAAACAGATAACGGAGAACAGCCCCCCCCCCCCATGTGTGCTAGAACTGCACGTCTGTAGAATCCACGTGCACTATAACATTACAGAATTCTATCTTCATGGGCTCGGACAGTAAAGGAATTCAGTGTTGCTAACAGACACTTCATTGGGATAAAGAATGAAGTGTATCCACAGAACAGTTACTGCCCAGCAGACGGACAGGCTTCTCCATGCCAGCCCAATGTGGAGGAAATGCCTATGGGTAGGAATTCAAGTCAATCTTCATGCCCATTCAGTTCTATATCTGTTTCAGCTCAGGATTTCCATCAGTGTCTATTGTGACCATGATGTCTAACCCTTGTACAATTTCACACAGGAAGCCAAATGATAGTTAATGGCTTTCCATCATTGCCAATGGGGGCCAGAGTTGAACTGGTGGCTAAAAAGCCACGGAACGGCTCCTGTTTCACCAGGAATCCCTTGATCTACCCAGCTCCTCACCTCACTTTCTGAAACAGGTGAGGATACCAGTGTCTGAATGTGTGGCTGCCCAACTCGCATTTCCCACTGCTGCCATTTGGGACAGTAGTTGCAGGGACAGGGAGTTCTAAGTCTGGGCATGCCAGCTCCCCCTTCATTTCCGAGCACTGGAAGATACTGTCCTTATTCTGGCTTTCAGAGCAGCTGTGCATGCAGCCAGATGTATTGCTAACATTCACACTTATTTAAAAAAGTTAAGTTTTCCTGATCTTTAATAAGGAAAGTTTGTCACTGTTGAAAAAATTAACAAGCCATTTAATCTTCACCTGGGTATAGACATGTGGCATAGCAAGGGAAACTGTTTATAAAACCTATCGGGCTCTGGAACGAGACCAAAGGAACACAGTTGCCCCTGGTGATTTGTTGCTAAGCAACAACTATCCAAATGCCTGAAACCGTGTACTGGTCTCAAAATGTTAAAGGTAGTTAAAATTATCAAGCTGTAGAGAAAGAGCCTCCATTCAAAATGGCAAAAATAATCCGCATGTCATCTCTTTCACAACTCCACCTCAGAAAGGGACTTACAAATTTACTTAGTCACATGCTCTAGCAGCTTCTCAAATTATATTTCAAATCTCACAACGTTATTTTAGACTGCAGACTCGCAGCCAGAATTGTGCATCTTTTCTAATCCACAGATGCACACTCTTGGATTGCACATGCTATGCCACATGAGGGCTATAAATAGCCAAGCGCAGCAACTCAGCTCCTCAGTGTTCCGAACTTCCAGTGTCAAACCCAACTGCTCCCTGAAGACAATCAAGGCAGATGGAGGGGCGGTCTCGGAAGGGGCAAACTCAGGAGGCCTCAGGCTACAGTAAGTAACCTAGTTTAGTCCGCTATTAGTTTTCCTACCTGGAGACTAGTCATCTGGGAGACTGGAAATCACTGCCCTTTCACAGTGATGGGCAGACACACTCCTACCCAAGTGCATGGAGAGATCTGGGTTTCCATTACAGAAGGCATAAGTCGATGGAAAATTCTCCTGTTGGCAATACTGGAGATCAGAATTCCAGGAGGATAATGGCTTCCTTAAAGTGAGCTCTCTCACCTGGGAAGCGGCACTTTGCAGGAGTGAGGAGGAAACAAGCAGCTCTTACAAAGCACGCAATAAGGGTACAGCATGGGGGGAACCTTTTAGAATTGCATGAGAAGTCACCTGGGCAGCAAGAAATCAGACATGGAACCCAAAGCCAGCTAGCGAGTCAGAATTTCTGAGCGGAAGGGACAAGTATAAGAATGTCCCTCATGGAATGCCAGGAGAATTCCAGATGCTCTCTGATGATCTCCAGACACATCTTGACAACTTTAGCCAAGAGCATTTGATCTCATAGCTACACACTGACAAAGGATCTCCAGCACCGGCTAGCCAAGTCCAGGAGTTATGTTAAGTGGCATAAGAGGGGTTTCTTCAGCAAGTGTATGCAGAGGGAAACCTGATTCTCCAGCAACAGCTGAGTAAGATGCATGAGTGAGGCCATACAGCCATGCTATCGTAAAGCCCAACACACAGGTTCAGATGACAGAAATGAAAGTTTTTCTATTGAAACCAAGCTCTAGGTATTGCAATTCTCACGCTTTTACGACTAGCAATTTGGGCCTGTTTTTTTTACCACCTGTCTCATAAAACCATGATCACAGGCCCAACTCACAAATTTTCCAACTCACCAATATTCAAAACGGTCACCATCTCTCATTAACATGACTGGGGCTAAAGCCAGCAAGATGGCTGGCTGCCACCTCCCACTGTTTTCAATGACATTGAAGCCCTGGCCACAGGCAAAATGGCTGCCACTGTACAGTGCAGGCAGCGGGACAGGACAGACTGAGGAGCAGCAATGACACTGAAAGATGAATGAGAGGGAGGGAGCAGAGGACATGGTGGGCAGTGGTGGAAGCTGAGGGGGGTGCAGAGAACAATGATGGAATGACAGCGCCCACATCTTGGGAGTAGTGGTGGGCAGGAGACTCCCCTCCGAACAGCCAGGGGAAGAGGCAGTGTTTCCAAGTCTCGGGAACAGATTGCAAATCACAGGATTTTGGCCCTGCAGCAGGCACTGTCACAGTGATGCACGAAGATCCTCAGATCCCACAGTGGAGATAGGCACAGAAGCAGAACTCTGTATGAGAGCCTTGGGGAGGGGACAGATCGGCCCTGCCTGCATGCATGGCACTAGATCGGAGAGGGCCCTGTGGCAGCAGGAGGCAAGGAAGGAGGGGGACTCAGGGAAATGGTGTTGCTGGGACACAGGTAAAGACGATCCTGGGCAGCAGGAGGTAGAGAAATGTTGCTGCAAGGTGAAGACAGTAATGTCAGCTTCTCCTATCTCAGGGGTCAGGAAGGGGTAAGTGAAGTCTTCATCTGAGCAGCCAGGGAGAGGTATGCACTTTTGTGCATATTAGAGGTTGACTTTTCAACCTGAAATTCTCTCACACACATTGGCACAGGAATAGAAGGGAGTTAAAAAGTCAAGACAATTTAAAAAATACTCATTTTTTTAGTCTATGATTTTTGGGGCCAATCATGATTGATAGCCCGAGTCATGACTTTGATCTCTTGAGGTTGGCAATACCTTATCTTGACAAACTCCAGGGAAAGATCATCACATCCTGGTCTGAACAGTCTTTAAAAAGCAGGGATGTTGGTCAGGGATGAGCAGGGAACCATCCTTAAAAGGTCATGGTATGCCAGAAATAGAACTGGTCATCCTGACGGTCAAGTACTGATGGGAATGTGTGGGCTCGGGCTGTAAGAGGACAGTGTGTCTGGCATAGCTACACGTACATCTGAGTGGAGTGGGCAGCTACGAGGTGTGATGAACACATCAGGGTGGGAGCTGAACACGAGCTGTTACAATGCCAGTCTTGCAGAAACAGGAAGAGAATGAATTGCAGGGCAGCCCCTCCTGTAGCCTAGAACAGCAGCCTGTCTATTTGCAGGCATGCCTAGAGCACACATCACCTGCAGGGAATCACAAGGTAACAAGGAGGAATATGGAGCAGTGGTAAGTCCAGGGAAAGTGTTCTATGACTCCTGGGTTTACAGACTGAGAAGACAGGTGCCACCTGCAATTTGAGCAGGATCTTGCATGGGAAAAAAATCTAAGAACCACCAACAAGTCAATATTAACCTTAAGAACCCATTTTCCTCTACCAGTAAGTCATGGGAGAAGTTTCTCCCAAGCCCGTCTACCAGGGCCAGAGGACGAGGTGAGGGGAAATGGAAAGGTGGGTTGAGGCATTCCATTAATCTTGAGTGTATGAAGAGGTACCCAGCTAGCCTTTAAAACTACTTCATTCCACACCCGCTAAACTGGATGCCCCACAGTCTGAAGAGGGCAGACAGTGATGCCTAGTGGACAGAGCAACAGAATTTGACTCTATCCCTGGCTCTACCACAGGCCAGCTGGGTGACCTTGGGCACATCACTTCACTTCCATGCCTCAGTTTCTCCATCTGTAAGATGGCAGATCGGATCCTTACCTCCTCTGTAAAGGACCGGGATCAAAGTGCTTTATAAAGAATTGGTTATTGGTAATATACCCAGGTAGCGTGTCAATACATGTTCTAAGCAGTATGAGGGTAACAAAACAAGGCTGAAAATTCAGAGGAAACATGGGTCCCTATCAGTAAAGTACAGGTCTACACCACAGCCCAAAGTCAGCATGTTAGAAGAACTTACAGAATAGTTTTCAGTTAGAGTCCCAAGTTAACTGCCCCACAGAGATGGAGACCTCAGTCTGACTCTCGGGCTCTCATCCTGGAGTTGGCAAACAAGTTTGGGGGGTTTCAGCCACCTCTTTTTAGACAAACAGAAATGGGGCCCAAAACCTTGTTCAGTTACAACACGGAATCACGGGACGGACAAGGTGGAGAACTCATGTTTTGGTGCAGTGAAGACCTTGCTCTACCAAGTTAATACTTGGTCTTATCCTTCTGGTTTGGAAGCCCGAGAGAAGGAGAGTGTGAAGAATTCTGCAAGCTGATTTCTTAAGAAATCCTCACTCTGGCTGCCTGCATTACCTGGGTTGAAAACAGGGAAGATAATGTCTCCATTTCTCTGTTTAGTTACCAGTCGTTCCAGTTTTTGCTCTTCATAGCGTTTCTTTCCGTCCTCCTCCAGCTCTTTCCATGCATACTGAAGGGAAAGAACACACAGGTCACACAGTGTATTGCTTGGCTAAAAGACAAGTGATACCCCAGAGGAAAAGTAAAGGATGCGTGACTGGGGACCCGCAGCTGAACAGGTACGGCCCTCATTACTTTGCCAGATGCTGAGAGATTCCATAGTTATGTGATAACTGGCTGCCCTAGTTATCACATAAAACCAGATTTGTCCAGTGACTATTAGTGCAGGGCCAAAGACGCAGAGCGCCCGATTGGCATGTGGGGGAGAGGGGGAATGGGTAATGTGCACAGCCACTCATTTCCTCTTTTATGCCAGAATCTCTAGTGTTTATCAGCCACTTGCTGTCAGGCCTTCTTGCCCTCGGAGGTGTAACAGCTGGCTATGCACATCTTGTTCACAAAATTCATTCACTCCTGGATGTACATATACCTCGTTGGTTTTCAGACTGATGGATTTCCTTGCTTCATTTAGGTGACATAAAACTAGTACTTTTTCTAAAAATGATCAAGGCAAGTAAAAAGGAAGGCACAGCAATGTCTCTTTCACATATAAACAAACTTGTCTGAGCAAGCAGCATGAGCTTTCGTGGGTGAATACCCACTTCATCAGATGTCTGATGAAGTGGGTATTCACCCACGAAAGCTCATGCTCCAAAACGTCTGTTAGTCTATAAAGGTGCCACAGGATTCTTTGCTGCTTTTACAGATCCAGACTAACATGGCTACCCCTCTGATGATACTTGTCTGAGCAATTGGCTGAACAAGAAGTAGGACTGAGTGGACTTGCAAGCTCTAAAGTTTGACATTGCATTCAAAAATAAAACCTTTTTCGTGCATAATTCTACATTTGTAAGTTCAACTTTCATGATAAAGAGATCGCACTATAGTACTTGTATTAGGTGAATTGAAAAATACCATTTCTTTTATTTTTACAGTGCAAATATTTATAACAAATATAAAGTGAGCATTGTACACTTCATATTCTGTGTTGAAACTGAAATCAATACATCTGAAAATGTGGAAAACATCCAAGACTGTTTAAATAAATGGTATTCTATTATTGACTAATCACAATTATTTTTTTAAATTGCACGACAGCCCTTTTAACAAAATTTGTTGAACTCTTCTCTCAGCGGCACGTAGCTACAAACAGACAAGTATACCTTTCAGGAATCATTCACTGTTATGATGAAATTCTGAAGTATTTTGCTGCTGACATTTCATTTCAAAGTTGAAAGAGAATAAAAGTTTTAATTATAGACCTGTCAAGTACAGTTACTTCCAACTCTTTCCAAAGCGTTTACAGTACAGAACAAATATACTTATCCATTTCAAACAGCAAAACGTCTCTGTAAAATCCCTCAAGCTACATTCAAGCATTTTCTTCATTGCATCGTTTTTTTTTTGTTTTTTTCCCCACAACTACAGCTAGAAAACCAGCTTCTGACTGGACAGAACTAGAAGCGCTATCAAAAGGCATTACATGGAAGAGGCATCAGTACACAGGCCCTGTTTGTGTTCTGACACAATGCAACCTGGAAAGCACTGATAATGGGCTCAGACCTGTACAAGAGGAAATAAAACAGTCCTTGGGCGTACAGCATCCAGGACAATGGGTGAGAGTGGAAAAAGAATAAAGAAAAAAATATATGTGCAACTCCCATTACAAGTAATTCCTAAATCTCGATTGGAACAAGAAACAAACAACTTGTTTTGAAGGCTTTACCCAACACGCACGGGCAAGTCAGAACAATCTGCAATGTCCGCTAGTTGAAAAGAGTGGAATGCTCTGGTGGAGTTTTGACTGAAAGTGCCTGCAGTGTAGGACAGAGCTATCAACCAGAACTTTAGGGGTGATTTTCCACTAATGATACTATTTCCAAACACCTTCTCTTTACTGCAGCAAACCAGGGGCAGCCTGCTAAGCATTCTTTCATTGTCAACTCTAAACCCTGAAGTACAGTTTCTCGTCTCTTGTTTGGTAAGATCCCACTCACTATTTGCATCAAGACACTGGTGTGCTTCTGAATCTATATTCCACAGGAGAACATCCTGGAGATGGGCTTAAACTCTGGCTACTTCTGGGAACAACTGCTGAACTACAGATCAACACAACAGTTGTCCTTTCTGGGTGAAGCAAGGATACTCCACTGTCAGTTTGCTAAAGCCCCAATCCCCCTATGGGGGACACAATGCTTCATAAAGTGGTGAATTAATATTGAAGGGACAGGTGTTCCAAGCTAATTATACACTGTTGATCAGAGACTTGAATGGAAACGCGAAAGCTGCCCTCTTTCAGGTGCTCTGCTCGGAAAGCTTTGGCTCCAGATGGCAGGGCCAGAGTGGTACAAAGTTTCTTTTATGTCGCTCCAGTCATCAAAGAAACAGGCAATTTGTTTTAGTACAAGGAAGCTGGCATGTGGGTTACTCATTCTCCTGGGGTCCTCTCTCCCCAAGGCAGAGCCAGCACACGTCACTAATGAGAGTGCTGCAGACGAAGCCTCATTCACACTGCTGGCTATTCCTTCCAAGTCCACTCCCTCAGCTGCCTCCTAGCACACTCTCTGAGGACTCAGTCCTGGTGGAAAAAAGGTTGTTGGAAGGACTTGTCCCTGAATGTTTTTTCATCCCCCTAAAAGCAGACCTCAGAGATTCCCTCAGGCTTTTCCTGCACTCTACAATACCCAGGCAGAGTAGCTGTACCTGTGCCAACCACTAAGCTTTGACACGGGCAAGCCAGGCTTTGCAGGGAGAGTCAGAGGAAGTAGCTGCTGCCATTGTTGTTTAAAGACATTAAGAACATAAGAACGTCCATACTGGGCCAGACCAAAGGTCCATCTAGCCCCGAATCCTGTCTTCAGACAGTGGCCAAAGCCAGGTTCCCCAGAGAGAATGAACAGAACAGGTAATCATAAAGTGATCCATCCCCTGTTGCCCATTCCCAGCTTCTGGCAAACAGAAGCTAGGGACACCATCCCTGCCTGTCCTGGCAAATAGCCATTGACGGCCTGATCCTCCATGAACTTATCTAGTTCTTTTTTGCTCTGCATCTCATTCTGCTTCGTGTACCAGAGTGTCTTGTTTTCAGAAATATAAGAGGTAAATGCTGGGTCAAATCCTGCTTGGCCACACGCACTGGAAATGTAGACAAACTCCACTGCAGTTAGTGAATCACTGGAATTAATTGGATTTAGGTCACTGTAACGGACCAGAATTTCCCCCCCTCTAGATAACTCTAGAGTAGGCCAAAAACCTCACTCAGAGACTACAATTGATCTCACTAAATTGTCCCTAGTAGCTCCTAGTTGAAACAAATCTACTCCTTTGTCATCCCCTGCCCCACCAGCTCCTGGTATCTGTGGAGACAAATGGGTTAACATGGGCTCCTGGTGACTGTTATCAACACAATGTATCTGGCTGCGTATAGATAAAGGAACGCACTGTCCCTGTGCCGAGGGTGAATGCCAGCTATTTAAACTGGACTATTTAAATTAATATTCGTCAATCAGGATGCTGTGGGGTGGTGCAGGATTTAAAAGCTGAAAGTGTCTTTTGCAAGGGAATTCTATGCCTTTGTAGAAAGTGGAAAGAGCATTTCAACTTTATATAATAAATAGCTGTGTTAGCTTGGTAATACTATCCCCAAATGTACTCACCTCTTTCACTTGAAAGCCTGGAGGATACTAAGCAGTGACATCTGTTAGCTACGTAGCCCTGACACTGGAGTGATGGCTTGCTAGACTGTACACTCAGTCTATTGGGATGACAAGACTCCCTCCCTTTCTGCACATGCCCCCATTTGCCCAGCTACTGACCTGCACTAGCCACCTAGTCAATCATTCTTTGTGACAAAGGAACAGGATCAGTAGCTATCGCTCACAGTTGGGAGCTCATTACAGCCATTTCAAACAGAGTTGCCTGTCCCAGTGCTCCATGGGGGCAAAGTCCTATTAAAACTAAAATGGCTTCTGTTCACAGCCAACCACACAAGGGGACAAGTGCTTCCCTGCTTTCAGTATGGCTCTCAATGCCAGGTGTGGCATACACTGCCGCACAGCTGCTGTGCTCCTCAACACGTTGTACAGAACAACTAGGTGGTCTACTAAGCGCAGTGGGGCCAGCGGAAATGTCTCTGCATTATATGACTGGACTTTCTGGCACTTACCTGAAAACGTAAGATTCTGACCATTTCCAAGGTTAACAAGTCTAGCTCTGCCCACTCCAGCTTCAGCAACTAGAATTCTTTGTCCATTTCAGTTACTAAGAACAGGTCCCCAAAAGAAGTGTAAGTGTGTGTTTTTAAAGAACAATCCCCTATCACTGCATATTATTCTTTCCAACAACGCAGAAGTATCAGTTAAATCTTATAATTTCTGGTTATTACCTCCAGCAAAACAGATTAGTCCAGGGAGAAGCCCCTTCCCCATAAGAAGCTATTCGAGTAACTATACTGACTAACTCCAATGTAATTAGCTTCATTCCAATACCCCTTTCATTATAACTTTGTTTGGGTTCTAAGGCTAAACCTAAGTCAAAGAGTTTTCTTCCCCTTTACTATTTTAATAACTGTTGCTCAGGAGTTATTGAATTCTCTCCCCAGGGAAAAGTTGAACAAAGCTTTTAAAAGCCACACAGGCAAAAGTATTGTTTGCCTGAAGACTGGAGGGGGGTTGTAGGAAGACTAGAGGATACACATGAATATATTCAGTCTGTTGTCCTAGTGCTGTCTACCTAGTTTTCTTCCTATAATTCTGTTTCCCCAGTAAAGTGCAAAGCTACTTTTAATCAGTGCATGATCATCCTTTCAGCAAAATCGTATTGCCTCATGACACTGCTCTATCAAACAAAGTCAGTGCTTGCTTACAAGAGGGCAGCAGAATGGTCTTATTAGGTGTTTTCTGCTTGGGAGTGCTGGAGAAACCCAGTGAAGACTCCAAAGAGAGGTACAACCATTTAGCACAGCGTTCTAACTGAACTAGCTTTCCAAAACTCTTTCAGCTCCCTAATGGTGGCAGTCATCTTGAAGAAGAGTGCCATTTGCCGTTCCCAGCATGGAAGAAAGCCCCTGCAAGTCTTATGATGTATCAATAATGAGTTAACAGTAAGAAGGGTTTAATATTTAAACAGTGTCCAGACAGAGAAGTGCTTCTCATTTTGACACCAGCAGGAAACTGGTGCCAAGCCTCAGCCATTGAGTGGTGGGTGGAACTAGAGTATCACAACAACAAGATTAGAAACTTTCCAATGGAAATTTACATACTATCTAACCGAGTAGGTTAGTGAAGAAGTGTTGGTGGCCCCTGCATTCCACCAGCACTAGGTTCAGTAACCAGTTTCAAACAATCTGCATTGTGCAGTACAGGTCCTGTTATGCAGCACTTGATCTTGATCAGAAAAAACATGCCTCCATAGTTGAGATGCAGGTAGCTGAACTTGCTCAATGCTAATATGAGGGGCAGTTCTCTGGCTCCTACCAAGTTGCCTATGTACAGTAATCGTCACTAGGGCAAATTCTGGATGCCCTGGACAGAGGAATTCCTGCACTTATCCTGAGGACTGGGCTAGGTCGCCTACAAGATCAACTTTTATCTCCATCATTTCCAGCAAACAGGTCCTACAGATGCCAGTCTAGAGCCCAACAGAAGCAAGATGTGTAAAATCTTCTGTCCGAAGAGAATCGCCTCTCTCCAGTTGGAAGTCTGATTGCCCACTGTTCATATGGAAGACGTGCAGCACAACAGGAACCTATTAGTTCAAATTCAATGCAGTGTACTCACGGTTCAGGTGTGCAGATAACTTTGGTCAGCACACACCAGAAAGCCACTAGAGAGGACTTTGCCCTATGGCTAGTGAATTTAGCATGGCATTTTTAGAGACATGCTCAGAACAGAGCGAAGTGTAACTTTCTCCATAAATTACACGTTAGCAACGGCTATAGAGAAGCCTGGTATCTTTGGTGAGTCAATGAGCATTAATCACATCACAAGACTAGAACTCAGAAAGGAGAACATGGTGGAGTTAAACATGGTGCTGAGCACTCCTGAAGGAGTCAAGTCCCAGCCCAAGCCATATTGGAGAGGGTATCGAACAACACCTGCCACACTTCAGGGTATTCTCTTACAAGCCACTTTCCACACACAACTTCCTGAAGCAGTCACCTTTTAGGTTAAAATTTTCCACACGGTCTCCCTGCCTCTCTTGCCCACCCAAAAAACCCAAACAATAAATAAATTGAGCAAAATTATATCAGTACCAGTCCTGAAGAGAACACAGCTTAGACAACAGCAGCTTCTCACAGTAAGGAGAGTTTAAGTACTAGGTAGACAGATTGTTCCCTGCCATTTTGATTTGGAGTGCATAGTTATACATGTGAGGGGAATACGTGAAAGGTAACCTAGTGCCCTAATTGACATTTTGCTGGCAGTAGCACATCCATTATCAGACACAACAATGGCTTTTACTGGAGACTTTAGTACATTATATTAACTCAGTCAAAACCAAGACGCATCAGTCAGCTCATTCAGACCCCAGAGGCGCATCTATAAAGAACTCAATTAAGTTTGGATGGTGTAATGATGAAACCTCATTTATCATCTAAATGAGGCATCAACCTCTTGTTTCAAATTGTTATTTGGGCTCTGATCATTCTTCTACTCAAAGATGAGTTTCATGACCCAATTTAAGATTCCAAACTGAGTGGAATCTTTCCATGGATTTTCTTTGTACACTTAAGATTCTGCACGAGCAAATGCTCTTCATGACAAGTTACAATGGGTTTTTGAAACCCTCTAAAATGACCAAAGACTGAACTTGACAAACTGCATAAAAGGTCACAGAAGGAGTGGGATTTTAAAGTCCTTTCAGACAAGGTAAGAGGAGAGGATGTTTGGGGAACTGACTCAAGTCCTCAGTACTCTGGAAGAAAAGTCAAATATCAGTAACTTATTCCGATTTGGAGGCAGAAAGGAAGAGATGTGTTAGGTGTGAGAGATGTAACTGAGATCACAGCTCCATGCTCAACAAATCTTTTCCAGTTAAAAGGAACATGAATCCTCTTTCCTGCCCAGATGAAATAATTTTTCACCAACATATTGGCAGGGGAATTCTCAAGAGTTCTTGGAAGGAGACATCTGAGTAAAGGGGCGGGGGGGAGAGAGAAAGAGAGAGAGAGAGAATATGCTACCCAAAGTCTGAAGCAAACAATTGCTGAGTAAAGAACAAAAATATCCTGCTTTAGACTCTCAATTCATTCTGTCACAGGAATTTTCCTGTAACACATACAGAAAAAAATCTTAGAGGTGGAGCAGACCAGAGGGAGCAGCTCATTAACAGGATTAACTGTCACCTCTCTTGGCAATGCAAATCTGATGCACTCAGAAGTAGAGCAACTCCAATGACTATGTTGGCAGAGCCAATCGCTGTGCTGTGTTGGTGTTCACAGGTCCCTTAAGAGTCTGTCAGGCAACCAATGAGTTTGTGTCAAGGTGTCTGATGTGCCAAAACATGGAAGATCATTTGAAAGTAAACTAATGATTGTTTCATAATTTATGACAACACTAGTGTGCATAATTCCTTCGGGACTGGAAGGAGAGAGGTCTCATGCTATCAGAAAGCAAAAGGTAAGAACCACCACCACAAAGGAAAGGTCACTTCACATGTAGAAGTAAGTGGTTCACTACATGTGGTATTCACCAGTGAATATAAAAGACTTCCACCATTATTGGCCCATAAATCTCACCTTTGAGGTATCCTGCAATTTCACTAGACAGTTCCACCTGTTTTCCACATATCTTTTCTTTAGTCTCACCTTCCAGTTTTTTCCTGCTATTCTTAACCTTTAAGAACCTACCTAAATTCCTCACCAAGAGCCTGATCCAACTCCCATTGAAGTCAAAGACTCTCACTGACTCAAGCAGGCCAAATTGGTTCAGGCCTCAAGTCACAATACTGAGCAAAAAAAGTCAACGCTTTGACACAGAAGAGCTCAAGAGCGGTGGAAAACCGTCCTGAAAACCTGTAGCTCCAGAGAACACAGGTATTTCAAACCTGACATTTTGGTCACTCAGTGATATATCTGATTGGGGTTTTATTTATTTATTGATTTTACACTAGAAGGGGCCAACCAAAAGATATTTTAGAGGACTGCATACATGTTAGAACTCTGATTGTAGGAGGAGAATTACAGGACACATGGATGGGGTGAAAAGCTAATTCTAACTTGACAAAGTATTTTATGTTGTGATGGCGTGCCTGCCCCACACTGAGCTCTGAGGAGTTAACAGAGCCCTAGGGAGGCTTTGCAGAAGGCAACCAATCAGAGAAGGGCTGAAGCAAGCAGCCAATCAGAACCAAGCAGGCCCATACAAAAAGGGAGCTGCAGGGCAGAGTTCAGTTCTCTGCTGGGAGCCTGGGGAGGAAGGACTGTCTCTGGAGGGCTGAGGAAACTGCCAGCAACCTGGACAGAGCAGTGCTGTGAGCAGGCCCAGGGGGAATGAGAGCGCTCCTGGCTGGTTGCTGGGGTTTGCAGGCAGAGGCCCTGAGGCAAGGGCAAAGAGGATGCTAGGGCTACAAGGAAGTGACCAGGCAATTTGCTGCAGTAGCCACTAAGGGAAGTGGCTGAACAGCAGACTGCAGATCCACCAGAAGTGGGGAGCACAGTGCGTGGCATAGACGGAGGGCTGTGTTGCTGAAAAGGACGCTGCAGTCCTTGGAGAGACGTGGGTTCTAGAGCAGGAGTGATGACAGCAAGACGCCACCTGAAGAGGGCACAGAGCTAATTCCCAAGACAGCCAGGAGGAGGCACCACTGTGGTGAGTGAACCCCGTTACACAAGGACACTTAGCAGGTGATTAGTCTAGACCAGCTAGATTTTCTAGCGCACACATGGTTGTACAAAGCATTTCCCTGAACATACGTTTATTTAGAAGGAGAGTTTATGGTGAGTCTGTCATTTATTTTTACATCCTTATCCCTAAGGATTTGTCACTGACACCAAAATACAGACTCTTCTCTTTCATCCCTGCACTTTAATTACTTGAAAGCCAAAGAGTTCTTCTATAGTCATTTTGTTGCTCTTCAAAGCACAGCTATTTTATCCAGTAAATTTAGTACCAGCCTTTTTGTGGGTTGTACACAGGTACTGAATCATTTCCCTGTCTACGTATCTTGGTCGCTGTATCTTGTGAAAACAGAGCTCAAAAATACAGTTTGTTGCCTCTAAGCATCTACAGATCCTTCTGGAAACAGCCAGGCTGAGTCCTGAAAAGCAACATCCTCTCCTTCTGCAAAGCCAAGTCTGTCAGTTCTCCCACTTAAAGGAGAAGGGAGAGACTTCAATAGCGTAATTTTTGCCGTGCTCTCTTGCATTAACTGGTTACGTCCCACTGAGCTATGGAATAAGGAGGTTCATTTTCTGTGGTGCAGTATTTCCCGAGATCACGGCTTCAGTACAGTCAAAAAGGTGATGAGGATATTTACATTAGTCAGAGCATCTTTTCCTCAAGGGGGGGAGGGAGAACACACAAAACTGCCCACACCCCTGAAATGGGACATCTTAATGGCAAAGCTAGTGTTACTCTGATGCTGCACCTGCTCTGACTGGCCTGGAGATAGACATGTCAACTTTTCATGTAAAAAAATGAACGTTAAGGCACTAGAATACAATACACCCTACTCCAAATCTCTGCAAACGCATACACACACTTCTTCTGAGCTAACATCTATGTCGTTACCTGAATAGGAGGAACTTCAAGGACTTTGTCCACGTTCTTTAGCGAAAGAGGCACATACCACAGAGTCGCCCAATTAGTCACCCTCTTAGCACCTTAAAAAAAGAGAGCAAAAACTGTGTTAATTAAATACAGACACATTGGAAACAAGTGACAGTAAAACCTGTGTAGCACTTTCAGAGCATACATTCTGTACAAGGAAAGCTACACTGCTGAGGATCAGTAACAAAAGCAAGAAGCCCTGATACAGCAGCTAATTTCTTGGAGATGCTCCAAAGAGCCTGGAGAATGTATAAACCATTAATTAAGCCTCCCAAGGCCAAGGGCCTTTCTCCACACAGCTTCATGCCTTCCCTTCCCCATGCTCATTCTATAGGAATACATAGGGACGGCATCACTGAGGTCTGGGGGCCCCTCTGTGACCAGGGAATGGGCTTGAGCAGACTTCTCTAGTCTAGAGAACATGTGCCAGCATGAGAAAAGAGCTGAACAATGGCAAAGAACCACCATGTTTTTGCTTGTGGCCTGTAAGCATGGAACATTTGCTACAGCAGACATCTATGGTGCCTGTCATGTTTGAGCTGCATACTAGTAAGTGACACTGTCATGGCTTGAGACTGAGGATCAACAGGCTCTAGTACAACATTAGCACATGCTGTGTTCTGACCCCCAGTCACTCTGTTACACCACATTGGGTCAGACGGGGGAATTCTAGGACTGTCAGAAATGTGGTGCGCCAACTGCTGCATTCGGCAAGAGACGGGCAGGAGGCTATCACACCAGCAATGCCTGAACCTTCCGTAGCAGCCCTACAGACAGTTAGTGCTTTGTCCTTAATGTATACGTGCAGCAGGCTGTTTGAGTGACACAGGCCCTCTGACTGCAATGTTACTGCTAAGTGGCACTTTGACCTGCTAGCACAGTGACCTTTTTAAAAGCAGATTTATTTCTAGCAATCAATAGCATTTAATTAGCTGAAACAAGCATCCAGTATAACGCACAGGAGATGGATTTTATCAAGTGCTGCAGGATTCACTAGCTTCTGCTGAAGGTTTATAAGGCTTAGAATGTGCCCTGTACCTGAAACCACTGTGGAGGTGAAAGAATGTGTTTAATGTTTATTTTGCACAATTTCTAAAAACTCATGGTTTAATGCCTCCAACCTTTGGAGAAGCATCTAAACACAATATATACAGGTACAAGATTAGCTGGTGGAAGGCTACACAAAGCAGATGTAAAAGCAGACCAGATGAGCTCTTGCGTTCTTCAAAAAAAACAAAAAAAAACCAAAGTCATGTTTTCAGAGCCAAATTATCTCTGACATTGAATTTAAAAACTCCAAATATCTTGCCGAAAACCTCTATATAACAAAACATGGAATTCCTTCTGCCGGGATTATTTTATGTCTAAGTATTTCCACAAGTCAAACCCATCAGTGACTCTGAGGCCATCAAGCTCCGAGACTAGCATCTATGGTGCAAGCAAACTGTTCAGCAAAGACAGAGCTCTTAGATAAATGAACAGTAATTCACCTCTGGTCTGGGCATTCAGTCACATGCACTGGTCTGCTGTCAACACAGCCATTAACAAGCCAGCCAGGGATGGTGACTGATCCTGGGCTGACAGATCTTTAAGTCGGAAATAGGTGAGGCCCATCTACACTAGTCCTGCTGAAGCTAGCTGGGCCATCTCCTTCCAACATTCCCAGCAGCAAGTTCTGCATGTTATAAGACCGGAGAGTTTGTGGCGTGTCAGGCAAACTGCAGAGGAAAGCACACATCTAGAATCTGTAGCATTGTGGCCTCCTCATGCAGCATGGGACCCTACATCATCTCTTCTTCACAGTGGAGCAAGCAATGAATTGCAAATGCAGATTCCCAGGTGGGGATCTCAGCCGACAAGCTCAAGTGTCAGTCATTTCTATACTAGAGAGAGGGTCTCATCTGTCTGAAATTTGAAGGGGCAAACTCCAGTCTTCCAGCATCAGTATGGGTGCTGGGATTTTGGGAAGCACATCCGTAGCAGTGCAGCTAGCCCCCCTGCCACACCAAACTGCCCCACACGGCTCATTGTTATAAACCAATGAAGTTTAGGCATTTGTAGGTAATGGGGGACATGGGAAGGGAGCTCCGGAGTCAGACACAAAAGAATATGCAATAGGACCGGGCAGCGAAGCAGTGTCTGGGTGGGTGCTCTAAGCACCGACAATCAGACTTCCAGGCACACCCTCTCCTTACTTTCCCTACAAACATGGACTTTCACCATAACGGTTGCTGCCGACTATTCTTTTAATGCCTGCAACCAATAAGCCTGTCCCTGTAGCCTGGAGACTAGTCCAAGTCAACACTAGGTAACTGCCTCTCTAGTCCCCTGAAAGACATCTCCCTAAAAAAAAGAGTGGGAGTTTCAACAAGCATCCCCAGTAAAGAAGAAGAGGGTACCCAGACTCCCAGGCTCACCTTACAAGCCTCTTTCAAACATGGGCTTGGCTTCCTCCAAACCTTTCTGGGCACTAGGAGCCTTTCCCTGCAGATCCCAGGGCCTGGTTTCACCCACTGAGCAGATCTGCCATGAAAGCAGGCTACTCACACAAGAGCAAAATACAGGTAAAAACCCACTGAGCTTGAACAGATGCTGCCAAATCACATTCATTAGGCCAGGTCCTGCTAGGACTGCATATAAACTTCCTGTCACTAATAGAAATGTTGCATTTAGCTACAATTCTGCACCATTTTTCAACTACAGGCAAATAAGATGGAAAACCTTTCTGCTGCACTTTGACTGAGAGTGGATCTGACAACAGGCTTTTGGGAATAAGATTCACTGTTACACCCAACTAAAACCATCCTGACAAGGTGGTTACCATGGCAACCACACGAGCAGACCCTTTACATGCCTCTGAACAATGTGCACTAAATTATGCAAAACAAGTTCATTACAATTTTTCCCCATTCTTTAATAAAAATGATCAGAAGAACCGTAATTCAAGGAGTATGTTAAGTGTCAAGAGCTGCAATTCTCCCCCAATCACATCATATACGTTTAATATTTTGATATTTAATATCACTGTTGCGAAGCTGGCTGTGCTCAGTATAAAGGCATGTGTCCGAACTGACTAGCAAAATGGAAAATCCTGGTATGGTTAGTGCTGCAGGTGAGAGGCAGGGGAGCAGGTTCTCCTTCTTTGCATGGTATTTATTAGCTGACAATTTGTAGATGAGGAGATTGTTAGGGAGAGGCATGCCTATAGGTTCAAATGAATATTTTCTGCAAAGGAGTGGGCATGAATTGCCATTGCCAAGAGCAGCCATGCTGACCTCCAAGCCCCGTGAAAATGAAATGCCTACAGGGATAGCCAAGACACTCAGGTTCTTTCAGAAGCTGGATGCAGGTACGCATGAAGGTCAGTTGAGCTGTAACATTCACCATGCCAAGTCTCCAAAACGTCTCCCAACCCTCTCTTCCACTACATGGTTTAACAACTAGAGCAATGTACTCAGTCAAGCATGCTGCAGCAGCTCCCCTTCTTAGCCAGGGTTTTCTTTGGGCCAACAGCTGCTGCCCCTTGTACACTCCGCCACGTCGACCTGTTTTTCTTAAAGTTAGTGATGCTCTTGCCATTAAGCTGCTGCTGTTCTTGGGCAGAACCTGGCTTACTGCTGCTTTTCCCTGCAGGTGCTGCTGAGGTGGTTACCACGATACGCACGGAGACTCAATGGTGTCTTGTCATTGCCAGACCTGTTTTTACACCTGCCTTCTATGGGTGGTCTCAGTGCTCCTTGAGCAGCAGCAGCAGCTTCACAGGTGGCTCGATGCCCGAGTCTCTGCTGCTGCGTGAAGGAATCTTCTGCCCAACTGTGCTTTTAGTGACTGGTCTCTCCTACCGAAGAACTGTACTTTGAGATTGCATAGCTAGGTCTACTTCCAAAACAAGGGCATTAAGTAAATCAGGGAGACAGATGGGGCTTTCAAAGCTACTGCTATGGATACTCTAGGCAAACGTCAAAGCAAAATTGTTCCTCATCATGATGCTCTTGCATGAATGAAGCCACTGGAAAAAAGGGCAGACTATTGAGCTAACCAAATTTGTTACACAAATTCTGCTTTTGGATGCAAATCTCTGGGACAGCAAGCAGGAAGAGACCTTTACTGCATAAAAGGCAAGTCTCCTATTTTAGGTGTGTGGCCTTCACTATCATTTCTGAATGCCTCAGTCTTTAAAGCATTTATCCACCATCTCTGAGGCCTGGAAGTGCCATTTATTCCCATTGCACAGATGGGGAACTGAGGCACAGAGAGGCTAAATGACTTGACCAAGATCACACAGGAAGTCTGCGGTGAAGGGAGGAACTTAAACTGAGTCTCCTGAGTTCCAAGCTAGCACCAAAATCATCCTGGACCTTCCTGCTGCCCAGTCTATTCTTCAAAAAAACAGCACTTGCTGACTTCAGGGCTACTGAGGCACAAATCACTCCAACTGTGAAGGAAACAAGTGCTATAGGGTTTATTTGACCAGTACTTATGGTAGCATTTCATTGTTTCAAAGCATCAGGTGAAATAGCCAAAGTGTATTAAGATGAGTGAAGAGTTGCTCTAGTAACTTTAGCCTGAAATTTTACATCACATTCACAGCACGGCGAAATCACTTAAATATCAATACAATCAATAAAGGTAAGGTTTCACGACTGTTCCACATACTGCAAGTCAACAAGCATCAAGGCCAGTGGCTCATTTACAGAGCTATGGGTTATTACTATGGACTGTTAGCTTCAGTGTAGATAGCCCAGACACAGCTTTTCCTGGAGTACCACGGCATTAATACCAATGGTAGTGCTGGCGTACATGAGGCATCGGGGGCAGGCAGCTTTCTTCCCTGAACCAGATCATCTAGCCTTGCAATGAGCAGAGTTAAATACACCAGTAGGAACAGCAGTGCCTTGTCTATGCTGGAGATCCTATCGTAGGGCTGTCCAGTGGCAGTGGAACCAGTGGGAAATTTTCAGAGAAAGTGCAGTGTAGACACGGTCTTAGACTCAATGGAAGGGGAGCCTATTCAAGACTATTGAACTAACCTGCACAAATTGTTCCTTAGCAGTAATATCCTGTCATCCTAGAACACCTCTCATGAGGCTCTTCAGCTCCTTTTAAGATGTATACTAGTTAGGGTCCAGGTGAGCAGTATATGAAAACACATTCAGGACCTGCTAGCTTAGGCCCTAAATGATGGCTACAATAATAAAAAATTTAGTATTTATAAGAGGTTTCAAAAATTTTCCCTAGCAATAGTTTGATGTTTGGATGTAAGCATTCTCGGTACCTCCCAGATGGCAGCACTGTGACAGAACAGGAAAAACAGAAGGTGAAAGCGAGCAACTAAGTTTTTACACTCCTGGGTAGCGCAGACAAACTGCAGCAGTGGTGATATAAAGGGTAGGTTTTTCAAATGCTTTTCACTCTGCTCAGCCTGCGTCAGTGAACATGTTACTTTGCAATCCATTGAGCAATGGAGCAAGAAACCCCTCTCAATATAAAAGATGCTGAGAGGCTTCTGAATGACTTGCAATATGAAGGCAGCACAAGACCAGGGAACTGACTATACAGGTGGAACACAATCCCACAGCGTGCCACTACAGGCACAAGGGAAGGGGACAAGCCATGAACTGGATAACAAGATGCTCTAATATGCTGCATCACAGACACAAAAATCCATAGGTTAACATTTACAGAGGGAAAACCACCATTAGTTTCTCTTAATCTCTTTCACTGGAGGGACTGATAGGTTTGCACGGGTCTGGAAGGTATGACATTAACGAAAGGTGTCAGCTAACAATATCTGCTCAGATTAGCCTCCCAACCCTCACGCAGGCTCAGCCTCAGTGCTACAAGAGGCAAGAGGAGACAAAGGGTATTATACAAACAAGATTTATTTCATCTAGTTGCTCCCTTTAAGCGCTGCAATTAGAATAAAAAATTTCTGCTCTGCTCAAGAGTTAGACCATTGCCTCCAGACCTGTTACTCAAACAGAACATTGCATCAACTCCCACCAAGCTCAGATCCAACACTAGAGTTTGTTCTCCACAACTGTTCACATTACAAGATTGAGTAGCCATTTGTTTGCCAAAAAAACTTGTTTAAAAATGGAAATGATTTGACAACCTTTTGACGCAGTTTTTAAGTTTAGTACTTGGCTTCTTTTACAATCAAATGATGTCAAATCTAATCTATTTGTTATCAACAGCTTAGGCCTACTTGCAATTTCCACTAGTTTCCTCATGCAAAACCAGAGATTTAAATATTTTTGCAGTTTGAAGTCACAAGATGATGAAACCTAGGGGCGAAACATTGTTTTTAAAGTCACATTTTGCTGACAAACCGCTCCTTTAAATTGTCAGTCTAAAGTCATTGTATCTAATTGCAAAATTTACTTTACAGGATTTTTTTTTTCACCCTGACACAAGTACAACGCACATCTCTGAAAAAATTCACTAGAATAAGTATCCACCTTCTAGAGAAGTGTGGGGGCTGCAACAACAGAACTGATGCTAAATCACGGTTCTGGGAAGAGGGGGTGGCTCCAAGAGACAGGGCTGGGGGTGGATTAGTCAGACACCAAACTATGGCAATGATCAAGACGAAAGGAAAGTGAGAACAGGAAGACACGCCCTTCCAAATGGAGTTACTATGTCTAGCCACAGGGGGAGCCCAATGGGGATTGCAATTTTTCCCTTCCCGTAGCCCTATACTGGGATGAAGGGGTAGTCACCCCCATTGGGCCTTCTTGCTAGCACACACCCAAATCCACACAGCCGTGCTGCTATTTCAGCTCAGTTATCGACTGTAGTTTGCAAACTGGGCTGTTGTCCATTGCGAACTGTACCGAGATCACCAGCATTCCAGCGAGAACGCCAAGAGGCAGCAAGTTTTCAAGAAAGCAGCAGACAAGCGTTGGTTGTACCTGTGCCCAGCAGGCCAGCCAGAGCCTTCACAGCCAGGCTGCTCTCTTCACTCCCCTTATTCCCCGCCCCCATTCATTCATTCCATTAACAGCCAGGGTCAGGCCAACACTGAGGGTTAGAAAGCTAAGAGATCTCACCTGAACCAGCAACACTTCATGTCAGGCCATTCAGAATCCCCAATGTACATGCAAGAGTCAGCAGTTTCCCAGGAACATGTGTTCCATGTAAACAAACTGTAGTTTTAGACAGAATGCAGGAGTTCCTCCCCTGCTGAGCTCCTCCCCACCCAGCCACCCTGCTTTAGGGCATGTCTTCAGGGTTGCAGCTTTCGGTGGGGATTCTGGGCACTGCACTGTGCAGCACCAGCTGAAGGCGGAGAGTTTCCAAGGTAACGTTAGAACAGATAAGAGTGCCCATCTACTGCCAGCCAGGTGCGGCAAGTGACAAGGCAGGAAGGACATAATCAGCCACAAGCTCTGCTCATTTTAATAGTTTTCCCCAGAAGCTTTGAGTGTGAAGGAGCCTTCAACAGTTGGCTGGTATGAGGAGATTCTGACATTTGGGTTTGAAAATTGTTGCGTTTTCCCCTCATTCTTCTATATTGGAAAGAGACCTGTAGGACTTTACCAGAGCACACTGGAACATTCCAGAGCGCACACGTACAAACAGATTAAGATTAACAGAAATCTTGGAATCAATTATAAAAAAGTCACTTCTCAGAGTGCAAAGATGCCAGGTCTGTAGCACCACTGCCGAGAGATTCTGACAAAAGGAGTGTTGTGCCTATGTCAACGCAAACACCAGTTTAAGAGAAATATAAAAAGCTTATGCATACAGCCATCACAACCTCCTGCAGTTGCCATGTGGGAAGATGAAAATGCGTTACCATGGTTACTACTGCCTGGGAAGAGAATATTCAGCTCAAACCACAGCCAAAGGTTCATCCTGTTAAGCTAAAGACACCATCCTGATTAACTAAAGCGTGATGCTGCAGCCGAGTCTGCAGAATTAGTATTTCTTCTAATAAATCAGAACAACCCTGCCTACAAATTTAAAATCAACATACAGCGATTGTTTGAGTTCCAAGAGCATTGAGCGCAACACAAAGAAGGGACGTGGTACCTACTCCAAACCTAATGCAGACCAAACATGCTGATGCAGATAGCAGATCAGATGCCAGGGCAACTTAGAGGTGGTGAGAAATCACACACTGTCATTGACACACAGCATAGATGGCAGTAATTTTTCCTGCCCATCCTCCTCTCATCACTATTAAAATGTAAAACTAAATATTTACTGCGTATGCTATCAACTCTCAAGAGGTCTAATTAGACACACAAGCTGAACACTAAGAGCACACCACCATGCGGGACTGCTTTCTTCAAAGGAACAGTAAATTCTAAAGAAAATAACAGCCCCACATTGAACTGCAGTCGTCTTTTGTGACTACGCATTTAAACATCACTGCACTGAGAAAACAACTGCAACTAGAGCCAAGTGGAGTTCTGACAATTTCAGCAGCCCAGAAAACGTGTCTGATGTTCACACACTTGGCTTAGCCTGAACGGGCACTTCCCTAATGGTTACATAGACACGGATTGCTAGATGCTCTTTATGTAGCATCAAACTACATTTAAATACGTCAAGCAAATTTGTCTGTCTAGCCCTGACTTGCAAAGCACAGGTATCACCCCCCACTGTGCCCCTACTGCAAGTCAGGCAGGCTTAGAAAGAGAAACAAAGAAAGCTTCCTTCTCCACCAATGAGGAGAAAATTCTTACTACCAGGAAAAAAAGCAAGAAACAGGTATTCAAAACCCAAGAGATCACTACACCTGAACCAGGCAAGAGGGAGAAGACAATAAAGCCACACTCCAATCACTTTTACAGTAAAAGAAGGCTTTCTTCAGAGTTCAGGGTTTTGTAAAGCACTGCTCCCCTCCCACCCTGCTCTAGCTTGAAGTCCCAAGCTGACTTCATCAGCCATGTTATTCTTGCCACATGGCCAGCATGTTCTGCCAGAGTAACTCACTGTAAAGCCCATCTGTACAACTAGAGACACCGTAATATTCTCCTTACAGTTGTAAAATCATGTATTCGGTTACTTCACAGCCCACACAACCAAAGGGGCCTGACTTGCATGGCACGTCTTTCTTCATAGACACAGCACTAAGTCTTAACTGTCATTCAGAAGTATAATGCTGACATTACAGCAGAACTGCCACCCTGCCTTCTAGAGAGAGAGGTGTGGGGGGGGGGGGGGAGAATAGCTTTTATTGGACAACTTTTGTTGGTGAAAAGAGAAGCTTTTGAGCTACCCAGAGCTCTTGTTCAGGTCCCAGGTCTGGCCCTTGTGTCTCTAATATCCTGAGACCTACATGGTTACAAGACTGCAAACCACCTTGTCTTCTAGGCTTTTATCTAGTTATCTGCTAGCTATAGTCTTAGATTGTGTCAGTATCACTGGCAACCTAGCTAACAAGAATAGGCTCAGGATGACCCTACAGCACACTGCTACTGTCATGCTACATCCTAGTTCTTCCTTACCACTGAAGATAGGTTGGAGCCTTTCCCAGGAAAACATGAGCCAGAAAAAACTTAATACTGGTTACAGAGCTTTCCCCATGGACTACACTAGCACAAGAACATAGAAGTCATTCCGTCTTGGGGCTAGTTTACCACTAGGATTGCTCACACAAAATATGCCTGTGTTAGCTCAAGCATCTTCATTCTGAAACTTGAGGAGATTGCAGAGGCAATGGCAGAAGTTATCACTGGACAGCGACACTGCTGGAACCATGGATAGTTCCAAGACGTTAGCTTGGCTACAAGACATGGTTAAGGTTCCAACTATGCTACTGCTTGGCATCATGTTGTAACTAAGTCAGAGGACAACTACATATTTACCAAACCTCCTGAGGTGTATATATAGTGTAGGCAGGTCCTTATCAGAACCTTTTACACATATTTCCACACCCCGTAAGGAGATCACAGAGAGCCAGAGAGAGGAGGAAGGGAAGCCACCAATGGGAATATGGAGCTTGCCACAGACCCCTATTTAAATTGCTTCACAGCCCATACAGATTCCACACTGGCCATAAGTAAAGGAAAAACCTATCACCTAGGGAATAGCTTGGCACCAGTGCCAGAGTGCTGAGAGCACTCAAAGGAGGAAGAACTGGGTTTATGTGATTGCTCCCCTCCTGCAAACATGGACTGAAGCACCTAGGAAACCCTGACTGGTGAGTTCTGGGAACTGCTCAGGAGGCCTCAGTGCAGAACTCGTAGCGATGACACGAAGGTTACACGGATCCTAGCAAGAGTCTGCCTGGGTATTGTCCAGAAACGCTGAACAAGTCAAAACTGCCCTTTCGCTCTTCGCTGAACTGGCCCAACCACCTGGAAACCAGCTCTGTAATTATCATTGCACAGTTTCCAGGTAGAGGCAAATCAGAAGGCAGCTACTGCACAATGGCCCTCACCTCCGAAAGGGGAGTTCACCTTTCCCAGAGCACCCGAGCACAGACTGCCACAAGCTATCCCGCCAGACTTCTCTAGAGAGCCGATCCCGGTTAGAGAAGGTTAACTTAGCTGTTCATTACTGTCCAAGACCTTCCTTACCAGGCCATTCAGCCTTTGCCTGTTAGTCTCCAGTTTCATTACCTAGGTTCCCCTTGCTCCAGGATCCCCTCCCCAGGGTGAGCTGCTTGGGACTGGCGTATCACATCTCATCACAGTGTTCCAAGTGCAGCAAGGGAGAGTCCATACCACCTGAATGGGACTGGTAGATTACTACCAACGACGACAGATTATCAGAGAAGGATGTTGTCAGACAGATGGAAAACCCACACAGCCATCCAGTATTCAGCTGCTGATTGGTAGACAGACAGAAGGAGCTGGGGAGTGCCCATCGTTTTTAATTGGCTTTGCAGATGTGAAACAGAGAAGAGATTTTTTTAAAGGTACCTCAGTACAGAGCTGGAAATCAGGCTCCTAGGGCCCCATAAGGCAAGAGCAAGACTCCTGACAATTAATCTACTTTGGGGAAGTTTGTTCATTCCTTGGGAGAGCATGAAGCAAACGGAACATGGCAGCATCAGAAGTTACCTGTGAGGATGTTTTCAGAGAGCACGTTGACTTGAACTTCCACGGAATGTTTGGAGGTGTAAGTGATTTCCGCACTCACGTGAGCCACTTCGCCTATGCACATGGGCGAGAGGAAGTCTGTACGCTCCACACGGGCCAGCGCAGCCACACAGTGCTCCTACAAAGTGCAGACAAATCATGGTGAGACAGTGTCTAGTGCACCGAACCCAGAATCGTAACGCCAGCTAGACCCAATGGCAGAGTAAGAGCCTGGAATACCTCTGAAAGGCAGAAGCTTGTCACTCCACCTTCACCACACACCATATTAAGTTAGGATAACAACTAACTAGGAGCTCTTTACAAAGTCCTGCACCATCCACAGTGCTGCTAAGGGCTCTCTGCACTTCATCAATGCAGACTGACAACCAGTATTGGAATTGGGAGTGGGGGCAAGAGACCCTCTGTTTAATTGAACCAGACTTCCCACTATGAGAGAGACTCCACCTGAATTCCAGACTTAATCTGATCTCCCATCATTATCTTGGTTCTGGCATATTCCAACCCTTTAGAACACAGCCAAAATATAAAATCAGTCCTGGTTCAATCTTGGCAAATGGTATCTCAGTCCAGTAGAAATGTTTGATTTAGGTTAATCCTTTCACTCATTAAACACAAAAATAAAAATGTTCACTGTCCTGGGACTCTGCCAAACATTCCTTGTTTAGTTAGGGGGATTGTTTTTCTGCATTTGGTTTTTGTTTTTTAATTCTGGCTCAGAACTAGCTTTGACCTAAAATTTACAGTTGGACTGAATTTGGTGGCTGCTGAATGAAGAGATTAAATAAAATTCGTGGACTCTGTGCACACAACTCAAGTTTTGTTTTGCCACTGAGTTATCAATATTTTTATAAGAGAAAGAACTAACGGTGCGAACAGGTGCCCAATGTAACGTAAGTAAACATATGTTTAAGAGACGATGCCTGCATGCTACATGTTTACCAGAGAGCTGGAAAGTGTAAATACACTTAAACCCTTATGATCTGCAAGGGGCTAGAAGGGGTTCTTCTAATCGCAGAGCATGGAAACTAAACAAGCCAGGGAAATCAAGGTGCTTAGAGAGACAGAGGAACACAGAAGCCTACCCCCATTGAGCCAGTCAGGGGAACAGAGAAGAGTCATTTTGCTTTACTATTCAGGGGGTTTAAGTTGCCACAATTTATACAATAAGCCATCCAGCCAGCCTCAGGAGCCTTCCTGGAGCAGGCACATGTAGAGAGGAATAGAATTCATTGCTCTGGTTTTGCTCAAAAAGCCCTATTCCATGAGCAAAGTGAGGGGCTGCAGTGCCACCTGCTGGCAACTCAGGAAAGGAAAAGGATTTTGTAGAACTGACAATATTTTTATTTGGCCAAACTAAAACACCCACTGACTGTGGGTGCTAAAATGGAGACTAACTTTTCAGAGGTGCTGCAAGCCTGCAACTAACATGGGACCCAGCTGGAATTGTGGATGCTCAGCACCTCTGGAAGTCAGATCCTAGGTCTCAAACGGGGTATCCTAAGATTAAGGCACCCACAGAAAGTCTGGATCTTAGAATTGTGAAACTGAACTCTCTCCACCTCCAAGAGCAAGCTCAGTCACCTAGGAGTTACTAGCTAATTCCTATTGCCAACCTCAGAGCCTGTCCTGCCTTGCGGTAAGGAGATCCAGAATCACAGAATCTCAGGATTGGAAGGGACCTCAGGAGGTCATCTAGTCCAACCCCCTGCTCAAAGCCAATCCCCAACTAAATCATCCAAGACCTTCATTCCTACCACAGCAGTTTTGTCTGTACTTAAATTATTAGTGTCATCTGCATACAGCAACCTGGGTCCAAATGCAGGCCTCCATCTCCCATGAGAGAAAGACTCATGCTACACCAGAACCTGTGTTAAAAAAGGCTCAGCTACAGGCCAGGCGGCCCGTTAGTGCTGTATAACTAGGCTCGGCAGAACCCCTTTTTTGGGGGGGGGGGCAATTGATTATTTTAATTTTTCCAATACAAAAATTTTTACAGTTGCAAAAAAATGAAAGGGGTGGGGTCAGAGCTGGGGTTAGGCAGAGCTCACAGCAGGGCTACAGAGGGTTCCCAGCACTGACAACAGGGCTGAAGGAGACTCCCTCGTGACAGAGGCTGCACTCATGCTGACTGTTACCAATGAATTTTTTCATCCATTTCAGCGTGGGAGCTGAAATTGACGTTTATATCAAACCCTGCCAGGCCTCTGTCTAACTCGTCTCAGCCAGCGTTCATTCAGTGCCACTCTGATTTCTGAGATTCTCCAAGCCCACTGCTAAGGCAGCCTGCTCTGTGCATGCATGACCAGCTGTCTGTGGGAGCAAGAGACCAGTTGGGGGAGCTGGTCAGGCTTTTAGAGCAAAGATGACAGACGAAAGTTGCTTAAAGAAAAAAATGTGAGTCAATGTCACTTTTATTAAAACACTTAATGAAATGAATAAAGCATCTCTAACATCAGAGAATAAAGCAATACAACTATCAAATCACCAAGTTAAATTCCACTCCAGTACCAGAACTAAGCCAAATTAATGCTAAAAGTCATCAGTCCTTATAGAAATTCTAGGAAGGCGTCTTCTGTGGTTGCTGCTATTTGGTTATAGACCCCAACTAAAGAATGTTACCAAATATATAATATGAATGGTTAAAAATCTTAACGAGGAAACCAAACCCTCTAACGTCTGACCCACAAGACCAAAGAATTATGAAGCTTTCTTCTTAGACTTTATTTTGCGTGACGGCTAACATTGCCCTCCTATCCCCCCACCATCCAATATTATAATATAGACCCACAGAACATGTTTGATAAAGAGAAGTTTCACAACTCATTAAGCAGACAGATAACATCAAGTCTCAGGACATTTAGACACAGAACACACTTTAATAAGTTCCCTTAGGAGACAATATTCAAGTTTTTAAAAGCCCTAGACACACTTTCAGGTGCTTGCCTGGTGTGGATTTTAGGGATGGTGTCACACACAGGCATGCACACAACCTTTTAATTCTAGGGTCTGGAAGTGACAGCAAAGGGGAAAAGATGAAGATAACAGAATTCAGCCTCTTCAGCTCTCGCAGGTTCCTGGACATGGAGAGTAGGAGATGGAACTGCAGCCAAGGAGTGAGATGCTGGTGTTCTGCTGGCACAGTGTTTCTTGTGAGAGGGCGTCCCTCCGGTGCAGGGAGAGATGGGTCACAGGCTGGCATGGCTCATTCATGTCATGACTTCCTCTCTGCAAGGAGATCAGTCTTGGAGACAGATTCCAGAATCTCTCTCAGGTGTTGACTAAAAAGGCTTCTTGGCCTTACCCTTGATTCTTACAGTTTGCAAACTTCCCTTGCAGCACCTCCCTCCAAGGCCTTCAGACAAATCAGGTGCAAGGCAGACCTCGTGGCCAACAAGTTAGTCCAATCAGGTTTCAATCAGACCATCCTAGAAAGCACCAGTTTGGAAAAGGCTCACAAATCAGCAACTTAAACAAATATTCACAGTTTTACCACAGACACACTATGTCTGACTACACCCCCTCGCTGCAAAAACAAAAATCCAAATCTTGAGGCCACTTTCGAGGAAAGCAGCAGAGTCTTAAAATGACATGATGTCACCAGTTTATGGAAATTCAATATACCAATAGCTAATTGGAAAAAGGCTAGCAACAAAGCCAGTCACTCAACATTCCCTCATCAGCAAAGTTCAAACTGATCAGTTTAATCATCTCTAGTTTCTTCTTCCACCTTCCTATTGTAGAACTGGGCTGTATGTCAAACAGTTTATCTGAAATCTTCACCAGAGGAAAGTTACTTTGAAGTCTACCAAGATGAAACACAAACTTTGAAGTGCTATATAGGATCAGTATTCCTACAGAAGCTAGTTGCCTCCAGAGGAGAGGTATTTTGGAAGTGCAGGGGGGCAGATCAAGTTGCTGTACATCTTTCAGAAAAAGGGGCCCCATTCAGATGCAGCCTAGGAGCTGCATAGCTCCCATGATTAAACAGAAGAGGGGCATGCAGTCAGACTCTGAGCCTATAGCTGGAGTCATCCAGGTAGACTCATGCCCACCTGGAGCCCCCATGAAGTCAATAGCAGTGCAAAGATCCACACCCACGGATTAGATTGCAGGATCAAGCCCCATGGGGCAGCTCTATTGGCATCTAGCCAAACAGCTCCAAGTTCAGGCAGGTTCAGGAACTGCAGAGCCCTTGAGTTGCCAGAGCTAAGATTTGGTGACTAGGACATACTGTAAGGAGCACCTTCTCCCTCTGCCCCACCTAACACGCTCTGGGCTGGTGCACTAAGTGAAGGCTGGGGAGACACTAGGAAGATGTTTCCAAAGGAGGCTTTGCTGGAGCTGAGAAGGGTTGCTGGATGCTTGTTTGTAGTCATGTATTTTGTTATCATTTGTAGGTTTACTTGTTTACACTTTATTAGTCTCTACAGGCCACAATCAGGAGCAGAGCCCCCTCCTGCAAGGACTGATTCACCAGCAGAGCAGGGCCTGCCCTGAAGTAGCTAGCTAGCTGCCTCCTCTCAGCCTGAGGGATAGTTCACTGGTTTGAGCATTAGTCTATTAAACCCAGGGTTGTGAGTTTGATCCTGGAGGGGGCCACTTAGGAATCTGGGGCAAAAATCAGTACTTGGTCCTGCTAGTGGAGGCAGGGGGCTGGACTCAATGACCTTTCAGGATCCCTTCCAGTTCTAGGAAATAGGTCCTCTTAGCCTGGAGGGAAGAGGGGCAGGGCTAACACAGTAATTAAGAAGTCATTCAATTACATTAGCTGGCTAAGATGAGACTGCTCCAGTTAAAGTCAGAGACAAATAATCAGCAACACCCACAGGAAGTCTCTAGCTAGCAATTCTAGACAGTGTTTCCCTTAGTCATGAGAGGCCTCTTAAAAACTTGTAGTTATTACTTTTCATAGAAGTGACTTATGGCCTCAGAGTATACACAGCAGTGATTAGTGCTACAAGACACTATAGCTGGGCAAAAATTGTTGAAGGATATAGTAAGAGGTGAAAACTTTATATTGTATTTGAGAGTGATTAAGAACCTGTAGAAATTATATTGTAATACAAAGATAGGCAGAGTTATGACAACATCTCAGGCATGTCTACACAGAGACAGCCAGGAAAGTTATTCAGAATTAACTAAAAGTACAAAATTTGAAGTAGATAAATTAAACCACAATAAACCCACGTAAACACTAATTCCTTTTAGCTTTTAATTGACTCTGAACATGAATTAAGCTAAACTGAAGGAAGTTTACCCTTCTTTACATTAGGTTATGTAATTAATTTAAAAGCAACATAGGCTTATAGAAAACAGACCATGTCACACTAGCTTGATATATTTTTCTGATGCAATTATAAGTTTGGCAGATAAAGGTGATAGTGTTGATGTAACAAACTTCTGTAAGGTATTTGACTTAGTACCAGGACATTTTGATTAAAAACTACATGATATAAAGTTAACAGGGCGCACATCAAATGAATTAACAATTGGCCCACGGATAGGTGTTAATGTAACTGTAAATGGGGAATCACTACTGAATGGGCATGTTTCCAGTGGGATCCCACAGGGATTGGTTCCTGGCCCTACGCTATTTAACACTTTTATTGATGACCTGGAAGAAAACACAAGATCACTGATAAAAGTTTGCAAATAACAAAAATTGGGGGACTGGTAAATAATGAAGAGAACAGGTCACTGACTCAGAACGATCTGCACTGCATGGTAAACCAGGCACAAGCAAACTGTGCACTTTAATACAGCTAAATGTAAATGTATACATCTAGAAACACAGAATGCAGGCCATACTGACAGGGTGGGAGACCCCGGGAAGCAGTGATGGAAGAAGATTTGGGGATTGTGGTGGATAATCAGCTGAACATGAGCTCCCAGTGTGATGCTGTGGCCAAAAGAACTAATGTGATCCTCGGATGCATAAACAGCAGAATCTCAAGTAGGAGTAGAGAGGTTATTTTACTCCTGTATTCAGCACTTGTCTAACCACTGCTGGAATCCTTGTCCAATTCTGGAGCCTGCAATTCAGGAAGGATGTTGATAAATTGGAGACTGTTTCAGAGAAAAGCTACGAGAATGATTAAAGGATTAGAAAACCTGCCCTTCTATTGACACTCATGGAGATCAATCTATTTAACTAAACAGAGACAGTTAAGGGATAACGTGATGTACCTAAATAGGGAACAAATATTTAATGATGGTCTCTTCAATCCAGCAGAGAAGAGTCTAAAACCACTGGTTGGACGTTGAAGCTAGACAAATTCAGACTGGAAATAAGTTGCAAATTTTTAATGATGAATGGCTGACCACTGGAACGATTTCCCAAGGGGTCATGCCAGATTCCCCATCACTGACAGATATTATGCAGAGGACAGCAGACCACATGCACTCTGTAACAAGTTATGGAAACATCTCTGCTAACAGCAATTTAAAAGAATAGGAATGTTCTAAATCCGACAACATTTCTCCAAGAGTGAAGATTACTACATTCCAATGGCCAGGGCATTGACCAATGGCTTATTTCCCCAACACCCACCTTTGAAAGGTGACAAAGGTACCTTGAAGTCTAAGACAGCCCTTTAAAGACCTCAGAAGACAGGCCCTTTTGGAATATCAATAGAAAGATCACAGATAAGCTGAAAGTCTTTGAAGGTATCAGTCCAGTCTGGCTTTGGGCATATCAGTTCTCTGTGAAATAGACACAGAACTTCTGTTTCTGAAGTGGGAAGAGCAGAGGCTGAGTGTGAGAGAAGTACAGTGCTTCTCTCTCCAAGAAATCTCAAAGCTTGGGAGGTAACTCACTATCCAAGTGTGCTCCTCAGCCACTCGCAAGTTTTAGGTCTTCCGAACTATAAGGAACACAGGGCCATTAATTTTTAAATGAAATGGAAAGAGGAAGGAAATAGCTAGTTTCACCCCAAGCATGCCAATAGAAAGTGCTGCTGACATCTGAAACTTCCCAGTGTTTTCCACTAGATGGTATTTCTAAAGAAAATGACACCAACGACATACACGATCAGACAGTTGTCTATGTACACAGAGTTAAGGGCCGGGTTCCTCACTCGTTTACTGCCGTTGGACTGATCATGCAAGAAACAGAAGCTAAGGCTGCATGACTAAGTGAAGAGAAGCCGGAAATGCAAAGGTGAAGGCTCCAGGAGCAACACAGCCACAGTAAACATCCTGTACAACATCAGACACATACCAACGTCATCCTTTACAGAGAACACCCATGGGAACGGAAAAGGCACACACACTATATGATGTGGGACACTAATGTCAGTTGCTGCAATGATTTTCTCCCATCCTTGAAGTTCTCTTGTGATTTTCAGTGGAACATGGACAGAATTATTTGGGTCCCTTCAAACTTGTGAGTAAATAACATGAGGCTGGGCAGTTTTACACTGACCCTGTGTCAACAGTTGCAGCGGGAATGGACATGCTCTGGCCGCAACAGTACATACCCCTGACTGGGAATTGCAGTGCCGGGTGCTGATGATGGCACCTGCCTCTTCGATCATTTTCAGGATGGTCCCCCCATGGACGTTCCCTGCGATGTTTGCATCATCCGGACGCATTATCCTGCAATGAATGAGGAAAGATGTAATATCTGGAGAGCCAGCCAGAAGAATGTCACAGCACAGCTAATCCCTTCACTTGCCGTCCAACTCCAGCCACGGTGCCTTCCCCAGCAAGAGGAAAAGTGCAGCAAGCCAGCCCTTGAAGTGAGCACAATCTAACCTGAGACAATAAGAGTGAAGGCAGCAATTCAGAATGCGGTGGATGGGGCAGGCCAACACAGCTTCCTGTGAATTTCACTTCCTGCTTCTTTTACAACTAATTTAGTGCTAGTGAAAGAGGCCAAAGTCCCAAACAACATCCTAGCCCTCCTCACCCCAACCCCATTTGTCAGAGGATCTTGAAGTGCTTTACAAAGTAACCTGGCATGTTCATTCAGTACAATCCCCATTTCACAGCAGGGTTAATGAGGCCTAGCCCCATACCCGTTAGTGACAGAAGTAAGAGCACCCAGATGGCTTAACTCCCATTCCCCAACTGACCATGCTCCCATCCCAAGAGTCGGGGGGAGTTTGTTTCTGCTTTGACATGATTTCCGACAGACTGTTCAGAGAAAACAAGATCCCTCAAAAATAGCATAGCTAACAGGACAAGCAGCCTCTGTCAAAGCCGACAGGTCAGGTACACAGTAGTGTCAACAGGCCTCCCTGAAAGACCATCTGTCCATACTAGGAGCATGGCCCAAAGACGACAATGGTCAGCAGGAACAGCCACCTCACTCCCACCAAGTGGTGTCAAGAATGGCTTAACTGTGAGCAGAGGGGACCAAAAGCATCAGCAGCACCATGTCCTACCACGACTTAGCCTCACCCTCCATGACAAGGCAAGTGGGTTTTGACACACTGACAGCAGAGCTCAACAAGCTGAGGGGGGTCACTGCAGCAGTGGGGAATTCCGAGAATGTGCGTTCTGTAGAAAGTCACCTATAGGTTTCACAATGATGTTTAGAGTCTTTGCAGCACACAAGTAACCCCAACTTAGCAACAAACTCAGCTAGGTGCTTTTTCCATCACACCTTTGAGACAGACCATAGTGGTGGACCATTCATTTCATGAGAGTCACCCAGAATGCCACTACATAACAAGAAAGTCCCACTCTTCCACATCCTCCCAGGGAGGAGAATTCCAAAGAGCTGTCAACAGAATTGCCCCTGTACTCCTGCAATCCAGGGATCACAACTGCTGTACCCATCCCTGCTAAATTTAAAACACTGCAAAGTAAAATCCATGGTAACCATACCTTTTCCCCTCCCTTACAATAACCATGGTTACCAAACCACAAAGCCATGTTAGAGATAGTGTGTCAAACACGGTGATGGTCAGGAAGTTTCATACACACTCACTCAGCAGATGTGATGAATCAACAATTCAACCTGGTTCCAGGCAGCAAGAGTGTGATGGTCTCTCACCATAAGCCAGAGTGAAGTCAAACGTGGCATCCCCTGCAGACTTTTGGGTAACAGAGGAGCCTCCCCGGCTTCTGTGCCATCACTCTCTTCAAACCCCAGCTGAATGCTCACCTTCGTGAGGTCTTAGACTGATCCTCTCACCAATGCTGTCTCTGCACCAGGGGGAGCAGACCCAGGGTAGAGGACAATAGGACCCTCCCCCCACACTATGGAAATACTGTGGGGACTCCGCTCCTGCATAAACTTGTGCATACCGGAGAGGGGCAAAGGTGAGAGCAGGGCCCAGAGGGGCTGGAGGAGCTGCCACAACACTCAGGAGTGAGCCAGGGAGCAGGACCTGGAGAGGGCCCGGGAGCAGGTAAGAGTCCCTGGGATGACACTCCGCCACTGGGAGCCAGCAGCCTATCAACCACATACACCCACCAAGTCTCAGTACCTCCCCTGACTCCTCTTCCTATCCCTCTGGCCCCCATTCACAGGAAGCCTCCTCCCTGACTGCTCTGGACTGTCTCACACCTGACCTGTCACCTCTCAGTCTGTTTGAAAGCTCTTCAGGGCAGGGAACCTCTCCCATAGTCTGTTTTAAGGCACTACATCAGGCTATCACCTGCACAGCAGATCAGCTTTTAAAGACCCTGAAAAACAAAGCTGTACCAAGCACCACTAGCAACTTCAGCATCTCATTCGATGATCAGACTTCTGCATGATGAAGCAGATGCAAGCTGCGATAGCCAGTTCCAGACAGCATTATCTGGACATACCATATAAAACAGAACAGTTATTTCTCTTTTTAAGAACTGCTTAGCCAGCAGCTTTATTACTATTATACAAAATGATTTCCAAAAAAATTCTGTTAAAAGAAAACTAATGCACTTGACTAACTGTGGATTACTGGGTTGATGGGTTTAGGAGGCAGGGGACTATCCCAGGGCATGGCTGGGTTAGGCCTCAGGTGCAGAAGTCAATTCAGGATGCAGTTACTTCTCTGCAATTTGGATCATATATACTGGAAAGACAGAACCTTAGAGGGATGGACCATTGACCCAATCCAATCTGTTGCAACACTTCCTACATTCATAGGAATTAGCATAACGCAATAACGGAACAAACCGACTAGCACAATATTTGCTACTAGAGCAGCAGCTGGTGTGGGGCACTGCTAAGTCATAAAGAATTGAAATAAAGTGCAGAAGACTTCCAAACCCACAGCAACTGCATTCTACAATTCCAGCTGGATTTCAGTGCCGACAGTCTCTTATAAAGAGCTGTCCCCTTTGAGGCTGAGAGCAGGATGAATAACTGATTTTTTTTTTAATTTACTGTTAGTTCCAAAAAATTCAGGTCAAACCAAGTTCACATATTTTGGGAATTTTCAGCACATCAAAAACAATCAATTCTGGGTTGAATGAAACAAGTGACTAATCCGAAATATTTTGTTTCCAGGTACTTTTAAAGGACTAGATTCAGAAACCAGGAGGTGGTGGTGCCTGGCATATAACCTTTAGTCCAGTGGTTAGGGCACTCACCTGGAGTGTGGAAGAGCCAGGTCCAAAGCACCAGGCTATCGTGCCCCTCACTAGCCCAATGACTATTCAAGTATTTTATATGATGCACCCTCCCCACCCAGAATGCCCAATAGTCCGGTGGTCAGAGCGCTCATCGGGGGGGATTCAAATCCCTGTTGCGGGGGGGATTCAAACGGGGGAGTGCCCTATGCCCTGGGCTAAAGGTTGTCAAAAGGGCACCACCACCACCTTGTCCTCTGGCTGGGGCAGGGATGGAAACCAAATCCCCTTGTGAATCTAGTTCCTCCTTCCCCAGCTATTTGGGAAATGTGTCAAATTCACAAATACCTCCAAAACTGGTTAACTGGGAGGCAAATAATCTTAGTCTGAAAAAACCTGCCCAGCTCTCATGAGCACATGGAACAACCCCCTCCCCCACATCCTGCCAGGTATAGATTGTATGGAGCCTGACAGTCTAATCTGCTACAGCCACATGGCCTCGAAACAAGGCTGCTACAGACAGACAACTTCCTCCCTGAGAGATCAGCTATAGCTAGATTAGTCCCGACTGCTTTCACTGTTTCTGTCGTCCTTGCCTAGGAAAACATCGTAGTTTTCACTCACATTCCCCAGTTACTAGGCAGCATTCAGACAAACACACACCGAACACAAGAGAAGCATAAACGTCCCATACCGGATAAGCTGACAGGCCATCCTCGTGTGGAACAGACGGAGCCTTTAAACCTGTGTGTAACCCCCGGGCTTGGAGTTGCACTCATTCATGATTTGCTTCACACACCACAGCTGGTGATGTCATTTCTGCTGCTCCAGCTCAGCCACAAATACCAAATTAAGAGCCTAGCAGCTTCCTAGGTTGCTCAATCAAAAATAAGAAGATGGGTCCTTAGCCAATCAGAATGACTAGTTTAAAACTAGCTGTGATGGAAATCCTTATGTTATAAATAATTACACGAGAGAGTCACTCCGTAGGAAATCCTGTCCCTACTGGACTCCAAACAGCTGGCTGCAGTGCTGAGCACATTGCCTTCCCTGGGAAGGCAAACAACGACCTGACAGGAGGCCTCCTGGCAAACTCCTACACATTTCCCAGGGCCACCTCCACTTTGCACCCTGAAGTTGAGTCAAAAGCCTTGCTACATTTGTCTCTGGGACTGCTTTGATGGACGAATAGAAATCATTGCCTGTTTGTGTCCAGTCCGCTAGCTCTGTCCTCAGCCTGCAGATCCAGGGAGAGAGGTGTGAAGGCTGCAGGACTACACAGGTCACATTGGGTCCTCAGCACCAGAGATCCATGTGGAACAGGCTCCCCACATCCATGTGCACAGAGCACTGGCTTCCTCCATTCTAAGAGTTATGCCCCCAGCCTGGGCTATTCTTGCTACAGCAGTGGATACTGCCCCAAGACAGCAACCCATCCCAGGTCTCAGCATTAAAGGAGTGCAGGGAGAGGATCGAGGGACTGGATCAACAATGTTAACGTTCTTTAAAGGCTACGTAGAGAGCAGAGACTCGTAGAAGGGACCTGGATTCCTCCCATCCTCTGTTTGATTTGAAGTCCAAGCACTGCCCTGTCAGAGCAGACTATCAGCCCAACTAATCTAGTATTGGCCACTGCCAGGGACAAGGAACCAGACAAACACACACACGGCACCATGTCAGTTTTACCAGTCTGCAAGTTCCTCCCCGGCCTTGTGGCGAGGCACTAAATGACAAGTCTCCACAAAAGAATTCACCCTCTTAGACTGGGCTTGATCCTGCACGGAGTGAAGCTCCTGCCACTCCTACTGACGCCGATGGTCAGCCCCACAAGATCAGACTCTCATGAGACAGAGGAGCAGCAATGAGGAAAGAGCAGTTTCCTTTTCCTAGCTTGCAGTCACTCAGCAAGAGGAACTATCTATTGTGTTCAGCCACTAGTGCGCTTCCTTAAACCAGGGACAGGCAACCTACAGCTCATTTTCATCCAGCCCACGGGCCACACACGTTCGTTCAACTCACCTGCCGGAGAGTGCTGGCTCACCCTGCCGTTTCAGCACACACACACCCCCCTCCTGGGCAGGTAAGTTGAACACGGGTGGCTTGCCATTGATTTTTTCAGTAGGTCAATGGCCCAATGCAAAAAAAGGTTCCCCACCCTTGCCTTAAACTCACCCAATAGTTCCAAGTAATAGGTGACAAGTTTGGAAGCAAAGTTTATATGGGCATGGAAGTAAGAGACAGGCTTTTCACAAAGGCTACATGAAATGATTCATTTCCCTCTGCATCAGACTAACTGACCAAAAGAAAAAAAAAATTGTTTGTGCAAAGGTCCTGCCTAGCTAGAAAAACCAGTCCTGCTAGAGCAGGCGAAGTGATGACGGATTTAAGGGCTTCATGTCAAACATTTCCTCCTTCCTGTCATTTTCTAGCAACTTCACCCCACACCTTTACAATGGAAACAAAGCCTGGGCTACACCTAACACTTAGGTCACCCTAGCTACTTTGCTCATGGGTGTGAGACATTCACATCCCTGAGGCTAGGTCTACACTACAAGCGCTACAGTGGAAGAATTCTCCATCATCCCAGCTACATGAAGGGAGGATTTACCAAAGTGACAGGAAAAACCCCTTTCATCGCTGCAGCAAGGGTCTACATTACAGTACGACAGCAGCATAGCTCCAGCGCCATCACTGCGCCACTGTACCAATTCTAGTGCAGACATGCACCAGCCTTCAAGTCTTCTTACATAAGGAACGAGCTAGATTCCAGTCGAACACAGTACCACGTGCAGCTCGATCTCCTTATTGAGTCCTGTCTGCAGAAGTCTACTCAGCTCTTGCCCGTGTCATGAGTTTAACCAAAAAGCTAAAGAACTCTAGACTCCGCGAGAGCCTGAGGTATGTCTGAGACGATAAATGAGACTAAGGTCATTCTGCCTGGACGCAGCAATGCTGAGAAAGTCACTGGATTACACAGCACTTCTCATTTGTTAATCTGTACCTCTTGCGTGACCCAACAATTTCAGTTCTTTGATGTTTGTGCAGACTGGCTGGACACCTGCAGTATCAGAGTTCGGAAGTCAGCAGGGTGGAGTAGAGCAGTAGAACTGCTTGTAAATACCTCAAGAGTCTCCATTTCACAGACATGTTCTAGCAAGTTTAGCATGAGACCACAGGAAATTACCCCCTAATCTCAGTTGGAGTCCCTACCTGGCACAGACAGCATCCTTGTCACAGGCAGTGACCCCTGCTGCTAAATGCGATGGAAAAACAAAGCGGCACACATAATCCCACCTCCCTCACCCACCTTGGAGAGAGGCCTGCTGATCTGATAGACAGTGTATTGAATTAGCTAGCTGGAAGTCTGAGTGCAGCTGCCGACAGCTCACTTTCTCCATCCCAGTTGTTCCAATCCTGCTCCTCAACCATTTCATATCCATGAATAAAGCTGTACAAACAATTGTACAACTACAATAACCAGTTACAATCTGCCATAGTCTGACTACAATTGCCATTTGAGAGCCACCAAAAACAGAAATTCAGTGTCACACTTTACAAGGCAAAAGACCAGACCAACCTATATTTCAGAGTATTGTTGGCTATATTAAAGCAGTCCGTACATTTTAGAAACTTAATCCACTTGTAACCTTTTCTCTGCAGCTCTACCAAGCAACCCCAAAGGAGGTTCCCACCTCAGCAAAGCTAGCAGGAGCCACAGGAAGCTGCTGTAGGCATCTCAAACAAGACCTCCAGTACCTGGATCTCTCAATGAAAACTAGGTAACTTCTCCCACTCACCTTTTGGGCTTCATGTTAAAATGCAAACGTTTCACTCCTTTCTGAAGGGTACGCATAGATAGCTGTACCTGCAGCATTCTTGCATAAGATCAATGACCGATTTCAGCAAGGAAATGCACGCAAATGAAGTCTTAGAGAATTCTGTGGTTGAGCAGAGCCCTTATCTGTTTATGGGTTATCACATGAAATTGTGTATAGAACATTCCAAGTCCTCCATGCAGACTATGTATTTAGAGATTAATATGTTTTGCTCTAGTCAGATCTTGACAATACATGTCCTGGGAAGAGAGATTCCTCTGAAGCTAGACAAAAGAACTTAAAGCAGCAGCAAAACATATTTTATGTATTTATAGTGGGGGGGGGGGTAGCTTTCACCATCTATTTCCTTGAGAGGGGAGAGAAGCAGAGAGGGTATTTAGACAAATGCTTTTAACTTAGAATTATTTGTAACAATTTTCTTTAGACTACATAGAGAGATTGTCCCCCTCCATATCACTGCACCTAGAAGATAAGCGTCCATCATTCCAGGGGAGAAGGGAGCAAAGATCCTTTGGAGCCAGAAGACCCTTCCAGAGTTTAACAATGTGTAGATCTGTAAGTTGCAGGCATTTTGGTGTGTATTTTTTTGTGAAAAAGCTATTCGCAAATTTTCGCTCCAATGTAGTTTTAGATGGTTTTACACACTGGCATGAGAATTCTTAGTTATAGCCCTGTAAGCCACACACCTTTGTTTTCACAAACAGAACAAAGGATGGATCATTACACAGTGTTTTATAAAACATGCAAGTTAAACCAAAGTCTCATTTACACCGATGAGCCAATAATGCAGATTCCATTAGTCACTGGACTTTAAGATGCTGTTTTTAACTTCCACTCTGCTTCATACTGGCTGACCTCTTGAGTAAGACTGAAAACATTTTGTGCTTCTGTAAATAACTATCAGTTTATCATCAGAGCAGCCAGTGCCAAGAGGTGCAGGTTCCTTTCCTTCTTGTTTATCTGTTCCATACAGTCACCTCTGCTGTCCAGGACATGGCACAGCCCATTAGAGGTGCTAGAGGGCTCTATATGCAAGTCCTGAGACACTGGAAACATTGACAAATGCAATGAAGCATTTGTGCCACCGCACCAGTGGCCCCTGCTGTCACAAAAGGGAGTGGCCATGTATAAAGCATCACACAGGATGCAGCGCAGGGCACGTGCTTATCTCCCTCCAGTGGGGATGGATCAGCAATCTTTCAAAAGAGCAGTGCATCAGTCAGCCTATAAATGCTACGAGCATCTGTCAGGGGCATAGCCACCCAGGCCTGAGCAGGGGTGCAGTGCTGCCGCAGCGGCCCAGAGCATTCCTCAGGCACCTGAGATACAGGACGGAGCTCTGTGCCTGCCCTTCGGAAAGCTACGCTCCAGCAGCTCTGCCTTGCCATTGTCTGAGCCACCCCGTGCATGTGCCCAGCTCAGCAGGTGATGCCCTGTGTCTGGGGGCAACAGGGGAGAAGATGAGCTAGTACAGTTTGTCATTGCCCAGCCACCCAAAAGTTGGGGTCCCCCAAATTTCCACTCCTAGCAACACCACTGTATCTTTCACCTTGGGGCACCTTATTAAAAATAAGGGGAAGTTTGCTGAAATAAAAGAACCTGGAATCAAACTACTTACTAAGCGAGACCAGCAGCAGCATGTGATTTGTTCCGATCTAGGGCACAAAGATCACTTGCTGGACCATCTTGGATAGACAGGACACTAGTATCCAGTACTGCAGCTAAAGAATTATCTCAGCCCGTTTCCCCAGTGATACCTGCCAGGAAGAAACCTCCCTCCACATGCAGAGCAAAATCAGAATCTTACGTGTGGTGACTACATTTAAGCCAACTGCTCTAGCAGCGTCTACACCGTTTCTGAGGAACTGACAGGCTACACTCTGAACCACTACAGCTCAATGCACCGCCACCCTTTTCTACAGGAGATGAAGGTCTGGCCCTGGCCTTTTAACATAAATGCTATTCATAGTGTGTGATGGAGTAGGGGTTGTCTGTGTGGGGAATGGGAGAGCAGGGGAGGATTTTAGGGGATGGACGATACCGGAGCCTGTAACCTGAGCTAGGTAAGGGAGGGGAAAGGTCAAGACCTTTGCCCGGGAAGGAGGACAAAGGAAAGGAGTGACTGGAGGGAAGCAGTTTGAGTTTGGGCTTGGGGCTGTGTGGGCGGAATTCAGGGTATCCTAGCTAGGATCCAAGCACCCTGAAAGCCCAGAAGGACTCGGTGGAGGGGTCCTGACTGTGCCTGCAAGCTCTGCTGTAACCTGTGTTCCTGTTGTCCAATAAACCTTCTGTTTTACTGGCTGGCCAAGAGTCACTGTGGGTCCCAGGAAGAGGGGTGCAGGGCCGGACTCCCCCACACTCCGTGACATAGTGTGGCCATGCACATAAACGAACCTGGAGGACACCTGAAGCAGAGATGGAAAGCCAGTCTCCTACTATTAATCCTCACAAACCCCATCTGCACTCCCAGCAGGCCCTCTACTTCATCACCCTCATTGCCACCTGGCCTTCATCAGCTACTGCCATTGCACATACTGGATGTGTATGTCTCTTATGCCAACGTAAGATGCCCACAACCCTTCAGCAAAGGGCCATAAGGGACTCAGGACATTTCATTCCAGAGCCTACTGGAAGAGCTCTCCAAAGCTAACTAAAGGTAATGTCAAGCAGAGTCATTCCTTGTGTTAAGATGGAGCACTGCCAGGTTAAAAATCTCTGAAAACAAGCCTGCTCCCCTTAGACTACTGAAATCAAGTTTTCAGGACCAGTCCCTTTCCATTGTTTATGATGCCGCTGGTTTATGTTCTCCACCTCACTCAGATTTACCCATAATTGCTGATTAGTTAGTTTCACTTTTAGAGTGTCATCAGTGTTGCTGGTGCAAGGGGAGGGATAGCTCAGTGGTTTGAGCACTGGCCTGCTAAACCCAGGGTTGTGTGTTCAATCCTTGAGAGGGACCACTTCGGGATCTGGGGCAAAATCAGTACTTGGTCCTGCTAGTGAAGGCGGGGGTGCACACAATGACCTTTCAAGATCCCTTCCAGCTCTAAGAGATAAAATTAATGGAGATATTCTCTTTTCTTATTGCAGGGAAACATCAGCAAACAGTTTTATTGTACTGGTGTTCCCATATTAACAGTTATTTTTATTTATTTCATACACCCAAACCTCATCCGTGACTCAAAATGGACCCTGACCCTTTAACAGTACAATACCTGTGTGTAAAGCAGCAATTCCGCTGAGATTTGTAATAGAGACTAGCATGGTTTGGCATGAGAGGGCACTAATCCAAGAAAAGCTTCTCCACCCTCCCTACTTCCAAGAGCTATTGACATGCTACCAGCAGCGGTTAGACACAAAGTTCAACACACACAGCTGGAGCATGGAGTCCAACATGCAGAGAACTAGTGGCTGCAAAAGTTATACAAGAAGTTTATTCACCTCCAATGCTCCCAGTGCCACATTGTCAATACCTGCAAGGAAGGGGAAAGTGGCACTGACAATGTACCTGCTGCATTGAGACAATGCTGAACTCCACCCCTCCTGATCAGTTTCACCCTCACTCCCCAGCTATGTTTGATCTGGGAACAAACTTGTGAAAATACTGGGATTCAGTATACCAGCAGGTGCCATTCTAAAGCTCTCAGCCAACTTCACTATCAACAGCCAAACCTGTCCCCCTAAGTTAATGTATACTCCCCAGGGCTCCCTTTCACTTGCATGACAACCCTCAGTGTCATTCATGTCCATTTTAATCAGCGAATTATTGGCCCACCCAGTTAATAGCAAAGTTCATTTATAACCAGTACTGTTCTCCCAGCTACTTGCCCACCAGATGCCCTGGCTTCCTTCAATTGCATCAGCACTATATTGCTTAGGTTTTGTCAGCAGTCGGGGCAGGGAGCGTCAGTCATTTTCCCAGCTCCTGGGAGCAGTTCTCAGTACATTACAGCCATCCCAATCCTAACCATTGGAATCTTGCTTCAGGTGTGCAATAGGCCCAGGGTAAATAGGAGTTAATGAAAGGATGCCAGGTCAGATAGGGCTCCCTGTAATAGGGAGAACGTCTTGGGGGGGGGGGGTGGTATTTTTAAAAGATCTTCCTTTAAAAACAAGAAGAACAATACGCAAATGTTGCAGTTTAACAGTTATCTTGATTATTCTACCAGGGCAGTGAAATGGCTCCACTTCCAGATCATGGAGCAAGAGATCCCTGAATAGTTCCCTTCACCACTGTTGCACTAAGAAGAAACTTTGCAAGAGCAAGAAGGGGGCAACGTAATGGAGCATGCTGAACTGGGTCAGTCTTTAGTGAGAAGCAAGTTCTATTGATCATGGTGGGCATGTCTTTTGCTTTAAACCTACCCCAGCACTCCCCACCATACGGGAACTCAAGAAAGCCTCTTAGCAGGAACACCCGTAACCCCTGCCACAAAACAAACAGATCCACACAATCCTGTTCACAGGAGAAGGGAGAGAAGCAGCCAGGTCTAGGACACCAAGATCAGCTATAGGAGCAGCCGGGAGAGGTAGCATTGTTTTTGCTATAAACTGATGCCATTTAGTTGCCTGGCATTTAGATACCAAGACAAGAGGCATTTAAATCAAATATCATCAAGAACGTTTATTTGCTTTTACCTTAGTCACCCTCAGACTCCTGCAGAGACCACTTCAGGAACACAGCTACAAACCAATGCCCATGGATAGGCCACAGTATGGCAGTGTTACAGCTACAGAAAAAAAACATGCTCCAAACTGGGCCAACATCAACATGTACCAAATGGGATACAACTGTAAACACACAAAGTGAGACCATCTTACACAAAATGCATTTCTCTTTAGTACTACAGTCACACAACTTCATCGGACTTTACAACAGCAAAGGAAGTAGCTACGCCTTTGCCACACTACTCCATCCTCGACAGTGAGCTAGGCAAGGTATGGTCTCAGCCTGCAGTCTATCTTGATACATTATAGAGAACAGGGTCTACTGAGAACTCTGTGCCCCTGAATCCCATAGTTGCATAACATTTCTCCTAAGACCAGGTATTTGTTTTTATTTAAAACTCAGTATCTTGCTAGGTGCTTTACAAACATTGAGAATAGGGCTACAAACATGGATTTATTTAGCTAGACCTCTTAACAGCATAAGGAGATGAAATCCAATGAGTCAGCATAATTTAGGAGAGAGTGGATTACAGCAAGATGTACCAGGAAGTTTCTCAGTTGAATCCTGAGCATAAGTGCATTTAGCTAAAGGCCCCTGAGGAATAGGTGGATTACTATACCCCCAAAGGATGCTGAAACCTCTCACAGCCTGTTTTTAAAGCCTAATTATTCCCATGTGCATATTACTAAAGATGCCAGGAGACAGAAGCCAGAGCAATTCAGATTAGCAGACTGGTCTATTGATCTGGCCACCAGGCGGGTTTTCAGTGACAACATTCTCTATACATGCATTAGAGGTAGTGACCCCATAATCCCGGCACCACTCCAGTACAACTGAATCTGCTTGTACCATTAGCATTCTGCATTCACCAACACTTCCCATGCCCACCAGCTCGGACTGTGCAAGTGAGATGCAGAAAGGTAAACTGACTTTTCTGCAGTCACACAGCACATCACCTGCAGTGTGGCAGGAGCCACAGTCCGATTTCACAGCCATGGCCCCCCTTCGCCACACCCAGCTCCCTTCCACTGGAGGAGGGGCACCGGGCGCAGACACAGCAGACAGGGCCGGCCACAGCAGAGGGTCTCCGCAGGCACCAGCCTGGTTCCCAGGGTCTCTGGGGCTGCAGGAGGTTCCTCACCCACAGGTGCCAGCACTTCGCCCCCAAGCTGGGCTCACCCCACTGCTGATCCAAGGAACCAGGGCCAAGGGCTGCCCCGTGCCCAGCCCCCCACACTGAGTGCCCCGGGCCAGGCTCTGAGCCACTGGGACCACAACTGCAGCAAGGCCCTGCCACAGGGGCTGCAGCTTGGGGGGGAGTGAGTCGCCCCCCCGCTGGACACACACACACACACACACGCGGGGGGGGCCGCCCCCCGCTGGACACACACACACACACACACGGGGGGGGGGCCGCCCCCCGCTGGACACACACACACACACACACGGGGGGGGGGGCCGCCCCCCGCTGGACACACACACACACACACACGGGGGGGGGGCCGCCCCCCGCTGGACACACACACACACACACACGGGGGGGGGCCGCCCCCCGCTGGACACACACACACACACACACGCGGGGGGGGCCGCCCCCCGCTGGACACACACACACACACACACGGGGGGGGGGCCGCCCCCCGCTGGACACACACACACACACACACGGGGGGGGCCGCCCCCCGCTGGACACACACACACACACACACACACACGGGGGGGGCCGCCCCCCGCTGGACACACACACACACACACACCGGGGGGGCCCGCCCCCCGCTGGACACACACACACACGGGGGCGGGGGGCGGTTCCCTCACACGCCGGGCTCACAGCTCGGTTCACAGGCTCTCAGACCCCGCATTGCTCAGCCGGGCAGGGCCCCTCCCCCGGGCGGCACAGGGAGGCCCGGCCCCGCTCCCGGCCCGTTACCTGCTGAGCTGGATGGCGGCCGGGCCGGCGCCCGCGGGCCCCCGCGCGGACATGGCGGCGGATCTGGCCCGGAGCTGGGCGCGCCGCTGCAATGAATGGGGACTGGGGCGGGGCCAGCGCCGAGGCCCGATCGGGCCCCGCCCCTGAGCTGCCCCGTTGGCTCGTAGAGCCCAGTGACCCCGCCCGGCTGCCCCGCCCCGCGCAGCGTGAGGTCATGGTTCTGCGTCATTACTTCCCCATTGTGGCGTCACAACCCCAGGGGGTGATACCCACGTGTTCCTTGCCCGCCCAGTAGGTGGCTGGTCGTGCGCCCAGCCCCTGCCCTTTGCCATAGAACGGGCGTAAGGGGCAAAAGTGACACCCCTCAGCATGGGGAGCAGGGCCGTCCTTAGGCATAGGCAACATAGGCAGCTGCGTAGGGCACCTCAATATTTGGGGCACCACTGGGTCTTAGTGTCCACCCTCTTGTTTTCCTATCCCTGTTCTGACCCTTCCTGCAGGCTCCCACAGATGGCTGCTCTAGCCTGGTGAGTCTTCCTTGGGAGGGAATCTAGTAGTTAAAAGTGAAAAAACCTCCAGCCTGCCAGACCTATTAGCACAACATTGAAACTGTTAAAGAGACATTCAAGGGGTAATAAAGCCATTTAACAGGCATTTGCCAACCCCAAGGTATATACTGACAGGTTTCAGAGTGGTAGTCCTGTTAGTCTGTATCAGCAAAAACAAGGACGAGTCCTTGTGTCACCTCAAAGACTAACAAATTATTTGGGCATACGCTTTTGTGGACTAGAACCCATTTCATCAGATGTCCACGAAAGCTTATGCCCAAATAAATTTTTATACTGTCAGTTTCTGACTTGACTGACAAAAACAGTTGTGCATTAATGTAATATTTACACAGAACATGTCAGTCTACAGGACCTTAGTTTAAAATTTGCTTTAAAAATATTTCATTAGTGAGCTGGTGAAGATTATAAAATCACATTTCTAAAAAATGCTTGCATAGAGTTTTAGATGCACAATCATCTTTAGCCCTAAATGTGTAGATCTTCAGACATAGTTTTTTAAATAAATCCTTCAAAAGACCTCCCTTATCTAAAATACACATTTTAATTACTATAGTCCTATAGTTAAAAAAAAAAAGAGCTTCCAAGTCTTCCTGTCCTTTCTGTCCATCCCTTCACCACCTCTCCCCCCACTCCCCACTGAAGAGAGCCCTTAAAGGGACAACAGTCCTTCCCTTCCAGATAGCTGGACAAAGAGTTCCCTTTCTTTACTTCTGACTATCTGACAAACTAGTTTTAAAAGAACCCTCCAGCAAAATCAGTACCTTAGTAAGACAAAATCCTTGTTATACCTAAAATCTCTGGAAACATCTTTTTTTAAAGTTGATGAACTTTCATAACCATGTCTCTTGTTATGGAGATCACACAAAGTAAATTACTGTTCCCTTTTTCTAAAAGCAATGAACATTGTTATGAACACACTAAACCTCTCTGATTAATTTAAAAGAATGTCTTTGTTTCAGTGAGTTAAATATGTAGTAATCTGGAATGCTGGTTTAAGATTTGAGTACATTTAAAATATAAATTCAGCTTAGAAAAACTGATGAAGAAAATGTAAAACAGAAGAGCTGCATCATGTATTCCATTATATGTAATGTTGTATTCAGCAGGACAGCTGACTCACCCTTACTATGAAGTTTTTGCAAATAAATCTCTGACAAACTTCAGGGCATATCAAAAAACCTGTGACTGACATTTTTTATTCCCAAATTTTAGTGCTTTTAATTAGGTACTTTCTTCATGTCCATTCTGCATGAGGGAGAGTGCATGGAAGTCTCTGCGGGGAACTGTGACTCTCTGCCACCATGAGGCAGGCAGGGCATCTCATTATCCTTTGCTGTCAAGTCCCTCCTCCCCCTCCCCCACCAGGCTCTGAGCTTGGGCTGCCATCCGGCATAGGGGCATCAGTTTAATAATACTGCGTAGGGCCCCATAAATCCTAAGGACAGCCCTGATGGGGAGCAGGGGATCCCCCTTCCCTGCCATGGCTTGCAGGGAGACAAGAGTTGGGTTTGGTTTTTTAAGAGCTATCAGTCAACCGTGAGAGATAGGATAGCCAAGGAGAGGTTTTATAGGACAGCTAAATTCACTGGCTTCCTATTAAGTATTTAATTAAAAAAAAAAACAAAAAAAACACCACACAGGAAAACTCTACAGCACAGTCAAAGAACATAAAAACGAACTCTGGGTGAAATTCTGCACCTCTGCTCAACAACTTTAGAGGAAAGTCAGCAATTTAGGATCCATGATTAGCTCCTTTTAGAATGCAACCTGAACGGTGGAAAGACTGATACCTTCATAGTAACTAGACACCAGACACCCAAACATGGGGCAGGTGGTTTCAGAACACATACAAAGAGATGGGCCTTGCTCTGACTTGCTTAGAGTCCAGCTCTAGAAGTGGTGAGATGAGGGAGAGTAAAGGCTGTCTATGCTGGAAACTCACACTGGTGCCATTCATTTCTCAGGAGTGTGGAAAACCCACCCCTCAACAGACATAGTTAAGCCAACCTAATGTCTGGTGTAGACAGCATTAGGTTGATAGAAAGGAGGTAGATTAACTACAGGCAGAGCAGAACTCCTACTGTCACTAGAGAAAGTGTCTATATTGAAGTGCTACAGCAGTGCAGCTGCAGCCATGCCATTGTAGGGTTTTACATGCAAACACAGCCTAACCACCAGAGGAAGGGATGAGAAGGAGGCATCATTATAAGGACCCACCATTATACTGTTAAAGCAGCAAAGAGTCCTGTGGCACCTTATACACTAACAGATGTATTGGAGCATGAGCTTTCATAGGTGAATACCCACTTTGGCGGATGCTCCAATACATCTGTTAGTGTATAAGGTGCCCCAGGACTCTGCTGCTTTTACAGATCCAGACTAACACAGCTGCCCCTCTGATACATTATACTTCTGTGATTCATGGACCTCTTGATCATTCCATTACAGATAATGTTTTAATGGTAAATTGCCTCATGTAGCAACACATCATCAGTTCCCACACAGGGTGTCTATCTAATCAATTTATCTGTCTCTTGAGCCACTCCATCAAAGGCAGCTATTGAGGGTGATTGTAACATGACTTCTAGGTAGCAGTGTCCTTTGGCAGCCCTACCTCTCCCCCCATAAAGCCCAAATGTGGAACAAAGACCCAAACTGAGGGGGATGCAGACAATTCTTCATGCAGGAGTGTGAAGTTGGTGTAGGATTCTTTCCTGGGGTGGAAGTAGCTCCCACCCATTAGTCTTTCTATCTGATGTAAAACATGTCAGCCAAAAAAGTGAAGGGAGAGTAGATCTGTAGGCTTGGCTACACTCGAAACTTCAAAGCGCTGCCGCTGCAGCGCTTTTAAGTGTGGGTGTGGTTGCGGCGCCAGCGCTGGGAGAGAGCTCTCCCAGCACCGCATATACTCCACATCCTCATGGGGATTAGCTTGCAGCACTGGGAGCTGTGCACTGTTTACACTGGTGCTTTACAGCACTGTATCTTGCAGCGCTCAAGGGGGTGCTTTTTTCCACACCCCTGAGCGAGAAAGTTGCAACGCTGTAAAGCGCCAGTGTAGCCAAGGGCTGTGTCACACCTGGGTGGCTAGAACTGCACCAAATAACATGAGAGGCAGGACTGCAGCAAAACAATTTACAACTTCAAGAGATTAGAAAATTTTCACTGAACCAGGTTTTCAGACAAAATTTCTTCTACAAACCTAGTTTTGCTTGTGTAAATGTCTCCCTGTCCATGACATTTCCTACCAAACAGAAATTCCAAGTTTTGACCAACTCCATTACTAACACAAAATCGTCATTCTTAGAGGGAATGAAAGTTCTAGCCCTGCTCGCCTCCCCACCACTGAAAGGGTGGCAGTCACCAGTCATTTTTCAGCCTGTGTGGAGTGCAGGGACTGTGTGCATGCTACTTCAGGTGATACAGTCCAACAGAGACACCTAGAGTTGGATCTCATACCTGTGTGAAATATCACAGCTGCCATCTGAACTGCGTGACCTGTGCTCCCAGGATACAGAGTGATCCCATCAGGGTGAAGCACAATGCTCGGGTTCCAAGAACAAGAAATACAAAGTGAATGACTCACTCTGGGTATTAAATTCCTGCCACTCCAAGTTCTGCAGTGTTTTCAGGAAAGTCACTATATAGCTTGGGACTGCTCTTCTTGGGATTAACTTTTCAGATCAGTAGTCAAACACTAACAAGCTGCTTCTGTCTTTTCTTGGAACATAGCAATACGACCCACCTGACTAGAACCAAGAGTAGGAGTTTAATGTTCTTAATTGTCTGTCAGACAAAGACCACTACTACAGAGGAAATCCAAATTTAAAGTAATTAATTGCTTCTTGGTGTCGAGCTGACCTATTGTTTGAAAACTGGTGTCAGTTATGAAATGACAACTAGGAGGAATAGCTTAGATACTCCATTGACTTTAATGGGGTTATTCCAATTTCTCACCAGTGTAAGAGCAGATTCTGTCCCTAAGTGCACTTGATGCTGAATTGTCATTGTTGAAAGTGATTGAAATTTGATTTCAAACTCAGAGATAACAAGTCTACATGGCAACTCACATTCCTGCTAAGCATTCCTGCCCAAGGCCTAAATGTTTAGAGACTCATACTCCAATCCATAACACAAGCAGCTCTATAGGGATTCAGCATCAGGACACAAGTGGTACAGGTGAAGACCAGAAGAAAGATTGCGTTTATATTTTCAGAATGATAACTGGCCCTTGCTGGAAAGCAGTGTGAAGGACAGTATTATGCTGCTCTCCGGATCCTCAGACTGGCTGAATCCAGTATGACATCTTGTACATAGCCACAAAAAAAGAGACCAAAATAGTCATTTTTCCAGAGTTGTAGTTTATATTACAATACCAGTCGCATCGGCATTAGTTAATGGCCAATTCCGCAAGCCTGGCTGAGTCTGGGTAATGATCACTCTTACAAGTGAGCTGTTCCACTGACATCAGTGCAACTAAGTGCTACTCACAGTGACTAACTGTTGCAGAAATAGGCCAGAAGCTGACTGAACAGAACAGATTTTTAGAGAAATAATTAAATGGATATTTCCATCTAATGCTAAACGTCTCCTTCCAAATGTTGCTGGGAACTCTCCCTTTCTGCTCGTCTCGCTCACATTAGACTACGAAATGACTGACACCATTCCCTCCTTCTTTTCTACATTTCTGGGGGCTTGGTTCACCACTATGTTACTCCAGTTGTACCCCACTGGAGTTAAATTGGTGTAACAGCAGTGAACCAGGCCTTTCAGTTAGAACATTTTACTTCTGTCTAACAAGTATGATCCCTGGGCAGAAGAGAGACCAGGCTGTATGATTATTGTTAGCAGCTAGTTTATGAGTACTTGCCCTCTGCAACTCACTTGCACCTCCCTGGCACAAGGTTAGCTTTCTTGTGCTATGCTGTATCCTCTGCAGCAGCAGCAATGACTTGGCAATCTGTCTCCATCTTGTGTTAAAATTGAACTTCTCTTCCATGTCTATTTGTGGATTGTTCTCTGCCTCATCTTTTATTTAAGGACAAAGTGGTTCTTGAATTTTCAAAAATGCCAATTTATTTTTTACTGATTTGTGGTTGGTCTGACTTCATTTGTATTAGGATGACCAGACAGCAAGTGTGAAAATTGGGACAGGGAGTAGGGTGTAATAGGACCCTATATAAGACAAAGCCCCAAATATCAGGGCTGTCCCTATAAAATCAGGACCATCTGGTCACCCTAATTTGCATGTTTGCATTTTATTTAAGACTCTAAGAACATCAGTGGAAAGCTCCATGGGAAAGGGGCAGAATCTACACCCCTCACAGTATCTGTCTACATGCCTGTCTAGCTTACTGCTCTGCACTGCTGCCTATCACCACAGTATTTCAGTGCCTTCCAGGGAAAGTAACAGTTAAGTCCATGGAGTCTGATACTTCTCACCTTTGGGGTAAAAGCTCTGCCTGGGGGAGGTTGCATGGTTTTGATTCTGTACATTTTATTCATGTGCCCCCCAAACCCCAGCCAATCCCCAAAAAGTACAAGGGGGGGTCTTCCTCTCACTAACTGTTTCAGCTGAATGCCAGGAATCACCCTGGGGTCTCAGCATGTCAGTCTGTTCCCAACCCTGGAAAGGGCAGAAGCAAAGAATTAATGTGCTTAGTAACACAGCTCCACAGATGGACTAGGCATTGGCCTAACTTCATTCAGAAAAATCAAGTTGCCTGAAGCAGAGTGTGAAAAGCTTCTGGGATTCATAGTGGCACAGGAAACTGGCAGCCTTTGTGAAATGAGTCAGTGGTCTCAGTGCACTTCCTATGGGCAGCTGCCCAGAACAGTAAAAACCTATTACCACAGGCCTCTTCACATGTTAGCAAGAGACACTGACTAAAACGCTGTGGGAAGAAAGGAAGCAGCTGCCTCTCCAGAGCTCTGGCATGGCTCCTGGGAGCCACCAGCAGGAATTATGGCTCCAAAGTCTAGTATTCCTCAGAGGGCCTCCAGCCCCAGTCCCTCAGTGCTCTTGTCTAGGGTGCCTGTGGGGGCTCAAGGCAGGATCTTGCCCTTTGTTAGGTAGATACTGAGCTAAGCAGAAGGATAATCATAACACAGGAGAAGCAGGAAAGGCCCGTGTAAATAGGAGGTATTGTCAGAGTGAAGAGATCGACTATCTGGCTTGGAAATGGCAAGAATGAAACAAATCTGCACTGGAAAGCAGGGCTGATTGGGAGCAGGGCACAGTACAAATTACCGGGGCCTGGAAGGGAGTCCGGCTTCCTCAGTCCTGTTTAGCTGGTCTGCCCTTGCTGGGGGTCCCAAAAATAGGGCCCAAACCCACTCTCAGTGGCCCTGTTGGAGAGGCAGGAGGGAAATCTCCCAAGTCAGCAGCTATAGGGAATCTCCAGGGGCATCTTAAAAGGCTAACTAGTTTGATCAGTGACTGGAGACAGGTACTGTGTATTCTGGTTAATTGCCAGGCAATCTCAGTCTTGCATCAGGAAGGAACTGTAGGCTGTCCTGTGAAATTAAGTATGTATATGGACCCTGATAAAGTGTTGGATGGGAGTGGGGGTCCTGTATCTGCTTCTCAGCAGCTACTGGGATTCATTGAGTGGTGCTGTGGTTGTGGGGAGGTCTTCAACACCCAAGCTCCAGGAGGAGAGGAGATGGGTATTTTTAGAAGCCCCTCCTTTGGGAGGGGACTCTCAACAATGCGTGTTTCAGGGATCAATCTGAAAAGCTGCTGGTTTTTCTTGACTTGATAGAACATGCATTCACACTAACCCATCTCACCCAAGTGTTCAGGGCACCCTAACATTGTATCTTCATCAGAATGAATCATAATGCAGTAGGATAAAATACACCAATCTATGCTGAAGTCATCTGAAGAAGAGTGTGGTATTTCTAGGCAGCATACCAAGGAATCAGATGTGGGCAACACACAAAGATATTTTGTACTTAGGTGCACCCCAACATAGGGGACTTTGAATGCAATCCCATTTGTGATTAAAGCAAAACAGCTTAAGAATTAGAGAAATTAAATGCCAAAAGCCCCCTTGAGCTCGGGGTGGTGAGGGAGGGAAGGTCCAGAAATAGAAAGGTAAAGTTTCCAGCAAAGTTGTGGGAGATGTGTCCCATATGGCATGTGTTTTACTGGGGGACTGTAGAACAAACAGTAAAACATCATTTTTTAGAAAACAAAAGTCCTGAGGAGAATTGTTATACGCAAAGCCTGGGTGACTGAACATACTGAACTTTCCTCTGGGCTTCACAAGGAGATTTACAGATGTAAACAAAATAGGAAAAAGTGAGTGAGTTTCAGTGCAATATGGCACATTTAACCACATGTGAATAAAGGGACTCTGCTAAGTCTGCAACCTTACACACTAAGTTTTATTCTGTCATGTCTTTCTGTTAAATGTCTACAGGGAACGCATGAGCAGTGCTAATTTGCTGTAAAACATTCCACATAAGACGGAACCTGAAAAGTACATTTACAGTCCCACTGCAAACCAATGTAATTGAGACAACCTGAAATACAATTTCTCCTAAAACTAAAAGAGCCTCTGCAGTGCGTGCTTGCAAAGGAACATGGCAAGTTCTGCAACCTGCTGAACCTTGGAAGTGCCACATCTACTGTACTGTGAGTCATGTATCAAATCTAAATAGCCAGGAGCTCTGGCAGATGATTGTTCTCTACAAATTGCCAGCTCTCTCTTCTGGCTGGATCACTCAAGGAGAAATTTGCCCACTGGTTCCATCTGTTTTACCAGACGTGGCCAGCTCTTGTCCTGATTGACAACACCTAGGTGCATGCTAACCAGCAAGCCTCCAAATCCACTGTGACTGTCTGGACATGCAGACTTGCTCTTACAAATTTTCCTCCTACAGGGAATGAAGTGGCACCATCCAACCCTTTTAAGGAATTTACCAGTCTTATTACATTTCATTGCTTATCAGACCATTCTTGGCAGGGCACACACTTACAATCAACCCCAGATTGTCAAGCCTTTGTGGCCAAAGGGATTTGGCCCAGATCACATAGTAATTACCAGAGCCAAGAACCCCACCCAGGAGTCCTGATTCCCAACTCTAGCCCCTGCTTTAATCACATTCTATCCCTAGGTTATAATGCACTAGCACTTAGCAGAAAGCCTCACTCTTCCTAAAAACAAACACGAAACACCACACTCACTGTTCCTGTCACAGTTTCAGTGCCACAACTGGCATCAGTGATGGCAGTGCTGGTGCAGACATGGTTCCTGCAGGCAGTTGTACCACCGTGCTCAGGGAGGTAAAAATGCTGGCATCTGATCTATACTAGGGCTCCTTCTATTGCTACTCCGGTGGAGCAGAATTGGTGGCAGCAAAAGAGAGAGGCAAGAGGGAGGAAAGCTAGTCTAGATAAGGCCAAAGAATCATTTAACTGCCAGCGAACAAAAACAGGCTCAAGAATGAGCAAGCACAAAAGGAAAAGCAATCCATGTAATCGAGGTTCTGGAGGGACCAGATCCTTGGGGATCATTGCACCATCAGTGCACACACTGCTTATCAAAGAAACATCACAGACCTTGACCTTCTCCAAAACACCATTAGCAGACCTGGCTTTATCTGCCTTACAGGATTCACTCTAGCTACAGAGAAACTAGGCAGCTGCCTAGGCAGGCATATTGTCTTGGGCACCTCTGACTGCATGACTGGTAGAAGAGACCATTATTGAGACTTTCAAGGTGGTCAATGAAAGTTCTGGCCTATTCACCTTGACAGTGTCTCCCTGTGACTCATTCACACCTAGAAATCATTGTTAAAAGGAAATGCAAACGTAAGGCTCATTCTAAGTTTCCCACATCTTGCCTTGCATTAGCTGAGCAGAGGTGAGCTGTAATTATAAAGTTGAGTGCCCTTAGGGCAAGCTGACATAGGCTTCGTGCTCCAACTCATTGCAGTTTGAACTCCTGGAGGGAATCTCATTTGTTAAAGCTCTTTGCATTGAGTTTCAGATGCATTAATGGATTATGAAAGAGACACCAGACCGAAACTGTGATCCCAGCTCCACCCGCAGGCTCAGGAAGATGCTGTCAAGCTGCAGGGGTTATGCAGGGAAAGGGTATGATGCTCATTATGGGAGTTCTCCTGGCAGGAGATTTCCGGGTCAGCCTCCAACTTTGTTCCTTTGAACTCCATGTTTTTTGTTTGTTGTTTTTTTTTGTAAGTTCCTTTACCCCATGGCAGGAGCTGGGAACCCACTGATTTTCCTCCCCACACTTCAGGACAATATGGAAAAGGCTCTGGCTTAGCAATGGGAAAAGTTCAGACTACTCTGGATAAACACCCAAAAATTGCAGCACTTCTCTGAACTTTAGCTAAACTTCTCCAGAGCTTAGGTTTTGTCTGGAGATTTCTGCCACTTCCATTTCTGGTTCAGCTGGAAACTAGCAGAGAAAACATCCCAGAATTTCAGACCCATGACCAAGGCTTAGCTCAGGTTTGGGGGAGGAGTAGCCATTTTTCCTGACACACCTGTTCTCCTGCCCCTAGATCACTGGGGTCATATGGGGATTGGGACTCAACCTCTCTGCATATCAACCCAATCCCCTTTCTACAAAAAGCCTGCAGGAGGGGAGAGAAATCCCTGTGATGCTCCCTAGATCCTTCCCCCATGGGGGAGGGAGGAAGGTTCCTATCTCCTGTGGAACAAGCAAGGGCTTCCATTCCCCAGAACCAGGGGAGCATAGGAATCCTTGGGGACCCCGGCTGTCAGCATGGGGACCCCAAAGCCCCTCCAGCTTCCTGGAAGTGCAGCTCCATATTGCTAAGGAACTCCCCTGCTCATTGCTCTGCAGGAAGCCACCCCACAGCAACCACAGGCTATGTCAGTATTTCAGCAGCCACTGCTGCTCACTAGGCAGGGCGCTGGGTGGAGGGACACATACATCCCTCGGCCGACTGCCAGCTCATCTCCACACACAGATCCCTGGACACACATAGCACCCCCAGGAGTCTGGTCACAGACAGGCCATGCTGTGGTAGCAGCTGACTCCCCTGGCCCCAAGAGTGGATCCCAGTGCTGCAGGGACAGTCACCTCCCAGGTGTTCGCAGACTTGCTGGGAGGCTCTTGCTCGGTAGCCCTTCCAGGGAGCAGTAGCTGCAGTATCTGAAGCCAGGTTCGGCCGTCTCTGCAGCACATTGAATCCACACCGTGCAGAGTGGGCAGGTCCCTGTAGGGCAGGGTGCTGGGCTGGATATGCCCAGCAGGCAGAGACACTCACTTTCCAGCCAGTGCTGCTGTTGTGTGTTACAATAGGTCCGAGAAGCCCCCCTAACCCCAAAGTACAGACACATGGAAAGAGGCAAGCTCCATGCTGAGGCGCTTATAATCTGCATAGTGCTTCACAGGCCTGCATCACATGGGCTCTGCAGTGGTGCTAGATCAGATGGAAGCTGGGGACCCAGCTGCCAGATCCCTGTCTGACAAGCAGCTCCGGTGCAGCATTGCCACAGTCTCGTGGTGTTTGTGTGCGGCAGGAGCTAGCCCGTGACATTGCTCTGCCCTAGTGCTGCCAAGTGCAGCCCTCACCTGTAGCTTCCTGCAGGAGCCTGGCTGAAGTGAGACAAGCACACCCAGACACGTGTGTGTGTCTGGGCCAAGTCACCTCACTCCTTTCCCACGCTTCTGAGGCTATTATTGAAAGTCTTGTTACCAATCCCTGCGGTGCCTGAGGCATGGCCCGGAACCCTGGAAATGTCGAGCGAAACTGCTTACTCCCTGGGAGCCACTGTGGGTGGCTGAGCTGCCTCTCTCTGTGCTGCAAGTCTGGGCAGCTCTCTGGAGCCCTGCAGCACTCAGAGCGCTGCTGCCACCCAGGAGATCCCCAGCCAGAGACAGACACTCGGTGACAGAGACAGACACACAGACAGATACTCATGCTCACAGGCACGCAGATAGACAGACCCATCTTTTACAGAGACAGCCCCAGTGCAGACAGGAAAGTTCTGGTTTGTCTTTACATTTTTCAGAGCTGTAGGAAAAGAGAGGGTTGGAGTCCTCAGTATATGGAGGATTCCCACTGTCAGAGTGCAGACTCCACCCACATCCAGTCCAGGTGCAAGTGGGTGCAGCATCATGGATATTGATGAGATGTCTGCAGTCCCATTGCCCCAGGATGCCATAGCCGAATGAAGTGGGGTAGGCTGTAGCCACATACCCAGGTCCCGTTCCTTTTCAATGGAAGTCTGGCATGTGGACTGAGTGCACCCCATAGGATTGCAGAGATGGTTCTGCCCAGTGACGGACAGAGGGATTGTAGAGCTTATCAAAGGAATATAGGGTCAGATTCTGTTCTGGGTTACAATAGGGTGAATTCAGAGTATTCCCACTGAAGGCAGTAAGATTCGGAGATAGAACTTAGAGCAGAATTTGCCCAGTTATCCCCAGCAATGAGCTATCTGCACATCTTATGCACACCTAAAGGAACTCGTATTTTGACCTCTCCCTCCCTTTGCCAGAGTCAGACTAACAGGTGCAAACACGCAGTGCATCTGAATTTGGCAGGCCGCACTTCAGAGAAGTTTCACTTGTACATTCCTTTGTTCCTGCACAATCTGTTTCACCTTCTGGATCATTTGTGCAGGGAGACAAATATCCCAAAAAGTCTTCGGATTAGGTGATTGTGGGCCCCAGGCCAGCCCTTCTGCCTGCTGTCCCACCTCCCCTCCCCCCAGCACTCCAGCCAGGGAAATGGGTCAGGGCATGGGGGCTTCCTCTGCCCAACACTCCTGCTAGGGAGCGGGGGCTTGCTATGCTCAGCCCACCTGGAGCTCATGCTGGTGAGCAGGGCTGGAGGCTTCCCCCACTCCCTAGCAGGAGCTCCAGGCAGAGTGGGTTGGGGGGACCACCCATTTTTCTGGAGGCCCCAGGGATGGGCCCCAGTGGCTAATCTGCCACTGGCAGGAGAGAACTGAACAGGAGAAACCCAGTGACTGTCCAACAGGGAGGAGTGCAGGTGCATTGCTGTTGACATGTGGTGTGTGGAACATAATTTATGTTCTATATTCCCACAATATAGTCCTTCAGTACAGAGCCCACATCACAATATCCTCTCAAGGGATGCAAAGAAGTCCTGAGCTAGGAGCTGGGACTTGGTGACCTCCTTTGCTGTGTGTCCCCCGAAAGGCTCATCACAGGAACAAACCTGTGGAAAAAGCTGGATTTGCTTTGGATGCTGGGTAAAAAGCAGGAGCCAGAAAAACAATAAGGCTAAAATATTCTTGCACAAACAGCCGCTCCCTGGCTTTCAGGGGAATATTTCAGATTCCCTGAGAGAGGCTGAACATCCAGCTGGGAACATCAGCCATGTCCCACAGGTCACAGCTCCAGGAAGAGCTGCCATGCCTGCTGGTCCAGGCAGTGTGTTGGGCACTGCCCTGCTGTACTGATTTAGCTGGGGTTGACTAGATACCTCCTGAGGTCCCTCCTAACCCTGAGATTCTATAGGGCTCTTGGGCTGACAGAATAAATGGGCTTTGTGGCCTTGCTCCAAATAACTGGCAGCATTCTAGACACAGGTGACTCTGGGCTTGGTTGTCAGCGATGTGGCAGAAATGCCTGCAACCCCCAGCACATGGCTGGGGCTGACCTCTCTCCTCAGGGGCTTTGTATCAGCAGAGGAAGTGACTCTCCCCATTTCTGGGAAGTAATTGGTCTTGTGCTCTGATGATGAAAGTTACTTGGCCTTCAGCTCCATGCCTTGTAACGCTACCAGAGGTGTCCAGTGGTGGCCTCTCCCAGCCATGTCTCATTGATAATTAAGGGTTTCCATTGTCTGCAGAAACACCCTGCACTGAACAAAACCTTTCAGCTAATGAGTTTGAACCCCTACTAGCATTTCATTGTCAGAAATGATGCAGCTCCAATAGCAGCAACAGAAGCACTGTCAGGCTTAGGGAAGATGGGCTAAAGTTTCCCACCATTGCTCCCCTGGCTCAGCTCTGCAGGTGTCTGTAAGTGCCAGGGGCCTGGCTCTCAAAAGTGCCAAGCACCCACCTGCAGTTCCTCACAGAGTCAGCTGGAGTTTTGCATACCCAACCCCCCTGAAAAATCAGGCTCAGATAGAAGTGATCCTGAGCATAGCATTTTCATTGCCAGCAGCAGCTAGTGTCTGGTCTGCACTAAGGCCTCCAAGATTGCCAGCGCTGGTGGAAGCAACAGGGGGAATTTTTTGCAGAATTTCTTGAGTAGACAAGGCTAAGATACAAACACTCTGAACAGACAGACAAGGAACCAGAGTTCAATCTGGTAAAATACAGAGGTGTTAACTTTCTCCTGGAGGGCTTCTCTCCTCCCCCCCTCCCGTTTGTCTTAGGTTGAGCAATGGCTTTGCAGCAGGTCCTGGTTTTCAGGAATGGGTGGAAGTGATGAGAACAACCAGTAATTAAGTTAAGCTGTAGTTGACTGACCTGTAGGTGCTCAGATTTTCCCAAGGGTTAGTGAATGGGAGCTAAAGGATGGGGGTTCCCAGTGCTCTGGTCATGCTTTTTGGGGAGCAGGGGTGCTTGGAATTTACAGGTGAAAATCTGCAGAGGGAATGATTGGCATGTTCTCTGTTCCATCCTTCTCCCCCTACCACAGCTGCTTGCAGGAAAATAGGTCAGTCACCTGTCCTAAGAACGATGGCATACAGGGAGAGGTACAGACAGGAAGCTAGCACAGGAGAGCTGTGTTCCTCTGATCATTTCAGATTTGAGGGTCTAGTTCACTCCTGGGCTGGCAGAGCCTGGTGTTTGAGGAAGAAACCTTGGGGTAGGGAGGACAAGTTTAGCATCACTGTGCTATGAGACTGCTGGCCGATCTACCGTACAATGGGCTCTGGCCAGCCTCTGGCAACTGGCAGGAAGATGGTCTGGTGCAGGCCCTGGGATGTATGTGGCGAGAGAGGATGTAACCTGAAGAGGAAGAGAAATGCAGGGACCAGTGGCCATGCATGGAGTGATTGGGTGACTCCTGAGCTCCTGCACACCTAGAAAACCCTTGCACTCCAGTACAGCACTTGGGGTCATTGGCACCATTCTGAGTATTCACATTAGAAGCATAGAATCTCAGGATTGGAAGGGACCTCAGGAGGTCATCTAGTCCTCCTTGGGGGTGGGAAGATGTTCAGTGGTTTGAGCATGGGCCTGCTAAACCCAGGGTTGTGAGTTCAATCCTTGAAGGGGCCACCTAGGGATCTGGGGCAAAAATCAGTACTTGGTCCTGCTAGTGAAGGCAGGGGGCTTGACTCAATGACCCTTCATGGTCCCTTCCAGTTCTAGGAGATAGGTACATCTCCATTAATTATTATTATTAGTCCAACCCCCTGCTCAGAGCAGGACCAATCCCCAACTAAGTCATCCCAGCCAGGGCTTTGTCAAGTCTGACCTTAAAACCTCTAAGGAAGGAAATTCCACCACCTCCCTAGGGAAACCCATTCCAGTGCCTCACCACCTTCCTAGTGAAAAAGTTTGTCCTAATATCCAACCTAAACCTTGACACCATTACTCTTTGTTCTATCATCTGCCACCACTGAACAGTCTAGATACATCCTCTTTGCAACCCCCTTTCAGGTAGCTGAAAGCAGCTATCAAATCCCACCTCACTCTTCTCTTCTGCAACCTAAACAATCCCAGTTCCCTCAGCCTCTCCTCATAAGTCATGTGCTCCAGCCACCTAATCATTTTTGTTGCCCTCCACTGGACTCTTTCCAATTTTTCCACATTCTTCTTATAGCGTGGGGCTCAAAAACAGAGCACAGTATCCAGATGAGGCCTCATCAATGTCAAATAGAGGGAGACTCACCAACAGTCTGCTCAGAGTGATAGTTGTGATGCTGGCAGACCAGGTGCCAGCTCATGCCAAGCCCTGCCTCAGGGGAACCCTGACAAATACCTGGCTGGAATCAGTCTGGCTCACCTATGGTAGCATTTTTAAAGTAGGTGTTATAATTATAAGAATGAGTTTAGACTTCATGGAGTGCTTGTGAGTTGCTGCCTACATTAATCTCACTTGTAACATCTTTATCCCATGTTGTAAGGCAATATCTGAGCATTTGCATTGCAGCTGTAAATCACCAGACAGGAGAGAGATGTTAACACCTTCAGCTTTTCACACTAGTTATGTCTGGCCTGACAAGACAGGCCCTTGGCACCACATGGACTAGAGTGGAAAATTAGAGACTTCATTGTTTACTTCCTCCCTCTCCCACAGGAAGAGGAATCTTGCAAGTGAATTCCTCCCATCAGCTGAGTTGGCAGCTTGAAGCAGAAGGTGGGGGGAGGGAATAAAAACCCATCACAAGGAGGAACTGGATCTTTATGCTGCTTGGGCTCTCAAAGGGGGCAAGGACTAAGCAAAAGTTCCAGTGCTTAGCCTGGGTTAGCCATAAAGGCCACAAAGAACTTGCTTGTTACAGAAGCTTCTATTTCTTTTTGAAACAGAAGATTGTGTTTCTACACATTTACCTGCTTTAACCCTGTAAATAACTGTTTCTTTTTCCTATATGATAAATCCTGATAGCTTTTAGAGAATCCTACCATCAGCTGTCTCTCAGGTGTGAGATCTAAAGTGCAATTGAGCTGGGGTAAGTGACTAGTGCTTTGAGACTGGGAGTAACCGGAGTTATTGCTGTAAGCCTTGGTGTAAGGGACCTTCTAGCACAAAGATTAGTCCAGGTGTCAAGACAGACCAGAGTACCTAAGGGCACTGTCTGACTCATGGTTAGGCTGTTTTGGAGCCTGAAGAGTTTATGCTTGATAATTGGTTGGTGAACTCTAAGTACAGAACTAACCACTAATTTGGTGTCTGTTGCCTGGTTCTTAACAGTCTGCCCTGGGGTTGGTATTCATGCTCTTGAATCACCGCAGGGCAGCTTGACAGTAGTACAAGCCATTTACCCGTAGAAAGCAATGATCAGCAATCCTTCATCGGGTAAAGAAATGTGATGATCAGAGAACATGCAAAGCTTCTGAGAATGATAAATTCTTAACCACATGCTAATTCACATTAGAACCGTTTACCTGTGTCTGGCAAGTGGGCTGTGTCCTCTAACACTAGATAGCACTTTTTGCTTCAAGGCTTTTACAAACATTACTTAACCCTCAACACTGCTGGGAGGCAGGCAAGTCTCCTCATTCTCCTTTTACTGAGGCAGAGCCATTAAGTGATTAGCTCAACACCAGAGAGGGAATCAGTGTCAGAGCTGGGGTTAGAATTCCCCTGTTGCTGGCTCCCAGACATGAATGAGGAGTTTACAGCCCATCAGTAAGGAAGCTCAGCAGCATCTTGCTGTGTGGGCTGGATTTTTCTCCACAGCATGGATATGTAAGCGCCTATGTTATTTTCTGACTGATTTGCTCCTGGCCTGTACTCAGTCTAAAAAAGCTCTGCACCTCCTGTGTGCCCAGAACGGGGGTTATCTTCAGGCAGGCAGATTGTTTGGAGCAATTAGTTGTTGGGTGTGGCTGACAGCAGCCTACAGGAGGATCTCTCTGCATTTCCCATCAGCTGTTCAAATACCTGTCTAGTGGGCAAGCAAGTTCAGAGATGCCTATAGGGGAATTCTCCTGTGTCTGGGTCACTTTCTCAAGCTCTGCAAAGATGTGTTTCTAGGATGTGAATGCTCTAAAGCCAGATAACATCATCCCACATGAAATGATACTTGGCCAGCCAGGGTCAGTCTGCATGGAGAGTAGCTATTCTAGCCTTCACTATGGTGCCCTGCATTCAAATGGAATAAACACTCTCCTCTCAGAGATCAACTCCTCTCTGTGCAGAGCCCAGCCAAACGCAAGAGCCCTCTGACTGGCTTTTATCTGATGGCACTGGCCCCAGACCAAATGGGCTCAGCTAGGGGAGATGGTTAGGACTTAATTTTTCAGGAGCCCTGAGCACCTGTACCACCACTTGGAGCCAAAGGGAGCTGCACATGTTCATACCTCAGGAAGGAAAAAACCAGATGCTTGGTGCATATTCAGAGACTGTAACTAAACCAAAGAAAGGGGCCATGATGGGGGGGCCTTTTTCTCCTGGCACCTTCCCTGGGGTGCTGCCTTATTCATCCTGCATCTGGCTTTTCTCCCTCCAGCTTGCTGTGTTAGCACCAGGCCTTTCCCACTGAGCCACAACACAGCCAAGTAGGAAGGGCAATGGCAGCAGGAGGTCAGTGCCAGTTCCAGGCAGCTGCAATACACAGCCTTGCCTAGTGTCCTGCAGCCTGCCTGTGACAGGCATTGCCCTGCAGCAAGGCACTCAGCCCAGAGACAGCAGGAGAGTCACCCACAGCTGGTCTGTAGGCTCCAGATTCCTGGAGCTCCTGTCACATCTGGGGCTCACATGTTTGTTATTTATTCCCATAGCACCTAGAGGTTCCAGGTGAGACCAGGCCCCCACAATGCAGGGTGGGGTACAGCCTTCCCCAGACAGCCTGCACTCAGAATACACCAGCCACACTAAGGGTGGGAGGATCCTTATTTCTGTGTGCAGGTGCCCTGCCTGGTGCTTTCCTGCAGCAAGCCCTGACATCACAGGAGCACCTGCCTCAGTTTCCCCTTGTTTGCCCATTAAAGGCCAGCATCTCAGTGTCTGATAGAGCATCTCATCTCCAGGCATAGTTTATTCACACCTTTGTAGTAACACCACCCTTGACAAGCCCACACTGAACATACAAGGTATAACAGTTCCTCTATTCACCTTTTCAGGGGCAATACCTCCAGGTCTCCTGTCTAGGAGTTAATAGCAGCACTGTGTTCCCAGCCCCTTCTACCCCTGATCTAGGGCCTCACTCTCCAGGCTGCTTAGAGAGCAACCACTGTCCTGACTCTTACCACAATCCCCAAGTCAGGTCCCCCAAGAGAGGGCCCCCACTCTATTCTACTCCCCAGATCACCTGAGACTCCTACCCCTGCTCAGAGCAAAGCCCTCCAGAGACAGCCTCCTGCTTCTAGGCTCAGCTTCCCCCAGCCTTTTGTCCAGGCCACAGGTTGAACCTTCCACTCATCAGAGGTCCCCAACATCAGGCAGTTCTCACCAGCAGCTCTGTTACAGCTCCCATCCAAGCTCAGCACCCTCTTCCACATCTCTTGGCTCTTTCCCCCAAGCAATTCTCAGCAGCACTCACTCATTACTTTCTAGCACCCCTAGCCACCAACCCCTCTCATCCTGCTGGACTCCTCACCCTACAGCCCAGATGCCCTCTTTTAAGCATGATTGGAGGGGTCAGCTGACCAGTCACAGATGCACTGGCCTCTTCCCTCTTAAAGGGCCAGTGTCACCCTCTGACATTCTGTTTGACAGGTGAGGAACTGAGTCACAGGGTGGTGGAGTGATTTGGTGTGATGATCTGGGGAATCTGTCTGTACAACTTAAGATATTGTGCAGTTGTCCTTATGAAAACTAATGTAACATAAAATGCCTCTATGTCTAGATGTATCCACCATTGCTGACAAGCCTGAAAGCATGTTTCTCCCAAACTAGATACAATGGAGAGTAGTTAGACATAATCAGGGCCAGTGCAACCCATTAGGCGACCTAGGTGGTCGCCTAGGGTGCTAGCATTTACGGGGCAGCATTTTGGGTCCTTCAGCGGTGACCACAGCGGCTGGATCCTTGGCCACCCTGGTCGGCGGTGGCATTTAGGCGGAGGGAGCTGGGGCAGGGGGGCATGGGGAGGGCCACCTATGGCAAGTGGGGGGGGGCGGCACTCAGGGGAATTCCCCTCTCCAGCTCACCTCTGCTCCGCCTCCTCCCCTGAGCATGCCGCCCCACTCTGCTTCTCTCCCTCCCAGCTGATTGATGCCACAAGCCTGGGAGGCAGGAGAAGTGGAGCAGCAACAGCGTGCTCTGGGAGGAGGCGGAGCAGAGGTGAGCTGGGGCAAGGAGCTGCTGCACGGCTGCCCAGGCCGGAGCTGCCGCGGGAGGGGGCGTCTCAGGGTGGAGGGGGGGAGCTGCTGCAGGGGGGGCACCTTAGGGTGGAGGGCTGCCACGGGGCTCCGGGGTTGCGGAGGGCGCAAGGTGGAAGTTTCGCCTAGGGCGCGAAACATCCTTGCACCCGCCCTGGATGTAATGACTATACTCTGACAGGCCAGTAGGTATGCTAAGGACGTTGGCTGAAGCTCGGAAAAGCCACTTCCTCCAGCTTATCTGTAGATGGGGTTTGGGGTGGAGGAGAATTAACAGCAGCAGGACAAAGAAACCAGGTGTTGATGGTGGGACAATAAACTCAAGGGACTCACAGACAGATACAGGCTGGTTCTGCAGTTTGGGTGGGAGCATCACAGAGAGGGGAAATGTTTGCATCCTGACATGCAGCTGTTGCACCTCCTGCCCACAAGCTACATGGGCAAGCATTACGTGGAAAGACGGCGGTTGGGTAAAGCAATGTGGGGAGAGCGAATGGCCATTAACCACCCCTAGGATCATATGGCTCCAGTGCTGCTGCTCGGCACTGATAGAGACACAGCTGCTGCGCCAGCCACCTGCCGTTGTGGGCAGAGACTGATGTGCTGTGTGCATGTGAGCAGAGAGGTGCAGGCAGTCGATGTCAGAACTCTGGCCTGCGCATGCAATGTGGGGTGCCCCATCTCAGCTCCACGCTGCCTGGAGGAGAATGTTGGCCCAAGAGTTTTCGGAGTTATTTCCCCTCACGTGGGAGAGGAGGCGGTGATGGGTCTGTAATTAGAAAGAGGAGGAATGACATGGTGGGTTGGGGGGTCTGCAGCTCAGGTCCCTTGCACCATGTGCAGTCCCAGGTGTAAGGACTCTGCTGTGCCTCAGTGTAAAAACCCATAGCATTTCAGATCAGCTCCTCTGCTTTTTAGGTGAGTGCCTGGTTATGGGAAGGACTAAAAACTTCTCAGGCCTGGACAGAATTTGACTCATCAGTCTCCAGAAACTCAAGGGCTTGGTGTAACTTTCAGATTCCCTCCCCCTCTGCCCTTGGGCCCAGCCTACTAGGGAAGGTTGTTTGTCTGGTTTGTACCAATCTACTTCCTCTCATAAAGAGATCTGCAAGTGTCTGCCGCCTCCAGGCCTGTCTAGCTGGAAGTGCTTGTGCACTGAGGGCCTTGCTCCCCAAAGGAAGGGGTGGTCCATCTCCTCATAGCAAGTATGACAGATTTATGCCACTGACACTTCGCTGCCCTGCCATGGCCATGTATTTGCAAGGGTCCCCCAGGACGCAAATTCAAGGCCTGAAAAAGGTTCTGGTTTGCCAACCTGCAAGGTTAGGGACAAGACCAGACATGACCTTAGTAGTTGAACAACAGGGGAGATGTCAGAGCATTGCATCAGGGAGAGGGTTTGTGCTGCAGCATGTTAAAGTAATTAGCGTGTTGCCTGGGCTGATGCTGGACTGAGGGGCAGAAGCCACACAGACACTTTCATGCAGGTAGCAGGATGTTGCTGTTGTTCAATGCCTTCTCCTTTCAAGAGCAGGTTGGAAACAGGTTTGCAGGACTGACTTTATAGTAAACATGTTTCACATCTGTACTAGGATAGGCTAGGAATATTCTTCCAAAGAAAAGAATACATTTCTGTGAACACAGCTGCTGGGAATTTTAATCTGATTTAAATTAATTAGCATTTCCAACCCACCCCAAAGCTAAGCAGCCATCTCTGCTACCTTTCTAGGCTCCTGGACTCCAAAAGGGCTGAAACTGCCATTTGTGAACCCAAAAACTACAGAGAACCAAAACTAGCTTGGAAACCCGATGAGCAGACAAACTGATCAAGTAGGCAGTGTTCCACCTGAAATTGCCAGGCCAGTTTTTGGTTATAAAAGAGAAAACCTTGGGAATTCTGATTCAGAAAAAAATAATGTCTACAAGTAACCTTAGAGCTGAGAAACTGGACTTTAACAGTGTGATAATAATGTGCACTGGGGAGGACAGGGGAAAGAGGCAAGCTTGCATCCAAAGCACTTAAAGGGGAGTAAGTATTATCAGCCACAATGTACAGCTAGGGAAACTGAGTCAGATAATTTTCAAACTTGAGTGCCTCAAGTGACCTAAACAAGAGGCTGATTGTCAGCAGTGCTGGGCCCCCATCCCACTGCTGGAGCCATTCTGCATTTAGGCACTAACAGGTTTCAGTTTCTTGGTATAGTCATGCACTGAGCCAGTGGCAAAGCCAAGCTGAGGTCCCAGGGCACCTGACTTCTAGCCCCAATACAAGCCACTGGACCACAGTTGCCCCATGTCAGGGGTCAGCAGCGAGGCAGAGGGATTCCCAGCAATGCCTACTTCCCTTGTAGCTTCCCTGTTAAGTAGGCCCCCTCCTCTGCTCTAATCTGACGGAGAACTTCTAGTGACCAGCGATGGCCCCATTTGCAGAGCAGCAGGAGGACTAGGCCCTGGCCAGCAGATTCAGACTCTGTACCATGCTCTGAAGACGGAAAGTGCTGAGTCTGATTCTAGCTGCCCCCATCCCCGGGTGCCTGTTTTGGTCCCAGGAAGAATATCCGCATGCAACCTCCGCCCCCCCCCCCCACCCCTCCCAAAACCATCACTAGACCCATCCTCTAGCCAGAGGTCATATGCATCCACCCCAGACAGGCACTAGGCTCAAACTAGTGTCCTGACCAGGATACGCCGCAGCGATGCCGGGGCGTCCAGCTGGATGGCAGAAGTGTCAGTGGAGGAGAGCAGCACTGTCATCCCTTGCTGGTGCCACGGCTCAGTGGTGATATGTGGGGAGACATCCACTTGCCTTACCCAGAACGGGACAGGTGCCCACGCTTCATCCACTTAGCCTAGTGCCAGGAATTGGCCATCCTCACAGCAGGGGATTTGCAGTGCCTGTGCCAGCAGCTACACGCTTCCCATGTCCACTCCAGCCCTGCTTCCCTCCATGCTGAGTGCAGCTGAATGCCAGGAGCCTCCATAGGCACTAAGGGCAACTTAGGATTTGGCCTAGGGCTGTCCCCTGCACGGGGTCCCCCACCCAGCCAGCTCATGCCCACGCACCACACCACCACACACGCCAGGTTGCTTCAGTCAGAGCATTTTATTTGTATGAAAATATAAAGTGTCTTCCGCATATTAAACTCTAGTGACTCCATAGCAAGGGCCAAGCAAGCAGTGTGCAGTTCACAGGCCCAGGAGACAACCCTTTGGGTTTACAAGGTTCCACTTCCGCTGCCTTGTCACCCGCACTGGGACCAAGTGCTGAGCTGTCCCGGCTCAGGCCGGGCTCTGGCAGGGGCTGTATATGGTATTTACACTGGGGAGGAAGAGGGCAATCAATGTACAAATAAATAGCTGGGCTCCCTTATGTACAGGTAGCGGTGTGCAGAGTCTGCCGCTCTACCAGGGCCTCCAGATGCCTGGATTTGCAGCTCGGGAGTGAGGGGGCGAGACCTCCCGCAGCCCCCTAGCCGGGCTGGCTGGCACTGCCCTCCGCCAGGCTGGGCATGAGTCTGTGGGGCTGCTGCAGTCCTGGCAGCTGCTGGGCTCAATGCTGGTCCTTTGCAGGTGCTCCAGCAGGTGGCTGCATGAGTCTCTACCCAGGAGGTGGGACTTTGCCAGCAGGCTGGTGAGGCGGGACAGGCAGGCTCGGTATCCTTCCCGGTAACTCTCGGCGGGGTCTGGAGGAGAGAGAGACAGCAAGTCAGTGCTCAGCCGTGGAGTAAGGGCTGCCTTTGGAGAGGGATTTGGCCAGCCCCTGGCAGGGAGAGGTGCAGACTGCACCCTGGGCCCAGTCCCAGCTAGGGTGACCCGATATCCTGATTTTATGGGGACAGTCCTGCCTTTGGGGTCTTTTTCTTATATCGGCTCCTATTACCCCCCACCCCCATCCTGATTTTTCACATTTGCTGTCTGGTCACCCTAGTCCTAGCAGCTGCAAGGGGAGCATGCCCTGGCATGGAGAGGGGCCAGGGGCTGCAGCTGCAGGTCAATAGAGTCAGATACTTGGCAATGGATAAAGGAAGGGGGAGCAGGAGGAACACGTGGTCTAGCTGGGGGGTTCCCCAGGCTGAGCGATTTGAAGAGGATCTGGCCCTGTCGCCAGCCTGGGCCTGGCTGCGCGCAGGTGTCTGGGCTGGGAGGAGACAGACTCACCTGGGGCGGGGGGGCAGGGGGCGGGGATCTCCCTGAGGAACTGCACGGTCATCTCCAGAATATCCGCCTTCTCTAGCTTGGAATAGCGCGAGCTCTGCGCAAGGAAGCGACAGGACAGGTTAGGCGGCTCCTGGCCCGGGGAGCACAGAGCGCAGCGCCGTGCGGCCCCGAAGAGCGCAGGACGTAGAGCGCAGGGCGCAGCGCGGTGCCGGCCCGGGAATGCGCAGGATGCAGAGCGCAGGGCTCAGCGCTGTGCCGGCCCAGGGAGTGGGGGGCGCAGGGCGCAGCTCAGTACCGGCCCGGGGAGGTGGGGTCCGCAGGACGTAGAGCGGTGCTGGTCCGGAGAGCACGGGACGTAGAGCGCAGGGCGCAGCGCGGTGCTGGCCTGAGGGGGGGGGGGGCGCAGGACGTAGAGTGGTGCTGGGCCGGGGAGCACAGAGAGGAGCGCAGCGCCGTGCGGGCCAGGAGAGCGCAGGACTTAGAGAGCAGGGCGCAGCGCAGTGCCGGCCCGGGGAGGCGCAGGACCTAGAGCGCAGGGCGCAGCGCGGTGCCAGCCCGGGGAGGCGCAGACGCAGCGCGGTGCCGGCTGCTGGTACTCACGTCTTTGCCGATGAGCGGCAGGATGAGGGTTTTCAGCTGGTTCAGGCTATCGTTGATGCGGGCTCGTCTGCGCTTCTCCATCAGGGGCTTGAGGGTCTGCGGACACACAAGGGCACGGGTCAGTTCCGGTGCAGCGGGGGCACAAGGTGGGTGGGCGGGTCAGGCCCAGGGGCTGAGAGGGTTACATGGGGGGTGAGGAGGCCGAGAAATGTGGGGGCGGATCCGAGGGGACCCCGGTGCTAGAGCGCGACCCTCGCTCACCTTACGCAGCTCAGCGGCCTCCCCGGTTTTCCTGTGCGCCCCCAGCCTGGAGCTGTAGCTCTGCGCCGCTTGGGGCGCTGCGCTGCGCGGAGTCATGGGTCCAGGGGCAGGATCGCGGGGAGCTCGCTGGGCAGAGCTGTTGGGGGCGGAATCGTGCTCCCAGCTGGGGCTGGGGCTTTTTATGGAGCCGCCTCTGATGGGCCCCGCCTCCCGCCTTTGTTACAGGGCTGGGGAGGGACGCTCGGGGCCGGGCTGGATACTCAAGGAGTCCACGTTTATTAACAGCCGCCCCATCTGCCGGGCCCCGGGCTCAGGGCATTGAGATCTGGGCACTGGCTGCAGCCAAGCGCGCAGCCCGGCCCGTCACCTGCCCGCTCTGGTCTGGGCTCCTAGCGGGGTGCCAGGGAAACCCGCAGCCCCAGCACTGCCCCGAGTTCCGCAGCCCGCGCTAGCTTTCGGGGGACTCCAGCGCATTGCCACCGCCTGGAAAAGCGCTCGGGATTCATGCGCCCCCCCCACACACACACACACCCCTCCCTCGCTGGACCGATGCTGGCAGCAGAGCTGTGCCCGTAGCCGCGTCCTTGCAGGCACCGGCCCGTATATTCAGGGCTCTCTCCTGCCACGTGCTACGCGCACGACTCCGCGCGCGCGTCCCTGCCGCTTAAGACGCGGCGGGTGACCCCAGCGCTGACACAAAGCTCTTCTGGGGGGGCCACCTGCGTCCCTCAGCTCCCAGCCCCGCCGCTGGGACCGCCCGACACGCGGGGCCCCTGGCTGGGGGCAGGTTTGCACAGCACGTTGCCAGTCCGACGGCGACACGCGCTGTGGCAAGCTTTGCTGCGCGGCCAGTGTTATCCCCACGCCGCGCGCTCCACGCAGTGACCCGCGGGACCAGTGGGCCGCTCCCTGGGGGGGGATCGCGGCGCGGGCGGGACGCAGGGGGGGGCACAGAGACGGCTGGATCGCCCCGGGGCAGCCCCCGGCCCCGGCTCCCTCCCGCCCGAGCTGCTGTCCAGGGTGCTGAGCGCAGGGCCTCGCACGAACCTCCGAGAGGGGCCGCTTCAGGGACCTCTCCCGCCGCCCTGGGGGGCAGCCTGCGGCTGAGGCTGGGTGGGTCCGTCCCTGCCTAGCTGGGAGCCGGGCTCTGGCCGACCCACCCCCGCCCATTAGCCCCAGGGAGTCCCCTCCAGCCCCCTCTGCCTGGGGAGCGGGGTTCTGACCCCACCGGGCAGGGGCAGCAAAGGGCCTTGGTGTGGCACCGCCGAGCCGCTGTCCTCCCGGGGGATGACCTCGGGCGGGCGGGCGGGGGACTCAGCCGCTTCCCAAGCAGCCGTTCGGCGGAGCTTCAAACACAGCCAGCTGCTGCCCCGAGAGGGAGAGCCCGCCCCGCGTCCCCAGAGCCGAGGGGGCTGTGTCGCCAAGGGGGTGGGCAGCTCCCGCAAGGGCCGTTAGCGGGTGCAAAGCCCCTTATTTAACTGCTACCACTCGCCCTCTGACGGAAACGGGCCCCGCACCTGCAACCACGCAGCACGTGTCCCGTAACCCCTTCCCGCCAGGGACTAATCTGTACAGGGGACGCCCCTTGTCTGCCAGTCTCTTACGGTACCAAAGTGCATTAACCGTCCTTCTGGGGGAACAAAGGGGCTCCGAGCTGCTGCTGCCGTTTGGCAGCCTAGCCCCTTTCTTTTAAAGACACAACAAGGCTCAGTCACCGGCAGAGGGAGGAGAGAATAGTAAAGACAGGAAAAGCAGCATCTGTCTTTAGGGCTTTGGAGGCCCAGCTGCTGGAAAATCATAGGCCCAACCCAGCACAAGGTCCTATCAGCCGCTGGCAAACTTTCACCGATTTCTACATTTTAAGGCCAGAAGAGAGCACTGTGATCATCTAGTCTGAGCTCCTGTCTGATACAGGCCAGAGAACTGCCCCAAAGAAGTGCTAGAGCAGATTTTTCAGAAAAACAGCCAACCTTGATTTAAAACTAGTCAGTGGTGGAGAATCCACCAGGACCCTTGGTCAATTGTTCCAGTGGTTAATTACCTTCACTGTTAAAAATGTACATCTTATTTCCAGTCTGAATTTGTCTAGATCTAACTTTCAGCCATTGGATCAGGTTCTGCCTTTCTCTGCTAGACTGAAGAGCCCATTGTTAAATATTTGTTCCCCAGTGTAGGTACTTGCATATAATAAACAAATCACCCCTTAACTTTCTCTTTGTTAAGCTACATAGATGGAGCTTCTTGAGTCCATCACTGCAAGGCAGGTTTTCTAATCCTTTAATCATTCTCATGGCTCTTCTCTGAACCTTCTCAAATTCATCATCCTTCTTGAATTGTGGACACCAGACCAGGGCAGTATTCCAGCAGTGGTCACACGTCTCTCCTCCACGTGGAGATTCCAGGATCACATTCACTTTTTTGGTCAAAGCATCACAGTGTCATGTTCAGGTCTTATCCACTATGGCCACCAAATCTTGTCCAGAGTCCCCACTTCCTAGGACAGAGTCCCCCATGCTGTAACTATGGCGTAGATTCTTTATTCTAGATGTATACATTGACATTTAGCCATATTAAGTTGCATATTGTTTGCTCAGTGTACCAAGTGATCCAGATGGCTCTGAATCAGTGACCTGTCCTCTTTGTTATTTGGCATACCTCCAATTTTTGTGTCATCTGCAAACCAATTCCTATGGGACTGTACTGGAAACAGACCCACTGGATGATGATTCTCCATTTACAGTTATATTTCGAAACCTATCAGTGCATTAGAGTTTAATTCATTTAATGTGGGCCATGTTAATTGTTCTAATCATAATGTCATGTGATACCAATTCAAATGCCTTAGATCTCTACAATATCCGAGTTGGAAGGGACCCTCAGGAGGTCATTTAATTCCAACCCCCTGCTCAAAGCAGGAGCAATCCCCAGACAGATTTTTATCCCAGATCCCTAAGCGGCCCTCTCAAGGATTGAGCTGACAAACCCTGGGTTTAGCAGGCTAATGCTCAAACCACTGAGCCATCCCTCCCTCATTATAGAAGGCTACGGATATTATATCAACACTATTACCTTTCTTAACCAAACGTGAACATTTAAAAAGAAGCTATCAAGTTAAATAGGATCCATTTTCCATAAAACCATGTTGATTTGCATTAATTATATTACCCTCCTTTAGTTTATTAGTAATCAAGTCCTGTACCAGCCACTCCATTATATTGGCTGGGACTATTATCAGGTTGACAGGCCTTTAATTACCCAGGTTTACCCTTTTAAAAAATTGGCATTACATTAGTTTTCTTCCAGGCAGCTGGAAGTTCCACAATGCTCCAAGATTTATTGAAAAATCAACATTAATGGTCCAGTGAAGCCCTCTGCCAGGTCTTTTAAAACTCTTGGTTACAGGTTATCTGGACCTGTTGATTTTTAAATGTCTGCCTTTAGTAGCTTCTGTTTAACATCCTTCAATGGAACTAGGGGAATGGACAGAGTGTTATCATTCCCCCTATGATGAGACTATATCAGCTGTTTCCCCCCAAGAACAGAGCAGAAATATTTATTAAACACCTCTGGCTCTTCTGCATTATTATTGATAATTCTACACTTCCATCTAGTAATGGACCAATACCATTCTCAGGATTCTTTGTGTTCCTAATAGCTTTTAAAAACTCCTTATTATCCTTAACTCTGCTGGCCATAGATTTCTCCTTGTGTCCCTTGGCTTCCTTTATTTTCTACATTTCCTTACTTGTGATTTATGCTCATTACTATCCACTTCCCCTTTTGTTATATGTTATTTTTCACCCCAGTGTTGCTGTTTAAGGCATTACATTGAACTTGCCTTTCCATTCATGTGATCACATCAGTGTTGCAATGGGTGGCCTTGTCTTGACTGGCTAAGCCAGACTCTTATTCACCCAGGAAAGCTCTTGCTCCAATAGTCTGTTAGTCTATAAGGTGCCACAGGCTCTTTACCGCTCTCATGAGGCAGGAGACTGAACATGGAAAATAGGGGAGCGCAGAAGATGTTGGGGAAGGGGAAAGGACACACCAAAGGAGCTCACATCCCAGTGCTGTCAGGATTTTAATCAGTCCAGTGGAAGGCTGAAGTCATCTGGGTTCCTCTCTCTGGGCAGGACATCTTCTGGATTTGGGGTGAGGGCAGGTCCCAGGGCCAGAGAGCAGCGGCGCCTGGTCCCCGGGCTGGGGGTGCCCGGCCTCTCGGTTCCCCAGGCGCGGAGGGGGGGGGCGCATGGAGACGGCTGGTTGCCCCTCGGGGGCAGAGGTTGCCCAGGCTCCCCCGGCGCAGCGTCTCCTGTCAGCACCAGCCCCCGGCCCCGGCCGCCGCCCGCCCGAGCTGCTGTCCAGGGTGCTGAGCTCAGGGCCCGGTATGAGCCTCCGGGTGCGGCCGCCCTCCCCGGGTCGCTGGGCCGCAGGATGTGACACCGGGGTCGGGCCGGGAACCACTCAGGTCTCACGTGGCTGCCAGCGGGAGCCGAGGTGCGACCCACCGGAGCCCCGCGCCGGGGAAGAAGAGGACGAGCCTGCGAGGGCAGCGCCCAGATGGGACTGTGCCAGGGAGGGGTGGGCAGGGCGGGCGGGTACCGGGTGTGAGCCGGGCGGGTACCGGGTGTGAGCCGGGCGGGTACCGGGTGGTCTGCGCCGGGCGGGTACTGGGTGTGAGCCGGGCGGGTACCGGGTGTGAGCCGGGCGGGTACCGGGTGGTCTGCGCCGGGCGGGTACCGGGTGGTCTGCGCCGGGCGGGTACCGGGTGTGAGCCGGGCGGGTAACGGGTGGTCTGCGCCGGGCGGGTACCGGGTGGTCTGCGCCGGGCGGGTACCGGGTGTGAGCCGGGCGGGTAACGGGTGGTCTGCGCCGGGCGGGTACTGGGTGTGAGCCGGGCGGGTACCGGGTGTGAGCCGGGCGGGTACCGGGTGGTCTGCGCCGGGCGGGTACCGGGTGTGAGCCGGGCGGGTACCGGGTGGTCTGCGCCGGGCGGGTACTGGGTGTGAGCCGGGCGGGTACCGGGTGTGAGCCGGGCGGGTACCGGGTGTGAGCCGGGCGGGTAACGGGTGGTCTGCGCCGGGCGGGTACCGGGTGTGAGCCGGACCGGTACCGGGTGGTCTGCGCCGGGCGGGTACTGGGTGTGAGCCGGGCCGGTACCGGGTGGTCTGCGCCGGGCGGGTACCGGGTGTGAGCCGGGCGGGTACCGGGTGGTCTGCGCCGGGCGGGTACTGGGTGTGAGCCGGGCGGGTACTGGGTGTGAGCCGGGCCGGTACCGGGTGGTCTGCGCCGGGCGGGTACTGGGTGTGAGCCGGGCGGGTACCGGGTGTGAGCCGGGCCGGTACCGGGTGTGCGCCTCCTTCCCCTGGCCAGGCCGCTGCTCCGGGCCCTTGCGGGTGGGAGCGGGCCATGGCCGCAGTGGGTCTCCGCTCCTTTCCCCGCATCCTCAGTGTCCCGGCCTCGCTAAGGCTCCAGTGCCCCCCCCCCCCCCAGTGGCCCTGCGCCCACTTACAGCCCCGGCAACCAACCCCCGAGTCTCCTCCGCCCGCTCCCAGCGCCTCCTGCCACCGCCCCCGGCTCAGCGGGCGCCCCCGCTGCCTCTGCCCGCTCCGGACTGGCACGGGGGCAAGTTAGTCCCAGCCGGCCTGTCTCCTTCGCCTGGATCGTGGCAGACACAGTCAGGCGCTGCCGGCCTGCGGGGGGCAGGTCCCGGGGTCGCTGGGTTTCACGTCTAGGCCGCCTGCTCTGAACAGGCTCTTGGGAACTGAGGCCGGTACGAACCACGCCGCCATCTGCCCGAGGCAGCGGGGAGCCCGAGACAATAGCGCCGCGAGGAGACGCTTCCCCGAGTAACTGACAAAATAGCTACAACTCCTGGGGGGAGCGCCCCCAAGTGCCACTGGTGCAGCAGGGCCCGCCTGGGTCTGCTGAGCGCCTGGGCCGATTGCCCCGGCTCGTGCAGCCCCATTGCTGGGGGCAGGGGTTGCGAAGCCCACCTGCGCCGAGGGCTCTGCGTGGGGCAGGAGGGGAGGAGCGCAGTGGGTCTCTCCCCCAGCAGACACACCCGCAGTTGGGGTAAATCGCGTACTGGGCACCCAGTGCCGCCGCCTCTCCTCTCCAGCGGAGGGGGCCTTGAGGCTGCCTCTGGGGGGCGATGGGCGCTCCCTGGGGCTGCCCGTCCCGGCTGGGAAGAAGGCAGGGGGTGCCTGGGAGGGAAGGGGACTGCCCTGGTGTGTCCAGGACCGCGGGTTGCCTGTTCCGGCCCTGGACCCGACCCAGTGGGGGTTGGGCGGGATGCAAGCGCTGGCGGCTGCCTGGGGGACTTGTCATTCCGCAGGTTCTCCTGGATTGTTTGTCCTTCGGGAGCAATCCCGAAGATCTGCCCGGACCCGGCCCGCTCCCACCTCGGTGCAGCGCCGAGCACTCCAGGCAGGACAGGGGCAGGGGCAGGCAGAGGCTGCTGAGCTGTCAAGAGCCCCCGGCGAGGGCTGCTGGGGAGCCGCTTCTGTCCGGGGTTCGCGGGTCGCCAAGCCTGTGCAATGCCAGGAGCTCCCCTGCCCCCCCGCCCCGCAAGTTTCATTCCTTTCGCCCTTCAGCCAAGCCCCGGCCGAGACAGACCCAGCCCGTGCGAGGGCGCGCCCGGGGCTGAGACCCGCGCTCAGCCCTTCTCTGCAAAGCCAAACGTTAGAGGAGCCCCGGGGGCCGCCATCAGCTTCATCTCTGTGTCCCTATCATCGGCCTCGGGGCGATCCCAGCCCCCGAGAGCCGCCGGAGGAGCCGCAGGATCGGAGGTTGCGAGATACCCCCAGAGGCACGTGTCAGTGAGCGACCTGTCTGCTGCCCTAACTGCCATGAGATAGCTAGCTAGCTAGATGGGTGTGTGGGGATGGACAGACAGACTGAAGCAGAATCTATCCATCCCCACACACCCCCATCTATCCAGATTAAGTGTAAAGCCCCTTACTTCCCCATCTCTCTTCTAACTGCTTGGGAAAGGCCTGGGTGGGAACCCCGGGCCAGAGAGAGCCCCCGGCTCGCTGCCTGCTGTCAGTGCCACATTTGAACCTGCCCTGGAGGGTTAGGAGGGCAGCACTGTAGTGGGTGCTGCAGGCCTTGGCAGCTGGGAGTGCTGAGCTGAAGCCCCAGTTCTGGCCTTGACTTTGTGGCCTCCCCACCCCTGACGTGGAGATAGTGTCTCTCTCCGCCTAGGAATTTGTAACATGTTCATCCCTGTTGTATGGAGGGATTCCTGCAAACCTACCCCAGGGACCTCTGGCAACATCTGTAATGTCAAGTAAGTTCCATCTACTGTAAGTGCGAGGGTCTATGCATTTCCAAGGGTCCCCTCCCTGGCAGCTTGGGCAGACATTGGCTCGGTACCCAGCATGTCCCAGCAGTGGTAGAGTTCTCCACTCTTTTCTCTTCTGCTGCTTTTTATCAGAGGGGCCAGACCCTCTGTGGAGCCAGGAGACTGCCCATCCCTTAGGCTGATTTTGCTGCTGGATGCAGAGAAATGTCACTCCTGCCAGAAAAGGGAAAACATGAAATGACACAATCCTTCATACACCTTTGTAGTTAAACTCTCTGCTTCTGGGCTTGCCTCTGAGATATTTTCCACTCACCTTATCCTGAACACCCCCGTCCAGTTCTGGGAGGACACTTCATCCACTTCTCTGGCGTCCATCAGCTCAACTCTGGGCTCCTCACTGAGGTGTCCTTATTGGCATTCAATCAAACTTCACCTGCGTTGTTCAGGCTGACGCTTGGGGGATGGGTACAGGATACACCACACATCCAATGTACATAAGCTTATCTATACACTTGCATTTAATACTGTTGGTTAACACATCGCATCATACACTTTATGATTGGTCTACCAGGGTTTGTAACCAACTTCTGTACAGATCACGAACTTGTCCACGAGCCGCAAAGCAAAGCAAAGCTGTCAGCTCATCACACATTACCCTTCTTACTAGTTGTTTATCTACTATGTTATTTACAAGGCCATTTGGGAGTTTAGGCATTGTCCATTGCTAACCCCTGTGTCCTCACATCTGTTTTCCTTCATTATTCATGCAAGGCCTGCACCTGTTGGAAAGGCTGAGGTCCTTCCCGGAGGCACAGACCTTGCACTGACCTTGGCTGCGGGGAGGCTGGGAGATCACCTGAAGGTAAAGGTGATGCTTCAGTCCCTCTTGCGTTGCATGCCACTAATGAGGTAAATATGTTCTCTGTTTGTTCAGCTTCCCTTGTCTGTGGGCTGAGCCGAGACAAGACAATGCCATCACTCCCAGGCCCACGGGGGCTGAGCACAAAGGGAGGCCAGGTCCCCTGACAATAGTCCGTGGCCATCTTGGGCCAGCTACTTATTTACACATCCAGGCTTTCATTCAGAGCAGTTGCTTAGAAGATCAGACCAGATGTGTCTGTCCTGAGAGAGGCCTTGGTGGCTCTTGGCAGGAAGGAAAAGGCTAGCTGGAGATTGCTCTCCTCCCGTCTTTGGAGGACCAAAGATTAAATGCTGCAGCCTGGCTTGTGCACTGGTGTGTAGGTGGAGGGGAGCACATGTCTGGCCTTTGCAATCTCCAGTTCCACTGGCAAACATGCACCTTAGAGCACCACCCGGTGAGTTACAGCTTGCCCTAAAGAAGAGAATTCCTTCCTGAATGCTGACTGTGCAGCAAGAGTCAGAAAACCAAGTGACACCAGTAGAAATCAGTGACATTGTCCAATGTGCTGACCTGTACTTTGGGTAGGAAAATAATCTCATTAACACCTTTCTGTGACCTGGTGCTGGGGAGTTCACTCTGGGTGCATTTATGCCTGAGGTTTACTCCTTTGCTTTTGCCTCTGTATAGATTTCAAGAGAGTTTTATTGCATGTTTAGAGGGAGAACAGATGAGCTTGAGAGGAAAGGGCCTTTCCACCATGAGAATGGCACCCACAACACTCAGTATCAGAGCTTGAGAGGCTGCGGATTTACACAGAAAGGCCAGGTTCCAGAGTAGCAGCCATGTTAGTCTGTATCCACAAAAAGAACAGGAGTCCTTGTGGCACCTTAGAGACTAACGTTTCATGTTCTCTCTGTGTGTATATATATATATATATATATATATATATATATATATATATATATATATATATATATATATATATATATATATATATATATATATATATATATATAATCTTCCTACTGTATTTTCCACTGCATGCATCCGATGAAGTGGGCTGTAGCCCATGAAAGCTTATGCTCAGATAAATTTGTTACTCTCTAAGGTGCCACAAGTACTCCTGTTCTTTTTACAAAAAGGTCAGTGATGCTTGTGGATGGAGAAAATGGAGCTTTGATTTCTACCAGAATTATACAATGGTCACCAGGTTTAGCGCAGAGATGGGCAGCCAGAAGGAAAAGCCCTGAGCACCTGTCACATCCCCTGGCACCCTGGGACACCCTCACTTCTCCTCTGTGGCGTGGCCTTGGTGGGGTAATTCTGAGTTTTCAGTTGTTTAGTGGCTAGCACCATCTTGTGGTAGAAGCATTTAATGGCTCCATCTGGGATTCACCATGATGGGATTCAGGGGACTGTTCTGATCTGCCATATCATACACATGTTCTGAGCAAACCATGTAAGTGCTGTTGGCCTAACAGTGAGTGTGGTCACATATGTCCCTCTAAAACATACAAGCAAAGGTTTATTCGCAGCATGATGGAGGCAAGACCCAGGAGTGTCAGCATGGGGAAAGTCTCCATTTCCCTGTCCCCAGCTGGAAAGGGCAGGCCAGCTCGGCAATGAAAGGGTCCGGGTCCGAGGTTTAGAAGGAAATGGAGTGACGTAATAATGATCATCTGATGCTCTTCAGCCTCGAGATTTAATGTCAGGGGCTCCTGGAGTGAGATTTAACCAGCAGGGCCCCACGTTCTGGCCTGCCTCATTTGTTCCACATGACATTTCTGCAGGGCAAGGGGCTGCTCCAGAGTTAGCTCCTCTGCAGCTCACGGCTGCTTTGGATCTGGCTTGTGCCTGCGAGGGAGAACGTCCTGCTCCCGAGCGAATGACAAAGGGCTTTCCCAGGCCAGCTCAGAACTGAGAGATATTCAGCAAAGGCCTGCAGGCTTCCATGGAGGGACTCAGAGGTCACACCTAGCCGCTGGGCCCTGCTCTCTGCAAAGCCAAGCCAGGCCTGGACAGGATCAGAATCACCTTCAGCAGCTCCACAACCAGGCTCTGCAGCTCTCCGTCCCTCTCATATCCCATGGGCAGTGCAGTGACCATCTTCTCCATCCTTTGTGGAGCCTTTGCTATGGCCTGCACCATCACTTCGCTCTGCACAGACTGTTGGCAGGTAATAGACACTTTGGTGTCCTTTCTGTCCCATTTGGTAACTGAGCTATGGAGACCTCCATGCTGAGGTGGGCTCCCTGGCTGTGAGTGCCCGCACACGGGGCAATGCAGCATCAACACGAAACCCCCCAGCATCTGCTCTGAAAAACAAGCTGTAAATTATAGTCTAGCCAGGTTCTTATGCAGGGCCCATTACCGTGGCCTCTGAGCACTTCCCTTGCTCTCCTGAAGAGTGGGGCTTGTTGGGATCTACGTAGATGCTGGTTTGGTGTAATTCACTGGCGCGCCCCAGACAGCGCATTCAGAGCAGAACGAAGGTGGTGAAGCTGGAGCAGTGAGGCTCTGCTGCCCTGAAATCGCTCCAGCCCGAGGCCTTGAACGAGCACTGCACTCTGAGTACTGAGATCTGCAGAATATCCGGCCCCACTTGGTGGTGCTGAGCATCGAACTCTGGGCCCCAAGGGAGCAAATTATAATGACCAATCAAACGCTGCTACTGACCAGAGTTGAAGAGTTTTGTTGGCAAACAGGGCCTGGTAATTTCCAGAGAACATGGCATCTAATGCCCATACAGGAGCGAAAGCAGGCCCTGGGGGAGGCCAGGGTCTGAGGGTAGTAGAGGAGAGGGTTAGGTTAAAAGCAGGGTGTCTCGTATAATGGGACGGAATAGTCAAGGGGATGGAGGAAATGGGGTTACACTGTTTCTCTCTCCTGGTTAGAGCAAACCCTGATGCTGAGCCATACCCTAGGGGGCTGCACTGTACGGCAGGATACAACGCTCCATGACTTGCATCTTCTCCCCTCTCAGATTAACAGCAAAGGTTCCATCGTTCTGAGCACCCGGTGTCGTGGCCTCTGGAGGGAATGTGTCTGGGACAAGTTTGTGAAGATCTGGACCTGTGATGTTTTCAGCTCCTACCTGAATCCACATCCAGGTAACAAAGAGTGAGGCGCAGTGGGGGAGCTGCGGTTTTCCCCTGAGGCTGATGTATCAGTGTCACGGAGGGTGGGGGAGTCCGGCCCTGCACCCCTCTTCCTGGGACTCACAGTGACTCTCGGCCAGCCAGTAAAACAGAAGGTTTATTGGACAACAGGAACAGAGGTTACAGCAGAGCTTGCAGGCACAGTCAGGACCCCTCCACCGAGTCCTTCTGGGCTTTCAGGGTGCTTGGATCCTAGCTAGGATACCCTGAATTCCGCCCACACAGCCCCAAGCCCAAACTCAAACTGCTTCCCTCCTGCCACCCCCTTCCTTTGTCCCCTTCCCGGGCAAAGGTGTTGACCTTTCCCCTCCCTTACCTAGCTCAGGTTACAGGCTCTGGCATCGTCCATCCCCTAAAGTCCTCCCCTGCTCTCCCACTCCCCACACAGACAGTCCCTACTGCATCACAATCAGAACACCATAAATGGTGTTTGAAAGGGAGATCAACCCCCCTGCCCAAGGACTTAGACCACTTCCTTACTAACAGGGGTAGGATAAGTCCTTCCCGTGGGACAGATTATCTCACACCCACTGCTGCATGGTTCTGGCACCTGGCACCAGATACTGGGCTAGAGCGGCCTTGGGGGTGACCCAGCCTGCTGTTCTTGTGTTCCTACCAATAGCACCAACCCTCTGCACTTCGGGGCTGACTTTCAATCAGAGCAGAGTGCTGCAGGAGATGAAATTCTACAAATGAAACTTCATTCTAGAGCCAGGGAAACTCCCTGCAAAATGAGGCTTTCCAGGGTCTCTTGACATGGGGCCCCTCCCTTCAGCCAGCCCACTGTTCCACTCCTGAAAGCTCCTGGTCAGTTTCCTTTGGAGGGGCAGGTTCTTCCCCGGGACACAGGGCTTGGGAGAGAGGCAGGAGGGTGCAGCATCCAGCTGACTGTTCAGAGCAGGCGAATCACCCTGTCTAGGGCTAGGTGGCACTGCGAGATAGACGCAAAGCCCTGAACCAGGAGGGCAGGGAGCATACCCAGAGAATGACGTGGACTTTGGACTCAGAAGGCAGGAAGCAGGAGGCCGCTGATGAGGCTGCCAGCCTAGCAGGGTCTCTTTAATGGTTACACCTGAGCCATGGCAGCTCCCAGTGGTTCCAGCAGGAGATGTGCAAGTGCGAAGGCAGAGCGAGGCCTTGACTATTTCTCTGTGTTCCTGGCTCATAGGTACTGCGCCAAACTCCACTGATAAAGCCTTCCAGATGCACAACTCCTCGCTTCCTGTTTAAATCCTTCAGCCCTACTGCCCACACACTGTCTGTCCCCAGCTCTACAGCTCATCAGAACAATTCAGCATGTTGGCATCCCCTTCCTCCAAATTGAAACAATGTCCAAAAAATTGCCACTGATTTTTTTCCATTTTTCAAATTTTCATTCAGTCTATCAGCTTCCATCAGAGGATCATGCCCAGCAGTCACCACTGATCTGCAATGGGGTCAGATTGGTGACCAGCATCATAGCCCGTTACCAGCCCCTTGCACCATCCGTCCTCCGTGGGTACAGCCCTAAATGAAAATCCAGGACCACACCCACTAGCCCCATGTCACTCTCCTGCTCATGCTTTGTTTGCTTCTTTTTATAAGCTGCCATCATTCTCACACGGATGCTGCTGATCACTTCCAGCATTGCTAGTGCTGGTGCATTTCTCTGCCTGCTGTTGGGATTTAAATATTTCAGCTGCTGTCAGGAACCCCTGGCTAAACAACACTGGCTCTGCCTGGCTGCCGGACTCTCCTTCCTCGCAGGTATGTTCTCCCCCAAACTCTAAAATAAGAGCTGTTAAAACAAACCAACTCCCTCTAGGCAATGCCATCCCAAGTCGTGACGCTGGCTGGGAACCTGACAGGGCGTGCGAGGTCAGTCAGCTGGGGCAGATCACACACATGTGCAAATGCATTCACATGTGTGCATGGATACCCATGCACCTGGCCATGGGGGCATTAGGGAGGGTCAGGGAATGATTTGTTTTTTTTCCCCATGAAAAAGGTTTCTATGAAAAATGTTGGGGTTTAATGTAAAAACCAAAAACTTTCTCTTTTCATTTTCCACAAACAAAACAAACACACATTTTAAAATCAAAATATTTGGAAATGATGTATATGGATATTTGCGAAAAAACACCACCAACAACAAAAAACCCAAAACAATTGCTTTGGCCCAAACTCCCTTGCTTGATAAAAAAAACAACCCTTCATGGAAAAAATTCCAGCCAGCTCCACTGGGGACTGCTTGAAAATGCTCAGTGAAGACCCCCAGGATCATTCTTGAGAGTCCCTTTGGCATAGGCGCCTGGGGATGGGGCAGCGTGACATGCCCAGCCCAGAGTTCGTTGGCTGCTGAAGATGGGAGCTCCTCTTTTCTGAACTGGGATTTCATGCTACCCATGGGGTGACTAGGTGACATGCTGCTACCCATCCCCTCAGCTCTCCCCATCCAGCTATAAAAGCAAATCTCAAACACCACGATCTTATTAAACAAACCAAGCCCGGGATGACTATAGCCCCAACACACAGCAGAATGGGAGGTTACAGGGCCCTTCACGAAGATGCAGGGGTCTTCTACTGACTTAGCCTGGCAGCTGGACCAGGTGTGTCCTATTAGCTCCACTGCTGGGCATAAGAAGGTTTGAGCCTCTCTCTCTCTGTGGCAGAGGGAACCAGGGTCCTGCAGTGGGGTCCTGCAGGGACTAGCCATGCTTGGGGGCAAGAGCGGAAAGGACGTTTATGTTTGCTGTTATTAAAGTTTAGTTATGAAGAAACCGCAGGCAGCATGTGTGTGTGTGTGTTTTCAGGGGGAAGTTGTGCTGTGCGATGCATGTCTGTGTGTGTGTGTGTTGTGTGTAGGGGGAAGCTGTGCTGTGCTGTGTGTGTGTTTAGGGGGAAGTTGTGCCATGCGTGTCTGTGTGTGTGTGTTGTATGTAGGGGAAGCTGTGCTATGTGTGTCTGGATGTGCGTGCAGGTGTGTGTGTAACCATGTTAGGAGCAAGGTGGAATGCCACTTGCTTACAAACATCATAAGAAAAAGCTGGAACCCCCCGGACACATTTCTAAATGATCGTTTAAGACAAGATCTGAAGGCAGCTGGGGAGTTTCTCTGCCCTTTTGAAATCTCCACAGAGGCCTGGCACACATCAGGACTCACGGTGAACCGTGGCAGCAGAGGGGAGGTTTTGCTTTCTGGGGTCTACCCCAAGACTGTGGGAATCACAGAGTTCTCTGCTTTGTTTCAGGCATTTCAACCTCTGTTGGTGTCATAAGATACTGCGTATATGTCTACTCCCTGCACCAGTACGAGGTATTGTCACCCACAGCTGCTATCGTTATTTACTGAGCTCCCACGGTCACCTGGCACTTTCCAGATACAGAAGAGACACAGCCCCAGGGAGCTTACAGTTGAGTTTGGAACCAGATAAGGCAATTCAGACATAGGATCTGAGGGGCCACAATGAGCTGGAGTTGCCATAGGGATAATGGTGTATTGGTCACTTTTGAAAGGCTTCACATAATGCTGATCCACCCGGCGCTTTGATGAATGAGCTGGTTTTTGACAACAGCTGTTTTGGTTTGGTGCTGTCAGAGAGAGATCTGTCTGGGAGGCTCCTACAGATCCCATTCGGGTCCCATCCTAATCAGAATAGAGGGCAGACAGAGAAGTGTTACTGACCCCCCTCTTTGGGAGAGGCCCTGGGAATCCAGGATCACTCTATGAAACAGAGGGCAAGCACTATGCAATGCATTTCTATTGCCTTTGGGCCCCACCCCACTCTCCTTTACTCCCCTGCACCCTTAGCGAGCTGACTAGGGCTGTGGGAGTGTAACTGGGTGCAGAATTTGGCTCTCAGCGAGTTCATCAAATTCAGCCAGTTGAATGAACGAGGAGCCTCACAAATATTATGTGTGACAACAAAACACCACACTGGTGAAATGCTCCCTCAGCAAATCTGACCCACCTCAGGACCTGGGCTTTCTACTTTTGCAGACATTTCACCTGCGATAGCTTTAATGGTGGATGTCATTCACCACCTTTATGCTGGAGCTAGGGGAGTGACCTCAGGGTGAACGTGACACATTTTCTATTGCTCAAACTCAATTTTGCTTTTCTTTTACAGGTGTCTCTAAAAATCCCAGGATTCCCAAGCTTTGAATACGGCTACTCCCTATGGATGGCTGTAGGGGGCAGCCTAGGGGCTATTGTTGCAGCTGGTGTATCCTGCTATGAAGTCCTGTTTAAAAAAGGTCCCAGGGCAAATGCAGTGAAGGCAGCAGCTGGGAGTGGGTGCACTGCTGGCATGGACATTGTGCGTACGTATGTGTGAGTGGGACGAGATCTTCTGAGCTGGAGGACAGCAGCAGTATCACCAAAAGTTGCAGACTGGTGATGTTTGACACAGCTCTGTGCAAGGAAAGGCTGGGAGACCTGCTTTGTGATTGTTTCTCAGATACTGTTTCCCAAGGATTAGGCTCAAGTAAGGGATACATTTGCCACGTTTCCCTGCTAGATTTCTAGAAACGTTTTTGGTATCTACAGTCAGGTGGAACATGCCGTGCAACTTATCCCCAGCTCTCCTGGCCTGTGCTATTTGCATATTGCTTTGGCCTGTTTCGCATGTATTAAATAAGAGGTCAAACTAAAGTTTGAGTCCAGGCAGGTAAAAGCGCAGTGCTAATTCAGTGCTCTGGGCTGTCATATGGGCCAATAGAGACAATGTGACGTAAACACTCTGGCCATAGTGCCCAATATGTAATCACATTCCCTTTCTTTTACCCTTTGAGCACTCCATTTTCTGTGCTGCTTTTGGAAGTTTTCCCCTGCTTGGCTCTGGAGGCCTCAGCTGGAGTCCTGTGGGCAGTTCTGGGCACCACACTTAAAGAAAGATGTGGGCAAACTGGCGAGAGTACCCTGCAGAACCACAAAAACGATGCAATGTTTAGAAAACCTGACCCACGAGGAAAGGTTCAAAAAACTGGGCACAGTTAATCTGGAGAAAAGACGAGGGCACCCATGGATGGTGGGTATAATAGGCTTTGCCTTCCCTGGCATTGCAGTCGACCCACTGCTGGACAACAGGGTAGCAGCGCCCCCCTCCCCTGAGACCCCCACCACCTCCTCCCCTCCGCCCCCCAGCCCTGAAGGTCCTCACGGCTCCTCCTTGGGACAGGGGAGTGTGGAGTGAGGCCGGCAGACTGAGGAGGTTTGTCCAGACACTGCTGGGACTGGTGGCTCGGTGCAGGGCCTTCAGGGGTGAGAGGATCTGGTGCTTGGGGAGGCTGCTGGCAGCTCGGCCTGGCCCCACTCTGGCAGGGGGGGCATCAGGGGTGGGAGGACCAGCGGCTCGGCCCGGTGCTGGGGCCGGCCCGGTGCTTGCAGGGACCAGTGGCTTGGTCTGATGCTGGGTCGGGCCCGGTGCTTGGTGGTGGGGGTGGATGCTCAGTCTGGTGCTGGGGTGGGTCAGGGGGCCCGCGGCTCAACCTGATAGGCTGGGGCGGGCGGGCCAGGGCCCCTCTGGCTGGGGGGGCCCTCAGGGCTTTTCCTTTGGAGGGGTTGGGGCTCCGGGGGGGGGGGGGGGAGGCCTTGAACATAAGGGGCAGGGCCAGCAAGCTAGCCTCCCCAAACAGGGGTTCACCACTGCCCGTGGGGGCACCTGATAACAGTCTTTGAATCTAAGAGCTGCTATAAAGAGGACGGTGATCAATTGTTCTCCATGTCCCCTGACAGACAAGTGATCATCAGCGTAATCTGTGCCAAGGGAGATTTCGGGCAGGTATTAGGAAAAACCTTCTAACTCTCGGGATAGTGAGGCTCTGGAACAGGTGTCCAAGGAAGTTGTGGAATCCGCATCACGGAGGTTTTTAAGACCAGGCTGGACAAACCCCGACTAAGTTTACTCAATTCTGCCACAGCACAGGGGGCTGGACCTGATGATCTCTTGAGATTCCTTCCAGCCCTACATCTCTATGATACACTTCATGGTGCCACACTGCTGTCTGGGGTGGAGACTGGGACAATAGAGGATCACAGGGTGCTTTACCTTGTTTAAAGAAAGTCTGATGCAAAGGGTGGCTGTTAGTCCTGGGTAGTGTGGGCAGCACTTTTGTGTGCGTGGACATAATGTGTCATATAACTGTGACACTGGCAGACCGGATGCCAGCTCATGCCAAGGTCCCCATGCCTCCAGGGAGCCCTGACATAAATAGCTGGAGCCAGCCTGGCTCACCAGGGGGGTAGTGTTGTTAACACAGGTATTAGAATGATAAGAATGTGTTTAGTGTTCAGACTTTATTGAATGCCTGTGAGTTGCTGCCTGCATTAATCTCACTTATAACAGCTGTATCCCATCCTGTAAGATAACATTCCAGCTGTTGTATTGTGATAATCTAAGTCACCAGACAGCAGAGAGACATTAACTAGTGCGATGTGTTAATCTGCAACAAACGTCCCTAAATCCTGCCCCCCAGGAAAGGACCCTCGACATCAGATGGACAGTGTGGGAGGATAAAGAGCACAAAAGATATTTGCCCTCCCCCACCATGAAGGTCAGTCATGCAAGTGGATTTCTGCTATCAGCTGATCTTGCAGCTCAGAGCACAAGGAAGGCAGGTGTGGCGAAGTGGGAATGTTCTTGCTGAGTTCTGTGAATGCTGAGTGGCGAGTATTGACCTATGAGGGCCCGCACTAGGGAAGGGAAGATATCTGCACATGTAACCTGAGAACCAGGAGGGGGGTTGGAGGCCAGGTGACACCTCTGCCCAGGACACTGGACAAAGGACACAAAGACTGGGGGAGGGGCCGGGGGAAGGCCAGGAAGGAGATGGCTGGAGGGAGTTTCAGTTTTGAGCTGGCTGGGAAATGGAGAGGGGCACCCCAACAGGGCTTGGGCCTCCCAACAGGGCTGTGGCCTCCCTGGCCCCCCAGATGGACCTAACTAAAGGGGGTCCTGTTGTCTGTACCGGCAAGACCTGTCCTGGACTGTGTTCCTGTCATCTAAACAAACCTTCTGTGTTACTGGCTGGCTGAGAGTCACGGTGAATCACAGGAAGCCTGGGGGTGCAGGGCCTGGTGTCCCCCCACACTCCGTGACAGAGGGCAATAAAAACCCCAACAAGAAGGAACTGTGTCTCGATGCTGCTTGGACTCTGGGGGACAATGTCTCCAGGCATAGGCAAGAGATCCCCAGCTGTTCAGCCTGGGTTACCCCTAAAAGTCATATAGAGCTTGCTGATTAAAGAAGCCACTGTTATTATTTTTTAATTAAGATTGTAAATCATTTGTGTGTGTGCCTTTACCTGTGTTAACCTTGTCAATAACTCATTTCCTTTTCCTACTTAATAAATCTTTAGATCATTTATTATAGGATTGGCTACAAGCGTTGTCTCTGGTGGGGTAAGTGACTGATCCTTTGGGACTGAGAATAACCTGAATATTGCTGTGACCCTTGGTGCCAGGGACCATCTCACACAAAGGTAAGCCCACCTTGGTTGTGAGATAGACAGGAGTATCCAAGAGGACTGTCTGTGACTACCTGCTCAGGCTATTATATTGCCTGAGTTTACACTAGATCATTAGTTGGTGAAATCCAAGTATAGAACTCACATCCATTTTGGGCTTCCGAACAGTTTGCCCTGACCTGGGACTTGCTCTTGATTCACTGCGGGCAGCGTGACATGAACAAGCTAGGGAGAGCATCCAATGGCCAGCAGACCAAACGTCTCTTGTGTAGCAAAGACTCTTGTGTAATTACCACACGTGCTGCATGTGAACCGAGGTTACAGCTGTTTGAATGTTGCAACCAGTTTTATGGTCAAGCCCCAAACAGCTGCTCAGTTGGACTGTATCTCCTTCGCAAGCAGGGGTCTGGTCACATTAGCGTTAGAGGAAGGAGCTCCTGCAATCACACCCAAACTAGAATAAGCCATGTGCTCCTCTGGGTGTGCAGCACCCAGCACATCGGGGCCTGATCCTGAGGGAGGCCTCTGGGTGCTGCCATAACACAAAGAATCACCATCATAATTGCCACTAGTCCCACGTGTCTTTATTCTGTTATAAAAGCTTGAGACAGGGAACATGAACACCACTCTGAGGGCAGCAGCCACCAGATGGCACCCGTACAAATAACCTTCCTCTTGGTGTGGGAGCGCTGCACAATCTTGGATGAAAGACAGGTTGTGTTGTTGTGAATTTTGTGATGTGATTTCTTTTGGGGAGCTGTGGCAAACAGCAAGGGAGTTTGCTTTCTGCTTTAATCACTCTAGCCAGAGCAAATTCTTGGGGCAGAGTTGTTTCCTGGGAACTAGGCATTGGTGTTGGGCTGAGATTCCTGGCAGGGAGGTTTGTCTGGTGCCATTTGTAAATCGCTCTGTTCTAGGACTGGTGTATCTAGACTACAGCAAGAAAAGACCCCAACTCTGATTCCTCCTCCAGTGGGACACGGCTCTGCAGGCCCTGATGGTCTGTAACCCACAATACCATGTGACTTCACTGACCAGTCACATACCACCAACCGTGTACAGCTGAAGGGTTCTGGTTATAGGCAGGAATCTGCTTGGGCCATTTGCAGAGACCTGGGAGGGCCAGCAAGCAGGGAAAGGGCCACAAAACCTGATTCCCTCTTGCTCTAACTGGGGTAGGGCTAGCGTTGGCTCCCAGCCAACAGCCCTGCAGGCCATGGACTCTGTTGTCAGAGGCACACAGACCGCGTGCCATGTGCCCTTCGAACACACCCTGGGCCCCTGCTAGTCACTGGGGCATTTCCCCTCCCCACAGCTCCTGCCAGGAACTGCCTGGGGCCCTTCTGCCATCCTGCTGCTGCATGCCCCGAGTCCAGTGACTCTAGCCAGGTCCCCAGGCAGCCAGGAGCCTCTGCAGAGTTTAACCCTTCCTGGCCCTGGGGATTAGCAGTGGGTGGGTGGGGGTCAGCAGGAGGAGCTGGGCGGGAAGTGCAGGGGAGGGGAAGATCACAGCGGCTCCTGCGATTCCCCAGACAGACACTGAGGGAAGGAGGAGCCGTCCTGGGGGTGGGATCGCTGCGGGCTCCTGCCGCCGCCTGGCTGCTGTTCCCCAGAGCCCGGAGGTAGGACGGGCTGCGGAGCCGGAGGGGAGCGGGGCAGCCGCTGGAGTCTGACCCTGGGGGACGGAAAGTGCCAAGACCAGGGGTCATGCTGCGCTGTGCGCCTCGGAGTGCCCGGGAGCCCCAGCCAGCCTGACAGCTGGAGTGAGAGACCCCCCAAGGCGCAGGTGCCCGGGCAGGAGACACCACGGACAGCTCCTCGGGGCGCAGCGCAGGAAGGGTCCTGGGGGCCGCAGCGCAGGAGAGGTCCCGGGGGGCGCAGCTCAGGAGGGGCCCCGGGGGGCGCAGCGCAGGAGAGGCCCCGGGCGGCGCAGCGCAGGAGAGGTCCCGGGGGGCGCAGCTCAGGAGAGGCCCCGGGGGGCGCAGCGCAGGAGAGGTCCCGGGGGGCGCAGCTCAGGAGAGGCCCCGGGGGGCGCAGCGCAGGAGGGGTCCCGGGGGCAGGGGACACAGATCTCGCAGTGCCCGGCCGCCAGCTCCTTCCCGGGGCTTGCTGTCAGGCCACCTCCTGGGAGCTAAGCGCGCTCCGGCGGCTCGGCGCTCCGGGCAGCCCCATGGCGCCCCCGGGCTGGTGACGGGCCCGCGGCTCCGGCTCCCCCGGCCGAGGAGATGGCCCTGGAGCGGGCTCTGCTCGCCGCCCGCCTCGGGGACGTGGACACCCTGAAGTCTCTGCAGGCGGAGGGGCTGCTGCAGCCGGGGCTCCGGGACCCGCTGGGCGCCTCGCCCGCTCACCACGCCGCCCGGGCCGGCAAGCTCAACTGCCTGCGCTACCTGGTGGAGGAGGCGGCGCTGCCGGGCAATAGCCGGGCCCGCAACGGGGCCACCCCGGGCCACGACGCGGCGGCCACCGGCAACCTGGCCTGTCTCCAGTGGCTGCTGACCCAGGGAGGCTGCTGCGTTCAGGTGAGCACCGCGCTCGGCTTCCCTCCCCCGGCTCAGCCTCCGGGGTTCCTGGGGCCGCCTGCTGCCTGTGGGTGCCCGGGTGTGATGGGTGCCTGGCAGGGCCCAGGACCAGCTCCCTGCCTGCACTGGGATGTGGAATTGCGGGGGAGCAGCTCTCCAGGGCTGGGCAGTGCCCCTCTGGGCGGGCAGCCGCACTGGGTACACCTCACCCAGGGTGTGGGACTGGCCTGGTGCTCCTGGCTGCACCATGGAGCTCTGGGATGGCGCAGACAAGGCGAATGTAACAAAAGCGGATTAAGGGGAGCAGGCCCTCTCCTGCCCTGATCTTCTGCAGCTGCCCAGGCAGGAAGGGTGGAGACTGACCCAGCTCCTGTGTGTGTCTGGACACGGGATTGTTCACCTTTGTCTTTGAGGAATGGGGTCCCCTGTATTGGAGAAGCTGGTTTCCACAAATGCAAGAGGCCTCTGGCTGGATGGTCCCTTGCTGGCTTCCCTGCCCCGCCCCACCCCAATCGGTATAATCAAGTAGCTGTTTCCCCCATAGCCTGCTCCTGTGTCCGCCTGGATGGAACACAGTCAGCTCCCTTGTGTGGGACCTGGCCTGGAAGCCAACAACTCTCCATGGGTAGGAGAGCAGTGGGCTGAGTTTGGGGCCAGGGTCTCCCACACACAGCCCCTTTGGGGCCTTGGAGCAGTCACTTCCCCTCTCCAGGCCTCCACTTCCTTCCACCTGCCTCACAGGGTGCCTCCGTGAGCTGCTGCAAAGAAGCCATTTACACTAGGAGAGTCCCTGGCCTTGGACTGTGGCTGGAAGCCCTGTTGGGCTCTGCCAGGCTGTGTGCCATGTCTGCAGCCCCATGCATTCATTGCTAAGGTGGGAGGATGGTCCTGCTCCTCGGGCCCCACATGCTGCCCTTCAGTTTGGTGCTGGATTCCAGCCCTGACCTAGACAGAAGGGTGGATGATGTCTGGGTGATGCATCATGTCAAAGATGCTAATGACTTTGTTTCAGTCTTCACCAGAAGTCTGAAGGAATGCCGAACATAGTGAGTGCTAATGGGAAGGGGGCAGGTTTAGAAGAGAAAATAAAAAAAGAACAAGTTAAAACTGTCTTAGAAAAGTTAGATGCCTGCAAGTCACCAGGGCCTGATGAAATGCATCCTAGAATACTCAAGGAGCTAATAGAGGAGGTATCTGACCTCTAGCTATTATCTTTGGAAAATCATAGGAGATGGGAGAGATTCCAGAAGCCCGGAAAAGGGCAAATATAGTGCCATCTATAACAAGGGAAATAAAAACAACCCAGGAAACTACAGACCAGTTAGTTTAACTTCTGTGCCAGGGAAGATAATGGAGCAAGTGATTAAGGAAATCACCTGCAAACACGTGGAAGGTGGTAAGGTGATAAGGAATAGCCAGCGTGGATTTGTAAAGAACAAGTCGTGTCAAACCAATCTGATAGCTTTCTTTGATAGGATAACGAGTCTTGTGGATAAGGGAGAAGTGGTGGATGTGGTGTACCTAGACTTTAGTAAGGCATTTGATACGGTCTTGCATGATATTCTTATCGATAAACTAGGCAAATACAACTTAGATGGAGCTACTATAAGGTGGGTGCATAACTGGCTGGATAACCGTACTCAGAGTAGTTATTAATGGTTCCCAATCCTGCTGGAAAGGTATAACAAGTGGGGTTCCGCAGGGGTCTGTTTTGGGACTGGCTCTGTTCAATATCTTCATCAACGACTTAGATATTGGCATAGAAAGAACGCTTATTAAGTTTGCAGATGAATCCAAACTGGGAGGGATTGCAACTGCTTTGGGGGACAAGGTCAAAATTCAAAATGATCTGGACAAATTGGAGAAATGGTCTGACGTAAACCAGATGAAGTTTAATAAAGACAAATGCAAAGTGCCCCACTTAGGAAGGAACAATCAGTTTCACTCATACAGAATGGAAAGAGACTGTCTAGGAAGGAATACGGAAGAAAGGGATCTAGGAGTTATAGTGGACCACAAGCTAAGTATGAGTCAACAGTGTGATACTGTTGCAAAAAAAGCAAACGTGATTCTGGGATGCATTAACAGGTGTGTTGTAAACAAGACACAAGAAGCCATTCTTCCACTCTACCCTGCTCTGGTTAGGCCTCAACTGGAGTATTGTGTTCAGTTCTGGGCAACGCATTTCAAGAAAGATGTGGAGAAATTGGAGAGGGTCCAGAGAAGAGCAACAAGAATGATTAAAGGTCTAGAGAACATGACCTATGAAGGAAGGCTGAAGGAATTAGGTTTGTTTAGTCTGGAAAAGAGAAGACTGAGGGGACATGATAGCAGTTTTCAGGTATCTAAAAGGGTGTCATAAGGAGATGGGAGGAAACTTGTTCATCTTGGTCTCTAAGGATAGAACAAGAAGCAATGGGCTTAAACTGCAGCAAGGGAGGTTTAGGTTGGACATTAGGAAAAAGTTCCTAACTGTCATGGTGGTTAAACACTGGAATAAATTGCCTAGGGAGGTTGTGGAATCTCCATCTCTGGAGATATTTAAGAGTAGGTTAGATAAATGTCTATCTGGGATGGTCTAGACAGTATTTGGTCCTGCCATGAGGGCAGGGGACTGGACTCGATGACCTTTCGAGGTCCCTTCCAGTCCTAGAGTCTGTGAATCTATGAATCATCATCATTTGTATTTCTCAAGGCTCTGGGTCCAGGCAGAGACAACAGTGCAGTGCCAGGACCAGGAGCTTGCACTCTGAATAGCCAAGGCAGCTAAAGGGTGGAGGGGAAGTGGAAGCACAGAGAGGGAAGGGAACTGGTGCTGAGAACCCCACAGTCCCTCTGAGTGGTGGCTGCACATAGGGATTGCTGGACAGCCTTATCTTCCGCGCCTGCCTGCTCCCCCCAAGCTGGAATCCTGGTGCTCACTGGTGGTGCAGCCTGTCCTGTGGACCCACCGGACTGGTCCTAACAACCAGACGTGACATTTACCAAGTGCTGTTCATCATCTCCATAGTGCTTTACAAACAGTCACTCCTCACACTCCACAAACACCCTCCAATCATTAATGCAGCAAATTTCACCTTCCTCTTGTCTTGTCTGGGTGTTGTCCAGGAACAGCTTGTGAGAGTCGCTGATTTATCTGCTTGCTGAAATTATTGAATTTCTTCAGCCACTAACTCTTGGGCTGCAGGTTCCTGACTACACAATATTAATGATTCACAGTGGCAAATATGGGTGAAATCCTGCCCCTGCTGGACTCACTGGGACTTTAGCCATTGGCTTCACTAGGTCAATAGGGTCAGGGTTTCCCCACAGTTTGCAAAGTGCTCATGGCTATGGAGTTCATGTCACTAATCAACATCATCAATTTCAAATTGCAAGCTTCACCGTTCTCGTTGTGTGGGTTAATTCCGTAAAACAGAACAGAACTAATACCACTGGCCTGCCCCACATGGTGCGAGCTGCGAACTGCCTGTTTTACAATCCTGGAATGAGCCATCAGAGCATCAAGGGTTGATGCTAAGCAGCCGTTTTCAGTGGCCAATTGTGCTAAGAGTCAGGGCCTCAAATGTTCACAGGAATGGAGCACAGTCAGGCTGCAAGGTGCTTTGCAGCATGAACACATACACATGGGTCAATATCCCTCTCTGCTCAGGCCTGGAAAGCCGCTGCAGTCAATGCTGGCTCTGCTTTGACAGAGCCGTGGAGGAAGGGCTGTGCCCTACCCCACAGAGGGAGTCAGTGCCATACTCAGGATTAGAGCTCACTGATCTCTGACTCCCAGGCCGGTGCTGAACTGTGGCTATGCCCTTTTACTGCTCACAGGACAGGACTCAAGCTCTGTTGTGATCAGCAGTCCCTCCCGGAGGGACCCATGCTTGGAGCCATTAACCTGCACTGCCCCTTTCAGGGCACTTCCCATAGTGCAGGTGTGTCAGGAGAACAGGAGCCCTTGTGCCTGTCTGAAGAGAGGGGACAAATGATCAGTGTTGTGCCTGGGCCACACCCATTGGAAACCCTTTTAACTGCTGTGGGGAGGTGCTGGAGAGGGGACGTCCCAGGCTGGCACACTGGAAGTTGCAGCTTGGGAGCTCTGGAAGCCAGACCCACACAGGGTTGGTTTCGGCAGCGCAGCCATGATATTTGGAGCCAGCTCCGAACTGTCCCAGCGTCCCAGGATGTTTGGATCAGACGCTTCGCAGGGACAGTCAGCCTGGACTGGGCCACAGACACAGTGAGGCCTGGCTGGGCCAAGGGGTAATGGGTTCCGCCAGCATCCGGTGTGTGATTGCTGTGGCCGGGTTACTCAGCTTAAGCTCTGTTCGTTACTGTTCTTGTCAGTCATGTAGTCAAAGTTCAGTGATCAGATTAAACGCTGGCCACAAGGCTGAACACAGTATTTCTGTGTGGCCCAGACATTGCTGAACTTAACGACGAGCACCCCAGATTCCTGCTGCACAGTGTGGCGCGGGTCTGGAGACAGGAAGGCTGAAATGTAAATGGTTTGTGCCTTCGAACAGCACACTGCATTCTGTCTGAATGGTTCTTACATGTGGTTCTGCAATCGGTGCAGACACTTGAGCGATAAGCTGCTTGCATGATGCAGGTTGAGAGATGAAAACATGTGATGTTCCTGTGACTTAAAAAGCCATCTGGGGGGTGGGGAGAGATGATCAGGCTGGAAGGACCGGGGGGCGGGGAGAGATGATCAGGCTGGAAGGACTGGGGGGCGGGGAGAGATGATCAGGCTGGAAGGACTGGGGGGCGGGGAGAGATGATCAGGCTGGAAGGACTGGGGGGTGGGGAGAGATGATCAGGCTGGAAGGACTGGGGGGCGGGGAGAGATGATCAGGCTGGAAGGACAAGCTCAGCACAATTAGGAGCCATCTTGGACAAATTCTACTTGCTGTTCTACATTGTCAGGAGCGCTGGCGACCGCATCGGGGCTGTGCAGTAACCCAGCGACAGCGTGCCAAAGCAGCCAACATGGCATGACTCTCCTGCTGAGGCCACACAGCACAATGCCAGCTTTTCCTGAGGCAGGCCCAATGGAGAGGTGGAATGCTGTCCCCGTTAATAGGCAGGTCAGTGCCCAGGAAGAAGAATCTGCGAATTGTCCATTCCTGGGCAGAAGTATCTGTTAAGGGGCTGACTGAACATAGACTCCCAAATATGCTTTCAGTTTAAATGTAATAAATTACTGGGTAGGAGGTCTTGAGTGTCAGTGGCTTGCATATACATTCACGTGTAACTCAGAGGTGCTGCAGTCTCCAAAAGTCTATATGTTGCTATTTTTTAAATAGCTCCTTCATTTTCACCTGGAGGTACTACAGCATGTGGAAATGACCCAGCTCATGTCTCAGCATTAATGGCTAAGTGCAGTATTGCCAACTCCCTACATTCAAGAATCATGAGTCAGGCCCCAGCACTCATGAGGCCAGCTTTAAAATCATGAGATTTTAAAAGAATAATATATGTTGGGTTGTTGGTCTTTGTCTTCTGGTTTCTGGCCTTTATGGTGCACTCAGCACACATTCAAGTTTTACTCACCAGCCACGTGGGCCAGAAACTTCCTTTGTGTTAATGAAGGCTCAGATCCTCATGTAATCACCTGACTCCAAGAGCTGAGTCTTTAAGTAAAACAGCCAATATCATGAGACTTGCAATAAAATCACTTGAGTTGGCAACACTGCAAGGTACGCAGTTAAACACAGCAGAGAGAACTTATTTCATCCTTCCTGCTCTTGGATTTTGATGAGATGTAGATGCCTGTGATCAATATATAAGGGCTTAGGAAAGGAGAGGGGTTGTGGTCACATGTGCAGGGAGGAGCTGTAGGTCTGAGGCCAGGCAATCTGAGCATGTGAATATGAAAAAGGTTCTTTATTGCCTAAGTTGTGGATAAGTCACTGTACATGTGTTACAGGGGCAACATCTCTCCTCTTGAGTATCTTAGTCCCCCTCCTCCCCTTATCCTAGAGTTTGGGGTTCTAGATGCCCCAACAGCATTTCTTGCAAGGTCTTAGCTTGTTGTCAGAGTTTTGTAAGTCTCCCCAAAAGCACTTGGTTTATTGCACTCTGTGAAAAGTCATCAGCCGAGAAGCTGGAAGAATTAAGAGGCTCGGATGCTGGGGCAAAGCGAGTGTAAGGGTCTCAGCTGGTTAGTAGTCATGGAACTTTCAACGCTGACTTTGTCCAACCAAGGCCTTGTTCGCAGAAGTGCGCCTCCCCCGTGATAGAGCCGGCCTAGCGTTTGGCACAAATTCAAGGCTCTCTACCTGTCTGCCTCATTTCTTGTTTGAAGTTTCCCAGAAGATGGCTAAGGTCCCAGACCTAGTGTTGTCCTGTGCTCTGATGCCATCTCTCATTCACTGCGAGTAGCTCTTCCGCATGCAAATAGATCCAGTGGGCCAAATATTCCAGCCTGGCGGAGCTGGGAAGGGAGAGCAAAGGTCTCCTATCCTGAGGCCCTTCAGAAGCTGCTTTGTGGTTTGTCACTGTATGGCTCAGAACAGCCCACGGTGATGCTCTGGTGATGGGCTCACAGGACCACAGCCCTGTATACTGATGGCTAAGGGCTCTCTGGGGTTCTTCTGTGTCCGGGAATGTCAGAAGCGCAGTCACATGGTGTTCTGTCTGGAGCAGCACAAAGGGCTGAGAGGTGGGAGTTCAGAGGGTCTCACAATATCCACTGCAGTGTCACGAGGAGCACGTCGTAATAGGAACTGTCTTATTTCGTTTCTGCAGGACACAGACAATTCTGGTGCCACTATCCTGCATCTTGCCGCCCGCTTTGGTCACCACGAAGTAATAGACTGGCTTTTGCGATTTGGAGGCAGCGACCCAATGATAGCCACGGACACAGGAGCGTTACCTGTTCACTATGCTGCAGCCAAAGGAGATTTCCCTTCATTGCGACTTCTCTTAGGGCACTGTCCAAAGTAAGAGAATTTTGTTTTTAGGGGATGGATTTGCAGGGAATTCAATTGACTGGTTTCTGCATGTGTTGGTTGTGTCCAAATATCCAGAGCAATTATAGCATTTGGTTGTTCTTCAGCTTGTGTACAATAGAGGTAACCTGCCTAGGGAGGTTGTGGAATCTCCATCTCTGGAGATATTTAAGAGTAGGTTAGATAAATGTCTATCTGGGATGGTCTAGACAGTATTTGGTCCTGCCATGAGGGCAGGGGACTGGACTCGATGACCTCTCGAGGTCCCTTCCAGTCCTAGAGTCTATGAATCTTTGAATCTATAAACCCAAGTCTTGGGTTTATGGAGTCCACACAGCTAAAGCTGTAATTGCAGCATTACTAACATTTCTCTAACTTTGCCCTCCCATCCTGTAGCGAAAATTAATGTGTCTGACCTGCTGGCTGGCAATGACTAGATCTTAGGGCGAATTTCCAGATTCATATTAAGGTTCCCCTTTTTATACTTTTATACAATTTTTGGCTAACACATGATACTGCCACTGCCACTGCACAGTATCTGGGGGAGAGGGAAGGGGGAGAGAGAACTCAGTGGTTTGAGCATTGGCCTGCTAAACTCAGGGATGTGAGTTCAATCCTTGAGGGGGCCACTTAGGGATCAGGGCAAAAATCTGTCTGGGGATTGGTCCTGCTTTAAGCAGAGGTTGGACTAGATACCTCCTGAGATTCTATGATTACAGCTAGTTTTATTTTTGTAAACCATGCAATGGGCTTTCTTACCCCAGGAAAGATTCCTTAGGATCTAATTCTAGAATCAAATTGAATTTTCCTTAGATTGTGAATTCCTCAGTGCCAAAACTGTTTGGAAAGCCCCTAAAAGATAGCAGGCATTGCTGAAAATAAATACTAACAAGAACATAGTAGCAAATTTAAATATTAACTTCAGATTCCAAGTATGAGTTTTGGAACTGTTGTGTGAATAATGAATATTCTGCAATACCTGGATTGCTAAATCCATAGGTGCTGATTCTCCACTCCATGGGACCTGGCTGTAGTCGCTTACACCTGTGCAAACTGTGTGTAAAACACCACCAGAGCAGAATCCTTTCTACAGGTGCCAGACAGTGGGGAATCTGGCCCATGGTGTCTTGCACTGGTCAATTACATTACAATCCTTTTGCATCTCTTTAGTTCTTTCTTCTACAAGTGGCAGGATACTGTGTAAAGTGCTTGCTGAACTTTGTGTCGTGTCTTCTGCCCTAGGGTCCCATCCTGCCAACGCTGGTGCAGGTGAGTGACTCTATTCACAGGACTTCCTTAGTAAGCGAATAAAGTTACTCACCTGCCTAAGTCTTTTGCAGCATCTGGCCCTAGTGAGGGAGAAATGCCTCATCTGGCTTGGATACAACACCACCCAACAAACAGTTGGCACAGAGCCTGCCTTGTCTGCTAAAAGAATTGTTCTCATTTGTAAAACCTGGGCTTGCGAACGACATGACAGCTTTATCACAGTGGGAAGTCAAACGTCCGTTCATTATTCTCCCAGGAACAAAGGGCAAGAGGCTGGATTTTCACTTTTGATGGAAATATTGCTCCCTGTTGCAGGTGGGGCTGGGGAGGATTTGTTCCATGCGCTTTTGGAACTGGGCGATAACACAGTCGCCTTTGTCCAGGTTATAGTTATGTAAATAGATTAGGCTGCCCTGCAGGGAAATAAGGCTGTTCAAATGTGTGGAAAGACAAGCTTCCGCCTTGTTTAAGGAATGTAGGCTTGTGAGAGGGCTGTGAACGTTAAGGCCCCTGTGTGTTTTCAGATGACACATTCTGTGCATGGTGAAATCCGGGAGTGCTGGGGTACTTTACATTGGTTATTACAGAGTAACCTCAGAATTCCAGGATGTTCTGAAAACAAACCAGTTCCTGGGCCAGTGGTAGCCAGCACTGCTGGTTATGCCCTAGCATGGCCATTCCATGCTAACGCCTGCTTTCTGGTGCTTAGAACTTGCCCAGATCCAAGCTCTCAATCAACTCCCGTGATGTTGTCAGAAATTTGGGGCAAACTGACTGTTGACATGAGTGTGGCTCTGGTGACTTCCAGGAAGCTATGCCTCTGTGTGTGTGTGTGTGTGTGTGTGTGTGTGTGTGTGTGTGTGTGTGTGTGTGTGTGTGTGTGTGTGTGTGTGTAGGCAAGCCTTAAATTCCGGACCCAGGACCGGCCCTCCATATTGGGGGTGGAATTTCACCTGTGCTGATAATCTCTGTTCTCTGACCATGAGCCTGTCTCTGGGTTTAATGCTCCCACCTGGTGATTAAAACTCTTAGACGTCTGTCCCCAAAATAGCTGCATTCTCTCTGCAGCTGGGAATGGGGTCCCAGCTCTTGACTGGGACCCTGTACAGGTTCCCCCATAGCCTGCTGGATGTGAAGCCAAAATGCTAGAAGGTCAACAAAGAGCAAATATAAAATGATCAGGGGTGAGAAAAGCAGGTCACTCAAACATCGCGGATCTGTGCACCACAGATTACAAAAGTTCTAATCGTATTTTCCGTGATGGGCAGGAGGACAGGGCTATAAATACTCTGCAGCTCTTTGGTAATTAACATTCAGTTACACAGGGACTTTTCACAGGAAGATTCTTAACAAAGTCAAACACACTTTTGACAAAATGGAACAGATTCAAATCCTCAGTAATGACAGCATCCAAAATGCAGCTACCTCTGGGCCCTTAGCAAGTGTCAGCAACCGCCCCGCCCCCCAACAGCTCCCACTCATGTAGCAGCAGAACCTGGGAGACTGAAGTATGTCCCTTCCAGTGTAACTCCTGACAAAAACACCAACCCCACCACCACCAGCTGGGCACAGGGACCACAGGGCAGAAGTGATGATTCTGGGTCATAAATGAGGTGCCGACAAGTCTGGTAACCAAGCACCATGATGAAAAGTACTTATATTGTGGGCTGGGCATAAGACAGGCAGGCAGGGCTGACGCTTCCATTTAGGCGACCTAGGTGGTTGCCTAGGGCACCAGGATTTGGAAGGGCGGCATTTTGCCGCCCTTGGCGGCAATTCGGCGGCAGGGGTCCTTCCGCGCTCTGGGTCGTCGTCGACAATTCTGCGGCGGGTCCTTCACTCACTCCGGGACCCGCTGCCGAAATGCCCCAAAGACCAGGAGCGCGGAAGGACCCCCCCTCTGCCGCAGAATTGCCACCAACGACCGGGAGCGCAGAAGGGCCAAAAACCCTGGCACTGCTCCTGCAGGCAGGGGAGGGCAGCCAGATGAGCCAGATGTGCCAGATGTGCTCGTGTGTCTAAGAGCATTGCACAAGTCTGGGGCCTTTCATTGGCCGGCACACACACTCCAGAGCCATTGGAGAGGGATGCCAACGCTTGTTAAATCTACCCAGTTTTCCCACAGCAACATACAAATGCATTCAAGGTCTCGGCCAAAGCCAGTCTGCAAATCTAGGCTCAGGATGGCTTTCCACTGACTCCCAATCGCTGTCCAAAGAGAAACGGAGCATTAACTAGTGGGGTTGGCTGGAAACTGCGTGATGATGACCCTTAGCACTGACCGAAGGTCTGAGAGCACCCACAGGACAGGCTTCCTGGAGGAGGCGGGGCAGGCGTGTCAGCTATCGCTAGCTGCATTGCTCAAGATGAGGGCCAGGGCAGGAGCAGGATACCCTGGGATGCCCAAGGACACAAATCCCAGCCCTTCCCTATCGCTGGTAGCAAACAGAACTGTCCTTTGCTTGTGAGATGGCTGCACTGGAAATACAGATAGACAGAGACTGTCTCTGTTTATTGATAGGCATTTCTGTGGTACTCGGCAGCAGCCTTAACTCTGCCCCTTTATCCCCACCACCTTCCACCCCTGGGTCTCCATGTGTGTTGGGGAGGGGTCAGGATGACCCTTATGCCACACTGGACAGGGGCTGCCACGTTTCTCAGCAGATGTTTCCCAGCTGAAGGGCAGTGCAATGCCCAGGACTTAGACACGGCAGGCAGAGGGACCCTGCACTAACCCTCTCTACCCCTTCAGATTACAGCCCTTAGCTGATGAAAGCAGTGTGCTGGAAGGCTGCCAAGCAAGGCACACAGACACCCCAGCCCTGACGGACAGGCCGGCGGACGTCTCCCGGGTGTTCCAAAGCCCATGGAACCCAGAACTGCCCCCGCCTGCATTTCCCATGGGGATGGAGACAGCTGCTGAAAGGGACCAGTGGAGACTGAGGAGACAGGAGCTAGAGCAAGGAGAGCTGGCTGGGCAGGCAGTTGCCAGCAGAGCTGGAGGAACATGCCTCCTGCAGGAGCATTTGGAGGGGAAACCCTTCTCCTCTCTGGTTCATTTAAAACCCATCCTGGGAGCCTTCGAAGTGGGGAATTTGCAGGGGAAGGGGTTGTGTTGTGAAATAGTTTGAAGTCTGACATGGATTTTGGGTGGGGTTGTGAGCAAATGGCTCCTGCCCCAGCCCTCTGAGAGGCCCCAGTCCATGCAGGAGAGTCAGCCCTTCGGGGAGTGGGTGGGAGGTGGAAAGTGTAGGGATGCGTGAGCCTGCTGGCACTGGGGAGCAGCATTGCCTTCTGTTTGGGGGCTGGCTGGGTCTCACCATGTTCAGTGCTGCTCAGCTCCCCCACCCCCAGCCCTAGAGAACTGGGCCCTTATAATAAAAGGCCCGAATGTGAGCTCCTTTTGCTGCCCAAGCTGTATCTTGTGAGGTGGGGGCTTTGATTTCAGTTTCTGGGCTGGCTGTATCATTGCGGGCTGGCTGCTTCGGAAGAATCAAGCCTAGGTCTGTGCTGCAGGCTGGATACCAGATCCGGCCCGGCCTGGCCTGGCCTCTATTCCTCGCATGGCTGGGGGAAGGATGGGGGTTTCTGCCACAGGCAGACGCATGGACAATAACAAATCCCCCCCCATCCAGAATTGTCTGTTCTGGGTTTACCCCAAAAGCAGTGGGGCGAGAAGCGGATATTCATGGATAGGAGAGAGAAGCATGGCAGGGCTTTGGCTTCTGAGAGCAGAGGCAGGTGTCTGATGATAGCCCCCGAGTTATCGGTTATTCAGGCTGAATGTAAGAATTGAGGCTAGACATGCTCCCCATTTCACAGGGAAAAGACGAATCTGAACATCATTTGGGTGTCACTCCAGCCTGGCCCTGTGATAGCGGCTGCAGGGGCAGCAAGAAGCCTGGCTTGCTCCATTTTTCCTGCTCTCACAAAAATGGAGGGAATTCTTCAAGGGCTGTGTAAGAAATAGTTAGCACTGGCGGATTTCACAGCTGCTTTCTCAAAGGGACGTCGCTCAGCCTCACATGCCCCTGCAGAAGCTTTTGAGAGCTGTGCCCACCTCCGATAGTGCTCAGGCAGCGGGACCCTTGGGGGTGCAGCAACTGGCGTGGGGGGGCTCAGAATGCTTGAAACTTTGGGTCTGGGGGTGTGAGGTGTTCACAGCAATAGCTAGGCCAAGAGAGGATTCTGCCTGGCTAGGGGGAGTTTAAATAGCCAGGCTCTATGGAAAGCCAAGATAACAAATGTAAAAATAGCCCACACCCTTTAAATGCCAAACCTCCTCCAAACAGGGCTTCCTGCAGCCAGGTCTAATCTGTGCTCCTATCAGCCAAGCCCCAGAGCACCCTGTCCCACTGCTCCCAGGCTCTGCCCCTCCTGGAAAGCTGCCTGCTGCCCCCCACCCTGCTAACTAGCAGAATGCAGTGGCTTTTGAAGAGATGCTTTAAGCTGCTGGAGCCTGGCTGGGGCTCTTCTCCCCAGCAGATCGCTCCAGCAAGCCTGACTATGGAAACTGTGCTCAGTCCCAGGCCTGCCTGCCAGCGTGACAGGAGCATGCAAGACTCTCTCAGGTTTAGCTGCATCTGACTCTGACTCCATTCTGCGTAGCATACCCCTGCTGCGGAAGAATGAAAATCAAAAGCTCCAGTTCAGAGCCATGCTGAGGCCCCTCCAGTGTTTCCATTAGGAAGTGCTGGCAGAGCCACGTCGCCCAAGTCTCACGAGGGGTTTGATAGCATGGGCTCGCTAAGGCCTCTTTTTACATACGCCGGCAGGAAGAACCGAGATCTAATGAGAACAAAGCATTTGCTGGCTTGAAGCTGGCCCGTTAGTTGATGACAGGTGAGGCAGCTGTTCTAGAACCCCTAGGCATTGTCCTCCCGTACATGGATTCCTCTGGCTGTCCTCTGGCCCTGGTGACACACCACTGGTGTCTGCAGAATCTCATCGCACTGGGTGTGATTGTTACGGAGCAAAAGGAACACAAAGAATATCAGAAGGCTGGTTAGACAATCACCAGAGCACGTTACTTAATAGGGCAGAGTCTGTGGACTGTCCTGGGTGGTTTTGCAAGTTTTGCTTTCTATTATATAAATCATGACTCTGTTTGTACAAACAAAGAGAAGGGTCAAAATATTTTTCTCTTTTAAATGAAAAACAAAAAGTGGTTTCAATGTTTCCACCCCACGAATAGGTTATTACAGCTGGAGAGCTTGAAGTTAAGCTCAAAAGGGAATTTATCCCTATTGCTTTCCCATAAACAGCAGCCTTTCTTTTGTGTATATTTTATATCCTTAATTTAAAATCTTAACCAATTATTGTAGTAACCATGGCAATTGCTCAAATGCCGTCACTGCTTTGGGACCAATATGTGTTCAGGTGACAACTTGCACAGAAGACACGCTCCTGGTGCAGACGTGGACTGCAAGGTCTTATGCAATATCTATGTCCATTTCCTTGGCTGCACTGAACTAGCGCCATGCAGATCAGGTATGTCCTGCAATCCACTGATTTGAGAGCAACACAACAGCAGCTGCTGCTAATTCATTGACCTGAATATTCTCCAGATTCCAGCTACAGTCAGCTCCCTTGGGGGCTGGAAATGGGGTCAGCGTGCAAACGTATCTGAATGAGTAGTGTCCTGACTATGCATGGGAGCATCATAGCAAGCGTGACTTGTGCAGATGCACCCCGTGCTCTTTACTTTTACATACTGTCTCCAGCACAGGAAATCAGACCCTTCCCAGCCGATTAACCCATACAGGTAAATACAAGTCAGCTAAGTGGATTACAGGTACCATCTGTGGCTGTGCCGGTGCAGAGCATGGGGAGGCTACATGGTGCAGATTCCAGGCGAAATGCCTGAGCCCAGACAGACGAGAGAGCGAGCTAGGGGACTCCAGGCACGATACCTCGTTAGGAAAAGGACAAGGCAACGCAGATGAGCTGTAAAGAGTCACAGGGTCCATTGGGGCAGGAAGGTTGTTCCAGACCAAACTCACAAATTATAAATGGAAAGCTCAGCAGTGGAGTGGTTGACTATCCATTTAGTGAGACTCCCAGTAGAATCTATCCATGCAAGTGATAAGGCAAAAAACCCAGTTATCAGGGGGAAAAGACTTTACAGCCCCCTGCTCAACTCACTGAATGGAAGGGTCCCTGCATTTTGCTAAGTAGGCTCTTAATTAAGCATGTCTTAGTCACAGCCCTTTTACATTTAATTTTATGCTTCTCCTGCAGTTACTTTTGCTGTGAGCACCTGCTGCCTGTAGGTAAGAAATCCCATTAATTATTTACTCCTGTACTCATAGGCCCTTCTGCTAACTGCCCAGTGGGAGGCTCCATTACAAGCCTTGAAATTCTATCTCTGGGAGTCGCCACACCAGCTAACAGGCAGGATGCAGCAGTAACAGTTAAAATGGGGAGGAACGACAGTGGGTTTATATCTATACTGCAGACAAAAGCTCTACTGAAAGACCATGAAAGGTTGCAAAGTCAATCACTCAGAAGCCAAGAAATGCCAGAATTAAGCCTCCTTTTTGCCCTCGAGGTAATTAGTGACTGGTTGTAGTAGAAAGTTTTTATCTTCTCTGTGGACCAGTCACAAGAGGGCGATGAGCCATACCATTTGCCAGGCAGCAGAGGAATGTTAGGCCTCAGGAATCCTGGATTCTGTTCGATGTTCTGGACAGGAGGGTTCTGTAGTGGCTACAGACCCTTTTGCTCCCTTATTCCCCCACCCCACTCACACACCCGCTGTCTCCTGCCCCCTCCAGTTTGTTCCCGTGCCCCACCACCTGGCCTTGCCCCTGCCCCAACCTGCTGCATTCACGTCAGATTACTTCCTCCTTCTCCTCCACGTGCCAGAGCTTTTGGGAACTGATTTTTAGAGCTCAGAACCAGGCCAACTTTGGTGGATTTTTACAGGGACGGGCCAGGAGCCTTCCTGAACACAGGGTAATATCCTGTGCTCACCCCCTCCCCGCTGCTTTTCAAGCGCCTGCTCTAAAACATAAAGCTCCTCAGTAAAACATCTGTAAGAATTCTTTAACCTTGACCCAACCTCCCTATTTTTCCTTTATTTTGGTTTTCACAGAATCATAGACGTGCAGGGACCTCAAGAGGTTATCTAGTCCAGTTCTCTGTACTCAAGGCAGGACATGGACATGGCTGAACTGATTTTGCTGAAATTTACCCCCAAAAAGTCAGCTTGAGGCAGACGCCTGCTCTGGAAAATTTTGGTCCAAATGGTTATAGTGTGGCAAAGTCTAAGCAACTAAAAACAGGCGTTTCTAATGGAAAGTGTTGGGCAACCTAACTAAGCTAACAGAATGTTAGGAACCATTAGGAAGAGCCTAGATAAGAAGACAGTAAATATCTTAATGCCGTTATATAAATCCATGATAAGCCCACACCTTGAATACTGCCTGCAGTTCTGGTCACCCCATCTCCAAAAAGATACATTACAAATGGGAAAAGCACAGAGAAGGGCCCCAAAGATGACTGAGGGTATGGAACAGCTTCAGCAGGAGGGTATGGAACAGTTTCAGACTGGGACTATTCAGCTTGGAAAGGAGACGACTGAGGGAGGATATGATAGAGGGCTATAAAATCATGGCTGGTGTGGAGAAAATGAATGGGGAAGTGTTATTTACCCCTTCACATAACACAAGAACCAGGGGTCACCCAATTACCTTAATAGGCACCAGGTTTAAAATAAACATCCGGAAGCGCTTCTTCACAATGCACAGCAGCCTCTGGCCAGGGAATGTTGTGAAAGTATGTGTAAAAGTACAACTTGATTCAGAAACGAACTAGATAAGTCCATGGAGGATAGGTTCTCCGATGGCTATTAGCTGAGCTGGTCAGGTACGCAACCCCACGTGCTGGGTGCCCCTGATGCTACCCTGCAGCGTATGCCCACAGAACTTATGTCACTCGGGATGAATAAATCACCCCTGGAGTGACGTAAGTTACACCAACACAAGTGCTTGTGTGGACAGAGCTTCTCCCACTGACACAGCTACCACTGCTCATTGGGGGTGAATTCATTAAGTCGACGGGAGAGCTGCTGATCGTTCAGAGAAGCACCCAGGCTCTGGGATGTTCTTCTGAATGACTCTTTACGGTGTGCCAATTGCTAGCGCGAGTCTGTGGGACTCCCTGCACCTCTGAGTGTCTTTTGCACCAGCAGATGGGGGCTCTACGGCCAAGCCACCATAGCCTGCAGGCAGGGGCGGCTTTATGAACTGCGGTGCCCAATTCCAATACCCGGCGGTGCTCCAGAGCTTTGGCAGCACTTTGGTGGTGGGGGGTCCACTCCCGGTCTTCTGTGGCACCGAAGGACCCCCCACTGCCGAAATGTCGCCAAAATCCCTGGAGTGGACCCCCCCCCCGCCGCCAAAATGCCACCGAAGACCCCCGGAGCAGACCGCCGCTGGGTGAGTAAAAACAAAATTAAAAAGGTGCCTAAGGCGCAGGGCCTGATTCCAGGGAATCAGCCTAAAACCAGCCCTGCTTGCAGGACAATAGTTGGTGGTGGTGGGTCTGGCTTTTCATGTTTCATTCGCCAGGGTTGAGTGAGTTGCTATGGGGGGATGGGCATGAGCCAGCAGGCTGCTGGGCCAGCCCAGAAATGCTGGTTTCATGCTCTTTGCTCCCAGACAGCCAATCCCTTGGGCTTCTTCAAACTGAGTTACCAGGAGAGTCTCCTTTTGCTGGGATGCTGGTGCCACCTTTCCCTCTCCCTCCTGGCACAAGGGGAACCATTCCCAACAAGCGCTCCCTGGCCCTCTGAGCAATGGCCAGTTTCCAGCACTTGGCATACGTCTGAGCTCAGGTGCCAGAGTGCCTGGGTGCAAGGTGGACCTGATGGCCTCTCTGGCCACACCTGCTAACACGGGTGCCAGTGAGCTGTCTGCCCCTGGTATTTCTAAAGAATCCTTCACTGCAGGTGCCTGCTGCTAAGTACAAAGCCAACACATTGAACCCCGAAATGGACTAAAGCTTCCAGCTGCCGCTGCCCCAGACTGCGGTGCTCAGAGCAGGACCAGCCCGATCCCACCCTCTCTCTGCTGCGTTATTTCTGCACTGGGGAGACCATATTCTAGGGCTGCTTATTTCAGCAAGCAATAAGACGTAAAGATCCCCAGCTTTGCTTTTGGGGCCATTAGCCAGCTCCCACCCACATGCTGTCCGCAAGCTGGGGCCAGCCTGAAGAATGCATTAAACTTGAACGATTAAATGAATTGAATTAGTATTATTAGCAACAGTAATTTAAGTTATTAATAGGCTGCCACGCTCCGGCCGAGTTGCGTTAAGTCTCAGGACGTTCGATGGAGCACTCTCGATTTGGGCCTGCTAAGCCTGCCCCTAATCTGCATACTTTAAACCCGCTCACTGCCACAGGCTCAAGCTGCAGGCTTTGTCTTGTTAATTCTTAATCAGCTTGGATAGTGGCGATGCCTGGGAACAAGTGGCTGTTTTCCGTCTTGCATTGTTTGTTTTAATCACTATGGTAACCAGCGGCAGCTAACCTGTAGTAAGCTAATGCAGATGGCGGGAGGGTCAGGGCTGGTTCTCCTTCGTCAGTCCGTATGCTCCTGTGGCATGGGGGTGGGCAAGGGGAGGGGCATGGCATACTCCCCTGGCAGAGGATAAACCGGGATTATTTGTAGGTGAATCTGGTGCAATCCTCTGCCCCTCCCCTCCCTTAATTCTCTGCTCCCTGCCTCTCCTCAGCTGGGAATCTTCCCCTGCCTCCTCAGTATGTAGCACCTCCCTTGGTCTTTGCTCCCCCTTAGGGGCTGCAAACACCCCGCTGAGCCCAGCAGCTGCAGCAGGCTGCAATACAACTAGGCAAAAAGCCAGGAAAATCGGGAGCAGTGCGAGGGCGGGAAGGGCTTAGCAGCAGCCTGGGGTGACAGTAGGACAAGGGTGGTGGCCTGAGCGAAGGAAGGGAAAGTTTAGGGACAAAGCTGTCTGGCGCACAGGAGAGAGGCTGCAGGCATGTCCTGGGGGATAGCAGCATGAGTCCAGCACAGAGTGGCCTGACTTGTATCTGAACTGGCACAGCATGAGCAGCAGGCTTCTTGCACCCCTGGCCATGAGCTGGGCCCTGTCTGGGAATCATGACCTCAGCGGTTGTCTCATTGCAGGCTGGAGGTGGCTGGGCAGCCCCCGGCGCTGGGCTCTGCCCCAGCAGTGCTGAGCACACAGCATTTCTCAGACTCCCACTCTGGGTTGGCAGAGGCAGCGCAGCACCAAGTGCTACATGGAAACAGGAAGAGAACGGTGCCAGGCTCTATGATGCCCACTGGATTCCCTTTGCTCCTGGACACGTGTTTCGCCCCTTAGGGGTGGAAGAGCTGGAGCTGCCCTTATGAGACCCCTACACGGGTGAAATTTGCCCCCATGTGGAGGAGCAGGACAAACCTGCACCACTTCAGACCTGTTCCAGTGGGCGTGGGGTGATGTCTAGGCCTGGGGACTGCTCCCCGGAGAGCTGTCTCTTTAAGGTAACAGTAAACCCCCACCGCGCTGGCATTTCCTCCCAAGCACTCCCATTGAGCTGCAGCAAGGCAGCTTAGCGCACCAGTGCCAGGGCTGCGTGTCTTTCGGGGGAGCTCGAACTGCAGGCTGAGAATGGCGCTGCCTGTTACTGTGTCTGTTTTAGCTCTGAGGCTGCTGCTTGTCTCCCTGTGGTTTCCTGGAGCTGGTGCAGACCAAGCTGCGCTCTGCCTGCTTATAGGACAACACCTGCCAGGTTTGCCCCAGTGTTTCTTGCAGCCCACAGCCACTTTAGAGCGACTCTAGCTATCCAAACCCCAGCACAGTGGAGCAGGTCCCCTAAGCAATGATTTACAGCAGTTTGTTAGCCTGGCTGCAGGCACAGGGCTGGTCATTGTGCAGCAGGTTCTTTCTGTTACGGCTTATCTGAATGGCAGCAGGGTCCCTGCTGGGCTGAGAGAACAGGAGCCCCCAGTGGAGCGTGCTCTGAAATGCCCGAGTGCGATCAGCACTCAGAGCTGCGCATTCACCCACAGGGACAGCGACTTCCAGGCATTCCTGGGCAGCGCCAGCTCCTCACAGGGGCATTGGCACATTTCGTCCCAGACGTAAAGTTGCAACTTGCAGCAAATGCAGTTTTGGGGTTTCAGAAAGACTTTTTACCCTGTTCAAAATGGCAACACTTTGCTTCCAGAGGCCCTTCAACTTCCCCAGCAGTCAATGCCGGGCACTTTTCACCCACGCCTGGGAAGGAGAAGAAAGGCCCTTCCCCATTTGCCAAAACTGGGGTCATATTCCAGCCCATCCCCCAAAGTTTTGCTGGAGTTGTTTTCTAGCCTGGAGTTGTGCAGTGGAGCACAGGGTTTGTACTTCAGATAACAGCTTGGCCCCTTCCCCTTCCCGCCACCAGTGGGAACCGAGCAGTGTGCGCTGTGTGCCCAGGGGCGGCTCCAGACCCCAGCACGCCAAGCGTGTGCCTGGGGTGGCAAGCCACAAAGGGGAGCTCTGCCAGTTGCCTCGAGGGCGGCAGGCAGGCTGCCTTCGGCAGCTTGCCTGCTGAGGGGCCGCTAGTCCCGCGGTTTCGGCGGACCTCCCGCAGGCTGCCACTGAATCCACGGGACCGGAGATCTCCTGCAGGCAAGCCACCAAAGGCAGCCTGCCTGCCGTGCTTGGGGTGGCAAAATACCTAGAGCCGCCCCTGCATGTGCCCTTTGCACCCAAGCCCTTCCCAGCATCTCAGCTGGACAGTCCTCAAGCCCTTCTGGCTCTTGCACCTGGACTGCTCATGGGGAAATGGCAAACCTGAGCATGCTCACAACCAGCCCCAGCAAATGCCTGGCACTTTATTGGGAGACCACAACATGGGATATTAGTGTCACGGAGTCACCGGGCGATGCTCTGGAACTGCTCCCCACCAAGCCAGTCAGGACTTTGGGGAGCCTCCTCTCCCTCGGAGCAGACTTGTTCAGGGCAAGAAGCTCACACGGCTTCACCTCCTGGGTCTCTCCTTGGAGCATTCAGCATCCTCTGCCCCTCCGTGCGCTTCCCACAGCGAACCCACCCAGCGGGGTCCTGGGGAAGCCACCGGGTTCTGCACCCCCACTTTGCAGTCAGACGTGACTCTCAGCCAGCCAGTAACACAGAGGTTTATTCGATGACAGGAACAGGGTCTAAAACAGAGCTTGTAGGTACAGAGAACAGGACCCCTCAGTCAGGTCCATTCTGGGGGGCAGTGAGCCAGACCCCCATGTCTGCACTTCACTCCTCATCCCCAGCCAGCTCCAGACTCAAAACCCCCTCCAGCCCCTCCTATCTGCTCAGCTCCTTTCCTGGGCCAGGAGGTCACCTGATCCCTTTGTCTCCAACACCTTCAGCTGGCACCTTTGCAGAGGAGGGGCCCAGGCCATCAGTTGCTAGGAGACAGAGCATCAGGCATTTAGGTGCACTGGCCCTTTGCTCTGTAGCAATCACACACCCTTATTCCACGACCTAGATACTTAAGAACTGCATAGGGGACATTGAGGCACCAACACAGTATTCAGAGAAAACATTAAGAACATTCCCAGTTCACCACAATTAGTGCTCCTGGGCCAGATTCTGCTGTAACTGACACCTGAAGTCAAAGGAATTGCACCAGAGGAAAACCAGCAGGAGCTCAGAGTCAGGCCCTGTGCAGGTTCACTTAACACAGTGAACGTGACCCACCCATCTACCCCAAGAGGTGGCCACACCGGGTGCAGGTCTGAAGGACGGTGGATTTAGCACAGACTTTCAGTGCTGCCTGGGTATTAAACGGACTGGGTGTCCCATGGGCAGACCAAACAAATGTAGGAGAGAGCAACAAAAGCCAGCAGCTGGTGCAGAGACAATCCGGAGGTCGCTGGCATATGGCAAAGCAGTTTACTCACACATTCAGTATGCTGATAGTCCCCAATCATAGGATGCATTAAGCAAAACTGAACCTGTACAGATTAACCCATTCTAGATTACTTGGGAATTGGCAATTATGGATTTAAAATGTGCCCATTCACAAGATTAGCAGCTAATCTGGTCAAGTGCCATTAGTGGTGAGTTAATTAACAGATTTAAAATGTTAAAAAACAGAAGAGCACTTAAGTGCTACCAACATCTGGGTCCTTTGTGTGCATGTCCATATGCCTGCTGCTCTGGCAGCACTGGCCAGGAAGTCTACGGCAGGAGTGGGGGCAGTGCGTGAGGGTGGCAGGAGCTGTGGTGCCATGCAGGGGCGGTGCTGGGCATGGCAAGGCAGTGGGCACGGGGTGGCAGTGTGTGGGAGTGGCAGGAGGTGTGGTGCCATGCAGGGGCGGTGCTGGGCATGGCAAGGCAGTGGGCATGGGGTGGCAGTGTGTGGGAGTGGCAGGAGGTGTGGTGCCATGCAGGGGCGGTGCTGGGCATGGCAAGGCAGTGGGCATGGGGTGGCAGTGTGTGGGAGTGGCAGGAGGTGTGGTGCCATGCAGGGGAAGTGCTGAGCATGGCAAGGCAGTGGGCATGGGGTGGCAGTGTGTGGGAGTGGCAGGAGGTGTGGTGCCATGCAGGGGTGGCGCTGGGCATGGCAAGGCAGTGGGCACGGGGTGGCAGCAGCTGTGGTACCATGCAGGGCAGCGCTGGGCAGGGGCACTGGGCACGGCATGGCAGGAGCTGTGGTGCCATGCAGGGCGGCGTTGGGCACGGGGCAGTAGTGTGTGTGCTGCGTTTTGAAGGGAGAGACATCCCACTGGGGCTGAGAGGAGGTTGGTCTGAAAAGAGCTGAATTACATAGGCCAAGTCAGTGCATCGTCTCAGCATCCATTGCCCCGCTGTACGGTGGATTCTGGCCCATGATGCCTTGCTGCTTTCTGCGTCCAGCGCTTCCAGCTGTTGCACTGGAAGGACCCCCCAGAACCTCAGGCTGGCCCTGGCTGCCATCAGCTGGTGCTTTGTCTCAGAGCAAGCAGCCCTGGGGGGCTGGGCTGGGGAGCGGGGGAGGGGTGTGGAGCAGAATATCCAATATTGATTGATTGCAAAGGGCTGGTTCCAGTCTCCCTGGACATGTAACCATCTGCCCAGGCAGAGAGGATACAAGCCCCCGCACCTCCCCCTAGCTCCCCACACATGGAGGCAGTGACTGTGCTCCCCACTGGTCTCCCGGGCCCTGGGTCCAGTGCCGCCGCTGCACCTCAGGGTCCCCAGCTCCTTGGCTCTGACCCAGTTTGCCAGAGCACCCTTGTTTGCCCTCCTAAGGAATGACCCGAGCCCCGACGCCCTCACTGCTCAGCGAGTCAATTCTGAGTTCTGCGGACAAACTGTGCCTGTACCCCGACCAGCCCCATGGCACTCAGGAGAAGGGGGTTGGGTGTGGACGGGACACCAGGCAGGGGTGACGCTCACCTTGTGACCCAGGTTAACTGTGCCGTGCAGACAAGCCCAGAGGGTGGGGAGCCCTGCTGAGAGCCAACTGCAGCTCCCTGCAGCACGTGAGCCCCAAGGGTGCTGGAACAATGGGGAGGGTGCTGAGAGCCCTGGAACCGAACTGCAAACTCTGCGTGTGATGGACCCACCGCCAGCCACCCCTAGTGCCCGCGTCCCTGGGCGGGGGAAAGGGCCCAGAGAAGCATCGAGTTCCTCTGAGCCTCCCCTCCTGCTGTTGTGCTTTGCGTGTGCTGGAGAGAAGGGGGCGGTGCTGTCACCTGTGGGCGCGGGGAGCCAGGTACAGCCAGAGCAATGGGGTGACACTGGAACAGGACGAGGCAGACTGGCTGGGCACTGAGCTAATCTCACCCCAACCCCCAGGCAAAGCTGCCACGGACACCGGGGACGGGAGAGAGGGGACGTGGCTGTGGGCCAGTCTCCCAAGGGGGCCATGGGCACTCCATGCCTGAGCACACCAGGCTGTGGGGGGATCCCGAGTTGCTCGCACTCAGGATGTGAGAGCCACAGGCCTGGGGGTGCTGGTGTGTTTTGTGCCCAGGGACTGGCCAGGCTCCCACTTGGGGCAGCTCCAGCCCAAGGCAGCTTTGGCTCCAGCCTGGAGGCCTGCACCCGGGGGGGGCGGGGGCCCATTGCACTGGGGGCTGTGCTGCCATAGACAGCAGGGATCAGCTCCTGCCTCAGAGCCCATCCCCGATACTGGCTATCCAGTGCCCTGGGCTGGCCGGGTAGCTTCCTGAGCTGAATAACTGGGGGCAGAAGCCTTGCGACCAACGGAGAGAGAGAGAGAGAGCGAGTGCGTGCCGCGGGCGTTTGGGCAAAGCCAGCCCGTGGCCAGGGGATCTGGCCAGGCTGTGTGGAGAGCACACCCAGCCTCAGCCCTTCTCACCATTACAGGGATCAATTATTAAGGTGCCTGGGATCTTTTGGATAACAGAGCAGAGTATTTATTGCTCTTCCTTCTTAAAATATTCAACAGGTTTTTACTGAGGGCTTAATAACCAGCTCCCCCCGGCAAGCCCCAGAGCCAGTGTATTCTGGTGCCGGATGAGCTGGGGGCTCTGTAGAGACGCTGGCTGCAAGTGCTGGTTTCTAATTAGCAGCCTCCTAGGTGTGTTCCTAGCTGGCCGTCACGTGCAGCGTGCGTGGCACTTGGGCTGGTTGGAGCTAGCACCAGTCACTGCCTGAAATCCAGCACCGTCCGGCTAGGAAATGAGTCTGGGCTCTGGGTGCAGATCCCATTGGGCAGGCCTCCGCATTCGCAAAAACACCATCCCTGTGGGGCCGTGGGGCTGCGGCTGGCAGAGCGCCCTGTATACATGGACATGCCAGAGGCACCCCCTGTGCAGAGGCCCTGACTGATCAGGAGGGCGGTTATGGGTGAAGCTTGTGATGCTGCTGCCCACCCAGCCTGTGCTGGCGCCCGCTGCCTGCCAAGGGTTTATCCTGAGCAAGCCATGGTCCCGTCCGGAGCTCTTCTCAGCCTGGCACCCGTCCTGGCCTGCAGAGTGCATGGCAGTGACCCAGCGACTGGCTGCTTCTCTCTCGTCATCCCCCAGCACCATCAGTGCCACCTCCAGGGCCCAGTTCCCTTCCCACCTGCCACTCCTGCACCGACATCACGTTCTTGCTATCTCGCTCCTGGGAACCCTGGACCAGACTGGTCCCTGATGTAACACCAAAGGCCCTAAAATAGACCCCTTCCAACAAGCGTTGGCTCTGTGGTCAGAACTAGAGCTGAAGCGGAAATCACCAAACTCCTGTTCCTGGCTCCCCCAGGCAGTCGCCTCCTGCCCTTCCTCCCCCGCCAACAAGGGTCAGTTTTTCTCCGCTTTGTGCTGTGTCTCTACGAGCTGCACCATGGCTGGACAGCCTGCTCAGTAGCAGTGTCAGGCCCCCTCCCTGGCAGGAAGGGCTTCACCTAATCATCATGAGGAGCTTTTACAATCCCGGCAGGACCAGGGCAGGGGGTGCAGCCACAGCCCATTTGCCCACCCCTGGTTAGCCCAGGAAGCAGGCTGGAGTTCTCTGTCCTACGGCGACTAGCTCTGAGTTCTGGACTTGAGACAAGGCCTGGCAGGGACGCGACTGACACTGCGTGTGCGTGTGTGCAATGAATTCAGCACCACTGGCTGTTTCATGCTCGGTGCAACTCCACTGAGTCCTAGGGATTTACACTGGCCATGGATTTGGCCCAAAGCTCTTTGCTTCTAAAGATGGTGCAGATAAATGTGCTATTTGCAAAGGCCCTTTGCCTTGCAACCCTGGCTCATGGCTGCAGCTGGCGATGGATTCGCACTGCTCTGTTACTGTCCTAGCGCCAGCAGGGGAAAGTGCCAAGTGTGGTACTGCCCTGCATTAGGCCTGGGGGCCGGGGATGCTTAGGGCGCGGCCTGGGGATGGGGCTGGAATGCCGGAATTCACCCCCAACCCAGCTTTTCTGGCCAGTCCCTATGTCTGCTGATGGAGTCAGGAGCACTGGACTGCAGGCGGGAGCCTGACTGGGCAGCACCCAGCAGCATGGCTGCCCCTTCTCACACCCTGGCATTGCTGCGTGCCCCACCTGGCATTAGCCCTGTGGGCAGCAATAACACGTTGTGGGATTTGGTCATCTCAGTGCCAGGCTGAACCCGTGGCGTGTGCTGGGAGATGGGCCAGGCCTGAATGTGGACCCTTTCGGATGAGTCCCCTGAGCTGCAGATGAGGCCCTGCATTCCCAGCCGGTTAGCTCAAGGGCTGCCAGCCGCTGTGTGGTGCAGCCTGCCCCAGGATCCCAGCTGAGCTCACGTCTCAAGAGCCCTTGCTGTGGGGGGCTCAGGCTGTGCAGCTCCCCTCACTGTGCCAGCTGGCGTAGGCACTTCCCAGTCAAAGGGGCATTGCTCTCCGCAGCCTAGTGCTTGTGCCCCACGCTGGCATCTCCTTCCCTCCCCTTTCCCAGGGTGAATCTCACAGTCCTAGGCCAGCCATCAGGGCCTGTCGTACAGGGGGCTGCCCGACCGTCCCGCGGTCTGCATGATAGTGCGCAGTGCAGTGCCCAGCAAAAGCATCGCGTCCCAAAGTGGAGTTGTGCTGCATGCAGCTAATTGCTTCCCCTGGGGAGGGAGAATGGAGACCCACCATCCTCTCAGCCCCTCCCCCTGCAGTCCGTAACTGCAGGGAGTGGGAGCGGTGCTGGAGGAAGGAGTGTGGGATCTGCCCATGGGCACCACTATGCTGCCGCTTTGCACCATGCACTGCAGGACTTGGCTGCGACAGGATGGGGCTGGGGGCATCTGCGGGCTCTGAACAGTGTCAGGGTCAGGGCACCAATGAGATTGCATGCAGAGGTGCCAGAAACCTAAAAAACAAAAGCACGTGGCAATATTAGCACATCCACGGGGAGCGTGTCTGCTCCAGACCGTGCGGAGCCCTGCTTTGAGCACATCAGCCAGGGATAACGGCCTGGATGCTCAGGGCTGGCTGGCTAGCTTTGCCCCCTCAGCTCACCCTCTGCTGCACTTCTGGGTCTCATCTGAAAGGGAACTGAGCTGTGAGCCGAGGAGGAGCCCGCACTGCTGTGGGGGCTTCGCCTTGCACCCAGCCGGAGGAATCCCAGAGCTGCCGGCTCCTCTGATTGCTAACATTTGGTCTGGGCATGAAGTTTAAGCCACTAGCCCAAGTAATTCAGTTGCTGGGTGGGTTCTTCTCTCTCATCCCAATTATTTCATTACAGCTTCTTCCTCTGCTGTGATGGGCAGGGCCAGCCACAGCGTCTGTGTTTATTGAATGCCTAATCTGCTTATTTGAAAATACTGCTAAATTGCAGTGTCCAAAAACAGCCGAAGGAACGAGATTAGTCTAAGCACACTCATTACCGGAATGACCTCCCGTGGCGGCAGCTGCATCTGCAAGGGGAACTAGGGGAGCGCCGAGTGAGAGCAGAGCAGAGGGGTAATGCACCCCCACATGGTCACACATGGCGCTCCCTTCTGGAGGACAGCTGGGTGGGGGCACTGCAGGGGAGGCTGTGGCATGTGCTCTGCTGTTTGGTGCATTGCTGTCTGCCATAGGGCTGCTCAGCCTCTCTGTCCTCCTGGCTGCCCTGCCCCCTGAGCATCTCCAGCGAGCTGCTGCATCCTTCCCTGTGCCCGGTCTGTCTGGGCAGCACGTCATGCCAATCCCCACAGGATTCAAGTGCTCGTGACTCCAGAGGGAGTTGAGCACACTCAGCCCTTCACTGGAGATTGATCCTTTCCTCTCCCCAGCTCGTGTTTCCTGGGCACTGAGCCTTATCCTGGTCACTTTTCCTGCCGTGGTACCTGTGTCTCTGTAGGCATCTGCAACCCATGTGCCATCTCTGCAAGCACGTCCGAGTGGTGTGGGGCGCACCCATGCCTGGGCAGCATGGGCCGTGAGCCTGGGAGGTGTTTGGCAATCCCAAAGCCAGCTGGGAGGATGTGGCATTATTATTTAGCCCGTGTGGAAGCCCTGTACCAACCTCTTCAGTGGCTTCCCCAGCTGAGCAGAGAGCATCCTAACAAACCTGTAACAGCCCTTCCATGGGGCAGCAGGTACTGAACCTAGGGCCTGCACTGCCAGAAGGCTCAGCTCTCTTCCACCAGAACCACAGGAGTGAGTCGTAGCTGCTGTAGGCTTTATCCTCCATGCAGACCAGCCCCTAAAGAGGGTAATTAAGTGATGTTGTGTGTGGCACAGAGCACCCTACACACAGTTGTAATAATCTTCGTACGGAACATGCTTTGGGAAGCATCACAACTCTGATCATTAATATTTGATGTACGCAGTGGGTGTAAGGAGTTGTGGCTGTCTGCTGGAATTATCAGCAGTGTGTTTAAATCAGGCACGTCAGGAGGAGTTGTAAACAAGGCTGCACTAGACAACGGCCTGGTCTACACTACAGAGCTAGGGTGACGCAAGCCAGCTTATGTCGACCTAACTCTGTAAGTGTCTAGACTAAGATTTCGCTCCCGCCGACGTCACCACCCCTTTAAGCTGATGTAATAACGCCACCTCCACGAGCAACGTAGCATCAATGTCAATGTAGTTAGGACGATGCAGTGTCAATGCAAACACTGAGTCGCTTATGTCAACTGTTACGCTTTCAGAAGCCATCCCACAATGCCCCTGCTGACCGTACGGTTGGTCCAAGTGCTCCTGGTGAGGACGCGCACTGCCGACACAAGGAGTGTCATGTGGACTCTCAAAAATGATTTCACTGCTGTGGCGGCTCCATGCAGATGTACATTAGGTCGACCCACTTTTGTAGTGTAGACGTGCCCATAGGAATTTGTTTACTTCCCAAGCACTTTGAAAGACAATGAGAACCTAGTCAGGTATTCTGTAACCAGACCAGTCAAGGGGTGGAGGCGAACCTCACACTAATACATGCGGGAGAAGACAGCATGGGTCTGTACCCAGCAGGAGAGGGACGTTTAATCTGGGTTTTACTTCTCAGAAGGATCCATTTCACAGATGTACTGGGCTATAAAGATGCAGGGGTGGGGTGGGGGGCTGGAGCTCTAGTGATAAGCTATTGAATCAATCATTGTATCCCATATTACTGTAGTACAGCAGTGGACAGAGAAAGGTCTTTTCTGAACAGTCATGGCACACTGGTGACTGAGGTCTTTGGGGCTTGTCTGTAGTATCGCTAGGTGAGGAAAGAGGGTTACTGAATGATATTATGCTTTAAAGTCTGTGGTCAAACAGGGAGAAAGAGGTTCCCCCCCACCCCAGATGGGAGGAAAAGTAACAGCTCTCTCCCTGTCTCCTGTGTAAATTAAGCAGGGTGGAATGAAAACAATGGAAGCTCCATTTACACAGAAATCATACAGGGGGACGGGAAGCCCACGGAAAGGCCAGACCAGCGTGAAGTCATCCTGCCTCTTCAAACAAGTTCATTGAACTTTGGAAGATATAAGTCAAGAGAGAAGCCACCCCTGGCATCCATCACCAGACAGACACGCTTGCAAACTGAGAAGGATGCGTCCTTCGACCAAGGGGGCTTGAAGTCTCTGAGAACTGAACGAGAAACCTGCTTAGGCAAAGATTGAATCTTGCTAGATGTGCTTTTGTGTCTTTAAAGGAATGAAGGGCCTCTTAATTTCTCTGAGCTGTTCAGGAGGGGGCTGGCCATTCAAAGCACATGGGTTGGGGAACATTCGGGATGGGGAGTGTCACCTTGCTGGTTCCAACCAAGGCTGGTGGGAGCAAGAATGGGATGGTGGGACTGTAGCTAGGCTGCTGGGGTCAGAGCTGCTGGCCCTGGGGTGTCTGGTCACAGACATGCAGGGCAGAGCAGGGCAGGGCAGGGCAGTCCCTAGGGGGATGCAGGACCCAGGACAAATCAGCTCCCCACTGGCTTGGGGGTCCCACTCTGCATCGGTGGCTGAGCCCTGGGCGTAGGGCAGAGGCAGAGCCCCAGGCGCATGGGGGCCGGCAGCCGGGAGTCCGGGGGTGATGCAGCACCCCCTCACTCCCCCGCACACACACTCCCCTAGTTCCTGCACCTATGTCTTCTGGGACCGACTGCACTGGCCAATCACAGAAGCCCACAGGGCCCCCCAAAGTGCTGGGCCCGGAGCAGTTGCCCCGATTCCCCCTACCCAAGGGATGGCTCTAACTCAGGGTGTGACCTGCAGGCTGGGAGCTGGCTGGGAGCTACAACAGCAAAGCACTGTGAGGCACCCAGTGTTGCAGGGCAGGTGGTGACAGCCCCTCGCTGGTCTGGATTGCACCCAACACCCATCACAGTGTGTCAGCCCCATGGGGCGGTCACACTACAGCAGGGCGCGGGGGCAGCTGAGCCCGTGTGTTGTACCCACGGACAGGGCTGGCTCCAGCTTTTTTGCCACCCCAAGCGGTGAAGAGGAAAAAGAAAAAGATAAAGCCGCGATTGGCAGTACTTCTGCGGCCGCTTTACCGCGCCGCTTCATTCTTCGGTGGGGGGTCCTTCGCTCTGAGAGGGACTGAGGGACCTGCCGCCGAATTGCCGCTGAATACCCCAATGTGCCTCCCCTTTCCATTGGCCACCCCAAGCACCAGCTTCCTTTGCTGGTGCCTGGAGCCAGCCCTGCCCGTGCGGGGTGGAGGGAGGGTGTCAGACCATAACAGGGCAGGAGGCATCTGCACATCACTGCTGAGAGCTGCATGGAACTCGAACCCAGAGCAGTGTGACTTCGTTTGGGGGCAGGGCGAAGGAGATTTAAAGCAACCTGCTCCCCAGCCTGTCTCGTTCTCGTTTACAGCGGTGTTCGTGCCCAGACCAAGAATGGTGCCACTCCCCTCTACCTAGCCTGCCAGGAAGGCCACCTGGAAATCATACAGTACTTGGTGAAGGACTGTGGAGCAGATCCTCACGTGCGCGCCAACGACGGGATGACCCCACTCCACGCGGCTGCTCAGATGGGTCACAACACCGTCATCGTCTGGCTGGTGAGTGCTGCCTGTGCCAGAACCTGTGCAGCCTGTGGAACTGGGCACAGCCCTTTGGCAGGCGATCGCGCTGGAGGGCAGCCTGAGCACGGGGCGAGAGGGGCTGTAGGGGTGGGGTTTAGAGCAGGCGCTTTGCCATGGCGATGCTGCTGTAATTGCTGGGGGTGCTTAGCCCCGTGCTGGGTCACGTCCCCATTTCCAGGCCCATGGAATTCGCACCCATAGACTCATAGACTCATAGACTCTAGGACTGGAAGGGACCTCGAGAGGTCATCGAGTCCAGTCCCCTGCCCTCATGGCAGGACCAAATACTGTCTAGACCATCCCTAATAGACATTTATCTAACCTACTCTTAAATATCTCCAGAGATGGAGATTCCACAACTTCCCTATGCAATCTATTCCAGTGTTTAACTACCCTGACAGTTAGGAACTTTTTCCTAATGTCCAACCTAAACCTCCCTTGCTGCAGTTTAAGCCCATTGCTTCTTGTTCTATCATTGGAGGCTAAGGTGAACAAGTTTTCTCCCTCCTCCTGATGACACCCTTTTAGATACCTGAAAACTGCTATCATATCCCCTCTCAGTCTTCTCTTTTCCAAACTAAACAAACCCAATTCCTTCAGCCTTCCTTCATAGGTCATGTTCTCGAGACCTTTAATCATTCTTGTTGCTCTTCTCTGGACCCTCTCCAATTTCTCCACATCTTTCTTGAAATGCGGTGCCCAGAACTGGACACAATACTCCAGGTGAGGCCTAACCAGCGCAGAGTAAAGCGGAAGAATGACTTCTCGTGTCTTGTTTGCAACACACCTGTTAATGCATCCCAGAATCATGTTTGCTTTTTTTGCAACAGTATCACACTGTTGACTCATATTAAGCTTGTGGCCTACCATGACCCCTAGATCTTTTTCTGCCATACTCCTTCCTAGACAGTCTCTTCCCATTCTGTATGTGTGAAACTGATTGTTCCTTCCTAAGTGGAGCACTTTGCATTTATCTTTATTGAACTTCATCCTGTTTACCTCAGACCATTTCTCCAATTTGTCCAGATCATTTTGAATTTTGACCCTGTCCTCCAAAGCAGTTGCAATCCCTCCCAGTTTGATATCGTCCACAAACTTAATAAGCGTACTTTCTATGACAACATCTAAATCGTTGATGAAGATATTGAACAGAGCCGGTCCCAAAACAGACCCCTGCGGAACCCCACTTGTTATACCTTTCCAGCAGGATTGGGAGCCATTAATAACTACTCTCTGAGTACAGTTATCCAGCCAGTTATGCACCCAGGTTCACAGAGCATGCGGGGAGCCGAAGGGGAGCTCTGCACCCTCTGACGTCAGCTCGCATGAGGAGCCTGGCGCTGCCCAGACACTGTCGAGGGGCTTGGCTGACTGGCAGGTCACTCAAACTGGCCGTGACTCTGCTAGAGTCCTGCAGGGCGGGGCCGTGTGAGCACACAGGCTCAGCACAACAGCTGATGGGGGATTAGTTACCCCTGCTCCTAATCAACTCGGGCTGAGCCCAGGCTGCTGCTCCTGCACCGGGATACCTGCCATGCAGCCTCTCGCACTGGTTAAGTCAGACGTAGATGGGCCGCGGTTGCCCTGCCAGCGCTCCGGCCTGAGCTGCTGGAGACTCCAGGCTCCTGCTCCGTTGGCCCAGAGGTACCAGGCACTGCTGTCCGTCAGAGGGCCATGCTGCTGGTATCCTGCAATGCTCGTGCTGGGGGCCCAGGGCCCGCTGGAGGCAGCTGACTGCTGTGGTGTCACACAATGACAGGGCTTGGACCATGCAACCTCTCTCTCGATTTTACAGATGAGTTTCACCAGCATCAGCCTGTCGGAGCAGGATGATGACGGCGCGACAGCCATGCATTTTGCTGCCAGCCGCGGCCACGCCAAAGTGCTGAGCTGGCTGCTTCTGCACGGGGGAGAGATCACCACCGACCAGTGGGGGGGAACGCCGCTGCACGACGCTGCTGAGAACGGAGAGCTGGAGGTCAGTGTGGTGCGGGTGGGCACAGAGCACACTTGCTGCAGGCTTTGCCCTGGGGAGGGCTGAGCTGTGGGAGGAAATGGAGCTGCCTCAGGGGCGGATCTGATTGTGAACAGAGTTGTTCTGCACTGGGAAAGCTCCAGTCAGTGAAAACTTATCAGAGAGTGAGGGCAGTGAAGGCACCCTGCCACGGCACCAGTGCACACTGGCACAACACTGCCCCACCACTGCATCGCCCTGCCACAGCACTAGTGCACACCGGCACACCACCACCCTGCCATGGCATCAATCTGTCAAGGTATCACCCTGCCACAATACTGCCCTGCCATGGTACCACCCAGCTATAGCATCCCAACACAGTACCAGCCTGCCATGGCAAGCCAGCACAATACCAGCATGTGTAAGACCCTGGCATGGCCCTGTCCTGATGTACCATACTGAGTGGGGTCTGGCCTCACCCCCTCTCTGCCACCCCAGTCCAAGTTTAGCTCAGATTCATCTGGGGTCAGGTGTGTAGCAGCCCCTCCCCTTCCCCAGACTCTCCCCCCAGCTGGATTATGCCTGAGTGGGATCTGCCCCTGCCAAACCCTCCATCATGCCCTCCTTGTATCTCCTTCCAGTGCTGTCAGATCCTCGTGGTGAATGGTGTCAACTTGGGGCTCCGTGACCAGGACGGCTACACAGCCGCTGACCTCGCTGATTACAACGGGCATAGCCACTGCGCCAAGTACCTCCGCACCGTCGAGAACATGGTACGGCCCCCGGACTGCCAGCTCCCCCCAAACAGCCCCTTGTCTATGGCTCCCCCGGAGGCCCACGGCGCCGGGCGGGCATGAGGCAGGGTGTGGAGCAGAGAGGCAGGCAGAGGAAGGAGTGGGGGCTCGGGCACGCGAGTACCAGGGTGGGCACAGCTCTGACTGCATTTTTATCTCACATTTGCTAAGTTCAGACTTCAGAAACCGTTAGGGCTGGACATTCAGTAGCTGCTGGGCCATGTGCCTTCTCCTAGCACCAATGGGCTCAGCAGCTCTGCCCTTCCTGCCAGGCCTCAGTCAGTGTCCTAAACTCATCTATACAGGCCAGAGCCAGAGCACAGGGGGCCGCTGAGAGGGGGGGATCTCCAGAGCCCCCAGCCAGTGCCAGCCGGGTACCTGTGGAGCCCGCAGGCACTGCCTCTCCCTCCAGAGGCAGGGCCCTTCCAGACACGCCCACTCCCAGGTATGGGGCACCCAGCCCAGCAGAACCAGGGGCCCTGGCCTCCGTCCTTGCAGAGCCTGCTGCAGCATTGTTCATTGCTGGGTTTTCTACCAGCCCACTGTGCTCAGCAGCAGCTGATTTGCTGGTGACTGGCTGGCTGCAGCTGGGCCCCTTAGCTGCAGGTTGTTGCTGGAGGGGGTAGCACCACACCCAGCTCCCAAGGGACGCCTGTGCCCTGCCACGCTGCGGGAGCTGAGCAGTCTTGGTGTGTTTCCCTGCCCCGACTCAGCTCTGACAGACTCCAAGGACATCATTCCTGGAAACCAGTATCACCTCTGCTTGCTATTGCGAGGGCCAATGAGCGCATGGCAGCTGGAGGTTACCCTGAGCAGCGGGCAGAAGGACTGCCCAGGGGCTCCCTGAGGAGCTGTGGCACATGCACGGGCCCCGTGGCAGGAGCCAGGCTGCAGCTGGTCATGAGCTTGCCTCCTGCAGGAGAAGGTGCCCAGCTGCTCCGTGAGCGCATGCCACAGCAGGTGAGTGTCCCCAAGCCACCAGGCAACCATTAGCCCAGGCAACGTAAGCTGGGTCTCTGGGGTGCTGGAGGGGCTCCTTGCTAGCTCTGCCCAGTTAGTGCCAGTGTTTTTACAGCTGTGCCAGGCTGGCCCTCAGGGTGCAGAGCTCTTGTGCCCTCTGAGGGGCTGAACGTTCTGTCAGGGCATTTGCAGAGAGGCTGAGGAGCAGCTGGGTGCCTCCCACCTCCCCGGCACTTTAACCCTTTGCTCACCAAAGTCCTGTCCTTTGGCACATCCTAGCTGACAAAGGGGAGCTCTCCAGACCCACAGGTGCTGGTTGTTCATAAGGCCATGACCATGCTCAGTGTCTCCAGCTTCCCGGGGCAGGAAGGGTCTGTGGGTGCAGGGCCCTTGCTGGCAGGGGCAGGGGCAGCTGGCCACATTGCATGCAGCTGATGGGCCCTGCTGGTGCGGGATTCAGGGAGCAGGAGATTCCCCAGTGAGCGTAGTGTCCTCCCACATCACCACATGGCCTGAAGCAAAGAGACTGGGGCTGTGTGGGGCACATGTGCTGGCTCTCAGAGGGGGCTGGAGTCTTTGGGGGGAGCATCTGGCTGATCTGCAAGCTGCACCCCTGAAAAATCCCCCCCCGGAGCGACGGAGTTAAACCACCCTGAGTCCCTGTGCAGACAGCGTTAGGGCGACAAGAATTCTTCCGCCAGTCGAGCTCCCTGTCTCGTGGAGGTGGATTAGCTACGCTAATGGGCTGGATCCCTACAGTGGCACCGCTCTGCTGTCGTAGCCTTTCAAGTGTAGACAAGCCCTGAGACTCTCCCTCCACTTCTGCTGTGTCACTCACTCACCAGGGCAGTGGTTCTGGTCTCTAATCGTTCTCCCACGGCAACACGGACACCCCTTGCTGCACCACACGCTGGGCACCGTGTCAGCCCATTGAAAGGCAGTTGGTATAAAACGTGGGGAGGAAAGTGCCCCCTGGGTGTTTCTCTCCACAGCTCTCATGCGCTGTGTCTGACTCGCTCGCTGCAGGGAGGCCAAGGAGGAGCCTCCATCCCTGCGAACGCTTTGTGTGCCCCTTCCCTGTTAGCAAAGAGAGAGTGGTCCAGTTCCGGCCAGTGAAGGGCCAGGAAGTTCATGCTTTGGGGGCTAGTCAGTCACTGGGGTGCAGGCCCCACAGAGGGGGGAGCTGGGCACAGTGTGCAGGTTGCCAGGCTGCTCACTGGAGGAAATTTTCCCTTGTTCTGGAGAGCAGAGGCCCTGGGCCTGTGGACGCTCATGCGCCTCCCCCAGAGAGCAGGTGTGAGCAGCACCAGGGGCCTGGGACAGGCAGTTCATTGGATCCCCTCCAGGATGGCACCAGTGGCACATCACGGGCTCTTGGGGCTTGCCCTGATGACTCCAGGCAAGTCCCATTTAGGCAGGTCCTGCAGAGTTCAGTGGCTCGGGTTGGTGGCTCTGGCGTTTGGCCCATCTCTAGTTATGAAATGTGACCTGGGGCCAGCAGGCAGCAGATTTACTGTCAGCTAATAAAACTTCTGGGCGTTACAAATGCAAGGGCCTTTTTGGGCATGTCTCTCTGGGTGGCTACAGGCAGGATTCTGCTGATTCCAACCCGGTGCTGCTCGTTGCCGGTTCTCTCTGGAGCTGGTTGCTGAGATCCCACCATTGGCACAAAGTGATGCTAGTGAATTCCTGGCCTCAATGTTTCCCTGTGACTAACCCGGCCTGCGCGTGCTTGGCCTGCAGAGCGTGGAGCACAGAGTCCTGTCCCGAGACCCCTCGGCCGACCTGGAGTTCAAACACCCCGATTCCGGCATGTCTTCTCCCAACACAACCATGTCTCTGCAGCAGGCGCACTTCGACCTCGGGTCGCCAACCAGCACCCTCTCCAACTACGATTCCTGTAACTCGAGCCAATCAAGCACTGGGGAGAAGAGGAGCAGCCAGCCCGGGGGCGAAGGCTCAGGTAAGTCCAGCTCTGCAAAGGGCTCCTTTTGCTCTCACAAGACCACTGCTCAGAAGTGCCTGGAGCACAGAGTCTGACAGCAAAGAGAAAGCAGCGGGCAAGGCTGGGGGCGAGAACTGGGCACTGCAAAGCCCTCCAGGCCCTGGTCACATCCAGGTTTGCGTACAGAGCACGAGAAGGGAGAAAAGCACCATTTAAACCACCCCCACCCCGCCTCTCTACCAGCAATGGCACAGCCCTCTGGGCACGGGTCAGAAGGAGTGAGGCTGGATGTCTCAGAGGGTCTGTACTGTCTACACCGCATCTGGCCCAGGCCAGCGGACAGGCTAAGGGGCTCAGGCTAAGGGGCTGTCTAATTGCAGTGTGGACGTTTGGGCTCAGGCTGCAGCCCAAGCTCTGGGATCCTCCCACCTCACGGGGTCCTGGAGCCCGGGGTCCAGTCCAAGTCTGGACATCTACTAGAATTAAACAGCCCCTTAGCCCAAGTCAGCTGGGCTGGGTCAGCTGCAGTGCAGACATCCCCCGAGGGCCAGGTAATGTGGGTACTGGTGCAGGCTCTTCCCTCCTGAGCCTGCCTCCTCGGTCGATAGGCCCAGAGGCTGAGCTGCTTATAGGGCCAGCAATGGTGAATAAGGGACACGGGGAGTTGCTGTTCTAGAGAAATGTCCACTGCTACATGAGACTTGGCTGGCCACGTGGCTGGTGGTTCTAGGCTGTAGCTGATCGGGAGACAGGGATTTGCACAAGGTTTCCAGTAGCTGTATTGCTTCCCCGTGACCTGCTTGGCATCCCCTCTTGTCTGCAATGCCCCAAGAAGTGCGAAAGCGCTGGCCTCTCGTTCATGTCAGTCTCTCAATAGGGAGCACCACAGGGCAGCCCCGAGCTCGTCAAATGCATCACAACAACTAGAGCTGGTGTGGGAGTGCTCCGGCTGACACACCTGGTGTGAACGGGCCAACCTCTCTGGGAGATGGAGGCAGGAGCCTGTCCGCGCAGATGTGCAGCATGTGGGAGGAGCTGGGGCTGGCTGGACGTTGCAGTGCCCAGGCGTTAGGACTCTGATGTTGCCTCCTGACAGCCTAACCACCCACTCAGTTTTGCCTAGAAACGTGCTAAATCTCAGTCACTGTAACTCAAATGGCAACAAAAGCTGCTCCTGATCCTGTTTGGGGGGAGGGATGGCTCAGTGGTTTGAGCATTGGCCTGCTAAACCCAGGGATGTGAGTTCAATCCTTGAGGGGGCCACTCAGGGATCTAGGGCAAAATCAGTACTTGGTCCTGCTAGTGAAGGCAGGGGACTGGACTCAATGACCTTTCAGGGTCCCTTCCAGTTCTAGGAAATAGGTATATCTCCAATTATTTATATATATATATATATATACGTTATATGGAGGTACAGGCAACTAGCCTGCTGTTCTGAGCAGCTGAAGACATTTGCCAGAGGGAGGGACAAGGTGTCAAGGATGGGAGGATTCTTGGTGCCATTGCCAGCGCTCCAGCCAGTTCTGCTGTGCAGGAGTGTTCAGTGTTTTGCTGCTGCTGAAATACTCAGGATGGGACTGACTGCTCCATTGCCATCTGGTGGAAACACCACTCCTGCATCGTTCCAGGCCCGTCAGCTCCACTCTCCCAGCTCAGGGGCATGAATGTTAAACCACCTGACTGGAACCAGTGCTGGGGGGTTTCCAGTCACAGAATCTTGGGCTCCATAAATGAAGCTGCTCTTGGGCTGAAGTTCTGGGGTCAAAAGTCATTTGTGGCCAGCGCTTGGCACGCATGGAGTTTCCAAGTGGTATTTCTGCTGCTGCTGTTATTGATTAATGCTTCTGTGCCCCGGGGTGATTAGCACTTTGCAGATGTGGTCCCTGCCCTGAGGCGCGCACAGTGTGTGGGCCAGGTCCCACACGCGCACTCCCCGCTACAATGCTGACTAGGGAGAGGGGCCCCAGAGAAGCACAACACCAAACAGTACAGGCAGGATCAGGTGAGACATGACATGACAACAGGCAGGGCAGGGGTGGGATCAGTGAGGAGACTTAGGCCTTGCTTCTGCAAAGGACCCCCAAGGGACCCCATTAAGGAGGGAGCCCTTCACAGGACCAGGCAGTAGATGGTCACGAGGCAGGTGCCGCTGGATTCAGCTGAGTACATCGACACGGCACTGGACGGTATTAGCTCTCTCAGTGGCTTCCCCCACTGATGCTGTTGAAAGACGTGTTGCACTTCACTCAGCTTGGCCAGCGCAAACAGACCCGTCACTCCCACAGCTGCCTCCCACCAGTCACTCTCCAACAGTCGCAGTCCAACCAGTCGTGGGTCTCCGGTGCTAGCCCAGTAGCCCCCTCTGAGGGCCCATGGCACTGGAAGGGAACGTTTGTTGCATTAAAAACCTGTTTTCAGGGCCTTTATAAAAAGCACCCCCCGGTTCCTGTTGCTTGTCAAACCTGGGTTTAAGCCGCATTGTTTGTGTGATGGACAGAGGGTGCCAAGGGCTCTGAATAGATGAACTGTAGCCCCTGCATGTCTAACAGCCACAGTGCTGGCCTCGCTCTTCTCCCTTTGCAATGTGCAGGCACATCTGCCCTCTGACCTGGACTGACTTAGGAAACACCTCTGAGGGAGCCACCGGCAGGGCTCAGGCCGTTTCTCCTTTCAAACCTTCCCAGAGTGTCTGTGTCCTGCCTGCCCACTGGGTTCTGAGCCCAGAGGTTCTCTGCAGCACGGGGACTCCCCATCTTGACCTGAGTAGAGCTTGTTACCCTGTCGGATTATTGAGACACCCTGCAGGGAGCATGGGCCTGGTGTGAGGCAGCAGGGAGCGAGGTGGATTGACCTGGGAATGTCGTTTAGTTTTACTGGGGCTGTCTGCATGGGGGACGGCTGCCGACGCTGACGCGGTTCGTCTCTCCTACAGGGGGACCCGACATGACAATCACGGACATGCAGACGTACATGGACATGCTCAACCCTGAGATCCGGCCGAGCGATGGCAAAAGGGAGGGCGAGGCATCCCTGCCACCTCCCCCCAGCTTCCCCCCTCCTCCTCCACCCCCCAACTCCAAGCTTCCCCCTCCTCCTCCCGGCTACCCAGCGCCAGAGCCCCCCGAGGCCCAGCACACGGCGGAGATGTATGTGCAAGCGAAAAACAGCCTGCGCCACGTGGAGAGCGAGGTGCTGAAAAAAGAGGTAATTCCCATGTTGGGGGGGTCCTGAGGAGCCACTGGGAGAGGGACGCACTTCAAGGGCACCTTTCCCCCGGGGGGTCATGGCCTCCCTGGGGTTGGTGTACAGCAGCGCTGGGTGTGCCCGGGAGGGTGGCGGGGCTCGGCTGTGCGAGCTCCAATGCTCTGTGGGCAAGCGAGGTCAGTATGCAGGCCCAGGACGTGTCCCGTGGTGCGGCGGGAGAAGGGGGTGATTGATTCAGGTCCTAGGACGCGTGGAGAAGATCCCCCTGTCCACACCCCCCAGAGCCAAGTGTCCATCTGCCCTCCCCAGCCCTGGCTGCTCGGTCCGGCCCAGAGCACCAGCCCGAGGCTCGGACTTCTGGTGGGAGGCTCCTGGGCAGTCCGAATGCTAGCCACCCTCCCACGCAGCGGCTAGTAAAGTCCAGGCAGCACCGGCCAATAGCCCCAAGGAGGGGAGGGGTTGACAGGTCTGAGCAGGGCTGCTGGTGGTGACAGACAGCTCCCCAGAGCCGCGATCCATCCATCGATGGATCAGTCCATCACTGGCTCTCGTGGCTAGAGTCTCAGCGCTGGTGTCCCCATGTGGGCAATGCCCACTCAGTGCACGAGCAACTGTCGCTGTTGATGGGTGGCACCCAGAGGCCCCAATCAGTAGCGGGGCCCCTGGCACATTCGGAGCAAGAGACAGTCTCCCTGGAGCATGACGCAGGGAGTGGGCAAGGGCCCGGCAGGACGAGGGGCTGGAGCTGGCGGCTCGCTCTGCTAGAAGCTCTCATAATGTGTGCAGGGCGGGAGGGGGTGACTCATTTTAAATCGAAACAAAAGAGCATATTGCGGCTCTCAGTAATGGCCACCGGCCACAGGCCTGGACAGGCCGTGACAGCTTGTGAGGCGCCTCAGGTGCCCTTGGGTCTGTGGGTGGCTGAGGGCACAGTGGGAAGCCTGGGGACACCAGATCTTCTGGAGCCTGGGCTCCCTCCTGAGCCGAGCCCCGGGAGACTTTCCGCAGAGCCACTGTCCCTGCCAGAGCCTTTCCCTAGGCTGGGGGCTGCACAGGACAGAGCAGCAGGACGCTGGGTGCAGAGCTCCGCACCACAGCAGAGGGAGAGGCCAATCTGTCCTGTGGCTCAGTCCTGACTGCTACGTGGCCTGTCTGCTCCGCAGGGCAACTTACAGCTGGTAAAATTCTGCCTCTGATGCTGCAGCCTGGCCCTGGGCATTTGTATGTCATCTGCCCTCTGCAATGCACAACTGGCATCAGCCTCCTGGGATCTGATACACCTCCATCAAAGCCCCTCGGAAACGGCTTTCGCCCACAGTCACTGGTTGTCCCCTTCCCGTGTCCACACGCAGGGACGCTTTTCTACCCGAGTCACCTCTGCACGCTGGATAAAGGGACGAGCATCTGTCCCCTGCTGCAGGTGCTCCCAGGCCTTGCTGCTGTCGGGTCTGGGCCCTGGTGGGGGCATCCCAGACCTGTCCTGTGGTCTGGGGAGGCTCTGCTCCTCAGAAGACTGTTTATGAGCCAGGGATAAAAGTCCTGCCCCGGTATTCCAGGGAGCAGGATGAGCCCCTCGCTCCCCGGGACACGGCTGGCGCTTTCCCAGCCTGCCCTCAGGGCCTGGGTATTGCCAGGGCTCCCAGCTGTGGGGATTGCAGGGGTGAGCAGGAGGAGTGCCTGTCTGACGGGAGGCCAGGAGCCTGGGAACTGCAACAGTAGCTCTTTGTGCAGTTCCCTGGCACCCACGCCTCTCCCACAGGCTGTGCTTGGAAACGTGATGGTCGAGTTTCTAATTTGCTTAATTGCACAAGGGCTCATCCAGGGCTGGAAGGAGGCGATTACAGCTCAGAAGGCAACAAAAAGCTTAATCTTGCCCTTTGTCCGGAGCCAGGCCCCGGCTGAGCCTGACCCCCAGGGCAGCACCCACCTCTGAAGAGTCCTTTCCATTGTGCATGAGTTGAGTGCTGCACTGCCAGCCCTGGAGGCTAACATCCTCTGCATGCCCACCGAGTGGCTCTGGCAGCAGCTGGTCCTGCTCTGTGCCCCTGAGCCTCGGCCCTAAGGACCAGTGCGAGGGTGCAGCAAGTGCCGTCTCCCTGCCCCCGTGCTCTCGGCTGGGAGGAGGGGGTGTTGGAGCTGGGCAGGGACCACGGCTCACCAGGCTGCCTGACACTCATGGCTCGGAGGAGAGGGGCCGTGCACCCGTCACTACCCCTGCCCCAGTGTCTCCATGCACTGCACAGGCGTGAACACGAAGGGTGTGAACGTGACTCCCCTTGGGACTCCACAGTCGTGTCTGGTGCTGTCTGTCAGCACAGAACCCGGACTGCAGGGCCTCCCAATCAGGCCAGCTCCAGGGGCCTCAGGCCTCCGCACAGACAGACAGCCCCGGGCTCTGGGACATGCGTGGGACTGACTGGAATGAAGCTGCCTCTCGGGCCAGGCGGGGAAGGCTTTAGTTCTGGGGGCCAAGGGCACTGGGGTGCTGGGCAGGGCCCTGTCTGGCAGTGCTCTGGGCATGAGGGAGCAGCTGGCAGCGCCGTCTGATCTCTGACATGAGTGAGTGTTCATGGAAGAAGCAAATCCTGAACTAAGGAAAGAATCCAGCTGCAGAACTGAGACGCTGCAACCAATGCTCAGGGCCTCGCTGGCTGCAATGGCGAAGAAAGTAAATACACTAGTGTCGAGTTTCTCTGCAATGTGACCCCCTGGCAGATTAGTGCAGAAGCTACAGGTCAGCATTGAGCAGGCTCCTGAGAGCCAGCAGCAGCTTCCTGTTCCAGTTAGCTGCAGTCCTGGCCCCAGGACAGGGGGAGCGTTTCCTCAGGAGGAGGAGCTGGGCTGCTGGAGACATTCGACTCAAAGCCGTCACCTCCCAGCACCAGGAATGGCAGGTGTAATGGCACTGGCAGCCTCCCGGGCTCCTCCCGGGTGTGGGAACTGCGGGGCTCGCAGTGATAGGCATGCGTTGGAGTGGCAATGTGTTTGCAGGGGACTTCTGGTGCCTGTTTCTGTTGTCTGGGCCTTGTGGGGTGGATGGGCAGCCTGGGCAGGTGGGAGACACCCCAGGAGGCACAAGGCGAAGCTGTGACCCCCACCTCCCGTGCGACTGAGCTACCCCCTGCCCCGCTCGCCCTCCCTGCACAGGGGACGCCAGACTCAGTGCTCTGGTTTTCCAGTGCCCTAGCACTGAGCAGCAGGTGCTGCGACAGTTCCTAGCCACACTGTCTCCTGGACGTGCCTCTATCCTCAGGCCGCTGCGCCTGGGGGACGTAGCTGTTTGGAGGCTACCTGGGGCAGCGGATGTTCCAGCTGGCAGAGCAGAGCTGAAATGCCATCGTGTTCAGAAATGAGCCCAGTGGCCATGGGCGAGCCCAGGACCCTGCTTCCCCCGAAACGAACCCCAGACGAGCACCAGCTGCTATCAATGGGTCTTACCCTGATTGCAGGCACTGGGCCCAAGGAGTCCCTGGCGCTAATCCCAGTCCTGCAGACTGAGTCAGCGTAGGGCAGAATTTGGACACCTGGCCCTAGATGGGCATCTGGTGCAAGGAGAGGAGCAAACGGCCAGGAGCAGCGGCCCCCTGCATCACACTGTCCCTTTCACACACACAAATCCCCCCAGAGCCAGACGGCTCCTGTAACAGCTGAGCTGGGGTGCCCCCCCCCCCCCGAACCACTGAGTCTCCAGCCCTTTACTCAGCTCTCCCATGGAACTGTGCCCCCTGAGGAGAGCCCACCCCTCGCTTCCAGGGGGGAACATCCGACCAGGGAAATTGCCCTCCTGCGTGGAGTATCAGTTGGTTGGAAATGGATCCCCTCCGAGGAAGCTTTAATGATGCCTCCCCTGCATGCTCCCTCCCCGTCCAATGTCTGACTTAACCCAGATAATGATCCCTGCAGCTGGAGGCTCATTAACTATTGAACACCCAGCCCAGAGAAAAGAGACACCAGCAGCTGAGCCAGCCGGCAGGGAATGAAACAGCCACTTGACAATGAAATAGACAAATAAGAAGAATAGGGCAAAAATGCCCAGGGCTTTAAGGTGAGACACAAATGCTGCAAAGTGGGAACCACAGGCCACTTCCAGGCCCGGGGCACATCTCCCCAGAGCCCAGGCTGTCTCTCTCCCAGCCTCACACTGCCCTCTCCCCTCTGCCGCACGCCTACAGTGCAAGGTTTGGCTTGGGCAGTTGTATTGTTTAGCCTAGTAAAGAATCATTTTACTCCCTGGTGCCGCTGCACCTTATTGTAGATATGCAAAGGACATTTGCATGTGCTACCCGGGGCTCAGGTGAGCCATTAGGGATGAGGGAGATCCTGGAGCCATAGCAGGCAGGAGAGGTGCTAACCTCTGTGTGCTTCCAGGCACGTTGTTCATTCGTGGGGTGCAGGTGTGTTAGTGACGAGGACCAGTCTGAGGGACTCTGCCTTTCCGAACGCCCCTGCATGGCAGCTGCAATCAAACGGATCGGGAATCTCATGCTGCCCCACAATGTGCTGCGATCACAGGAGTCTGTCCTGGGAATGCTGGTGTCTTGCAAGCTCGATTGGGCTGAGGGCCACGGCAGTGCTGGCCAGCGCTCTGTTCCGGCTTGGCAGAGCAGGCAGCGGGGCCAGTGACTGCACTGCGCTCCCCTAGGTGCAGGGCTTGTAAAATGTAAGGGGCAGAGCCCTCTATACTTGGGGGCCGAGGGTGTGTGTGAAACCCCAGAGCGGGTATAAGGGGCAGAGCTTGGGGGCTGAGGTGAAGCTGCCCAGGCAGGAGGAAAATTGAAAAGACTCCCTAGCCCCAGCTGCCCACTCCAGGAGAGAGATGGCGTGAGGAGATGGCAGCACTCGTGCCCTGGCTACCTTTCACTTCCAGGCCCACTCCAGTAACAACTGGCCACCCAAGTTACAAGCCACCATCTCTCCTTCCGGACGGGGAACCAGGGCTGAGGTAGCGGAATGCCACTGCCGCTCCCCAGCAGAGAGCGCATTCTGGCATGACTCCCATGCTGGTACAGGGCTTTTCTCTAGCACTGGCTCCAGTCTGAGCCCATCTAGCCCAATGCCCAGGTGCATCCCCCTATGACAGTCACAGGGGCATGTCTGGGCAGGGAGGCACATCCTGTTTTCAGCTTCCTTTATGGTGATGGAGTTTTTGTTGGGTTTGTTCTTTGCTGTGGGGGTGGGGTGGGGACAACATGCTGAGCGCATCTAGCAGGATACTGGCATGTTTGGGGGCAGACATATGCCCAAGTGCAGTTTGTATCTGCTGCTCTGAGCCACATTACGCTGTGATCAGCACCAGCTTTTGTCATTTGTGAAGCCTTGTGGTGCCTCAGATACTCCTCTGGGAACCCCAGCTGTATCCTTCTAGGCTGCACCTGGCTTATCTCCTGCCACAGGGGACAGTGACCCCAGCCCAGCAGCCAGAGTTCACAAACATCCAGTGTCTCCCTTTGTTCTCAGTGGGAGCGGGGCTCTCCATTCTTCTCCACTGGCTGTTGACCATTTTGGAAAGTAAGGTCATTGACTGATAGATTCTTAGATTCCAAGGCCAGGCAAGGCCATTGTGATCCTCTAGTGTACGCCCATGCATACACTCCTGCCCCTAGAGACCAGACCTACCACTCCCTTTGCCCTCGCCCAGCTGGGTACCAGCAGCCTCCTTCCATCACCATCAGCTACTGAACCCACAATAACCTTCCGAGCTACAGGTAAATAGATGGTTTGTAGCCAATCGAAGCTAGTTAAAGTGGGTGTTACAAAGTGGCAGCGTCTCCAGCAACTAGCGTGCAGGGTGCAGGATATTTATCACCACTTCCCGTGCTGTGTTACCATCAGCTCCCCAGAGCTGTACTCATTGTGTCCCTCTGGCAGCACAACCATATTACATGGTGGCTGTTAGTCTAGCTACTTTGAGATGAGTAGAGTCAATAAATACTCAACTCCTCTGTGCACAGCTAATGCCTTGTACTGCTGCCCAGTGGTTTAGCACCACATGAGGCATGCTATTTCCTAGCGCACCCTCTGTTCATGGTGTCACAAAGGCTCCCAGAGAAGCAAGGCTTGGAGGGGAGCCTCGCACAGCAGACGTGTCTGGCCCAGTGGGCGAGGGAGTCACCACTGCTCCCATAGCAGCATGGAGCGCAGCAGCGGGGGCCTGGGGCAGAGTCCCTGGAGCAGGGCAGCTAGGCAGAGCGAGGTTTGACGGGTATGGAGTGGGTGGAGAGAAGTGTCATGCAGGAGGTTGCTGTCTTGGGGGAACAGTCCCACTGTACCCATGCATGGTACAGAAAGCTGGGCCCTGCCCCTGCCCCAGAGAGCTGATAACGGGCTAGAGCCGAGCACCAGCATTCCCCAGCATGACTCGGCCCTTGAGCGCACAGACAGCGGGGGCTGGTGCACTGGGTAGTTCACAGACTCTTTTGGGCAGGGCCTGTTTTTTCTGTGTACATGTGTTAGCACCCAACAGTACGGGGCCCCGATTCCCAATCCTGGCCTCAGGCACTGCCGCAGTGCAGCTGATTGGAACCAGGGCCCATTCTGTGAGAGTAACCCGCCACCCCCCTGCCCGCGTGACGCCCCACACAGACTCCCCAGGGCTGGGCCGAGCACCCTGTGCTGAGAGGGGAGCGTGGCAGGCAGGGGTTGGGCCCAAGGTAACGCTAGCCATGCCTGTCACAGTGCTGCTGAGAGATGCCTGCCAGAGCTGTGTCTGCTCTTCAGGCTGGTGGGAGGATGCCAGGGTAATGCGAGCTGGAGAGCGAGACTCAAACTGGAAAGTGCAGCCTGGGGAGCCAGGCAATTACCCACCCTGCAGAACGGGGGTTCAGAGCTGCAGGGAAATGGGGCGCTGACCCCCTCTGGAACAACAGAGCCCGGGGATGTCTCCTGCAAGGAGCACCGAGGTACAGACGTAACGGACACACCCTGCCCGTGCTGGGACAGGTGGGAGTGTGGGCAGGACCTACCCTTACCCAAGGGGGCTGAGTGGGTGAGGGGAGAGCAGCCGGCAGAGTCCGAGCCAGGGTCTCTGGTGCTGACGGGCAGAGACGACAGATGAGTAGCCATCCCATTCCTCCTGCCTCTGCAGTCAGCTGTGGCATTGCCAGGGCTGCGGGAGCATTCCTGCAATGGGCCAGTGTGACAATGCGGTTCTGGCAGGACCCAACTGAGAGTGCCAGTTCAGGACCAACTGCTTAAACAGGGCAGTTACAGCTCTAGGCTGGGGTTTTTTCACCTCTAAGGCAAACCAAACCTGTCAGACAAAAGGACTTCGGTTTCACCCCACTGGCTAAGCACAAGTCACACACGCAATATCCTTAGACACTCCAGTCTCCTAGTATCACCACCAGTCCCACTCGTCCTGGGATGAATGGTTATGAAAACCAACACCCCAATAAAAGAGAACGGTTCTCTCGATTCCAAAGAATCAAGCCCCAGACCCAGGTCAATATACACATCAGATCTTACCCACAAATCACGCTGTTGCCAACCCTTTAGAATCTAAAATCTAAAGGTTTATTCATAAAGGGAAAAAGGTAGAGATGAGAGCTAGAATTAGTTAAATGGAATCAATTACATACAGTAATGGCAAAGTTTTTAGTTCAGGCTTGTAGCAGTGATGGAGCAAACTGCGGGTTTAAATCAAGTCTCTGGAGAACATCCCCTGCTGGGATGGGTCATTCAGTCTTTTGTTCAGAGCTCCAGTTTGTAGCAAAGTTCCTCCAGAGGTAAGAAGCAGGACTGAAGACAAGATGGAGTGAGGCATAAGCCTTTTATAGGCTTTACTGCCAAATAGAGTCTAGAGTCTCATGGGCAAGTCCCTGCATACTTTGCTGAGTTACAAGGCGTATCTGCCTTCTCTTCATGGGTCAATTGTGTAGCTGATGGTCCTTAATGGGCCATCAGGCAGGCTAGACAGAGCTAACACCTCCAGAAACACAGCCCAAAGTTGAAATACAGATAGTACAGAGCCAATACCTATAACTTCAACTACAAAATGATACATACATATAGACACCATAATCATAACCAGCAACCCATAACCTGGTCTTAGACACCTTATATGTCCCCCTTTACATAAGATTTGGTGCCACTACAGGACCTTGGTTGCAACCATGTTCTATATGGTCCCAGATTATATCAATAACGTCACAGCCAGCAAAGCCCCTGCAGCATTAGCCAAAGGGGGCCAAGTGCCCTGCAACGCCATGGGGCTCAGCTGCCCAGCGTGGGGACCATCATGCTGCACTTAGCGAGGGACACAGGCTTGAGTGGGATCTCCCAGGCCACCATGTCCAGCCCCTGCTGTCACAGGCAGTGCCATCATCTAACCCCTTCACGAACATGGTCAGCTCGTTAGGGCCTGCCACCTACAAGCTCATCAGTGCCCCTGCTCCTGCCATTGGGAGGCTGATCCCACACCTCACCCCTCTGATGGTTACAAACATTCTTCTCATTTCCAGCTACAGGTATTCCTGGCCAGTTCAGTTCCTTTGGCAAACCCCTCTGAAAGTAGAAGCCTCCTTAACTTCACACCCCGTCCACAGTGGGCATCTCTTCCACAAAGCTTGCTGCGTTAATCCCCCACAGACAAGAGGGGCTTGACCAAACCACGCTCCACTTCAGCACCGGCCACGTTCGCCCCAGCTGGCCTGTGCTGGGGGTTCCTTGTGCCTGGAGGAAATTCATTGGCGGCGATGCAGCCACGCCAGTCCCCATCGGCACAAAGCAGGGCAGATGTGGTGCAGCTGACATTGGCCTTTGACCCACACACCGGCTCACGACCACTGCACTTGTGTCCTGACCCCAGTGCCCATTCCAGGATGCTGACAGGGCCTGCCTTAGGTTGGGACATCCTCAGGGCCAGGGCCACCCCTTCCATGTGTGCGGAGGGCATTGAGATTGTGGATGTTTCACAGAAAAGGCCAGTGGCATCTCCTGGGGCTCGCGGCTCACACTGACCATCCCAGTGGTTCCTGGGGGTGAGCCTGGGATGGGCTGAAGCCACATTAAGGACTCGGAGGGCAAGGATGCTGCGTGCAGAGCAGGGGGTTCGAGATGCCCATTTTAAGGTTAATCTTTAGTTATGGTTTTGTGAAGAGAAATGAGAGCTGCTGCCCTGTGATTGGCTGGTGACACTCATTGCCAGGTGAGCTGATAGGTGTGGGTAATTCATTAGCGAGCTGCTGTAACCAGAGAGGCTGGGTCAGGTATTGCAGGTGTGCTGAGGCCAGGTATCGGGTGGCACTTTTGTTTCAGGCTGGCAGGTTTAGTGGGTCTTAGCCTCGCTAGGCGCAGGTAAGAAGGGCTTTTACTTTACCCTACACACATGCCTGGGGGTGGAGGGTCTTTGCTGGGGTCTCTCCCCCTGCTTTGCACTCCCAGGGAAGACCCGGTCCTTCACCTGGCACTGCTGGATCAGGGAGTGTTTGGTGCAGGAAGGGCCCTGAACACAGCCGGGGCACTGCTGCAGGTGGTGGGTTGCATGGGGCAGTACTGGAGTGTGCTTCTGTTGTTGCAATGGCAGTGTCTAGTTGTGGAGGGAGCAGAGTGGGACCGGAGGAGGACGACGACTTGGGGGAGTCTCCGATTAGCACCACAACTGTGCTGCTCGTGAGGGGGGATGCCAGTGTCCCAGTAAGGGGCACGTGGGAGATTTCCCCCCTTTCTCTGTGACCCACCTCATATGTCCCTGAGGACTGGGGAGCCATCCCAGTCATCTCAGCAGGTGCGGGCTGATCCTATGGGGCTATCAACAATGACATGAATCCATGCCTGGCTGGCTCTCCTGGAGCACTGCCCAGCTGGTCTTTGCATCCGGTGCCCAGAGAGACTGGAGATAGGAGCCCCAGGAGCACAGGGCTGTCTAGTGATGCAGCTGGCCCCTGACTGTCTGTCCTCGTGGCCCCTTTCCTCTGGGGAGGATTTGCATCACTTTGCATCAGCTGCTGGCCAGAGCTGAGTCCTGTAGCAGCAGTGGATAGCGAGGCAGTCAGGGAAGGGGTTTTTCTTTCACTCACAGAGCCGGACTTCAGAACCAGTTGCCACTAGCCACCTACATCTCTGCTGTCATGTATCAGAGGTGTAGCCGTGTTAGTCTGGATCTGTAAAAGCAGCAAAGAAGATCTGACGAAGTGGATATTCACCCACGAAAGCTCATGCTCCAAAACGTCTGTTAGTCTATAAGGTGCCACAGGATTCTTTGCTGCTTCTACATCTCGGTCCACGTGGAGAACACAGCCCCTTTGCATTTGAGTGTCCACGCTCAGGGCTGGTGCAACCATTTAGGTGACCTAGGCAGTCGCCTAGGGCACTAGGATTTGGCTGGGTGCCATTTTCTTTGGCAGAGACCAGATCTTCGGCCGCCCTGGTTGCCGCCAGCATTTAGGTGGAGGGAGCTGGGGCAGGGGAGCATGGGGAGGGCCGCCTGCAGCAAGTAAGGGGTGGAGGGGCAGCACACAGGGGAATTCCTGCAAGGGGGGGCGCCTCAGGGCAGAGGGGGGGAACTGACGCAGGGGGTGGGGGGTTCCTCAGGGTGGGGGCACGTAGGGTGGAAGTTTCGCCTAGGGTGTGAAACATCCTTGCACTGGCCCTGTCCACGCTGTGCATTTGCCAAGGTGTCATTGGAACTGTATTTCCTTGCTAAGGGCCACATTCTGACCCCGGTTGCATTATTCTGGATTGTGATTGGTTTAACTGAGAGCAGAATTTGTCTGTGAGTCCAAAGGAGACTGGGTGAGCAGCACGTAGGCAATTACCAATGCAGATTGGTCTGCTTAATGTTCCAGTCATACAAATCATGGCCATGCAAAATCATATGCAAGGGGGAAAGAGATGAATGCAAATAGCCTGGCCTCTGGAACAAAAGAGCCTGTGAGGTGAAGTCAGGGACGCTGAGATTCCATAGCAAAGATGCACCCAGCAGTTCTCTGCTGTGCTGTTGGTGCAAGCCCCATTCCCAAGGGCCATGCTCCCAAGGCAGCAGTCCCTCTGGGATGCCCCTGTCTGGTTGCAGGAAGGCTCCCACTTGGGCCAGGGGAGACATTTCGTGCCCCCGTGGCTTAGTGCAAGGCCTCCACTGTGTTCCTCGCCCGCTGGCTCCACAGAGGCAGAGATCTAGGTCTGGTATGTAGCTGTCCCCCCTCTGAGTGCCTCATCACCACGAATGTATCTACCCCACCACATTGCTGTGCAGCAGGGCAGGGCTAGTGAGCCCATTCCACAGAGGGGGAACAAGACACAGCAAGACTCACCCATGGAGCCTATGGCAGAGCAGTATCTTGAACACTCATCTCCCGAGTCCCAGCCTGGTGCCCTAGCCATTGGGCAGTTCTTCCCAAGAGCCGGGGGCAACTCTCTTGTAGCAATGCAGGCCAGCTCCCCGAGGCCAGCCTCCAATTGCAGGTGTTTAATGCATCGTCCTATAGCCCCATGAGCAGATGTCCCCGCGGTGTGATCATGGCATCCTCCCTACCCCGGCTTAGCACTCTGCCCCCTCGTCCCGCAGAGCTGCCTCATAACTGTCCCCTGTAGCCATGCACACTGGAGGAAGCACGCTCTGGAGATTAGTGAAACCTGGCTCAGAGGCTCCGATAGCCTCTGGGAAACAGCTAGTACCGTTTCCAAGGACCTTTGTGCTATTACCTGCCTCATAAAATCCAGGTCACTCAGCTGTTCTGCGCACAAAGCCCTTGAGATCTGCACCAAGGCGATTTAAAGGTGCTGCTCCCAGTGGGTCTTAGTTACATAAGAACATGGCCTTTGAATGCAAAGTTTGGGGCTCTGGGAAGCACCCAGCGCCACTGGTTTTGCGAAGGGATAAGCAGCCCCAGCTAATCCGCAGGGGCTGGGATTGAGTGCTGTGGATCCCAAACTCTCCTCAAAAGGGGTTGTGAAAACAAAAATTCAACCAGGTTCTTAGTGTCGCATGCAAGGCATCTTTCAGGGCCCTTGTGGCTTTATGGAATTGCATTCACCTTCTCTCACCTCAGCAGCTGGACATTGGAGAGACGAGTGCACCAGGAAAACCTAAAATAGTCAATGAGATTTTTCAGTTCACTAGAAAATTACCCTCAATGTCTCCCGCTCTGGGAGCTAAACCTGCCACCGTCACAGAACGGCCAGGGTATCTAATGCTTATAAATGTGGCATCCGGCTCAGTGCTCTGAATCCCAGCTCCACACACGGAGTATCGGCCGGGCTATGTGCAGATACTTCGTTATTTATCACATGTGAAGCACAGAGGAGCTCCGGGAGATATTAACTGCGTTGCTGGCTGTGTGCTGGAAACTGAAATGATTTAACAAACTGAAGAGCAGCTCAGAACCGAGTTATTTCTCCAAGTGTTTGTCCCCCAGTGAGTGGCACTGGAGCTGTCAATGGACAATGCCCAGAATGCCTTTTTGTTCAGTGTCTGTACAGCACCCAGCACACTGGGTCCTGGGCAATAACTGGGGCTCCTAGACCCTCCAATGACACAAAGACAGATTAGCCCTGGTGGCGTTCATTGTACTGCACGCCAGCACGCGGGGGGGCGGGGGCAGTGCTATGAGATGTGCCATGGAGTGAAGGGGACCTCTGTGGAGGAGGGTCTGGCCTGGGCTCAGTTTCCCTGTGTGACCCGGGGCAAGTCATGTCATGTCTCTGGACCCCAGTTCCCACCCAGGCCGGGTGAGGCGGCTCCTTCCTCCCCACCTTGTCTGTTTCACGGCAGAGACAGTCTCCCACTCCATGTATTGACAGCACCCAGCAAACAGGGCCCTGCTCTCATCGGGGGGCCTCCCCATCTCCCAGCACAAACCCTGCTACCTACCCCTTGTTGCTTGCAGTTATCGTCACATGACGGCAGCCTGGAAGGCCTCCGGCGAGTCGACTCCAGCAGGAAATCTAGGAACTTTAGCAAGCAGCCCAGCACCGGGGATTACTACAAACACCTGGACAACAGTGCGGGGGAGCAGCCTGGCAGCTGGAAGATGGCGCACAGCGAGGAGGTGAGCCGCTGGCGCCGCTGTTCCCACTGCCCACCCTTCAGCTGCTTTTCTATGGGGCCCCAACCCTGAGGGCCTTGAGCCTGAACACCTGAGCGAGCTCCCGGCATCTGAGCGGGTCTGACTGGGCAGGATGGGCCGCCGGGCAGATCGTCTTCATACAGACCTGGACCTGCCTGGCTCGGGCTGGCACTGGGAAGCAGAGACTCCACCTCTCGGGGACACGTCCAAACCCCACCCAGTGCCAGTGACTGCTCCAGGGCTTGTGTGAAATGAAGCGAGGGGCCTCAGCCCAGTTTCCACTGCACAGATGTCCTCATCGTAAAGACCACTGGCATGAACTGGCCATCTTGCCAGCAGCCTCTGCTGGGGCCAGGGACTGCCTGGGGCCCAGACCCTGCTGCAGAGCCCCAGAGCAGCATGGGGGGAAGGTGCCTGCTGGCCCTGCTCTGCAGAATGGGCTTTGGGGTCAGTGCAGGGCCTCCATTGCCAGCTCCCCCCAGCAAGGTAACTCATCGCGGTCCCAGCTGGGAGCCCCTGGGCCCTGCCACAGCCAGTGGCTGGCAGGGTGACAGCGGGAGGGAGTGTATTGTATCACCTGACTCACTGGACCTTTACTGCCTGTTTTCAATGTATTTATGTGTCGGTTTTGTTTAAGGCATCTCTTCTTTCCAATGACAACGTGCACAATGGGAGTGCGGCTGAGAACAAGCCCTCTGGGGAGATGACGCCCCCACCCCCTCCCCCTCCTCTTCCTGAGAACATCTGTCCTCCACCCCCGCCCCCTCCACTGCCAACAGAGACTCAGGTGCCCTCTTTCAGCCAGCGCCGCTCGTCTTCTTCCACTGGAAGTAAGTTGCAGAGTCTCTGCCACGTGTTTGGGGCCTCCTGCGGCTGGTTTGACACCCCGGGCTCTGATCTGCAGGCTGGTAATGCAGCTTCCTGCCAAACAAGGGAGCAACCCAGGGTTGTCAAATAAAACTGCTGGTTTGTTTTCAGAACTTCTTCCCCACCCCCACCCCCACCCCCACCCCCCAAGGGCTTCAAGAGAGATGTAAAAGGAGTGGGAACAGGTAAGCTCATCAGCGCACACCCTGCAAAAGGCTTTAGCCCAGGCCCATGTGGATGTGGCACCGTATGTGGGGCTGGTTCTTTCTGACACACTCTAGTTCCTGTCTCTCCATGTGCCGAGCTGACGCAGAGTGACAAGCTGCTGATGAGGAGCAAGGTGGGGAGGCAAAGGCTAACATACATAAGATTATGCAGGGGCTCTGCTGTACTTGGTCCTTGCTATTTCTCTGCTGGGCACATGGGGACACTTGGCCAGCTTGCAGCCTCATCCAAGCAGGCTTATCACTGTGGCACAAGGATGTTTGGGATTTTTTGTGCATGGAGGGGGACAGGTGGGAGCTGGGATCAGTAAAGAGAGAGACACTGAGTCAGCTGACATATCTTCCAACCAGCCTTACTGCTGCTTCCATTTACCATCATAGGCTTGAGACTAGCGACAAGCCCTGCTTAGCTCTGTAGCATACAGACAGGGGAGGAGCTGAGTCCCTGCTGCCAACAGCTTCCATTCTAAGTAGGCACAGGACATGCAGCTTGGCTGTTGCAGTTAAAGTCCTGGTCCCTTTGCCACTATGAATTGGTGCCTGACCTTTGTCACCTGCACTGGCTGGAGGGAGAGCAGAGGGCACCGCTGTGCAGTATTGGAGGAAAAGGGACATGTCACTAACACTTAGGATGCTACACTTTGAGCTTTTTAAGTGGTTTGTCTGAGCAACGCCAACTCCAGGCAAACCCAGCCCTGCAGCCTCCCTGGAGCTGGGTCCCATGGCAGCCAAGTAGGAGCTTCCTCTGCGCAACACAGCTCATAAACCGTCTTCAGTGCTTTGTTCCTGATCCTGCTTCCCTTCTGGAGCAGCTGCCAAGGGTTGGGTTTTCTCTCAGCCCTGTGGGTCCTGCTGGGGAGCGCCCAGTGCCTGAGGTTGGTGATGGGGCTGGCATGTGCATACAGCAGCAGGGAGGTGGAGGCCATGGGGAGCGAGGCGTTCAGACTGAGCAGGCAGTGTTGCTGACCCCACTCTACCAGGCCAGTTGGCTCCTGTCCCCTCTGGGAATTGTGGCAGCCGCAGGGGGGCTCTGGATGCCACATACAGCACTTGACACACTGCAGGGTCTGTCTTTGAGTGGCCCAGGGGAGGTTGGGATGTGGGACCCAGAGGGAGCTCTTGGTAAAGGCAGCGCTAACCCCAGGGGAGTGACACTCAGATCCTCACATGCCTCAACATTCCCACAGCTCCCCAGCCCAGCCAAGCAAGCAGAGAGGCCCTGGGAGCTGCACCACTGGCTGCAGGGCCTGGGAAGCAGCTCTGGTGGGGATCCCAAAATCAGCTAGGGTTAGAAGAAGCAGCCTGGGGCTGCCTGCTCCCTGGCAGGGGAAGCACCCACCAGCCTGGAGGAGAGCAGGCCCCAGAGAGAAAGGCAAGTAGCAGGTTTCCGCTTTACTCTGCGCTGGTTAGGCCTCAACTGGAGTATTGTGTCCAGTTCTGGGCACCACATTTCAAGAAAGATGTGGAGAAATTGGAGAGGGTCCAGAGAAGAGCAACGAGAATGATTAAAGGTCTTGAGAACGTGACCTATGAAGGAAGGCTGAAGGAACTGGGTTTGTTTAGTTTGGAAAAGAGAAGACTGAGGGGACATGATAGCAGTTTTCAGGTATCTAAAAGGGTGTCATCAGGAGGGGGGAGAAAACTTGTTCACCTTAGCCTCCAATGATAGAACAAGAAGCAATGGGCTTAAACTGCAGCAAGGGAGATTTAGGTTGGACATTAGGAAAAAGTTCCTAACTGTCAGGGTAGTTAAACACTGGAATAGATTGCCTAGGGAAGTTGTGGAATCTCCATCTCTGGAGATATTTAAGAGTAGGTTAGATAAATTCTATCTGGGATGGTCTAGACAGTATTTGGTCCTGCCATGAGGGCAGGGGACTGGACTCGATGACCTCTCGAGGTCTCTTCCAGTCCTAGAGTCTCTGAGGTTCCTAAGCCCTGAATTACATGGCCCAGCTTGCAAAGCCTCCAGCCCAAACCCACCATGAACCCTTGTGCCTTAGGGCTTGGCTACACTCGAAACTTCAAAGCAGTGCCATGGCAGCGCTTTGAAGTGTGAGTGCGGTCGCAGAGCCAGTGCTGGGAGAGAGCTCTCCCAGCGCTGCACGTACTCCACCTCCTCATGGGGATTAGCTTGCAGCGCTGTTTACACTGGCGCTTTACTGCGCTGTAGCTTGCAGCGCTCGGGGGTGTTTTTTTCACACCTCAGAGAGAAAGTTGCAGCGCTGTAAAGCGCCAGTGTGGCCAAGGCCTGGGAGCAGCCAGGCTGTTTTCCCTCAGGCCCCGTCACCAGCATGAGGGGTTGTGGGGCCCCAAAGGGCCCTATGCAGCTTGGGGGTTAGTCCCTCCTGCAAGGTGCATTAGCATGGAACAGTGAAACAGCCTGCCCCTCTGAGGACCCCTCCAGGACTCCCCCAGTGCTATGGCAACCCCCCCCCACACTCTATTGCATAGCATCCCCCTCTATTTCCTGCCAATCGCTAGCTAGCTAGTGATCGATCGATCGATCGGTCTGTCTGCCTGCCTGCCTGTCCTGCCTCCCTCTCTTTGCTATCAAGAGCCACAGCCCCAAACCTCCTCCTTTTGTAGCATGCTGGGGGGGGGGGCTCTAAGTGCCCACAGCTTGCCCAGCCCTGTGACCAATATCCCTGCACTCAGGGGCAGCAGCTGGGCTCCTTCCTCCAGCCAGGGGGAGGGGGTTAACCCTTCCCTTGCCAGCCACCAGTCCAAGCCCAGCTGAGCTGACAAGCCAGGCTGGTAAAGAGGCCCAGGGGCAGCTCACCTCTGCTGCTGTAAAGCACTAGCCCAAGGCCCAGCTTTTCTCCCACCTTGTCTTCACTAGCAAACTGTATGTTTGCACATGGTGAACGTCCCAGTGTGGACAAGAGGAGGTGTCCCTTAAATCTGTGTGAGCTGGTCATGGTGACCCCCCCAGGCTTTGCAGCTGTCACGGAGTCACCGGGCGATGCTCTGGAACTGCTCCCCACCAAGCCAGTCAGGACTTTGGGGAGCCTCCTCTACCTTGGAGCAGACTTGTTCAGGGCAAGAAGCTCACACAGCTTCACATCCTGGGTCTCTCCTTGGAGCATTCAGCATCCTCTGCCCCTCCGTGCGCTTCCCACAGCGAGTCCACCCCAGCGGGGTCCTGGGAAAGCCACCGGGTTCTGCACCCCCACTTTGCAGTCAGACGTGACTCTCAGCCAGCCAGTAAAACAGAGGTTTATTCAATGACAGGAACAGGGTCTAAAACAGAGCTTGTAGATACAGCGAACCGGACCCCTCGGCTGGGTCCATTCTGGGGGGCAGTGAGCCAGACCCTCAGGTCTGCCCTCCACCCTCGACCCCAGCCAGCTCCAGACTAACAACCCCCTCGAGCCCCTCCTATCTGCTCAGCTCCTTTCCCGGGCCAGGAGGTCACCTGATCCCTTTGTCTCCAACACCTTCAGCTGGCACCTTTGCAGAGGAGGGGCCCAGGCCATCAGTTGCTAGGAGACAGAGGGTCAGGCATTTAGGTGCACTGGCCCTTGGCTCTGCCAGATACTTAAGAACTGCCATGGGGACACTGAGGCACCAACACAGTATTCAGAGAAAACATTAAGAACTTTCCCAGTTCATCACAGCAGCATCCCCCATCCAGCTCCCCGAGGGCAGGCAAGGCCCCCTTGGGGCAGCTGCTGTTCTCTGAAAGGCTCCCCTGATTGCCCCCCAGCCCGGCCCCTGCATTGTCCCTGTGCCCAGCACTTATGCTGGTCCTCTCAGAGGGCAGGGCTGGGCTCGCCAGCGGTGGTGGGGGTTGGGCTTGGTGCCCTCAGATGTGGGAGTGGGGGAGCTTTAGGCACAGACAGGACACAGGTGCCTGCACCCTCTGCATTCAGGGGTTGCCTGCTGGGCAGTGGGGCCTGCAAGGGTTTTGCTTTGTGCCATTGGGTCACAGAGCTGGGGGGCAGCTAGGCCACAGCCAGAATGGGGGAGGAGAAGCTACTAGGGCCTGCTGCTCCCATCCCCCTCTTTGGGGATGTCAGGTGTACAGTTACCATTATTGATGTGACTGACGGTGGAGGGGGCAGGCGGGGGGGGCAGAGCAGCAGGCAGAGAGGAGCCCCCAGAGGGCAGGCAGAGGGAGGCCCCTAGGGTGGCAGGCAGAATGGGGCCCCTCCAGAGGGGCAGAAAGAGGGGGCCCACCAGAAGGGAAAGGCTCTTTAAGAGGGGCCCCCAGATGGGCAGGCAGTCCCTGCCCCAAAGAGCTACCAGTTACAAGAGACCAGACAGGCACAGGGTGGGAAGGGCTGGAACACACCAACAGTGGCCTGCGTGATGGCAGCAAACGGCATGTCAGTGTCAGGATTTAGTGGTTTGTTTCTTTGAGGGGTTACTTAGGAGGGGATCAGCTAGATGGAAAGACCTGGGAAGGGAGAGGCAGGGTTGAGGGGGACAGGGCGAGGGAGAAGAGAATAAGGATGCAGGTGTGGAGAGATACAGAGGTGAAGAGACCCAGGGGAGTGGGGTTGAAGCAAACAGACAATCAGCACAGAGCAGAGAAAGTCCAGTTAAACTGCAGGATGGTCTTTGAATGCCCAGTGGTCCCTGCTCTGGCTGGTTTTGGTCCTATCAGCTAGGGGTTTTGCTGGCTCCTCTCTGCAGTCCCCCCCCCCTCCAGTGTTACATGGTGGGGAGAAGGGCGGCAGCTCCTAGGTGCTAGTGAACAGGGGTGGGGGATCTCCCTAGCACAGGCCTGGGTCATGCAGAGTCCTGGGAGGAGGTGCTCCCTCCACTATAGTTAGCCTGTGGGACTCACTGCCACAAGATATCATGGAGACCTACCACAGGTGGGGCTAGACAGGAGCTAGCCAGAGCCACGATAACGAGACCATCCAGAGCTACAACAGGCAGGGTTAACAGTATCCCGTGATATGAAGAAACACCACCATGGGCAGGTTATCAAAGCTTTGTCCGTTAGGGGGTTTCTTGCCCCATCCTCTGGCAGCTGGTGCCGGCCACTGAGGGAGACAGGAGACGGGCCGATGGGCTCCAGGTCTGATTTTACTTGGCAGATCCCATGTTGCTCAGATCCAGGCTGCCTACAGACCCATTGGGTGTACCCTGCAACCACCCATCACCCCACAATCCCCACTCCCCTGGCACTGCTGCTGCAGAGTAGAGTGCCCTGAGAGTGCTGTCTGGTGACCCCATGTGGAATTTCACCTGCCTTAGGTGCTCATGTGCTCATCCGGGGCAGAGCAGGAGTTGAATGTCACCCACCCCAAGGGGAACCAGCCCAGCACTGCTCTATGGCACGTGCACAAAGCCTGAGCTTGCTGGCCTCAGGGAGATTTGCCCTAGTGACCATCACTGGCACGAAAGCGGGTGAAGGAGCATTAATTGCAATGCTCCTGTAGGGCATTGTCACGGAGTGGGGGGAAGTCAGGGCCCTGCACCCCTCTTCCTTCGATTCACCGTGACTGTCAGTCAGCCAGTAACACAGAAGGTTGATTAAATGACAGGAACACAGTCCCAAGTAGGGCTTGTAGGTACAACCAGGACCTCTCAGTCAAGTCCTTCTGGGGGCGGGGGGGGGGGTTAGGGAGCTTAGACCCCAGCTTTGGGGTTCCCTGCGGTTCCCCACCCAGCCCAAAACTGAAAGCAAAACCCCCTCTAGCTGTCTCTCTCCCTCTTCCCCCAGGTCCTCTCCTCCCTTTGTCCAGTTTCCAGGGCAAAGGTGTCACCACCCCCCTCCTGGCTCAGGTTACAAGCTCAGGTAACTCTCAAGTAAAATCATCCCCTGCTCTCCCATCCCCAATGCAGACAGTCCCAGTAAAACTAGATGACATTCCCAGGTCAATCCCCCCCCCCCCCGCTCCCTACTGCGTCACAGGCATTAGGGATGTTTTCCCTCTGCTCACTCACTGGCCTCAGGGTCAGACCCCACGAGCCTGCCCTGCGTCCATAGCATGACGAATCTCAGCCCGTCTGGCTGTGTCTTTAAGATGCAGTGACCAGTTGGAGCTTGCAGCCCAAGAGCAGCAAGCCACAGGTGGCCTAGATACCAGAGACTGCAGCTGTCCAGATTGTCTTAAGCCAGTTACTCTGTAGGTGTGACATGCATGGTGCTATATAACCCTGTCGCAGAGCTGCTGCGCTTCCAACAGCCCCAAGCGGGAAAATGAGCCTGGGGATTTCTGCTGCCCGCCACCCTAGTGATGGGACAGAGTCACAACTGTCACATGGGCGATACTTATGGAGACCTCCTCGTCCTCGAAAAGGCTGGCTCCCCTCACGCCTCTCCTGAAGAAACTGCTCAGGATTAATGGTAACTTTTGGCAGACCCTTCACCACACCTGGGAAACAGTAGCTAAAATAACAGCGTGTGCAGGGGATTGCCTTTAACATTTAATCTCCTCCAGCAGTAACGGATCGTTATTAAACCAAACAGAGCTTTAACGAAAGGTATCCTTGCTGATCAGATATGCTTTGATTAAACAGTACAGAAGAATAAAGGAGACATCTAAGACTAGAGAAACACATGCAAATCCAGCCAGGGAAAACTGACAATGTCAGAACAAACTGCCACTTAACTTAAACTTCCGAAATGCGTCTGCTTGTCAGTATCCCCAGCCTGTGTGCAGGTGCAGTGAGCCCTGTCAGCAAGGACCCTGAAACACGCTGTCCTAGGACCCATTCTGCAGCTCTAAAGGCACTCTGTCATTCACCAGAAACTGTTATTGCTGGGTCAGACCCCAGCCTGTTCCGCTCAGGCCAGGCTGGCATGCAGAGGGGAAATATTTCTTAACTTTTATTTTAAAAATAACTTGAACACGTGAGCGTAAGCGTCAGCTGATGAATCTACGCAGCCTTGCTCTGGTTCTCTGTGGCGGCCGTTTAAAGTGCATTTAGCAATGTTCCCCCGTGGCCTCACTCACAGTTGTGTTTCTAATTTATTTTTTTAACCTTAACTCCGTTCCTCACGGGCTTGTCTGTCCTCTGTACTGGAGTCTGCGTGGTGTCACTCCTGCTCGTACCCACTTCTTCTCTTCTGTCTTGTGGGAGCCAAATGCCTCCTCTGCTAACTGCACTGTTGTTGCTTCTCTGCTTCTCTCTCTACCTCCTAGAAGGAAAAGCTTTGGAGCACAGAAAGAGACTGAGTAAGTACTGGCACTGTGTTACCATTCCTGTGGGAAGTCAGCAGAGTGCCCAGTGCGTGGCGGGGGGAAGTGCCCTGGCTCCTTTCTGCTAGTCCCTTAATGGTCGGTGTCCAGTTTACTCTCTCCGTCCTCCACAGGGAAGTCTGATGTTATTTGACATTAGGGTGGTGGCTATTTAATGACTTGCCCTTTGGTGATTGCTGGGGCAAACACAAGTCTGATCAGCTGAGTGGGGGGGGGGCGAATGACGCTTCAGAGCCCTACTGGTGTCCTCAGGGCAAGGTGCTGCTGTGTGCTGCAGCCCAGCAACAGCATGGCTGGGGACCTGGCCGCTTGATCTGCTCTTGGCAATCCCCTTTCCCTGATGCTCTCTGGCCCAGCACACAGTAACCTCATGTGCTACAGGCTGCCCTGTGCTCTGGGAATGTGCTCGGTGGCTTGGAGGGGAAACAAACAGCTGCTCCTCTGAGACCCTCAGCACCCTCCCCACTGTCAGAAAGGACCAGGATTTAGGCACTCAGACTCTGAATGTTCCCATTACTTCTGCAAGGCCAAGGACACATTCCAACTTTCCTCTGCTGCCCACAGCGAGCTGCCCAGCCAGCACCCAGGTGATGAATAGTATAGACGCTCCCAGAAGGGAATCATCCCGTGGCCCAGATTTCTTTTCCCCACTTCCCTGGGTTACTGTACCAGCATACAGGAGAGGGGAACATGCACAGAGGCTCCAAAGTGCAATCTCTCCCCCCACTTTAAGCAGCCACTTTACTCTAGCCCCAAGGTTTCCAGTACAATTCAGTGAGGGCTGGCCCCCAAGACAGGTCTCAGGGAATGTGTGGGGCGCCCCTGCAAACGAGATGTGGCTGTCAGGGGAATAGTTGTTTTAGTAAATTCGTTACTGTGTTTTAGCCACTTAAATACTGATAGCAAAGTAGCACACAGCCCGTGTGCTAGTTACCTGTCCAAGCTGCCCCTGCCGGGAACCGTTTCCATGCATGCATTGTTAGTGCAGTTGGACGGCTTGTGCATGTGGGAAAGCTGCTGGTGGTTGCTGGGTCGCCCAGTCTGGATGGCTATCCATTGGTTATTCTTGCTGGGGGTAATTTTCCTTTCTGGATGTGGGCTAGCCAGACCAGTGATGCAGCCGTTCGCTCTCAGCAGCTGCTGCTTGGGGACTTGGGCACAGTTTTCACTTTCCAGCACTACTTTCCGTGTGGAGAGTATGGGAGCTGGAACAAAGCTCATGGCAGCTATTCACTTCTGCTACCACGAGAAGCTGCCTCCTTCCTGGTGGGTTAGAACAGCTGTTTGTCAGCAGCTCACTCCTCTGAGCTTTGCCCCATGTCGCTGGGCTCAGTCTCTGAGCCTTTGGAGTCCTTGTGTTTAACTATTAACAAATAACCTTGTCTCGACAAATAGCAGTGCCATAGCAATCTTCATTAGAGTACTTCGTTTTCTAGAGCAAACTAGACATTCAGCATCAGCCCGCTGTCATTTCCATGGCCCACTCGCTGCATTTAGAGGGGAGTGAATCCATTTTCCTCTGCGTCTTCCTTGGCCTAGTGCTCCCTGCTAGAATACTGAGCTATGCTGCCTTACTACCAGTGAATGCCAAGTGCTAACGGCATTACCACCTAGTGCTCGGACTGTCCAGCTGCCTCTGCACAAGGTTTAGGACTCCAAGGGGCTCTTTTGCTGCCTGTCCCAGGAGCTGGTGAGACTCCACGGGGGAGCATGAGCTGTGGCTACAGGGGGTTATCCTGCCTGTGCAGGTCCATACTAGTATTGCTGACAGACCCCGTCAAGAATTGGGTTCTATAGAAGTGACTAGGTTTCTCTTGAAATTGCTCTGAAATCCTGTAGCATTTAATAAGGAATTAGATCATTTCTCCAGGCTTGTTTTTAGCCACCCTATAGAATTTCATAGCACAGTCTATGTAATAATAATGGAGGGTTAGAAACCCTATGGAACAGTTCCCACTTTTGGTGCCATTCTAGAAGTGTTTCCTGTAACAGATGGATAGTTGTACCTAACTGGTGACCCAGCCCTTCCCTCGAACTCTGCATGTGCAGTTACTGCCCGACTCTACTGCCTGACAAATATCAGCCACGCTTCAAGCCCCTGTGCATAAAGCAAGGCTCCTACATTCATAGGGAGGCATCAGGTTTGGCCACCAATGACAGGCGTTGGTTTGGGTAGGACCATCATGTGGGGTTTGATCCTCCCAGTGTCGTGAATGGGAAAGCCCCCAGTGGTTTCAGTGGGGCAGGACTGGGCACACACCCAGCCCCATGTGCACAGTGCATGTGAGCAGATCCGGTCCCAGTGCCGAGGAGCTTACAGGCCGGATGGAGGGGAGCTCTGACAAGAGCCACTGAGCTGATACCTCCAGATTAATCTGCTCTTTAAAAGGAAAATGCCGGAGCCAATTTTCCAGGCTCTGTCTCACGAACAGCTGCAAGCTGGGTCTGACTGAGAACCTGCTTACTCACCGGTAGGGTATTTGTCATGTGCCTGCATCTCCCAGGTCGCTGCAGGGACCTTGGGTGCCCAAAGAGCCAGTGAAGTGGGTGCAGAACGCTGAGTAGCATCCCCTCTGCTGTGAAACTGGCCTGTCTGGTGCTGCTGGCAGGAGTCACCACTAGTTTGGGGCAGGGGGGAGGTTCTCCTCAGAGGCCAAAGAGCAGAGTGTTTCTCATTCTGGCCGTGAATGTCTTCCCCGGCCCCTTTGGATACAGCCCCACTCCAGGAACCAGGGCTGACCGCAGCCCTGGCTGTGCTCTACAATTCATGGGCCATTGAGGACAGTGTCCATTTTACTGTTAGTGTGTTAGGTACCTGCTGCCAGGTAAAGGGCTCCAGGGGCAGTGCCTCTGCCAGGGTAACTGGCAGTGCACCACAGAACCATGCTGGCATGAGCAGCTGGCCTCAGCACCTTGGGAAACGGACTGCACCTACCATGAGGCTGTTAGTCCCACAAGCCCCCTGGTAATAACATGTTTTCTGTTCTGGGGGACCAGGTGACTAACCCCCTGCCATCCAGCAGGAGACAGGCAGGGTCAGGACCCCTCACACCATACACACAGACACATGCTCCTGCCATATTAGGCTTGATTGGCACTGAGCTGGCATTAAAGTGTCCAGCCTTGCTACTATGAGCAGATGTGCAGTGCGCCAGAGAAAGTCCCGTGCCTGGCACCGTCCCTTCCAACTCCCACCATAGCCCCCTCCCTGGCATGGCAGGTTCCATCAAGGAGACTTAGCAGGACTGTGCTCGGGAGTCCAGATGAAAATAATTGTGTTTAATCAGCAGCAGTGGGGCTGTTTACTTCCTAGCCCACAGCTTTGCCCTGGGCTCAGAGGTGCAAGGCGTGTGTTAGGCGCATGCCCTGTTCACATCACTGGCAGTGGGCACACACACACACACACACACACACACACACACACACACACACACACACACACACACACACAGAGAGTGGCTTGGCTGTGGGAGTTCAGTTGTTCCAGGAAACACTGGGACCCCAAAAAGCTGGAGCAGCAGCAAGCAGGGAATATCTGCCTAGCGCCAGAGGCTGCTCTGTTGTGACAGCAGCCTGGTGCTCCAGGGCACCACACAACCTTATTCCCAGATTTGGACCTTAGCGTCCAAAATATGGGGGTTAGCATGAAAACCTCCAAGCTTAGTTACCAGCTTGGACCTGGTACTTGCTGCCACCACCCAAAAAATTAGAGTGTTTTGGGGCACTCTGGTCCCCCTGAAAAACCTTCCCTGGGGACCCCAAGACCCAAATCCCTTGAGTCTCACAACAAAGGGAAATAATCCTTTTTCCCTTCCCCCCTCCAGGTGCTCCTGGAGAGATACACAGACACAAGCTCTGTGAAACTACCCTCTCCGTTCCCAATCCTGGAAACAAAAAGGACTTTCCTATTCCCCCAGAGGGAATGCAAAATCAGGCTAGCTTTGATTCACAGCTGCTATCGCCGTCCTCGGGGCGAGTGAGCGGCTCATCTGGAGGGAAGAGCCCTCGATGCAGCCAGCGCTTGGCTCGTACAAACCCAAAGCAACTCACAGGGGCAGGCCTGGGGTTGCTAGGAGAGCTAGTTTGTGTGGTTTTTGGCAGTGGGTGACCGTGTGCTGGCTGGTTAATTTGTCCTGCTTTGCGGTGGGTGGGGGCTGATCGCTGTGTCCCAGGAGCTGCTGTTTTATCACTTCGGGAAGGTGTAGGCCCTGGCTGGCCGCGGTGGGGACTGCTGGCTCTAACTCTGCACAGGCTGAAGTGATGTGCTGCCAGGATGAGCGAGGTCAGGGTGCTGACACATCCAGAGAAAGCAAATGACATGTCGAAAGCAGCATGGACATTCGTCAAGCAGGAGCCGGCTGGTGCAGCAGTGCTCTGGGGCAGGAGGGTTTCTGGGCTCTCCGATGCCTGGGGGCTGTGGGGTTGGCAAGACCCGCGTTTATTAAACTCCCTTTGGCTGGCTAACAAGCTCACTGTGTGCTGCGCAGAGACCGGCTCCTTGCCGCCTGGGTGGGACTTGGGGTCCGGACGCTGGTGGAAGTTGGTCCCTCCCCAGGTGACACAGGGGTGTGGCGAGGTCGGCTCTGTTCTCCCCCACCATTACCCTGGGCTCCCTTTCCAAAGTAACAGTCGGCAGTGGGGGCACTCGGTGGTTGGCAGCACTGGCTGGGGCAGCAGGACGGGGCCAGCCAGGGCTATGCAGAGCGCCTGGCCCCCCCGACCCAGTGCCCACCCTGGCAAGGCACGAGGAGGAGGCTGCAGGGCCCATGCTGTGTGCACCCCAACAGGGGCCCCAGTTGTGCTAATTGACTCGGCCCTGTTGTGAGGGTCTCCCCACCACACTCCACAGTTTAACATTCCTCTAGGGCTGCACAGGTTGGGGGCGCCCCAGGGCAGAGCAAACCTGCTCCACAGGTGTTTGCAATGGGCCTGCAGGACCCCTTTGCAATATGTCTGCACATCCCATCTCTGGGGGCAGGGAGGTGAGCTCTGAACTGGGCACTCACTGTCCCATGTCCAGCCTGAATGGGCCAGGCAGTCACCTTGGCCCCACACTGAGAGTTTGTACAAGTCCCCTTCCCCTGAGCTAGCCAGGCCCAGGAAGGGTCCATGGGTGGGAGAGGAGTAAATGGCAGGGGACATGGTTTGTTTTAGCCAAACACAAGTATTTGCACCATTGAAACACGTCAAACCAAGTCCCCGGCTGAGAGCGAGCAGGACAGACATGCACACCCTTAGGAGTCACAGGCAGGGTTGGGTTTAGCCCAACTCTGCGCCCCTTGAAATCAGTGTTAAAACTGCCATTGACACCCAGGGAAAACCGCTCCCTGAATGCGCTGTCAGCCTCGGTAGTTTGGATGCTGGTAGCAGCATGGGGCCACAATCCAGGTCGTGTTGCAGTGCAGGCACTATGGCGGCAGGGTCGGCCTGGCAGGTGAGGAAATAAGCGTGACTGTCCCTTTTATTGCCATTGCAAAGTAAGAGCTGGCCCCAGGGCGGGAGCTTGGTGCAGCCAGCGTGGTCAGTGTGTGAATCTGACGGTGGTGCCTGGCGCAGCTCTCACATGCTGAGCTGCATCGAGAAGAGCAACAGCATCTGGACTAGTTCGGGTCCTGGCTCCTTAGGAAACCCCTGAAAGCGCAAAGACGAATCTCCTGCAGACTGCACAGTGGGGCCTTTGTGCGTGTTCATATGGCCAGCATTAGCTGGACACGTGAATACCATCGTGTCTTTTGCCATCAACAGCTTATTACTGTTTACAATTTGGCAGCCGTTCAAAGTTTGGTCTTATTACCACTGAATCCAGGAGGATTTGGGGGGCACAGCAGACGCTTAACGACGATTCATTTTCCCAAGTGGGCCATTAATGCCAAACAGCCTTTTGTGCCATTGCGCAGCCTCAGCCAAAAAGGAAAAGCTCTTCAGCCCATTCATTCACTCTGGCAGAAGGACAGCAGGGGAAGCACTCTGCCTCCTTGCAACATAGCGCCTCATTAGGAATGCCACTCACATGGCACAGGACCTATGGTGGGTAAAAGTTTTCTCGAGCTGGTGGCTGGACTGGAGCATTGGGGCTGCATAATATGCATCGCTGTAGACAAAGCGAAACAGGGCAAGTCTTTGCAAAGAGCAGAAAGAATTCCTAGCTCGCACAGAAATTAGTGCTTCCAAGTGCCGTGGAGATGTTAGCTAATTAAGCTGTATCTAATGCTTTGCCTGCAAGAGCAGCAGGACCAGGTACTGCTGATACGTTTGATGATCAGAACGTCCTATAGAAACAGGGCAAACTCATCTCCCGTGTGTGCTGCAGGTTTGCTTTGTGGGGGCTGACTGCACACAGGAAGGGGAAAGTAGCTCTGTAGGGACCGCCAGCAACCGACCGGACAGGCATCTTCAGGCATCAGGTGGCCCTGCTCTCCTCTGGGCTAGCCTGGCCCCGGCAGGGCTGCGCTCAGACTGGATTTCATTGTTCAGTGAAGCTCAAGAGCACTAGAAAGTTGGGCTTACCTGGCTGACCTTGTTCTGACCCCACAGCTGCCGGCTTTATTCCTTGTTAACCTTACCTGACTGTTGCTTCACACATGGAAGGCAAGTATGGGGTTGGCAGCGAGGGACTGGGCGCGTGGCATGGGCTTAGTGGCACGGCAGCGCTGCTGGCAAAGGAGAAGCCCCTCACTGAGCCAGCCTGATAGCAGAGTTCAGTGCTCGTGGGGCCATTAGGAACCGGGCTGCCTTGGCTGCCAGGCTGGGTCCATTTCCTGACTTCCCACGTGAGTGTGCTCAGTGTTATTCTTAGCCAGTATGTCTTTCACTTTGGCTGCAGAGTTACTGTTGAGGCTTCATTTCAGAAGCGACTGGTCAGGACAGGGCAATCCTGCCACCGCAAAGGCAGCAGGGCTGTCGAACGATTTCCAGGGTGTGCAGATCTGCTGAGCAGGCTGGAGGGTGCTGCACCGGTGGAGATGCTGGTGTTTCCGCGGGCTCTGTAGGATTAGCGCATGACGCACAGAAAGAGCTCTGGGTCCAAAGGGCAGCACCCAGCCTGCTCCTTCCATTCATTTCCTCTTTCCCCACTCAGCCCATTGGAGACTCGGTGGATTTTGGACCCTGGAGGAGGCGGTGCCGCCTGGCTTCCTGCTTTGTGTTTTTTGATACTGGAAAGGCTTGTAGACTTCCAGGCACTGAGTCCAGTGTACAGCAGTGAGGGCCCTTCCCGCCCAGTAACTGTCTGGGGCCGTGCTTGTTTTGGGTCCAGGAAGCTAGGATTTAGCTAGGGCGAGAGGGGATTTTGCCCCTGTGGATATCCCTCTGGGGGCGGGCTGCTCCGAGAGCCCCAAGTGCTGTAGAGATGTTAGCAAATGAAGCTGTATCTTGCATGATTTGTATTGTTGTGGTGTTCAGGACCCCGCTGTGCTGTGCTTTAACTACATGTAAGCATCTTTTTAAAGTTCATTTTTCTTGTCTGCTGAGTAATTTGGATGTAGCACTGGCAGTAGAATCAGCTGCATTTCCGAGGAACAGTGTGTTGGTAGTAGGGACAGCCAAGGAAAGGAATTCATGAGCGAGCCCCTGTTCATGCCTGGGGAGGAGGGAGGGATACCCCAACCAACCACCCCAAAGGTAGGTGTTCGGAGGTCACACCTGGGGGCTGGCCCAGCTGGGGCTTGAGGTCATTTTGGAGCAACAGGGAATCGTCTGCAGTGTGGGGCAGTAACATTGGAGGAGGCAGCTGGGGGAACCATCGCCCCACTTGGCTAGAAGAGCCCTAGGCCCCAAGAGCAGGATGATGCTGGGGCAGCAGGGCACTGCCTGGCTTTGCCATGCCCACCCTCCGTGCAAAGCTAGTCCCCTCCTGAGGACCCGGCATGGGTGAGACTCCTGAGCCCTCTGCCCCCCACAGCCCACTTGGCACCATCTCAGCTCCATGGTGCGGGGAGCTTGGGCCCAGCTGGCACTAGGTGCTAGGCTTAGCCAGAGGCAGGCGTAGGGGAAGCAGCTGCAGGAGTTGGCTGAGAGTAGACGGAGATTCATCCCCAGGTTCAGAGTCCAGAGTGGGCAGATTCCCCAGGTGATTTCAGATGGATCAGAGAGTGACTTCCTTCCCAGCTGATTCTGGCCGGGGGCTGTACCTAGTTCTTCCAGATGGGCCGCCCCCGTGTCACCCAGCCTCAGCTGTTGCAAGCCAGCCCCTGCGGTCCATCAGCAGGCAGAATGCAGCAGCTCTGTGCTCTGGGACCTACACCCACTGCCTCTCACTTTCAGGGTGGGTTTTGACCTCTAATGCCTCAGGTGCTTGGGAGCTGCCTGCGTGGGCAATGCCTCTCCCCCGTCCTGCTGCAGGGGAGCTCAGCCGCAGCAGCAGGCCTGCAGAGAAGCTGCCCACATAGCCCCTGACTCTCCCCCAGTTCAAAGTGGCCCGAAGCTGCTGAGCTCCAAGGTGCAGTTTGAGGCCACATCCCCTGGCTCGGGGCTCTGGAGGGCCAGGCCTGGGGTGAGTTTCCTGTGAGTCTGCTCACCACATCCCCTCTTCCTCCTGCCAGGTTCCAAGTCGTTCAATATGATGTCCCCAACCGGTGACAACTCCGAGCTGCTGGCAGAGATCAAGGCTGGGAAGAGCCTCAAGCCGACTCCGCAGAGCAAAGGCCTGACCACTGTCTTCTCAGGCAGTGGCCCGACGGGGGCCAATGTAGGTGACTGCCTGGCCCCGCTCCACTCGGGCCTCGCTCAGCCAATTGTCTCTGCCGGGGGAGGGAGCTGGGTTAGGAACCAGATTAACTTTTTAATTAAGTGCGGCAAATTTGATTGGCTGCAATTGTCACAACAAGCTGGAATCCTCAGCAAAATTTAGCATGATCCGCTTTGTGCTGTAAGCAGGGAGCTGGCGGGGAGGGGGGCTGGGAGCCCAGGCAGGGGGGCACTTTCCACAGGAGACAGCCGCTGCTCCCAGTAATCCCAGGGGCCCATGGAGCCCTGGAGAGCCATGGGCAGCGATCGTCCCTGGACGGGCTGTGTACTCCAGCACTAAAACCCAGGCAATGGCAGGCCTTCCCCCCACAACCCCTGAGCCTGCTCCCCACAGAGCGCTCTGGCCAGGAGTCAATGTAACCTTCCCCCCGGGGATGCCGCCAGCCACTGTCCCCCTGCAGAGCACTAGCAATGAAGGCGGGCTCACCCCAGCCGTGAGCAGCTGTCCAAACAGAGGCACCAGCCCTCGTAGGGACCGTTGGGGTGGGGAGTCCCCAAAGCACCCCAGAGCCAGCTTGGCGCCCCAGAGGCAGGGCTGCTGTGAGGCTCCCACCTGTACAGGTTCAATGGATCTGACAGGAAAGAGGGTCCTTTCCCTGGGCTGTGTTGAGCCCTCCTGTCAAATTCAGTTCTGTGTCTCACGCTGCACCCCAAGGCCCCAGGATCCGCAGTGCCAGGCACTGTACAAGCACCTAGTGAGAGGCAGGCGCTGCCCCAAAGCCCATACAACAGATGCTGGGCAAGGGGAGGAGAATGGCAAAGCTCAGCCCTTCTCTGAAATGGCTCAGACACCTGGAGGAAGGGTCTCGGTCCCCAGGGCTTCAGGGGCTGGGCCCCCAGCGCAGAATGTCCTACACACAGGACTTACTTTGCAATGACAGAGGTGCCGGGACTCAAACATTTTTTAACTTTCATAACCTATGCAACAGGCCCGGAGGTGCCAGGGTCTGAACTGCCTGGCCCAGATGTGCCGGGGCTCTGAACTGCCCAGCCCCGAGGTGCCAGGGTCTGAACTGCCCATCCCAGATGTGCTGGGGCTCTGAACTGCCCGGCCCGGAGGTGCCGGGCTCTGAACTGCCAGGCCTCGGAGGCACCAGAACTCAGCCCCAGCAAGGCCTGGCACAAATTAAGCACTGCCAGCATGTGGCAGAGGGGTCCTGGATAGCTTCTCTCTGAGCGAGTGCCTTCTCACGTAGCATCTCCCTCATGTCACACCATGCCCTGAACTAAAGCTCTCTCCTCTTTCTGCCATCCAGCTAGAGACTGCAGCTTCCTTCCTGCCCCCCACGAGGACGCTGACCCCACCAACCACGCCCGACGCAGCCTCTGTCCTCAGGGCCACCAGCTCCGCCGAGCCGGTCGTCAATGGCAACTCGCCGCTCATGGCCTTGGTGCAGCCCAGCCAGCTGGACATCGAAGCCCTGATCCCCACCCACGACGAGCAGGGACGGCCCATCCCTGAGTGGAAGAGGCAGGTGATGGTGCGGAAGCTGCAGATGAAGATTCAGGAAGAGGAAGAGGAAAAGCGCAAGGTAAGAGGGAGGGCAGCCCTCCAAGTGCTGCAGTGTGGTGTGCTGTGACCATCCCCTGCCGTGTGCTGTGAGGGAGCCAAGGCCGTGAGAGGGGCCTGAGGCAGCCACTCTAACCACCCTTGGGTTGGACCCGGCGGCTCAGAAAGTGGGGTGGGGAACAAGGAACCAGCGAGCCTTGGCCAGCCGGGCTGCACAGGGCAGGATTTGGGTCTCCAGGACAGGTAGTGGAAAATCCCCTCATCCCTCCCAGCCGGCAAAGTGCATTATGGGAGAAGCAATCATCAAGGCTTGGTGCAGCTCAGGTTGGGTCCAGGCAGCAGCTCCTGGTGTTGATAATGCTGAACAAGCAGAAGTTATTACGCGGGACCAGCTAGTAGAGTCGGGCATCCAACAGAGCCTGCAACTTTATCTCAAAGGCTACAGGAGAAGCAGACAGCCCAGCGTCTAATCCATAAACCCCCTATTTAACCCCCGATTTCCCTTGGGCCAATAGGCAGGAGTTCAGAGCTTTTCACTTGCAGAAAGTCAGCATTGCCCAGAAAGCAGCTGCAGGCTGGCACGCCAGCATGTCCACTTGCTTAGGGCGTTCGTCAGAGAGTGCTGGGGTCAGGGGAAGCGTGTCTGACTTGATGGCCTGGCTCCCCCACCCCCAGAAATGAGAGGGGAGGCTCCCACCTGCTCTATTGAGCGGCCCAAGGATTCCAGTTAGGTTCAAGTGCCCATGAAGGGATGGGTCGTGCCATCCTGGTTCACACCGGGGGGAACTGCTCGGTGAGTACGTCAGTGAGGCTCCATGCGACAGCGGGAGGCCAAGGTGCACTTGTGCAGCACGGCCTGTGTGTATTCATGCACACCCTGCTGTGCTAGGGCCCAAGCAGCCACACTAGCACTCACGACTGACACACCCAGACAGGCTCCGGTCCTCCCAGACAGCCAAGGCAGCCTACAGCGGGAGGAAAGGTTTGTGATGCAAAACCTCCCCAGAGGCAAGCCAAGGCCACAAGCCATCCCAGAGTTCAATCTTTGCTAAGCTGCTTCTTGAGTGTGGTTCCCCAAGAGCTGCAGAGACAAGATCCATGGAAGGCCAGGCTGGCTGGCATGTCCTGGAGAACTAGAGAGGAGCCACGTAGGAGCCACTCGCAGCTCAGGGCATGTTAGTATGAGAGACAGCCCCAAGCGGAAGGACCATGCAGTCTGGGTGACACTTTTGTCCAAGAGCAGAGGCAAGCAAGTGGCTGCTTTCAGCCCTGCAGAGACACTTGCTCTCACGTCAGCCTGGGCTTGTTGTAGAAACCAAATGCAGAGCAAGGTGGGTAAACAGACTGGGCAGGGAGGCCAGGGGAAGCATCAAGGTCAAACCGTATTTAAGACCTTTGCAGACATGGTGGATTTTTCACAGCATCGTCTCCTGATTTTCTCATTAACATGGAAAGTGCTCAGGTACAATGGTGATGTGATGGACACAGTTCCAGACCCTAAGAGAGACCCAGTCACAGAGTGGGTCTGTCTGGAGGAGTCCAGCTGGTAGCATGAGCAGCAATATGCCTCCTGGCAAGATGAAAGAACCTTCCCCACAACCAAATGAACATCTGCCTTAGCTGGACAGACCCCTGGGGGGCTGGGCCCCTCCCTCCACTGCAGTGATATTCCCATCGAAATGTGGTAAGGATTTGTAACCCACAGCATCTGTGCTGACTCATACCACATGGCTCCCCCTGCCATGGCAAAGCATGCATTGCCTTGCTCCGTGTGGTGTCTGAAGAAGAAGGCTGGGCAGAGATTTCTGAAGCTGACCAGACAATTGATCAGTGTCCCACACACGGCTCCCAGCCAGGTTAATGGGGGTTAGTGCAGCTAGTGGGCTTGGAAAAATCTCAGCCACGACTGATGCAGCAGGAAGCTTTTTATTAATTGAAAGGGCTCAGGGGAAGATAACCAAGACCAAGGCTCAGCCCCTAGCACTGCTGTAGGAGCTGCCACAGCCTGCTGGGTAAGGGGCTCGTGACTTGGCAACAGCCATGTGTCACGGAGTCCCTGGGCAATGCTCTGGAACTGCTCCCCACCAAGCCAGTCAGGACTTTGGGGAGCCTCCTATCCCTTGGAGCAGACTGTCCCCAGGGCAAGAAGCTCACACGTCTTCACCTCCTGGGTCTCTCCTTGGAGCATTCAGCATCCTCTGCCCCTCCGTGTACTTCCCACAGCGAGTCCACCCCGGCGGGGTCCTGCACCCCCACTTTGCAGTCAGACATGACTCTCAGCCAGCCAGTAACACAGAGGTTTATTCGATGACAGGAACAGGGTCTAAAACAGAGCTTGTAGGTACAGAGAACAGGACCCCTCAGCCGGGTCCATTCTGGGGGGCAGTGAACCAGACCCCCACATCTGCCCTCAGCCAGCTCCAGCCTAACAACCCCTTCCAGCCCCTCCTCTCTGCTCAGCTCCTTTCCCAGGCCAGGGGGTCACCTGATCCCTTTGTCTCCAACACCTTCAGCTGGCACCTTTGCAGGGGAGGGGCCCAGGCCATCAGTTGCTAGGAGACAGAGGGTCAGGCATTTAGGTGCACTGGCCCTTGCTCTGCCAGATACTTAAGAACTGCCATGGGGACACTGAGGCACCAATACAGTATTCAGAGAAAACATTAAGAACACTCCCAGTTCGTCACACCATGCCAGCTGCACTCGGGAATAGAGTGAGCTCACATCCGGGGCAGTAGCCAGAACGGTCTGCTAGCCTTTCTCGGCGGGGCTCGGGCTGGTTGTGCCGTGGCTGCTCAGAGGCCTGTTCCGGCTGCCTTGGGAATTCGCAGGTCCTGCTCAGCAGTGGTTTGTTTTGCTGAGAGTCAAACAACGCTGATGGGGAGCTGTCCTTCCTCCGGTTCCTGCTCCAGTGGATCTCTGCAGTTCTGATGTCGGCTCCATTTGGCTGGAGCAGCCTACCCCTTGCAGGGCTCTTACATCTGGGTAAATGGTCAGTTGTGGAGGATTAAGTCTAAAGAAATCCATAAGCCCCATTAAAACCTACCATAAAAGCCTGCCGCTGTGCAATCCCTTCACCCAGGCCATCTCAGCGCCGTTAGAAAGTGACCCTAATAGTCAGTAATTTGCGGGTGCAGAGGAATTACTGGAGCTCTCAGCTTGAGAAGTCTTATTTCTCCCATTGTTTTCTAGGCTTAGATTTTCTTTTAGACGCAGTTTGTTAGGGCCGAAGTCCAGTCCCCAATTATTTTCCTTCTGGACGTGCAATGTGTGCCTTGGTCACACAGAGGACTTGGTTTCCCTTCAGAAACGTTTGACCCGTTAAGATTTTTGTGTGTGCTGTGGAGAGTTCTGCATGAATTGAAGCATTCTGCATGAGTCTGAGCTCTTTGAGGTGCTCTGGTCAACTCTGAAATGCATTTAAACTGCAGTATTTAGCACACGTGGGGCTATCGACTATGAGCTATGCCTGTCGCTTGAGCTGAAAGCGCCATCACGTATCAGCTATTAACAGCTGGTTGAGGGTGCCCACTCCATCCAAACTAATGATTGCCCAAGCTGGCCATTGGAACAGAGCTGCCATTTTCTACTTTAAAAGGAGGACCCAGGGGAGGTTTATAAACAAAACCAAACCCCTCAACTCTCCCATTTCATATGGAGATGATACTGCAGGTTTAAATGTCTTACATGGTCATTCAGTGGTGTAATGAGTGAGCGGTTCCTGGAAGCATCTGCTGCTGTATCCTTCGATCAGAGACTGGCAACAACATATTCTTAGCAAAGTTCTCTCTCCAGCAGAGCGTGCGCGATGCAAACAGTGAGGCTCTCTCCTCCAGCCTCATTGCCTCACTCCACTTGCTTTGTATCGTCTGCCTTTGTCTACACTCTCCTGCCGTCTCCTTGTGCTCGGTATTTCCAGCCTGTCCATTGCCATTACACCACTAAGGACATGTAAAGTCCAGAGCGTGTGCAGAGAAAGGGCCATGTGGAGCTCTGTCCTGAGGAAGATGTTTTTTCCCCTTGCCTTAGCTTGGGACCAGGAGTTACTGCAATCATGAAGGCTGGAGGTATTCCCATGCACACAATGGCATTCTGGGACCCTTCGGGCAGCTGATGACTGAGGAGGACATAATCCGCATTGAGAAGCAAATCGAGAGCCTCCAAGTGATGCACAAAGTTCAGAAGGTGGAGACGGAGCTGGAACAGCTAGAGCATGAAATGCAGCAGCTCCTGCCGCTCTCTGCCGCCTTGGCAAAGGAGCATTTCATGGCAAACCCCAAGCGCATGCAAGGCCGAGCCGATGACCTCCCGGCCTGGTGCAGCAAGATCTCCACTCTCCTAAAGAGCATGGCCATCCTCCTGGCTATGCTTGGGGGCAAAGCAGTCAACCTGGCAGACATGGTGAGCCCCGACGCGTCCGAGCACACGGGCCAGGCTGCGAGCACCTTGCCCGAGGCAGCAGCACTAAAAGAGGGCCCTGCTAACATCGGGAGATCTCAGTCCTTCAGCTGCAGTCGGGAGGAGGTGGAGAAGGAGATCATGCAATATGGTGTGTCGGTGAGGAACCTGAAGGCCAATTATGAGTTGCACATGCTGTGCCAGCTGCCGGAGGCTGTGTCCAGCAGGGTGTACAAGCGGAAGAGGTCCCTGCCTGTGGGAACCATGCCATATAGCTACAGTCGAGAGCCCATCCTGGAGGAGGATTATGTAACGAGCAGCGATCTGTTCAATGCCCTAAGCGAAGATGCTGCAGCAGATGGCACAGAGCGTCTCAGTACGCTAGAGCACGCTCCCTTCCCCTACTGCGAAGCAGGGCCCCGGCCCTCCAGGGACACAGAGGCACAGAGTGCAGCCACAGAGCCTTTCGGGGAGGCTCTGTTCAGCCCCGACCACCTGACCAGAAGTCTCCCCGTGCAGACGGAGCTGAGCTGCGTGCAGGATTACATCGACATGCGGAAGGAGAGGATCGTCTTCCTCTTCCTGGAGCACTGGAAGAAGTGGACGTTCACCGAGTCGGTTAGCCACGCTCGTCCCAAGAGGAAAATGGGTCTCGCCGAAAGGCTTGACTCAGAATTCAGCAAGGAGCCCAAGGCATATAGCAGCGCCCCAGGCCCCATGGCGACTGGGAAGAAACCCAGCGAGGATGACCGGCTCTTGTACTTCATGAAACAAAGGCAGGTAGTGGGGAAGCTAATTGCCCACTGGAGAAGCATCATCAGCCAGGTCCCGACGCGGCAGATCTGCCGTCTGAGCCGCACCAACATGTTGTACTGGCCTGAGCACTTCCTGCCACACATCTGTGGCTCCCCAGTGGAATACGACAGCCTGACGCTGGACCTCTTTATGCTGGGCTACTTCCAGCTCCTGGAGATGAGCATGAGCCGCGAGGAGAGGAAGTTCCGGCACCTTCTGTGCTACGAGATGTTTGACCGGCTGGGCAGCCACAGCTGGGAGCTCATCCGCCAGTTCCACAAGGTGGTGATGGAGGAGATTGAGAAAGGGAAGCGGCACTGGCTGGATGGCTTCGAAGATCTCAAACAGGAGTTCTTTGGGGACAGCTTGGAGTCAGAGCAAGCGGCTGCAGTGGAAACAGAGCTCCCAGCAGGAAGCCAGCCTCCACAGCTGTTCCATCAGGAATCCTCCCAGAGCTTAGTCAGTGATGTCCCACAGCCCACATCAGCACCTGATGAACTGGGCCAAGCCCCTGCCCCTAAGAGCAGGGAGAGCTCTATCCAGCTGGTCTCCGAGCTAGTGGAGTTCAGTAATGAGGACATTTGTCGCTATATAGACCGTAGCTTCTCCTTCTGGAAAGAGAAAGAGGCAGAGATGTTTGATCTCTGAGCTCTCCCCAAGCGGTGCCCAGCACATGCTGTGTTAGAAGCAGGCGGGGGCATCCGCACCCTCACCCCACATGGCTCACAAGTCGCAGGGAAAGGCAATTGCATCCTCTTTGAGGCGGGCTGTTCGGCCATCTCATAGAGGGAATTGCTGGCTGAGAAGCAGCTCCAGGGACAGCAGAGGACAATCCAACGTGCGCCGGCACCAGAGTACTTGACAAGGGCTGCTTTGGCTAAGTTAATTACTTAAGGGACCCACTGTATTTCCAAGGTGAACTGAGCTCCAACAGCTGTCTGAGACCAAGACAAACCTTGGGGGGGAGACCTGTAATCATTTTATATGATGCCTAGGTGAAGCGCTATAAAACAAAAAAAAGAAGCACATATTCCCTGGCTGCACCCAGTACAGGATTCTACTGTGCAATCTAGGGACTCTGAATAGAAACAATTTAATGTTCATGTAAGTAGCGTCAGAGGGGCCCTAATCCTGCCGTCGTTACTCAAGCAGAACTCCCATGGGCTTCAGCAGCACCAGTGACCTCAACGGCAGTTTGGTTTGCATAAAGGCAGCAGGATTAGTCCCAGAGTCTGTGTTGTTTTGTTGAATCCTGATTTCCCTACATGGACAGTCTCAACAGAGTCATCTTCTTTCTCAAGTGAAGCTTCTTGCGTAGCCGATGCTCCCTGCTGGCTGAACTGACCAGGGTGCGGCTGTAACCAGGTGTCCCATGAAGCTGTGGCTGTTGCGGTTTCTGTAGGCGGTGGTCCGTGGATTTTCCTCTCAAGCAGAGTGTACATTTGTGGTAGTCCTGCATTAGCTGGAGGAAGAGTTAATCCCTGACAAACCTACAGTGACACAAGCTGTCTCCAGTTTTCTGCATTTTACAGACACTTCTTTAGCTAAATGTTTCCTGTAGCGGGGGAGCCAGTTATTTGGGAGTAGGACCTGGTATGAGCAGCTCCATCCTTCCTCTGGCGAAGTGGAGGAACGCGCCACAGTGCCCTGGGTCCATACTGAGCACATGCTGAGTGCTGTACTAATTGGTCTCACAGTGCATGGTTTTGCAACCAGATTAGCAATTCTGTAGCATGTTAAAGCCGTGTGGAGAATTCCCTTTGATGCTGTGTGCTTTCAAACTACAGACCACTTAGCCCACGCTGTTCGTTGAAGATTCCCAAGTCTGTTGCTTGCCCTAGTGGAATGTGCATTGCTTGGACTGGAGATAGGACCAGAGTGTTTGCTGTATAGACATTTGGAAATGAGGTTTGCTTCACCATGCGGGGAGGGTGTGTGTGTGCGCACTTTGCATCTTCCCTAACACTGCTTGTGACGCTGAAGGAATAAAGCTCTCTGCTCTCAGAAGGGAGTGTCAAGGCTGTTTCAATGGGATTTGGTGCCCTCGACACCTTGCTTTGGGGCACTGGCTGCTCTAAGCCCAGTGTCCTACAAACACCCAAGGCATAGGGCCAGTAAGCTCTCTTACCAGCTGCATATTTGACCTGGTGAATGTGGCCTGAAGCCCAATGCCCAGCGTGGCGCCCGCAGCATCAAAACAGTCAGAAAAAGGTGGTGGGGTGTAGCTGTAGGTGTGCAAAGGCAAGCCTGCACCCCTGCCCTTTTCCAGCAGCAGGAAAGGCCTGCAGGCCGTCGCTCTTGCACTGTCGAGCAGCAGGTAGGCTTGGTGCCGAGAGCATGGCTTGGTCCAGCTGTGGGAGATTGTGCGGGCAGCCCTGTGTCTGACAAGCCTCACTTCTGCTAACACTGGGCTGTTGGAGATCCCACCCGGGGAGGAGCCCTGAGGGTTCACGCTTCCATGGGCCAGTAATCAAGCTAGACAGCAGGGAAGAGCGGGCCAAGCTTGGGGTGTGGGGAAACGCCCTGCTGCCAGTGGTTTCGGTGGGTGGCAGGGTTGGGCCCCGTCTCATGGAGACACACAGATGACATCAGAACCAGACTGAACGCTGCCCCCAGCTCTGAGCAGGCAGGGCAGGATGTATTGGACTCTAACTCCATCATCGTCACATTTCACGGCCTGGTCTATTGCCGTGCCGGGTTCCAAAACCCATTGTGACCCGAGAGGAACTGTTCTCCCAGCATCCCCAGCACAGGCCAGGAATGATCCAAGTGCTCGCTCCCATGGGACGCGCCAACCAAGAGGGGCTGACAGACTCTTAGCTAGCCCGTGAGAGTCGCTCTTCATAACCAAGCCAGGCGTTAGACGGCAGCAGAGCCGTGCTACTGAGGGTCCCGCTAAGTCACAGCCCCAGCACTGCCCGGGAAGCAGGAGCTAGTGCAGGCCAGAGCTCATGGCCTCATCTCCCACTGCTGCACCTGAAAGCAGAGGGACTCAGTGGCGAGGGACGGGTCCTGCGTGCATCTCTTTACAAGCTAGAGAACCGGCTCCTCGGAAGCCGTCAAGCAACCTGGGAAAGGGGGAGTTACGGGAAGGTTTGCTCACTCCACAGGTGCTGCCTCTGCTGTGTGCCACTGTTGATTAGTCAGGACACGTAACCTAACCTGGACGTCCCATGTGGCATTATTCCTGCCCAAGAGCTCTGGGATAGCCTGCTTTGCTGTCAGACTGTCCCAGAGCCGTTGGTCAAGCCGTCTGTCTGTAGCCAAATGTGCTTGTCCCACACCAGACCTGGTTCATTCTTTCAGTCTTAGGGAGTGGTTGGGTTGGAGGATCAGTGATCGGCTGCAGGGACATAGGCCTCTGCCCCCCACACTAGGTCCCATCCTGGTCGCCCATTGTTAGCGCTTGGCTGAAGACTGAGGCGTAAGGGCCAGGAGTCCATCCTGTGAAGTTACTCTGCAATCACACTGCTGGGATGGAGAGCAGGCCTGGCCCTGCCCGTTCAAATCTAGCTCTGGAAGTAGAGGCTGAAAGACGGTCCTGTTGGCTGTCGCTTTGGTGGCCCGGGGAAGGCTGGTGCTTTTAGTCCCATTCCCTCATGAAACACTGAAACAGCATCCCCTGCGCTTGCACTAATGGGCAAAGCTGCCAGAGGGAGGATGCTGAACTAAGCTCTCCCGTCTTGAAGGGGCCCTCCAGGGCAGGGTGAGGCAGAGTGCTGGGGACAGCACGGGGGACCTTGCACTGGCTACTGCCTATGCTGGACCAGTTTGGTCATGGTCATGCGTGAGCTCCCTGCCAAGCAGTGCTGGGCTCAGCCATCAACCGGCCTGCAGCAATCTTCCACTGCTCGTTCTCTGGTGCAAGTTCACTGAGTCACACAACCCGTCCCCTGGCGTGGTCCCGAGAGATGCCCCCAGCTGTGCCTGAGAACTGTCCTAGCAAGCTGGACAGTGGGGCTGCGGACACAGCAATGGAGAGCGTGCGGGCAACACTGGAGCGATTATTTGCGAAAAGCCCCATGTGGCGTGCCCAGCCAGCGGAGGAGCCCGGGGTGTAGCTAGCCAGAAGCAGGGCATGTGTCTGCCTCGCCATGCGGTGCCATTTCTACTTTGCTCTTAGGCAGGCTCTAGGCAGGGCGGCACTGGTACAAACAACCCTCCAGCTCCTTCTAGGCAGCAACCTCTGCTGACTGCGGAGCCCATACCCCCCTCAGCACGAAGTCTCCTGGGAATTTCAGCCCTTCAGCACAAGTGGAGCATTGAGCTCCTGCCCCTTGTATAACTGCCCTGCTAAGCTCTGGCCAGCCCAGGGTACCAGGAGCTACCCAAGGGTCCCTCCTCTCCAGCCAAGCCGCTCAGCTGAGGAGAGTTCTGCTGACTTTTGGCCAGGTGAGGGTGCTGGCCCTCCCAGAGCTGTCTGACTCTAGCCACAGCCACTCCCTGCTCAGGGCTTGCTGCGTTGGAGCAATGGTGGTACCATGCGCTCCATTGCTCTGTTCCCTGGGGTGAGCTGCACACTCTCCTTTCTTGGGGGCAACGGCCCATTCTTTGTAACCTTCCACGTGTCCTCAGGGTTCTCCCCTGCCCTTGGCACCTCTGCCTTTGCCTGCAGTCTCTTGGGTCAACACTCCCCCAGACGCCACACAGCCACCTGAGGGCCAAGGAATTCCCCCTCCCCCTTTGGCAGCCCTGCCCGATCGACCTGCCGTCTCCCTTCTTCGCTGCTTGGGCTGGTCCAGCTCCATAGGGCTGGTAGGTGAGATGTGTCCTCCTGCCTTGTGCTCCTGTCCCTGCTGCCCTCCCTCCAGCTCTGCTCACGGGCCTCCTTGATGCCTTTTACTGTCTTACAGGAGAAGGAAGAAGCAGCTCGCTTGGCCACCATGCCAGCCTGGAGGCGAGAGATCCTGCGGAAGAAGATGGAAGAGGAAAGGTGAGTTGTCCCTGAGCTGGGCCATGATGGTGGCTGCCCAATAGCTGTGCTGTTGGGAGCTAATTGTATTTTCTTTGTCCTTGTTTTCACAGAGAGCAAAAACGGTGAGTCCTGCTTCTCCATTTACTTCTCAAGTAGCCTAAGAACCTAGTACATTCATTTCTGGCCAGGCCATTGTACCCCGGCAGGGCCAAGCAAAGCAGCCTTGTGTGCTTTGCTTATACCCTCGCTCCACACTGACCCGTTCAGTGTCAGGCGACTGAGCTTTGCAACCAGCACCCTCATGTTTGTTTTGTTTCTAAACAGAAAAGAGCAAGAAAAATTGAAGCGAGAGGAGGAGGAGAAGGAGAAAGCGCAGTCAGAAAAACTAAGAACTCTTGGGTATGATGAAACCAAACTAGCCCCCTGGCAAAGGCAAATCATCCTCAAGAAGGGGGATATAGCAAAGCATTAGGCGCGCTATATTCCGTCTCTCCTCTTGTGAATTTAAGAACCTTCTTCCTTAACGTGAGCTGTTCAGTAGGTCAAGGAGGGGCCAGCTGCTCTTTCCCACTGCAGATACTACCAGCTGAAAAGTCATTTACTACTTACTGGCCCAGTGTTCTTCCCTCTAATAAAATAAACGCAGTAAGTGTAACCACTAACATATCGCAGAGAACTCTCTCCCTGGCTAGCAACGCCCTGGTGTTCCACGTCCATAGACAACGTAGCTTGGAAGAGTTTTAGGGCATGGGATAGGTTTTCAAAAGTGGAACTCACACGTGAAACCAAGTCAGTGAGTAGCTGTGTATGGGATCAGAAGAAACTCCTCCCTGGCTGTAAATATGGTCGATGCTGTAGACTGTTCTATTCCACGTAAAACCTTCCCTCCACCTTAATTCTGAACAGCATTCCTGTAAGTGTCTCCTTGCCCAGGCCTTCCACTCCCTGTCAGTCATTTGTTTACCATAAAATATACTTTTACCAGTCCTAGTGGAGATCCTACAAGGCTATGCAGACAAGCTGAATGTGGGTTTATGAATGTTGTGTATATAGAGTCAGTTGCTACTACTATCTGTTCCGTTGGTGCCCTGTAGATGCTGGCATATAGACCATGCTTGGGTGTCATTTTCACTTTGCAAAATGGACATTTTAAAAGAAAATGTATGGGGTTAAAAACAGTTCTGTGCCCTTGTCGGGCTGAAGCGAGCTGTTTCTTCAGCTGCCATATTATGTCTAGCCCCTGCTCCTGTACTGGCACCATTGCCATTGGGCAGGGGAGGGGGGGGGATGTCGTTCTGTTTTCTATATGTTTTTGTCATGTGTTTCCTGGAGCTTCTAGAGGGAGATTTTCAGCTTGTTTCTGACCTAGAACTTCTATGTCTTCACCAATAAAACACTAACCACCTTCAGGCGTTTCCTGTTCCCTCCTGTGGTCCCCTCTCGCCCCCACACACAAGGAGCTCTGTCCACTCAGCCCAGGGCCCTGCTCCCCAAGCACCTGCCAGTTTTGCCCTGGGTGCCCTGTGCACTTAACACCACCCCCAGCTGGCTGGACCCCACAGCTTTCCCCCAACAGCCTCTCTCCCATCACTCCCAGTGCCAAAGCATCAGCCTGCAGGAGCAGAGGCAGTGCAGGCAGGATGTCCTCCCCACTGCCCTTGGGCCCTGCGCCTGGGGCAGCGTCTCCCCCTGCAGAGAATGGGGGAGGCCGGAGGTGAAGCCCTGAGGGCTCCCCTGCATCCATGCTGGGCCTGCCTGGGCGCTGCCCCCTGCAGTCTCAGAGCACAGTCCAGACACAGTCACGGGCAAGAGGTTGCAGAGGATTGCCAGGAAATTGCTTCTGCCACCTCACTCCAAGGCTTACTGGCTGGGCCCAGCTATCCTCCAGCCACCACCTCCCCGACATCCACTCTACTGGCCCCTGCCCAACCCTCCCTCTCCACCGCTGGGCTCTGGCCCCTTCCCAAACCCTCCCTCCCCACCACTGTGCTCTGCCCCCCAAACTCTCCCCTTCCCCAACCCTCCCTCCCCCATGTGATGAACTAGGAACGTTCTTAATGTTTTCTCTGAACACTGTGTTGGTGCCTCAGTGTCCCCATGGCAGTTCTTAAGTATCTAGGTGGTGGAATAAGGGGGTGTGATTGCTGCAGAGCGAAGGGCCAGTGCCCCTAAATGCCTGACCCTCTGTCTCCTAGCAACTGATGGCCTGGGCCCCTCCTCTGCAAAGGTGCCAGCTGAAGGTGTTGGAGACAAAGGGATCAGGTGACCTCATGGCCCGGGAAAGGGGCTGAGCAGAGAGGAGGGGCTCGAGGGGGTTGTTAATCTGGAGCTGGCTGGGGATGAGGAGTGAAGTGCAGACGTGGGGGTCCGGCTCACTGCCCCCCAAAATGGACCTGGCCGAGGGGTCCGGTTCGCTGTATCTACAAGCTCTGTTTTAGACCCTGTTCCTGTCATCGAATAAACCTGTTTTACTGGCTGGCTGAGAGTCACGTCTGACTGCAAAGTGGGGGTGCAGGACCCTGTGGCTCCCCCAGGACCTCGCTGGGGCAACTTGCTGTGGGAAGCGCACGGAGGGGCAGAGGATGCTGAATGCTCCAAGGTCAGACCCAGGAGGTGAAGACGTGTGAGCTTCTTGCCCTGAACAAGTCTGCTCCAAGGGAGAGGAGGCTCCCCAAAGTCCTGACTGGCTTTGTGGGGAGCAGTTCGAAAACATTGCCCGGAGACTCCGTGACACCCCACCACTGGGATCTCCCCCCCAACCCACCCTTCCCCCCACTCCCCTGGCTTTCCAGGCCTATGCCCACCAAACCTCACCCCCTCACCCCCAAAACTCACTGTGGGTCCAGGCCCTGCCTTCCAAGCCCTGGGCTCCGGTCAATGGGTCTGTGCTTAGTCTGGTACCCTGGGCAGGGTGGGGAGCCCCCACTAGCTGGTAACCCTGCAGCCAGTCTGAGTGTGGGCGCCAGCCCTGTAAGCCACAGGGACTTTCCCTGCCCGGCGCAGGGCTGGCTGAGTAGCTTGCCCAGTGAGTCACAGTCTGTCACGGCCCCTGCCAGATGGGCATCGGTTTGTTTTCAGGAAGAAGGCACCAGACGTCCATTAATACCCTTCCCCCTCCAGTCCCCAGGCCTGGGCAGCTTCCAGCAGGTCACTTCCAGGCCCAAGGTGAGTGCACAGGGCCCCAGCTGCAGGGGCTGCACACCCTTACTCCCCCCCGGGGAAAGCACAGACCAGCAATGCAGGGAGGGCTGAGCTGCCCCTGGCCAGAAGCAGGGTGGGGAGGGTAATTTCTGCTTTCAATTTGGTCACATCCAAGACTTAAGTCAGCCCCCAGTAGTCATTCCATGGCGAGGGCAGGAGCTAGCAGCTGGGGCAGGACTCTTCCCACACAGCCCGGCTGGGGCAGGCCTGCCCTGTCTCCAGGGAATTGCCTAGGCACAGGACACCCCCTGACCTCCATCCAGTTCCTTGATTTTACCTTCTGTAGATGTGGATTTTCTTTGGTGATGAACGTGCAGTTTAGATTCCCAGCACCAGCCTGCTCCCAACAGGCTGGACAAAGCCTGTTCAGAACAACACACTTGCTGAGGCTAACGCGGCTCGGTAGCAAAGGCCAGGCCCACCAGCTGTAAAACTGGTGTTCTTCAAGTGCAGACTCTGGGAGAGGCAACAAGGGCCAGGACTTTGCTTTGCTACACACACAACCTCGAGTCAGTTCCCACGGGGGTACCCGGCCTTCTGGTTCCTACTGCATCTGCCCCTGCCACAGACTCCTTCCAGCAGGCACCATCCTTCCCCTCCCGGCCTATGGCAGGGCAGTAGGGCCCTTTGCACTCCTGCCTTTCGCTGGTTAGCAACCCAAAAGCCAAGCGCGGGGGAGAGCAGGACCTAGGCAACCCCAGGAAGTGGGTTTGAATTGCCCTGAGCCAGCTTGCTACATTCATTAAGAGCAGCCCAGAAATGAGTCTAGTTCATTTAACAAGAATTAGTTAACAAATATTATCATTAGCTAACCACTAACGAGATTAGCCACAGGCACTGACATCAGCCCAGCCCTCTGGATTGGATTTCAAGTGCCCCCAGCATCCCCTTGGTGCCTTAGTCCCTCAGGTATTTGGGACTGTCCAGAGATAAGGGATTGGGAGCAGCTGGATCTCCCCAAGCTCAGGGACTGGGCATTTCCCAGCCTCCAGCCCCTTCCAGAAGAAAAGCCACTCCTGAGGCTGAGCAACACCACACTGATTTATTGTCAGTTACCAGCACAGGGGAAGAGCCCTATCCCCTGACCCAGTCACCCCAGAAACAGCTCTGCCGTTCCTTGCGTGCACATTCCAGAGCCCCCTTCGACATGCAGCCACAGCCTGTAGCCAGGCGCCGTGCTCCCAGGCCCAGCTGGACCAGAGATACTTGCTCAAGAAGGTGCTGGCTGCTCCTCCGTCTCCGTACACTGAGACAGGGATCACTGAAGCCCCCAGACTAGGAGCTGGGGCACCAACGGTCTGACCTCAGTGACGCTGAGCATCTCCAGCTCCCCTGGGGCTCAGCACGACCTGCCCCACCACAAACACCTGCAGTTAGGGACCCTCCCCCAGCAGAGAACCAGACAGGGCTTCCCAGCAGGAGGGCTGAGCCCCCTTTTCGCTCACAAAGCAGCGGCAGTGGGTGTGACGTAACTGATTCTGATCAGTTTCTTCAAGGCAACGTGGGGTATAAATAAGGTACAAACTCGCCACCTCTCCTCAGGTAGCTGGGGGAGCCCCAAGCTCCGAAGAGGCACCATCCCGTTGCACCACGAGAACAGAACAGGTCTGCCCCTGCTACTGCAGGACAGAGCCAGCAATACAAATAAGTGACATAAAATGTCTACCGACGATAAGTAACAATACTTACTGATACAGTGCTCCCATTCCCCCAAGCAGCGCTGCCCCCGCCCTCCCCAGGGGTGCTGTTGGACTAAGCCACTCAGGACTGGAAAACCTGCCTCCACCTGGGGCAGTAATGGAGCCAGGCTGCTTTTAAAGGCTCCCACGTGATGGGTGAATCTTGTAGCTAGCCAGCAAGGCAGGTCTCCTGGGCCATACCACCCAGTCTCCCTTCCCTTTAAGGCTCTGTGCCAGAACATGTTGTTTCTGGGGTGGGGGGCAGCTAGACTTTTCTTCCTGAGTTTGGCCACACAGGCACGTACACAAAGTGCTTTTTCAGCAGAGATGGCAAGCCCTGGAGCGAGGCTCCCAGATGGGCAAGCTGTCATCTCCCCGGGGTGGCTTAAGGTTGCTAGGCAGGCTGGGGCCAGGTGAGGGACTCAGGTACGGGCAGTGTGGAGCCCCAAGGGATGCTGAGCCCAGAGGGAGCACTGGCGGAGTCACCCCTCTGCTTCAGGTGCTAGTGTTGTCGGGTCAGCAATGGGCACAGGACGAGGCCATCTCAGCACCGGGGCTCCAGGAGCCCCCTCAGCTCAACTCTGATCTGGCTTGGTCCTGAGCCCCCTCCTCCAGGGGAGCCTGGACACTGACACTAGAACCAGCCCTTTGCGGCAGCGCCTCCCACCCGGGGCTCAGTGAGCTCCCGATGCCCAACGGAGGTTAGCAGCATCCCACACGGGGAAATGGGGCCACAGCAATGAGCTGACTGGCCCAGGGTCCTGCCCTGACTCAGTGGCAAGGCCCAGGGGACTGCCTGATGCCCTGAATAGCCAGGAGACACGCTCCCTTCCTTAGCCAAGGGGATCGAGGAAGCTGCCCAGACTCCCAGCCTCAGCTGTGAGAGTTAGCAGTAAGCTGCCAGCAGGTGCTCCAGCCCCAGCCCCAGCCCCAGCCCTGCGCTGCTCCAGGGTGCTCAGTCTAGCTAGGGCTGCTTAATGCAAACCAGCTGGGGATGCTCCATGCCCTGCGCCTGGAACCAGCTGAGCAGGGTTTGATTTGTAAACCTAGCAGGATGGGGGGAGGGGGACTTTCCATCAGGCCCCCAATTACCCCTTCAGAGGGAAAGCTGGGGTTGTGGGAGAGGTGCCTGTTGCATCCTGCCACTGGGCACAGCTGGGGAGGGCACAGAGGGTTCTCCAGGGCCTGCGTCTTGTGGGGCGGGGGTTCTGCCCCCCAGTCCTGGCAGCGTCTGTGCCCCTGGAGAGTCCCGTTTGGAAATGGAGTCCAGCTGTGGCTGAGAGCCGGGCAAGGGAAGCGTGACTCAGCAGCAGCATAGAGACAATGATGCTGAGACCGTCCCTCTGCCTGCCTTGGTCTGCTGCCACCACCAAGTCTGTTGCTCCAGGGGTGCACTGCTTCCCCCCCTGTCCTTTGCAGGGTGACCGCTGCCATCCGCACACCTGGCTCCTCGTAGGCTGAGATGTGAAGCCAGGTGGCACTTACAGGCTTTCCTTGAAGGGGAGGGAACGGTGATGCCTGCTGTGTGTCCCGTCTCAACCCAGTGCCGCCATTGTGCAGAGGAGTGGCGTGCGCCTTCGCTGGCCCTGGGCACAGCATTGCTCAGGGCACTCATAGATCTGCCCTCCCTCACTAGGGTCCAGGGATGCAGCTTTCTGGTTGTAGGGCAGCAGCCAGATCTGCTGACAGGGCTCCTGCAAGCACCAGGCCACGGCAGGCCCTGCCCGCAGTGACAGCAGGGCTGGCTCCACTGGCCTGGGAGAGGCTTTCTCCTTCCCATCCCAAGTCAGAGCCCATAGAGGGGAGCCGGGGAAGCCAGCCCTGGCTAGCAGCGTCAGCCGCTCGCTGCTGAGCAGGCTCATGGGCACCTCTGCAGCCGCTGCCTCAGCTCCTCAGCGCAGCCGGCCAGCTCCATGCGCTCCAGGGCCAAGAAGATGGACTCCAGCGTGGCATTCTTCTGCTGGTACCACCTCTTCAGCATCTCGTACTGCTGGTCCCGGACATGGGCGAACTCCAGCTCCACCACCTCGATCTCGCCGTCGTGCAGCTCCAGCACCCGCATGAACTCCTTCCAGCGCCGCACAGGCACCGTGTTGATGATGTCGTACAGCTTGCTGCCCTGCAGGAGAACACCAGGGAGGGGCCCTGCGGGACAGCGAAACAGAGCGTCAGCCAGGAGCAAAGTAGCCTGCAGAGAAGGAGGGGCTGAGGGGGTGCCAGTGCTGAGCTGCCAGTTGTCTGATGGGCCTGTGCCAGCCCCCGTGCCTAGGTTGGGGGGCTGGGATGGTGGCAAGCAGCCAGGATGGCCGCATGTGCCATGGCACAAGGCACCTTTCTGCAGTGCATGGCTTACTTGCTGTGTCCTGGGGCTCCGCGGGCGACTCCCAGGTGTCCTGGCCGCCAAGTGGCCTGACTGGACAGGCGTTGCCGTTCACTTGTGATGCCTCCGTGACCTGAAGGTGGAGCAAACCCTGCGACTCTAGGAGCTTTTCTGCGGAGCCAGATGGACACGCTGAGGCCTGGAACAGAAAGAAGCCACCGTTCGCAAGGGAAGCCCTGATCTCTTGGACCGGGGAGCCAGCAGCCTGGTGCAGCAGAGCAGGAGAGAAACCTGCCTAGTGGGCAGCTTCCTACCGAGCTGGGGCAGGGGGTGGGGGCATAGGAGGAATGTCCTGGCTTCCTGGCTGGGCAGACATCCTGGGTCAAGGTACGTTGCTCTGAAATAAGAGGGAGACCTGCCTGGTCCATTCAGTCCCCAGCCCCTCTGCTGAGGCTGCCAGTGAAGGGGCCTTGAGCTGGGGGTGGGCACCTGTTCACTGGGGACTAGCTGAGACCCATCAAACTCATCTCCTAGTGCCAATGACCAGCCTGCAGGGGAGAACGACCCCCCCTTCACCTGGATCTGAGCGAACATAAACGGCTGCAAATGCCCTCAGCCTCCAGGCCGCAGCACGCACAGGGCCAGCCGCCACGCCCGCCCCCAGCAGCATGTGTGAGCGCTGCAGGGCAGGGGCAGCCAGACCCCAGGGCGTGGGCCCTGCCGATGGCATAGTCAGCACAGGCAGTGCGCTTGACCCAGGCCAGGTCCTGTGTGCCCGGGCTGGGCTCTCACCTGCTGCAGCGTCGAGTCTTTAACTGCTGCGGCCTCACCTGCTAGGAGAGAGACGGAGCCATTAGTCAGTGCCCCAGTGCTCTGAGCACGGGACCGTCCTTAGCCCCGGCCAGGGCTCTGCTGTGCAAGATGCAGAGTCGAACACGGGGGGGAGGCGAATGGCTAGGCCAGCGTGGGGGTGGCTTACCGGCTGCTGGGGAATCATTACTGAGCGTCCTCCTCTTGTGGTAGATGACAAGTGCTCCCAGGAACAGGGGCCCCACGAGGCCCAGCAGGATGTACTCCAGCCCAAAGCCTGAAACAAAGACGCAGGAGGCTCCAGCTCCGTTGCCTGCATTATGCTCCACTCACCTCCCCGCAGAGGCCCTTGCGCCAGGCACAGCCCAGGCCAGACCAAGGGCTCTCTGCTCCTTTGGGGCCTTGCCCAGCAGTGCCGGAGTTCAGCCTGGCCACAGCTCACAGCATGCGAGGGGCTGCCTGGCTCAGGAATCACAGGGCAGTTACTCCAGTTCTCCTCTCCACCAGCGTGAATGAGCTCAGAGCAGGCCCTGCCACAGGAGGGGGCGGGATGGACCCGCACCGAGGCAGCTGGGGTCTGGGGACGAGCATGCAAGGTCCGGGGGGCTCGGTACCGCTGCTCCTGGCTAGGCAATGGTGCAAGGAGGCAGGGCCTCCCCAAGCACTGAATCCCTGCAGAACCCACCTCAAGCCACCTCCCCCCCCCACCCCAAGTAGACCTGCGTTCGCCCTGGATGCCAGGCACAGCCCGCAGCCCTATTCCCGCAGCCCCTTCAGCACATTCTGGGCCAGCGTTCGCCCCCCTCCATGACTAGTGCCTGAGCACAGCACCCGATGCCAGCACCTCCCCAGGTGCCACCCTCCCACCTACCTTGGCTGCTGCCACCACATGGCCTGCCGCACCCTTCGCCGCACTTCTCGGGGATCTGGCTGCAGAGGAGAATGGTGAAGAGAAACAGAAAGTGGGCGTCTAACCTGTCCTTTCCCAGAGCGCCGGGAGAGCGAGCATCTTGGCACTAGCGCCGGTGTGGCTGTCAGGGCCAGTGTCCCACCGCCAGCTCTGCCATGTTCCACGGGCTGCTTTGGAGAGACCTTCCCATGCCCCCGGTGCCCAACCCCAGACAGCTGTTTGGTTTGAATAGGGGCTTGTCTCCACGTGCCCGTTAATGCAGATTAAGGCAGGGGGCGAATGGCAAGTGTACCAGGTGTGCCTGAGCAGCTCCATGCGTGGCCACTCCGATTCCAGACCACGGAGTCAATCAGGAACGATGCCACATGTAGACAACCCCTGTGTTACCTGGAGTGTAGCCCCAGTCTCTGTTCTCCAGCCCATCATCCTGGTGTCTGCACATGCTCCACGACATACACACACGGGCTCTGCTGGATGGGTCACACCGGGGGGGTTGCAAACCCCAGGGACTGGTATTTGCTAGCGACAGTGTGTGAGTGGTCAGCCAGCCACCTGAGAGTGCCTCTGCTCTTGGATCGGGTGACTTGCAGATAAGGCACTTCCCGGCCTGAGTTTGCTGACAAAGCATCCCTGTCAAGTTCTGGGGCTCATAACTATTGTCACAGCCAGCGGGAGCCGGGAGAGCACCATGGCACGGAGTTCGCCTCATTAACAGCTGTACTGGCATCTGCAGCCAGTGTGCAAAGCCCTAGGAGGGTGTCATGGGGCACAGGGTGCCTCAGAGTCCAACCCAGGCCCTGGCCCCCTGCCTTAGCCACTGTGTTCTCGTGCCGCCCTAGCCTAGCTTTCTGGCCCTGCCGGTGGCAGGGGGCCAGGGCTGCTGGTCTCAAGGTTGGCTGCAATCCCGTTCAGTGTGGAGGGTGTCTAATGGGAGAGCTGGAGGGGGAAGCAAAGCAAGAAATCCCAGATATTTACGTGGCACATGCTCGGCACTCACTGCCCTCCAGGTAGAAGCCAGGCTGGCAATCCCCACACTGGGCATCCTCCTTCTCTGAACCTGAAAGACATTGGACACAGCTAGCGCCTGCCAGCAAGGAGAGCGGTGTGGCCTGGGAGTAAGGGAGGCGGGCATGTCCTCGGGGGGGGGTGCTTGCAGCAGGCGAGGTGGGAGGTTCTTGGGACAGGCCTAGGTTCGTGGCACAGATTTCTTGGTAGGAACCCAGGGCAGCAGGGTGCTGAAGGGGCAGGCCCAGCAGCAGTTGAGTGGCCCCAGCACGGGGGGCAGCGGGTCTCCCTCGCAAGGGAGATGTGTGGGGGGTTTAGAGAGTGTTCCCCAGCAGGCTGCACATTTAATGCATTAAATGCTAGACACGGCTCAGACACCATGCGCTGAGCTCACACTGCCAGATGCTCACCTAGGCAAAGCCTTTCCCTTGCCCCTAGCGTGGGCTACAGGCCGTGCGGGCGTCGGAGACCGCAGTGGATGTGCTCCCACCACTGAGCAGCACTCCCTCAGCCAGCTGGGCCATGACCTGAGGCCACAGTGAGCCGGGGGGGGGGCAGGCACAGTGCAGCAAGGCTGGGGGCAGCAGGGCGGGGGGGTAGCGCAGGGGCAGCAAGTTGGGCAGGGGGCAGTGTGGAAGGCACAGGAGTGCAGGGGGCAGCACCAGGATTCGAAAGCAGCAGGGCAGACGGGGCAGCAGGGCAGGTGGGGGTGGGCAGCATGGGGGGCAGAAGGACAGGCAGGGGGCAGAGTGCGAGGGCAGCAGAGGGGGAAGCAGGGCGGGGGCAGGGGGCAGCAGGGTGGTCTGGGGGCAGCGTGGGGGCAGCAGGGTAGGTGGGGACAGTGTGGGGGGGCAGCAGGGCGGGCGGGGGAGGGCGGGGGTTAGCATGGGAGGCAGCAGGGCGGGCAGGGGCAGTGCAGGGGGGCAGCATGGGGGCAGCAGGGTGGGGGCGAGCGGGGGCAGCATGGGGGCAGTGGGGCAGGCGGGGGGAAGTGTGGAAGGCACAGCAGTGCGGGGACAGTGTGGGGGGCAGCATGGGGGGAAGCAGGGTGGGGGCAGGTGGTAGCAGCATGGGGGGCAGTAGGGTGGGCGGATGGCAGTGTGGGGGGCAGCAGGGCAGGCAGGGGACAGTGAGGGGGGCAGTGCCAGGATTGGAAGGCAGCGGGCAGCGCTCTGGACACTCACAGTTGTGACGGGTGCCCCTGCCCTTGCACCGGCGACATTCCTGGCAGGTGAAGTCTCTGCAGGCAGGGTCTGTGCACTGCATGAAGTGGCCGGCCCCACAGCCGCACTCGATGTTGCTGGTCTCGGTGCAGTTCTTCAGCACGACCTGGGAAGCTGAACACAGGACAGGCTTCCTGAGCAGGCCTCTGTGCGGAGGGGAGGAGAAGGGGGCTGCTTCCTTCTCAGAGTGGGGCCCTGTCACAGAGTCCCCGGGCGATGCTCTGGAACTGCTCCCCACCAAGCCAGGCAGGACTCTGGGGAGCCTCCTCTCCCTTGGAGCAGACTTGTTCAGGGCAAAGAGGCTCACACAGCTTCACCTCCTGGGTCTCTCCTTGGAGCATTCAGCATCCTCTGCCCCTCCGTGCGCTTCCCACTGCGAGTCCACCCCAGCGGGGTCCTGGGGAAGCCACCGGGTTCTGCACCCCCACTTTGCAGTCAGATGTGACTCTCCACCAGCCAGTAACAGAGAAGGTTTATTTAAATGACAGGAACAGGGTCTAAAACAGGTCTTGCCGGTACAGACAACAGGACCCCCTTTAGTTTGGTCCATCTGGGGCCTCCGGGGAGGCCACAGCCCTGTTGGGAGGCCCAAGCCCCGTTGAGGTGCCCCTCTCCATTTCCCAGCCAGCTCAAAACTGAAACTCCCTCCAGCCGTCTCCTTCCTGGCCTTCCCCCGGCCCCTCTCCAAGCCTTTGCGTCCTTTGTCCAGTGTCCCGGGCAGAGGTGTCACCTGGCCTCCAACCCCCCTCCTGGTTCTCAGGTTACATGAGCAGGTATCCTGCCTTCCCCAGTGCAGGCCGTCCCAGCCCAACTCCCCTGCCACCTTCCCAGGTCAATAGCCCCACTCAGCATTCACAGAACACACAGGAGGGGTGCCAGGGTTTTTGGCGCCCTAGGCGGGGGTCCTTTGGTCATTGGCGGCAATTCTGCGGTGGGGAGGGGTGTCCTTCTGCACTCCCGGTCTTCGGGGCACTTCGGCAGTGGGTCCCAGAGCGAGTGAAGGACCCGCCGCAGAATTGCCGACGACAACCCAGAGTGCGGAAGGACCCTCGCTGTTGACTTGCTGCCAAGGGCGGCAAAATGCCACCCTCCCAAATCCTGGTGCCCCGGTCGCCTAAATGGAAGTACCAGCCCTGAGAACACAGCAAGAACATTCCCACTTCGTCACAGGCCCAGGTTCCCCAGGCTTTATCCTGCCCTCGAGGGCCCCGGCCGGTGGGGAGGGGAAGGGCTGGCCGAGAGGCTGGTGGCTTGGTGCTGGAGTGGCTGGGCTCCTGTCCCAGTGAGGGGGCCTGCCCAGCATCTTACCTTGCGCTTGGCACTCGGAGCACTTTCGACATTCCCGCTCGAGGTTCTGGAAGGAGAGGTAGGTGCCGGGTGGGCAGCGCTCGCAGGCCGTGTCGTAGCCACGGCTCGTGCAGGGAGCCGTCATAAACTTCCCTGCAAAGAACACCAGCTGGGGTGAGTGTGTGGGTTAATCACAGGCGCTGGGGATGGGGGGTGGCCCAGGATACCCAGGGGCTCAGGCTGGCTGACTGAGTCGGTCCCTCCAGGCCTTCTGGGCTCTCTGACCAGCATCAGCCCCTGCGCACCCCGTGGTTTGGAGCAATGCCCTGCCCTTGCCCCCACCCCTTATTCCTTTGCTGCTGGGGGGGGGGCCTCGTGCAGTGACTAGAGCAGGTCCTAGCGCTGCCGGTGACACCTCTGTAACCTCAGCAAATCACTGAGCCAATCTGTGCCTCAGTTCCCCAGCTCACGGGGCCGGAGTCCCTCCTGTTTGCAGAGCGCTGAGCCAGGTGCAGGGCTGGGGGCACGCCGAGCCTCACCTGCCGGGCACGTCTGGCAGCAGCGCCTTGGCGAGTACAAGGGGTCGTCAGGTGCACAGTTGTGTCTAGCAACGTGTCTCTGGTGCTGCTGGTGATGGTGCAGCCCCAGTGCAGAGTCCGCCGGGCTCCTCGCCCTCCTGGGCTCGCTGCCAGTCCTGGCTGCTCGTGGCTTCAGGGTGCCCAACAACGGAAACCCGCTGCCGGTCAGCAGCAGTGCAGCCAGAAAGCCCTAGGGGAGAGAGGGGAACGTTGCCAGGGACTGGAGCAGGCTCACAGCTGCTGCACCCGCCAGCCCCAGGCCCTCCGGGAGCCCAGAGCTAAAACCAAGGGGCTGCCACAGGTCAGCATTAGCAGCCAGGCCCTAGCGCGCGAGAGGAGCCATCAGCCACGCTTCCTTAGCTGGCACTGGTTCGACGCTTGTAGCTAGCGCCCAGCCCTGCACCGAGGGTGGGACAGGCCAACCAGCGCCCACTGCCTCGTCCCACCCGGGCTGCAGCAGAGTCCAGAGCAGCAGGTGCTGCAATCGCTGCCCTCCAGGTGACCCCTGTCGCACCGGAGCCTGGGGGAGGTTCTCACGGAGTGTGGGGGGACACCAGGCCCTGCACCCCCGGTTCCTGCGATTCACCGTGACTCTCAGCCAGCCAGTAACACAGAAAGTTTATTTAGACGACAGGAACACAGTCCAAGACAGGTCATTCAGGCACAGACAACGGGATCCTCTCCAATTAGGTCCATCTTGGGGTCCCAGGAGCACCACAGCCCCACTGGGGGGTCAGAGCCTTGTATGGGCTTCCATTCCCCAGCCAGCTCCTGAAACTGTCTCACTCCCCAGCTTTGTTCAGCTTCCCGGGCAGAGGTGTCATCTGGCCTCTAACCTCATCCTGGGTTCTCACGTTCCATGCTCAGGTATCTTCCTTCAAGGCTAGTCTCCCCTCCCCCAATGCAGCCCGTCCTTCCCGGCCAACACTCCCACTCAGCATTCACAGCCCACAGTAAGAACGGTCCCAGTTCGACACATCACACACACCAGAAGGAACCTCGGTGCATCCCCCACTGCAGTGCAGGAGTCAGATGCACTCTCCACTCTCCCAAGGGCAGGGGCGGCTCCAGGCCCCAGCACGCCAAGCGCGTGCTTGGGGTGGCATGCCAGGGGGGGTGCTCTGCCGGTTGCCGGGAGGGCAGCGTCCCGCGGCTCCGGTGGACCTCCCGCAGGCATGCCTGCGGAGGGTCCACTGGAGCCGCGGGACCGACGACCGGCAGAGCACCCCCCGTGGCATGCTGCCATGCTTGGGGCGGCGAAATGTCTAGAGCTGCCCCTGCCCAAGGGGGCCACATAGTCCATTGGGGGAGGCAGGGGCCTGGGCCTGGGCCTGGGGCTGGCGGGGCCTAGGCACTATTCTTGTCCCTGGGTCACCTTGGGCAAGTCACCTTTGGACCATCTGCACCCCATGCCTCAGTTTCTCTTCCCACTTTTGTTTGCCTCGGTTCTTTGGGGCAGGGACTGTCTCTCAGTAAGGGTCAGTGCATGGCCTGTTATAATGGGGGGTGGGGGGCTGATCGCAGCTGGTGCTATTGTACCAGTAATAAGTGATCAGCCCTTGCACCCAAACAGACTTAGCTTAGGTGAGGGTGCCCCAGTCCCTGCGCTAGCAGAGCCAGTGCAGAGCAGCTCCAACGGGCCTGTGCCCAGCAACAAACATGGGCCTGAACCTCAGTTTGAAGAGCAGCAGGAAAACCCTGCGCTGGGCCAGGCTATCACAGTGCACACCCCACCCCCAGGCTCGCCCTGCCTGTCAGCCTGCGGGCTGTCAAACGTAGAGTCCGAGCCCCCTGCAGATGGAGTCCTGCTGGCATAGGAGCAGGGTTAGCTGTCTGCGGCGTAGCAGGTGTGCCAAGTACCCACTGGGGACCGCTCAGGGGGTCAGGAGAGAAAGCCGGGCTGGGGCCATGGATGACACATGAGCCCAGCTGGATTTGGGGCCTGAGTTTGATTGAAACGTGCCTACGTCAAGTCCCAGCCGCTGCACCTGTGGACTGTATTTGGGGCTTGTTTCCAGGCGCTGCCCCACACCCTGCAGGGCAGGACATGTGCTGGGTTTGTTAATGAAAGGCAAGCTGCTCAGTAGTCACTTGACTCTAGGAGCTGGAGCTTTAAGAACAGACCAAATAGCATGAGGCTCACACTAAAATCACCTAAGATGGCAACACTGCGAAGCCAGCAACTGCATGAGCAACACAGCGGACCCAGAGCATGTTCTCAGGCAGTGCTGCCCAGCCTCCTCCCCCCTGCATGTGCCACGGGCAGAGCCAGGCTGGCCGGGGCTGCACAGCCCCACTAGGAGCCAAGCTGTCACTGTGGAGCATTACCCGGAGCCCTTCCCGGCAGGGCGGTGTTAAGATAAGTTCCTGTCTGCATCCTAAAAGACTTGCCCATACCGGTATTGCCCTGGCCTCTTCCTTTGTCAGTCAGTGTTAAAGGCATTCTGAACTATATGCATTTCCTCACCTTTTGGGGGCGAAGCCAGACTTTCAGGCACCAGCTCCCCTACTTGGTGTAAACTTTGCTTGTACCAATCAGAAACGAACACACACAGTTTTTGGGCCATGTCCCCTATGACACTTCTGTGATGTCATAGTGGGTATTTTAGGCTTGTCTGCCATGTGCAGGCAGAAGAGGAGAAAGAAAAACGAATCCTGTGTACCTTGTGCACACCCGTAACCGAGCCTGATCACCTCGAAGCCTCTCTCAGCTCACGTGTTTTAAGCAGAGTTTCTACGTTTGCCGGTCGTTATGAGTTGGTTTGTATTCGTAAGTACTGGTTATTATTAAATGCTGCATCCGTGTTTATAAATATTGTTTACTGCATCTTTGTTTATAAATATTGTTTGATAGTAAATACTTTAGCCATTGTATGTTTTAAGTTCCATTAATCCTATTAGCAAATCATACGCTGCTCCCCTACCCCTTGTAACTATCCCCAATAAAACTTTTAATTAATTAATTTTAGTTGTGTGTGTGCCTGCAGTTTGCATCGTGACCCTCCTTGCATCCCTTACCTATACAGTCTATTGCCACGTGCAGCCTGGTAAATAACAGGTCTGCATTTTTCTTTCGCCCCTAAAAGTACGTGGCAAACTACGGGCGGCTGCGGCGCGCATTGCGTGACTAACCCACTGGAGCACTCAACCCCCTCCCCCTGGGAATGCCCCCTGCCAGCCCCTGCTGGGTATTTTCCCCTGCCTGTATCAGCTGCTTGGCGTGTGGCATTTGCGCAGCACAGCCTCTGGAGGCCTCTGGCTCACAGCCCTGCTGCAGGGAACACTGGGTGCGGAGGTGCATGGCCGGAAGCAGGGGCGACCTCAGGCCAGGCTCCTGTCATGGGTACTGCTTCTGGTAAAGGAGGAGAACCGGGGCGTGTGGTTAACACTGAAAGGGCACCAGAAAGTGTTGCATAAGCAGCCTGGTGCAGTTGTTCCTGTAAGTGGCTCTGAGCTAACCACTTTCCTAGGAATCGGCGGGCACGGTGCTCGTGGCAGCAGGCTGCTCAGCAGAGCGGAAGTGGGGCTCCCAGCCCAGCTAGCATGCTCAGGCTGAGCTGGCAGGGCCCCGCCCCTCACTGCCATGGCTCCAAGGAGGACGCTGAGCAGGCGTGATGCTACCACCCTTCTGGGCCTCCAGTGGTCCCCACAGAGCCGAACTCAGTACCAGGGTGGGACAAGACCCACCTCCGTGGGGGTGTGATATGGAGCAACGGGGCAGGGCTGGGCTGGCAGCGGCCAGGCCAGGACACGAGCAGTCTGCTTTCTGCTAGCCGCCCCGCCTGCAGGCCAAGTGATGAGCATGGCCAGGGGCTGCTGGTATACCTGCTCGGATCCCCTCCAATGCACAGTGACACTACACAGCTCGTCAGCACCAGGGGGCCACTGCGAGAGCCTGGGGATACCCCAGCGCAGGCCCAGGGCCCGGCCCACCTCCTGCAGGAGCCCTGGTGTAGGGCAAGCCCAGGAGAGAGCAGGGGGTGGTCCCCGTCAGGACAGCACGAAGCAGGGCCCTGCAGCCCCAGCTCAGAGGAGGTGCACCAGGGCCCCTGCGCTGAGCTCAGCACCATGACCCTGGCCCCCGGCCAGTCTGAGCTGGGCATCTCCGGCTGTTACTTTACTTCCCAGCCACCCTGCTCTACCCAGACCTGGAGCAACCGGCCAGCGCCATGCCCTGCCTGAGTCTGTGACCAGGGGACGCTGCGCCAGACACTCCTGAGACAGCCTCAGTGAGTGCGAACCAGGCCCCATGGTTCTGCTTTAAAATGAGAACTAGGTAAGGTCCTTCAGTGGCTATTAGCCCGGATGGGCAGGGACAGTGTCTCTAGCCTCTGTTTGCCAGAAGCTGGGAATGGGCGATGGGAGGGATCACTTCTCATAGAAGCTCAGGGTTGGAGGGGACCTCAGGAGGTCATCTAGTCCAACTCCCTGCTCAAAGCAGGACCAATCCCCAGACAGATTTTTACCCCAGTTCCCTAAATGGCCCCCTCAAGAATTGAACTCACAACTCTGGGTTTAGCAGGCCAATGCTCAAACCACTGAGTTATCCCTCCCCCTTAACTGTTACCCGTTCTGTTCATTCCCTCTGGGGCACCTGGCATTGGCCACTGTCAGAAGGCAGGATACTGGGCTAGATGGACCCTTGGTCTGACCCAGTGTGGCTGTTATGTTCTTTCATGAGCAATGTGGTGCCATGCAGAGATGGTGCCCAGGCCCACACCCCTGTGGCACCATGGCAGCTTCTGGGGCTTCTAGGCTACTCATATATGCTCAGTGTGCGCCACGCAGCCACAAGCAAAGCCCCACCTTGGTCCCCCTCGCCCTCCCCCAGGACAGGGCAGGATGTGTGTGGGTAGGAGCATGGCTGGGTCCTGCCCCAACAGCACGAAGTGCCCCACCAGAGGCAGGCTTTGCCTCTCCGCAGGGCCCTGAGCTGCTGGCACTGACTGTCCCCCCATGGCACCATCTCCTCACTGACGCAGCTCCACCTCCCTAAGCCACTGGGGCTGCTCCCCTCTTTTCAGCTCGCTGCAGCTAGAGCTAGCAGCACCCCGGGGCTGCAGGGGGATCTGGGGGGGGTCTCATGCTGCCAGTGATTTCCCCATCCCCCCTGGGCGGGTGAGCTGTGGGGGCCGCTTTGAGGAAAAGGGGCCTCTGCAGCTCTGAGCTCAACCGCTGGCACGGGACACTCAGCGGGAGTGACAGCGCCAGCCCATGGGTGCACCTGGCATTGCGGGATAGTGTGGGGCGGGCCAGCCCCCTCCACACGGCCACTTCCACTGGCCACCCCTCGGGCTTGCCACCTGCCTTCGCGGCTGGGTAGCAGGGAGAGCCCAGGGCCTCCCATGGGACATGACTGTGTCACCCGCTGTGCCCATGGGCTGGGGCACTCGGGGCTCCTTGCCTTGCCTTTCCCTGCCCCGCCCTAGCGGACCCAGCCCCTGCCCCAGAGCTGCTCTGCTGGGGTACGCAGAGACCACGGCTGGGGCAGGCTGGGAAGCAGAGGGTTAATGTCAGTCTCCTGTTTAATCTCTGCCGTGGTGCTGAGGTGATTTCCTCCCTTAGAGGAAGTCGGGCCCAGCTCCCCCTCGCCGATGATGGTATCGCACCGAGTACGTGCCACCCAAGTAGGTCAGTGCTGCACCTCCAGCTCTGGGAGCTGCCAACAAGGCCACTGCGCTGGGCTGGCCCCTCTGCGGGGCACCAGGGCCTGGTGGGTCTCACGCCCTGGTACTGCTCTGTGGTTAGTGCCCTGGGGCCGCACTGTGGCACAGAGCCTGTTGTGCTGGGGGCTACGCGCCCCCCCATCCCTCCAAAAGCTGACTGTCACCAAGCCCTCGTGTGAGCACCTCGGGGCAGAGGCTTCGTGTTGCATGTGCAGTGCCTGGCGCAGTGGGGCCCTGACCAGGAGGGGTGGGGGGTGGAAAGGAGGAGGCTCCAGGCAGGCTGTTACAGACGGTAACAGAGCCATACGAGCCAGCTCCACCGTGCTGCCCCAGTTCCCTGAGTGGCTCCAGCAGGGCAGCCAGCCCACACTCTGGCACCGGGCGTGGGGCCAGCCCATGGGTTCTGGCCCTGGCTCCCTTCCTCCTCAGCTGCATGCCCAGCCCACCAGGCAGCCCGCAGCCCCTCCTGCAACCCCGGCCCCTGGCCCTGGGTAGGAGGGAGCCCTCCCCTAGGCAAAGGCTACACGCCCGCCTCCCAGAGCCTGGTACATGAAGCGTTGTCACACTGGGCATGGAACAGCTGAGAGGGGCAAGCAGCCCATGCCCAGCCTCAGGCCCAGCTGCCTGGGGAGGGGACAGCTCCCTCCACTTCTGCACCCGCACACACCCTGCTAGTGCCTCACTGCCGCTGGGTCCGTCCCTGGCCCTGGTGCCTTGCGGCTGTCCTGCCCCGGGCCTGGTGCACAGGATGTAACACAGACCCTGCTTGCTGCCCTCCCAGCACCTGGAGATGGCCGCTGAGCACAGGCCCCGCTGGCCCTATGCACCCAGCTCCCGCAGCGTCAAACCCCTTGCCCTGGAAGGGCAGTTCCATGTGTACCTGCTCTCCCTCGCCCACGTGGTGAGGGGTGCACATCTCTCCAGAGCCTGGCCCCCACAACTCCACAAAGGGGCTGCTGGGCCAGGCTGGCCCCTGCCAGCCCCGCCACGTGGGTGCAGATTCCTGGAGATTCTGGCCCGTGGGTGGAGTTCCCGGTGAAGATAGCCTCAATTTAAAGGGCTGCATCATTTTCTCTTAAATCTGTTACAGCTGTGCTGGAACCTGCCCATGAACTCACCCATTTGCATAGCTCCATGATCAGATTGTGGCCTGGCGCCAGCAGCCTCGCGAGGAGGCCTGGGCCCCTCCTCCCGCCCCCCTCGCTGAGTCAGTGGTGCCTTGCTGAGCCGAGGTGTGATCTTCCCCCAGGCAGCCGCTGCTGCTCCCACTGCCTTCGTGTTTCCCCACTGGGGAACATGCCATGTGCCCACTCGGTGAGGGACAGGGCAGGGCCCGCTGCCCCAGCCAGCTGCACCCATCTCACATACTGGGTTGGTCTGAAAGGAACCACATGCCACATGCAATGGCCACACTCCCTCGCCTCCAACAGGCTCACGCCTGCCCCTCACCCCCGGCCTTGCAGTCCCTCCTCTCAGCCCTTGCCACCCCCTTGCACTCCACACTCTGTCACCCCAAGGCGAATTTTCAGCGGAGAGCCCCAGCCTGAGCTCTTACCCCACGGCAGGTAGTGGCAGCCCAAGGCCCCCCATACCCCTCCCAGCTGAGGGCCCCCCACTCTGCCCTCCAATTTGATAGCTGCTTTCAACTACCTGAAGGGGGGGTCCAAAGAGGATGGAGCTCGGCTGCTCTCAGTGGTAGCAGATGACAGAACAAGGAGCAATGGTCTCAAGCTGCAGTGGGGAGGTTCAGGTTGGATATTAGGAAACACTATTTCACTAGAAGAGTGGTGAAGCACTGGAATGGGTTCCCTAGGGAGGTGATGGAATCTCCTTCCTCAGAGGTTTTTAAGGTCAGGCTTGACAAAGCCCTGGCTGGGATGATTTAGTTGGGGTTGGTCCTGCTTTGAGCAGGGGGTTGGACTAGATACCTCCTGAGGTCCCTTCCAACCCTGAGATTCTATGATTCCATGATGTCAGGGCTGAGAGGATGGGGAACCTCGCTCCTCAGCTTCCCTGCTGAGCTGGCACATGATGGAGCATTTACAGCCAGCTGCAGCTGGCCTTGTCCTGGCGACACCAGCCGATGCGTTGCCCCGCAGGGTGCCAACACGTGCCTATCAATGAGCCAAGCTGGGGCCCAGTCAGCCACCTGTCTGTCAGAGACTGGTACAGAGATGGGCTCCTGCTCTTCTCCCTGCTCCCATGGGGCAGAGCTGTGGAGAGGGTAGCTGGGCAGGCACTGCCCTTTTACAGAAAAGTGCTTTCGCCGAAGCAGGCCCAGCCGGGAGGCAGGAAAGCAACCGAGCTGGACCAGGGCCGCGTGAAGGAGGGGAGCAGCGCCCATGGAAGGGGCCTGGAGCGTCCTGCCCCGAGAACAGCCCTTCCAGGCTGGTAGCAGGGGCTGAAGTCACTGCCTTTCTGTACCCCCAGCACTAGCGAATGTGGGCCCAGTGCGCAAAGTGGTGCTGGCTGGGTTCAGGGCTGGCTGCAGAAACAAGCAGGGAGGGGCTCCAGGCCGGGAAACGCAGCTGGTGGTCCCAGGCCCTGTTGCCAAGCAGAGGCTGGAGTCAGAAGCGCCCTGGGAAGTGAGCAGCCCCCAGCCATGTTTCTAGGCTGCTCTGACACGCAGGCTGCCAGGGGGCAGGGCTGGCTGCTTCCCTCCCCAGCCCCAGGCAAGTGAGCACCGAGCAGTCCCCCGGCTCCACAGACACATGGCACCCAAGCCAGGCTGAGCTCAGCCCCTGCACCAGGTGACCCCGGTCCCACCCCGCCGTAGCTTGCTCTAAAGAGACCTTTGAGCTGGACACTTTACGGCCTCCCACGCCCGTGGGCCAGAGGTGGCACAGCCACCTGGTGAGGGTGCCAAGTGATGTAAGGCACTAAACCCAGGTTCTTGTCGAGCCAGCCTGCCTGGTTCAGGTCAAGTGCGAGCCCTGGCTGCAGCAGGATGCAGGTCTCCGCCAGGAGCCCAGGACAGACAGTGTCCCCCAGCACAGCCCCTTTTCTTCAGCTGTAAGCGCAGGACTCAGCCCATGGACAACAGCAGCTGGGCTGCCCACGAAAAACCCCGTCCCATGACCTCAATAGCTCCGACCGTCGCATTAATGCTCATGTGAACCATGATGGCACTCAGCGGCCGGGACAGGATGGGCTGGGTGCTGTGGGGTGGAGACATGGCCCCTGCCGCCGAGGGTTTGTTCAGCCTGACAATACAGCAGGCTCTGCTTTCTCTGCTGGCCGGCTCAGGGTGCTTGTGCACTGTTCAAATGCTACCACATTGTAGCCCAGAGGTGGCTGCCTTTTAGGGTTGGGGAAGCGATCCTGGGAAACCTAGTTTGTAAAGAGCTCCAGGGCCCTCAGCATGAATGAACTTATGATTATTGTTAACTGTGGGTGGCTCCCCCCCACTTTCATTTTCTCTCCTCCTGTCTCCCCTTTCCTGGAAAGCCCCTGGGGCTCTAAGCAATGCCTCCATCAGTGAATTCAGCTGTTTTCCTGTAAACTTCCCAAGGTCTCATGGGGGGCATCAGGAGTCCACTAACTGGGGCGCTCACCCCTACAATACTAAGCAGCAGCTCAGCCAGAGAAACCAGATTTTGGCCTGTAGGAAACAAACTAACCAATGCAAAGAGCTGGCCCTCATCCCCAGCCAGATCTCCTGGCCTCTCCTACTTCCCCCAAGCTCCCCAGAGCAAGTCTGCACCAGCCCTGGGTGCTTCCTCTTTCACTCTAGAGCAAGTGAGGAACATCCCAGAGTGAGCAGGACTTACCCCAGCCACCTTCAGGGCCCAGCTCCCCATCCTCGAGCCTTAGAGAACCAGCTCATACCGGGGCAGGGTACGGGGGTTACTTGTGGGAGATGGTCGCAGCCCAGCGCAGAGCGAGGCAGCAGCTAATCCATGTTCTCAGTAACCCCCTGGCGACGAGTGAGCTCAAACCCGCTCAGCTGAGGCTTTTACACACAAGCCCTTGTGGGAGGAAATCCATTTCTGGAAATGAGTCCGGGGGGTGTGAAACCACGACAGCCACCGAGGGCGGCGCGAGAGTGGGGAGGGGCCTAGCTGGCATGGAAGCAGTCGGGTGGGGTGAGGGACAGCACTGCTGCAGAGGGCTGGTGCTCCTGACCCTCCCTGCCAGGAGCCAGCCTCCTCCAACATGTCCCATTGCAGGTGAGGCCCAGACCCAGAGCCTTGACCCAGCAGGGCTGGTCTCGGGCTCTCCTGCAACCTGCCTCGCCAGGACAAGCACTGCCAGGCAGCAGCTAAACATCTTCACAGCCCAAAGCGCCCAGCTGCAGTCTGAGCTCCAGGGCAGGCTCTGCCCAGCCAGCCCCAGCACCCACACAGTGCGGGCTGACCCTGATTCCCAGAGAGCCTACGGACACCTCACCTTGGGGCTGTGAAGAAGGGGCAGCTCCGTCCCCAGCAGAACGCAGCAAATGCACTCCAACACTACCCCTCAGCCCAGGGCTCCAGCCTGCAGCCCTGGCTGAGACCATCACCCTGGCTCCCTGCGCCACAACCCATCTGCCACCTGCGGCTTTGCTCTCCAAGGCCTGGCCTGGGTCCTAGCACGCCAGCCTCTGCCTGCCTGCCCTCGCCAGCGACAGCTGGAAACGTGGTGCTTTCTGTGGAATGGAGGCATGTCACAAAGGGGTTGAGCTGAAACCCCAATTTTCAGGTGGAGGATGGGGCCTCACACGAGGGCTGGGAGCTTTCCCAGGAAACCATTAACCCCCTAGGCCAGCACAACCACAGCTGCCCTGCCACTGCCCCAGCAAGGGGCTCACGCAGCCACGGAGCCAGGGAAGGGGAGACTCTAAAAAAGAACACAGCAGTTTGATCAGCCTGCCTCGTCTCCTAGTTCGGCAGCCCAGAGCCTTGGCCCCGGGCCTGCACGGACTGGAGAGAAGCAGCCGAGCATTCGCCCCTAGCCTCCTGCCATGGACGCTGGCTCCATGGGTGTAGTCTGGGGGGCAAGGTCATTGCCCCCCCCCCACTGCCAGTCTCAGGTAGGCATGGAACTCCCCCACACACGCACAGCCTAGCTGCTGCCCCCACCCCCAAGTACAGAAGTCAAACTACACCTGTGGCTGGCACCTGGGAGCAGAGCAGGGAAGGGCTTTCTCCCACAGCAGTGGAGCCAGGCTGGCCCCCAGCACCGCAGGCCAAGCTGGCACTACCTACACCAGCTTCTGCTCCTTGGGCCTAGCACCAGGAAAAAGCACAGAGGCTCATGGGAAAACGGCTGGAACTGGACCCCCCGGCTGCCTGTCTGCCCCATGGTGCCTAACCTCAGCTCTGCCACCTCCCAGCCCGCACTGGACTTAGGAAGCCCAATGCCTGGTGCTCTGGAGCTGGCATGCCCGAAATAGTAGGGGATGGATTCCAGCCATGCCGAGACCCCCTCTGACCTGTGGCAGGTACGGGGCTGACACAAGGCTCTGCACCTTGTCCCGTGTGAGGGGCTGGACTTGAGGGCACACGCAGTGGCTGCTCTGGTTTCCTAGGGGGCCAGGTTGGCCACTCTGAGCTGGACCGGGGCAGTGTAGTGCTTTGCATGGCCCCAGAACACAGCCAGCCACCTGAGCCTCCGAAAGTCCACGGAGCGAGTAACTGCCAGCCGGCAGCTGCAAGGCTCCCAACACACCCCCGCCGTCATTAAAGGACAAATGACGACTGAGCGCACATGCTGTGTCTTTAATGCTTCGTCTGGGAGGCTGTGGCGGTGGGAATGGCCCAGCGCAGAGAAAATGTTCAATGCACACGATGGACTAGCCCCAGAGCCAAGAGAGGGCTCCTGCCCTGCACCCCCAGGCCAGCCCGGGGCCCAGCCGGAAAAGGAGGCAGCGCTGCTTCCCTGCCGCAAACCAGCCAGAAAATCAACATCAAGCTTAATAAATATGCAACTTTATCTACACACATCCAGGGGTGAGCACGTGTGCCCGCGGGACTGGGACGGCTGGGCAGAGGAATCTGCCACCCAGTCCCATGTCCCTTCCCACTCTGTGCTGCCGTTCTGCAGCAGCCTCCACTGCCTGTTGGCGGCCAAGTGTGACGAACTCCACCGAGGCCAGCAGTGCCCTGCCCTCTGCCATCCAGGCAGCACTGGCCTCAGGGAGCCCAGGCAGGAAGGAAAAGTGGTCTCCCTCCCTGGGCTGCAGTAGGAAGTGTTGGGGTAAGAGCTGGGTGCGTGCTCGCTGCACAAGCCTCCTGCTGCCGCTCCAGAGACCAGCTCTGGTGGCCAAAGCGGTGCCCCGAGGCAGGGGTCTGAGTGAGGCCTACGCAACGCCCCCACGGCAGTGCCCCCTCCCCAGCACAGTGTGCACTGGCCAGTGTGGGAGGGTGGCAGGTCCAACACTCTTTTCCCACCCGTGGGAACCCTATTCAGCAGAGGGCCCTCCGTGCCTCCGTTCCCCACAGGCTTCTTTGGTCTCTCCCCACACACCTCCATGCTAGCCACCCCATACACAGCCCTTCCTGGCCTGGCTGCCTGCCCGTGGTTCCGTGTAACAGCCACAGGCTGCTCCGAGGACCCAGCACCCCAGGACTTGGGGAGCCCCACTCCTGCAGCAGCAGTGCCCCCTCAGCCGAGCTGGGCAGCCAGCAGGAGTGGGATCCTGCAGCCCAGCCCCCAGGCTGCTCCCAGCACCCCTGCCTCCAGCCTTTCCTTCCCCCGAGTGGGGAGCTGTGGTGCTGATGGCTCTAGCCATGCCCCTCCCCAGTCTGACATCACCCCCGCTCCCCAGACTGCCCTGGCTTCCCAGCCCCTGCGACCTTGCCGCGCCCATGGCCAGCGGGGCACAGCGTCCATGGTAGCGCCCCGCTGCCAGTGCCTCTCACTGTAGCCCTCATCCCTCTTCGCCCACTGCCAACATTTCGATCCCTTCCTCAGTAAACCCATCGCAACTTCCTGGTGCCAGTGCCGGAGTCACCCAGCCCACTGCCTCGGTAACAACGCCGCCCCCCGAGGCGTTAACCTCAGTGGAAAACCACATTTGGGGAGCTTTGGTCAAGCAGAGAGAAACAACTCACCCCAGCGGGGAGCCGACCGAGCAGCCGTGGCGGCTGGCGGTGGGCAGGGGCTGCCCTGCTCTAGGTCCTTGCTGCAGTGCGAGAGCTGGCATTCTCCTGGGACAGTCACCAGGGATGGAATTTAAAAGGCCCTTTGCTGCTGGCTCTGGCAGCACAACCCCCTTCAGGACCCAGCTGCCATCCTCAGGAGAGCTCCCAGGGTGGCCAGGCTGCAGACCAGCAATGGCATGTGAGCTTAGAGGAAGGGGGAAAGCTCTGGCTAGTCCCCTCTGCCCCTTTCCTTCCGGCTGCATTGGTGCTGTGTGCCGCTGCAGGAAAGGCAGCTTACCACAAATACAGTACACTCAGAACCCCTCCTCCTGGGCCTGGCCTGGTGTCACCCTGCAGCCCTTGCAGCAGACAGTTCACTGCAGACGGTTCACAGAGAAGTGGGAAGCTTGACAATGGGGTCCCAGCCAGGCGGGAGGCCCCAGTCTTTGCTGTAGCGTTTGGCTTTTGCTGAACCTGACAAAACGTGGCAGCATGGGGATGCAAGCTTGTGTGTCTCCCGCATTGCAACAGGCCAGCGGTGCATGGAAGGCTGCAGTCACACACAGCTCACAAGTCCCAGTCTGCGCTGCCGGACCCTGGGGAGCTGTCAGCTCGGAGCTGGCTGCAGGCCTGCGGCAGGATGGGCAAGTTCAGAAGCCCAGCAGAGCCCTCTGGACCAGGGCTCTCCGAGGACGAGTGGCAGCATTTGGTCACTGCTCACTGAGTGTCAGGAACTCTCCGAGCACCGGCAGCCCCAGCTGCAGGACTCTGCTACAGCGAATGACGTCTGAGAAACAGGTCCTGCAGAGGGCGCCCTCTGCCCGACTTGGGCTCCGGAGTTCTCAGGCGCAGCTGCAGGGGCCCCAATGCTGCGGCTCCCCGGATTCACAGTGCAAAGGAGCAGCTCCAGCCCACCCCGGCCTAGGAGGGGCTCCCTGGCCAGCCCCAGGGCATCCCTTCCAGGAGGGACCCAGGCCACGGCTCCCTGGAATCTGACCCCAGGCGCAGCCACACTCCCACAGACGCACACGCACGCCCCCCCAACTCCCACAGACGCACACGCACGCCCCCCCAACTCCCACAGATGCACATGCACGCCCCCCACACGCACCAACTCCCACAGACGCACACGCACGCCCCCCAACTCCCACAAATGCACACGCACACCCCCACATGCACCAACTCCTACAGATGCACACGCACGCCCCCACACGCAGCAAATCCCACAGACGCACATGCACGCCCCCACACGCACCAACTCCCACAGATGCACACGCACGCCCCCCAACTCCCACAAATGCACACGCACACCCCCACATGCACCAACTCCCACAGATGCACACGCACGCCCCCCACACGCAGCAAATCCCACAGACGCACATGCACGCCCCCCAACTCCCACAGACGCACACACACGCCCCCCACAAGCACCAACTCCCACAGACGCACACGCATGCCCCCCCCAACTCCCACAGACGCACACGCACGCCCCCACATGCACCACCTCCCGCAGACGCACACGCACACCCCCTCAACTCCCACTGACACACACGCACGCCCCCACACGCCCCAACTCCCACAGACGCACACGCACACCCCCCAAACTCCCACACACGCACAAACTCCCACAGACACACAGGCATGCCCCCCCAACTCCCACAGATGCACACGCACGCCCCACATGCACACACATAAACTCCCACAGACGCACACACACGCCCCCCAAACTCCCAGACGCCCACGCACGCCCCACACATGCATATGCACACACTCCCCACACGTGCACGCACTCACTCCCCCCCACACGCACTCCCCCCACACACACACGTGCACACTCCCCCAGAGACATGCACCCACGCATGCACACACACCCTCCCTCTGTCCATATGCCTGTGCCCTGTCTCTCCCACCCACACGCAGCCTTGACACGCTGCTGGCCGCTGCTTTCGGAGCCTAACATCTCCCAGGGCCCTGGGCGCTCATGCTCCATCGTCAGGGCTTGGCGGAACTGGCAGCACTGCTCCTCTCCTGGAGCCTCCTGCAGCTTTCAGACCTCCCTGCAAGAGACAAGCAGACAGACAGAGGCGCTCTTAGCTGGCTGCTCACAGCCCCAGGGCACCTCCCGCCCACCGCAGGGAGCTGATCTTAGAAATGTGAGCCATGGGGCTGCCACTCAGGGAAGGAGATTGATGGGAAAATCTAGACTTTCCCCCACTTGTGGGTGAGAAAGATCTGCAATGGCCCAGCCTGGCTGAGAGAGAGGAAGCATCCTTGTGACTGTGCAAGGAGACCCGTGGCCTCCCCCCACGCGCCCGCCCCGGCTAGCCTGAGTGAGCCCCATGACACTTACGAGGCAGTCAGCGTGGAGTTGAGGAGCAAGGTGGTCCTGATCCTGTACAGCTGAGCCAGTGTCAACTTGCGGTGTTGGGCCGCCTGCGGGTCTGACAGTGTCCTGTGGGCAAGGGGCAGCTCCTGGCAGCACTCGGTCACGGTGGTGCTGGGAGCCCGGCACGGGGCAGACGCCCCCTCAGGCCCTGCTTGGGGATCTTCCTGCCCAGGCGCAGCAGGGGACGTCACGTTGCTCTCGGCTGGGTAAGCAAAGCCCTTGGCACACATCAGCTCCTCGGGCTCGGAGAGCTCTGACGAGGAGCTGCTGCTGCTGCTGCTGCAGATGCTCAGGCCGAGGCTACTGCAGTCCAATCGGGCTTCCCCAATCCCGGCACCCGCCCTGCTAGTCCTCTGGAAGCCAGCCGGGACCTCACGCCGTGCAAGTCCTTGGCTGGGGCCTGCCAGGAACGTGGCCTGGCCCAGAGCTGTGAAGAGGTTGCAGAGACTCTTACTCTGGGTGAGAGGGGGCGAGGCTGGGATCAGCTGCAACAGGCTGGCCTCCGACTTGGACTTGAGTGCTTTCACCTTGCAGGGCAGGAGCTGCACGGGTGTCCTGCGGCGCAGCTTGGGCGAGGAGGCGCGCTGCATGTGCAGGGGTCCCCCATCCTCCGCCCCTGGCTCCAGCTGCTGCGCCTCAGCAAACTCCTGGATGGAGGTGGGGGAGAGGGTGCCGTAGGCACTGTCAATGGACGCCGACCTGCAGCCGCTAGAATCCAGCGTCAGGCAATTGGAGCTGGGGGAGGAACGTGTCTCTGCAAGCTCCCCACCCGCCTCCAGCAGCTCCCGGGTGGGGGTGATGGATGAAGCAGTGGTGCTGATGGAGGTCTCGTCCGACTGTGAGCTGAACGGCCCCACTTCCAAGTCCGGGAAGGAGAGCTCCTCGCTGGCATCCACCACCACCACCACCGAGATGGTCTCTGTGGAACCATCTGAGGGGCTGCAAGAGCAAGAGGAGAGTCAGCCAAGGGTAGGGGCTGGGAGGGATGGCTGGCACCAGGCTGGGGCACGCTGGAGCAGGGCAGGAGCTAGGGGAGTGGCCAGCACTGGGCGTGGTGAGGTCTTGGGGCCATGATGGCACGAGGTGCCAGGCCTCTCCTGCAAGGCCGCGCAGCGCCTGGCACACTGCATCTGCCGGCTGGACAGTCTCCCCTGTCCCGCACTGCGAGGGGCCCTTGAGTCCTGGGGCGGGGGGTGGGAGGGTGTTATACCATCGCTGGGAGTCCAGGCTGTTCCTGCTCCTACGCAGGATGGTGGGTGAGCTGGCTGCCGAGGCCCCGCTCTCCCCGTCCTCTCCCTCCTCCAGGCCTTGAAGACGCTGCCGCTGGCTACGCTGCCGCTCCTGGAGACGCAGCCGCTGCAGGAGGTTCTGTGGGGAAGGGGCAGGACACAGCTTAGGGAACAGGAGAACATGGCCGTCCCCAACCCACAGCTGTGAGGACAGGACAGCTCCCAGATGGGGTGCCGATCCCCATCTCAGACCAGATCAGGGGCTGTGTCTACACCTGGCACTGCCCTCCCAGTGGGCCTGTGTGATGAAGTGGGAATGTTCATAATGTTTTCTCTGAATACTGTGTGAGTGCCTCAGTTTCTCCTATGCATTTCTTGAGTATCTAGGTCGTGGGAGGAGGGGGTGTGATTGTTGCCGAGCCCTAGAAGGCAGATGTGATGCTGTCTGGACAGAAAATGGCCGACACCCTGTCTCCTGGCAACTGTTGACCTGGGCCCCTCTACAAAGGTGCCAGCTGAAGGTGTTGGAGAACAAAGAGATCAGGTGACCTCCTGGCCAGGGAAAGGAACAAAGCCCAGAGGAGGAGGGGCTGGAGGTGAGTCAGTTTGGAGCTGGCTGGTGACATGGAGTGAAGTGCAGACGTGAGTGTCTGGCTCGCTGCCCCCAGGATGGACACAGCCGAGGGGTCCCGTTCTCTGTACCTACAAGCTCTATTTTAGACCTTGTTCCTGTCATCTAATAAATCTCTGTGTTACTGGTTGGCTGAGAGTCACATCTGACTGCGAAGTGGGGGTGCAGGACCCTCTGGCTTCCCCAGGACCCCGCCTGGGTGGACTCACTGTGGGAAGCGCACAGAGGGGCAGAGGATGCTGAATGCTCCAAAGGTCAGACCCAGGAAGGTTGAAGCCGTGTGAGCTTCTTGCCCTGAAGACAATCTGCTCACAGAGAGGAGACTTCACCAGAGTCCCGACTGGCTTTGTAGGGAGCAGTTCCAGAGCTTTGCCCAGGCACTCCGTGACAGCCTGGTTCCCTGCGGGCATGCACACAGCCTGAGACATGCTGCCCTTGCCCCCCGGGGTCTGCTGGCTGAAGAGCAGAGACGCAGCCCTGCCATTGGGAGCCCCGGGGAGGGGAACGATAAAGAAGGGAGATTCCCTGCAGGATACGACAGCATGTGGCACTGGCCCTTCTAGGGGAAGTTTGCACTGATCCATGACTGTCTCCATTGCTGAAAGTGGTGAGATTACAGCAAGATAACACCCCAGGAGTGACTGTGCTTTGAATGCTCCTGGGGACAATATCACCCTGGGGGCAGAGAGGTGACACCTTGGCAGTGGTTGGGCTGCATGTGTCCCCGTGTGCACCCAGTCTCTCTGCAGCTCTGCACAGGGCAGGCCTTTGTCTGGCCCCATCTCAGAGAAGGGCACGTGCTCCGAGCTGCTGTTGGAAACCCCACACTGATGCTTGCACCACATGAAACGCCACAGCCTCTCAGGTCGGGGATGCTGCAGTGGTTCAGCTCAGACCCTTTGGATCCCAAGGCCTGGCAGAAACGTGCAAGTGTTTGCTCCTGACTCACCTGTGCATTGTATAGTGCCTCGATCCAGCTGCGGCACAGGGACTGCCCGCTGGCCTGGAAGGTGTAGGCTCCCACGGCGCTGCGCAGCTCGTTGAGATAGATCAGGAGGAAGGAGCCTGCAAAGGGGACCAAACATGAGCAAAGGCACCTCCCACCGGCCCAGGTGAGTTCCTGCAGACACGGTGAGTGCCCAGTCTGGGGAAGCAAGGAGACACGCCAGCTCTCCGGACAACGTTGGGATGGCACCAGAGCTGCAGAGTGAACAGGGGCTCAGGGTTCGGCCACACGTAGTCAGAAGGGGCCTAGTGCCAAGGGACAAATCACGCAGCAGCATCTGTCGGCGCCAGAGCCTCCGGGGCGTCGGTGCTGTCACGCTGCAGGAGGGCAGGGCACAGAGCTGGAGGCTAATGGTGCTGAGGGAAATGCTGGGTGATTCCCCTGAGGAGGAGGGTGGCTGTCCCATTTGGTGACCCCCAGCCTGTAACAGCCCAGACATGAGGGGCAGAAGCCGAGCCATTCACTCCCCACACTGTGGGTTCCACAGAGGCCCTGGGGTTCCTGGGGCTGGGAGCACTTGGGGGCTCACTCCCTGTGTGGGAGGGAGGCAGAGCCCTGTGTCTTGGCTGCCTCAGTCTGCCAGCTGGGAGCGGGATTCAGTCTCCTGCCCACAGGCTGGCAGGGCAGGGGAAGGATAGAGAGAGGAAGCTCCTGCAGCTCAAAGGGGCTGCGAGGGGCTAGGGAAGAGGAAGTGCTGTGGGGCAGGCTCTGAGGAGAGGAGCCCAGGGGTGCTACACAGCCAATGCCCAGCTCTTGAATCCCAGCCCCGCGTGCTCACCGGGGTCCTTGAGCTCCCGGCAGATGATCTTGTCCACGAGCAGGGGCTGCCGGATGACCTTGGTGCGCTCAGCCTTCTTCACTGGCTTGGTGATGAGGAACAGGTCCGTGAAGAGGAAGCAGTAAACATCCATCTGGGGAGGGCGAGAGCACAGGGCCCATGGGATCCTGCCGAGCAGCCAGGCGCTGGGACAGGGAGGCAGGTGAGATGCCTGGTACTGAGCCATGCCCACAGGGGGCAGTTCCCAGGGCCAGCCCGCTCCTGGGCGAGGACGCGAGCAGAGCCAGGGCAGACTGTGGGGTGAGGATGGACACCTGCTGCACCCTCCACTCCCAGCTCATCAGGCAAGGGAAGCCCTGGTTGAGGTAATTGCCAGGCCAGTCCCGGGGGCTGCTTGGGAGCTCCGCTCCGGCTGCACTGCTCACCTTGCTGTCTTTACCTTCCTTCATTTTCAAGCTCCCCTCCAGGAGCAGTTGCCGCGTGTCCTCAGGGGAGGTGCCCGGGATGGGGGCCGTCAGGTCCAGGCGCAGGAACTCCTTCAGGAGCTGACAGCAAGAGAGAGAAAGGACGCAGTCAGGGGGTGTGCGGCAGGGGCCAGCCCGGCCCGCACGGCCCCTGCCCACACAGCCCCTACCTTATCCACCTCCTCCGTGCTGCTGTCCACCACCTCGTAGGCGTCTATCCGGCCGAGGATGGCCACTAGCTTCTGCTGCTCCTGCCGCTGGCGCATCCGCCAGTTCACGTGGTTGATAAACTGCTCCACAGAACTGATCTGTCACAAGGGGAACGGTCAGAGGCGCACAGGGGAACCTAGGGGCTGGAAGCCCTGCCCCGTGCCCTGCGCCCCATGCCCTGCTCCAGCAGGCGTGACGAGGAGCCCTGCCCCACGGCCTGCGCCCCACGCCCTGCTCCAGCAGGTGTGCCGAGGAGCCCTGCCCCGTGCCCTGTGCCCCACACCCTGCTCCAGCAGGCGTGATGAGGAGCCCTGCCCCGTGCCCTGTGCCCCACGCCCTGCTCCAGCAGGCGTGCCGAGGAGCCCTGCCCCACGCCCTGCGCCCCACGCCCTGCTCCAGCAGGCGTGACGAGGAGCCCTGCCCCACGCCCTGCGCCCCACGCCCTGCTCCAGCAGGCGTGCCGAGGAGCCCTGCCCCACGCCCTGCGCCCCATGCCCTGCTCCAGCAGGCGTGACGCGGAGCCCTGCCCCACGCCCTGCGCCCCACGCCCTGCTCCAGCAGGCGTGACGAGGAGCCCTGCCCCACGGCCTGCGCCCCACGCCCTGCTCCAGCAGGTGTGCCGAGGAGCCCTGCCCCGTGCCCTGTGCCCCACACCCTGCTCCAGCAGGCGTGATGAGGAGCCCTGCCCCGTGCCCTGTGCCCCACGCCCTGCTCCAGCAGGCGTGCTGAGGAGCCCTGCCCCACGCCCTGCGCCCCACGCCCTGCTCCAGCAGGCGTGACGAGGAGCCCTGCCCCACGCCCTGCGCCCCACGCCCTGCTCCAGCAGGCGTGCCGAGGAGCCCTGCCCCACGCCCTGCGCCCCACGCCCTGCTCCAGCAGGCGTGACGCGGAGCCCTGCCCCACGCCCTGCGCCCCACGCCCTGCTCCAGCAGGCGTGACGAGGAGCCCTGCCCCACGCCCTGCGCCCCACGCCCTGCTCCAGCAGGCGTGACGAGGAGCCCTGCCCCACGCCCTGCGCCCCACGCCCTGCTCCAGCAGGCGTGACGAGGAGCCCTGCCCCACGCCCTGCGCCCCACGCCCTGCTCCAGCAGGCGTGACGAGGAGCCCTGCCCCATGCCCTGCGCCCCACGCCCTGCTCCAGCAGGCGTGACGAGGAGCCCTGCCCCACGCCCTGCGCCCCACGCCCTGTTCCAGCAGGCGTGACGAGGAGCCCTGCCCCAAGCCCTGCGCCCCACGCCCTGCTCCAGCAGGCGTGACGAGGAGCCCTGCCCCACGCCCTGCGCCCCATGCCCTGCTTCAGCAGGCGTGACGAGGAGCCCTGCCCCATGCCCTGCTCCAGCAGGCGTGACGAGGAGCCCTGCCCCATGCCCTGTGCCCCACGCCCTGCTCCAGCAGGCGTGACGAGGAGCCCTGTGGAGGCAGGAGGCAGAGTATGGATGACCCTGCCAGACACAGTCAGCACTGTCTGCAGAATGGGGACCCGGGTGCTTGGGCAAATTCACACGTTGTGCAGTGTCCACCCTGGCCCTGGGGAAAGGGCACACGGGAGCCCGTTGCCAGCACCAAGGCACGGCAGTGACACGGGCTGCATGCCCTCTGCTGCTGACTTGGCTGGCGGCATTCTACCCGGGGAGGCACGGCCCAGCCCGCGTTCCCTGGCAGGTTACCATGGTGATGATGGCGTCCCGGGTGCAAGGGTCGTCCGTTTTCTTCAGCACCGACTTGAGCAGCAGCGGGTACTTGGTGAGGCGCTGGTGTGGCTTCACCAGCATGTCGCTGAGTTTCAGACGGTTACACTGCTTGTGCTTCTCTGCCCACTGGAAGCAGAGACATGGGTGGGTTAGCAACATGGGGGCGGCCTGGTCTCGCCACGACACGTGCGCCTGGCTCCAGGCCTTACCGTCACGTAGAGCCGGAAGAGGTCGTTGTCCCGCAGCAGCGTACGCATGTACTCCATGCAGCCCTCCTCCTCCATGCAGTAGTGGATGTAGGGCTTGAAGAGGGAGCCGAACTGCAAGGCAAGCCAGAGGGCCAGTCAGAGCCCAGGGCACCTCCCCGCCAGGCGCAGCCGTGGCAGAGCGAGCGGCACCTGGGGGGTCTCACTCACCATTTTGAATCCCTTTAGGAAGTCCACGGGGTCCAGCAGCGCCTTGGTCTTCCTGGCCTTCTCCAGGATGGGGGCCATGACGCTGCTCCACAGGGCCCGGTGCAGCTGGATAATCTCCTGGATGTTGCTGAACAGACGCTCGGCTTCCACCTGCAAGCACAGCAAGGGGTGCAGTGGGGCTCTGGTGATGCTCTGGCCACCCAGCCCGGGCAGGGCACACAGAGACAGGGTTTGCCAGATAGTGGCACTCAGATCCCCATGTCAGCAGTGGGATCCCCTGCTCCTAGGCCTCTGTGACCTGGAGGGTGAGACAGCTGCTCAGAGCCGCACAGCCCACATTGCCCTGCCAAGCGGAGATGAGCTCGCTGCACGAGGCACTGGGCACGCTGCTGCCACGTGCCCCACGGTGGGCGTGAGGCCAGGCTACAAGCGCAGCTCAAGGACTGTCCATTAGCTCAAGCAAAACTGCTGGTTCAGGGTCTAGAGGGCCAATTCCTCCCATTAACGGGATGGGGGGGGGTCCCTGTGTCTCTGCTGCAGCCCCAGGAGCCTCCCATCCTCGCCACATGACACTTTCCACCCTAGGACTCCACCTCAGCCCCAGTCCGACAGCAGGGTGGGGCTGCCCAGGGAGCTCCTTCCAGCGCAGAGCCTGGGGGCCCTCACTGGCCCAGAGGGAGGGGCAGAGGCTGGGGCAGGCTAATGCCTGCGAAGACCCCACGGCGATGATGGACTTGCCGCCCCCAGCCCCACGGGGAGCTGGGCCCTTACCTCACACAGCAGCCCTGACTCCTGCAGGTTCAGCAGGCAGCAGAGGAAGAGCTGCAAAGAGAGCAGAGAGCAGGCAGTGCAGAGCATGCACATCCCACCCTCCCTCCACGCCTGCCCATGCCCCACCTGGCCACCAGTCCCACACACCGGGGGCCGGAGGCTGCATGACGTGCAGGCCACGACGACACCAGTCAGACCTAGCCCAGCTCTGGGCTGTGGCCGCCAGCTGACGGCCAGGCACAGCTCAGACCCAGCCAGCCAGTGGCTCCAGATGCTGTGCTGGTGAGTGCCGCGCCCTGGCTCAGCCCTCTGCCCCTGGAAGGGCACATCACGGTCTCCTGGCCCCACACCCATCATGCCCCCGCAAGGGCCTGGCCAGAGCCTGGCTCTGCCCGTTCCCAGGGCCCCAGGGCGGGCAGGGCAGACTCACGTCGGTGATAACTTTCAGCTTCCGGATGTAGGTGGCTTCTGTGTGCAGCAGCTCCCAGACGGCCTCCTGCTGGTGGCACTGCCGGCGCGTCAGGGCCTGGAGAAGGGCAGAGGGGTCAGCACCACGGGGCTGTGGGGGCTGGTCGACACAGTGCGATGTTCCCACCGAGAGCAGGATGGACAGGGAGCGAGACTCCGGCCTGCAATCTCTCCCGCGCATGAGGCAGCCAGGATGTGAGGAGAGGACCCGTCTCATGGGCCCAGCGGAATCCCAGTCTCACAGGGCAATATCCCAGATGGGGGAAAGAGGTCAAGGCACTGAAATGTGTTTGGGGGGAGATCCAGCTCCTCCCTGTCTGGCCACCTAGGGCATACAGGAGCAGTGGGCCCTGGCCAGCAGCCCATGGAGGGGTAACAGGGGCAGTGGGCCCTGGCCAGCAGCCCATGGGGGGGTAACAGGAGCAGTGTGCCTGTATGAGAGCTGCTCTGGGAAATCTCACCCCAGGACCCCAGCACCCAGCTGGGATGTTCTGCACCAGCCAGAGCCCCCTCCCCACACACGCCCAGCATTACCTCCGTGCCCTCGGTGATCTCCTGCCAGCTGTCTTCCAGACACAGGCTGGTGTCATCCTCCTCTTCCTCCCAGGAGTCCTGGTCAAAGCGGAGCTGCTGGGGGAGCTTGGGGAGGCCGAAGATGCTATAGCTGTGCAGCTTGCTCTCCAGCTGCTCCATCTTATCCATCTCCTAGCAGAGAGAAGTACAGCGGTGGGCAAGGGGGGTTCTTCCAATTGGAGGGTCCCTCTCCCATTGCCAGCGCTGCCCGCTCAGGAGCTCACAGGATCTGTCCCCCCAAGGGGCTGCAGAGCCTGCCGCCAGCTTCCTGTACAGTGGAGCACAGCGCCCACCGGGCCAGGCGGGAAAGGAGGCTAATGGGATGGGGCAGGCGGCTGAGGTGCGCTGCGTAGGGGATTCCCGGCCTTTGGCCACCACTGGGCCTTGTGCCAGGACGCTTGGCAAAGAGCCACAGGCCAGGCCTGAGTGACTCAGTGGGCACCTGCAGGAGCCTGCCTCAATCCAGCACAAAGGGCACGGGGAGCTGAGGCAGACGGGAGGTTGCCCCTCCCTCCCTAACTCTGCCCCTGGCTCGGCAGCAGCCTGCTGTCTGCCTGCATCCAGCAGCAGCGAACTCTCAGAGCAGTTCCTGGTGGGCTCCGGACCCTGCTGCTGTTCTGCTGAACTCTGCAGCAGCAACAAACCCCACCCCACCCTCTTTCCAAACCCAGGCAGCTCCCGGCTCTGCATAGGGCTCCTCAGCTGGACTGAGAGCAGACAAAGAATCCCACCAAGTGGCTTGTCCAGGAGGTGCCTGCCTGCTGGACACTGGCAAGGACGCCTGGGGTTAGGCCCATTTCTGCCAACTTCAGCAACCTCTGACCTCCTGCTCCAAACTAACCCAGTACCCAGCAAAGTGCATGGACACAGGCCAACACCTGCCAGAGGCTTGGAATGACACTGCTCCTCCCAGACACAGGAGTGGTCAGCGGCATCCCCCCAACAGCCCACGCCTCTGCCCTGCAGAACCTAGTGACCAAGAACTCCTCCCTGGGCAAAGAACCCCACAGCAACCAGCAGAGCCTATGCGGGAGGCGCTGCTCCTAATCCCAGTCAACAGCAGAAATTTGGGAGCCCAGGAGCCCCTGGGAGCAGGGACAGGCCTGAGCCTGGTGCTGAGCAGCTGACGTACCCGTCCGAAGGGACCGGTGTTAGCGCCGGAGCCAAAGAAGCCACTGAAGCGACTGGCGGCCCTATTCTTCCATGTATCGATGCTGTTGCTGGGCAGGGAGCAGCTGAAGTGCTGCAGGGGGTCCTGGCCCGGGATGCTGGAATCACCCAGAAACTCGTTCATGTTCTTCCGCTTCCGCCCCGGGGCCTGGAATTCCAACCAGAGAGAAACACTGCAGGGGCTGCCAAGATCAGGGCGAATCACACAAACAGCCCCGTGCAGGGGCCAGGGCTGCCCCATCCGGCCCCCACCTGGGCTCTGCACACCTCGGTGAGCCAGTATCCCTCCAGCAGCAGGTGAAGGAGGCGGGCGGCAGCTCAGCCTGCCAGGCAGAGGGCGCAGTGCACAAAGCCCCCAGGGCTTCCCCAATCCCTCCCCAACCCACAGCAGGGCCTTGCTAGTCTTGGAGCAGGACAGCTGCAGCGGGCTCCTGTGCCATCCAGGCGCTGCCCAAGTGACACCCTTGCTGAGGGTGCACAGAGCCCACCAGCCCCGAGACAGCCAGGCGCTCCTGCCAAGCAGGCTGACGTCATCCCAAGGGCTCTGGGAAGGGGGTTGCAGCTGCACCCCAGTGCCCTGGGACACTGACTACACGTGACCAGAGCCTGCAGGAACCCAGTCACCACCGGCCAGCCCGACAGGCAGAGACATGGGCCAGAGAAGAAAGCCAGCCCCAGAGCTCTGTTGCCACAAGGCGGTGGGAAAGGAACTGGCCCTCCAAGGCAGGCAGCGAGACCGCTCCCAAAGCGGAGCAAGGGATGGGTGAGCAGATGGGCTCAGGTCTGCACGGTCAGCCAGTGCGAAGCTCGGCCCTCTAAGTCCCTCACAGCTCCGAGACCCCTCGGACATGGAGCAAGCAGCCCCTCACCTTGTCTGGAGCAACCCTGCGCTCATCCAAAGGGTCTTGCATGCAGGACAAAGGCACCAGGCTCTTCCCAGAGCAGCAGCTTCAGCTCTGCAGGCCAGAGAGCCTGCGAGGGACAGCCAGCCCAGGGAGCTCTGACTGCCCAGCCCCATGGCTCTGGCTGAGTGGGGAGAGGGGGAGGGCTGCTCTTGTGTCAACAGTATGCAAAAAGCCTCCAGTCCTCAGAAGCCATTGCATTGCTGAGCAGGGAGTTCGCGATGCCCGGCAATGAGACATTCTTCTGGCGCGGCAGCTTCTGGAAAGCCAGGGCCTGCAGCCATCTGCAGGCACAGGACAGAGGTGCTAGGAGACCCCCGTTTACCCCCCACCCCACCGCATTCTCAGCCTGCTTCTCAAAGCTGGAGCTAGCTCAGACCAGCCCTGAGCAATCATTAGCCAGAAAAGAGCTGCCAGGGCCTGTCTATCTCAAGCAAGGCTCCATCCTGGCTATCAACTCCTAGAGATTATCCCCAAGGAAACTGCCTGGGGCCAGCCCAGCATGCCAGGCAGCAGCCAGGCCCAGGAGTCTCAGCAGGCTCCCTTCCCCAGGCTCAGCCTGGCTTTCCAGTGCCCCCAGCCGCAGGACCTGGCTATACAGCAGGCCGAGCTCAGCTGGAAATCAGCGCCCTACCCCGAAAGCTCAGCTGGTTCCTCATCCTTCAGACAGCAGGGCCTTCCCGGGCAGCCGCTCTGCCTCCTGCACAGAGCACACCCTATCCGCCCAGACAGACCTGGCCTCTTTCCCCTTGCCTGCTCCTGGTTCCCTCGCTCAGCAGCAGAGCAGGCAGGCGCTTACGCGCACACAGATAGGGGGCTCGTGTGTGTGTGCACAGAGGGCCCAGGTGTCTACACACACACCCCAGTGGTGCTCAGGTGGGCTGTGTCCGTTCCATGCATTTGCTCACACACCAGCTGCTCCTGGCCAACGTCCGAGGAGTCAAACACTCATACAGGCCCTGGGCCATGTTTTCAGTAGCCCAACTCGAGCTGCCTGGGGCCTGAAGGTGCCTTGTGCCCGATGGCTGCACAGGGAGCTGTGGGTGCTCAGGAACCAGGCCCCAGGGGGCTGGAGCTGGGCTCCAAACAGGCCCCCAAAAGTAGTGGGCACGTGGGGAAGGTGGCTCCAGATGGCTGGCTGGGTGAACACCCTGGTCTAGTCTGTCATCACAGCCTCTCCTCACAGGTGAGGCAGCCAGCGCTGAGACTGGGCGCTGCACCCCACGCTCCCCGGGAAGGGGGGCACGGCACCTCAGCAGCACTTGCAGAGCAGGGTTCTGAGCATGGCAGAGACTGGAGCCTGGCCTTGGCTTTCTGCTCATCAGAGGAGCACTGGGATGCTGGCAGCGTGGCGCATGGGGGGCTGCTCTGCATTCTCCTAAAGCCCCAAGGCAGCCATGAGCTGAGCTCCCCAGAGGGCTCAGCTCCCGGCATCTCTGACAGCTCGTCTGCCCCTCAGCGTGCACAGCAAACCACTGACTGGGGCACCAGACTCCCAGCTGCCTTCCCGGCACGAGAGAGATACCCAGAGCTCGCAGTCACTCCCCAGGCACAGCACAGCGGAGATGGCAACACTCTGGCAGGCTGCAGGCCAGGTGTTAGACACAGGGCCAGGGGAGTGGTCAGACATGAAGCCCAGCTGGGCAGCCTCAGCCAGCTCAGATCAACCCAGTGCACTTCAGGCTCCTCCTGGTCCCAGCCACCTCCCTTCCAGCAGCTGGACCTCCAACTAGACCTGCAGCTCCCCAAAGTGCACAAGCGTCTCTATCCTCCTCTAACTCTCCTTGCAAAGCCACCGTCCTTTCACCCCTCTGCTGGTTTCTTGCAGCGCCCAGCTGCCTGTAGTCCCTGCTGGGCCAGCCCTGGTATGTCTGATACTGGGAGGCCACAGTCACAGAGGTACGATCCAGCCAAACTTCTCCCCAAGCGGGAGTCAGGTCACTCCTAGGGCCAAGCTGCCCATCTGCAGTAACTGCACAAGCCCTGCTGTCTGCCCCTGCCACACTCCCATCTCCCCTCACTCAGACACAGGCCCAGCCGAGCCCTGGATCAGCCCCTCAAACAGCAGCAATTGTAAAAGCAGACCCAGGGCAGAGTTCTGCACATGACCAACCCCTGACTCGGAGGATTCAAACCATGGCTGGCCCATTGAGGCGGCTCACCCTATTATGCGCCACTGCAGCCAGCCCTGCGTGTGCCTGGCCAATACACGCCCAGCAAGGAGCATCGCTCAGCAGAGCCCTGCCACTACTCCACAGCCATGCTCCTGCACGGTCTCTGAGCGGCCAGGGGAGCCCATCCCTGCCGGTTCCTACTGGGGGGCAAAGACGACAGCTGGCTGCATTTCCTCCCCCTCCTGGGGCAGACATGCACACGCTGTCCTCAGCCGGCTCCATCACCACAACCCCGCTGGGGAGCTGAGGGGCCACCCAACGTCACAGGAAGCCCAGGGCAGAGCCAGGAAGAATTGTTTGTTTTGCTAAGGCTGGCCCAGGTCAGTACACACAGAAATCCTGCCCCAAAGACCTTACAGACTAAGTAAGCCAGATGTGCTGAGTCCTACTCCTGTGCCATACCCAGGAGCCCACCCTCCCTCCTGGCTGGCCCTGAGCACAGGGCAGGGTTCCCACTGCTTCTGCGTCTGGCTCTCTGCTGGGATCACTGCGGCCTGTACACTCTGCTGAAATCCAAGCAGATATCCAGAGCAGCAGCACCCTGCCCACCTGACGCCCCAGCCACTCACCTGGAAGCCCACATCCATGGGGCACATGGACAGGATGGCCACGTCCATCTCACTCCCAGAACACAGGTGGGGCCTGCTCTTCCCGACCATGAGCCGGCCAAAGGCCATGCTGATGCTCAGAGGCTTTTCCCTCATGCCAAGCGGAGTGAGGCGGGGGCAGCCCAGTTCACGCAGAGGGCCAGGCAGCACAGGAGATAATCCCCTCCGGGGACCAGGGCTCCCTCCTGAGCACTAATGAAGAATGGGAGAGACCCAGGGAGGCACTGAAGGGCAAATGATCCAGCCACAGGTCCCCAGTGCGATTCTCACCAGCAGCCTGACCCCACGCAGAAAGCACCCACCCGCTCTGAGCATGAACTGCAAGGATTGGGGCTGCCTCTGACAGCCACACCCTGTCAATCAGCCTGTGAGCCAGGCAGGAGAAGCCTCTGCTGCAGGGAGAACAGCCGCCCAGTGAGCGAGGTGCAGGCCTGGGCCTGCAGTCGCAGCAGGTGGGGATCTTTGTCCTGTCTTGCTCTAGAATGGCCCCTGGGGCAGCCAGGCCGGGGCGCCCCCATGACCAAGAACTCCTGGCCTAGCAGCTTGTCAGGACTGGGAGAGTCACAGCTGGACAGCACGCGGGGAGCAGCCCCTGCTGGAATTTCCCAGCCTTCGGGATGAGCTGGACATGCCGAGGCATCCTGTCCAGCCGGCCGCCCACTGATGGAAACCCCACGGTGCATATGAATGGCCCACACAGAAACTCAGATCCAAACCCCACCCCCTCACTCAGGGATCAGGGAGGGCGGCTGCTTGCCGGTGCACAGGTCTGTCACTGGAGCAGCCAGCCCCCGGCCCCCAGCACTGGGGCAGCCTGCGCTCCTCTAGCCAGTGCTCCACCCCCCACTCAAGCACATTCCCTACCAGAGATTGCTCTGCCTCCTGACCAAGGTGTGACGAAGTGGGACTGTTCTTAATGTTTCCTCTGAATACTGTGTGGGTGCCTCAGTTTCCCCTATGCATTTCTTAAGTCTCTAGGTGGTGGAATAAAGGCCAGTGTGCATAAATCACTGACACTCTGTCTCCCTGGCAACTAATGGCCAGGCCCTTCCTCCCTGCAAGGGGATGCTAAAGGTGGGGGAGAACAAAGAGGTCAGGTGACCTCCTGACCCAGGAAAGGAACTCAGCAGAGAAAGAGGGGCTGGAGGGGGTTTCAGTTTGGGGCTGGCTGGGGACGAGGAGTGAGGGCAGACGTGGGGGTCTGGCTCACTACCCCCCAGAATGGACCCAGCTGAGGGGTCCGGTTCTCTGTACCTACAAGTTCTGTTTTAGAGCATGTTCCTGTCATCGAATAAACCTCTCTTTTACTGGCTGTCTAAGAGCCATGTCTGACTGCAACGTGGGGGTGCAGGACCCTCTGGCTTCCCCAGGACCCCGCTGGGGCGGACTCACTGTGGAAAGCGCACGGAGGGGCAGAGGATGCTGAATGCTCCAAGGAGAGACCCAGGAGGTGGAGCCGTGTGAGCTTCTTGCCCTGGAGACAGTCTGCTCCAAGGGAGAGGAGGCTCCCCAAAGTCCTGACTGGCTTGGTGGGGAGCAGTTCCAGAGCATCGCCCGGTGACTCTGTGACACAAGGCATGCGACAGGAGAGCAGGGAGCTGTCCCCTCCCTTGGCAGTCACCCCAAATAGCGTGGCACCAGGACCCCTTCGCTCAGCCTGAGCTGAGGCATGCCAGTCATGGTACTTCTTAGTGCCAGGTGACACGTGGCCAGGAGTCATCACCAAATTTGGCCCACTGGTTGAATCAGCAGCTTTGCTGGCCCAGGCTGAGCACTGATGGGGAACATGACGTGAACATGGACCTAGGCCCCCCCGCTCAAACCACCAAACCAAGTGTGGTTGTATGGCACAGGGGTGGCCCCGGGCTCCGGGGCCCTGGCGTGTCTCAGCCAGAGTCGGAGCTCCAGACAGTACTAACTGGGTGCAGCTGGGCGGGGTATCCCTGGGGCAGGGAACACAGTTCAGAGCACAGTGACGTGGCTGGGAAGTGGCTGCTGCAGGTGCAAGGGGAGCACCAGTGACGTGGCAGGGGCGAGGGCAGGCGATGAGGATGCAGCAGAGGCAGGGGGGGTCCCTGCAGGGAGCTCGATGTGGACTTGGGGAGCAATGAGCTCCCTGCACAACCTCATTTGGGATGTGACCTCTGCCTATCATCTCCCATGTGTCCCATGTCAGCGACTGGCCGCTGGCTCTTGCAGGGGATCCGTGCTCCCCCAGGCACCCGGCGAAGGGGGAAGGACTCAACTGCCCGCTCTGGGTTGCACAGTGACTTGCCATGCCACAAGGAGGTCACTCACTCTCTCCACACATACCGGGGCCTCCAGCTGTCCAGCAGCGCCCTGGCTCTGGCCCTTGCATTTTCACCCTCTGGCCTGGCTTGGGGCTCTTGTTAGTGGCTTTGCTTTGGTGATGTTCCAGCCCGGCCCCCTCCTGTCCCGCCAGCGCCTGGCAATGCCGGGCGGCATGTGGCCTGGCCATCGGCTTTGGGAGCTGAGCCTCCCCCAGCTGAGCATTGTAGTACTGGATCCTTGCAGCCACGAGCCCTGGGCACACAGCCAGCTCCTGGGTTGAGGGGTCAGCAAGGGGCTGACGCAGGCGGGGCAGCTCCTCTCTGGCAGCTGGTCCTGGCCTTGGGAGTGAACCGAGTCGGGAGCGGAGGGCTCAATATGGAGTTAGATGTGAGGGCGTTTTGCTCCTGCTGCCACCTGGCCCGGCAGGGAGGGCAGGAGAGCTCTGTTGTTGTGCCCACAGACTGATGGCTTGGGAGAACATGAGCGGCGCCTGGTTCACACACGTAGGGCTTGCCTGGGAGCAAGGTGTTTTCAAAAAGGGCCCCCAAAACAAGCTGCAGAAACATCTTCAGGCTGAATCCACATCCCCCACAGCAGCAACCAACCAGCCACTTGTGTCTGGGAGCAGAGTGGCTGCACCTGGCTGGGCCACGCTCACTCGAGGGTGGACAGCAGCAAGCCTTCTGCGCAGAGATCTCGCCTGCTGGGGCGATGGGCTGGGAATACAGCTCCACAGGTGCAGCTCACCTTTGATACCGAACCCAACCTTGGGAAAGCAGGGCCCTGTTTGTCCTGATCTGTGTCAAGTCGCTGCAGGGACTCAAGACTCAGGGACACACCCACTAAGGAGAAGATGCAGCACAGGCCCCTAGAAGCCCCGGCGAGGCCAAAGGGAGCTAAGCTTATCTAGCATGCTGGACGCTTGCGGCATGGAACTGCCCCAGCAGTGCACGCTCAGCTTTACGTGGCTGCACACATACACACAGAGGTTTGTGTAGCTGGACACAGCTTTTTGTGGTTGCACATATGCACACACAGGTTTGTGCAGCTGCGCACACAGGTTTATGGGGTGCACACACAGAGGTCTGTGTAGCTGCACACAAGGGTTTATGAGGCTGTATGCCATGAGCCATGCAGATAAGCTGAGCTCAGCCCGTAGTGACGTTTGGGGTGATGAAAGGTGCCGAGTGACAGCCCATTACCTTGCAGGGTGAACTTAGAATCATAGAATCATAGAATATCAGGGTTGGAAGAGACCTCAGGAGGTCATCTAGTCAACCCCCCTGATCAAAGCAGGACCAATCACCAACTTCCGCGCCATTCCCCTGGAGGGGGCGTGGCCCTGCCATGGGGAGAGGTTTGGTAATAACTGGGCCTATCAATTTCACCTCATTGCAGCTCAGCTGTAGAAAGGGAATGAAAGTTCCTAGGAGGTCACAATAATCTGTAACAAATGTTGATGAGGAAAGGGAGACAAGGACTGAAATAGTCGGCAGTGGAACTCCAGGGCTGTGCTCCAATCATGCCTAGTGTGTTGGGAAGGAGACCGAGCTGGTGACCAACATAGTGAGGGAATCGGCTAGTCCACCCACCCCTCCCTTCTAGAAATCTGCAAAGAAAAGGGAGACTTGAGGGTGGGGGAGATTAGCCCAAGGAGTTGTCTGCCGACACCTACTGCAGTGAGTTAACCCCGCCACCGCTTCCTGGGACCACGAGATCTCCCCTAACACCCTCGTCTTTGTCATCTTAATCCTGAGAAATGACTTGGCCAGGCCAGACCAGAGAGGGACCCAGATGACATCACCACCTCCACTGGTTCCCACTCAATCCCAAATACCCCCAATACCTGGGATTTGAGATGGTCGTTCCCACTCCCTACCCTTGTGTGTTCTGTTCCTTCCCACCTTACTTTTGTTCTTTCCCATCCCTCTTCTTTTTCCTTCTGTGTAATAAGAGTCTGTCTTAGTCAGCCAAGAGGACGTGTGGCACCCCCGCAGCAAACCTGGGACCAGAGACGCAAGTAATAGCCATGCCCTGAACAGCCTGGGCCTGGTCCAAGTTTGCCTGGGCTTGGAGTGGGAGATAAGGCCATGGGCTGGGCCTGTGGTTTTCCAGCAGCCAGGCTGCGAGTGCGAATCAGCACCAGAGCCAGAAGCCGCGTTTTGTCTCTTTGCTGGGCTTTTCTCTCCCCTTTCGCGAGTTTGCCTTCTAGGAAATGGGATCAGACTTTAACAGCAGTGACGGCTCCAGCCCACCTCAACTAACTTCTTCCATTTCCCCAGTAGGCTGGTCGTCCCTTCTGTACTGCCATTGGAGAGACTGCCAGCCGGGGCTTCCTTTAAAAGCTCTCCAGCTAACGGGACAGGGAGCAAGGGCTGTCGTCACAATGACGGTTCTGTTTAACACTTAGCCTGTCGAATGCTTTACCTCTTCTCCCCTCTGCATCTTTAACAAGGGCTAACGGCTGTTCACTGGGGTTTCTGCCGCTGAGCTCTCCAGATACCAAACGGCGCCCTTGTTTAACACTGTTTCATGTGGGACAGTGACTGGGTTATGTTACCTCCTTTGACTGTCTGGGCCCGTTTACTCCATCGTACGTTCTCCCATTCCTCTACACCCAGCCCTGGGAGCTCACTGCCCAATTTCTTCATGGAGCCTGCTGAGCAGGGGCCCAGCCGGAGCGCAGCTGGGGCTGCACACAGAGCCAAGACCACCTCCCGTGCAGGTTGAAGGCAGCCACTTCCCGTCACTCCCTGCTGGCCTGGGCTGCACTGGAAGGGACAGGCTGGGGTGCCAAGCCCCACTGCCAGCCCCTCCGGGACACCCTGCTCCCTTTACTTAGTACAAGCTCCTCTCCCTGCTCCATGTGACTTGTGTCAGTGACACCTCAGAGAGGCACGTGCCTGGCCTGCTACCTGCCGGTATTAGCTGCTTGTGAACTGACGACCCCTCTTCTCCATAGCCCCTTCAGCCTGCATCCCATTCCTGCCACTCAAGGCTCCTCCCATCCCCACTCCCCAGCCAGCAGGACAGCCAAGTGCCCCCTGAGACTAGCTCCCCCCTTGGGCACTGGGATCACACTGCCAGGAGCAGGCTTTGGTCCAAGGCTCAGCCCCCAGAGGACGCAGCCCCATGCTGAGGTCAGGTGCAGAGGAGCCGTTGGGGGGGCGGGGGAAGCACACACTGGGGTTTATTCATAGGGTGATTAGGGGTTCCCAGAATCAGGGCCAGCCTGTGCTGGGAAATAGGCCCCAAGCCGTGCACTGTCCAGCGGGCTCTAGCAAACGTCACGCTGGGTTGAATTTCTCACCATCCTGCGCACTGAGGCTCCAGCCCCCCGGGAGCATGCACCTATCACTGCTCCCAGGTGCAGGCTTCCCAGAGGAGGTGGCACTAGCCGGGTGGTTTGCTTTGGGCAGGGACTGGCAGAGCCAGTGTCGGGGTTGCCCCAGAGGCCTGAACCAATGTCACGGAGTGCCCGGGCAATGCTCTGGAACTGCTCCCAACAAAGCCAGTCAGGACTCTGGTGAAGTCTCCTCTCTGTGAGCAGACTGTCTCCAGGGCAAGAAGCTCACACGGCTTCCACCTTCCTGGGTCTGACCTTTGGAGCATTCAGCATCCTCTGCCCCTCCATGTGCTTCCCACAGCGAGTCTGCCCAGGCGGGGTCCTGGGGAAGCCAGAGGGTCCTGCACCCCCACTTTCCAGTCAGACGTGACTTTCAGCCAGCCAGTAAAACAGAGGTTTATTCGATGACGGGAACATGCTCTAAAACAGAGCTTGTAGGTACAGAGAACAGGATCCCTCAGCCGGGTCCATTTTGGGGGGTAGTGAGCCAGACACCCACGTCTGCACTTCACTCCATGTCCCCAGCCAGCTCCATATAGACTCACTTTCCAGCCCTTCCTCTCTGGGCTTTGTTTCTTCCCCAGGCCAGGAGGCCACCTGATCTCTTTGTTCTCCCACACCTTTAGCTATCTCCTTGCAGGGTGGAAAGGCCCCAGCCATTAGTTGTCAGGAGACAGAGTGTCGGCCATTTATGCACACTGGTCCTTTGCTCTGCAACAACCTCACCCCCTAGAGACTTAAGAAATGCATAGGGGAAACTGAGGCACCCCTACCATATTCAGAGGAAACATTAAGAACAGTCCCACTTCGTCACAACCCCCATGCCCTGGGGGACACTAGGTGCACAGCCGGCTAGGCTGGCACACAGAGCCCAGTTGGACATGTCCCCATCACCGAGTCACACTCACCCATGGTAGGAATCACACACACAGGTCTCAGTGTGGTCAGGAAGAATGGCTGGGACTGGGTCCCCACCCACATCTCATCCGACTCACCTGAGCCCTCCCAGGCGCTCCCCCCTCGGAGGCTGTGCTGGGAAGACCCACTGACCAATGGGGTACTTGCCTGGACTGTCGTGTACCACAGCACCACCACCACACAGTGCTGCACGGGCCCCTTCCAACATGCTTGGGCCCCGGCTAGCCAGGAGGCAGAGTGCAGCCCAGATGTGGGGGAGATGGAGCTGCAGCATATTGGGGGATGTGGCCACAGACACAAGCTTCCTCCTCGGCTTGGCAAACGCCAGCAGGCTGAGGGGGAAACCCCAGGCCTAGGTTAATGCCACAGCTGAGCCGGGCTAGCTCCTCACTGCCCAGTGCCCCAGCTCTTGCTGTTCCGCCCGCTCCACTCCCAGGCCTGCCCTCACCCTGGGGACTTGGGAACCACCACTGGCACTCACACTGTCCCCCGTCAGCCGCTCCCCAGCAGCACCCCAGACACCCAGGGGGAGCAGGTGCAGGCGCCTGCCCCAAGCCCCACAGCTCCTCTCAGCAGACCCTTCGCTCAGCAGCCTGGTTCCTCCTGAGACTGTACCTCTGGCAGTAGCTTGGGCACTTGCCTCTCTGGGCTGCAGGGAAAGGAAGCTGTTCCAGCCCAGCTCTACCCCATATTCCCAGCAGAAGTCCCAAGCACCTCACACAAACCCAAATCCAAACCCAAACCCATGGCGGAGGTGTCTGCACCCTGGAAACCATGAGCGGATCCACGTAAGCATCAGACAGCCTGAGCAGACATGGCAGATTCACCTGAGCAGGTGTGAGCCAAGGTAAGTGGCGCCTGAGCAGCACACACCTAGAATTACAGCTGGGTGGGAGTTTTTCAACAAAAGTTTTTCACCAGAAAAAGCTGATTTTCCTGGATAGGGCTGGGTTTGATGAGCTGACAATGTTCTGAAATTGCTGAAACATCCTGCTCCTGTTTTCAAAATAAAAAGTTCTGGTTTTCAGTTCAAACTGACGTCCTCTTTCGAAATGCAAGTTTTTTCATAATTTTTAAAGTGTTCAAAAAATGAAAAAGGTCAGAATCCTAGTAAACCATTTCCACTGACAGGAGCTACAGCCATGTTTGGCTCCCCGACGTTCTCGCCATTCTGACGTTCCATCCCGACTCGCAATGGGAACCTTTTCTGAAATCTCAAATTCTTCCAGGAGGGGAGAACCATTTCCTGCCCAGCTCCACCTGGAACCCTGGGGCTTTTCCCTGTGCCAGGCAGGGCCAGCTCTCCCCAGGCCACATGCAGCCCTGCGGGCCAGGCAGGCAGGGGACAAATGCTGCTGATTGCTGGATGGAGGAGCTGGTTGTTGACTGAGATTCCCCTTATCAGGCAGAGGGAGAAGCTGAAACCTTTGCTTGCCAAACAAACAACTGCCCATCAACAGCTCTATTTATTGTCTCTATCTTGATCTTATGGGTTTGCTTCCTGATAGGGAGAGACATCCCTGAGACCCAGCTACAGTGATCAAGGTTCAACAGAGAGGAGACAGCACCCCGGAGGCTGAGGGGGGTGACACAGGGCCCACCACAATGACCTGCCGAGCACCCACCTCTCCAAGCTGCAGGCTGGGCCACTCGGCTGTTTCACAGCAAGAACCCCACTGCTCTACAGAGAAGCCACATTATCCACAGAGAGGTGAGCACCACCTTCAGTGTCAGCTCCTAGAATTCATCTGCCCACTGCTCAGTACATTGGATAGATTTGACTCAGCAAAATGTTTGGTATGGGGCCATCATAGTCACTTCCCCAGGTACCAACAGCTCTGCTGAGCCCCCAGCCCAGCTGCCACCCGGGCGCTAGGCTGGCACCCTCTCCCAACTCACCAGGATGTCCATGCTCTCCCGGCGGAAGGGCGACTGGTCCAGTCTCTCCCCGGCGGGGGTGAAGAGGAAGGTGGAGGCGGAGCCTGAGGAGCGCATGATGGGCAGACTCAGCGATTTGAAGTCTTTCACAGCCTGCTCCACCTTGAGCTCATCGCCAGGTTTGGCTGTGAGGGAGCGCAGGGTAGGGGGTCAGCCGATGGGCACTACCCTCAGCACCCAAACGATTGCTATGGGTAGCGGTGAGACCCCCGTGGCTCCTGGCCCAAGGGCAGCTCCACTCACCCAGCATCCATGGGACATGCCAGACGCGCACATCCTGGGCACATGGCTCTGCAGACTGCAATGGCTGCCCAGTCCCAGCGGGTCCCCACGATGGCAGGGCGTGGCAGACACGCCTACCTCCCCAGGGCTGGAGGAAGCCCAGGTCTCTCCCAGGTCCGTTAGCCTGAAGCCAGCATGCTCAGCCCGACCCAACCGCCCACGCCACCAACAGGCACCCGCTGGGCACAGCTCGCCTCGCCCTCACTGCCACACAAGCAGAGTGCACTCGAGGGGGGCTTCATCCTCTTCAGGTGCGGACGCTGCTGCACTGCTCAGATGGTGACCCCTGCTGGACACTGCAGGAATAACATGGGGCCCTGCCTTCCTCCCCTGGCTCCCCCAGGGGATATGGAATGGGACATGCAGATGGGAGCCACTTTGAGCGAGGCCTGGTCCCCTCCCCCAGGCGCAAACTCAGCCGCCCCCACCCTGCAGGCTGGAAAGGCTGCCCGCGCTGACCCAAGCAACTCAGCACACTGAGTCCTTCTCTCGCTCCCTGGCCAGAGGCTGGATTTGAACCACACCAGCCCTGACCTGGGCTGAATGGGAACGTGCATCCTGAGAGGGGAACATCCCAAACCCCATTCCCTATGCAGCCCGGGACGCCACGGACCTAGAGCCTAGAGGGCAGCAGCTGAACATCCCCCCAAGAGCCACTTCCTGAAGCACATGGGCTCTGCGCTGGGGGCATCCCCACTCTCGCCAAGCCATGGGACATGCACCTTTCACTCTCAGGTAGTGTCCCCCGAAGCGGTACGCTTCAAAGCTGAGCGAGAGAGGCGTGTTGGACTGATCCAGATAAATATCCACCTTCGCCAGCTCAAGGCCTTTCCTCTCGAACACCGGCAGCAGCACCTCCCTGGGGGCAGAGAAAGAGACGTTGGCACAAGTTCCTCCCTGCCCTGGGGCTGGGCTCAGGGGAGAGGGTCCCGCACCCACTCGGAACAGGAACGCTGGCCGGGCACACTGCGCTGGGCAGGACCTCAGCGGGCAGCGCTGGGGACACGCACAGGGCTCCTGCTGCTGCCACCACTTGCCACCTTGCTGGCCTGGGAGCTCCACGACGCTCTCCCTAAAGCAACCTGCCTCGAGCAGGTCTGTGCCAAACACGCTCAGCTGGTGGCTGGGAGGGCACCGCTCTCGGCTCTGGCCAGCAGCTACTCGGCCTCGGCAGCTGGCGAGAGCCATCGACGCCCTGCTCAGAACACATGGGAGGAGAAGCTGGCAGGGGACTCTGCAGGGTAACCCGTCTCTGGTCCCGGGAGAGGGGGCTGTGGAGATGGCTCTGAGAGGTGTTGACTGTGGGAAACAGAAGATTCAGCAGGCAGGGACTCGGGTGGGGAACGGAGCTGGTTTCTTCCCAGGTACCCTAGACAGGCACAGTGGGTGACAAGTCCCTGATGCAGCTCCAGGACACCCCTCAGCAAAGCACCACGATGGGCGGTGCCAGTCCTGGGGCCCCTCCAGAGGTTCAGTGCAGGATGAGCCAGCAGGCCCTGGGCAGGGCACCTGTGCACTCACTAGTCAGCAGCACCTGCCTGAGCCCAGGGAAGCCAGAGCAAGATGCCAAAGCGTGCAGGGAGCTTCGGGGAGGCAAGGAGCACTGGGCAGTGGCACGGGCACATCAGCTCCTGCATCAGGGTTAGAGTCCACAGCTGCCCATGCCGGGACCCCGGGTCTGTGCACAGCACCTGAAGTCACACCCGAGGAGCAGTCCCAGGGCCCCAGCCAGTGTCTAGCTAGGTGGCCACGACTCACCCCAGGGATTTCTTCTTCATGGCCGGGACGATCTCTGTTTCTATGTCCACGTTCAAATCGAACTTCAGGGTGAAACATTCTTTACTGGGATCCTGGGGGGAGGAGGCAGGAGTTAGCCCAGCCATTGCCCAAGCACCATGGACCCAGAGCCAGCCCTACTTCCTACAGGATTGGTGCCCCCGACTTCCACCTGCCTGACCATCAACCTCCCGAATCTGTGCAACTCCCCGGCCCCCTCCTAAGTCCCGGCCTGTCTCCTCGCACAGCAGTGCCAGAGCTGGCTGGGGAATCCACCCCGGTAGGGGGTCCTGCTCGCCCGCACCCTGCAGATGGCACTGTTGGCACAGGCCCAGCTACGCAGTGAGAGCCGGGGGATGGATTCCTCGCTAGAATTGGGGATGGGGGCCTGTCACTGGTGGGGTCACCCACGCTCTGGCCCCTGTGAGGAGCTGGGACAGATAGATTGCAGCAGGCAGGCTAGGCTCCCCTGCTGCCCTTCAAGCCAGAGAAGCTGAGCGCCGGACCTCACGGCATCCCAAACGGCTCTGAGCAGCAGCCAAGTGAGGTCCCCCCAGGCCCAGCACAGGACACTTGCTCCAAGGCTCTGGTTCCATGCCCAGAGCCAGCTGACAGGGCTCTGTGAGTCACAAGGCAAGAGACAACACTGGGCTCCTTACATCCGTGTGTCTGCGCCGGGCTTTCTTCTTGGGGAGCTTCAGCGCCGAGCTCTTCTTGTCCCTGCACGGCACAAACATACGGTTACAGGGATCGCCTGGCACACAGAGCCCGGGGCTGGCACGAGTGATGGCGGTGAGAGAGCCCCATCCCCCACCACACACCGGGACCTGGGTGCTGAGTGACCTCCTGCACAGAGCAAGGCAGCACTCTACAGTGGTTCGTTCAGGCTTTCAGACAAGCCCTGGCCCTGGGAATGCATCACCGCATCCAGAACATACTCTGCAGCCTTAGACCTTGTGTCTTGATTGTTAAGTGCCGCTGTTCCCTGGGCCCCAGCGTCCCGCTGCCCCCAGGCCCCACCATCCTACTGCCCCCTGGGCCCCGCTGATCCCGGGAACCATCTTGTCTGCTGCCAAGGACATGGAAGCACCTCCCCTAGCCCTTCACATGAATATACTCACCCTTTCCCATCCACTAGCCCTTCGTCCTCCTCCTCCACGTCGGAGGCAGGGCTGGTGCGTGGGGGGCATGACCGTGTGGATACATTCCGGGCCAGAATGGAACCTGCAACCAGGAAAGACGGATGAGTCACCCAGGAGACCGAGCCCCATCAGGCCCTGGGCACAGATCGAGGCTCAGCACCCCTGCCCAGCAGCTCTAGGGCTGGGAGACTGGGGTCTTTGCAGCTGCACGGGAAAGCCTCTCCTGCTGCTTCCAGGGGCAGCAAACCTCTCTGCCAACAGGCCCATCACTGCTCCCTCTGCTGACAGGCCGCGCCATCCACGAGGATCCATTCCCCTGCCTGCCTGGTGCTCTGCTAGCGAGAAGCCCTGCTGAGGGGCATTTGGCGTGGTGGGACTCCAGAGGGGAGGATTTGGGGATCCTGAACCCTTGAGAACAGGCCCCCGGGATGAGAACAGGGCAAATCCCCGCAGCGGGGAGAAGGAGCCCAAGGGACGAGGCCTGCTGAGGTGGGAGCACCATTGCTGGCAGTGCCCTGCAGGGGAGGAGGGTTATGTTCACCAAGCCCCGGCCCCCACCGCCCCCAGGGCTCCCAGCTCTCACCCTGGGGGGGCAGGTCGAAGCGGATGTGCCCGTCAAAGTGCATGGTGCCGTGGAATTTGCGGTCACAGGCCTCACACAGGTTCAAGGGATTGTTGTAGTTCAGCTGCTGGCACTCGGCATGGTGACATACCTACAAGAGGAGAGAGGCCATTGGACAGAGCCCTGACCTGCTATCCAGGAGCCAGCGGGCCAGAGGTGCAGGGTGAGCCAGAGACCAGGCTGCCTGCTGGTTACACTGGGGTCCCTTCACTGCTCCCTGCGGTAAAGGGAGCTCAGTGCCAGCAGATCCAGCCACTGGGATTTCCCTGGCAGGCAGAGAGCCAGACACCTCCCCTGGCATATCCCCCATGCCACCCCTTTACAGGCCCCAGGCCATGACCAGAATGCCACTGTGCTCCAGCTGCTCCCCCATGCCCGGGGGGCAGGGCTGCCAGGCACAGCCCAGAAGTGGTTCTAACCCAGAGATGGTGCTGAGACAAAGCGGTCCAGCTCCTGGGCCTGGCAATGAGAGTGGGGCCCAAAGGCCCCTCTGACAGGCACCTACCGTCACTCCCAAGGGAAGGAGCATCACTTGCCCTAGTGGAGCAGGGTGGCAGGCCTGGGACCAGCCAGCCCTGGTTATGAGGAGCCACACCTGGGAGAGGTCAGGTGATTTCCCTACAAAGCTGGGCAGGAAGCTGCAGCGAAGGGGGAGTGTGCAGGGAGCAAGCCAGCGCTAGCTGAGTCTCCGGGGAGGCAGGAATGATGCCAGCCAGGCAGGGCTGGGAGTGGCCTGCCAAAGCAGAAAGGGCCCCGAGAGACAGCTTGTTTGGGGTGGGCTGCTGGACGGACTTGGTTCTGGGATTTGGAGTTAGGTTTGGGGTTTATTTTATATTAATCAACCCAGCGGGTATTTTTGAGCACAAAAGCCTGAGAGAAGCTTTATTTGAGGAGTCCAAGGGGGAAACTGAGGCCGGCTGCCTGCAGATGGCCCGCGGGGATGCTCAGGAGGCCCATTTACACCAAGCTACAGGAGCTTTCTGGGCATCCACAGTTAGTGGTCTCAGCTCTGTCTGCCCCTGCAGCCTAAACTCACGTGAAGCCTCCGCCAAGGTCAGTTCAGGCTGGGCTGGGCCAGGCCAGGCCAGGCACCTGCAGCCAGTGTGGGAGATCAGGGCACAGGCCAGCAGGGACCACAGGCAAAGGGAACTTTTCTCTCCCGCACAGTCAGATCTCCCAAGCCTTCAGAAACTGCCTGGCCATATGGCACCAAGCAAAGGCCCGGGACGGCTCCAGGGCTATGAGTCTGAGACAGGGAGACAGACGGAGGAGCAGGGCATGGGCTGTCCCTCCACAGAGGCTACTGCCTCCTGTAGCCACTGGGCTAGGCAGCACGGTGCTTGGTTTCTGCTCTCGCTCAGTGCTAGCGGGTGAGACCCAGGAGCCATCCCCATGGCCGTGTCCCTGCTTGGAGACACTCCTCGGGGAGGAGACGTGATCAGAGGATGGGACTCGGGAGGCAGATAGACCCTTGCTGGAAAAGGACGTGCTGGCCCACCGCACTCCTGTACTAGCCATCTCACCCCTCAGCACAGACCCCAGAGCCCCTCCCTGCCTCCACCCCACCATACTCACGGCCATGCTCCCAGCGACTGGGCCAGGCACCCCTCGCGCTGCTGGCTGGACTAAGGCCTAGATCACCAGCCTAGCTTTCCTGGGCCGATAGCTATTGTATCCCAAATGCCCGGCATGCAGAAGCAGCGGCTGGCTCGCTCTGGAAGCTGCCTTGTGTTTGAAATATCGGTGTCCCCATAGCAGGATTAAGGAAACAAGTGTCTGCAGCGAAACAATGCTTGCGAGCAGATCCATTTCCTCCGATTGTGCGCTGGGCCTGAGCCTCCTTTGGGCCACTACACGTCACAGCAAGAGGGGTTATTTTTAAACACAAAGCTGAGGCCTTGTCACGGAGTCCCCAGGCAATGCTCTGGAACTGCTCCCTACAAAGCCAGTCAGGACTCTGGTGAAGTCTCCTCTCTGTGAGCAGACTGTCTCCAGGGCAAGAAGCTCACACAGCTTCCACCTTCCTGGGTCTGACCTTGGAGCGTTCAGCATATGCCCCTCCGTGCGCTTCCCACAGCGAGTCCGCCCAGGCAGGGTCCTGGGGAAGCCAGAGGGTTCTGCACCCCCACTTCACAGTCAAACGTGACCCTTAGCCAACCAGTAAAACAGAGGTTTATTAGATGACACGAACACGGTCTAAACCGGAGCTTGTAGGTAGAGAGAACAGGATCCCTCAACCAGATCTATTCTGGGGCCCAGTGAGCCAGACAACCCCATCTGCCCTCACTTCCTGTCCCCAGCCAGCTCTCAATTGAAACCCCCTCCAGCCCCTCCTTTCTTGCCCTTGTCTCTTTCCTGATCTCTTTGTTCACCTGTAGCTATTCCTTTGCAGGGGGGAAGGGCCCCAGCCATTTGTTGCCAGGATACAGTGTGTCGAACATTTATGCACACTGGAGACTTAAGAAATGCATAGGGGAAACTGAGGCACCCACACAGTATTCAGAGGAAACATTAAGAGCAGTCCCACTTCGTCATGCCAGGACATCCCACAGTGGAGCAAGGCGCCGCGAAGGGCTCAGGTCTGCATGCTGGGCGATGGGCTCCCTCTTCCTGCTGGCAGGTGCATTAACAGCTTCAGCCGCTGCAGCCAAGGGGGGCCATTAGCACAAAACTCACCATCTGCAGGCAAGGTCAGGCTGTCCGCGCAATCCCTGCTCAGCCCAGACAGCAGTGACAGGCGTGGGACATGGCTGGCGACCCCCCAACCACCTCCAGCTGTGGGCTGGGTTCCGGGTCTGAGACATGCAGCTAGTGCTTAATTTGTGCCAGGGCTTGGCAGGGCAAAGCCCCAGCACCTCCAGGCTTGCTGCATTCATTCTGAGCCCTGGCACCTCTCTCATTACAAATTAAGCACTGCCTGCGGCTATGGCCAGTACTGCGCCCCTGGCAGAGGGACCCCTCCCCATGTAGGGCTGATCTGAGTCCCTACAGCCCAGTTACCTGCACAGCAAGGAGGTCCCTGTCTCAACCAGTGTGCTCCCTTCCCCCATCCCGAGCTCATTGGGGACCGGCTTTGGGAGTGCCACCAGCTTTCATTTCACCAGAATTCACGAGACAGCTGCAGGATTTTCACCATCCTTCAGTACAACATGCAGATTTGACATCTGGGGAGAGGAGTCAGCCAGTCAGAGGTGGAGTCTGCCTAAGTGCATGGCCACTCAGGACATTTTTGGCGTCAGAGCTGTTCAAGCCGGGGCTCCCGCCATGAGAGCTGGAGACGATGTCTACCCCAGCGTGGTGACACATGGCGATACACGGAGGGAAGCAGGCCCAGGCAGGGGCCAGACAGAGGACACGTATGGTCCTTGGGAACACGCAGGCTTGCAGGAATGCTCAGTCTCCCCTTCCTGAGGCAGGACTCCCTGGGAGAAGCAGAGGGGGCCTCTGGGTCTATGCAGTGAGAAAGGGGAAGAGTCCACCCCACGCTCGTCCAGCCTCTCCCCCACTTCCTGCCCTCCTTCCCATTCCGTCGGTTTCCACCCCACCCCCATCCTCCCGCTGACATCAGGGATGAGGTGCTTTCACTTTCCCATGGAATGAATCCAGAGGCTGGTGCATCCTGTCCGCTCCCTTCTGCGGCACAACAGCGTGCCTGGAGCATCCCCTAGGGCTCGGCTTCCTGGACCATCTGGGTGTGTGACTCAGTGCTGGCCAGGCCAGAGAGCGCAGCCCCTGCAGAGCCAGCAGGAGCTGCACCCTGCTCTCCGCTGGGAGCTGCCTTCCTAAGGGTCAAGCTGGGCCATGCCGGAGCCTTCCTCAGGGCTGGGCTGAGTGGGAGGCCGTGCTGAGCTGGGCCAGGCCAGGACCCATCTTCCCTAGGCTGGGCACGGAGCCACATGGAGCTGGGCCAACCAACAGCAGTCTCCCCCAGGCTGGCTTGGAGGGTGGAGCCACATCGAGCAGAGCCGGGCCAAGACCTGTATCCCCAGGCTGGGCTGGAGGGGAACAGTGCTGAGCTGATTCAACTCCCTGAAGTCTCTTCCTCCAGCATTAACATCTGTTCCCACACATTCTCCTTTCCAGGCTCTTCCAAAGCCAGAACCTTTCCCGGGCCTGTCCGGGGGCAGACAGCCCTTGCTGAGTGGGGCTGGAGAATCAGCTCTCCTGGCCTGTACTCCCACACGGCTCCAATCTGCTCCCATGCCCTGAATGCCGGCTTCCCTGCTCCCCACCCCCCGGCAGCGCACCAGGGTGCCCCTCGGTTCTAGGGAGGGTTTCCCGAGCTGTGCAGTCACAGAGGAGAGAGCATTAGGCTGTCCTCGGAGGTCAGCACAGGCATCCCGCAGGAGCTCCCTGCAGTGCTCTCAGTCCCACTGGGGTCAAACCCAGGCCCTGCATTCACTGCACTCCAGTGACGATGGGTTCATAGCAAAGGGACACGGGCCCGGGATCCGCACCAATGACCGGCTCAGAGGGGCCCGTGACCACCCCATGATGCCACAACGCCCACCGCTGTAGGGTGCAGATCCACCCTGAGAGGTGCTGCCATCTCCAGAGAGCAACAGGTCTAAGGAGGAAGGTGGAGGGGGATGCTGAGCTCTGCCCTGCACCCACTGAGCCACAGGCTGATCCAGGGTGAGTGGTCCCACAGCACACGGGCCTGGTTCCCGACGCCACACTGGGGCTCTGGGGTGGGGCATGTCTCCCCTCTCAGAGGCACACAGCACAGCAGGATCTCTGAACACAGCTCGTCTAGCCCCTCCCAGCCACCACCGCGCAGGAACTCCCAGCCTTGGCAGCTCACATGACTGGTGAGAGATTATCCGAGCAGCTCTGCACATCTCCTGGGACAAGCCAGTCAGATGGCCTCTGCAGCCAAGGGCCTCCTCCCCTACAAGCACACCTGCGCTGCTGGCTCCCATGCACAGCACCGCCTGCACAGAGACCAGGAGCACCTCTCCACGATAACTCCAGCGGCCACATGCACCCAAACGGGTGTCTGCCTTGCTCCCAGATGCACCCACAGCCTGAAGTCAATGGCCCCAGAGTCAGACTGAGAGTCACTTAAACCTCAGCCCTGGTAGTTACACATAAAAAGACCAAGCTACACACTGTGGGGACCAGCTCAGCTGTGGGCAGGTCTCTGATGCTAAAGCCAGAGAAAAGCAGCATCAGAGAAAGAGATTACAGACCAGGTTCAACACAAGTACATATTCCAGCTGAGTCCACCGGAAAGCCACACAGCCCAATGTAAATGTGTGCATCTGGAACAAAGAATGCAAGGCCAGACTTCCAGCATGGGGCACTCCATCCTGGGAAGCACCGATTCTGAAAAGACTGGGGAGGAGGGATAATCAACTGAACATGAGCTCCCAGTGTCATGCTGTGGCCAAAAGACCTAACGTGATCCTGGGATGCAGAAACAGGAATCTCAAGTAGGAGCAGAGAGGTTATTTTACCTCTGTACTTGGCACTGATGCGATACTGCTGAGACCCACAATTCAAGAAGGATGTTGATAAATTGGAGAAGGGTCAGAGAAAAGCCCCAAGACTGATTAGAGGATTACACAACCTGTCTGGAAGTGAGAGACTCAAGGAGCTCCATCTGGATCACTTAACCAAGAGGAGGCTAAGGGGTGTAACAAACTGGGAATGTTCTTAATGTTTTCTCTGAATACTGTGTTGATGCCTCAGTGTCCCCTAGGCAGTTCTTAAGTATCTGGCAGAGCAAGGGCCAGTGCCCCTAAATGCCTGGCACTCTGTCTCCTAGCAACTGATGGCCTGGGCCCCTCCCCTGCAAAGGTGCCAACTGAAGGTGTTGGAGACAAAGGGGTCAGGAGACCCCCTGGCCCAGGAAAGGGGCTGAGCAGAGAGGAGGGGCTGGAAGGGGTTGTTAGTCTGGAGCTGGCTGAGGGCGGATGTGGGGGGTCTGGCTCACTGCCCCCCAGAATGGACCCGGCCAAGGGGTCCGGTTCGCAGTATCTACAAGCTCTGTTTTAGACCCTGTTCCTGTCATCGAATAAACCTGTTTTACTGGCTGGCTGAGAGTCACGTCTGACTGCAAAGTGGGGGTGCAGGACCCTCTGGCTTCCCCAGGACCCCGCTGGGGCAGACTTGCTGTGGGAAGCGCACGGAGAGGCAGAGGATGCTGAATGCTCCAAGGAGAGACCTAGGAGGTGAAGACATGTGAGTTTCTTGCCCTGGGGACAGTCTGCTCCAAGGGAGAGGAGGCTCCCCAAAGTCCTGCCTGGCTTGGAGGGGAGCAGTTCCAGAGCATCGCCGGGGGACTCCGTGACAAGGGGTGACTTTGATCACAGTTTGTACATATCTACCGTGGGAAACAGAAATTTGATAACAGGCTCTTCAGTCAAGCAGAGAAGCTCTAACCCAGTCCAATGGCTGGAAGTTGAAACTAGACACATTCAGACTGGAAATAAGATGTAATTTTTTTACCAGTGAAAGCAATTAACCAGTGGAACAGCTGACCAAGGGCCACGGTGGATTCCCCATCACTGGCCATTTTTAACTCAAGACGGGATGTTTTTCTAAATGATCTGCTAGTAATTGCACTGGGGCAGGTCTCTGGCCGGTGCTATCCAGGAGGTCAGACTAGAGAGTCACAATGGTCCCTTCTGGCCTTGGAACCTGTGACATCTCAGAAGCATCGGCGCCCGGAGTTAGCCTCCTGTGCCACAAATACAGCTCCCAGTCGGAGGTGCTGCATGCAGAACACCCCTCTGGGATGGTCTGTACATGATGTTTGCAGCAATCTGGGGGAGGAAACCGTTAAATTGATGCCAAAGCTGTATGTAGACCAGGCCTTACTGGTCCCTAGGAGACAGGCTGGAAAGGAAGTAAGCTAGGCCAGCGCCAGTCAGTCAACAGCATGCAACACAGAGCATAGGTGCAAACAGAGCTCCCACTCCGGGTCCCTACATATTCAAAGCAATAAGGGTTTGGCAGCTCCTCCTTACTGAACTGTTCTGTGCTTATGCTGAAACTTTGCAAATAAAGAGCCCAGGACTTGTCTCAGGAGCTCATCACATGCTGTCTGGTGCGGGGCTGGGCTGTGAGCACATCAGCACAATGGAAACCACAAGCACAGAGGCCCAGCTGGGCTGCTGATCCGGTACTTTTCCCTGGTGGCTGCCTTTTATACTTCAGAATGTAACATTTCATTCATTAAAAATGAAGACTCAAGGCCTTACGGTTGTGTAGAAAACCTTCAAAATGTGAACTGAATGCAAACTAACCCAGCCATACCTGCAGAAAGCCTGCTGTGAGAACTGCCTGTTTGCCTCAGTGTTCATTCTGAAGACTAATGATGGCTTTTCTAATGACAAAATTGTTAACTCTTTCTCCGCTTATTGAAGCAAGAAAGGACAGTCACTGTAAGATCTACATAGTGAAGATCTACATGATTTTGGCATCATGAATGGGTGGAGCTTGGATAGTGGGCAGAGCCTGGGAAAGTACCACCATTTACCTTTTCCCCCCTAATCTGATGCCAAGGTCACTGGCTTGTGAATGCGCACACCAGGGCCCCTCTGGAGTTACCTCCCGAAACACACAGAGTTACACCGGGGACTGATGCACACACCGATATACACACAGCTCACCTGGAGGTCACCTGGTGCTACACACAGGGTTTTCCACACACACACACACACACACACACACACACACACACACACACACACACACACACACACACTTACATGGCAGCTTCATTCATTAATGCTCAGAGTAGAGACTGGCAGAAGCTTCTCCTTATCTAACTCACCTCTTCCATCCCAGCTCAAGGAGGTAGTTTAGCCATTGCAGATCTGTGCCTTCACCTCACCCCTGCCACGACTTTCCACAATCCAATGTCCCCCAGACATAGGCAGGCTCTCTGCCATGCAGCCATATGGTTCTCAGAGTAGACAAAAAAAATCTGTCTGCCAGATGTGAGACCTGGGCTGTGCCTGCAGCTGCTGCGAAGTTCCCAACACAACACAATCTCCATGCTCCAGGATGTCACCAAGAGCTAGGCCAGGCATCTGGCTAGGGTCATCAGAGTCAAGGGGAGTCAGCCCAGCGAGCAGCTAGGAAGCCACAGTTGAGTGGCTGACGGTTTGGTGGCCAGGGAACATGCAGTATTTGAGAATCGAACATTTCTGCTTAGATGGAAAGGAGCCAAGGAGGGGACGGCCTGCCCTGCAGTAGGAAGTGAACGTGCGTCTGAGTGCAGCTGGGATGTCTCTGCAGGGGGGCCAGACACAGAGGAGGTGATGGGAGCACACAGGTGTCACCTCCAGCCAACAGGGTGGAGAGCACAGATCTGGCAGAATTCACGGCAAGTCAAAGTCCTCTGAAACACAGAGACAAGCACAAACCCTGCCTGGCTGAAGCGGGGGAATGAGGCAGCAGCAGCTCCAACTCATTGTTGAATTTTTAAAACTCACAGCAACTAGGAAACCTAATGCCAGTTGCCCATGGCCCGAACAGCTGAAACAACCGAGTCTCCTTTGCCAAGGCAGACTCAGGACCCGTGGAAAGACAAACCACTAATCACCCTGGCTCCAGACTCACCTCTGCCCACAACAGCCAACAACAAATGCAGCACCTTCAGCTCAGCCGGCAGCGACCACCCCACAGGGCCGCCTGTCTCTTCCAGAGCCGGAGACTTCCCCGCAGTCCCCGAGCAAGCCAGACAGCCTGTGTCCTCAGCGCAAACCCCACTGACTCATCTCTCGGGGAGGGCTGGGTGGAATCGCAGCCATGACAGACTGGTGACTAAGCAGGTGAGGCACCTCTTGGGTTTGAACTGAGTAAGATTTTCAACTTGCTCTCCATCTGCTCTTCCTTCTTTGCCCAGACAGGCTTCAATTCCAAGGCCCCCAGCACAGCCGAGGTACTGTAGCCTCGCTGCATGTGGGGGTGTCTGTCTCTCTCCCCCACCTCCTCCACTGCTCCCGCTCTTCCCTCCCTCTCACCCCTGCCAGCCTGCACTCACAGCTGGAACCTGAGCCTCCCAGGCTCCTGAAAAGCTGCACTCCTCCAAGGAGAGCGTGGGGTTTCTGACACACTCATCTGCATACTATGGTCAAATCTGCAGCACATTCGCATGCATGGCAAGTGTCTGGTTTGCTCGCAGTCTGAATGTGGCACCCGGTCCTAGACTCCACCGAGTGGGATCTGGTTACTCCTCAGTTCATGGCCTCTGTGTACACACACTCGGCGTGTTCATGCCTCAGAGAACTGACAGCCTCACCAACGACCCCAAGGGGAACGATTCTGCCGGGGAAAGTTGAGGTCGTCTCACTTCGCACTGGCCCTGAGCCTGTTGGGAAGCACAAAGCTGGTGCTATCCTGGAGCACGCTACGCCCTGCAGCCCTGCTCCGAGCCGGCTGCAGGCGCATGGCCCGAAGGAAGAGGTTCCAGCCTCATTGAACCCTGCGCACCAACTGATGCTCTCACTCTGCTACGCAGCAAGGGCTGAACAAGAGGCTGCAGGGAGCTCGCTGGGCACCTCCCACGGTATTGTTCCCAGCACACTGCCAGGTACCTCGAACCAACCCAAGAGGGGAAAACGTAAATGGAGCCCATTTTGTGATGCTTGTACTCACTTTGCACAGTCCATCCGTCTGACCTGGAGCCCCCAGTCATTAGTGAGGGGTTGGTATGGGAGCAAGGACTTGCACGTCCATTTGATTCAGGCCATGGTCTCCTAATGGCAGACATGAGCACAGGCTAATGTTAATGCTAATGCACCCGCCACTCATTTTACCCTGACACCTGGGCAGAAGCAGAGCGCTGCTCCACTCTAGTTAGACAGACACGCGTGGAGACAATCAGCTCTTGTTGCTGGGCTTTCTAGGATTTAGTTAGTAAAGAACAACAGTTGAATTTTAAAGACCACCAGTATGGGGAAGCCACCAGAGAAATAAAAATCTATGAGGTAGATGTAACGGAGTTTTGACAAAACTTTGTCACCTGCAGCCTCTCTGAGCCTAGTACGTGCTGGGCATTTCCCCATCAGCCCCTTTTTGCAGTTAGATTTAGCTGCTCAACAAATGCATCACACAATGACAACGACCACCAAAGCACTGCCACTAACACTCCGCTCCCCGTGGTCGGTACACAACAGATCGGTATGGGAAGGCCCCACAGGTGGTACTGGAGTGGAGACCACATCAATACACCACAGCCAGAAGGAAGTCACAGACCAGCATACCCGCACCCAGCACAGAGCTCGCCCAGCCTTTGAGGCCCTTGGAAAGCAAACCCTGAATTGTATATTGCAAATGTGCAAAGCCAGTGGGAGACACCAGCTTCACATGAACTCTCCCTTTCAGCTCGCAGACCTAGCCCCACAGAGCTTAGGTGGGAGCCCCAGGCTCTCGTCTGTCTCCTCTCCCAGGGACCCATTTCTCTCTCTGCTGTGCAGAGTCCCCTGCTCCCGGCTGCGGCAATAAGCTTTCCCCAGTGCCGGCACAGGAATCACTCTCCCTCCAGTCAGCACGCTACCTCCGCGTGCTGGGAGCACAGAAGGGTCCATGGGATGCCAGGCTGGGGTCCCTGGGCACTGGGAAGTCACCCTGAACTCACTAAGCACTGACCTATTTCTACAAGGGAAGGAAAGTCAGATGTGAAACCCACCCTGCCCTCCCTCACCTCTAGTCACTCACCCTACTCTGCAGGGCACCCCGAGCCCACATGCAGGGGCATTAGGCTTCCAGATGCAAGCACGGCAGGTGCATGGAGCTGGGCCCCACCAGAGGCTCCCACTTGCCCTCCCACCCCGTTCTCTGAGCTGCACCAAGCAGAGACCAGGACTCAAACATTCCTGCTCCCCGAGCCAGCCTGGCTGCTGGAAGCAGAGTGAACCCTTCTGAACCACTCGAAGGTCCTGACTTATCCCTATTATTCATTGGATGTGTTCTGGCAGCAGGCAGGTCAGGGTCCCATGCTGGGTACGGTGCATGGCGAGGAACCGTATGGCCCCGAAGGGCTTACATGCTGAATAGACAGGGGAGAGGAACCGAGGCCCATGGAGGGAAAGTGACTTGCCCAAGGTCACCCAAAAGGCCACTGGCAGAGCTGGGAACAGACCCAGGCTTCCTGCATCCCCGGCCAGTGCCCTCCCACTGGGCCAGTCTGCCTCCCAGCAGCTTCTCAGGAGTGCCAGTTCCCCAGTGCTCGGGAGCCCTCCTGAAACTCTCCAGCTTGGCCTGCTCTCTGGGGGCGGGGCTGGTGCACGGACATACCTGCACCAACACACCCAGCAAAGGGATTAGGAAATGTCGGCTGGCACATCTCTCTTGCCGAGGCCTTTAACAATTCTCCTTTCTGTCTACAGAGCAGCTTGGCAGCCCTGAATGCAGCCCAGCACAATGACCAGGAAACCTTGAGAGCAGCTCTCCCCCCTGCCCACCCCCCGAGTGATTCCCCCCGGAGGCCAGGCCCCATCGCAATGCCTAGACCTCCCCACCAGCAACTAACCAGCCATTGGAATTCAGCCTTTCACTCCCCAGCAGGTGCCTCACAATAGCCATTGCCATGGAGATGCGCAGGGCAGCTGCTGCACAGGGTGCTAAGGGCTGGGCCAGCCAGATAGGGGCAGCAGGAACTGCCTCCCCCTCACTCCCCACAGCAAAGCCAAAGCCCAGCTGTGCCCCACAACCACGGCCTGGGAGCCAGGACTCCTGAGTTCTGTGTAAGCTCTGAGAGGAGTGTGCTTTGGGGGCTGGGACATGGGCTCAGGGCCTACATGGGGTACCGCCCTGCCTCCGCCCCCCAGGGCTCAGCATCCCTAGCTATAAGATGTGGGTGATTCTGCATCCCTGGGCTGGAGGCTTCACTAATTAACACCCACAGAGCACCCCTAGCTGCTAGGGAGTGCAGACATGTCCGCCCCTTACGCAGCAGCACCCCCCCTGGAGTTCTGCAGGTTCCTCTGGGACTCAATGTAGAAGCAGAGCCAGCTGGTTTCACCCCCAGCCCAATCCCCTCGCCCTCCATCAGTGCTGCCCCCTGAGTTGCTCGACAGTAACTGTGAGCACGGGGCTGAGCCAAGCTGGGGCTTGCCCCTGCTGCAAGGACAGAGAGAGAAAGTTCACGTGAGTCAGGGGCTTGTGCCCTCCTGAGCTCTGCAGCCGTCTGCCCTCCTGGTACCTGCGTCACTGTCTCCCACGTGGCTAGACAGAGACAAAGCTATAGGCTTGGGAGCACCTGGATTCTTGCCATGGGCAGCCTGCTCTGCTAGTATGTCACGGCCTCCTGGCATGCCAGAACCCATTCCCACCACCAGTCATCCGGAGAGCTGAGCGGGTGGTGGCTGTGGCAGGGAGGAGCAGCCTCCCCCCAGCCCTCAGGGGCTGTGCTGCAGGGGGAAAAACATGCCCCTGTAAGCAAAGCCAGATTCCCAGAGAGGGGCCTCTCCCCAGGGACAAGCCCCTCTGGCTGGCAGCATCAGGAGGGGAGCCTGTGCTGGCAGCCTGTGCCATGGCCTTGCTGGGAGCTACCCTCGTTATGGAGCAGGGACACAGCAGGCCTGCAGCTGCCTACATGCTTGACATTCGCCCAGTCCCCTTCATGCCCACAGATCAGCACCCCCATGGCTGGGCATGCTCAGGCCTCTGTGCCTAGCCAGCCTTGGACATGGGCCTCTGACAGACAGCCTTGCACAGCGAGGACCCTGGGCCCCAGGTGAGATCTGACACCACAGCCCCTCCGGGCCGGGATCTCGCAGTCCCACTGGGGGACCCACCCCACAGCCCCGGCAGAGCCCAGACACGCTCTCTGAGTCACCACTGGCGTGTTGTAACCGATACTGCAGACCAGCCAGCTCGAGATGAATTATAAACCTGCAGCAGGAAGGCTGAGGCTGGGAAGCACCCTTCCCAAGAGGCGCTCAGCTCCGGCCTCAGAAGACTCCCCCACTGCTCCGTGTGGCCCAACTGCCCTGGGGAGAAGCTCCACTCTCTGCTGGCATGGGGCAGCTGGCCAGGCCTGTCTGCGCCAGGCTGCTGAGCTGCTGGGGAAGAGCAACTGTCCCCACCTCCACTAGCACTTATCCCCCGGCCTGCCCTGCTGAAGGGCTCAGTCGGCTTGTGTCCCTGCCTCCCGGGGGTGCAGCAGCTGGGCAAGTGGGTACTTGTCTGGTTCTCTGCCAAAGCAGCCTCTGAGGCAGAAAGAACGAGCCCCAGATAGGTTATAAATGACCCCAGGGCTCAGCCAGGCCCCCTCAGGAGAGACTCAGCCCCCAGCTTCCCGACCCAAGGAGAGACCAGACACAGCCTGAGGATGGAAGGCAAGGCAGCCCCAGATAGCAGTGCTAGCTAGAAGCAGAGACAGAACGGAGGGTCAGGCTTCACACCACCAGTGCAGTTACGTCCTGAGCCACAGCCGGTCCCCAGTGCACCCCTTCCTCTATGGACCAACTGGGCTTTGCACAGCCAAGGATGATGCAAATCCTCTAACTTCTCTCCCCTCCCCCCCACCTGGACTCAGCTGATAGAGCCAATCTGAGCTCTACTGGTGCCTCCTTTCATTGGCTGCGCTGAGTGCCCAGCTGCTGGGGAGTGCACCCTCCCGTCCCTGTGGGCACCTGGGGAGGGATGTACGGGCCTGAGTGGGGAGCCCAGGCTCCCCAGCCTCGAACCAGCATGTGCCCCCGTGGGGCTCCCGTCCCTGGACTCTCTTGGCCTGACTGGCTGAAGGCAGCCCTGTGTCCCTCCGCCAGCACCCCTTTGTTGCACTCCAGGGAAGTGGCACTGCACAGGGCGGTCGGTAGGGAGCCTCTGCGTGGCCACTCCCTCCCCGGCGCTCCAGCCCAGCAGCCAAGCACACAGACACTTTCATCCCAGCGCCAAGTCCACAAGTTACGCAGAGCGCCCCAGCCAGCCAGGGCCAGGGGCACCCCTACCGAGCTCTGTATGCAGCACTGCCATGGCTGCCAGTGCTCCCTGGCCCCAAGCAGAGCTGCTGCCTGCTCAGCCAGGCACCCAGGAGCACCACTCTTGCTCCTGCAGCCACCTGCAGCTTGGGCTGGCTAAGCGGCCAGCAAGCCACAGTGCCAGGGGAGCTCCCAGCAAGGCACCTCTGCTCCTTCAGCTCCCAGGAGCCCCGCAAAGCAGGAAGCCATAGGTTGGTGCAGCAGCAGCCCCCGGGCAGTGAGAACACACAGGGAGTGCAGAGAGAGACACCAGCCACTGTGGCCTCAAGGGCCTGGGATCCAGCTGGACAAGGAAACCGCTGCTCCAGCCTAGGGGAATATCCAGCCCTGTGGATAGCTGCAAAACGGGTCAGGCTCTAGAGCAGGGGTTCTCAAACTGGGGGTCAGAACCCCTCAGGGGGTCACGAGCTGTCAGCCTCCACCCCAAACCCTGCTTATCTCCAGCATTTATAATGGTGTTAAATATGTTTAAAAGTGTGTTTATTATTAGGGGGGTTGGACTCAGAGGCTTGCTGTGTGAAAGGGGTCGCCAGTACAAAAGTTTGAGACCCACTGCTCTAGAGTCCCCCAACAGGCTGCTCTGCTGTGCGGGTGGCAGCTAGCCACTGTGCTCACCATCAACAGAACAAATCGGGCCTTCTGACACCCTGCTGGGACTGCTCCATCTGCCGGGGCAGGAGGGGAGGGCTGGACGCCTACCTCATTCACTCGGGCCAGTTGGGAATTAGAGATCGCAGCACCAGCCTGCCCTCTGAGTGCCCACATCAGCAGCTGGCACACTTTGTGCATGAATGACCCAGCACGCAGAAGGAGCTAAGGGGCCCAAGCAACGGCCCCAGGGATAAACTGGTGGTGGGGGGGAGGGCACATACATGCCAAGGCCAAACCAACGGGCTAGGGATGGGAAATAATCTCACTGCATGTGAGCGACTGATACCACAGCCAGTGATGGAAAGGCACGTGCAGATCCATGCTACATGGAGACAGATCCATGCAACATGTCCCGGGGTGTCCCTCAGCACTGCTCTGCTCTGGCCGTAGGTCCCCTCAATCCCTCCCCTCTGACATGCGGACAGAGCCCATCTCCAGCTTCTGTGCCAGTGAAGGAGAGATGTGGATCCTCTCGGTGCCGGGACCAGTTCCTCCCCACACCTCTGGGCGCGCAGCTGGAAGGAAGCTGCTCTGGAGCTTTGTCTGTGTGCAGGAAATGCGACGAAGGGAGCCCCCCATCCAGTCCCAGCGCAGGGCTCGCCCAGTGACGACAGAAGCTGGGGGCTAGGAATGTCCCAGCAGCAGTAATCTGTTGCGACTCCTGCCCGTTCTCCCAGGGATTAAACACGCTGTGGTGGGCTGCATGAACAGTTATGTAACCCCAGGGACTGACGTTAGGCATTCAGCACAAGCCCCTTTGGAGTGGTGCAGCGCATGGGCCAGGCACCTTTAGAGAGGGGGCCTACCGCTGGCTGTTTACCAATAGCCTGCATTCTGGGCATGCCCAGGGAGGCAGTGGGCTGGAGAGCGCACGCCCCACTGGATCCCGGCCTGATGCTTTGCTGCAGAGCTGCACGGCATGGAAAATCTCCACCAGCAAGGTCTGCAGGGTGGGGCTCAGCGCACCAGGCATCCTGCCTTGTGTGTAACCCATGCAGAGAGTAGTGGGCAGCTCTGCACTGCGTGAACAACAGAATGGCAAGGCCTTAGGAGGCCAGTCTGGGTACAGCATGGGTACCTGGAGCCTCTGGCAGCAGCATGCAGCAACCCCCATCCCTCCCCTTCCCCAGCCATAGGAGGGGTTGTTGGCAAATGTGACCCATCAGCATCTAGTAATGCTTCAGTGTGCATTATGGGCTGTACTGTGCAAACTCCCCTGAGGCAGCGGTGAAGCCTGAAATCTTGCATGAACCTGGGGAAAAACACTCCTGGTGGCTTTGCAGCAGAAGGCGGCTGTGCTAAGCTGGGTTCCAGGCAGAGACTGCGGGCTCAGTGCCCTGCTTGTGGGAAGCGCACTCCCTGAGCTCCGTAAACATTGCCTTGCTTTACTCTAGTGCTGCTGCGTCCGCTACCCACCAGCAACTGCTGCCAGTGGGTCAGAGCAACTTAGAAACCAACAGCTCGGGCCCCAAATTCCACCCACCTCCAGAATATTCCCAACAATCTGGTCAGAAACCAAATGAAGCTGGTCATCCGAACTGATCCAGACAGCCCCTGCCCTCTCCTCCATGCTCACTTGCTAGCCTCGCTCATGCAGCCTGGCTCTGCGTCAAGGTTCTCCACGCACACACGATGTAGGGCACTTCCCTCCTGCTGCCAGCACAAAACACACCTGGCTAATTCCAGAGTTTCCTGAGAACCACTGAACACGCCACTGCTGAGTGGCAAGAGCCAGTCATTGTGTTCGCACCTTGAAACAAAACCTGCAAGGGAAAACCATTGGCGCTGGCCTTGGGAGCCAGGGGCTGGTCCAAAGAGCAGGAGTGCCTTGCAAAGACAGTTAACTAGTCTCTGCATCCGATTTTTCCAGTGATCATGAGATTTATAAAAACATCCCTAGTGCTAAGGTAGCGGACCCAGTAGAGGAGGATCCAACCCAGGCCTGTATAACAGATGCAGATATCCACCGGGGGCGGGAGTGGCAGTATATGCAGCTGTGTGTCTGAGCTGTATGACTGGTCTCAGCCTGCAAGCTCCTCGGGGGGACCACAGCTCCACGGTGCTACAGCCAGCCAGCTGCGACACTCACCAGCCCAACAGTCACATCTCATCTCTAAGAACCGCAAGACGGCTGTAGTGCGGTACACGTTCTTTAACAGAGAGGATGTGCTGTGGTTTAAGCCAGTGGAGCTGAGGACCAAGTGGGGCTGCAGAGGACACATCACAGAGTCGCTAGGGATTCATGGTCACATGAAGTGTCACTTTGATGGGCAGCTGAAATCCCAGGACACGGTGCTGCTGAATCTGTACAAGCACGTCTTCCCTAAATGGACTTATGACCCACATGTGCTGGAGCTGGTACCGTGGGTGAGAAACAAACAGCAGCTCCCCGTGCAGGAGGTGGAGATGGAATAACCCTCCAGGCCTAGCGTGTCTGCTGTGGTTCGCACCTCCTGCACCCCACAGGGGTGCTTGGCTGTTCCAAGCCTCGTGAGAAGTAGGGAGAACTGCCCTGGACGTGTTAGTGCGGTGCCTTTCCTGGGGTTTGTGTCCAGCATTCACGCTGGCTGCAGCAGCATTAGATCTGGCTCACAACTGCCTGTGCCCTGGCCTCCAATGTCAGTTTATTTCAATGGTAAATATATCTTCCCCTCAAAAAAAAAAAAAAAAAAAACTCTGGAAAATGCCCCTGAACATAAAGCCAACCTGCCCAAGGTGCCTTTTGCCACAACACGCCAAGAGCACTGGATAAACCCAAGCGCAGCCCAGGGAAGCTTTGTCCACAATAGGCTAGAAAAATAAGGAGTCGGCTCTTGCCAAAGATTCTGAGTCCAGCTGGAGCTAGCTGCAGCTTGTCATGTAAAGCAACTGTGCCCTTGGAACCAAACCCCCTTGTTGCTAATTAGTCGGGAGGATTTGCTGAAAGGAAGGTGGAGAAGGGAAGGGGCAGTCTGGGGACCACGGAGAACCCTACGGAAATGCAACGTTTCAAAGCCATCCTGCTTTCCCACTTGCTCGGAGGTTGCTGTCATGGGCTGCTGGCAGGAAGCAGCACATTGTTTTCATTCTCTGCAGGGGCTGGATTTCCAGTCACTGGGCTAAAGCAGAAGAACACACAGCTCAGCTGTGATGGCAGCTCATCTGGCGGTCACCGTGAATCTACTGGACTGAACGTTATGTTTCACCCACCTTTAAAGTCCCTCCCAGCCCAGCTTCCAGTGTTACCGTTCCCCGAGCCCAGCGGTGGAGGCATTCAGCCCTGTGGGCCTTGGGCTCCCCAGGCATTGAATCTAGTTGGTAACATTTCCTCAGCCCCAGCTTTGTGGCATTACCCACCTGCCGGGGAAGACAAGGACCCAGTGCCTAAGCCATGGCTGCTGCATGTGTCAGAGAAGCCGGAGAGCGGGGGCTGCCACGGGGACTGGCTGTGTTAGTAACGCCCGCAGCTCTCCACCCTTCCCACATGCCAGCCACTTGGGAACCCCCCGGAAAGCCCCATGCTCCAGCCCCAGGATGACTGACTCACCGGTCCACTGGGATCCCTAGGGGGGAGCCCCTCGCTCCTTCCCCCCGCGCAGGCCCCCTTGCTTCACTCACTCTCTGCCTCCTGACAGCTCTGCTTGGCAGCGCTCCGCTCGCTGCCGACTGCGCCGTCCCAGGGCAGCTGAGCCCGTCAGGGGGCCAGGGCTGCACTGCAGCGGCTGGTGGCCCTGCACCCCCTCTCTGCTACGCACCCGGGCGGATGTGCAGGGGAAATCAGCGGACACAAAGCCATGCTAAAGCTGGCAGCCGGAGAATTAGGGCGGTCGGAATCTACCACCCCCTCCCAGGAAGAGGCAGACAGCTGGAATGTACCATTCATCCACCGGCATCTGCCTGCAGTACAATGACAGAAAAGAGACACAGGCCCGTGTCACACAGTGAAGTCACGTCCGCCAAGCGGGGCAGCCCTGGGCCCGGGAGACACAGAAATGCACAAAGAGCCCCCTGTGCATTGCCCAGAGCCACCACCCCTCACCTCCGGCTGCAGGCAGGGGGCTGGGGAGGGGAGTGCTGCATTCAGAACCGAAGTTCCTGGGCCAGGGAACAGCAGCCACAGCCTCTGGAGGGCGTCTGTCCAGCAAAGCGAGCGCTGTGGCTGGAGTCAGGGCAGGGGGCAGCAGGATGGGACACCCAGGCTTCCCCCAGCCTGTTGCTCTGTGTGCGGCAGCAGCACCCAAAGGCCACAGCACACTGTGCACAGTGCTGAACTCCTATAGTCTGAACTCAGTCACTGGGGATGAGCTCAATCTCAAATCCAGCCCCAAAGCTTTGCCCCGGGCTCACAGCCAACCGCAGAGCTTCCAGCCACCCCTCAGGTCAAAAGTCACCTGTTGTCCCAAACCCACCCAAGGTTGGCTCGGAAATCAGGAGATTATCTTTAAAAACAAATGCTGGGATTAATCACATGACTCCAGGAGCTGGAGCTGTAAGGAAACCACCACCAAATATCGAGCAACGCATGCTGCAATCTTGAGACCTTCCCCCCGCACACACCTTGCACGCTGCCTGACATTATGACACATCAATTACCTGGCTTCACATTCCCCAGGCCAGCCACAAGCGGCTGAGCCCATGTTTGCCAGAGTCCCTCTCCCAGCCAGAACGGCAGCCCCGAGCAGCCCGACGGGGATGCCGCCCATCTGCTGCACTTCTCACTGCCTGAGCTCTTCACAGGTACCTGACACTTAATGCTCCCTGCCCCTGTGGCACAGCGGCCTGGTCATGAGGCAACCAAAGCCCCCTGCTCCCAGCCCTGTGCTCAGCCACGAGGCTGGGGCTCTCCCCTCTCCATACCACAGCCCCTGTCCTAGATGGGCCTCCCAGGTTCCCTGCCATCCAGACAGGACTCCCCACCCCACTTAGCAGTCTGGGACGGTGTGACGAACTGGGAATGTTCTTAATGTTTTCTCTGAATACTGTGTTGGTGCCTCAATGTCCCCTATATAGTTCTTAATATCTAGGTGGTGGAATAAGGGGGTGTGATTGCTGCAGAGGAAGGGGCCAGTGCACCTAAATGCCTGACACACTGTCTCCTAGCAACTGATGGCCTGGACCCCTCCTCTGCAAAGGTGCCAGCTGAAGGTGTTGGAGACAAAGGGATCAGGTGACCTCCTGGCCCGGGAAAGGGGCTGAGCAGAGAGGAGGGGCTCGAGGGGGTTGTTAGTCTGGAGCTGGCTGGGGACGAGGAGTGAAGTGCAGACGTGGGGGTCCGGCTCACTGCCCCCCAGAATGGACCCAGCTGAGGGGTCTGGTTCGCTGTATCTATAAGCTCTGTTTTAGACCCTGTTCTGTCAACCTCCGTTTTACTGGCTGGCTGAGAGTCACGTCTGACTGCAAAGTGGGGGTGCAGGACCCTGTGGCTTCCCCAGGACCCTGCTGGGGTGGGCTTGCTGTGGGAAGCGCACGGAGGGGCAGAGGATGCTGAATGCTCCAAGGTCAGACCCAGGAGGTGAAGACGTGTGAGCTTCTTGCCCTGAACAAGTCTGCTCCAAGGGAGAGGAGGCTCCCCAAAGTCCTGCCTGGCTTGGTGGGGAGCAGTTCCAGAGCATCGCCCGGTGACTCCGTGACAGATGGGCAGGAAGGCTGCACCCCCAAGGCAGAAAGCCCCTGCACTGCACCCTCCTCTGCGTGTAGCTGCTCCCCTGGAGATGCTTCCATGCCCATCACTACAAGGAGTAGGAAGCAGCTGGGGCTGGTGTGGTCAGAGGGCCTGGCCTGGTGCAGGCCGTGCTACATTGAGTCCTGGGAGGCCCCGGGATTTTACAAGGGCTCCAGAAGCAGCGTCCAGGCAGGAGCCATCGGGGGGGGGGGGGGTAAGCAACGTGGGAGCAGGGGGATCCATGCAGCTGGGGTGGGAGATCCCTGCCCTCATGCCTCACTGGAAGGCTGTGAAAAACCAGGCACGCTGAGGAGACACACCAGCCCGTTGTAACTACCTGGCCAAGCACCCCATTCCCTGGGGTGAAGGAGTCAGCCTCGTACTGTGGGCAGGCAGCCCACAGGGTTCACTCCAAGCACTCTGTGCTCTGGGAGGATAAACAGCCTGAAGTCAGGATGCCTGTCACAGCTTCTGAGCTGAGAATCCACCAGAAGCCATTCCCGGGGGAATTCCCGAGGTGCCTGCTCCTGGAACGGCCCTTCTCTCAGCAGAACGTGCAGCTCCTTGTCCCTGAGGCCCATTGTATCTGCCCCCTGCCCCAAGAGGAATAAACAGAGACGATCTGCTGAGCTTCCCCTGCAGCGTGGGGGCAGCAGAGGCGGATTATGGTTTTGTGGGGCCCGGGGCAGCAGTAAACAGTGGCCCCTCCTCACCCCTTCTGCCTGCAGTCTCCCCTGCTCCCCCTGTGCCCCTGCCAGGGAGCAAGTGGAGGTGCAGGAGTGCCCATTTTTCCGGGGCCCCTGGGCATGGGCCCCACTGACCCAGTGGCTAATCTATCACTGGGGGGCAAGAACTCTGGGCCCTGCAGCCACACAGTGTCCATGCTGCTTTGGGCTCCGACTGCAGAAAAAACAGCTTCGCCGCTGCCCAGAGCACAGCATTCCCCATTAGACGCTGCGCTCATTCCAGGCTTCTCCAGCCTGTGGTGCTTCCCAGGGGCAGTCTCAAAGCAAGAGCGTTCTGCCATTCCCGCACTGCTGCCTTGCTGAGCTCCCCACCACTGCCACAGGGATTTTACTGCAGCCAGGAGCCCTGCTGCTACCGCACTGGCCGACTGGGACTAGCAGGCAAAGAACCTGCTGGTTCGCAAGAAGTGGCCCCACCTTCACCGCACTTTCTCCCCTTCACCATTGTGCCCTTCCCAGCACTGCGCCCCCCCCCCCACCTTCTTGACCATGTCGCTTCCCCTCCATGCCAGGGATGTCAATGCAAGTTCTTCCATGTTACTGCCGTTCGTGGAACTAACCACTCCCCTCTAGGCCCCCTTTCCCCGGGACACTGCTGGCAGAAGGGGCTGCAGCGTGTCACTAAGGATGTTTTGGTTTGCAGACTAAACGGAACTCATGTCTAGTTACGTACATAGCAAACAACCTCCTGCCCCAGTTTCACCCTAGACAGGAACCTGTCTGCAGCAGGAAGTGCATTTCCCGAGGATTGTCAGTGCCTCGCACAATGGGGTGTGGACTCTGACCAGGGGCTTGAGGCACTACTGCAACACAAGCAATGGGGAACAACCTCCAGGCTCCTGGACACGTAGGCCAAGCCCTGCCTAACCCCTGCAGGAGTTTCTTGTGCTGTCTAAGCTACAGGAGAAACATGGAAGTGAAAGAGAGAAGGATTCTAGTCATGTCCCCGGAGCAAAGCAGGATCGATCCCTACAACCGGCAGGGCTGCAGCGTGAGAATGCCCCATTGCAGCCTGCCCACCAGCAGCCAGAAACTGGCCCCAGGCAGTAGGGAAATCAAACCACCGTGGGAAGCAGCACAATGGGGTTTCTGCCATGGGAGAGCCAGGAACTTGGCGCTGGTGGCTCCGAGATGGGATCAGAGTGAGACAAGCCCAACCTCCACCCACCGGCAGCATAAAGTAGAGGGTGCGAGCCATGACATTTCAGACTAACACAGAAAAATTCCAGCACCAGTAGAACACTTCCCTGAGCTCCGTGCACCTCCCTGCAAGCAGCCCAACCTGGGACGGAGGCTGTGCCACCAGGGATCCTCTCAGAGGGGACAGCACAAGTCAGTGCCCTGTGTGCCAGCTGATAGTGAGCGCTGCCACCTGCTGGGTGCTTCTGGAAATTCATTCACAGAACTGCAACAGGTCTCAGGCTGCATCCTCTAGGAGCAGGTCATGTCAGAGGGGACTCCAAATCCTGCCGAAAAAAGTCACAATGGGCCAGTAAGGCCTGTCCTGCCCACCAGCACAGAATCATCCCTCTGCTGCACGGGGTTTGCAAGCAGCCCTGCCCTCCACGTTTCAGATCATTGCTCTGTTATTTCCAGCCTGACAGACAGAACCCTGTCCTGACAGATGGGGTTTTCTGCTACATCCTTTTGGTTCTCATCTGGTGTTAGGGTGACTCCTGGCCCTTTGCCTCTGTTCTGGGAGCTTGGCTAATCTGCCTTTTCTCTTGTTCCTTGTCTCTCACGTGTGCTCCCCTCTCTCTGCGTACCTCTGTGCACCGATCCTGAGGTCTGTGATTATCCGCACAGCAGCTCCACTTCACAGCAGCCCTGGGCAGGAAGTGACAACCTTTCTGTATTAACATAAATAATGCACGGACTCTGCTAGGGAGAGTCTGGCTCTGCCAGCCCACATACCAATGTCTCCTGTCCCCCCCCGAAACAGGCACTGAAGGCCCTAAAGCAGGAAGGTTTACAGCCCTTCTATTCTCTCCTCCCAAAGGTAACCAGGGCAGTTCACGTCTAGTCCTTTCTCGAATCTTGCAATGAGTTCCGCTAGGCAGTTAGGTCCTGCCAAAAAGGTATGTTCATTGATCAGTTTTACATTTATTGGTTCTCCATCTCAGGAGGGAGTTACGTGCCAGGAGCAGCGTGCATCTGGCACCAGCTGCACTGTCAGAAACCATTCCCTCCCCGCAGAATGAGCAGGCTGTGCTTGGAAAAATGCGATGGACTGATGGGTGCTGCACCCGCCATGGCAAAGCAGCTCCGTGCATCACGCAGGACACAGCCCTTCCAGGCTGCAGCGAGGATACAGCACCTGGGAGGGGCTGCCTGCCCAGGTGGGGGCTCTAGTTTCTAACTGCTTAGCTAGGGCAGATGGGAAACTTTCCATGTAACTCTCCCCAAGGCCACTCAAGCCAAGTGCACAGCGACAATGCGGGGGAATTAGAGAGCCTTTAATCTCCATCTCTCCAATTTGAGCTGGAGCCCAGGACATGTCAAGCCGAGTTCTGTTACCTCCACTGAGCCCTTTCTGCGCCTCTCGACCCCCAGCACAGAGCCACTCTGGAAGAGAGGGGCTGGCGGTCTGTTCTGCGCCAGCCAAGCGGTCAGCTCCTTGCATAACCACTCTGAGAATGAGTTCAGCCGTCCCTGTTGCTGGCTCACCCTGGGTACCGTGCCCCACTGCACAGCCACCAAGCCAGGTTTGTTCCAGGTGCTGCAGTCCTAGAGTCCAGGCAGGCGACGCAGCGCACACACCATCCAGCGTAGTCCGAGTTCTGTCTCTGTTCTCGTCTGGTGCCGCATCTCCTGCCTCCACCCCAGGGTACTCAGAGCAGCACAGGGCTCCCATTCAAGGGACAGTACCCTATGTTCACTACAGCCTCCAGCCACAAAACCCTGGGCCCCCGGTCTCCTTTACTGCCCTCCGCAGGAGAGGAGCTCGACTCCAGCATGGTCACCAGGCTTGGCTCAGACCGTAGCAGTTCTAGGGGCATGGGACAGTCCTGTCAGCCCTGGAACGGCCCCTTCCTAGAGCCTGTCACCTCATTTTACATATGGGCAGCCGAGGCACATCCTGGCTAACTGAACGTGCCCCGGTCACCCAGTGAGTCAGTGATCTGGAGTCAGGGCTTCCTGGCCCTGTCCTAACCATAAGTAAGGCTAGGTTAGGTCACTAAGGTCATCGGAGTCACAGAATCCTTCCACCCCAGGGGCTGTGGGATGCCAGCTCGCAGTCAGTGGGGCCCTGGCAACAGGGGCCTGACTCCTGAGGGGGCCCTCCTCAGGGTCCCAGCAATGGGGTGACGCCTCGGGTGAGTGGCTGGGAGTGTCCCGTTTCCTCTGCGAAATATAGTTACCCTGCAGCTCCCAGCCACCATGGGCCGAGGGCTCCCCACCCCCAAGCTTCCAGCTCCCATGGGCGGAGGGTGAACTCCACAGCTCCCAGCCGCCATGGTGGCAGGGGAAACCATGGAGCTGTAGGAGCTCCTTATCCTGACAAGCGACAGAGAATTTCCCTGCACACTCTGCAGCCTATGCCTAGCGCCATCTGGAAAAGCCTCCCAGTGTGGTCCTCCCTGACATCAGCAATATAAATAAGGGCCATCACATGCCCCTCTGGAGCGAGAGCATTCTGGAAACTTGCCCTTCACACTCCACAAACACAAGTGATATATGTTATCTGGGTGCCCAAATTAAATAGTGGATACTCCTGCAAACCCTTAATTAACAACTCTCATAACAACCTTGTTCAGCACAGCAGGTAAAAAACGATGACCGGTCTGAAAGCAAATTCTAGTGTTAAGTAAACAATCACTTGGGTCAGCATTCTTCGGGCAGATTAACTCTTAGCCAGAGATTTGGGGCTACAAATCATGTTCTACTAGTGCTGCTTGATCAAGTAACTGCAGGATTAGTAATAAACGGGCAGGGTTATTTCACTTATCCTAGTGTTCGCTCCTGGAGAATAGTGGGAGGCTACTGAGTACCCTCTCCTGAGAAAGGAGCATGCCCAGAGGCCTGAGGTGGCACCAAGGGCTGGTCTCCTCAGGTTTCTGGCACGAGCACCTGTTCTCCAAACCAAAGAACCTCAGCCTGGGTTGGCACAGGCTCTAGCCTCGAGGCTGAGCTGGCCCAGGGAGATGGGAGCAGAGCCCTGCCAGGCTAGTAACTAACGGTGCTGCTGTAGCCGAGTTCCCTGGCACAGGCTGGTAAGGAGCCCTGCTGCATTCTGCTCGGCATGGATGGGCAGCACTTCCCACAGAGCAGCTTGCGGTGTTGCTCCCCATACGTCCTGTCTCCAGAAACGTCCAGCACTTCCATGCGGGTATAAACAGAGCCCTGCCGCAACCTTCGGGTGGGCTGCTCGCTTGGCCCCTGCACGCTGCAGCACGCTGCGCCCGGCTGGAGATGCAGAGAGAGTCTAGAAAGAGGCAGATACAGAGTGATTCGGGGGAGCCTTTTACATGGCTGTGGCAACTAATCAGCTGTAAATTCAACTGCCAGGAGCAGCCTCCTCACAGGCTAGGGCAGGCGTGAACACCAGCAGCCACTCGCTGAGGCTCTTGGTCTCAACTGCTGAGCACAGCAGAGTGCAACAACCTAACTCAGCTGACTGCCATGCCAGCGGCCCACACCTCCTGCATTATCCTTTGAGCGCTGTCTGCCAGGGACAGAGTGGATCAGCCCAGATCTCAGATCTCTAATCCCATCCGAACCATATGTTTGCTGCATGCTCCCTGCCCAGGATCGCCATGGACCCAGGCAGGTGCAGGTCAACCAGTGCCTCCAGTGAACTGCAGCAGGATTTGGTGGGTGTTTGTCTATTTTGAAGCCTAGAGGTGCAGAACTCGCTCTGTGGTGCTGATAGCACAGTGCCGGGCCAGCCCTTTCACGCTACTCCTGCCAGACAAGACAGTCGAGTTATGCACGGACTGACGAGCTGGGAAGAACGACTCCCATACCGTGGAATCCCCAGGGACTGGAAACACACTCTGCTCCCTTCCCCTTGTCCATCATCCCCTCCTGGCAATTTTTCTGGAGTCATGGCATGCCCAGGAAGCCAAGGGCACTCATAGGGGGCGAGGCACAGCGTCCCCAACACTGCTACACAAAGCAGAAGGAGCTGCAACTGGCAGTTGTGTGAAACTACAGGGCGGCCCAACCAGACCTTTCATTTCCCCCAGCGACAGCACTCTGACTGCTCCAGGGCTGCCACCACCTCACCCAACCATCTCACATAGCATACCCTGTCCTCATCCTCAGCCGAACCCCCCTCCAGCGCCCTGGCAGCCTGTCACTCAGGCCAACACGTAATCAATTCACTATCCAGCTCTCATGTCTGAATCGTAAGGAGACACGACAAAAGAGACAGAAAAGCTGCAAAATGCAACCCAGGTCCCCACTCTGGAGCTCAGATCCCCTAGAACGGCACAGCCAACTAGGAGAGTATCACAGCCCACGACGACGCCTGCTCCCCCCTGGAGCCCTGCCTCCCCCCCACATCCCACACTGACAATTAACAGTCCACCAGACAGAGCGGGACACCTGCCCCAGAAGCCCTTTTGATTGCTGCCGGTGCACATGCCGGAATGCATCCCTGACAGCCTGACCAGCACACACAGGGGTCTTGCATGCTGCTTTGCTGACGCAGCCCAGCCGGCAGCATCTTGCTTGTCTGTCTATCCCGATACGTCTAATGCTCCCATCGCCATTGTGTCCAGGTGTCGCATACAGAAGAAGATCCACTTGCTACCTGTAGATGGCCTCAGTTAGGTCCTGCTTTTGGGGGGTTGTTTTGGAACCCACCTTTCTGGCAAAGGACAATGCTGTGGATTGTATGGCAGAGCAAGGCCGGTGCAAAGAGGCGCGTCCTGCATTGCTCTCTGACCACCAGCCACAAACGCAGAGGGCAGTTTGTTTCCTAGCCGAGAAGTCCAAGCATCCTCTGCTGCTCTGGCCATGCCTACATCCCCTCTCTGAACTCTGCCAACACAGCACCCATCTGGCTCTGCTAGCCTAGCTTAGGTACTCCCATGGCCCTCATTACGGAGCGCCTGAGCACCTCACAATCCCACAGCAGAGCTATGGAAAGAAGTACTGATATCCCCATTATGCAGATGGGAAACTGAGGCACGGACAAACTGATCTGCATGAAGTCTGTGGCGGACCACAGAATTAAACACGGGTCTCCAAGTCCTAGGTTCATCCTGTAACCACTGGGCCATCCAGCCTCTCGTGAGTACGAACAGCCAGTCCTGCCAGGCTGTGAGGAGGAAAGAGGATCAACATGGGGAAGTTGTGATCCTCAGGCTCGTTCCACTTCTCAAAGCTGGCTCTGAAGTGAATGCTGCCAGGGTGAAAGCCAGGACCCCCTCTGAGCCCTTGCCCAAATGCTGCTTTACTAACGTAACTAATTTCCCCCTTTAAATTCATCCTTAAAAATAGCTGGGGAGTGAAAATCCTCAGAAATCTGTGCCAAGAGCAGCTCCCTTTAAGGGTCATTACTTCATTCTATTAGTCTTGCTCCTCTCAAAATCCAGCACCTAATTCCAACAAACAGAGCAGCCCCACACATCTGCTTGGAACAAAAGTTCCTAGTGGTGTTGCCAAGGTTTTAAGACTAAACAACAATATCTCTTGTGGCTTTAAGAATTTCCACATCTCACCCTTCCAGTGAAGGGCAGGAGCCATTGCAAATGAGCCGCAAGCCTGAGTGACAACAGATTCTAGGCCCCTCGGAAAACCTGGGTGCTAATTGCCGGGGAATGTTCTGAGCAGTGAACTGTCTCGTCAACTTCAGGGGAACGTCATCCCATAAATCATCTGAGAATCCAGGCAATTTAGGATGTAGGGGGCAGGAAGTGGAGCCCTCGGCTCCAGGGCTCCTGGCCAACAGCACATCAGTAGCAAACTGCTACCTGTTCAAGTGAAGTGCTAGCCAGGGCTTCCTAGAATGCATTTATAAAAACCTGCCACACTTACCTGCAATAAAAAAGTCACCAGGAAATAGCCAATGTCTGAAAAGCCAGCAGAAATTTTAGCTGCCTGTAGATTCAGTGCAGAACATTCCCAGAGCAAGCCCCTGAACCAACAGAGCTGGTTGATCAGCAAGAGATAAGATGCCCTAAATCCACTCAAGCTTTACATTAATGATCAATTACATTAGGAGGAGAGAAGCTTAATAGAACTATTTCTGTGCATGGGCATGTGGAGGGATGCATTGACTGGGCCAGTCACTGTCCCAGACCCACTTGGATGCGGGATCAGTAACTCACATGTTCCAAAAGCTGATGATGAGAGCAAGTTAAACATTTAAATATGCAGCACAAACTCCCACGGGGGGGGAGGGGGGGAGAGACACTGACTCTCCCCCTCTGCGGCACAGTGACACATGGTCAAGGAGACATGGCTGTGCTGTCCAAGGCTGAGAATTTTTACCATAAGCTGAAAGAAGAATGCAGAGCTGCAAAATCATAAACCCTCTTGTATCAAACACACCAAGTTAGTGGTGACTCTAGGTCCCAGCATGCACCGGCCCCATTCACGGAGTTGGGAAACCCTCATGGAGTGATGGTGATTACGCATATAAAACACACTGGGATAAGTTTAACAGTGAAGACACTTCCACAGGTAGCACCAGCTGTTACACTCAGCCTCAGCTCTGCACTGCAAAAAGGCAAGAGCAGTTTGCCTGTAAACTTCCAGGAAGCCATTCCTAGACATGCAGCTATACAATTCCCCTGGCCAACAGCCTGTCAGGGCCTTGCCTCTGTGAGAGGTGGCTCTAAGGAATCATGAGGTACAGAGAGCTTAAAGCCCTTGTCTCTCAGTGTGGCTGTGTGCATCTCAGGTTTGGACTGAGAATTCCTTGAGACTTTCTGGGGTGCCTTAGGGAAATGTGACAGGCCCCTGAGGTATGGTTACCATGGCAGATGGGGATGGCTGGGAGGTTGGTAATGGGCTTTGGAGCTTTTCACTCCCAGTTCCCCCTCTGTTCCTGAGGACACTTCTTGCTGGTGAATACCTAATAACCCCACATTAACTTCTCCCCACTGTCTGGGCAAAAATCACTGGCACATTCAGAAAGAATTTTGCAACTTGCCCAAGTAAACCCAAGAACTAAACACAAATGGGGAAAGCAACAAGCCTCAGCATATCATACAGATCTGCTCCTGAGAGAGACCTCGTCTCATCAGCAGTTCTCTCCCACGCTCCCAGACCGGGACTCTACCATATCAACAGAGCCTGGCAGCCCCACGCCAGCTCTGCTCTGACACCCTACATGAACACCTGGCCACCGCAACCCTTACCCCATTTGCATACAGTCAGAGAGCCTATCTAGACAGACGCCTGTGATGTCACAGACATGGGGCTGCATATCTGCTAACTCCAGACCCCTTGTGTGATTCCAGACTGCCAGTGACTGTAACACTCCTGTGAATGGTGTCAGCTGGCAGCAGCCCAGACGGGTGGTGGGGCTAGAACTACTTGTATAGTCAGGGTGCTGATGATAGAAGTCAGGGTCTGCAGCAGCAGCACCCCTAGTTCCAGCACCACTGGAGGTGGCATGACACCATGCAAGGCAGACTCCTGCACCTTGCACCCCCTGTTTTTAGTTTGCCAGGGGGCACCCCCCTCCCAGAGGTCTCTCCTTTGCAGGCAGTGTCAACATGCAAACTAATTCCTTCCCTGCAACTAAACAGGATGAACAGGCTCAATTAGATTAGCTTGAATTATATCAGATCAGGAGCAGCTGTGATGGTGAAGTTAAATCCCAGCTCCTCAGCTTGGGCTGCTTGCTCTAGGGAGGCTGGAAATCTCTGAAGAGCAAGCATAGCCCTCCATTCCCTCCTGCCTAGGCAGCCCCACTGGGCTCTGGGGTGGCAGCATTAACCCAGAACTCCCAGCCTGTCCCTAGAACTGAGCTCCTGCCTCCTGGCCAGGCTCAGGGGTGGAGCATCCTGTGCAGAGAGCAGCATGACCTCATCTCACATACTGTGCCTTTGATTGCTGCCCTTTCCTTTGCTCTTTGGTTAAAATTTGCACGCTGTGCTGAGCAGACAGTCTGTGGATAAACGGAGATTTCCTGTGCATGCTTGAAAGCAGCATTAGCTCATTTTCCAGTCTCTTCTTTAGCACTGCTGTAAGTGCCAGAGCAGAAGCAGCAGCCTTCTGTGAAAGCTCCACCTAGCCCTGAGGAAGGGGTCCTGGCTCTCACAATAACCCCATTGTGTATGGTAGCCTGTGACCTAGGGCTCTGCTCCCTGTATGGGGGACTGGGCAGAGAGCTCGGCACACCTGGAGCTTTCCCAGGCACGTCTATGGGGACTTGGAAACAAGCACCATTCTTTGCTGATTTCCAGGGCAGACATGGAGCCAGAGGGCCATGGGCCATATTAACAACCCACCAGGAGCCCAGGAACTAAGGAATGGAAAAAAATCATGATCATTCTGCTATGTAAAGTAGGTTAAAAACAGGCTTCACTCCCATGCCCACTGCTCACCCAAGACAAACAATTGCCCCACCCTGCTGACAACAGAGACAACCCTGCCCATCCCCTGACACTGCTGCCCACAAGCCCTGCAGTGCTGGGGGCTAGGGGCCTGAACTCACCAGAGCAGAAAACCCACTTCCTGACACATTGCCATTCCTGTTGCATGCGCCAGGCTGGCATCTGTCAGAGCTACTGCCAAGCTGCAGGAAATCACAGCCATTGGTACTCGTGGGTTAACTCAAACTACCCTGTCTGCCCTGCAAACTGCACCTAGGGAGGGACACATTGGCCCCAGGTCTTCGAACTCTGCCACTGGCAGCTGCTCCTCCTTCCCTCCCACGGGAAAGCCAGAGGCATGGATCTGTGGGACTGGAGGGGAGGCAGCACTGAGCACTCCATAGTCAAAGCGCTGCTCTATGCTCTCCTGCCAGCTTACTTCCCTGCCCAGGGACTGCTGCTTCCTCTGGGCCAATGTGGAAGGAACGGGTCACAAGCAGCCATGGCAGAGTGCGCAGGCCTTCTCCTCATGGAACATTCCTCACTGCAGAATGGCACCCTGGGGACAGAGCACTCCTGGCCTGCAGAACCACCGGACAGACAGCGCAGCAGCTGAGCTTTCCACCTCAGGGTTCCAGGGAGGAGAGCAGGAGCTGCAGTGTGGCCCATGGCAGGCAACGGTCCCTGCACACGCAATGTCCAGCATCTGACTATTGGAGTCTCCCATCCTGGGGCAATGCTACAAGTGACACGAGCTGGGCTCCTGGCTCACAAGGAATTGATTGTGTGCAGCATTCAGCAGTATTAGCAGGAGCTTGGCAGGGGATTGATACGGGAGCTGCTGACACTGAACTGAATCCACTCCCCCAGATTGCTTTCAGGTTCCAGTGAGAACATGCAGCTCAAAGCTCCCAGCAGATGGAGTGTCTGAGAGCTGTGTGATGGAGTAGGGGCTGTCTGTGTGGGGAATGGGAGAGCAGGGGAGGACTTTAGGGGATGGACGATATCGGAGCCTGTAACCTGAGCTAGGTAAGGGAGGGGAAAGGTCAACACCTTTGCCCGGGAAGGGGACAAAGGAAGGGAGTGGCAGGGGGGAAGCAGTTTTTGAGTTTGGGCTTGGGGCTGTGTGGGCAGAATTCAGGTATCCTAGAGTTGTCACGGAGTGTGGGGAGTCCAGTCCTGCACCCCTCTTCCTGGGACCCACAGTGACTCTTGGCCAGCCAGTAAAACAGAAGGTTTATTGGACAACAGGAACACAGGTTACAGCAGAGCTTGCAGGCACAGTCAGGACCCCTCCACCGAGTCCTTCTGGGCTTTCAGGGTGCTTGGATCCTAGCTAGGATACCCTGAATTCCACCCACACAGCCCCAAGCCCAAACTCAAAGGCCTTGTCTACACCACAAAGTTGCAGCGCTGGTGAGGGAGTTATAGCGCTGCAACTTAGGAGGTGTACACATCTGCAGGGCATCACCAGCGCTGCAACTCCCTGTTTGCAGCGCTGGCCATACACCCGTTGAAACTCGGGTGTAGAGGATCCAGCGCTGGTGATCCAGCGCTGGTCATCAGGTGTAAACACTCACCAGCGTTTTTCTTGACATCAGTGGAATAAACAGGTATCCCAGCAAACCAGAGGAAGCCTCTCTGGTAATCAAGCAGGTCTCCTTCCCCGCGGTTTGCAGGGGGGTTCGGGGAACGCGAGAGCAAACCGCAGGGAAGCAGGTCTCCTTCCCCGCGGTTTGTTCTCGTATTCCCCGAACCCCCGTGCAAGCAGGTCTCCTTCCCAGCGGTTTGCTCCGCTGTTCCCCGAACCGCCCTGCAAGCAGGTCTCCTTCCCAGCGGTTTGCTCCGCTGTTCCCCGAACCCCCGTGCAAGCAGGTCTCCTTCCCAGCGGTGTGCTGTCGCGTTCCCCGAACCCCCCTGCAAACCGCGGGGAAGGAGACCTGCTTGCACGGGGGTTCGGGGAACGCGACAGCACACCGCGGGGAAGGAGATCTGCTTGCACGGGGGTTCAAAAAACACCGGAGCAAACCGCTGGGAAGGAGACCTGCTTGCACGGGGGTTCAAAAAACACCGGAGCAAACCGCTGGGAAGGAGACCTGCTTGCACGGGGGTTTGGGGAACGCGACAGCACACCGCGGGGTAGGAGATCTGCTTGCACGGGGGTTCAAAAAAACACCGGAGCAAACCGCTGGGAAGGAGACCTGCTTGCACGCGGGTTCGGGGAACACCGGAGCAAACCGCTGGGAAGGAGACCTGCTTGCACGGGGGTTCGGGGAACGCGAGAACAAACCGCGGGGAAGGAGAGCTGCTTCCCCACGGTTTGCTCTCGCGTTCCCCTAACCCCCCTTGAAGCCCCCAACAGCTGTACTAATACAGCTGTAACAACCAGCGCTGCAAAATTGTAGATGTAGACATACCCAAACTGCTTCCCTCCAGCCACTCCCTTCCTTTGTCCCCTTCCCGGGCAAAGGTCTTGACCTTTCCCCTCCCTTACCTAGCTCAGGTTACAGGCCCTGGCATCGTCCATCCCCTAAAGTCCTCCCCTGCTCTCCCATTCCCCACACAGACAGTCCCTACTCCATCACAAGCTGATAGGCCAGTGGCCGACTGCGTCGTGCTCCTTGCTGAGCAGGTAAAATTAGCAGCCTGGCTGATGTTCCCTGTCTGGAACACCATTTGTTTCCAAGGTAAGTAACGTAAAGGCAATCTGTGGTCTCAGCAGCCCCAGATCCCCAGCCAATGGCCTGGCTTTATGCTTTCAACTAAATGGCTAATTTATAGAGTCGGCTGCTAGCTGCTAAAATGGCCTCTGGCCAGTCAGCTTTACTCACCAACTTTACTAGCCTAGTGAGACTTAAAAGAGCCAAAATGAAAATGCAGGAACTGATGTCTGCTCCTCCTTCTGGAGAAGGGAGACAGACAGACAGACACAGCCCAGGCTACACTGGAGACAACACTACGGACCAGACAGGTTTTAAAAATCTCTACCCTTATTTGCAAAACTAACCCCCTGAGGTGGAAAAATGCCCATTCCCTGTGTACGAGCTGAATGCCCAGCAGGAGCCTGCCACAGACGGACATTTCCAGAGAGCAGGTATCTAGGGGCAGAGTAATTCAGAGTAGCAGCCGTGTTCATCTGTATCCGCAAAAAGAACATGAGTACTTGGGGCACCTTAGAGGCTAACAAATTTGAGCATAAGCTTTAGTGGGCTACAGCCCACTACAAACAGTTCTTTTTCTCTCCTGCTGATAATAGCTCACCTTAACTGATCACTCTCCTTATAGTGTGTATGGTAACACCCATGGTTTCATGTTCTCTTCCTATTGTATTTCCACTGCATGCATCCAGTGAAGTGGGCTGTAGCCCAGGAAAGCTTATGCTCAAATAAATTTGTTAGTCTCTAAGGTGGAGCAATTGCTTTTGTTCTTTTTTCAGGCCCAAGCCCCTCTAGACCCAGATGCAACAATTAAACACAGCTAGAAACACTCCCCAGACTCACAACTCTCACCGCCAAGAGCACAGAGTGGCGTGTTCCACAAGTACTAACCCCAGGCACTGGAAATGCTGCCACACACCCATTATAGCCAACAAACAGAACCTTCTGTCCCAATGCCCAGAGCACTTCATGATGCTCAGCTACTTAGATACCGTCTTGCCCCCAGGAGCTCATCTCCTCTTGAGCAGCCAGTGCCAATAGAGGAGAGATGGCTGAAAAGATGGGAAAAATACTGCAAAAAAAAAATTCCAAATTGTTTCTGCTTTGCAGGGGCCATTTTTCATTTTCCACATTTTTCACAATATCATAACTGAATTTTTTGTTGAAAGTTTTTGACATTGTAATGGAAATTTTTCTTTATCCCTAAGTGTATGGTTTCAGTAAATTAAACATTTCCACAATAACTTGAATAAGATGGTTGAAAAAAACTGCAGAAAATTGTATGAAAAGCAATAATATTGACAATTTTTTGTGCTAGGTTTTGCTTTAGAAAAGAGCCCATCCTTTGACAAAAAAAGTGTGTGAAAAATATCAGTCAACTCCACAAATCTATTCTAATCCCACATGTGCAGTCTCTCTCTCTCTCTCTCTCTCACACACACACACACAGCTTGTTCCTCACTGATCTCAGAGCAGCACAAGGGTGAGGAAGGCTGGTATCACTATCAGCATTTCGCAGATTGAGAAGGTGATTTGCCATGGGTCACACAAGTTAAAGCCGAGCCAGAATTACATCAGGGTTTTCAGACCCCCAGCCAAGCTTTCTGCACTGCCTCTCTCTGATTTATTCTGATTGCTAACCCCAGACTGGGCTCCCTGTTGCAGGCAAACTGAAGCGCACATACAGAAAAGCCACCCTGTCCCTGCAAACGTGGATGCTGCGCCAGGGCCCGTACCAGAGCACTACACCAGTTTTATGATTTGAGGCAGTTTCTCTCTCATTGCAGCAGGGGCCCCAGGAGCAGAGAGACAGAGTCCAGCTGTTGCCAGACACTCAGACGGGGTTGAAGCAAACAGCGTGACCTCAGATGACTTGTCTCATGCAGCCTCCCCACCCCATTCCTCCACACACTCTGCCATGCCAGAGTGACATGTGTCACGTGAGTCAGTATCAGACAGCTGCCAGGGAGACTTGGGTCTCAGCAGGTAAGTGCAGCAGCAGATACCCTGGAGCTACTGTATTCCCTACTTTCTCTAGGATCCCTGGCTCTGCACTCAGACCCAGCTACTCACATGGGGTCAAACAGCTCCATCAACAATTTTAGAGCAGGCACCTTAAAAGCGAAAGCAAAAGGAAAATGACAGCCGGCCCAAGAACCTTCTTGGGGCCTCTCCAGCTCCAGCCGGAGAGGCTCCTCAGACAAGGAGCCAAAGAAACTCAATAGTCCATTTGAAATGACTCATTTGCCAGCTGCCAGTGTCCGGCTCCTGTGACTGTCTGGAAACACGATTCTGTTGGCAATGGCCACAAGGAAGAACAAAGTGACATAATGGGGCTCACATAAAACTTGCTGACACCTTGGTTTGCAAGGCAGGAGAGGGAGTGGGAAAGGAAAGACTCTTCAGTTGGGCCTGGGCTTCTTTCCTCCCCCCGGTGGCTGTCTCCTAGACTCCTCTGTGCACTGACTGGCTCTCGAGACAGACACTTCCCTCTGTCACGCTGCCAAGAACACTTAAGCTCCGTAAGAACCACTGAATGATCTGGCAGCCCTAAATCTCCGTGGAGAAACTTCTTGCTGATAGGATGGTTGGGCTTTGCTAGCTCCTGGGAGCCATTCAGCCAGATGGAAACAGCGGTGTCGTCACTGTCTCTGGGAACGGGAACGCTGGCCGCACACATAGGTGCCCACCTCAAATCCAACCACTTCTATGGCCTGTGACTCAACCCTCAGCCCACCTTGCCCAGGAGGGGCAGGAACAGCCCTTGTGCTGGGGATGGGAGATGAGGCAAGGTGGCCAGCTGTGTCCTTAGCACCCACTCTGATAGTGATGGAGCACTGAGGCAGCTCTGAGCTAGAAATGCCTCTCAGAGAAACCCCCTGAATCCCCAGTAACACCCCCACGCACACACCCTAGCCACAGTACCTTGAGAGCCCTCCTCTTGTCAATGCAGTTGGGGTTTTGGCAGCGCAGAACCTTGTCCTCTGTTAGAGCCCGATCATCTGGAGAAGAAGGAGGATGAAGTTAGCCATCACAGAGCGGGGCGGAAGGGATAGCCAATGGGCAGGGCTGTGCAGTCACACCTAGCTGGGATTAGAGCTGGTGACCCCCAAGGTTACAGTCCCTGGAGCCAGCCAGCCCCAAGGGTCACACTGCTCCCATGGGGACAGCAGATCTTTGTTGGAGAGAGACTGTGCTGGGAAGCCCAGCTCCTGTGGCTCTGTGCTGTAATGACCAGTCTCGAGCAATGCAGGTACGTCTACACTGGGCAGAATGGCTTCAAAACTAGGCCTAGGTTAGAACACAGTTTGCAAACTAGTTCCAGCAGAGCCTGGCCAAACCCAGTGACCCATCCCCTTGGCAGTGGGTGTGCCCACACTGGGGTGGAGTCCTGGGGGAAGTGCTTCAGACAATGGAGCTGGAGCTCAGCATGGGAAGTGCCTTATGCTTCTCCCTTCCTCCCAGTTCTGAGCAGCGACCAACGAGCAGAAACCCACAGGGAACAGCGTTGGAAGAGCGGAGCGGCAGCAGCAAACCTCCCTGAACATGCTTCCTAAAGGGCCCATGGCCAGAGGCACCCACGCTCGTGGGCACGTTAGAAAGTGCAGGCGTACCCCGTTTATTTACAAGAGGGAGGGGGTGGGGACAGCTGGAGGAAGACGAGTACACCTGCCGGGAAGCTCTGTTCCTCACTACCAAGCAGTCTGCAAAGTGGGGCAGGAGCAACGGGAATTATTATCCTGTGTTCTGAAGTGCCACTTCCCAACCCAATAAATGACAATGGAGACCCTCCGGAAACTTGAAACAACTCAGTCAGATGCTCCTGTATTTGGAGCTCAGTGTAATGATTCTGAGCTGCCTTTAGCTACTGAGGTGGACCAGAAAGTGTCCACAAACCACAAGCGATCCCCAAACCTGGGCAGTTATAACTTCAAGGATAGATTTGTGCTAGTGGCACTGAGCCTGACTCCCAGTTGAGAGCCAACAGGCTGGAAGTTCTCAGCTAACTAGGTATAACTGCAGCCTGCGCCTTCCCAAACCTTCACCTCTGACCGTCACAGTAGCACAGGGCACTTTCATGCCACCCATTATCCAGACGTAAGCCCAGGTTGCAGCTCCTGGACTGTGCTCCAAGGGTAACTGTTGTCAATGCAGTAACCAGGGGAAAACAACCCTCCCCAAATCCATAGGGCAGAGATGAATCCATCTTTTGCTCCGAGCCTCCAAGATTGGCAACATGCAGAAAATTGAAGCCAAGTGAACAAATTTGGTCAACATGGCGATGGGCTGACAGGCTGCTCCAGGGTCAGCCTTTCTGCAGCAGTCTTTGGTACTGGAGCATGATCTAGGTTATGACCCTCAGAATTTATTGCTGACCGACTTCAGAGATTTTACTGGCTACAATTCTAAGCCCCTGATTATACAGAGACAAGATACTATAAACACAGAGCGTTTAAAAGGCCATTATCCTCGGTCCACAGACAACATCAGGCCAACCAGCCAATTACATCTGCTGCTGTCCTGCGAGGACTGACACACCACAGCTCCTCTCCATTTATAATACTGAAAGTGGCCACACGGGCTTCCATTCAAGGAGTGAGATGAAGCATTGCTGCCTTCTCCTTTTAGCCCCATCTCTGGGCTTAGTGCTCTGCTCACCTACCTCCTCCCAGCCTTCTCAGATCCCACAATCTCACTCCTTGTTCTCCCCTGCCAGCAGCTTCGCAACCAGCTTTCCAACGCTGAATTCCAGTTCTGGGCTGAGGTTGTGTCCAAGTGCCAGGCTGGGAGCTAAGGAGCAGCAAGTATCCTGACCAACAACTTAAAGGGTGAAGGAGGCTCCATGCTTGTCTCTTCAGGGAAGCCCCTGAATTTGGCCTATTTTCTCTTTCTGCACATTGTCACTAATCTCTCTGCAGCCGATCATCTTTCCTCAGGGTTTGTGCTCTGCCCTTCGCCTCAGGTAGCCTAGTCCTTCTGCTCCGCCACCAGCATCTACTGTCAGACATGCCTGCCTTCTCACTCGGGTCTGCGACCGAGTCAGGCAGGAGCTGCGTCCCTGCCACTTCCCTCAAGAGGACAGTTTCTGTGCATCGGGGTGGGCAGAGACCTCACCCTTACTGTGCTCTGGTTCATGTCAGTGTGAGTCTCTGCTCCCCCCACACCCCAGCCGCAGAGTCCCCTGCAGAAATCTGATCCTGCTGAAGGGTGCAGACCAGCAGGTAGATCCCAAGGTCAGAGGCCTTAGAAACACCCCCGATAGATCTCTGTCCCTGCCAGTCCATTAGGTGACAAGGATGGTGGTCGCACAGCCAGGTGTTCCAGTCCTGTTCCAAATCTACCCCTTTCCCCAGCTACTCATCCCCTTCCCCTCTCCCAGAGCATGGAGGGCTGAGCTCTGTGCGGGAGAAGAGGCAGCACAGTGAGAGCAGCAGACAGGGTGCTCCGCACAGCTGCGGATGGGTCAGGACTAGGACTGAGGGCACATGCTTAAAAGCTTCATGGGCCTCAAAAGGCCACTCTTCCCAATGACACGCACTAGGTCCATCAACTCCCAGGACAGCAGGGGAGTCTGACCCCCCACATCACACCAAGGGGCTAACCAGCAGGCACGGACCCCTCCCAGCTGCAGGCTGGCGGTGTGTCAGGAACTGTGCCACCTTACAACTGCTGGTCAGTGGTCACCCCACTGGCGCATCTGGCAGAATTCGGCTAGAACCGACTCCAAGAATACAACAGACCACCTATGTGACGGCATTGCCAGCTGAGCCCCAGCCCAGATCCAGGAGCTCTCACAACACAGCCCTGAGGAATCAGGGCAAGGAGATTTCCAAACACATGACAACACTACCATCTCCCAACTAGCAGCCTTTGCTGCTGGAAACCGCCTGGGGCAGCAGCGTGTCTTGGTCTCTTGTAGACAGACACACACGCTGGGCATTTGTGACAGTCAGACATTTTCAAGTAATGACTGTTCTTTACAGATCCTCTACAGACGTTTGTCGTCTGAGATTCCAACCCCAGGTTATTACCCATGGCTAGTACCCAACTCATCCTTGGGACACTAGTTTAGAGAGCAAACATGCTCTGCTTTTATGCATAATGAATCTTTACAGATAAGCCAGACGGGGATGGAACCCAAGTGTAGGGTCCAGGGCAGGGTCCCCGGCTATTTTATCTTATACCATCTAGGCAGCTCTTGTGCTAAAAGCAACCCCCTGCTGCTGTAGTGCCCTGGGCCCCAGTCAGTGAAGTACAGGCAGGCATTTCGGTCACCCATCAGGACAAAAAGAAAACAGAAACCCTCCTTTCACAAACCTTTTCCAGAAGGCGCTCCAAGCTCCAGGAGGCTGCAGCTCCCCTGCAAAGCGCCCCCACAGCACTGAGATCATTTGGTGTTTTTTGAAGCCAGCAGACACACTTTTTTCAAAGCTGTTTTGGGGACTCGGTTCTGTGCCCCGAGTTTCTCTAATCGCTGTCCCTTTTCCACAGAGCCTCCCTCAGTGGAGGCTTTGCAGGGAACAAGGCAGTATCAGCTTCTGACGCTCGGTTTACAGTTTGTATTGTTACACAAACGTGGCAGAGGCAGCCAAGTGTCAGCCCCAGCAGCGACCGCAGATCCTGTCTCCTCAGGAGGAGAGCTGCCACTATTCTGTTTCCAGCCCTGAGGAAGAGCCCAGCGCTCACCCACTCATGAAGGAAACCATAGGGACAGGGTCTTTCCTGCTCCATTTGATCCAGTACACCGAGTAGGAGCTGCAAAGGAGCAGGAGGAGAGTTTCCAAGGCGAATGCATAAGGAAGCAGGAAGCGGAGCTGGGAGATGCAGACACAACAGTGCACTGAGGAAATGTGTTTATCTCAGACTGCGCCTGGGAACACAAGAACTAAGCAGCAGAAACTAAGCCACGGCTCCCCGTGCAGCTCTGCTGGGTGACAGGCCTGGGGAGGAAGGCAGCAAAGGGAGGTTGTGACCTCAGAAGAGACACCAAGCTCAGGCAGCCCCGAAAGGAGCCATAGAAGCATGCATGTGTCAGAGAGGGAGAACAATGGCCAGGATTTACTATTACTAACACTACGTTACCGTTCCACCTACAAGTTCCATGATCACAAGCCACAAATAAAGCCAGTCCCCGCTCGGACCCTGCAAACACGTCAGCAGGGGAATACGGCTGTGTACACAATAGCCCCATGGAGTGCAGTGGGACTGCTCAAATGCATCCACCTTTGCTAGGTCAGGGACTAGAAGACAGGTCTAGAGGAGACAAGCCTCCCTGGGAGAGCCAGGGCAGGCGGTCAAGGCAGCGCTCTGCGGAAGATGAATGGGAAACCCTTATTTATGCACAGACAGAGATGAGTGTCTGGGAATGCAATGCTGGGAGCTCTCCTGCCACCTCTGCCTCAGCGCTGTGGAGCTGCCCGAGGAAGTGATGGGGGTACGGGAAGCAGAGGAAGAGTATCCAGGACACACAGCTCAGGGGCTGGAACACTGGAATTGCTCCTGCCTGGGGATGGGGACCTATTTGGGGTCAGGAAGGAATTTTCCTCCCGGGCAGACTGGCAGAGGCCCTGGAGGTTTTTCGCCTTCCTCTGCAGCGTGGGGTATGGGTCACTTGCTGGAGGATTCTCTGCACCTTGAGGTCTTTAAACCATGACTTGAGGACTTCCACAGCTCAGACATAGGTTAGGGGTTTATTAGTGGGTGGGTGAGATTCTGTGGCCTGCGTTGTGCAGGAAGTCAGACTAGAAGATCAAAATGGTCCCTTCTGACCTTGAAGTCTATGAGTCTATGGGCTTTTCTCGAAGAGCAGCAAGATATTGAGGACCATTCCTCCCAGAGGAACAAGGCAGCAAAGGAGTCAGCAGTGACAGACAGTAAAGCTGGTGACAGCAGGGCTTGCCCACCCTGGGCCCACAGCAAGCCTGAGCGCGAAGCTAGACCTACATTCCAGTCAGGGCTCCTGGGAACCAGGTCACAGGTGGGAAGGGCCAGATCTCTTCCGCAGACTCAGCGCTAGGCTCCCATTTAGCTGTATCAGCAATGCATGGAGTGTCCCTGCAGAGAACAGACCTTCCTGCCAGGAGCCCCAGGAAGCGGGATTCCCATGGAAGGGGCAGAGACACTGGGTCCAGACAACAGGGCTATGCCAGGCCTCAGCCACCCCAGCCAGCTGGCATCACCGCAGAACCTGAGCAGTGGGCCCTCCCCACCAGGCAGCACCAGTCATGGGCACGAGAGCAGCAGCAGAGTTTCTAGGCTGGTTTTTGCCACCTGAGGCAGCCAGGCGAGTGCCCCCAGCTGTTTGAAAGGGACTCACACACCCCTCAGGCTTTGCACAGCAAACCCATAGTGCTCCCCCAGGGGAGATGGGAAGATCATTGCACTGCAAATCAGCTCCTTGTAAACTGCCTTCTACAAGGATTCCACTTTCCCAGCTTACACAGGGTGCCTGAGAACCAATCGCCCCTAGCGCATGACCTGATGCTCTAGGGTTGCACCATCCCTCAGGGATGCCAACCCCCGCCCCCCAGCCTATCCCTCACACAGTGGAAGCTGCCCCATGGTTTCATCCTCCCATTTAGCTCCAAGCAAACTGAATGCTTAATACAAGACTGCTTGACACCGCTGGGTCGCAGCCTGCAGGCATGTTCCTCAGCTGAGGCTGTGCAGTGACTGGTGCCTCACCTTCCCTGGATTCTGCCCACACTGCGCCTGGCTCTAGCTAGCACCATCAGCAGCACTCACAGAGCTTCACCTTTACAAAGGCTCAGCGCTCTCCGTGTCAAGACTGGCCACTCAGCCAATAAGCAGAGTGAGCATTGTTCCGCTGCAGAGCTCCCAGGGGCTAGCCGGGCTGCGTTGCACTCAGCACAGCCCCCGAGTTCCTGATTCCAGGATGGCTCTTCTCAGCCAAACTCCACTGCTAGGCACTGCTGGCTCAGGGCTCGTTGAGCAGAGAGCACTGCCCCGAGGCACACAGATGTGCTTGAAAGGGGCACGTGGCCTTAGCTGGAATCGGGTGTCTCATTCTTCCCTAGCACAGCCCCGCACCTTTTTTCTGTGTGTGTGTGGGGGGGGGAGTCAGGGGTCAGAGTTCCAGTTGTCAGGCAGCAGGACCTTTGTGGCGGACAGAATTACCGAGGTGTGAATAAAGTGCTGGAGGTTGCAACAGTGTCAGTCTGGGGGAGACGCACTGTGTTGGATGCCGCTCCCCATCCTTGTCCAGTGTGGACTGGGGAAGGCAACCAGAGCCTTCAGAGAGAATTATTCAAACCTGTTGCCTGTGCTGTTCAGCAGCAGCAGCGCAAGGGGCTCTGAGAGCACACTCCCCCTGCAGACCCCTCCAGGCACGCTGTCCTTCCCCCCGTCCAGCCCACAAAGCTGCAGCGCTTCCAGTGAAATCCACTAAACCTGCCTGTGGTATGACTCAGCTTCCGGGCTGCGCAGTGAGTGGCTTCCGGGAACTGGGGGCTCATTTAGTCTGGTTTGGTATTTTAGGGTCACTTTTAGGTGCCTGACTCTTCAGCCAAGGCGAGTTTTTGGAAAAATATGACTCTGCAGAGGGATGTGGCTCTTCGCTGGATCTGGGTTTGTATCTTCCAGAGACCACTAGCTTCCTGGACGCTCTGCCTATATGTCCAGGCTGTTTGGCTGAGAGAAAGGCCAGATGCTCCTTTGAAAGCACGTTACACAGAACAGAGAGAATAGGGGACCATGTAACTCCCAAGGGAGTAGTAGGGCCTCCATTCGCATGCAATTTATCCTGTTTATGAGAGTTTTATATACATGGGCCCAGATAATCATCACAGAAACAAGCAATGTGGGAACAGTAGGAACAGATCTAAAGGGACTCTCTGAAATGGAAAGAAAGGCAGTAAAGGAGAAGGGAAAGGAAATGGTTGTCTGGAAGCTGGTGTATCTGTTATACAGCCCTAGACTATAATGAATATTCGTACGGCTCTTCCTCACATGCATCATTTCTAAAAACTCCTCCCAGGTCTCCTGGACCTTTGTCAACTCATCAGCCCACCAGCATCTCACCACCTCAAAAGCAACAAGATTTCCTGTGCACCGAAACTAAATTTTGAATATCAGCGGAGTCAGAGTCTGCAATTTACAGGACAGACTAACAACCAGAGTGACTGGAATTGGGATTCACACTGTATTTCAATTAATCCTTTAGAGGCTGCAGAATCGAGAGGTTGGCATGCTAAGGATTCATTTGCTGGCAGTCTGGGGAAAGCCAGTGATTTAAGGGTTAAGCCTGCAGTCTAAATCGAAGGTTTTACTATGGAAGGTTTAAACTGAGGTTTAAGAATTCTAAGAGGACGTATCAAACATTGATCTAATTATCCCAAGGGGGAAGCCAGTCCCAGAACAGTGACACGGAATCGAAAGGAATCCACCTCCTGTAGAGACAGTCCCACAAGGACTCTCTTCAGCTTATGTCAAACCCAGAGGCTGTGCAACTAGAAGAGTGGCAAGAGAGCGATACCAGCCCACATGCAGAACTGCCCAGGGTTCATATATGGCCGGGCCACCAGCTCCCTGCTCCTCTCCCCTCTCCGGACCCTGCCACCAAGACAAACAAATAGGTTTCTTCTCCTCTCAAGCGGATGGTGGAGGAAATATCTGACTGCTGGCTGCAAAACTGTTTTTCAAACATTTTGAAGTAAAAGGCCGAGAGGAGCAGAGCTCCTGGGGGGCTGCTGGTATGGAGCTCAGCAAGCAGCTGTGAGTCTGAGCGCGCAGGGCTGCTGTTTGTACAGGTGGCAGCAACGCCGCTGCTGCTTTCAGGGCAGGTTTGTATTTAGCACCTAACCAAGTGCATTACCGCCTCTCTCTTCCCGTCAGCATCACATGGGCTACACGGAGCTTGAATTTCCCTTTGACCTGCCGCTCTGGGCACTGCCAGCAGATGACTCACAGCCGGAGCTCCAAAAATGTCCAATAATCTCAAACACAGATATGGGCCAAAGCTGCAAAGCTTCCCTAATATGGAGTTTTTATCAATGGATCACAAAGCAGTGGGAACCACAGCTCAGCACAGAGAATCCCTGTTTACCTACAGGTTAAGGAATGCAAAGGATCCCAGAGAGCCTGAGACATGGACATTCTTATTGCAAAGGGATGTGGCCAGTCAGCAGGGCAAATGTGGCTCAGGCTGCAATGAGCAAGTGGACGCAGTGCCAGCATCCTTGCCAAATTCCAGCTCAGGTGATTACATCCCGCTGACATACATCCCTTTTCACTTCTACTGGATGCAGGAGTCCTCCCTGCCTGTCACAAACCGTCACACAGCGATATTGTGCACTGCCAAACAGTTGCTGTGTTACACCACAGAGGTGACTGCAATTCAGTGGCATCTCTCTTACCTACTTTGCAAGGGAATGGGGAGGCCCAGCTCACCAGGGTTTGCAAAGTGCTCTGAGATCCTCAGGTGAAAAGCTCTAAAGACAAAGGCTTATCACTGAAGCTGTCCCAGTAACAGCAAGAAGCTCTGCATGAGAATCCCCTTGTGTCAAACAGACAGCTAAGGGTTAACGTCTCTGCCACCTGGAAAGGAGTAACCTGAAACACCTGGCCAGAGCACCAATCAGGAAACAGGACTTTTTCAAATCTGGGTGGAGGGAAGTTTCGGGTGTGAGTTCTTTGTCTTGGGTCTGTGCCCTCTCGGCTCTGAGAGTGATTTTTCTATCTCCTGGCTTTCTAATCTGCTGTTTCCAAGTTGTAAGTACAAAGATAGGAAGACCATAGGTTTATATTGTTTTCTTTTGTATTTACATGTGTGTAGTTGCTGGAATGTGTTAAACTGTATTCTTTTTGGATAAGGCTGTTTATTCATTTTTTTCTTTTAAGCAAATGACCCTGTATTTGTCACCTTAATACAGAGAGACCATTTTTATGTCCTTTTCTTTCTTTTTATATAAAGTTTTCTTTTTAAGACATGTTGGAGTTTTTCTTTGGTGGGGACTCCAGGGAATTGAGTCTGCAGCTCACCAGGGAATTGGTAGGAGGAAGAAGTCAGGGGGAAAATCTCTTTGTGTTAGATTTACTAGCCTGACTTTGCATACCCTCTGGGTGAAGAGGGGGGAAGAGAGATTAGCCCTCTCGGTACTTGTGTTTTCCAGGACTGGAAACAGGGAGGGTGGAGTCCCTCTGTTTAGATTCATGGAGCTTGCTTCTGTATATCTCTCCAGGAACCCAGGGAGGGAACACCTGGAGGGGAGGAGGGGGAAAGGAAATGGTTTATTCCCCTTTGTTGTAAGACTCAAGGAATCTGAGTCTTGGGGTCCCCCAGGGAAGGTTTTGGGGAGACCACAGTGAGCTAAGCACTGTATAAATCCCTGGCTGGTGGCAGCGTTATCAGGTCCAAGCTGGTAACTAAGTTTGGAGGTTTTCATGCTAACACCCATATTTTGGACGCTAAGGTCCAGATCTGGGAAAAAATGTTATGACAACTTGTGTCAGGCAATACACAAAGCTAGCTCTGAAAAGGGGAGCATGTCTCCATGGGTCTACTCTTCCCCCTCCAGCCCAGTTCCACGCTTTGAGAAGTACACCCCATCTCTGCCCTTCCATGGGAGAAATGCTGCTTCCAAAGACAATCCGTCTGGGTTACATTCACTCGCCCGCATGTTGCTTGGAAAACGATGGGGAAGACTGTCCCACAACAATGGAGCTCTGACCAAACCCTTGGCGAGCACACTCCATAACCAGAAGCTTTGCTCCAATTCATCAGCTCACGTGACCCCTGCTGCTCCCACTAATTGAATGCACAATAGACTCATTTTAATCAGACTTACCACTTCTATGAATGACTCCACTGTCTCCCAGCAAAGGTCTGCTGGAACCACCTAGGCACATGCCATCATTCCTGGCCAAGGCAAAGAAACTAATCCTGAGGCTACAGCTGTCCCGGTCCGAGATCCCAGACAGCTGGTCTCCAAGAGTGACAGGGTGAAGGAGTTGAAGCTACTGATTGGTTTCAGCTACTAGTGAGACGGTCCAGCGTCTGTGACTAGGGAAGCTGACGTGAAGAGCCAGGCTGCTAGCAGGGAGCTGAGCCTGGCAGAGACAAGAGAAGCAGAACAGAGGTCAGAAGAGGGGAGAAGCAGACCCAGAGCTGCTTCAGCCAGGCCAGAAGCAACAATGGAAACAGGCCTGAAGCAAGCACTGGGACAAGGACAGAGCTGGGGAAAGCACTTTGCTCATTACCAAAGGCTCTGGTGGATCTCACAGGTTTCCCTTATGTCCCAGGACAGAATCCCCTCCTGCCTGAGGACTAAATGCGTTCAGGGGAGGCAGCCCCGCTAGAATTTCCATGTTCCACTCAGATACACAAAGCCAGCACTGGCCCATTTCAGAACAGGGCTTTCCTGAGGGTCTTCTCGACTTTACCACCTTGTATTCTATGGCCCCAAAGATGTGCTGGGCAGATGCAAAATAACCCCAGCTGCAAACAGCGAATGATCAAAACTCAGACAGGGGATGAAGATGAGGGAGAGAGGGATGGGGGGATAAGATCATCGCAGGGTTACTCAGATGGAAGCAAAACATGGAAACAGTTAAAGTTAAGAACTGTAAAAATACTAGCTCCTGCCCCTTGTTGTGGGCACCGCACAAGCAGTGAGCACCTGTGAGACTTAACAGAGAGAGCAGGGAACCAGTCTATAAGACAGTCTCATTTGGAACGACCTTCACTGAGTAATCAATAAATACAACAGGCACTTTATGTGTAGCACTTTCCATTCATAGAGCTCCGTGCCCTTTGGGGGATTAGCACCAATTGCCCACGTGCAAATGGGGAAACTGAAGCCTAGAGTGACCAGCCCAAGTCACATAGGGAGGCAAACATGACTAGAGCCTAGATCTCCTGAACCACAGTCCTGATTCCACTGGACGGTGCTGCTGCCCTACCGACATAATTCCTTCCAGCCCAAAGGGATCCAAGAGTTGAAAAGGGACTGTGGTTTGTGCAGTGCTGTGTGTTGCTAGGATGAAAGGCGCTCTGGCACTTCAAAGCAGATACAAATGGAGTCTCGTTACTTGGCCAGACTGGGATGGGCCTGCCCTGAATACAGCTATCAAAGCAGACAGGGGTGGCGGAGCTCAGGAAATACTCGGAGGGATCTACCTGCTGCCAAAGGAATATTTAAGTAAATAATGAAACCAGCTCCTTAAGAGGGTCAATTCACATCTGGCATTGGCCTTCTTCCTTTCTCCATCTGTCCCTTTCATCTCCCTCCATCCCTCTTTGCTCCCAGCCCATGACCTTCTCCTGCCAGGAATTAGGAGCCACAGAGCAATTGCCCAAGAATAAACAACTGCTTGTGCCACTGTCTGGACAATGGTGATTAGCTAGTAACAAGCAAGGAAGTGGGCTGGCTAATGCTCTGGGAGAACACAGCTTTTCTGTCTGGAAGATGCAGTAGGAATCAGGGCCCCCTGCCTCTTGTGGAAATATCTCCAGCAAGTAGATTCCATGGGAGCTCCCAGGTAACTTGCTAGAATGCATTTCCCTTGGCCAGGTCCCCATCCCAGCCTATGGGCTGCTCAAGTGGCAGCCCAGACTTTGCTGTCACATTAGTTCTGGAGGAGGAGAAGAAAACAAGCTTTTACCCACTTAAAACAGCTTGGGAGGAAGCCAAGAAAGACATCAGCACAAAGAGCAGAGACCAGGCCCACTGGAGAATGCCAGCACCCAAAGGGTGGGAGAGATGAGAGAGAGACGCACAGACATCGCCAGGAAGGCTCAGACCTGTGGCCCATCTAGCCCAGAATTCCACCTGTAAAATGGCCAACACCAGGTGCTTCAGAGGTAGGAGCAGGAAACTCCTACTCCCTAGTAGTTAGAGACTGATTGAAGCCCTGAAGCAGGAGGTTTGATCTCTAGCAACACTCATGCTTTCATCGACTTTGGTTATTCTTGTTATCCCTGGGCTGGCCCATCCCTGTCGCAGGAGCCATGGGGCAGGCGGTGACACAGCTACTCTTATAATCTGAACAAGTCTAGGTCCTGTAGCGATGTCTGTGTCCCAGAGCTTGGGCTCCTCAGCTGCAACTCAGATTCACCCAGGCTACCCTGGGACCAGCCTGCCTACCAATTCAGTGAATGCCCCAGCATCTGGGGGCCCAGCTACCCTCGAGATAATGGCACAGGGACAGTGTGAGATTTCTGGAGGGGGACTCGGAGACTTTCAGGCCCAGAAGAGACCTGTCTGGCAGGCCACAGGGTTTCCTGCTGAAGGGGTTGGGGTGACCTGGCATCAGTGCCCACGCACTCAGACAGGTTTCAGCACAGCTTCAGCATTTCAGCCCTCCAGCCCTCCCTCAAAAGGGAAGGCAGCCAGTGATGTAGAACGGTCTGCCCTCTGTGACGGCTTGGGCATGCAAAGGACCTTTCCCGGGGTCAGCACAATAGAGCCAGAGAGCAGGAAGCAAGCCCCTGGGGACAGCCCTGCACCCTGGATGGCAGGGCACAGCCAGAAGAAACGTGGCTATCAGCACTTGGGACAAACAGAGCTGTCGGAGGGGAGCGTCGCGCAGTCTCTCGAGAGTGCAGGGAATAAGGGAGTCAGACAGTGGAGCAGAGACCCACGCACAGTTCTGATGAGAGAATGTCACCACCAGGAATAAAGCCTGGGTAAGACAAAGATTCCTAAATCCACTGGCAAGTGAGCCCAGAATGGGTTTACAATCTGGTTTAATCCAAAGCAGTTCAATTAGTCTTTAAGACAAATCCTATTGTGTTGCTTTTCTTACACGCCATGTTTCATAGTTTTAAAATGGCAGCCCTTTGGTTGTTCACTCCAAATAAAGTCGTTTCAGATACTGAAACGGGCTGCCCTGGCTCAGCTAGTGCCCAGACACTGGCCACGGGTGGGTGGGTCAGTGGGAGGGGCAGGGGGATGCACAACATTGCTCAGATCCTACTACCATGGATCTGTGGCGAATTAAAACGATGTGTCTGTGTAATAGTAGGTCCCTGCCATGGGTACCCATCAGCATCCACCTTGAGGCTTATGGTAACATGGGTTTAGGGAAGGCTGGAAGAGCAGAGGCAGCTCATAACCAGCAGCTGGCAGCGCTAGCACTTGCATGCTGCCCTAGCCAGCCCCAGAGGACCTGAAAGGGGCAGCGTCTCAGCTGCAACCTAGAGCACACGGGGATCGCTCCCCTCAGTCCAGCCAAGCAGAAGGAATCATGGCATCACATGGCACTGCTGCTGATGGGACAGCAGGAAAAATGCCCGGGTCACTCTGTGGCCATCCGAGATGACAGGATGGTGCCAGCAGGAAAAGAAAGCCAGAGGGAGAGAGATCCCAGTGTTGACAGCCTGAATTCTGTGCTCAGCAGGCACTGCATTGAAGAGCCAGGGTTGGCACGGCAAGAGCTAGCAGTGCCTAGCAAGAGCTACAGCGGGATGCAGAGGACACTATTGGAACAGCAAGGTGTTCGCTAGGCCAGGCTGGAGCCTGAGCAGCACCTACCCACAGGCTGGCGGCTCTCTGTCCAACGTTGATAATGTTAGTGGAGGAGCAGAGGATGCAGGCAAATCCCTCCTGCCCATGGCAGCAGGCTCTTCAGGGCAGAAGCGTCACATAACCAACGTTCCAGTCAGCTGGACCCCGTTCTCTGCCACAGGGCTTTGCCCCGGCTTCCAGCAGCAGAGGATTTCAGGGGCATGCCTTATGCCAACATGGAGGGGAAGGCCGGACAGTGGCATCTCTTGGAAGGGGTCACACACCGCAGCACCAGGAGGGCTCTAAATGCTCAGACCTGATGTCATGCAAGCCATGTGCCAGCCAGTTAGGGTTATTAGGCACAGTCTAAATCTGGGCTAAGCTGATAAAGTTAAACTGCCTGCCCAGAACTAAATCACCCTAAGCACCTAGCCGTGTCACCGTTACTTAGCAGAGATCACAGAGAACAGCACTGTTTAACGAGGTCTTCTGTGGAGCAGGCTGCGCTGCCTGACAGGTCTGGAATGTGGAGGCTCTTCCCCTTGGTCTTTCCTCCTAAGCCGATGCCTGTGTGTGGCACTCACGGCACAGTGCCCACAAACAGTGAGTCTGCAGTGCCAAGTTCGCAGATGGTGCTCAGAGGAAGCAATAACGATCAGCAGCAGACCAGGGAAAAGCTAAATACAAAGAGCCTGTCTACAGACGTTTTTTCCTCCTGCCAATAATGGCCCACCTCACCTGACCACTCTCACTATAGCTAGTACGGCAACACCCATGGTTTCCTGTCCTCTGTGTATATGCATCTTCCTACTGTGTTTTCCACTCCATGCATCCCATGAAGTGGGTTTTAGCCCACGAAAACTTATGCTCAAATAAATGTGTTAGTCTCTAAGGTGCCACAAGGACTCCTGTTCTTTTTGCTGATATAGACTAACACGGCTACCATTCCAAAACCTGGGACCTGATATAGCCACCGCAAAGGTGGGACCCAGTCTGACTCCCCCTGAAGCCAATGGGAGCTTTGCTATTGACACAGAAAGGGAGCAGGATCATTTGAACATACTTAGCCCTGGGGGAAACAGTGGGCAGAAGAGCCAGCAGGAAGCTCATGGGGCGGGATGAACTCTCCTATACCTCACCAGAATGGCACAGTGGAGAGGGCTCCCTATAGATTTCGTTTAGTGAGGTGGGCGGGAGGCACTAACCCTGCACATTGCTACAGATCCCTGTTCGGTTTTGGTTGGTAGGCACAAATTTAACAATTTTTCTGGGAAAAGGGCCCCCTCCAATGCTTATTCGGGTAAGTCCTGCTCCACCCAGAGCTGGAAACCTCACACCTGTACTCCGAAAAGGTACCAGTCCCGTCCCATTTCAAACATCCCATACCTGGAGACCACTCCATCTGTGCAAGCAGCTCTCTCCTCTCTAAAGGGAAGCAGCTCCCCTGAGAGGCATGGGATTAACTAGTGCCAGCTGGGAACACAAGCAGCCTGAAATTCTGCAGGAATTCCGGAAGTTTGCTGGGATTTCCCCTCTTCTTCCTATGTTGCTAAAACAAACTCCTTGTTCACCTTCATTTTCACCAATAAAACCAGGACTCTGCATGAGCCAGTGAGGGAGTGGGACACAGGCCAAGACCAGGGGGAGATTTCATCAGTAGAAAAACTGCCTTCTGTCCTTTCAGAACATGCAAAACTGCAGCCAAAGGCAGCTGCCATTCCACTCTGCGTGAAGCCCGTAAAAACTTGAGACTGCAGTTTCCACTAGCAGGATCCATTGCCCTCACCCCTTCCAGTAGCTTTGAGACAGATAAAATAATTCATTCATCATTCAGTCCTGAAGTGTGAACAGACAGAGGACTTGTGGCCCTAGGGCTGTCAATTCAGCACTTGTAAATTCTCTCAAGAAAGAGAAACTTCTGGTAGCTGTGCTGGGAGTTAACAGGAAATGTAACAATGAATACCCAGGAGAGACAAGCTGTGTGCCTGAGTACTGTGGAGCAGGTACCCTGCTTGCTGCACACAGCTTCAGAAATAGTTGCTAGGTATTGGTGCGGAATAGACTTTCCAGGCCTGAACCAGATGGAAAATTCAAATGTAGTTCTCAAAGGGAATTTGCTACCATGACTGGGCCTTTTCCAATGGGAACAAGTAGCCCCCTCCTATGGAGGGAGCCACGTTGGAGTAACAATCATTGTCCCCCTAAGCCAAAAGGCTGTCCTAGGGCATGAACCAAATGCCCTGCACAAGCATAATTTTCAGCTTTGAAAGGGACAAGAAAGCTTTGAATTCTAGGGTTTCTGTGAGCAAGTTTCAGCTCGTTGCTATTAGGAGCAAGTTCCTCATTTCAGTGGAAGAAAAATGATCCACCACCTCTGCACACCCGTCTCCTTCCAACAGTCAGTCTCTGCCGGAACAAAATCTTACCTTGGCTCTTTTCCTATTGCTGCCCCTTGGCCCCAGCAGTCAGCCAATATCTTGGGCCTTGCTGGGTTGTTTCCATTAGGAGGAGAAACAGATTATGAGTCAGATATTTCTTTGGTATCATCCTGTTTATTTAAAAAGCATGGACATGGAGCCTTTTTCCTAAACAGCAGCAGGAGTTTCCTTGCTCAGAATCCCATATCTGCCTTTCCTGCGACTACTGGGCCCAAAAGAATCCCAGCTTCCACTCATCACTACTACTCTAACTCATTATCTCTCTTTCTATGGCACACACACAACGCCCCAGACTCTGCACTTGCAATCAGTATCCCAGGAAACCCCTGAGCTTCTTGTTCAGGCCATGGGCAGTGGCTTCTGTCAGCTACAAAGGGGCATTTAATTGCGCCTTCATTTAGCCATCATAACATGATAAACTTTGAGTAAATCATTGATGCAAACGAGAGAAGAAACAAGAGAGGCAATATTCTCCTGAAGGACTGTGGTCTCTCCAAAGGCTACTAGGGCGGAATGTGAAACTGAACACAAAAGAGGGTGACTAACTCCAGGCCAGCAGCTCAGAATTCCTCCCACTCTCTGGAAAGGGAATCTCATCTCTCCTCCAACAATCACTCCAGGGGCCCAGAGCAGATCCATTTATTGAGCAGAACTGAGCTCCTAGGCAGCTTTCATTGGGCTGGCGGAGGAGGAGCCACTGTGGTCAGTGATGGCATGACTGGGAGAAGAGAAGACTGGATTTGGCACAGGCTGCTGGGAGAGCCTACGAGAGTCACAGGCCATGGTCACTCTAGTGAGGGTGCCGTGGAGAGTCTGTGCCATATATGAAAATCCTACAGCTCAGCTCCCTTTGGGTGTGGTGCTTGGTGCCCCGTCCCACCAGGAGGGCTTTCTGAATAACATCAGAGACTGAATCCCCTGTGACCCGTTTGAGAGGCAAGGAGCAAGGCCATTTCTGGCCACACATAAGGACTCAGTTTATTCAGAGTTACAGAGCCTTGTACTAAGTTTCAGGAGGGATGGGAAGCCCAGCATGTAGGAATGAGTCTGGGATGGACATGCGAGCCCGGCTCCCAGCAGGGTGCCTCAGGAGGGTCAGACTAGCATGATTACTGCTCATCTAGAAAGGGGTGGAGTTCATAAACTTGGCTGGTATCTAGTGAAAACCAAAAGCCTTGTCCCACATGCTGCCATGGCCATGCCGAGGCAAGAGGAAACACATCTCACTGTAACATCCTGCCCAGCACTGAGGCACAAATACCTGAGTCAGGTGCAGTGCAGCAGAAGCTTGCAGCGCTAAGCCCACAATTAGCAGCAGTGTTACTGTGCCTGCAGGAGATAGCTGGACGCACCTCTCTCATTACAGGGCGAGTTGTCCTCTACAGCGGTGGTGGTAAACCAGGGGTACATGCACCCCTGTGGGTATGCAGGAGTCTCCTGGGGGTACATCAGCTCATCTAGAGATTTGCCTAGTTTTGCAACAGGCTACATAAAAACCACTAGCAAAGTCAGGACAATCTAAAATTTCATACGGAGAATGACTTGTTTATACGCTCTATACTGAAATGTAAGCGCAATATTTATATTCCAATTGATTTGGAATATAAATATTTTTATAATGAGATGGTAAAAATGAAAACCTAAGTAGTGTTTCCATAAGAGTGCGGCTGTGACACTTCTGTATGTGTGTGTCTGATCTTGTAAGCAAGTAGTTTTTAAGTGAGATGAAACTTGGGGGGCCACGCAAGACAAATCAGACTCCTGACAGGAGTACCGTGGTCTGGAAAGGTTGAGAGCCACTGCTCTGCAGGACGAAGCTACCCACACCCTGATCCCAGGCTTTTGCCCAGCCAAGGCCTGCGTCTAGGACTCCAGACTCCTGTGTCCCTTTTGTGGCAGTGGGAAGAGCTTATTTATGGTTTTGAGCCTGGGGCAGCAGGGTAACCTCACACAGCTGAGAAACCTATTTGCACCTATAAATAAGCCCAGAAGATTTGCTTGCAAGGTGCAGCAGGAACTCTTCTAGCTTGTCTGGGTTTCAGGTTCCTTCCCTCACCTGCTAGCTCTGTCAGAGAGGCTTCCTCACACAGAGATCCCCCACGGCAGAGGGGCAGACTGCATCAACACAGCATAAGCACTACACCTCTTCTTGTCAGAGGCAAATTCTCTTTCTGCAAAATTCAAGCAGGACTCACTGGCTCCCGCCAGCAGAGGGGCCCAGCACCATGCTCAGGTCACAGACTACTAGCGTCCTCTCTTGGGGGCTAGAAACTGGCGGTTATGAGACTTATAGAAACCAGAGAGGCAGTTAGTTCCCAACTGTGGAGATGTAACTAACCAGCCTCAGGAAGAGACTACAGCAAACATATAACTGGACTATGCACCATTTCCTGACAGTTCCGAGCCCCACCCCTCTCAGTGGTGACCAGCAGAAAGCCTGGGCTGAAAACGGCACAGAAATGACCAAGTTCTGCAATGGAAGGACAGGCTCTAGGGACCTGAGGAAGACACTGTTCTGAAGAGGCTTAGTAGCAGGGTCGGCACAGGGAAACAAGGAGGCTGACACATCTGGATGCCAACAGGCAGAGTTTGCTTTGTGAGTGGAGAGGTTATGTGTACAGTTCAGTGGAAGTGCATCTCCAAGATGGGACTCTTTGTTTGGAAGAAGTAACTTGGGGCATCTTCGCCCCTCGCCCATAGCTGTGGTTCAGCCTAAAGCTAGCCCATTCCTTACGGCGGCAGCACCAACTCCTCTCTGCACCCAGAACCTGGCCTGCTCCCTCCAGTCCCTCAAAGCTCCACATCCTCAAACCAGAGCCCAAATATTTGTTCTGTCACAGCGGAACGGACCATCACCGGCTACTGGAGAGGAGAGAAGGGTACGAAACACACAGGAGTGATGACAGGAGGCCAACAGGCGTGCAGAAGTGGCCAAGAGAGGAGAGCCTTGGGACTCCAGAGTCACGACAAGGGCCAGCAGGTGCGAAGCCCTCAGTGCTGAGCAGATGAGGGACTGCTGCTGACGGGGTCCAGTCCGATTACTGTATCTGAGAAGGATGAGAGAAATGTGCCTGCTGTGAAGCTTTGCTGCCCACACTTTGCAATCATTCCCTGGAGAACACAATAACCACTTTGTGCACGCTGCATCTCCAGGGCCTCTGACAGCCTAGTAACAGCCTCTCCATTGGCTGGCCCACCGGAATTACCATCTCACTTGACCTATTAGGAATAATGATGGGAGCAAGGCAGGAATCCTTTTCTACGGGTAAGAGAAAGTTGCTCAAAGAACAGGGAAACTTGCAGCCCTGGGATAAACAGGGAGACTCAGGGACCTGTTTTAACCCATCTCTGCCTTGTGAGCAGGAGAAGGGAGATTAAAGAGTTTCCTTCCTGCATCGCAGCCACCCGCTGCCCCAAGGATTTACTACTTCTGCTTTACAGGGAACAGAGGAACTTTGACTATTAAACAGTTTAGAAAATGTATCTATGATCCCAAGTCAGCAGGCTACAACTAGGACAGGGAGTTACACCCTAAGACAGCTCCCTGCTTCGTTCACATGCCAAGTTCCAGTTAGGAGTTGTCAGCAGAGAGCCTCCCAGATCCCAGACAGTGTCTGGAGCCCCGCTGGCTGCTCATTGGTTAGTTGCCAGAACGAACTGCTTCAGAGCTTGAACAGAGAACCCCAAGCTTCGGTCTTGGCAGGAGAGGAGGTTTTCCTGGTTCCCACCGAGAGCCCCTCACCAAGGGTGACCAGATGTCCCGATTTTATAGGGACAGTCCTGATTTTTGGGTCTTTTTCTTATATAGGCTCCTATTCCCCCCCCCCCCATCCCGATTTGTCACATTTGCTGTCTGGTCACCCTACCCTCACCCAGTGTGATACAGACAAGCATGGCCACTGGCTGCGGGCAGTTCCCTAGATACCAACTGAGGGCAGAATGGGCCCTGAGAGCATGGTGACCTGGAAAGCATTTCACCATCATGCAACTCCTGTCCCAGGGATGATGATTTTTCACCTATTGTTTGAAATCCAAATGGCTGTTTATTTTATCACACTGCAGCTGTCTTGGTGACTCAGCAGTGAAATGATGGCACGGCCACCAAGCGCCAGGTCCTCTGCTGCCCTGGGAGGCTAAAGCATTTGTCACAGCCAACTTTATTTACATCACAGAACAACACAATAACTTACTATCAGTTAAATATTTGTTTGGACTGAACACAAACATTTATGCAACAAGTTAGACAGGCACAGAGGCCAAGTGCAATCTGTCTCTATTAACAGCAGTCAAGTGTGGGAATGGCTGTATTTAGCACTGCCTCTGGAGAGAGCTCTATGCCAGCGTGGCACCAACAGTGAGAACAGAACTGGAGGAGTGAGGACACTAAGGTCAGGACCAGGGTGTAGCAGTACCTGGAGGCGGGAGCTAAGACGAGCAGTATACAGACAACCTACAGCACACCCGGGAAAAGTGCAGTCCCAACAGCATTGGAGACTGAGATTCTCCATCTACCAATAGAGGAAGCATTGCATGGGCACTCCAGAGCAGGTATTGCAGCTTTTCCCATACTGCCCCCACTCACTACCAAGGGGTAATACATGCCTGTGGATTTAGGCTCCTAAGTCACTTCTGAATATGGGACAAGGAAGAGTTCGAGAATTTTACCCATAGTGTTTTTGCCATGCAGGACATCTTTCCAGCTCAGCCACTCTGAGTACTTTCCTATAGGCCACATAGACACTGACTTCCAGTCACTACAGACCTGGTCTGGATTCAAATCAGTAACAGGTTAGTCCATTTTCTGATAATTCCCTTTTCCTTTGGGCTTTGCCATGTGCTATGCAGATAACCCATTTTATTTGCAGTTGAAATGTCATTTTGAAAAACCCTATAGACAAAGATCGAAATATCCAACGGTATCTACAGGGCACCTATCACAGCCGCTGCACACCGGGTTACCTTCAGCGCCAAGCTGAATCCAACATTGAAACAACCGTAAAGAATAAATCTGTCAGACACATAGGAGAACATAAATGGTTGGGCAAAAGTCAACATGGTTTCTGTAAAGGAAAAATCATGTCTTACTAATCTATTAGAGTTCTTTGAAGGGGTCAGCAAACATGTGGACAAGGGGGAATCCAGTGGACACAGTGTACTTAGATTTCCAGAAAGCCTTTGACAAGGTCCCTCATTAAATGCTCTTACGTAAATTGTCATGGGATAAGAGGGAAGATCCTTTCATGGATTGAGAACTGGTTAAAAGACAGAGAACAAAGGGTAGGAACAAATGGTAAATTTTCAGAATTGAGAGGGGTAACTAGTGGTGTTCCCCAAGGGTCAGCTTAGGACCAATCCTATTCAACGTATTCATAAATGATGCAGAGAAAGGGGTAAAAAGTGAGATGACAAAGTTTGCAGATGATACTAAACTGCTCAAGATAGTTAAGACCAAAGCAGACTCTGAAGAACTTCAAAAAGATCTCACAAAACTAAGTGAATGGGCAACAAAATGGCAAATGAAATTTAATGTGGATAAATGTAAAGTAATGCACATTGGAAAAATAACCCCAACTATACATAAAATATGATGAGGGTTAGTTAGCTACAACTTATCATGAAAGGGATCTTGGAATCATTGTGGATATTTCTTTGAAGACGTCTACGCAATGTGTAGTGACAGTCAAAAAAAGCAAACAGGATGTTAGGAATCATTAAAAAAAGGGATAGAGAATAAGACAGAATATCTTATTGCCCTTATATAAATCTGTGGTACACCCATATCTTGAATACTACGTACAGATGTGGTCTCCTCATCTCAAAAAAGATATACTGGCATTAGAAAAGGTTCCAAGAAGGGCAACTAAAATGATTAGGGGTTTGGAATGGGTCCCACATGAGAAGAGATTAAAGAGGCTAGGACTTTTCAGCTTGGAAAAGAGGAGATTAAGAGGGGGATATGATAGAGGTCTATAAAAATCATGAGTGATGTGGAGAAAGTGAATAAGGAAAAGTTATTTACTTGTTCCCATAATATAAGAACTAGAGGCCACCAAATGAAATTAATGGGCAGCAGGTTTAAAACAAATAAAAGAAGGTTCTTCTTCACACAATGCACAGTCAATCTGTGGAACTCCTTGCCTGAGGAGGTTGTGAAGGCTAGGACTATAACAGGGTTTAAAAGAGAACTGGATAAATTCATGGAGGTTAAGTCCATTAATGGCTATTAGCCAGGATGGGGTAAGAAATGGTGTCCCTAGCCTCTGTTCATCAGAGGGTGGTGATGGATGGCAGGAGAGAGATCACTTGATCATTACCTGTTAGGTTCACTCCCTCTGGGGCACCTGGCATTGGCCACTGTCGGCAGACAGGACACTGGGCTAGATGGATCTTTGGTCTGACCCAGTTTGGCCATTCTTATGTTCCAAGCAGGGGTTCCCAGAGCCCAGGCTGCCTGTACCCCAGTAATAACTCACTAACCCCAGCAGGGCTGGCTTTAGGCCGATTCGCCCAATTCCCTGGAACGGGGCCCCGTGCCAGCACCTTTTAAATTTTTTACTCACCCGGCGGTGCTCCAGGTCTTCAGCAGCACTCAAGGACTCAAGTGCTGCATCCTTCACACAATCCACTGATCAGCCCATTAGAAGGCAGCAATTGCCTCGACCGGCCTGAGCCCAGACTGGCTTTAAAGACCTTGAGGTGAAAGGCTCCATATACCATCCTCTGCACTGGGGAGTGACCTTTGCCCTCCCCAATTTATAGCACACCCAACCCTTCCAAAGCTTCGGGAGATGTTAAGAGTTGGGAAGCAAGCTGCAGCCACACTCCTACACCTGCAGAAAGTGATGTGAACTAACAACCCTGCCTACAGCTGGGCCAGGAACTCCTGGGCTCACCACTCCATTTCATCTTACAGGCTCTAAGAGCCTGGGTATTCCCAACGTTAGCCAGAATTCATGTTATCGGGGGAGGCAGATCCTGCTGCGTCACCGTAAGAGTAGAATCCCTTCTTCTCTGTTTAGTAACGTGAGCCCAGCAACCAGCTTGTTTAGTTTTAGGACTTTTCACCTTACCACAACTACACAGAGACACATCCTAGAAGGGGAAAAGCAACGTTACTTTTCAGCCTTCCCAGTGACCATTTCATCTCTGAGCTGAAAAAATGTCTGCCCAGTTTCTGGCTGGCTGTGCACAATTAGAACAGCAGTGCACACCTGAGCTGTGACACTCAGCCCCTGCCTAGCATGAGCCTTCCACACACACAGCAGATTTGACCTACCACCAAGATCCTCAGTAATATCCAGAGTGGAGCTCCAGGAGAAACGTTCCACTGCCCCATACTCCAGCTCCCTCAGAGCAGTCGGGAGAGTTTCCAGCTCATATGTGCCCCGCTTTTTCCAGTACAGAAACATACTGAAGAGAAACCTGGAGGTCTGCTGAAGCAGTCGGTACTTCTGCCTTTGCTGTTAGCTCTCAGCTGCGTGGAACTGTGCCCACAACATGTTTCGGCATCGTGGGACTAGCAGGAGGAGGCCAGACTTCAGCTCTGAGGAGCAGGTCCTGGTGTATGGACAAGTGCTGCATTCATCCTGAGCAATGGGAATTCTGGGGTGGCAGAGGGTGCTACTAGAAACGGACCAATGCTCTGTGCAGTGGGGCAGACAAAGGGCCTTTCTTCAGCCTCCCACAGACATTTCACAAATTTCACTTTCCATCATCTATGAAAGAAATTCAGCTGAGGAGACAAGACACATTTGTGATTATTTTAATCACTAGAAAGAACAGGGCTGTTCAGCAATTCTGCTGTTACAAAAGGTTTTCAAAGGGAAAAATGTGTCTCCCCCAAAACCCTACTACGGCACCTCCCTTCCTCAAAGGAAGCTCACTCCACAAACCCAACAGTATCATCATCAACTGACAGGCACAAACAACAGGTGCTTTGACATCCGCTTCATTACAAAATAAATAAATAAATTTTAAAAACCCATTGACAATTCATAGCTATTTGAAAAGTTGGTCTGGTGCCAGGCTGGTGGACTGGAGGCAGCAGCTTGTATGACTAATGGAAGGATCAGTGACTGAAATGGACAGATTCCCAGCAAAAGGGTTTTCCAGATGGAGGCAGCATGCTTAGCCTCTGAAGAGAGAGAAAGGGGTTCCAGTGTAACTCACCCTCTGGCTTATCCCTGAAGAATCAGCCACTAGCAACTCCAGAGACCTGCCCCACCCTGGCTACAAGGCGGGTGTCTGGGATCAAGCAGAATCCAAACATGCAGAGAACATGCCCATGACCTCAGGCAGTGAGGCCACTGAATAATCAACGGGACAGGCCTGCTTTTCCACTCTGGTGAACTGGTTCCACTCCCTCTTCTGGCTGGCTGTCTCTCTACACAGCTCATCTGAGCAATTAAAGCACCACAGGAGGATCTGAGAGGGAGGAGGGAGCACAGTCTCTTGCTTTTGTTTGGTTACTGAATTTTCTGCTGGACCATGAAGCTCAGCAATACACATTTCCTAATGATTGGAGGTAAGTGGGGGCAAAGTCACGGTAAGTCCCAACATTTCAATTTACACCTCAGGGTGAAAGGTAATAAGTGTGAGGCTGCTACTCTTAGAAGTGGGGCTCACACACTATGCATAAGCGTGGCAAACACACCAACATAGATCACACCTAGTCCTTGAAAAGACGGTTACTCACCTTTGTAACTGTTGTTCTTCGAGATGTGTTGCTCACATCCATTCCAGTTAGGTGTGCGCGCCGCGCGTGCACGTTCGTCGGAAACTTTTTACCCTAGCAACTCCAGTGGGCCGGCAGGTCGCCCCCTGGAGTGGCGCCGCCATGGCGCCCAATATATATCCCTGCCGGCCCGCCCGCTCCTCAGTTCCTTCTTGCCGGCTACTCCGACAGTGGGGAAGGAGGGCGGGTGTGGAATGGATGTGAGCAACACATCTCGAAGAACAACAGTTACAAAGGTGAGTAACCGTCTTTTCTTCTTCGAGTGATTGCTCACATCCATTCCAGTTAGGTGACTCCCAAGCCATACCTAGGCGGTGGGGTCGGAGTGAGAAGTCGCGGCACGGAGCACTGCCGTTCCGAAGGCCGCATCCTCTCTCGACTGCTGTACCAGGGCGTAGTGGGAAGCAAAGGTGTGGACCGATGACCAGGTCGCTGCCCGACAGATTTCCTGGATGGGCACACGGGCGAGGAAAGCTAGCGACGACGCCTGCGCCCTGGTAGAGTGCGCAGTCACACGGCCCGTAGGGACATGGGCCAAGTCATAACAGGTCCTGATGCAGGACGTAACCCACGAGGATAACCTCTGGGAGGAGATAGGAAGCCCTTTCATACGGTCCGCTACCGCCACGAAAAGCTGGGGGGATTTGCGGAAGGGTTTGGTCCTCTCTATGTAGAACGCGAGAGCTCTACGGACATCCAGCGAGTGGAGCTGCTGCTCCCTGCCTGAGGAGTGAGGTTTTGGGAAAAAAACCGGGAGGAAAATCTCTTGGTTGACGTGGAAGGCTGAGACCACCTTGGGTAGAAAGGCAGGGTGTGGTCTAAGCTGTACCTTGTCTTTGTGGAAGACCGTATATGGGGGGTCTACCACAAGGGCTCGGAGTTCCGACACCCGTCTAGCTGAGGTGATGGCTACTAGAAAGGCAGCCTTCCAAGAGAGGTAAAGCAGGGAGCAAGTAGCTAACGGCTCAAAGGGGGGCCCCATGAGCCGGGACAACACCAGGTTAAGATCCCAGGTTGGAGCAGGGGGACGGACGTTAGGGAATAACCGTTCCAGCCCTTTAAGAAATCTCGACACCGTCGGGTGAGAAAAAACGGAGCGACCGTCCGCACCCGGGTGAAAGGTGGAGATAGCTGCCAGATGGACTCGCAACGACGATAAGGCCAGACCTTGCCCTTTGAGGGACCAAACATAGTCTAAGATTTCGGATACCGAAACTTCCATAGGGCGGAGATTTCTCTCTACGCACCAACAGGAGAAGCGTTTCCATTTTGCCGAATATGTGGCTCTTGTGGACGGTTTCCTGCTGCCCAAGAGCACCTCTCTCACAGGCGTGGAGCAGCGCAGCTCGGAACCAGTTAGCCACACAGGAGCCACGCCGCTAGGTGCAGCGACTGCAGGTCTGGGTGACAGAGAGACCCGTGGTCCTGGGTAATCAGGTCCGGATGAAGGGGCAGGGGAACTGGGTCGGCTACGGCCAAGTCTAGCAGCATGGTGTACCAGTGCTGTCTGGGCCATGCCGGGGCCACCATGATCACACGAGCCCTGTCTCTGCGCACCTTCAGGAGGACCTTGTGAACCAGAGGGAACGGAGGAAACGCATAGTACAGGTGGGTCGACCACTGGATGAGGAAGGCATCCGCTATCGACCCCGGCTCCCTGCCCTGAAAGGAGCAGAACGCTTGGCACTTCCTGTTCCCCTTGGACGCAAAGAGGTCCACCCGGGGATAACCCCACCTCCGGAAAATGGAGAGAGCGACGTCCGGGCGAAGGGACCACTCGTGTGACAGGAAGGATCTGCTCAATCGATCCGCCAGCGTGTTCCGCACTCCGGGAAGGAAGGAAGCCCTGAGGTGAATGGAGTGGGCTACGCAAAAGTCCCAGAGTCGTATCGCCTCGAGGCACAGGGAGGAGGACCTGGTGCCGCCCTGCTTGTTGATATAATACATGGTCGTCGTGTTGTCCGTGAACACGGCTACACAACGACCCTGAAGCTGATGACAAAACGTTTGGCAAGCAAGGCGGACCGCTCTCAACTCCCTCATGTTGATGTGTAGCCCCACCTCCTCCTGGGACCATAGGCCCTGCGTCCGCAGGGTCCCTAGGTGGGCCCCCCAGCCTAGATCTGAGGCATCCGTTGTCAGGGATACCGAGGGCTGAGACGGGTGAAAGGGAAGACCCGCACACAATACGGACTGGTCCAACCACCAGCCGAGGGAATCTAAGACCTTCTGGGGGACTGTGATTAACATGTCTAGCGGTTGCCTTGGCCTGTAATGACTGATAAGCCACAGCTGGAGAGGCCTCATGCGGAGCCGAGCGTAGTCGGTCACAAAAGTGCACGCCGCCATGTGGCCTAACAGGGTTAGACATGTCCTCACTGACGTCAACGGGGCTGACCGCAAGCGTTGAACGATCGCCGCCATGGTCTGGAACCGCTGCCGAGGCAGCGAGGCCCTGCCCACAGTGGCGTCCAGGACGGCCCCGATAAATTCCACCTTCTGAGTGGGCCTCAGGGTGGACTTGTCTGTGTTTATCAAGAGGCCCAGACTCGCAAACATGCCGGTGATCACGCGGACATGGCTGTACACCTGCTGTTCCGACGTGCCCCGAATCAACCAGTCGTCCAGATAAGGGAACACGTGGACACGGTTGCGCCGAAGATGCGCCACGACAACTGCCATGCATTTTGTAAACACCCTCGGGGCCGTGGACAGGCCAAACGGGAGGACCGCAAATTGATAATGACGAGCCCCCACAACGAAGCGGAGGAAGCGTCTGTGGCGTGGCCAAATGGCAACGTGGAAATACGCGTCCTGCATGTCGAGGGCGGCGTACCAGTCTCCCGGATCCAGGGATGGAATGATGGTCCCCAGGGATACCATGCGGAACTTCAACTTCACGAGGTATTTGTTGAGCTCTCGCAGGTCGAGGATAGGCCTGAGGCCCCCCTTGGCCTTGGGGATCAGAAAATAGCGGGAATAAAACCCCTTGCCTTTCTCGTTTTCGGGAACCGCCTCTATAGCTCCTTTGCTGAGGAGCGTCCGCACCTCCTGCCGAAGGAATTGCTCGTGAGAGGGGTCCCTGAAGAGGGACGAGGAAGGAGGGCGGGAAGGAGGAAACGAAACAAACTGCAGGCGGTACCCCGTCTGCACCACGCTTAAGACCCAGCGGTCCGATGTTATTTGGGACCACGCCGGGAGGAAAAACGAAAGGCGGTTGGAAAACGGGGGGGAAGGATCCATAGGGGAAACTGTTACTGCGCCCTCGAGCGCACCTTCAAAATGAAGGCTTAGGACCAGGCGGGGGTTTTGAGGAGCCTTGGTTCTGCCCCCCTTGGTTCCCCGACTGCCTGCGCCTCCCGTTCCTGCCGCGGCGCCTGTAAAGGTCCTGCCGCTGGCGGAACTGGGAAAACGGCCGACGGTGCTGCTGTTGTTGCGGCCTAAAGGGTCTACGCTGTGTCACGGGGGTGTGCATCCCGAGGGACCGCGCAATGACCCGGTTGTCCTTTAAACTCTTAAGTCTGGGGTCTGTCTTATCGGAAAACAGGCCCTGGCCTTCGAAAGGAAGGTCCTGTATCGTGTGCTGGAGCTCTGGCGGAAGGCCGGAAACCTGCAGCCAGGAGATGCGACGCATCGTAACTCCTGACGCGAGGGTACGGGCAGCCGAGTCCGCAGCGTCCAAGGAGGCTTGTAAGGCCGTGCGCGCGACCTTCTTGCCTTCGTCCAGGATGGCCGTAAACTCTTGGCGAGCATCCTGTGGCAGCAGCTCCTTAAATTTGTCCACTGCCACCCAGGAGTTAAAGGCGTATCTGCTCAGCAGGGCCTGCTGGTTAGAGACCCTGAGCTGCAGCGCCCCAGCCGAATACACCTTACGGCCAAGGAGGTCCATCCGCCTGGCTTCTCTGGATTTGGGGGCCGGAGCCTCCTGGCCGTCACGCTCCCTATCGTTCACCGATTGCACTACCAGTGAACCGGGAGTCGGGTGAACATGTAAATATTCGTACCCCTTAGAAGGGGCCATGTACTTCCTCTCGACTCCTTTTGCTGTCGGAGGGATGGAGGCCGGGGACTGCCAGATAGTATTGGCATTGGCCTGGATGGTCCGTATGAACGGCAGGGCGACCCTGGTGGGAGCATCGGAAGAGAGGATGGTGACAATTGGGTCCTCTATCTCCGAGACCTCCTCTGCTTGCAGACTCAGGTTTTGAGCCAATCGCCTGAGGAGGTCCTGGTGCGCCCTGAGATCCAGCGGGGGGGGACTGTTGGAGGAGGTACCCGCCACCGCCTCATCCGGGGAGGAGGATGATGAGACCCCAGGCACAATAGTGTCCAACTGAGGGTCTTCCTCAGCCCTCGCCTCTGTCTCCGGAGCCACAGCGGAGTCCTGCTGTTTGGACCCTTCGTCCCCTTCCGGGGAGGGAGGGGGGCGAGACAAAGAGGCTTCAGGGGCCCTACGCTCCGCAGTCGCCGGCCTAGCAGGGAGCTGCTGGGGGCCCTGGGCCTGATGGTACGCCCAGGGTGTCCAGAATCCCCACTGTTGTGGGCCTTGGTCCTGCAGCGGCGGATCAGCAAACAGCGCCGCCTGCCGGTCGGTGCCCAGCGCATAGCCGCTGTCCGTCTGGGAGGATACGGACGGCTGCCTCGAGGGCCACGGCGGGGCCGACCCTGGATGGTACGGGTCTGCGCGGGCCGGCACGGAGGATCGTCTCGGTGCCGGGGACCGGTGCCGGGAGTCATATCGGTGCCGGGATCGGGACCGGGACCGGGATCTGTCACGGTGCCGGGCGCCGCTTCGGTACCGGGCGCCGCTTCGGTGCCGGGACCTACTACCAGCTCGGTGCCGGGAGATCGACCGGGACCGGGACCTGCCACCAGCTCGGTGCCGGGAGATCGACCGGGACCGGGACCTGCCACCAGCTCGGTGCCGGGAGGTCGAGCGAGACCGGGACCGGGACCGGGACCGGGACCTGCCACCAGCTCGGTGCCGGGAGGTCGACCGGTGCGGTGAGTAGCGTCGGGACCTGCTCCTGGAGTCGCGGTGCCGGTGACGCCGACTGGAGCCTGACCGCGACCGTCTCGATGCCGACCGTTGCCGCGAGTGCGACCGGTATCGCTGAGGGGAGCGGTGCCGGGACTGCGAGCGGCGTCGGGATCTGGAGCGCCCAAGACGTCGGGACCTGGATGGCGAACGACTGTCTCTGGGCGGCGCCGACAGCATGGGCTTGCCTCTGGACACAACCCGCACCGGAGGTACCGGGGGTGGCAGCCGAGTGGGCTCAGTCAGGGCAATAAGGTCCCGAGCCGAGGCGAAGGTCTCCGGAGTGGACGGGACCACTATCTCAACCCCAGATCTCATGGGGGAGCTCGGCGGCACCGGACTCAACGGACCCGCCGGGCCCGGAGTCAACGGTGCTGACGGTGCCGGCGGTGCCGCGGCCGATGTTGAGGCCGGGCGCTCAAGCCGGGTCTGCCTGGCCGGAGTATTAGACTTCGACGGCCTAGGCTCTGATTCCGGTGCCGGAGAAGGTCGGTGCCGGGGAGTCTTCTCGGTGCCGGAGCGATCCGGTGCCGGTGCCGAAACCACGGTCTGCGAAGTCGACGGGTCAAGTGCCGCCTCCATTAGGAGAGTTCGGAGCCTCTGATCCCTCTCCTTTTTTGTCCTCGGCTTAAAAGCCTTACAGATGCGGCACTTGTCAGATCTGTGCGATTCCCCGAGGCACTTCAGGCACGCTTCGTGGGGATCGCTGGTAGGCATGGGCTTCTTGCAGGCCGCACACTGCTTGAAGCCTGGCGAAACAGGCATGAGCCTGGCGCCCGGTGCCGGGAAGGGCTAAGCCCCCGGCAAGGAACTACTTAACAGCTATTTACTAAACTATCTACTTAACAATACTAATTAACAACTATATAGAACTATAGATAAGCGATAAACAAGCGATAGAAACTAGGAGAGCTAGGGACGTGGAGGACAGCTATGCCGCGCTCCACAGTTCCAACGACCGACACGGCGGTAAGAAGGAACTGAGGAGCGGGCGGGCCGGCAGGGATATATATTGGGCGCCATGGCGGCGCCACTCCAGGGGGCGACCTGCCGGCCCACTGGAGTTGCTAGGGTAAAAAGTTTCCGACGAACGTGCACGCGCGGCGCGCACACCTAACTGGAATGGATGTGAGCAATCACTCGAAGAAGAACTTGCCTTTCCCAGGAGAAGCAGTGAGGTCTGAGCTCTGCCACTGACTCCCTGCATGACCCTCCGACAACTCATTTCAACTATGTGACTCAGGTGCCCCTCTGTAAGATGGGGCCATACACACAGGTGTCAGGAGTGCACTAAGATTCACCTCATGAGGCTCAGACTTTCCAGACAAGCAATTACAGAGTTCCATGTACAATACATTAGGGTAAATAAAACTGGATATTCCAGAATCTTATTGCAAACTACAGACCATTTGCATTTTAAAAAGAACAATTCAGTTGTAAGATACCTTTTAAATATAAATTTACATTGGTTCCAGTATGCGTATAGAAATTTCCCATTTTATAGAAGCTGTATTCCGTAAAGAGGTGCAGATCTAAAATGAAATGGAAGGTCAGAAGTGATCCCTGGTGCAGGAGTTGCAGAGGAGAAAGCTGTTGCATCGAAGTCAGAATGTGCAGAGGGACAGATAGCAGGTCAGTACTGAACCAGCAGAGACAAGAGCTGAGAGATCTGCTGGAACCAGTGCATGGAGGGTCTGAAAAGTGAGGAGAGCAGTTTTGAAATGGATCCTGAAATGAACCAGGAGGCAGCGGGGATATCTAAAAAGAGAGGGTGATGTGCTCCCATTCCTTTGAACATTCAGTAAGGTAAGGCAAGGCAGGCAGCAATGTGTGCACACGCTGGAGGCTGCTGAGAAGGGAGTTTGAAAAGTCAAGGCAGAAGATGCTTCTGTCAACAGAGCCAAAAGATTCCTACGCCCAAGGAAAGGGAAGAGCGAGGAGACTCTCAGACACAAGGCAATTCAGTTCATAGCTAGACTATAGCGCACACACACTAGAGTGAGAAACAACAAGCCAAGCTGCCATCTGCTTCAATTTGAAACAGCTGAGTCCTAAATCCCTCAAATACTGGTTCATGGTGGAAAAAACTGACAATCCTAAAGACATAAACTGCCCAAGTAGGCGCCACGGCATTGGAAGAGCTCATGGCAACGCAAAGCTGCCCCAAGAAAAACATCAGCTGGAAGATTCAGTGGGTGCACTTATTTCAAATAACCCCTTTCAGCTGTGATGATGGAAAGGCAGCAGCAGGCACAGCCTGGCGCCAGGCAGAGACATGCGGGTTTGCGAGTCACTGTCAATGGGGAGAACCCAGAAAAACAATGGTTACACCAGAAGCTTTGGGAGCTAGCACATTTCACCAGCGCTCCTGATGCCCACCCTGAACTCAGACACCTGGTAACAAGTCAAGCATTAAGACTGTGGCAAAAATCTGCTCCAATTCACCCTGATGCACACAATGGAATTCCGCCATCCCCACCCAAGCAAACAGGAGTGGTTTGTGCGGGACTTAAAAACTGCAGCAGCAAAGAGAAAAAGACTTGGGTCCACAGACTGCACTTTTCTGCAGGGAGACCCTCTGGAAAGCCACAAGGCAAGGCTATAAGAATCAGGGCTGGCTCTAGCCATTTTGCCGCCTCAAGCATGGTGGCACACCGTGGGGGGCACTCTGCCACTCGCCGGTCCCGCGGCTCCGGTGGACCTCCCGCAGGCGTGCCTGCAGATGCTCCACCGGAGCCGTGGGACCAGCAGACCCTCCGCAGGGACGCCTGCAGGAGGTCCACTGGAGCCACCTGCCACCCTCCTGGAGACCAGCAGAGCACCCCCCATGACATGCTGCCCCAAGCACGCGCTTGGCGCGCTGGGGCCTGGAGCCGGCCCTGATAAGAATCCCAGGTCACAGGGTCATTTATCTGAAGATGCTCAATGGAAATGAAGAGGAGGGGACATTTTCACACTTAAGAATCCTTGACTGCCCCTTAGATCTCTGGAGTGCCTGAAGTTTGTACCCTTCCCTTCCCACATAAGTGTATGTATTGTGTGCTACTCAATACTCCAGAAAGCTCTCACAAAAACAATTTAAAGAAACTCTAGAGAGAGCCCCTCTGAGCATGTGACGGGGTGGAACAGAGCTGGGAGGACAGCACAGCGCCAAGAAGCCAGATAATACCTTTCAAAATACAGTCCCCATGTGGCAGATTCACTCCCTTACACTGCCCGTACCCAGCTCTGGCTCTGAGCCTCTCTTGGGGACCTGTGCGCCGTTTGCATTGCACTGTACTGTACCTGCTGCTTCGTTAGACTGTACAGTCCTCCTAGCTGGGACCTGTAACACAGGCTGTTTGGCTCACTTCACCCATTGTATAGCAGCCTGCTCACCAACTGTCACAGACCCGGGTGTGAGCGGTTAGACAGCACCAAGGGCCAGAGTCAGGAACCAGGCAGGAAACCAGGGCTGAAGAAAGGTTTGGAACAAGCCAAGCACAGGAGCAGTTGTAGCTCCGGGCACAAGTGTCGAGCAGCCAGCGACCTGCCACTGCTGCTGAGCTTAACTGCAGATGTGCAGACTCCTTGCAGCCACCTGGCAAGCCAGCCAGTCAGGTGATTCTGCCACAGCCCTGCTGGGTCCGGCTCAGCTGAGGGAACTCAGGCCCATAGCACCTGACACCAAAAGGGCCCGCAAACAGCACTGCTCTCAGTCTGATAAAGAACAAGCGTAACACACCAAATGCTGACAAAGGTTAAGAGCACTTTTCACTGCAAAATTCACCCTGCAGAACAGGAACTCCATCCACAGCCCCCTCCTAGCGATACAGCGATGGGAATAGAATGTCAGTGCAATAACCAGACCAGTATGTTCCAGACATCAGTAGCTCCCTCCTAGTTGGGTTTGAACAAGGAACCCGTAATTGGACTGCACTTGGCTTGCACTCACCCTTTCACAGCAGCCACGCCCTATGTCCGGCCTCTGGCTCACACACTCAGCGAGGCTGTCGTAGGCATGCTGGATTTCCCCCGGTCTCCCTGTCAATGCAGATTTTAAATGGTGCCAGGAGGTGGTTTGGGAGGCACCACTGCTAGGGTCAGAGAGTGGCCGGGCCATCGTCTTGATGCCACACCAGTACAGAGGGAACAGGCTCCACAGGGCTGCAGAGGGTTGGAGGAGGCAGTGTATTTTGCAGCTGATTCCTTCTCATGCACAGGGTCAGCCTGGGAATTAGGGCAGAAGAGGTCCTGTCCATGGAGCCAGAAGTCTCCTGTTCCCAAGGAAAGGGAAGAGCTAGGACACTCTCAGACACAGTATCAGCTGAGTGCATTGTCTGTGAAGGGCATCTAGGCATCTGATAAAAAGGCTGTGCAGTTCAGCAGCGCTCAGCACCCACTGCCACGCCGCTCGAACTCCAGCCATGACTTTACTGAAACGGTGTTTTAGAAGACACTTACCCGCCTACAGCGCCACACTGCATGGCATACGAAGGGTCACGGGAAAGTCCTATTGCAATGGAAAGCAACCGAGCAACGTGTGTGCTCGCTGCCTTCGTGGTACAGTCGCCTGTGGGTGAGGGGCTCTCAGGATAGTACAAGTGCAAGGTTGACACACTAGCTGAAGAGAATACTGTGCTGTACCACGAGATAACGCTTCCCTGGTGTGCGCAGACACCACTGAGCAAAGCTCAACGCAACTGTGAGCATATCCAAGGCCTCCAGGATGTACGTCTAGAGTGTAATGAGCAACGGCAGCCCGCTTGGTTGTGACCCACTATTGGATGGGGGCCCTCCAGCGCTCAAAGCAGGAGCATCAACAACCTGAGCTAAAGGATGACAGCCTGTCGCTGGGAGCTGTAGCGTACTCACATCCTCTGTGGACTGGCAGACATGGACAGACATGTAGCACATACTGACATCCTGCAATCACTACTACCCTCACCCCCTTCTCTCCAGCTGCTCTGCTCTCCTCTGCTGGCCCACTCTCCCAGGGGAGGCCACAGCCATGTCCAGAGATACTGTCTTGTACCAGCACCACTGCACGTTCAGGAAGGTCAGATCGACTTGCAGCCAACCATGCAGAAACTGCTCTCTGCCATTTCAATTAGTAGTCACCCTGCAGCACGACCTGTTCTGAGTGCACCCTTTGACGGGGAAGTTGGTGCAAAGCACATGTAACCGTCTATCAATGCTCCACTTCAGCATCCAAGTCCCAGAAGCCTAGGCTGCAGCTGAAGAGATGCTCCAAGCCCACAGTTACCTAAAAATGCAGCTCATGGGCCAGATGAGGCCCATAGCTGTCCCCTCCTTATAACCACGGGGCAAATACCAAGCTGATTAAGCTGTAGCTTTTCGCTGACTGGGGACTCAGCCAACAAGGAATTTCTATCCAGGAACAAGGAAGCACCACATACAAGCAAATGCCGTTATTCGCACTCAAGACTATTATGCATATACATGTAAATTAGGCACAGACCTCTGGCTTCTGGCAAGCTGCCAATCCAGCCCTCAGTGCCAAAGTCTGGGCATCCCTGCTGTGGGCTAACTGTATGAAAAGCAGGCAAAAAATACAATTTCCTGGAAGGTTTCAGATGGGAGGAGGGGGGAAGGCCAGTTTTCCATACAGCCTTTGACCTGAGACTATCAGACCATCCTGTCACAACACCTGGGCAGAGCTCTTCCCGACCCCGTCACCTATGGAGCTGATATACTTGCAGTTGAATTTAAGTCACACTTGTCTGATCATCTCTGTTTTTCTCATCATGCTACCTGCAATGTGCCCCAGTATCTGTGCCAGCTCCAAACGCTCACCTTAGAGAAAGTGCATGAGACCAAAGGTGAGACTCCGAATGCTACCAGGCAGGTGCAATGGATTTGCTTATCTTCAGCTGGAGAGAGTCAGACACAAAATCAACTAAATGTTTAAAAAACAGAAAAAAACGCCTCCCACCCCTCCTTCTATCTTTGCACCATCCTTGTTTCAGCATACCCATCTGCTGTGCATTACACTGCTGTCCTGGCTTTCGGGGCCGGGTATCACCGGGGTCACTCCCAGACAGCCATAGATTAGTAGCAGTTTACGTAAGTCCCAAGAAAAGGACACACAAGGTGTCAGCTTCAATGAGGAATTAATTTGATCTTGGAGGCTAATCAGCTCAGCCATGTTAGATTTTCCTTCACTTTTAACCCCTCCTGCATGCCCTGCGCTGTCCCATCTCAGTCAAGGGCAAGGAAACTTCCTCTGACGAAGTAAGCCAGATACCATACTGTATACAAGGCGAGAGCCAAGCACCAACTTGTGCAACATACAAGCCACTTTGGAAAACTGAACTGTCAGCCTACGCTCCATGCTTAAGACTCAGATCAGTTCTGACAAGCATCCCTCCTCCTCAACCCAAGGTCTGTTCTGTCCCCACCTGTACATTTGCTAATGTCCCTTCTCAGGGATCACTAGGCCTCAGTCTAGCAAGATGGCCAGCTATGATCTGCGGTGTTCATTCTCCAGCACTACCAAAAGGCCAGAGTTTACACTGTATTCTGGGACCCAGCCAAGCCCAAGGAACCTGAAAGCACAGGAGGGTCTTAACGGCCAACAGCCCACAGTGACTTGAAGGGAAGGAGAGGACTTACCAGACCAGAGGATATGCCAGGGGGAGTTTGGGGTGTATTGGAAAGAGATCCCCAAAAGTCTGGGGTTAGTATGGGAATTCTAGAAGGTGTGGCTCTGAGAAGCCCTGCACAGTTTACCCACACTCCTAACAAAACCTCTCCTCTTCCATTCACTGTCCCTCCCTTAAGCTTTTCTCAATCCGGCTCTCTTACTTCCAGCATAGCATGGCCTGGCTGCTTCTGAGGATTTTTCTATAATCACCTTCATATCCTTTTCCTGGTCAGCCATGCCGCAGAACTGTTCCATTTAAAATGTACTTGATTTCTGGCTTATTGCCCCAGACTTCTTATTGTAGGTTTGTCTCCATCAAACCACATTTTCCATATACAGACTCAGCCACTGAAAAGAGCCAAATCCCTCTCAATTCAACCCATCCTGGCAGACTACACAAGCTTTTCTTTTAGCTTGAAGTTCTCTGTTTGTTAATTGCGTAGGCCAATCTTCAGGCCTTTGGTTGTGTCAAACCTTAGTCCCAGATTTGGACCTTAGCGTCCAAAATATGGGGGTTAGCATGAAAACCTCCAAGCTTAGTTACCAGCTTGGACCTGGTACTTGCTGCCACCACCCAAAAAATTAGAGTGTTTTGGGGCACTCTGGTCCCCCTGAAAAACCTTCCCTGGGGACCCCAACACCCAAATCCCTTGAGTCTCACAACAAAAGGGAAATAATCCTTTTTCCCTTCCCCCCTCCAGGTGCTCCTGGAGAGATACACAGAAGCAACCTCCGTGAATCTAAGCAGAAGGAGTCCACCCTCTGCAATTCCAATCCTGGAAACAAAAGCACTTTCCTCTTCACCCAGAGGGAATGCAAAATCAGACTTCCCCCTGACTTCTTCCTCCCACCAATTCCCTGGTGAGCTGCAGACCCAATTCCCTGAAGTTCCCCACTAACGAAAAACTCCAACAGGTCTTAAAAGAAAGCTTTATATAAAAAGAAAGAAAATACATACAAATGGTCTCTCTGTATTAAGGTGACAAATACAGGGTCAATTGCTTAAAAGAAATATGAATAAACCGCCTTATTCAAAAAGAATACAATTCACAGCACTTCAGCACCTATAGACATGTAAATACCAAAGAAAATAAATCATATAACTCACTATTTGATCTCTTTGTCCTTACAACTTGGAAACAGAAGATTAGAAAACAGAAATCACTTCTCAAAGCTGAGAGAAAAGCAGGCAGATAGACAAAGACTCAGACACAAACTTCCCTCCACCCAGAGTTGAAAAAAAATCCTGTTTCCTGATTGGTCCTCCGGTCAGGTGCTTCAGGTGAAAGAGACATTAACCCTTAGCTATCTGTTTATGACAGGTTGGGGTGTCTCTTGCGGAAATTCATTCAAGCATACTCATATACCTGGATAACACTCAAACTCAAGGGGTACAAATACCGAGAAAGACAGAACTAAAGTACAAAGTGACCAGGAGGAGTTAGGCAGGAGCACAGTAACATGAGAAGATCCTGAACTAAGTAAGGTGAAGTCCTACACCCAGGAAGACGAAAGCCAAAGTACAGAAGGGTTGGGAAGGAGAGGATAAGAGAGGACATGATAGCAGCCTTCAAAGACTTGAAAGGCTGCCATAATAAAGATGTTGAAAAGTTGTTCTCTCCGGCCACAGAGGGCAGGACAAGGGGAAATGGGTTCAAACTGCAACATAGCAGATTTAGATGAAATCTCAGGAAAAATTTCCTGACTGTAAGAACAGTAGGAAAATGGAACAGATGCCTGGGGAAGTCATGGAAGCTCCTTCACCGGAGGTTTTCAAAAGGAGGCTTAGTAGCCATCTCCCTTGGATGGTTTAGACACAGCATGTTGGCAGGGGGTTAGACGAGATGATCCTTCCGGTCCCGTCTAGCCCTGTGGTTCTCTGACTTTCCCCAGCAGGCACACTCACTGCATTAAATGAGTTAGTGTTCAGCTTGTCTTCTTCTGTCCTCGCCTGATATAAGCACATAAACCAGCTGAGAGGGTGCAGGATCGGGGGAAATGTTCACAATTGGATCTCCATTTCTAAGGTCTAGTCCAAAATACGAGTTTGATGACCACAGGTCTAGGCTACTAGTGCAGGGACACTAGCCAAACAAAGGCTATTTGCCTACCAAAGAGAAGACTAATGTTAAGCAGACAGCCTGTCCTGGAGTTTGGTCCCCAATCTCACAGCTGGATAAATGCAGGACAGTACTGCTCTAATTCACAGAGAACTGGAGACAGTCCAGAGAATCTCAGATGGCTGAGAGTGGCCAATGTAAGGGCTAAGCTGTTAACTATGAAACTACAGATTACGTGAGTTTCACAAGGAGAAACAACTAGGAAGAAGAGGGGAGGCAGAATACATCAAACTGATCACTACTTCACAGGAATGATGCCAAAGTCCTTCTCAGGGGATAGAGAGAGAGATCAGAGTTACCCAGCTGTGAGCACAGAGGAAGAAGAAAGTATTAAATTCAAAGTGCCTAATGCAGCCACACGCCCCGTGTCCAGGAACAGCATCCTTCTGCAGACCTTTAATCCTACACTCAGCAGTTTCCGATCAGAGCGACTCCACTGAGCATGTCCTTGCTCCACCAGAGCACTGGCAGGGTGCAGGAGCAAAGACACCAAGGGGAATCACCACATTTAAGCGAGATAAGATGATGGAAGACTAAGTGCCCTTGGATGGGAGCTACAGACTAGGAACAAACACTCCTGCCCTGGCCTTTCCTGGAGAGCAGGCCTGTGAACAGTCGGCTACCTCAGAGACTGCAAGGGCAGAAGGGACCATGGTGAGGCTAGTCTGACCTCCTGGATCACAGGGTAACAGAACTTCTTCCCTAGAGCAGAGCTTTAGAGAAACAGCCCAGCTAAATCAGATCAATAATTCCATCCCCAATGGGCTGAACACAGTCATCACAGGATCACATCAGGGTTGGAAGCGACCTTAGAAGGTCATCTAGTCCAACCCCCTGCTTAAAGCAGGACCAATCCCCAGACAGATTTTTACCCCAGTTCCCTAAATGGCCCCGTCAAGGGCTGAACTCACCAACTCTGGGTTTAGCAGGCCAATGCTCAAACCATTGAGCTATCCCTCCTTGGAGTCACCAAGGAAACTGACGCCAGCTGCACCTGGCAGACCATGTCTGAATGAAAAGGACTCTCCCAACTGCACTTCCTCAAAATAAATACTCCTAGTGCTCATTCTGACCCCAGGGGCTGTCCCATCAATGTGGCACAGAGAAGGATAGCCTAGCTTCTGTAACAGAAAGAGGCCCTTTGCCAATCATTCAAGTTATTCTCTATAGCAGATTCTATGCTGGAAGTCAGATATTGTGTCTCTCTGTGCTGGTCAATGCTTGTTTTTCACTCTCAAGATACCCCTCCCCGGGCAGCCTTTATTCATATTATATCAACATGCTGACCCCTCCAAAGCCATGCAGGATAGTCTGTCTGTAAGGGTAGAATTGATCCTTTGATATTTAACTTTCAAAGGTCACCAGGCACTGGTCCACATCAAAGACAACTTCTCCCTGAATCAGAGATTCATCTATTGCAAAAGGCCAACAATCCCTACTAATCTCTTTTATCTGCTTCAGAACGGCCTAGGCCGAGAGCGATTCTTGGCTTAAGAGAAAGACCACTGCCAACAAAAAAATGTGAAGGGCAGTTATCACAAGGCAACAGTTCACTCTGCCACTCACCATTTCTTTCCTCACCACCACCAGACATCTAGCTGTGCCCACTCCTGCCCACTCTGAGAAGCAATGGAGGCTCGTGGTTAGAGCAGCGAACTTTAAGTCAAGATTTCTGGGTTCTAGTCACAGCTCTGCCATGTGGGACACCACTTCTCCCTGCCTCAGTGGGATGCCTGTGATCATACCGAGGGTTGTGAGGCTTCACTCATTAACATTTCTAAAGTCCTTGGAGACCTCTGCCTGACAGGGCATGCCAGAGTGTTGTGATGAGACAGATGTGTCCTCTACCACCCAACAGGCTAGGAAGTGGTGCAAAGATTGGAATCAAAGCATCAGAAGGAAACTGGATGTTCCGTGGTGGTCCATCACCCCAACATACCTCTTCCCTTATAAAGGTGTCAAAAAGTGGAGCCCTTAGTCCCCAGAATTCTTCCCATCTGTTTTTTTTTCAAGCAATAAAAAAATTCCAAAGAAATGCAAAATTCTTAGTGTAGCCCCTGTACAATTAGGCTGTGAAAATGGTCATGAAAACTCTGGTTTATGCAGCAAGCCACAATCTGGACAAAATGTTGGATAAGGGTGTGACGAACTGGGAAAGTTCTTAATGTTTTCTCTGAGTACTGTGTTGGTGCCTCAGTGTCCCCATGTCAGTTCTTAAGTCTCTGGCAGAGCCAAGGGCCAGTGCACCTAAATGCCTGACCCTCTGTCTCCTAGCAACTGATGGCCTGGGCCCCTCCCCTGCAAAGGTGCCAGCTGAAGGTGTTGGAGACAAAGGGATCAGGTGACCTCCTGGCCCGGGAAAGGAGCTGAGCAGAGAGGAGGGGCTGGGAGGGGTTGTGAGTCTGGAGCTGGCTGGGGTCAAGGGTGGAGGGCAGACCTGGGGGTCTGGCTCACTGCCCCCCCAGAATGGACCCAGCCGAGGGGTCCGGTTCGCTGTATCTACAAGCTCTGTTTTAGACCCTGTTCCTGTCATCGAATAAACCTCTGTTTTACTGGCTGGCTGAGAGTCACGTCTAACTGCAAAGTGGGGGTGCAGGACCCGGTGGCTTCCCCAGGACCCCGCTGGGGTGGACTCGCTGTGGGAAGCGCATGGAAGGGCAGAGGATAATGAATGCTCCAAGGAGAGACCCAGGAGGTGAAGCTGTGTGAGCTTCTTGCCCTAAACAAGTCTGCTCCAAGGGAGAGGAGGCTCCCCAAAGTCCTGACTGGCTTGGTGGGGAGCAGTTCCAGAGCATCGCCCGGGGACTCCGTGACAACGGGTTTTTTTTTTTGAGTGAGAAAGAGAGGGGGGCGGGGGCATGGAGAATTATCCAAGAACTGAGGAAGAGGACACCAGGGTGACAATAATATTTATAGTTATATAAACACACTCCATTGGTATTTGTAATTATATAAAACACGGTTTCCTCAAGTAAGCCCTTCTCCTATCTAAACAAAATCCTCTACAATGAACAGCCAGCTTGACACCCTCAGTCTTGGAAGGACTGCAAGGCAGTAGAAGGGAGGTACTGACAGAAAATGCATGCAGTTCTAACAGTAGAGGTTGAGCTTACTGGGAAATGCTGCAATGGTTTAAGAGTCTTTGGCCTACCTCTATTGAAATCACCCTTCAGTGTAACACAAGTATCTTTAGTCTTCCTCCTGGTCCTTCTTGCCTAGGCTCAAGCTTGATTTAACAGAAGAGACAGTCCGCTGAACAACAGGAAAGTGCGTCACCTGTTACCCCCTCAGCTGGGTGTCACCCGAACTCCCCAGAGGACACTGAAGGGGCTTGCTTCGGTGAGGGAATTCTCTGAGACAGTAGCTCAGAGAACAGGGAATTCTTGTAACTTTGTGTGTCTGCATGAAACCATATTCATTTACAGTGTCCCCCTGAAGGGGCAGAAAGGGGCTTTGCTCACTGTACATCTTACGAACTAGCACCTTAGGTCTGCCTGGTGATAGGTCAAGCTGGTCAGACCGTGGGATTTCCTCTCCAGGGAAATCTTGGCATTTCAAGTGTGTTTGTATTCTAACTGGAATAAAAACCCAAAACATTCAGAATTTCTTGCAGGATGAAATTTTTGAAAAAAAAGTTAGTTTTGGGTCAGTCAAAGAGTTCTATTTTGATACAAGCCAAATGTTTCATTCTGATTTTGATTTTATTTTAATTTAGAACATAAGTTTCAAAATGAAAAGACATTTTGAAATGAAAAAAAAACACTCCATTCCCGTGAAATTAAATTGTTCCATTTTGACTTACTGAAACACTTCAATATTTTTTCTCCAAAACAAAATTATGTTGAAATCAACACATTCCCATGGAAAGTTTAGCTGAAACACCATTTTCCAATGGAACAACTTTCTGTTGTGAAGTTCTTATCAGCACTAGTGCTGGCTGTGTAACTAGCTGTTTGGCTGAAGCAGTTTTTAAAATACTCAAGTAATCAGCAGATGTTTAGGCCTATTGGGTGGTAGGAAAAGCCTTAGGCCTCATTTACACACAGCAGCTGCACTGGCTTTAAGTCAGTTTAAGAATGAATATAGCTAAACTAGTGCAAGACCCGGTGTAGTTACATTCATCAGTTTAAAACTGGATCTCTGGATCTCTCTCTTGTAATTTTACAGGTACAAGCTAAACCAATATAAACTCGCCTTAAACTTATTGAAGAGCATCCACTCAACTGTCGGTACTGGTGCGAGAGTGTGCGCAGCCCAGGCATCGTACTGGCATTTACAAGGGCAGCTAAGGGAACTGGGCCTCTGTCGCCTCTGAAAATCCCACCCAAGGCACCATTTACTTCACCAGACTAGAAGAAATGCTGACCAGAACCTGCTTATGAATTTCCCAGGTATATCTGTCATCGTTTGCAGGTCTGCTGCGGCCATATTGGTCCCAGGGTATTAGACAAGGTGGGGAAGGTAATGGCTTTTATTGGACCCACTTCTGTTTATCCATCAGCCAGTTCACTAACATGCTGAGGCAGGCAGATATGACAGAGTAAAAAAGACAAAGGTACTGAGACTCAGAGCTCTGCCTGGGTCACTAAGACCAGCTTTGTCTGTGCCTTTAGCCACCTTGGTCAGGTCCCTGTCTCCCGCATGGATCAGCCAAGCGTCCCAGGCTCCACACAGGGCCTTGCACAGGGTTAAGAAGCTGCTTTGCTGGCCTGGGGAGGGTTTTCTCAGACATGCGTTTTGCAAAAGCCTTTCTGATCACTATCGTGGAGAGTTCCTCAGCAGCCAAGAGCACCAGAGCATAGCTTTGAATCAATACCCTGACGCAATTATAGGCTGCTGCGCACCTCGCTGTGTTGGCCCACTTCTTTTCTGGTCAGCACTGAGGAAACCATTCTGTTCCTGGGGTGCTTAAAGCTTGGAGGTGGCCTGGAGGACTCTCTGGTATACTAGAGCTAGATGGCACACCAGCTAGTGACAAGCTATTCCCAAAAGCTTTGATTAAGCACTCCGAAGTCTGGATGTTTACCTGAATTTCTCTAGCCACCAAACCTTGCTAATAGCCTCCTTTAGTAGCACAACCTCTGCCCAGAACATGCAGCTCTGAACACTGAATATATTTTAAAGCCACAAACTTCTCAAACACCACAGAAGAGTTCAAATCATCAGTCCGATTTCACCTGAGCTGGTGCATTCATCCCTAACGAGATGCTTCATTTTCTAGTACCTGGTGAAGGAAGCACTCCCTTAACTGCAAAGCTCAAGTGCATAAGTTAAACCTCCCTGGCCTCTTCTAAACTTCCAGAGCAGTAGCAGCGAAAACTGAACAGCACAAATGGCCTGTCAGTGTTTTGCCTTTTGCAAGAGGAATGTCTGGCTCCAGCAAGGCCAACATTACTTTTAAAACGGAAAACTTCTGAATTATGCATCTTGCAAGTGCAGCCATACCTGCTCTGAGCCTCCTCTGGCTTTAATCCGTAGGACCCTGGACAGATTTAGCGGCCCAGATTGCACAGCTTTACACAAACATGAATGATTCTTAAACTTGGAAGAACTTATCGTATTGAACTTATTCGATATTGTTTTTAAAATGTGTTCATTCTGAAGACTAACACAGCACCTTCTTATTCCACAGCTTTGCTCCATGTGTGTGAACTCAGAGTCCTATCTGCTGAGTTCAGTGACCAAAGTAAGTTTTTACTGCTTTTTACTCCGTTAACCCTTGCCCAAGCCCAGGAGCTACACAGCAGTGAAGCAGCCCCGCAGCCCTAGCCCGAGTTGGCTGGCAGGGCCAGCTGTGGGTGTCTACACTGACAGGCATGTGGAGCAGCTCACACAGCAATGCTGCCAGGGTCACTAAATCAGCCAACAGGGGAGCCATTTCTAAACTGTCCAGTTAAAGGAGACAAAGAACTGCGGAAATTTACACCCAGAGTTAAAACACAAGGTTTGTTTCGGGTACAAAAGATCGAAAGGCATTTGCAAGGAAGCCATGGAGTGATATGGGAAGGGGCTGTACCTGGAAGGCGGATTACGGTGCTTGCAAGGGTCAGAAAGGCAAAGATTTCCAGAAGAGCTTTTACGTTACAGCAACAATAACTGAATTATTCCTCCCTCTGCAGTGCCAGGAAATCAGTGTGGAGAAGAAAAAAAAAAAAAGCTCTCTGGAGAGAGTCTGGCCCCCAAGACTAGTTTGAGAAGGAAACCTGGGAGGCCATGGCTGACCTGGGTCACAGAGTAGGAGTGAGGCTCTGGGAATATTGAGTGGAGAAGCCAGTAACCTGAAAACAGAGCTGGGCTGTTTCTATCTCAGCTGCAAGCCCAGGGAAGACCCATCAGTTTCTTGCCTCGACTCCAGCCCGTGCTCACTGCAGATAACGAAGCTGATGGAAATGAGCAAAAGGGAGTTTGGGAGAACACTGAGCCACCTGGGACCATGGCGTCAAGGCTTGGCTAGACAAACCGCACACAGGAAGCTGGGCTGTAAATCTACTCCCACAAGCCTGCTGGGCACTATCTATGTGGCACCTGCTATTGCGAACTAAGAGTTCCCTAATGCGCACAGATCTCCTCCGCTCTGAAACAGTGCACACAAGGGAACTGTTAGTGCACCCTGCCCAGTCCACGTAGTGTGTGGCAGTGTCCAGCGCCACAGATTTACACCCCCAGCTTGCCACACCCTGTCAGTCTAGATGAGCACCCAGAAACTGAACTCCACCCAGCACCAGGCCCAGAGCAGAGATTCTGGAACAGCTTCCAGTGTAGCAGGCGTTTCAGATAGGTAGGAACTGGCGTTTCCACCTGACAGTCGTTTTGGGTTCAGGCTGACAGCTCAACCCTCTCCTCTTCCACTATGCTGTGAGGAGGATTTAGTGAGAGACAGCGATGTTCTATGCCAGTCACCCGACCCATCAAGAAGCTGCCAACAGTACAAAAGTAAACAATGTGTCAGACTTTTTTATTCCCTTCCCAGTGGCGCAAGTAAGCCGGTACAGTCAGGTACACTGTACCATTAAGATATTTATTTCCGGTACGCTGCACTGGAAAGACACATTCGTTATCTGCTGGACACCGCAGGGCTCTCCTGGGAACCGCAGTGGCTAAAGGAGCAGAACATGGGGCCGCTGGGCAGCCCCATACTAGCAGCTCCTCCGGCACGCCTGCACTGCCCCCCAGCCCTGCCCTCCGGCACGCCTGCACAGCCCCCCAGCCCTGCCCTCCGGCACGCCTGCACAGCCCCCCAGCCCTGCCCTCCGGCACGCCTGCACAGCCCCCAGTCAGGAGAGAGCTGCATGGAAGGGCTGGGGGTAGTACAGCTGTGCCAGAGGAGCTGCCGGTGTGGTGCTGCCCCACGCTCTGCTCCTTCCACTGCTGCGGTTCCCGGGAGAGCCCTGTGGTTCAGCAGATACCGATTTCTATCCGTGGATATCTGCATCCGCAGGTATAAATTTGTATCCGCACAGGGCTCTAGTCACAGAACCTTTTTTGTGAGGGACGGGAGGGGGCACAAAGGGTCAACTGCCCCTCCCCAGGCTCAAGTGTCCCCGCTGGCCCAGGGGGCGAGAGAAAGGGAAGGGGAGGGGCCAGGGCCAGGAGTGACTCTGGGGCCTGGCTACTAGGAAGAGCAGCCAAATGGCAGGGGGAGCTGGTGCAACGGGAGGACAGTGCCCCCCCCATGGGTCACTGTACCAGCAAGAGAGTTAAAATCTACTTGCACCAATGCCCCTTCCCCACCTACTGCTCCTCTCTTGTGAGTTTTTCTGAGCAGAAGAGCAGCTTTGCTCTGCAGGATGCAGCCTCAGGGGGAATCAAGATGTGCTCTGGGTGGGTGAAACAGACGATTCTATTTAAAGAATAAAATAGCAGTTCTCATTTTCAGCTTATCCTCCCGCTAGTTACAATCATATGGTGCTGCTTTAAATTCCTGCTCCCTCTCCTCCACCCCAGAGGGCAAGCACAGAGAGCCGTCTGCAAGCTGGGGAGGGGGCTCCGCGGAGAAAGTGGCTGCAGTTGGCAGGAGAGATCAGTTTGTCTATGCCAGGCCCCAGAGACCTTGCACAAGAAACATCTTTTCATGCAGAGCTGTGGGAACCATTGTCTTTTTTTGCTCGTTAAAGATGGGGCAAACACATCTAGGTTTCGCTATAAGATCAACTGTCCTATTCTCACTGCTACAAATTAAACTCCTGAATCAAAATAAAAGCCTTGAAATGACATAACACACCGCAAGGGAGCTTAAAAAATGATCCAACCCGTAACGTGATGTGCCTCCCGGTTGTTGCCTGGCAAAGGCCCAGAGAGACGTTTACTCTATTAGTGTTTAAGGAACAACATTTGAAACATTGCCACAATCTGAAAGAAAATAAAATCCCTAAAGCAGATCATAACACTGAAATTATTCTTCCCACAAGGACCCTAGAAAGACGTTCAAACAACATCAGTCTCTCCTTGGCAAAATTATCTCCGTCTCAATGTTAACATTGTTGGGTGTTTGCACTTTGTGCTAACAGAAGGTAGACACACACACGCACGCATAAACTAAGGGCAAATTTCATTTTTTCCATTTTTTAAGCAGCTAAAAGACAGACATTTAAGGCAACTGGATTCCTGAGTCACAAAAAAACACTGTAGCTCCCTAAAATAGGAAAAAGCCTGGGAGGAAAATGGGATGGGCTAAGAATGTTCCAGCCTGATAATTTATCAGCGTCTCCACTATTTTCTTTTAAAACAACACATGCTTGGAATAGCTCTGCTGTTCTCTCTGTACTGTTTAACAAAAAGGTAGCCCAAACTTCATCACTATCCACTTTCATTTCTCATTTAAGCTTAATATATGCTAAAATATTTCACACCACTTACTGATTAGTTAACTACACCACAGAAGTTGTTAAAGTTCTAAATGACCTATCTGTTTTATTATAAATGTGTTGAACCAAAACATAATGGAGAGCCTGACTGCGGTACTAACAGCTTAGTTTTTTGGGATTTGTTAAAATTAATAAATGGTGCAAAAGAAAATGTAAAAATCATTAAGTGACTGAAAGTTACATTATTGCAAGCTCTCTCCACTTCCCTGGCTACTGCACACAGAACTCCTGCTGCATTAGCAGCGGCAGGGTACACAGGGAGAATATACACCTGCACAATGTCATCTTTTCAGCCCTTGCAAAGAGCATCTTTTCAAAACAGGTTGTTATGAACACAGAAAAAGACACTAGAAAGAGTTTTATTCCGATAAGAAAAAGGATTTAGTTAAGCAAAGGCAGATTATGGATAAAACCACATAAGCTTACATAATAGCTAGATTGTGTGCGGCCACTACCAACTCCTGTCACCTTCAAATCAGCCAAGCTAGCTAGAGTATGTTCCTCACTGCCCATTAATTCAGTAATACAGCCCTATATTTTATCTGTGCACACGTGAGAGTTTGCATGTACTCACCACAGTATCCAATGGGGAAAACAAGTAATTCTGTAGCATATTCACATTGTCTCATCAGCATTTTTTAAAGTTTTTTTTTTAACCTTGACTAACCACAAGTTAACATAAGTCAGCATCCAGAATGGTTTCAGGTTTCCAAGCTTTGGATGCCAAGGATATGGATTAGCATGTCTCTGCATTTCTGCTTATATATCCGCTGGCTAATGCTTTAGGGAGAAAGATATGGTGAATTAAATGCATAGTCCTTAGCCAAGCTGTGTGACATGAGACAAAGTTACTGCATGCAAGAACTCCGAGGAGATAAACACCGAGGAAGGGAGAGGAATTACTTAGTAAGGTGGGCACAAACAAAATATGCATTTTAATACAGTAGAACCTCAGACTTACAAACACCTTGGGAATGGAGGTTGTTCGTAATTCTGAAATGTTTGTAACTCTGAACAGAATGTTGTGGTTCTTTCAGAAGTTTACAACTGAACATTAATTTAATACAGCTTTGAAACTTTACTATGCAGAAGAAAAATGATGCATTTAGCCATCTTAATCTAAATGAAACAAGCAGTTTCCTTACCTTGTCCAATTTTTTTTAAATTTTACCTTTTTTTAGTACTTTATGTTTAACACAGTACTGTACTGTGCAGTATTTGCCTTTTTGGGGTCTCTAATGCCCATACTTCTGGTTCCAAATGAGGTGATGGGTCAGTTTGCAACTCTGAGATTCTACTATACGGCTAAATGTAAATGTATACATCTGGAAACAAAGAGTGTAGGCCATACTTTAAAGATAGACATCTCTGTCCTGGGAAGCAGTGACTCTGATCAAGTTTTGAGGTGGTGGCATGTGGCTAATCAGCTGAACATGAGTTCCCAATGTAACGCTATGGCCAAAAAAGCTAACGTGATCCTGGGATGCATCAATAGGGAAAGCTGGAGGAGTAGAGAGCATGCAGTGGTGCTGTAGCCATGTCGGTCCCAGGATATTAGAGACACAAGATGGGGATAAATATTTATTGGACCAACTTCTGCTGGGGGGGGGGGGGGAAGAGAGAGAGAAGATTTTGAGGAGAAATTACTTTACCTCTGTATTTGGCACTGTTGCAACCGCGACTGGAAGCCTGTGTCCAGTTCCGGTATCCACAATTCAAAAAGGATGTGGATAATTGGAGAGGGCTCAAAGAATAGCCACAAGAATAATTAAAGGATTAGAAAACATGCCTTTTGGCGGGATTCTCAACCTTTTTCTTTCTGAGGCCTCCCTCAACATACTAAAAAAACTCCAGGGCCCTGCGGGAGATGGGTCAGACTAGATCAGGGGTATGCAACCTATGGCACTGATTTTCAGTGGCACTCACACTGCCCTGGTCCTGGCCACCAGTCCAGGGCCTCTGCATTTTAATTTAATTTTAAATGAAGCTTCTTAAACATTTTTAAAAACCTTATTTACTTTCCATACAACAATAGTTTAGTTATATATTTACAGACTTATAGAACGAGACCTTTTAAAAACGTTAAAATGTATTACTGGCACACGAAACCTTAATTTAGAGTGAAAAAATGAAGACTCGGCACACTGCTTTTGAAAGGTTGCTGACCCCTGGACTAGATGATTGTGATGGTCCTCTCTGGCCTAGGAATCTATTAACTATTTAAAGAGCATCTAAGAAGGTGCAATTAGGAGCAAAGAGATGACATGAGCAATGGAAAATCCAGGCTCTGAATTTTCAGAGTTTCCTGAGAGACCTATTGGACCTATCAGGCGCCCAAGGAAAGTGCTAGATGCTGCATTGTTCAATCCAATTAGAAACAGTAACGGAAAAGCACTTGTGGCTACACTGCAGAGAACGTTCTTGCATGGGCTGGGAGATGGATGAAATTATCAAACAGATCTTCTCCACTAGTAGTTCCTGATGGTTTTCAGAGTTGCAATGGACACAGCAACTTAATTGCAGATAAGGAAGTTCAAGATACGGGACTGGAAAAGAAAAACCCTGGAAAGGACAAGGAGTTAAAACTGAGTGTCGCCAGAGTCCAGTGGGCTGGGAAACAAGGGGCAGTCCAATGCTCAAAAGCTATACCATGGCTTGACTATCAAAACATACACATCCAGGATTCATACATTGCAGAGATTATCCACACGCAACACTCTCAGGTTTCATTAGCAATACTATTTATCCCAAGCATGAGGGAGGCCCTTACCTAGATGCTAACATTTGTAGGCGGCTGCATACAATTCCAGCATTTACTATTTCAGACAGTGATGCCAACGAAACATGCAATAGAAAGTTACAGGACTCGACTTCCATCAAGGAGAGAAGCCCTATATGGAAATAGGGCCTCACACAACATGTGCCTTCATTCCATTTTTCACTGCACAGCTAAGCTGCAGACTATTATTATGGGTTATTTCCTTACCAAGTGCCTTTCTCTGCCCAGCAAATTTAGTTCTAAAGCTGTTACTAATGTAAGAATATTTATATCTATATAAATGGGGAGAGTTTTTTCATGCTCCTACTGCTCAATTTTTGTCAAGTTACCTTGGGGATAGACGAAGCCTGGAAAAGTTACAAGCAACTGAAAGTGACTGAGTTAAAACAGAAACACAGACAGCTGACCAGACACCGCACCTACTCTATGCAATATTTTGGCTGAAGTCACTGGAACAAACCCCTCCTTTTACAGTGCTCTACAACAGTGACCACCCACAAAGAGCAGGCAAGACCTTGGGATTCCCAGAGCCCTCACACCATGGTCGGTAAGAGTCTCACCTGCAGACTGCTGTTACCGCTGTCTGAGACACAGATCACTTTCTACCACGCAAAGAAAAGGCCCGGGTTTTGTTGTTTTCTTTAAGGTCTCCCTGGAACAACCCCCACAGAAAGCTGCAGGGAATTCCAGGGCAGCTGCTATAAGCCATGAAGGGCAGAGTCTGTCCAGCCTGGAGGACTCCTTAAAAACAACATAGGAACATTATTACAGAGCATAAATCAGGCTAATGGGCATGAAGCAGCCCTGCGAAGAAAGGCTTTAGGTTGCAGGGTTGGGAATTGGTGCCATCCATTATGCTCAGAATGTGCTGAGAGACATAGGGACTGAAGATAAATTGTCAAGAGAAACTAAGTACAGTACTTTCATTTGTAAAAAAGGTAAATAGCAGCATTTGCTCCATTTTGAAGACTGAAAACAATGCAGTTTTTTTCCCTAGTTCTTATCTAGCACTTTTCATCAGTAGATCTCAAAGTGCATTACAAAGTTCATGATCACTATCCCCATTGTACAGATGGGGAAACTGAGGCAGAGCAACATGACTTGCCCAATGTCACCAGCAGGCCAGTGACAGAACCAGGATTTGAACCCAGGTCTCAAGTTCCAGTCCAGTGCTCTATCTTCCAGGCCAGTAGTGCCCAAACTTTACTGGTTCACATACTATCTTCTGAAACGACTGTTGTGAAGTGAATGGATGGAACATCAAGCTCACATACCACCAGTGGGATACAAGTTCCCACTGTACACCACTCTAGACACCTAGTGCAGTACTTTATCATGCTGGAGTTGAGCTCAAAAGTTGAAGAGGGTTTCCCGTTAATACCCCCCTAAAAACCACCAACCTTTAACTCCTTAAAATCTGAGGAGGGCTCACTGATGCAGCATGTTCTTTTTATTTAAACAGCTTTGATGGATTATGTTAAGGTGAAGCCCTAACACCAGTTGCAATAATTTCAGATTTCGTTTGGAACCGGGTTATCTTTAAAGAAAAATGTATTAAAAATCACATTTTAAAACTCTTTTTATCCGCCCTGGCATTGATGATGCTCCCCTCTGTCCACGTAGGCTGAATTCCCCCTCCCCCCAAGTTCACAGCCTATTATTCAGTATTAAGAATCAAATAGCAGAGAATTCTTTGCTGCCTGAGGTATTGCACAGCGCAAGTCACGATGTGGCCCTTGCACCAAAGAACTTAGTGTCTCCGCTCACACCACAACAAGGGAGAAAAGGAGAAACAGGTCTCAGAAGAGGAAAAACAATAGTGACAGGATGACTGAGTGGTCACTTCTGAGAGATGAGGCAGCATCAGTGCATTGTTAGGAGGGACTGGGAGGTGGCTTAGCAAGAGAGGAGATCCCAATAATAAAAGGCATCACAGAAGACCACATCTCTGAACTGCCCCTCATTTTAGCCCCAAAGCTCCCTGTGTTCCCAACAAACTGGGATTCCCTCCCTTATTGTTGGAAGTTTTTTACATCAAAAATACAGTCATGAAAGCAGATGTGACCAACATGGTACTTGCAACACATCTCACCTTGCCATGGCCCAGATGTGGAACGGTATGTGACAGAAGGCCACAATTATTCATGGAGAAGACTTTCAAAATGCAGATAATTCCTGCATTAGTGTAAGAACAAACAGGAGGTGTCTATTAGAAGGAACCCCCGGGGTGACGAGTCAAATAACTAACCTTAGTGCTGCCTCAATTGTTGCATGGCTTCAGGAGACTGCTCAGCCCACTTGTATGTCACATTTCATGTATGTCCCCAGTCGGATAGTCCCAATAATGGGTAGGTGAGAGGGATCTGCAGGTCTGTTCAAACAGGTTTGCCCCAGGTAGCCCTTTCCTCAATGAAGGAAACATTAACATGCAGTGGGGTTCATGAAGGTCCCAGCATGCCGCCCGCACACTTCACTGATCAGAATGCCACTTGCAGCTTTTGCACATGAAGAGGTCTGAAAGTCTGTGCTTTCCTAGAACTTTTAAATACAAAACAGGTCGGTAAAGTGCACGTAAGGATAGACCTAACCAGGCCATATGAACAACTGAAGTGAGCTTCTGTCAATTATTCACCCTACTGCTATTGTGATTCTCTCCGACTCGCTATCCCTGCCCTGAATCCAAAGAGTGTCAAAGTTACTGACCTGCTAAAGGCAGATGGAACTGCCACCCCTGCAAAGAATGAGACTCTCCAGCAAGATATATTATCAGTGAAAGCAATACACCAGCACCAACCTTTCCTTGAGGGCCATCATCTGGCTTGTGCTCACACAGGATAAAGCCCAGTTCTCCCTTATGCACTGCACATGCATTATCTGAGAAGGCTGTAGCATCTTAGGTAGTCCAAGGTCATTCAGGAGATTAGCCAAGAGAATTTGAAAGATGTTCTATATTACAAAGGCTCCCAAATCTCACAGCTTTCCCCCTTGTTCCTTTGCATGGATTTCCCTTGGCGTGTGGACACAGGGCCATATACTGGGTTGGCTGGGGATTCAGCTCTTCCACTGAACTGTACAGCACTGCTCATTGACAAGGCAGTGCCTGGATTTAAGCACCAACAATTATGATTTGCTTTGCTCTCTCTCTAAGAATGGCAATGAAACCAGATGTCTCTGCTCCCCTCCTTCCCACTGCAAAAGTTCTCCATAATTTAGAGCCAGACTTTCTCATTAGCACATCAGTGCTAATTCCCTCTCAGTTCTCTGAAGCCCTGCAAAGCTCTCAGGTCCTACACCATTAACTCATTACCACACCGATTAACAAGCCATTAGAAAGCAGAGCAGCTCACTGATTAGTTCATCTGTCCTGAGCTGAATATTACTGAGAATGGCAGCTCCCTGCCTTGTGCTGCTCACAGGGAGCGTATGCGGAGCTTTGGTTTTTGGTGCAGAAGAGAATTTACTCACTTATTCCTAGGCGTAGATTGAGCCAGCTCCGAGGGGGGGAACCACACTTGGTCAAGACCGAGTTCATAGTCTTCAGTGTGTGATGGGGCAGCGAGGGACCCTGGCTGCACGTTCCTGCAGGAGAAAGGACCCCCGTTAATACAGTTAAGGGGTACTACACACAGACTCCTCGAGGCAAAGTGGATGCCTAGAGAGCTGCTCAGGGATCTGCTCACTGCAGGAAGAGTTTACTCCACTGCTCTCCTCCCCAACCCACGTGCAGAGAGCTTGCTTTCTCGAGCTGCTCCACTGACATGAAAAGCAACACGTGTTTGGCCTCTGCCAGTTCGTTTCTTCCCAGACCTGGAGCCACTTGGGTGCTGTATATTTTAGTGTCAGCTTCTCAGAGCCACGCACTTCACTTGCCTTCTCATTTGGGTTTCCTTATTTCCCTTCTCCATCAGTTGTAACGCCTCCTCCCCCCACCCTTGTCTCCTCCTCCGCAGTTCAGCCACCACCAGCCTCCAGACTGCACAGCCTCTCACCACTTGCCAGGTGGGGAGGATTTGACATTTCACAGCTGAACTTTGCCAAACCTGCTCCCCCTAGATATTTTCATCCTCCACTGAAGCAAAGCCTCAGCCCCTTACAAAAACCCAAACCGCAGAGCATCACAACAGCAGTAGGATGGGTTGCCACAGCAACCCAGCTGCTCAGAGGCAAAGAAGCCGCGTAGTGCCCCTTGTTCCACCCTCCCTCCATTCAGACACGAGGCTCATTCAGCTCTGATGTCACACAGAGCAGACGTCCCTTTCACAACTGCAAGTTTGTTTCCTTTCTGCTTCCCCGTCTACCCTTGTTTTGCTAGCAAGCCTTGGATATACCTTTAACTTGGCAGGGTCACTCTGAGGAGGCCCTGTGCTTCACAGATTTTTTTTCCCCCTTGCTACACAGATGGCCCCCATATTTATTTTAGCCACTGTTCAGGCTAGTTTGTCATCCAAGTCTTTCCTGTACTGCCAGACCCAGCCATATGGGGAGAATTAAGACTGGATTAAGTTAAAGCTTTAACTCTTTAGCAGGCAGCAGTGCAGCACAAACTGCCCAAGACCCTTTTTGGATCCATTTCCCCCCCCCCCCAGTAAAATCAATCCCTGTTTCATTCACAGGTACGCACACATTTCTGAAGTTTACTGGCATATGTGAATCTCCTAAAGAACTAGAGAAAAGCATTTCTTGGGTTATTCATAGCTGCTTTGTTATCGCAGCCTGAGAACCTGAATCTCCGGACAATACTGCATCCTTCCTCCTTTAAGAGCCTAAGTGTGAGCTGAGTCAAGAAGTTTGCAAATAGGATACAAGTCCCAAAGATTCCAGATTTTGCTTCTCAGAAAGACAACTTAGTCTCACTGGGGTCACACAGGCCTGGAAGGCAGCTCTTGGGTTATCAAGTTCAGTCCCCTGCTATTGCCCGTACTCCCCTCCTATAATCAATGTATTGCCTCCATGCTTCCCAAACACCGAACCGGGAGTTAGGAGGAGACTGTGGCCTTGCTGCACTGGGAAGTTTACTGGTGTTGCAAACAGGTTTAAACCAAACCAGTCCTAAAAACAGCTTAACTGCAAAATTAGAAAGGCCCAACCTGTCTTCAGCACCTTTTGAAAAGCTGCAGTCAAAAGCCGTAAGTAATTTTTTTAGTGTAGATAAATTAAGAGCCCATTTCCCAAAGATTGTTCCTTAGACACTATTTCTGGATCCAGTAAACAGCTCTTCAAAGTGAGATTATAAGTTATTAGCTAGCATTTAAGTTTTTAAGTCTACTGTAACCAAACCTTTACTCAACCATCTGAAAGAATTAGCACCCCAAACTGAGGACTATGAAGTATTTACTCTACCTCCAAACAGTATCATATTCCACTAATTGTCCATGGCCCAGCATTTCTCAGAGGAAGCAGAACTTAGCGGGACATTGTTGCTACTGCTAGTGGTACATGTACATCACAAGTTTACCCCTATTCCATTAACATTTTAGCCTCCAACATCACCAGTTGATTTAGAAAGATGTGGGTAGTTAGATGCAGTAAGAATCAAATCTCTCCCCAAAATATGGATACTTTCAGGCTTAAGTAAAAATAAGCACCAAAAAACAGAACAAACCAAGATAAATCTTATCATTAACCAGAGCATTTCCTCAATAGTATTCTAGAAGCAGTAAGTCTATTGACATTGCCTATTACCAACAGAACAGCTCCAGCTTTATCCTGGAGTTTCACTGGACTGGAGATACAAACTGTCTACATGCTTAGCAAGCTTAGATGACGTCTATTGGTCACTTCTCTCCCCATTAGGGTTTTCTATAGCACCCACCACTAAGTGCCATCTCAATCTGATATCACTTTAGCTATGATCATTCAAGGCCACATTTGACAAGTGACCTGACTCCCTCTAGTGGCCCTATTTGGAAAGTTATACACAGTACAGTAACTCCTCACTTAACATTGTAGTTATGTTCCTGCAAAATGTGACTTTAAGCAAAACCATGGTAAGCGAATCCACTTTCCCCATAAGAATTAATGTACATGGGGGGATTAGGTTCGAAGGAAATTTTTTTCACCAGACCAAAAAAATACACACACACACACACACCATACATTTTAAACAAACAATTTAATACTGTTCTCAGCTATGATGATTGTGAAGCTTGGTTGAGGTGGTGAGGTTAGAGGGTGGAAGAGGGTGGGATATTTCCCAGGGAATGCCTTGCTGCTAAATCAGTGGTTCTCCAACTTTTGTACTGGTGACCCCTTTCACATAGCAAGCCTGAGTGCGAACCCCCCACATAAATTAAAAATGCTGTTAAATATATAAAGAATTATTATAAATGCTGGAGGCAAAGCAGCGTTTGGGGTAGAGGCTGACTGCTCACGATGCCCCATATAATAAGCTTGTGACCCCCCTGAGGGGGTCTCAACAACCAATGCTAAATGAACTAGCAGTCGTTGGACCTGGACTCACCAGGAACTGGTGGGGGGTGAAGGAGGGGGAATGGTTAATTTCTCCTTGTTTTAAGATCCAAGGGTTTGGATCAGTGTTCACCAGGAACTTGGTGGAGAAGTCTCTCAAGGCTACTCAGGGAAGGGTTATAGTACTTGGGAGGAAAATATTCAGGGGGAGGAAGAGGGGGAGGTAGAGTTTCCCAAATAACTCAAATAATTTGGGTGGTGGCAGCAAAACCAGATTTAAGCTGGTAGTTAATCTTAGAGGTTCTCATGCAGGTTCCCATATCTGTACCCTAGAGTTCAGAGTGGGGAAGGGCTGAGCCCTCAGGTGTTAACACATTGTTGTTAATGTAGCCTCTCACTCTACAAGACAGCAGGAATGGAGGAGAGGGGAGAAAGCATAGCAGACTGAGACAGACATACCTTGTGTGTGGGAGAAATACACACTGCCCCTTTAAGTAAGCTGACCCACTCTTAAATGCATTCTTTTAAAGTGGATCAGGAAGTTGAGACAGCAGCTGCTGCCCCAGGCTCTCTCTATGGAGAAGAAGAGGTAGGCAGGGTGTAGGAGCAGGGAAGAGGAGAACACCCCGACATTAGTCCCCTCCCCCCTTGCACAGCAAGCAGGAGTCTAGGGGAGCAGCTTCAAGGCAGAGGGCAGGAGCAGCACATGGCAGTGGGGGAAGGGACACAGCTGAACTGCAGGCAGCTGCTGCACAGGGAACTTAGGGGAGCGGGGAGCTGATGGTCCAACCTGGTTTCAAGCCCCCACCAGCTAGCTGCAACAGGCTGCTCTGCCTCCAAGCAGTGGACAAAGCAGGCGGCTGCCGAACGACATTAGAAGGGAGCATTGCACAACTTTAAAATGAGCATGTTCCCTAACTGATCAGCAACGTAACAACATTAACCAAGACAAATTTAAGTGAGGAGTTACTGTACCTTGAAAATCTACAGAAGTGTTTACAAGATGCTACTGTTTTTCATATAGAAATTATCCAATTTAATAAAAGACATGAAATTAGTATCCATAGAGGGATAGTTAAGTCACTGCAGATTCCCTGACTAGAGCTCAGAAAGTTGGGATGCCACTAATTTATAATTAGGCAATTAGGTTGAGATTATCAGTACACTGGAATTAACCAGAGATCTTAAAAAGTATCTTTCCATGGCATCCTCTTCCCAGTACAATGGAGACATTTACTCAAAGTACATCACCTTCAGGATAACTGGGACATAGTGACCCCAGCTATAGGTGGGTCAGTGTGTGATTTGAAAGAGAAACTGAAACTGAAGTTTTTAATAGATGTTTACTATAAAGCACAAAGGTACATAATGGAAGTATAAAAAGTAAGCGGTTAGCAGTTAAGCACTGCACAATTTGAACTGGATGATAAATGCTCTTCCTCACAGTTCTGTGGGGCCTTTGTTGGTTCCAAGAATGTGCCAAGTTCTCTGGGAAGCTTCCCGGCCCCTTATTATGAAACAAACCCTGTGATTCGTTCTCTCATAAGGCTTATGATCTACTGTGTTCTCTTCTCTTGAGGTGCTTCTTCATTTTCAACTTCCCAGCTCCCGAAATGTCATAATTGTATTCAGATGTCACATAGGGGATCTCCCCTTCAGTTCCCTGCTGAAACACAAAGATAAACTGAAAGACACTGCCAGTCTGAACACTACTTTGTTCCATTTCATTTATGCAGACTGACAGAATTTAGCAGTTTACCACTTGGCAGCTCTACGAATCATGTAGTGCAACACACACGATTTTAAAAAGTAAGTTTAATATTGAAAATAGAAATTGCTACTTAATTAGTTTTTGAAAGAGAGAAAGAGAGAGAGAGAGTGCGCACGCACATGCACGCATTTAACAAGCTCATATACTTAATACAAAACATTCTCATCTCGGAGCCCTAACCAGAAGCTAATACCCATAAGCCTCCCAAGCTCACACATGCCTTGTAATATAGCTGATTTAATACAAGAAATAGATTTTATACGTTCTATTTAAAATACATGTCACCCTGCTGTACAAGTAGAAGCTGTCTGAAGATCTTCATAAGTCACCCTTACCTGGTTTGTAAAGACACAATTTGGAATGGTGATATTTCCCAGCAGCAGACAGTTTACAAGTCTTAAGTTTTCTGGAGGTACTGGAGTCAGAATATGGTATAGCATCCTCTCCATATCAACCCCTCGGATAATTCCTTTAAAATATATTTACAGTTCAGTCTTAAATCCTCTGAACTACTGCAGGGTGCACAATCACTGCATAGTTGAAATTCTTTGCACAGGCTGGTCATTTCTTAAAGTAGTGTTTTGGGTTTAAGCAGGAATCATGCTCTAGACAGAGACTGAAATACAATTCTCGTGCTACCCTTGTGATTTGTCACTCCTACCCTCCATTCCCTTTTGGTCATAAAAAACCCAAATACTCCAGATATCAACTCCAGGCTAGTTCTTTCCAGGAGCAGCAACAGAATCTTCAGATTTCCAAGTAAAATTGCTGCGCATTTTCAAAACAGATGTGCAAACACACATTAATGCAATGCTGAAGTTGTATAGCTAAAAGTAATTAGAGGCAATGCAAATATTTAGATTCCAACAGGAACACATCCTGCTATGGTTTGTGTTAAAATGATATTTGTAATTAAATGTATATTAAAATAAAACAAATATGTGCACAACGCAGCCAAGTTAAAGTTGCAGGGGAATTCTACTCTTTGCACTTCTGGACTGATTTTCCCTGTGCGACTTTAACATTGCTTCAATTGTTTGGAAACCCGCCCCCAACCACACACACACTCACTCCCTCCTTGTTTGTGGCTATGCTCCTGCAGAGCTCCAGGGAACCCTGAATGCTCCTGACATAGAAAGCAACTGAGAAATGTTGCATCAAAACCAGACTTTTTTCAAATTAAGCAGAGATGAGTGCTCAGTGAGGATTAGGCCCATGGTAAGATTCAGACTTCAGGCAACTGTTGCTGTAGCGCTGTTCAGAGAAGCATGCTTATTTTTCCCCCCCTTACAATAAAAATATTTTACCCCAATCCACACAGGTTGAGACAGCTGAATGGATTTTGAGCACAACTTCCTGAAGTTGATCTTAAATATCTGAACCCGAAGGAAAATAATGAATCAATTTATTAATAAATACAAAGAAGAGACTACAATGGAAACTGTTTTGCAACCTTAACTGTAGCTATTGCCACTAGTCACTAAGACAGAGGGCTCACAAGCAAAGGTTATAATGGAGAACAAAACCTGTAGAGAAGAAGCAGATGTTTATTTTTACTGTACTGCTATTTTTCAAGTTACCTTTGAAAGAGTGATTAAAACAGATGAATACTTTATGCTGCAGATTCAACATATGATCAGAAGGAGCAATTTTAGTTTTAGCAATGCTAAAGTCTGCCCAGGATTCACTCACCGAAGCCCAAGCAATCACAGACTGGCGTCTGTGTAAGCAAGACTGGCCCATCAGTTTGACATCTGACCTCATCCAATATCCTGCAGAGACCAACCCAGCTGGCATTTACTGAATACATGATGTGTGTAGGAGCAACATCAGTGTGAATAACCCTGAGCGCAACAGCATTGAAAGGTACCTAGAAAATAAGCCCCAGATCATTAGTTCACTTGAATTTAGTTCTGAATTGCAACAGACACATAATTGTAGTTATTTCTATCATTATTACTATATGCAGTGTTGCTGTAGCCATAACTACACAAACTGAAATCTGCTGTGCGCTGTGTACCTACCTACATTAGTGACAACACTATACTGTAATCCCAAATGGCTGACCAAGAAACACACAAAACACTTGCTATGTACACTTCCAGGGAGCGCTGGCATAAACGTTAACTCGAGACGTGTTTTACAAGTAGGTTACTGCTGTTCCTAAGAGTCGGACAGGGCCTTTTTGTTGACAGTTCTGTAGAACATTTAGAATACACACCGCTACCCCAATACAACGCTGTCCTCAGCAGCCAAAAATCTGAAACCACGTTATAGGTTCTAGGTGAAAAAGACGGTTACTCTCCTTTGTAACTGTTGTTCTTCGAGATGTGTTGCTCATATCCATTCCAGTTAGGTGTACGCGCCGCGCGTGCACATTCGTCGGAAAACTTTTACCCTAGCAACTCAGTGGGCCGGCAGGTCGCCCCCTAGAGTGGCGCCACCATGGCGCTCCATATATACTCCTGCCGGCCCACCCGCTCCTCAGTTCCTTCTTGCCGGCTACTCCGACAGTGGGGAAGGAGGGCGGGTGCGGAATGGATATGAGCAACACATCTCGAAGAACAACAGTTACAAAGGAGAGTAACCGTCTTTTCTTCTTCGAGTGATTGCTCATATCCATTCCAGTTAGGTGAATCCCAAGCCTTACAAAGGCGGTGGGGTCGGAGTGAAATGTGGCAGAATAAAACTGCCGAGCCAGAGGCTACAGCCTCTCTTGAACCAGGCATACTGCGAAGCAAAGGTAAGGACCGAGGACCAATGGAGCTTCGCGACAGGTCTCGTGGGTAGAAACACGAGCCAGCAAGGCGGCAGATGAAGCCTGAGCCCTGGTAGAATGCACGGTGATGTGGCTTGGGGAAATATGAGCCAAATCATAACAAGTGGGGATGTCCGCCATCACCCAAGATGAGATCCTCTGAGAGGAAAACAAGCAAGCCCTCCCTTTGGCCCGCTACCGGGGCAGAGCTGGGGCACCTTAGGAAATGATTCTGTCAGCACAACATAATGCGAGCACTCCACAGACGTCCAAGGAGTGCAACGGTTATGCCCATTGCGTTGAGCTGTGGGTAACATGAAAGGCCAAAACACCTTAGGGAGGAAAGCCGGGTGCGGTCATAACTGCACCTTGTCTTTGTGGAACCTTCGTAAGAGCTCTGATCTCAGAGACCCGTCTGGCCAAGACTAGGTTGAGGCCCCAGGGCGGGGCTGGGCGGCGCACCCGAGGGTGCAAGCGCTCCAAGCCCTTGAGGGACCTCGAACCCATAGTGGGACACTGAACGTCCATCTTAGCCTGCTGGAAGGTAGGGATGGCTGCTGAGAGTATGCTCAGCGCTGATACCGCCAGGTCCTGCCGCTGAAGGCCAGAGGCAGGCCAATAGAGGGGATCGAGACCTCAGCAGGAGCAAGATCGAGCGTACTGCAGCTGTAAAGGAAACGCTTCCACCTGGCTTGGTACGTTGACCAGGCGGAAGGCTGCCTGTCACCCCGACTCAGGTACGTGAGGCGAAGAGGCTGCAGGTCCAAGTGACGAAGCCTGTCATTGCCCTGAGTGATGAGGTCTGGGCTGACAGGCCGAGCAACGTGGTATGTCAGTGCGTAACGAACCAGTGGGAACAGCGGGAAGGCATAATGCAGTTGGCCGTTCCACGGCATCAGGAATGCGTCCAAGATCGATTCCGAGGAGAGACCTTGGAAGGAGCAGAACACCTGGCATTTCCTGCACTCGCGGTGAGCGAACAGGTCTGTGTGAGGAACCATTTCCACTTCCGGAAAGCGGGACGCCTCACATGGGGCAGAGTGATGACTCGTAAGACAGGAAAGACCTGCTGAGTCAAAGAGATAAGACGTTCCGAACGCCTGGGAGAAAGGACGTCGCCAGCTCCATCGAGTGGGCCATGCAAAAGACCCGGAAATGGATGGCCTCCTGACAAAAAAAAGGGGGGAGGACTATGTCCCCCCTGAATGCTTATGAAGCACCTGGCCATTGTGTTGGCTGTAAACACCGAGATACAACGGCCTCGCAGCTGCCGCTGGAACCCCTGGCCTGCCAGGCGGACTACTCTCATTTTTGGGGCATTAATGAGGAATGCCAGCTCCCTAGAAGACCGAAGGCCTAAAGCTCGGAGGTGACCATGAGCACTCGAGCAGAGAGATGATGCGTCCGCCGTCAGGGGCAGTGAGGGCTGGGGCGGATGAAACCGCATCCTGTCCACACCAAGGAGGGAGTTAGCCACCACTCTAGGGAGCCTAAGGCGTTCGAGGGAACGGTGACTACCATGACCATTGGCTCCCTGTGCAAGCGGTACGCCGAGGTGGGCCGGACTTGGAGAGGACGGAGGCGGAGCTTGGCGCGTTTGGTTACAAACTTGCGGGCAACCATGGGCCCAGGAGACTGAGACAAGAACGAGCTGAGGTCGTTGGGAAAGCCTTCAGACCTCAGATGATTGATGCCATCGCCTAAAACCGCAGTTGCGATAAGCAGGCTCCGGCTAGGTAGGAGACCAAGATAGCCCCTAGGAAGCCCAACCTCTGCGTGGGAACCAGAGCGGATTGCTCTAAAGTAATCATCAGGCCTTGATCTGTGAATAAGACCGTGACGATGCCCACGGGCTGAGTGGTTTGTGTGTCAGAGTCTCCTCGGATAAGCGAATCGTCCCAATACGGAAAAACGCATATCCGACATAGCTACGGTAGGCGGCGACTATGGCCGTAAACCGGGAGTATTCACCGCTGGCTATAAAGCGGAGGCATCTCCCATGCGGAGGGAAGATGGCATTGCGAAAGTACGCGTCCTTCCTATCCAGGGCGGCATAGTAGCCCCCCGGAGGCAAGGATGGAATAATGGTTCCCAGGGATACCATGCAGAACTTCAACCTTATCCCAAACCGGTTGAGTCCATGCAGGACCAGGGAGGTCTGAGACCTGTGGTCGAGTGGGGGACTAGGGCATAACGGGAGTAAAACCCCTAGCCCCTTTCGTCCGCTGAAGGGGGACAGGGCTGGAGCAATTTAAAGGTGGTACCTATGCTCCATCGTGCTCAGGACCCAGCGATCTAAAAGTAACTGGGGCCATGCCAGGAGAAAGCGGGATCAGGATCCCGTCCTGCGACTGGTACACCGCCCTCCGGCGAACCTTGGAAGGTCCGTCTTTGGTCCCAGTGGTAATTGCGAGGGACCTTGACTTTGGCTTTTTAGGGGGCCTGACGTTTGTCTGCGACCACCTTGGCCTTGCCGTTTTCCAGAGTTCTGCCTCTGGCTAGGCATAGAGTATGGCGGCTGGGGCCATAAAGGCCTGCGTTTGGTCGCAGGCGTATACATGCTGAGACGCATTAGGACTCTATTGTCCAGCAGGCTTCGCAGTCTGGGGCTGTCTCTGCCGCGAAGATGCCTTTACCAACAAAGGGTAAATTCTTTCCCCCGTCCTCCAAGACGGCAGCGAACTCTAGGTGGGAGGTTCGAGGGAGAAACTCCTCCACCCAGGTGCTATAATTATTGCAGCTAAGCAAGGCTTGTTGCTTTGCTACCCCGAGCTGCAGGGCCCCTGCAGAGTACACCTTGCATTCGCCAAGGCTCTTTCTGCTTCGGGGCTGGCGCCCGCTGGCCATGATATCAGGATCGTGGTCCTGAGCATAAAATCCGCGCATATGGGGTGACACGGATGCTGGAGGTACTAAAAGAGGGCACGGGCCGAGACTCTGACTCACTCGGACCTTGCCCAACTCGGCACCGGGGACCGGCATCGGGAGGCGTATCGGTACCTGGAACGAGATCCAGACCTGCAACCAGAACGGTGTCGGGAGGTCGACCGAGATCTCGAGGCTCGGAGAAGAGCTACAGGAGTCAAGGTACCTGCCCCGGTGCCAGATGTCGGAACGGTGCCGATAGCGGGTCGGCGAACGGGATACCGACCGGTGCAGTGAGTGTGACCAGTACCGAGGAAAACAGTACCGGAACTGCCAGTGGTGTCCGGCGTGCCGACAGGACTTGGAGCGTCTGCGGGACCGTGATCATGGACGGTGCCGCTCTGCTGTACTGACAGGGGACAGTCCCTTGAAGAGACTGTATTACCCGTACCGGCGGTGCCCGGGTCAGGCAGCACTGACTCCGTCATGGCACTGAGAGCCCTCGCCGTTGGTAACATCTCCGGCGCGCAGGGAACAGCAGGCTCAACCACAGTGCGTACTGGGGAGCTGTCAGGCACCGGATTCGACGGCCCTCGTGGGGCCGGGATCCACGGTACCGAGGTCATCAGAGCTTCGGTAGGTGCCGGTGCCGGGAGAACCGAGTTATATAAGCCGTCTGGCTGGGGTGCCGTCAGCACTGAAGCAGCGGGAGTAATACGCTCAACCACGGCGCGTGCCGGGGAGCCGTCGGGCACCGGATTCGATAGCCCTTGTGGGACCGGGATCGACGGTGCCGACGTCATCGGTGCCGCAGCAGGTGTCGGTGCCGGGCGATCCGACTTAGACTAGCCCTCTGGCCACGGTGCCGTTGGCACGGAAGCAGCCGGAAAATTAGCTCGACCACGGCGCGTGCCGGGGAGCCGTCAGGCACCGGATACTACGGCCCTTGCGGGACCGGGATCGACGGTGCCGACGTCATCGGTGCCGCAGCAGGTGTCGGTGCCGGGCGATCCGACGTAGACGAGCTCTCTGGCTGCGGTGCCGTTGGCACGGAAGCAGCCGGAGCAATACGCTCAACCACGGCGCGTGCCGGGGAGCCGTCAGGCACCGGATTCTACGGCCCTTGTGGGACCGGGATCGACGGTGCCGACGCCATCGGTGCCGCAGCAGGTGTCGGTGCCGGGCGATCCGACGTAGACGAGCCCTCTGGCTGCGGTGCCGTTGGCACGGAAGCAGCCGGAGCAATACGCTCAACCACGGCGCGTGCCGGGGAGCCGTCAGGCACCGGATTCTACGGCCCGTGTGGGACCGGGATCGACGGTGCCGACGCCATCGGTGCCGCAGCAGGTGTCGGTGCCGGGCGATCCGACGTAGACGAGCCCTCTGGCTGCGGTGCCGCTGGCACGGAAGCAGCAGGAGCAATACGCTCAACCACGGCGCGTGCCGGGGAGCCGTCAGGCACCGGATTCCACGGCCCTTGTGGGACCGGGATCGACGGTGACGACGTCATCGGTGCCGTAGCAGGCGTCAGCGCCGGGCGATCCGACTAGACGAGCTCTCTGGCTGCGGTGCCGCTGGCACGGAAGCAGCAGGAGCAATACGCTCAACCACGGCGTGTGCCGGGGAGCCGTCAGGCACCGGATTCTACGGCCCTTATGGGACCGGGATCGACGGTGACGACGTCATCGGTGCCGTAGTAGGTGTCAGCGCCGGGCGATCCGACTAGACGAGCTCTCTGGCTGCGGTGCCGCTGGCACGGAAGCAGCAGGAGCAATACGCTCAACCACGGCGTGTGCCGGGGAGCCGTCAGGCACCGGATTCTACGGCCCTTATGGGACCGGGATCGACGGTGACGACGTCATCGGTGCCGTAGTAGGTGTCAGCGCCGGGCGATCCGACTAGACGAGCTCTCTGGCTGCGGTGCCGCTGGCACGGAAGCAGCAGGAGCAATACGCTCAACCACGGCGCGTGCCGGGGAGCCGTCAGGCACCGGATTCTACGGCCCTCGTGGGACCGGGATCGACGGTGCCGACGTCGTCGGTGCCGGGCGAGCCATCTTAGACGAGCTGTCTAGCTGTGGTGCAGCTGGCACAGAAGCAGCAGGAGCAGTAAGCTCTACCACGGCGCGAGCCGGGGAGCTGCCAGTCACCGGATTCCCTGGTCCTGGGGGACTGGAATCGACGGAGCCGAAGTCATCGGTGCCTCTGCAGGCCGGATAACGCACTGAGGCGAGCTCTCTGGCTGCGATGCAGGTGGCACGGAAGTAGCGGGAGCAGGGGGCTCAACCACGGCGCGTGCCGGGGAGCCGCCAGGCACCAGCAGGAATCGTAGACTCTCTCGACCTCGGAAGAAGGGAACGGTGCCGAGTCGACATCGGTGCCGGCGACGGTCGGTGCCGAAAGGCCTTGGTGGTACCGGCGGGGTCCGGTGCCGAGGAGGCGCTTCTGCCCGCCGCTTGAACATCGCTCCGCGCCCAAGGTGGAGGGGCAAGTGAAAGTCCCGCACCTTTTTGTTCTCGGCTTAAAAGCCTTGCAAATGGGGCACTTATCTGTCAAGTGTGATTCCCTGAGGCACTTCAAACAGGAGTCATGTAGGTCTCTCTTCGGCCGCGGCTTCTGGCAAGCCGGGCCCCTTTTGAAAACCCGGTGAGCCATTCATGGCTCCGGCACTGGGCTCATGGAAGGGGCTACTTCCTGAACCCCGCTAACTAAACTAACCATGTTAGCAAAGAAACACGTATAACCATACAAATATATATATAAAAGTGTTATAACTGCATAATTATATACGAGAAAACGAGTAGCTAGGGAAGTGGAGGTCAGCTAAGCCGCGCTCCACTGTTCCAACGACCGACACGGGCGGTAAGAAGGAACTGAGGAGCGGGTGGGCCGGCAGGAGTATATATGGAGCGCCATGGTGGCGCCACTCTAGGGGGCGACCTGCCGGCCCACTGAGTTGCTAGGGTAAAAGTTTTCCGACGAATGTGCACGCGCGGCGCGTACACCTAACTGGAATGGATATGAGCAATCACTCGAAGAAGAACCACGTGATATCAAACTTGCTTTGATCCACCGGAGCGCGCAGCCCCACCTCCCCGGAGCACTGCTTTACCGTGTTATATCTGAATTCGTGTTACATACGGTCAGAGGTGTAGTAATCTAGATTACTAACAATCAGCCTTCTGAATCCAGTCATCCAAACAGCATCTTCAATTCTTTCACAAATGCTTAAGTTACCTGATAGGGAATCAGACTGTGTAGAGGAAGTACTGATCTTGTTTCCAGAGGCTGAAGCTGGCCAAGGTAACCTAACATTGCCACATCCCGGAGGATACTGCTATGGACCCGTCTGGAAAAATAAGCAAACAAATGATGCAGAGATGAAAAAGTCACACTCCAGTTCAAACATAAGCACTTACTGAGACATTTCAGAATTTGCAGTGTGATATTTGTGATATTCAATATTTTAGAAGGTTTATTATTAAATTTTTGTTGTTCAGATCTATTTAGAGCTATGTTTTATTAACTCTGTGGCTCTGAGATTCCACAGTTCAATTGCAGGATGATGTTGTAAGGCTGCTTACTTTAGGTAGCAGTCACTTTTTAGATTCTGGTTCTCTTCTCCAGTCCTGATAGCCAAGAGAATTTTCCATCAGCCAATTGTGAGAAAGGAGAAGAAATGATGGCCTGAACCTGTGACCCCAGTCACACTTTATTAAACAGTCCTTTAGTGAAAGTTTCTGTGGAGCCAAGTCAAACACCCATGCACATCTAGGGTGACTAGACAGTAAATGTGAAAAACTGGGATGGCGGTGGGGGGCTAATAGGAGCCTATATAATAAAAAGGCTCAAAAATCGAGATTGTCCCTATAAAATCTAGACATCTGGTCACCCTATGCACATCCCCCAATATCAGAGAAATGGGATGCATGTGACAGGATGAGAGCCAAGGAGAGGGAGTTCCTAACGCAATCTTTAGATAAATATTGGCTATTCAAGTTTGTCCTTAAACCATGGTAGCTAAAAGGCATATTGAGAGGCTTCAGGGCTTCTTCCTGTCCACAGCTTTAAATACTCCTGAGGGAAATATGTGATACTGCTGTGTGCATAATTAATAAGCTGTACATTTTTTTTATGCAGAAAAAAGCTTCTGCCTAAATGTTGCTGCAGCACAAGAACAGCAGCAGCTCCCAGCAGAAAGTAACTTTTGCAGTTCCACCTTTTGCCCACCAGAGGCCACTGTGATGACAGAACACAGCAGCAGCTCCTAGCCAGCTAGGGAAGAGAAAGAGCTACCTCTGTCACAGCACCTGTCAGGCCAGGCCAGGCGACAGGGGCTCTGGGGAAACAGACAGCATGGGGCTGCTGGGAGGTCAGACAGGGGCTCATAAGGGCTAGTGAGGGAGGACAGACTGGGGCAGGGACTGAATGGAAGCGGAGGCACAGGGTCACAGGAGAGGAAGGAGGTGCAGGGCCATATGGTGATGGGGGAAAAGGAGTGCAGAGCTACACAGGGACAGAAGGCAGCTGAGTGCGGGATACAGAGATACATTGAGATGGGGGAGGGGGCAGCGAGACACAGAGCCATGGTAACAGGGCGCAGGGCCACATGGGGATTGGGACAGTGGGTGTCTGAATGGGGGAGGAGGGACACATGGGGACAGGGGCAATGTCTGACTGAATGGGAGAGGTTACGGGTCAGCCAGGGTCTCCATGGGGGAAACTTCCTAACAATCCCTCCCTGCTCTGCCAAAAACCTGGTCTGTACTTTTTCCACCCATACCCAACACCCTGGCTCCTTCCCAGCAATTTACTTCCCTCTCCCTCAGCTCCTCCCTTATTCCAGACTGCTCCAAGCCTTTGCACTGCTTCTGAGGGGTGCAGGAAATACAGTTCTGCATTGTAGTTTAAATGAATTACTACTGAGATTCCTTACTAGGCATATTAATACAGTACTCTATTTGCCAAAAAACATTTCCTGAATCTTTTTTGTTGTCTGTATTGTTACAGACATACTTGCTAACAGGTACTTTGAAATAAATGACCAAAAATAATTGAAACCAGAGTGATTATATTGTGTTATTTTGACAAATAAAATTTGCAGAATTTTAAAACATTGTGCGCAGAATTTAATTTTTTGGTGCAGAATTCCCCCAGGAATATTTACTATATCAAGGTTAGGGACACTGCATCACTGTTCCCTCTAATTTTTCCCCACACATGTGCGGAATGAATTTTGTTACTTGCACCAATATGGAGGTGATGTGTGACATAACACCTCTATATTGGTGCACATAATAAAATTCATGTGGTGAGATGGGGCTGAGGCGTTCAGAATGTGGGAGGGAGCTCAGGGCTGGGGTAGAGGGTTGGGGTGCAGGGGTGTGAGGGCTCGAACTGACGGTACAGGCTCTTGGGTGGGACCAGGGATGGAGGGCTTAGGCAGAGGATTGGGGTGCAGGCTGCCATGAGGCTACAGCAGGGAGAGAGAACTCCCCGCCCCTCGAGCTCTCTCCCCACAGCAGCACCTGGGCTGGGAGGGAGAGGCGCCCCTCCCTGTCGCAGCAGCTCTGGTGCTGGGGCCGCAAGATAGGCACCTCTCCCCTGGCCGGAGCAGATCTGGGGCTGGGTTGGGATGCCCCTCCACGGCAGATCCTAGCCAGGTGGGTTCCCTGAGTGCCCATGTGGCACTTAATAGGCTGCTATGCAGCTGCGCAGTTTACAGGGAACTTAGCACTGCATGGCTATTAAATAGTTTCAACAAAGCAAAAGGCTTTACTTTGCCATAACTGCAGTCCTTTGTTAATCACTAGTGAAGGTATGATTGCCTTATTTCAGATACACAAGGCTACCATTCAGCCTTGCACTTCTCTCATGAACTGATAAGCAGAACAGAATAAAATATTTCAAAACAAGTTCTTCATCCAAAAATGGCTTTTGAAATTGACTTTTTGCAAAAAAAATAAAAATAAAAAGTGGCAATACTGTAAATGTTTTTGTTTTTCATGAAAAAATGTAGTTTGATATTTTTCAAAATCAAACTATCAAAATTATTAAATAAAAATTGGTAGTTATTCCAAGGTTTTAAATAACATTTTTGAAAAAATATTAGAAAGTACACAAAAAGTGTGTCCACTTAATGGATTTTAAAACCGAAAGAGACCATCACCATAATCTAATCTGACCTGCATAAAACATGCCACAGAACCATGCCAATTAATTCTGCATGACAGCCACAACTTCTGTTTAAGTTATGGATAGCTAGAGAGATTCTAGTCTTGATTTAAAGACGTCAAGTGATGACAAATCCATTACATCCCTAGGTAAGTTGTTAGAATTGTTAATTATCCTCACTGTTAAAAATGTGATATCTTGTCTGAATTTATCTAATGCCCATTTCCAACCACTGGATCTTGTTATGCCTTTTTCCATCAGATTAAAAAGTCATCTATCATCAAATCTCTTCTCCATGTAGCTATTGTAGGTGCTTCGACACTACGATGACTGTGTCATACAAGTACTGGAACAGATACAAGTATGGCTCTGCGAAGGTAACATCAAATAGTGAACTAAGCACTGTGCATTTACTTTCAAAATTTAGTAACTGTGAATGACATGCTGAAATGCAAACAAACTGCTGGAAACACCATACTCCATGGCAGAAGCAGTGGCTTCTGTACTTACGCTTCACCAGCATTCCCTGCTCCAGGGAATTTTGGTTGTATGCACAGCAATTTATGCCCTGTAGTCGATGTTTGAAAATCGCTTTCTCCTTCATATTGCTTCCAATCCTCCATTCCACTCACATCCATGCTCTTACACTTGCCCTGTAGTTTGCCTTTTGTATGTAGGCCAGCAGCAAGATTAATATATTCTGGGGTAAAACGAGGCATATCCTTAAAGTCTTCAACATTGATCTGAACAATATGACTGGGTGCCAGCAGTCGAATGATATCAATCAGAAGCAGCAATCCAACACCTTTGGGAATGGGAAGAGGGAGAGAAAAAACACACAGTTTGCAGAAGGTAGTGCAGTCACACCAGGTAAGCATCTTGCAGATCTGAACCTTGGTTATTAGACACTCAGGAGTGTCTCTCAATTGTTGTTAGAGACTTAAAATAAACTCACACAGAATTAGAGTAATATTTCCCAGTCTCAGAATATAGTTACAAAATGTTTATCATAGCATGTATACTGTTAAGATATAGCATTAATCTTCTAATGCATTTCCAAAGATTAGATGTATGGTGGTTTACCTTTCACCCATCCCATTGTATTGATGACCAAAGGCACTTCTTTCTTGTAGGAGTTAAACACATACTTTACTGTGTCGATATATCTTTCTGTATCCTGCTCACAACTAACTTCTCCGTAATACACCATTTTACGTGGCATTCGCTGATGAGTGAATGGTGGACCTGAAAAAAGACACACTGAAGATTAACAGTAAATACTTGGGAGTTTCGGTAATTCAAAGAAAGCGGCCATAAAGAGTTAACAAAACCCCCAAACTCCTGAAGCACACATGCTCAATCCCTGTCTGTATTGATGGAAGTTATTCTTCCACAGTTTGTATCCAGTTGTTTCACCTTTTTTTGGAAAGGCTTGTACTTTAAGATTTTCTTCACTTGCTCCAAAAAACCCTTCCTCTGCCCTGCAAATCATTTCCTTTCAATTCTGCGTATACAGTCAAAGACAGTCTCAACGTCTGAGTGTCAGAAACCTGATAAATCCATTAATGTGGTATGGAACTATATAATTCTTATACGTACGAGTTTATAAATTTATTTAGATTAACCACTATTCTAGAAGACAATTTGAGCAGGGTAGCAGTTTTTGATCAGGAAGTAAAAAATTGGAACAACAAAAGGACTGTGTGCATTACAAGTTAGTAGTGTAAACACATTAGTTTTTCCCCCTCCATGATGACAGAGCAGCCCAAGGCAAACAGCTGATACAAGAACTAGACCACACCATTTGGTGGCTGGGAGCCAAAGCTCTTTGGAGACACCCAAGGCCATATATACTAACAGGTTTTCTACTTATGATTTTTCAAAACTTACAATATTCTTCCCTCTTTTTCCCACCCCAAACTTAACAAATTTACAATTTAAAACCAGGGGGAGAAGTTAAAAAAAAAGCTTCAGACAAGCCCTAGAAAGTTCTATGGCCTTTTAAAAACATGTACTTTGACCCACATCTCTATCTGCATATCTCAAAAACATTAATAAACTTAACCTAAAGTTTCAGTGAGGTGTGCAAGTATTATTCCCACTTTCACAGATGGAGAACTGAAGCAGAGAGACAAGACAGTTACTCACCTTTGTAACCGTCGTTCTTCGAGATGTGTTGCTCACATCCATTCCAATTAGGTGTGTGTGCACCGCGTGCGCCGGAAGATTTTTACCCTAGCAACAGTCGGTGGGTCGGCTGGGTCGCCCCCTGGAGTGGCGCCACTATAGCGCTGGATATACACCCCTGCTGACCCGATGACCCTTCAGTTCCTTCTTGCCGGCTACTCCGACAGAGGGGAAGAAGGGCAGGTTTGGAATGGATATGAGCAACACATCTCGAAGAAAAACAGTTACAAAGGTGAGTAACCATCTTTTCTTCTTCGAGTGCTTGCTCAGATCGATTCCAGTTAGGTGATTCCCAAGCCTTACCTAGGCGGTGGGGTTGGAGCAAGACGTTGCAGAATGCAAAACCACTGAGCCAAAGCCTGCATCGTCTCTGGACTGCTGAACCCATGCGTAATGTGAGGCAAAGGTGTGAATCGATGACCAGGTAGCAGCGCGACATATTTCCTGGATGGGGACATGGGCCAGGAAAGCAGCAGATGAGGCTTGCGCCCAAGTAGAATGGGCGGTGAGATGGCTAGCCGGAATGTGAGCCAATTCATAGCATGTTCGGATGCAGGATGTCACCCAAGATGAAATTCTTTGGGAAGAGACTGGCATGCCTTTCATCCGGTCTGCCACCACTACAAAGAGCTGAGGCGAACATCAGAAGGGTCTGGTCCTCTCGATATAAAAGGCGAGAGCCCTGCGGACATCCAAGGTATGCAGTTGTTGTTCCCGATGTGATGAGTGCGGCTTCGGGAAAAAGACTGGGAGAAAGATGTCTTGATTGACATGAAAGGCAGACATCACCTTTGGGAGGAAAGAGGGATGCGGTCGCAGCTGTACCTTGTCCTTGTGGAATACCGTATTGGCAAGGGAGTGTTAAGCCACTGATGGGGCACCTTGGGCCTGGTGGTATGCCCATGGTGTCCAGAAGGACCAGTGATGAGGCCCTTGTTCGTGGCTTTGTCCCTGCGGATATTGGCTGAGGACGTCAGATTCCCCCTCCTGATGGTAGGATGCACTGCCAGCCTGAGACGATACTGACGTGTGTCTCGAAGGCCACGGTGGTGCCGAGAGACCCTGGGAGGGCGCCACTGTTCTTGACGCTCAATCCCGGGGCGGTACTGGGGAGCGGTACCGGGAGCTATGGCGGTACCGCGAGCGAGACTGGGACCTTCTACCGTACCGGTGCCGGGAGGTCGACTGGGATCTCGAGTCCCTTCGCCTGGAGTGACTGTGGGATACACAGTACCAAGATCAGTGCCAAGAGCCAGATTGGTACTGGGAGTATCTGTCTGGTGAACGAGATGTTGAAAGTCGTCCGCTGCGAGTGCATCCAGTACCGCGATGGAGAGCGGTGCTGGGACTGCGAGCGGCACCGGGAGCGGGAACGACATGATCAAGAGCGCCTGCGAGACTGATCTGGAACGACGTCTCTCTGGTGGACTGATGGAAGGAGGCCTTACGAGGGCCAGCTTGCCGATGGATTGAACAACCCACACCGGCGGTGCCGGGGGTTGAGGACATATCAGCTCCGTCATAGCAATGAGCTCCCTTGCCGTAGAGAAGGTCTCCGGCGTAGAAGGAAGAACAAGCTCAACCACTGCCAGAGCCGGGGAGCAGTCTGGCACCAGACTCAACGGTTCTTGTGGGACCGGAATCAGTGGTGCCGCGCCAGGTGGAGCTGCAATCTGTGGTGCCGGCTTCGACGGTGCCGCAGCGGATGACGGTGCTTGACGAACTGTCTTAGACAAGTGCTCCTTCTGCAAGGCCGGAGTTGGAGCATTATGTCGTTTTCCAGTCGGGGAAAGGGAGTGGTGCCGAGGAGTCAGTGCCGGTAGAGGTCAGTGCCGTGACTCCTTCTCGGTACCGGAGTGATCCGGTGCCGAAGGGGCGCTCCTTACTGACGCAGTCTGTTGGACGCTCAATACCGATGTTGCAGGACTAAGAACAGCTCCTCATGGAGTCAGCATCAATCGAAAGTCCCGCTCTTCTTTGTCCTTGGTTTAAATGACTTGCAGATGCGGCACTTGTCAACAAGGTGGGATTCCCCTAGGGACTTGAGGCAGGAGTCGTGGGGATGCCCTATTGGCATCGGCTTTTGGCACGCCGAGCACGGTTTGGATCCCGGTGCCTTGGGCATCGGCCAGCACCGGGGTGGAGGAAATGGGCTAATCCCCGATCCCCCCTTCAACTATATACACTAACTATGAATAGAAGTACCAACACTAACTATAACTACAAGAACTCGAACTATAAACACAGTAAAGAGCAAAGAACTACGAGAAGCTAGGGATGTGGAGATCAGCAAAGCCGCGCTCCACTGTTCCAATAACGGTCACGGGCGGTAAGAAGGAACAGAAGGGCTGTTGGGTCAGCAGGGGTATATATCTGGCGCTATAGCAGCGCCACTCCAGGGGCGACCCAGCCGACCCACCAAGTGTTGCTAGGGTAAAAATCTTCTGACAAGCGTGCACGCGGCGTGCGCACACCTAATTGGAATCGATATGAGCAAGCACTTGAAGAAGAATAAATGATTTGCCCAAGGTGTAACATGAAGTCTGTGGCAGAGATGGAAAATTCACTCGGGTTTGCTACATCCCAGGCCAATAGCATATAGAAAAGATCACCCTCTCCACCCACTCCCATAAAATATGTAAAAACCAAGAAGGGAGAATAACTTGCCTGGTAGTTCTGATTTCCTAGAGATAGCACCTTGGAGGATTTCACTCCCGGGTCTTAGCTCCTTACCACAAGATTGGCAGGCCTCCTTCACTTATAATGTTTTTTGAACTGTGAGCAGAGTTAATATGGTGCTGTTAAGACACAGGAGTGAGAATCCTGCACAGTACCTTTAGAAAATAAATATATATATTTCTGGTGATGAGAATATAGCAAAATACATACCAAGACATGGCTCTGACACATTAATTAAGGAGACACATCCAGGTGGTGTAAACTCTGTCTGTCCCAGATCACATTCCAAATATTCAACACAAGGAAGGCTACAATAAAAGAAAAAAAGATTTTAAGATGCGCTGCATATTACTATCTGTGTAAATAAAACAGAACAGCATTTCACTTAGAATACATCAGGAAAAGAATCCAATTCTGACAGCCATAAACACAATGAGAATCTCAGACACTGAATAGATCACTAGCTTTCTGCCTCCTCCCTCTATCTGAGGGACTGTAATGGACAGGCAATGACAAACTATAAACTAGGGGTCCATGTGTGTCACAGAGGTCACAGATCCCATTACTTTCTGCAACTTCTGTGACTTCTGCAGCGCCCGGCATGTGCTTGGGCAGCCCTGGGGACAGCCACACCAGCTACTGCTCAGGGAGCTCCTGGCAGCCATCCCCGTGCAGCCAGAGCAGCTGCAGTCCGCTGGCCCCAGGCACCCCTCCTTCCCCCTGAACAGCCGCCCGCCCCTGGTTTTAGTCACAGGTATAAGTCATGGTGAAGACACAGGCTGTGAATGTTTGTTGATTGCCTGTGACCTGTCCATGACTTTTACTGTGACTACCTGTGTAGCTTTAACTATAACCAACTACAACACTAAGCACAATGCATGGTCTGGACCAGCGACAGCACAATACCATTCCAGTCTTGAACAGAGAGACTGCCAATCAATGTCAAATTGCACGAGTGGTACACACAGATGAGGACTGCCAACAAACAATTTTTGCTTCATGTTAATTTTCAAAAACATCCAAATCCCCAGTAATTATTTATAAATAATCCTATCGATTTCTCTTACCCAGATCATAGAAGATATGAAAATCTGACTCTTATAGGATAAAAAAAAACTCACTGATTCAGCAACAGGTTAATGAGATATCTGTTCAATGTTGATTTTCCAATACTTTTTGGGCCACACACCAGAATGACAGGACAACCATCATCTTCCTCTGGAAAAACAAACATACCCTGAAATGGACCATTACTATAAATTAATGTCATGCATCCTACTCCACAAAAGTTCATAAAAATTTAATCTCAGGAGCTGAGCATTTTCATTGAAAGAGCAGTTTACATAACATGGGCTTATATTTGCACTTTGGAACCAGAACAATAAAGCTTTGTTTAAAGGTGAGGAGGGTATTTACATTTATAAGCACAAAATAAAAAGCCTTCTAAGAGGGTGGACTCCAACACCTGTGCACAAAACCAGCCTTGCAAAATTCTACTTGCCCTATGGGAAATTATTTTGGGGCGGGGATGGACAAAAACGGATTTCTCCCACACCAAATCATCATAAAGGCACATTAGTTTTGGTGGCAGATCAGTAAGGCAGCAAAAAGCCTTATGGGTCATATAAACACTCCCTCCTCCCCCTCTAAGTACCTCAAAATGAGGTAACACACTCAGTTTGGTCCAGAAACTATCCAAGGTTTGAAATTTGACCCAACCGTTTCACGGTTGTCAAGGCATGGTTTCAGAAGCATGAACTTAAGAAAAACTCTGAGAAAGGAGCTTTTGCTCCCTTTAGATCACTGCAAAATGTAACATTCAGTTCCATCAAATTGAAGATACTCACCACGACATGCTTGTATTAACTCTTCAATTGCTGAAACTGAACTCTCCGACAAAAGTAGGCCACTTTCAGGATCACGTTTCCCAATACCAGTAGAAGCTAGAGCTGCATCTTCTGGTGTGAAGCAAGAACCCCTTTGCCTCTATAGATCAGCAAGCATATACCAAAGAAAGGTTTTAGCAAATTCATAACACACCACATACAAAATAACTCCTACTGTCTTATTTGACTAGACAGTGGTACCAGCACAGAAGGATTTAGTCACATTAATTGTCTTCTCTGTTCTAGTTCTACAAAAGTCTTAAGTCCAGGTAACAGGAAGGAAGTGCTAGGAACAAGGTCTCATCTTCACTGACATTCTAACCCCTACTTACTACAGCAAATGGCACCTTATAAATACCACAGACGGATATGTCTAACATAGGGAGAATGATACCTCCTTTATAAAGCACTTGGAGATCTACTGATGAAAAACTCTATAAGAGCTAGGTATTATTATATACAGGTCTACAGCGTGCAGACCATTGTAATTCCATGGGAAACCAGTCTTATAATTCAAAGGCATGGCAGCACACCTGAAAGTCACATGACAGACATAGGAAGAGGACATGATTGGAACATGAAACAAAGTGCTCTGGAAACAATAATGGGGCTGGGCCAGTCAAGTGGAGCTGCCACCAAGTGCAGACAGAACAGGAAACACTAGAGGGCTGGGAAGTGTGGGGAGAAAAGTATGGGAAGACAGTAGCAAGAAAGTGACTGCAACAAAGGACTAAGAAGGATAAGTAGTAAAAGAGGGAGTGAAGTTCTGGCAAAGGATAAATCCATGCATCATATATACAAAAAAAATGAATTACAACTAATTTATACAGTTATAATTCCATCACTGATTCAGCAACAGGTTAATGAAATATCTGTTAAATGGTGACTTTAATGACTACATGCATGATTCTAGCTTTGGTCTTATGGTAAATAACCAGAATACCTCTATGGAACTGTATACATATATACATAACACATGCTGTTTTTCTGACCCACACTTTTATTGCTCCATACACAATTAATCCTCTCCTGAAGCCATGCAAATTTTTCTTCCTCATAAAACAATTCCCATAGGATAAGATTGAACAAATGCAAGATTTCCATTAAATAACGAAATGGAAGATGCATTTCACCTTTACTCTGAAGATATGGGAGAACTCTGGGTGATTAAGAATGAATCTTGTAACCGAGGTATCCAGACCATCCAACAGCACCAGAGAACACAAAGGGGCAAAACTTTTCATCAGTTTAATTCTAGCATCTGCAAGATGACAACAGTTAGTCTTAAAACACTATATTTCATACAAATTAGAGTTCAAGTCCAAAACCAATACAATGAACAAATACTTTTTACATTATCTGACCTTCACAATACCTGTGAGGTAGGTATCACCCCCATTTGACAAATGTGGAAAGAATCTGTGAGTAACCAAGAAAACAGAAGTTTTTTTTTTAATTTGAAAAACATTCTTATAAAGAAACTAAATACTTTTTGGCTTTCAGCTTCTATAACGTAGTGGTCACTTATGCCAAGTGTCTCGTCTTGTTAGAACAGTTGAACAAATATTCTGTTAACCACTTAATTTTAGCAAAAGATGACATTGTGTAGCTATCAAATCTTCTAAATGGCAGCAGTTCAACTTGTTTGTTAGTAAAGTCTGTTATCTCAGATTTTGACTTTCACGGATCAAAATCTTATTTCCATAAAAATAAGGGCATGGGTCACTTGCTGGAGGATTCTCTGCAGCTTGAGGTCTTCAAACCACAATTTGAGGACTTCAATAACTCAAACATAGGTTTGTTATAGAAGTGGATGGGTGAGATTGTGTGTGCAGGAGGTCAGACTAGATGATCATAATGGTCCCTTCTGACCTTAAAGTCTATGAGTCTATGAGAAGCAAACATCTTATGTGATTTGCCAAAGAAGTCAGTGATGTGCAGAATCAGAATACATGAGTTCCTATTTTCCAGTCCCGTACTTGAAGAAATAAACTACAGAGTTCCATGGAAAATGAGGACGTATATTACTATCCTAAAGTAAGGCAATAAACAACACTCAGTCATTTTCATTGCCATAAAAAAGTTATAAAGGCGATCTTGAGAGTTTGCCAGTGACTATGTGTACAACTACAGACCAAATATTTGTGTGTGTGAATGTAGCGTGGGAAAGATGATGGCTGGATGGCCCTAAATACTCTAGCACTCACAGGACAGATACAGCATGAGAAACACCTCTCCCCTTAGTCCAGGTGAGCTATTATGATCACCTAGTCTGACCTCATATAAAACAGGCCCTAGAACTTCAACCAGTGATTCCTGCTTCTAGCTCAACAACTTGTGGTTGAATAAAGCACATCTTTTAGAAAATCATCCAGTCTTGACTTAAGGACTGCCAGCAATAGCAAATTTACTACAGCATTTGGTAATTTGTACCAATGGTTAATTACCCTCACTGTTAAAAAACTGATTCTAATGGGAAGTTATTCTGCTTTGCCTCTAGAGAAACAGCCAGAAAAGGCATCAACACCAATAGTTGTGATGAGGACATGTAGCTAGACTGGGACCACTCTAACTCATTTCACAGAGGCCACTGAATAATGTCATGTAAAGATGACTTTTGATCACAACTCTAGCCTGCATTCAGAATGGTGACACAGAGATAAAAGGCTTATCTCATTACAAGGTCTCTGGAACTCTTCAGTCTGCCCCAAAGCAATTGGTTAAGGGTAGCCCTACATGTAACCAGCTCTAATGGCTCTTTACACACCCAAATAGCAGACTCCTCACCAAAGCACACTGCTCAGCCCATGCTTACCACGTGGCACATGATGGGCTCTGAGCATTGCCCTGGCTGATATCCTCATCTCCTTCTTGGATTTTTCCAGCGTCTCATAGGTCACTGCTTCGATGGTCAGGGCACAGTGGGTCTGAGGAGAGAAGAGGTCGTAGGAAGGCTGCTCCTGAGAGATGGTAAATCCAAACACTTGGACTGCACCATAGAGGCAGGTCAGGCGGCATTTCCCAGTGAAGGTCAGCTTCTGTGGTGGGGAAACAGATGAGATACTGACCATGCTTGAACACCAGGGCAGTGCTATACAGACAAGGGAGAGACAGCCCGTCATGGCACTTCACACATGGGAGGTGCTGGGTTCTCCCCCCTGCCCCAGGAAGTGCCACCCAGCCCCCCAATCCCTGCAACCGCACTTGCCTAAGACCCAAAGCTACCACGCAAATTCACTCCCCTCAACTATTCCCGGCTACCCCCTCGCCAACGACTAACCCTCCCCACTATCACCCTCCCAAAGGCCAGATCCCTGCCTGCCCCCCCACAGCCGCCCCCCCTCCCAAGGCTGCCCCCCACGTCCCAGTCTGCCCCCTCCCAAGACCACCCTCCCCTGCCTACCCTCTCACAGCCACCTCCCCATGGCCCCCATCTGTCCCCCCCACGGCAGCCCTCCTCCCGTGTGCCCCTCTCCCAAGGCAGCCCCCTCACACGCCCCCGCCTGCCCCAGCCAGCTCTGCCCCAGCCACCTCCCCATGCTCCCATCCGTCCCCCCCACGGCCGCCCCCCTCACAGCCAGCCCCCTCACCCCCATCCGTCCCCCCCACGGCCGCCCCCCCGCCAAACCTGGGCGTGCGGCAAGAGCAGCACCACGGCGCCCTCTGTGGCCTCCACCGCGGCGAGGGTGCTCGCTGCCGGGGCCGCCTCCCCGCCGCCCTCAGGGCCCGGCGCCTGCAGCAGCCCCGAGCGCACGAAGGAGGCGGCGTATTCCCGCCACGCGTCCCCGCCGGGCCGCTCCCGCCACTTCCGGGCCGCAGGGCCTGAGCCGGGACCTCCCTGCCGGCGGCCGCGGGCCAGGCGCTTCCGCGGAGGCTGCGCCCGGCGGGCCGGGGGGAAGCGGCGGAGAATGGGCGGCTTGGGCATGGCGGCCTCCAGGGCAACTCTCGCGAGAGGCGGGGGGACCCACGAGACCCGACTCAGGAGCCCCCACCCGGGGGCGGGGGGACGGGATTTATCGCGAGATCGGCATGACAGCACGAGGCGTGGGGCCACAGCGGGCCGAAGGCGGGACGGAGCGGAGCGGCTCGGCTAAGGCGGGGATCGGGCCTATTGCCGGCGGACCACGCAGTGCCCGCAACCTTCCCCGCCCTGCCCCCGCGGGGTCCGCGACACGGTGCCCGCACCCCCCCCGCGGGGTCCGTGACACGGTGCCCGCAGGTCCGCGACACGGTGCCCGCACCCCCCCCGCGGGGTCCGTGACACGGTGCCCGCAACCCCCCCTCCCTCCTCCCATGGGGCCCCTGACACGGGGCCTGCACCCCCCTCCGTCCCCCCACGGGGTCCGTGACATGGTGCCCGCAACTTCCTCCCCATGGGGTCTGTGACACAGTGCCCACAACCTTCCCTGTCCCCCCCATGGGGTCCGTGACACGGTGCCTGCACACACACTTCCCAGACCACATAGACCCCTTTCCTGGCATGTGGCACAAAGCTTGTGTTTGTGCCTAGGTTACTCCTTGACCCAACTAAATCAAGCCACAAGATGTTCTCTTGCATCTATACCAGGGGAAAGGTCAAAGCTAGGCCCAGCAAGGCGACGCCTAGTGCTGGTCAAACTGAACTCCACTCCATCCTGCTCTACACCAGTGGTTCTCAACCTTGTTCATTTGCGTACCCTTAACAAATTTCAAATGGAGGTGCCAACACCTTTGGAAATCTATGGGGTCTTTTCTATTGTTGAATTCTGTTCAATGAGTTTTCAGTCCAAGTATTTCACAGACCTCTTAGACGTAGTCCATGGCTCAGACAGAGAACCACCGGTCAAACCTAGAGCAAGGGGAGGACACCACTGTGACATGGAGAGCTCTCTGGGCTCTTCCCTGCACCTGCTCATTAATGCACAAAGTCTCCAGCACAGGGACCGTCTGTACTGATATGTCTTGTATGTTGTAGGAACCAAGAAAAGGCCCAGTTGCACGCTTTCCCCTCCTCAGCCTGCATCCCCCCTTATCTGCTCTTCTTCAAAGTCCATCCCAAAAGGGGAACTCATCCACAAGCATGTTAGCCCTGTCACAAACCCTAAAGCTTATGGTCAATGACCAGCACTTATTATTTGTCAAGTGCTGGCAGTGAACGTGGCCCCTTACCCAGAAAGTTTACAATCTAGAGCAGTGATTCTCAAACTTTTTTTCCACGGACCACTTGAAAATTGCCGAGGGTGTTTGTCGGCGGACTACTTAATGATCTTTCCAAATGTTTGTACCGTTAGCTAATTACTGTAAAGTGCTTTGGATAAAAGTGCTACATAAAAAAACTTAATGAACTTTTTGTGTTCTCAAATAAAAGCACACAACTCATATTTTAATATCAGTAGTGTTACCTTTCTAATGCAATGGATGTGCCCTCTCTTCCCCACCGCAGCAGCCCTTGAGTTGAGGCTGGAAAGGAGGGGGGTCTTTCCCCTGCCATAGCAGCCACAGAGCTGAGGTTGGGAAGAAGGGCTGTCTCACCCTAGCAGCTAAAGCCCTGGAGCTGGGGAAAGTCGCCTCTTTCTCTGGCTGCCACAACCCTGCGTGTCCCAAATTCCCCCACCCCCTCTCCCACCTGCCCCCTATTTCCCCCAAGGCCACTACCTCACCTTACATATGTGTCTTCTCTAGGGTCCAAGCACCTAATTAGTGGAGCCATGCCTGCGCGATTCCACTACTTAGATGGGTGGCCCTTCATTCTCTTGTGTGTCCAGGCAGACCACCTGAATGGAGCTCACGGACCACAGTTTGAGAACCTCTCATCTAGAGTGTACACATACCATACAGAGGAGGACACACTTACGATGGTAATTTATCTTTTATTACCTATGTGAGCCTCGCTGAAGAAGTAGTTTATTAGCAGAGATTCTGAACATCACACACTGGCTTTCATCTCTTCTCCCTTCCTATTACACAAAGAACATAGTGCAACATATATAGTAGTTACATCAAAACACTCCTAAATGCCCATAACAAAAGCCCCACACAGCCCACTCTACTTCCTAAAACACTCCAACACCATCTCCACTGACCACAGGGTCTGGGCTCACCTGCAGAATATTACAATAGATAAATCCCTGGTTGGTTTGTTATTTTTACCTCAAAGCAAAACTTCCTCCCTTCCTGGGAAAGTGTGAAGTCCTGGTTCTTGCTACATGTTATATCTGTGGCATAGGCATAGGCATAGGCTGTCTATGTAAATAGTCCAAGGTACTTCAGGATCTGAAAGTCTAGCATTGTCTGAGAGGCAGTAAGTGTCCATTATATGCTTCCCAGCCCATTCTCCAGAAAGCTCTGTACCAACAGCATGATGCTTTTTCTTCCATTCATTTTATATTTGTATCTCTTGGCTCCATGTTATTGGGCTTTCATATGCCAGAACACGGGGCCGCCTTCTGAATTCAGGATGGACTGGGATTACACGATTGCAGGATTTTTCCGACTGCGTAGCTACTCAACAACAGAGAAGCCTAGACCGGAAGTTGACATATGTGACAGGTAAGCGAGAAGGGTAGGGTGTGGGGCTGCAACAAATTCTATGTATCAGTACCTAGATACTAGAGTCAGTACGGCCAAGCAGGGGGTAGGCTGTAATCACTGCTTAACATGCTGTCCAGTATTATCTCACTGCTTCCTTGTGCTCATGGTCTGTCTGCTAGATCCACCTGGGGCCTCTTATCTTATCCCTAGATTTTAAACCATTCTGTGTTTGTACAGCAGCTAGTACAGTGGGGCTCCTGCAACCCAATACAAACAATAACAATAATACTACAGTGACCAGAACTTTAGAAATGCTGTTAGCCTAGATTAGACAGATACAAAGAAGGAAATCATATTTAGCAGGAATAGAAACAGGAGGGGAAACAAGCAGGAAAAAGAGGTGGAACAAGAAGTAGGAAAGCAGATATGGGACAAAAAGACCCACTGCAAATAGACAGGAAGCTGCAACAGAGACGACGCATGGTGGGCTGGGAGTTGGGGCATGCAGGGCTCACCTCTCATTAATAAAATGATAGTAGTCCAAAATATCACAGCTTAGCTGGTGTGACTGCGGCCATTACTGAAGAAAATCTCTGCTACAGCCAAGATCCACTCTGTGCCATCAGAGATCTGGGGAGATGCAGGTGGTTTCTTCTCTTGTGCCACCTGAGCAGGAGAAAGGGAGCAGAGCAGGGCAGTGAATCTGACCCACAGGATATTGCATAAGGAGTTGCTGATTAGGAGAGGGGCAATGGGGATTTGAACTAATAGGTACAATCTGATGTGTGTTGTGCAACACTAAATAGCGGCAACCTCAGTGTAATTGTACAAAAAGAAAGATGTTTGTGCTGCTGGTCTCCTCATGAATCCCCTGTGAGCCACAGTACACGTAACAGACACAGACAGATGAAGTGATTTGTCTAAGGTCACCCAGTGTGTCAGTGTTAGAACTCCAGGCTGCCTGGCTCTTGGACCACGTACTTATGCCAGGCATTGCCCAGGGTGCATCTCCACGATTCAGTGAAGCCTTCACATCTCTTGCTTCTGCAATAACACCTGTATTTCTGCAGAGCAGCCTCTGTAGACAGCCATGGCTACCACCTGTTGCAAGCCATGAGATTCGCCATCGAGAAGATAAACAACTCCAGCAGCCTCCTCCTCAATGTCACTTTGGGCTACGAGATCTACAACACATGCTCAGTATCTGCCAACATGTACGCAACATTGAGTATCCTTGCCCAGAGCAGACAGCACCATGTGGAAGTGCTCAGCAACTTCACACACTACCAGCCCAAGGCTGTGGCTTTGATAGGGCCAGATAGCAGCCAGTTTATCCTCATCACCGCAGCTATCCTGAGCATCCTCCTTATGCCAGAGGTAATCAGTACTTTGTCTGGAGCAATGCCAAATATATTTTAAGCAGTACGGTATCTATGGCAGGGTCAAACACAGGTGTTGATTGGGGTAATACTGATTAATCAGAAGAAGGGCAGGGAGTGGGCTTGTGGTTTGGGGTGTAGGTGGCTGGAGGATCAATGCTCTGAGCAGGTGATGTGACCCCTATGGTCCTTTGTGGAATGTGGGACTCGGTCTCGGTGTGACTCCAGCAGAGGTTAGGCTTATTCCTAGCACTGAGAACGACATGCAGCCATGCTGCTTACTTGGTTGTTTTTTCAATGTGTGTTGCTGCATCCACCAGGTCCATGTGCCCTCCAAATACAAGTCCCCTCACACCCACAGGAGTCACGGTTGACGCTGGTTCCTCCTGCTGGTATCGCTGCTCGATGCCAATCGCCCCCCTCCTCCTCGGGTAATCACTGTTCAGCACTGACCTCCACACAGTACCAGTGCCCATCCCCTCTGCACAGTTTCCCAGCAGGAGACACATCCTTTCCCTCATTCCCTTCTGCAGATTAGTTATGAAGCCTCCAACGAGGTGCTGAGCCTGAAGCATGCCTACCCCTCATTCCTGCACACCATTCCCAGCGACAGGCTGCAGGTTGAGGCTGTAGTGCTGCTGCTGAAGGAGTTCCGGTGGAACTGGATTGCGATGGTGGACAGTGATGATGCCTTTGGCAGGAATGGGATAAAGACCCTGCAAGCAGTGGTGGCTAAGAATGACATCTGTGCCGCCTACCAAGGAATCATCCCCACGAAGGGGGGTGCCAGCAGCCCAGAGCTGAAGGAGATGGTTAGAGTCCTTACGAGGACCGGGGTCAAAGTCACTGTCGTCTTCTCCAATGTGGACAGCGCTAAAGACTTCTCTGACATGGTGGTTCAGGAGAATGTGACGGAGAAGGTGTAGCTGGGCACTGAGGCATGGTCTCTAGCCTCGGCAGTCTGAAGCATCCCCGGCATCCACAGAATCGGCACAGTGATTGGGTTGTCAGTCAAGCAGGCAAAGCTTCCAGGATTGGAGGAATTTGAATCTACCCATGTGAATTCAGAGAAAAGTAACATAGCCACGTGTGCCCCTGATTTGGGTGTTGACGGGAGGGGTGGCGGGAGCAGCAGCAATGAGAGCACCAGCCAAGGCTGCAATCAGATCTGCACAAGGTGCCACTCACTCACTTCAGCACCCCAGACATTTGGACCTCCTTTAATGTGTATTCGGCGGTGTTTGCTGTGGCCCACGGTATGCATCACTTGCTGGGTTGCTGCTCGGGAGCGTGCAGCAAGGACAAAGTCCATCCCTGGCAGGTGAGTGGGTCATGGGAAAGGCCCCCCTCTCTCTTGTACAGGAGCGAGAGTCTCCTTGTGTGAAGCTGCATGGGGGCAGCCCAGAGCTCAGGGCAGGTTTGACTGCTATAGTCAGAGGCAGGGGGCTGGAAGTAGAAAGGAGCAGAAGTATAAGTATCTAGCAGGATGAGCAGGTGCCTACCAGCTCCAAGCTCTACCTGCAAGCTGCATGCCATCAAAGCACCAATAAGGTTTCAAGGCTGGTGAATTGAGTCCCAGAACAGGCCAGCACTGCCCTGCCAATGGGCCTTACCCTGCTCTGGAGAGACCATCTCTAATCAGAAGAGAGGATGGTGTGATGGGCTGGATCACAGAAAACCTCTTGGGAGCTGCCACCCAATGTGCCAAGACTACTTCTACCCTTGCCTTCCCTGCCAGCTCAGGACTCCAGCACCCTGCCTTGCTGAGCAGACACACCCGTCTGTTCCAACACAGACCCGGGGTCTGAATTACTTGCTCCAAAGCTGCAGGTTTACCTGAAAGCAGCTCACAGAAGTGTTCTTGTCTTTAACACTCAGATGCCCAACTTCCAATGAGGTCTAAACCCAAATAAATACGTTTTATCCTGTATAAAGCTTATACAGGGTAAACTCATAAATTGTTCGCCCTCTATAACACTGATAGAGATGCACAGTTGTTTGCTCCCTCAGGTATTAATACATACTCTGAGTTAATTAAAAGTAAAAAGTGATTTTATTAAATACAGAAAATAGGATTTAAATGGTTCCAAGTAGTAACAGACAAAACAAAATAAGTCACTAAGCAAAATAAAATAAAATGCACAAATCTATATCTAATCAAACTGAATATAGATAAGTTCCTCACCAGTTCCAGAATGCTCCCTTTTACAGACTGATCTCCTTTTAGCCTGGGTCCAGCAATCACTGCCCTTTGTTCCAGTTTCTTTCAGGTATCGTGCGGGGTGGAGAGGCTCCCTCTTTAGCCAGCAGAAGACAAAATGGAGGGGTCTCCAAAGGGTTTAAATAGACTTTCTCTTGTGGGTGGAGACCCCCTCCTCACTCCTATGCAAAGTCCAGCTCCAAGATGGAGTTTAGGAGTCACCTGGGCAAGTCACATGTCCATGCATTACTCAGTTTTTACAGGTAGCATCCATTATTTACATGCTATCTTGAATGTCCTCAAGTAGACTTCTTATGTGGATTGGAGCATTCCAAGATCCATTGTCCTTTAAGTGTTTATTGATTAGATACTTAATTTCAATATTCCTTTCTCCAGGAACTGACCAAATGCTCTACTAAGGTTATTTAGAAATCAAGCCAGTACACAGCTAACATTCATAACATCGAATACAAAAATGATACATGGATACAAATAGGATTAATACATTCAGTAGATCATAACCTTTGAGATATGTTACATGGCATATGTAGCATAAAACACATTCTAAGCATATTTCCATGAAGCCTTATGGGAGGTACCGTCACAGATGGATGGTAGCTGGGGGCCTCAGACACCCAGGTTCAGTACCCTGCTTCCCTATAGACTCAATGTGCCCTTGGGATGCCACTTACGGTAAAATTTTCAAAAGCCCCTAAGTGACTTAGATGCCTCCATCTCTTGAAAGTCAATAGGACTTAGGTATTTTTTAAAAATATACCACTAGTCTCTGTGCCTCAGCTCTCCATCTGTAACATGAGGATAACAGCACCACTCTGCCTCCGGGTGCTGGGGGAATTAATGAGAAAGAGGACAGCAGCAAAGACATGGACCCTCCCACCCTGTTAAGGATCTAATCTATCACTGACGGGAGTCTTTGCCCAGGAGGTTGAAGCTGCATGTTGGAATCTTGGGTCTTTTCTGTCTGTGGCCTTTTTGTTTTCCAGCTCCTGGAAAAAATCAAGCAGGTGAATTTCACTCTGCAGAAGAGCCAGGTGCATTTTGATGGCAGTGGGGATCCCCTGACAGGCTACGACCTTGTCATATGGAAGTGGACTGGCCAGACCTGGTCTTTTGATGTAATTGGGTCTTTCCGCCAAAACCCAAACAGACTGAACATTGGCCAGGCTGGACTCCTGTGGCATACAAAGGATAATCAGGTAACCAGCATTTGAGCTGCATGCTGGGAAAGGAATGGCCTCAGGAGGGTAGGGCAGTACCACCAAACAGGGATTTTCCTAGCATTACAAATAAAACAACCTCCCCTTATTCCTGAAACTTGACCCTACATAAAACTGTGTGTCCCAGGGCTTGGGGGAGCAGAATCCTACAGGCCAGGAGGGGCCTGCCTCACCACTCCTTCTCCTACGCTGAGTCACACTTAGTCAGGTTGGCTGCATCTTCATGGGTCTTTCCCATAGCAGGGTGAAGCCGGGGTGCTCAGCATCTCAGGCTGTAGGCTCTGTAACAATCGGGGCTGGTGGTACAGGGAACAGAGAGTTGACAGGCTCCTGCTTGCATCTTAATTTTCAGAAAAATCTCTCTCAGGAAGAATCACCCCAGGCGTGCCCTTGTGCTGCCCCTGCACACTGCCCTGCTCCTATCTGCAGTCCTGACCCCTTTCCTGGACATTAAGGTGCCTGGAAATATAAGGTACAGCCCTCTGGTGAGCAGCCTGTGCCAGTCCCAGGAACTCAGCTTTGCTCCGTCTGTGCTGTTTCCTAGCTGGCCCTAGCTGTGATGGGGGCTTGCTCTTGGCAGGCCTGACCCTTGCAGTGCTTTCATCTAGGTGCCTGTGTCCACTTGCTCAAAGGTGTGCGTAAAAGGAGAGAAGAGGTTGCAGGTGGGGCTACACGAATGCTGCTTTGACTGCGTGGCCTGCCCCACAAGAACCTTCCTGAACAGCAGTGGTCAGTAGAACATGAGGCAGCTCCTCACAGGGGTCACAGCCAGGGAAAGCTGGTTAATCTTGTCCTGCCATTCCTGTGTTCCTAGCCTATGCACCTGGCTCCATGCTCCTCTTGTACACACTTACTCCAGCCCTTCTCTATTCTCCTTACTTTCTCCTCCTCCTCCATCCTGGCTGCAGCAGTTTCCTCTTCTCCCACCATTCCCTTTCCCCTCCTGTTGCAGGGCCTGGTGACTAGCGTTTGAGATGCAAATGGCCCAGTGCAGCTTGCTCTCTGCCTTCTCCATTTGTATAGCTCTCAGAAGGGCTGCAGCGCTGTGGGTATGTAAATACCGGGTCTCCCCCCAAAGCACCGAGTGCTGGCTCCAGTGCACTCCTGGCTGGTGCTGGGAAGCTGTGGTTTCAGATGGTTGCTGGGAATCAGATGAACAGGTGAGCTGAAGCTGCCTGACTCCTCTCACTGTGAGCTTTGGGTGGGGGAAGCAGGTGTGACAGCTGCTTCCTGCCCACTGTTGTCTTTGTCCTACTGGCGAGGCAGACAGACAGACAAACCCAGAAAGAATGAACCGCACCAGGTGGCAATAAATATCAGGGCGGAATTTGGTTTGTGGCAAGTTGATGATACTGGAAGCGATATGAAAATGCTTGGATGCCGGGGGCCAGGTGGTGCCTAGGGCTGACTGCAGGATTATCTGATCCCCGCTGTGCCAGCCACAAATACAAACCTATGGCAAGAGAATGTCTTCTACCCCTTCACTCTCGCTCACTAGATGCTAACAGACTCCATGTCCCACTGGAGCATGAGCTTTGGGCAACCACCAACAGTGAAGAGGCTTGGGGTAAGTTACTCCGTGGCCTGGCCGGGTGAACACCCCGGCACCTCACCTACAGTTGGAGGAGAGAGCAGCTGTTGCAGACATGCCAGCCTCCGTGAGGCTGTTGCATCTGCTGGAGCCCTCATCACATGTTCCCCCACCCAGACTAGCTGCATGAGCTGTGTACTTTACCCCAACCAGGACTCCAGCTGTGACCCAGGTGGTCAGTAAGACTTAGTTCACCCAGCTAAGCCACAGCAGCTGCTGCCCCTGACTAAGCTGGGGGAAGCCAAGCTGAGAGAGGCCACTCTGTAGACCAGAGCTCTCCCATTCCAATTTCTTTCCATATCCTGCTACAGACACCCCAGTGGTCCCAGAGGTCCATTAACGTCACCATAATTGCACCCACTCACTCTACGGCTGAGGCCTTCGGCTTTGTCACCTTTTATACTGTCTCACTGAACCTTGTTTGGAGGTGGCACACGTTGATCCCAGGTCATTAAAGACCCTAAGGCCCTTTACATAAGGGCTGTGTTGTTATCCCCAACATCTGTGCTCCACCCCAGAGGCAGCTGCATCCCAGTGGTGGGTGATCCCTGTACGCAGCTTGTTCAGTGTTTTGAGATCCTTGCAGGCATGAGGTGCTATAAGAAGGCAGATCATTATTATCATAACCAGCATGGTGTGTGAGCAGCATCTCAGCTTCTCCATTTCCTTCCTTTGCAGACCTCTACAATTGCCAGCCCTGTGGGACAGATCAGTGGGCCCCAGTGAGGAGTGAAATCTGCTTCAATCAGACCACTGAATTCTTGTCCTGGGCTGACCCCGTCTCCTGAGCCCTGCTGACTGGCATCACACTGCTGCTGGCAGGGACAGCAGCCCTCTTTGCCCAGAACCTCACCACGCCAGTGGTCAAGTCGGCAGGCGGGAGAATGTGCTTCCTCATGCTGGGCGCTCTGATCTGAGCCTGCTGCAGCCTCTACTGCTACTTTGGGGAGCCCACCTGGCACATGTGCCTGCTGAGGCTGCCCGTCTTCTCCATCAGCTTCACCATTTGCCTCTCGTGCATTGCAACCCACGCCTTCCAGATCCTCTGCATCTTCAAATTGGCCTCTAAGTGGCCTGCCTTCTATAGAGCCTGAATGAGGCACAATGGACCAAACCTGTTCATTGGAGCCTGCACTGCCGCCCAGGTGGTGATGTGCCTGGTCTTACTCAGCACCAATCCCTCAGTGCCCAGGAAGGACTACACGACTTTTATGATGCTGATCATCTTCCAGTGCTCGGAAGATGACGCTATAGGGGGACTGCTCTACAACACACTGCTCGGTATCTGCTGCTTTGTCATCAGCTACATGGGGAAGGACCTGTCTGAGAACTACAATGAGACCAAGTGCATCACCTGCAGCCTGCTTATCAACTTTGTTTGCTTCATCGGCTTTCTCACCACCTATGTCTTTTACCAGGGCAAGTACCTGGTGGCCATCATTGTGCTGTCCAACCTGACCACCCTCTCTGGGATCTTTGGAGGCTACTTCCTCCTCAAAGGCTACATCATCCTCTTCCGAGCAGAGGTCAACACCACTGAGCACTTCCAGATGTCAATCCAGAGTTACACCACGAAGAGGAGCTTGGACTGAGCCCACGGGCAGGGGAGCAGGGACACCTTGGGGTTTATATGGGGTGGGTGGGGGGAGGTCCCTCACAGCTATTGATCTGTGCTCTCAGCCTCCCAATATGGGGGAAGAGGGTGTGACAGATCTGTGCAGGGGGCCTCTAGCGGGAGCTGGGGATGAGATGGGGGGGTGCAGAGGGGTGGAGTGAGATGAGCTCAGGCCTGTGACTACTTGCCACCAGTAACTGGTCCTGGTGGGCTGTGAGGTGAGAGTAGCTGTGATGGATTGGCGGGGCAGGGAAGGGATAATGAGCAACATGCCCTGCAGGGGGGCACATGGGAGCATGCTGCCCACATGGGGGCTGTGCTGTGGGAGGTGGCAGCGCTGTGGGAGGTGGCAGCAAGAACAGGACAGACTGGAGAGCCTCCACGTTGAGCATGGACAAAGCTGGGCCCAGGGCCCTGCCTCAAGCCCAGCCAGCCTGTGGGGTCAGGGACAACTCAGCTGCCATGGTTTTCGTTTTCCCTGTGAGTGGAAGGCTGGCCGTGACAGAGCTGCCTGCAGGGGCCTGTGCCGGGCACGGAGGTGCTGACCTCACAGCCCGGGGGGAAGGAGTTTAGGGGCAGAGCAGCGAGATCAGCCCAGGGCGTAACACTTTGCTCTCCCCTTTCATGGCTCCCCCACACCTCCAGCCCTCCCTGGGACTGTGCTTCCCAGGGTCCCATCCACACGGGTCCTGCCACCAGCTCCAGGGCTGCACTTCGTGGCAGCACAAGACTGCTCCATAAGCTACTGCACATCCTTAGCCTGGCTCCCAGTGCTATCCCCCACATGGCATCCTCACAGCTGTAAGATGGCAGCGCTGCATGCAACCTGCCCAGTTCCAGCCTAAGTTGCAGATCACAGACCTGGAGACAGCAGCAGGTCCCAGGGTCCAAGACCAGACTGCTGTAGGGTATGGGGAATGGAATGGAAAAGAGGCACAAAAACGGATGGCACAAGTCATTCTACAGTACTCTGTCCTGGCTATTAAACACCTAGCCCCAAGAGACAGATCTGGGCTTCTCTTTTCTCTCTACTAAACTGATGGAATGCCTAGTGAGTGGTGCTGAGTGGGGAATGGGATCCCCATGAGCCCAGCACCTCGGAACAGGAGGCTCTTGATGATTTGCTCATGCCCCTGGAACTGAGTGGCCTGATGGTCTCCCAGACTAGTTACCCAAGAGACGCGAGAACAGCTTCCTGGGAGGCTCAGACCATCGGCTTTGTAAGCTCAAGGTAAAAAGGGAGGGGCTGAGCATACTAGCCAGCCTAGGATAAAAATGCCCCTTTTCTCTCGGGTACTGATGTGGGCAGAGAGTGGGGCTGGGAATATGCTGCTGCTTCTCAGCACCAGGACCCAGCACCCTTGCACAGGCTCATTCACTCCCATGGCCATATGGGACACGAAGCAGAGGTAGCTTACATAGTGGGCACTCAGATCCAGTCCTCATGCTCTTCTCCCCCTGCATCTGACGCCATCTCACTGTGCCCTCAGCCCCTCCCTCTCACCTTCCCCACAAAGTTCCAACATTCAGTACTATTTTTGTCAGATAATTTTTAGTGTTAAACTGCTATTAAATATAACACAGGAGAAAAAACACAAATGTCTCTTCAGAACAGCAGCAACAGCACCCAAACGGCCACCAGCAATCAATCACACTTCACTGAAAACTCACACACTGCTGCATTACAGCTCATAGTTAGCCCTGCTCCTATCCCTGGGGACCTACAAGAGCCTTTGCCAACACTGGCAGGGTGACTGGCTGCAAGTTGCGACTCCCAGGGCCTGCTGGATATGCCCAGGGAGGCTGAATGCAGGGCTTTGCTCCTCTCTCGGGGGGAGCCACTCAATTGTCAGTTTTAACTGAGAGCATCCAGGGGAATAACATTTGGACACAGGGATGCAGACTCCCATACTGCTGCTAAGTACCCCAGTAGCCCCTTTTGCTGGAAACAGGATCTTTCCAGGGGCTTTGGGATTCCCCAAAGGTAGGGGAATGTGGGGAAGCCCAGGGGGAGAGCTGTGCTGTGATCCATGGTTTCCATCCATTTCAGCAGGGTTGTTCAGGCACTGGGGAAGCTCATGTGCTGTGCTCCTCCCAGGAAACCATCTTGCACAGTGCTCAGTATCCAGGGATCCGAAAGCACCAGTCACTGGTCCGGCTACCACCATGCGCCTTCTCTGACAGAAGGAGGCTGAGGCCCAAAAAGGAGAGTCACAGGCCCCAGCTCAGAGTCCAATGTCAGGTCGCCCGAGGGCCAGGCCAGTGCCCGAGACCGGGACTGGTCCCGCAACCAGCAGCTCCGTGCTGGGAGCAGACCCCAGACTGCCCGGTACCTCAGCCGACAGAGACACGTCCTCCCTGATCAGTGTCCCGGGGCCAGGGCAAAACTCCCGGCGCCAACCGCCCGCCGCCCCTCCGGGCTCCCTGCCGCCCCCCCGGCCGCGCGCGCCGCCCCCCCCGGGGCTCCCTACCGCCCCCCCCGGCCGCGCGCAGCTCCCCTCCGGAGCCCTCAGGGACTCACCAGCCCAGCCCGCCCGGTGCTCTCTTGGTGGCCCCGCCCCGCGGCCCCGCTGTGTCGTCACGTCCGGCGCTTCCCGAAGATGGCGGCGGCCCGGCTCCTGGCCGCGCGGCTGCAGTAACCGCGCTCGGTTCCCTGTCGGGGCCCTCGGGCGCCCCCTCTCCCGCGCCGGCTGCCGGGACCCCCCTGGCGAGGTGAGGGGAGCTTAGCGGGGCGGGCTGAGGGGGGCCACGGCTTCCTGGCGGGGCGGGGCGGGCCGGACCGGAGGGGTTGGGGGGCGGTGTCTCCCCCCGGGGCGGACCGGACCGGCCCAGACCGGAGGGGTTGGCGGGGCGATGTCTCCCCCCGGGGCGGACCGGACCGGACCGGATTGGGGGCGATGTCTCCCCCCGGGGCGGACCGGACCAGACCGGACTGGGGGTGATATTCCCGCCCGGGGCGGACTGGAGGGGACGTCTCCCGGGGAAGGTGATGTGGAGCTCCCCCCAGGCTGCTCTCTTTTCTGCCTCCCCTGACAGCCCTTGGCCCTAGCCCAGCTGGCTCACCCCGTCTCCTCTCCCTGCAGACCATGGATGGCTCCTTTGTCCAGCACAGCGTCCGCGTCCTGCAGGAGCTGAACAAGCAGCGGGAGAAAGGCCAGTACTGTGATGCCACGCTGGACGTAGGTGGGCTGGTGTTCAAAGCCCACTGGAGCGTCCTGGCTTGCTGCAGCTGCTTCTTCCAGAGTTTGTATGGAGATGGAGCCTCCAGCAGTATCATTCTCCCTGAGAGCTTTGCGGAGATCTTTGGGCTCCTGCTGGACTTCTTCTACACTGGACACCTCGCACTTACCTCAGAGAACCGGGAGAAGGTGCTTGTCGCTGCCAAGGAACTTTGTGTCCCTGAAGCTGTAGAGCTGTGTCAGAGCTTCAAGCCAAAATGCTGTGATGGCAGTGATCTAAACAACCATTGTCTTCACGAGAAAAGTCCTAGAGACGATCTTAATGGCCATTTAAAGCAGCCAACAGACTCAGATGGAGAAGAAGCTATCAAAGCAGTGTCTAAACCTAATGTTGATAGTGAAGCCAGCCCCAGCTGCTGCACTAGGAGAGCCAAACTAACCCAGGGACCAAGTGGGAGCCCATCTCTTCTTAGGGAAAGGCTTAAAAGGGCTGTTAAAACAAATGCACTGAGCAATTCAGGTGAAGTAAAGAACACCCAGGAATGTAAAGAAATAAAAAGGCCGCCTAAAAGAGGAGGCACTGAAGACAGAGGCATCAGCAATGAGGTGGTGCGTGGAGCATGTCCTAACAGGATTTCTTTTACGAACTAAGAAACTACTCTCCTTAGAACTAAAGGTTTAAAACTTAAGCAGGGAGAGATTTGCTGTGTCAGCTAATCTTCTCAACAGAGCACGTGTTATAAGAGGGCAAGGATGGTGGTTTAAGCACAGGAGTGGGACTCAGGAGATGCGGGTTGTATTCCTGACTCTGCCACAGAATTACTGTGTGTCCTTGAGCAAGTCACTTAACCTCTGTGGACCTTAATGTTCCCCTGATCTGTAAAGGGAGGAAAAGGTTTACCTACATCTCAGGGACATTGAGGCTTAATTGACTACTATTTGTAACGACTTTGAGCTCCACAAATGGAAGCTAGTACAGAGTACAAAAAAGAAAATGAGGAGTCCTTATGGCACCTTAGAACCTAACAAATTTATTTGGGCATAAGCTTTCGTGGGCTATAACCCACTTAGTCTCTAAGGTGCCACAAGGACTACTCATTTTTTAATTTTTTTTGCTGATACAGACTAACACGGCTACCACTGAAACCTGTCACCATACAGAGTGCAAAGTTTTCAATACTTTTCCTATTAATTAGCTTGTTTAGTTTCCTGGAGCAAAGTCAACACACCTGCAATTCTTAATGAGTTTGTGCATTAAAAAAGGAAGAAACTGAACATCTTAAATTAAATAAGTACTTTGGCTCAAAGACCAGATGAAATTCCATCATGAAATTATTTTAAGGGCACTGAACAGAAATACCTGCTTGTGCAGTGTATATTGGCTTTTTGAGAGTCGGAATTGCAGAAGGCTAATGAGACAAACGCTGGCTAGAGTTTGAAGAGGGCTGGGGAACTCCGATGGCTAATAACTATTTCTATACAAGCTAAGATAATGGATTCAGGGTGCTGGCAAAGACAGGGAATGATTCTTCTGAACAGCAACAACAGAGTTTAGTTAGGTTTTAAAAAATTAAACTAGCCATGAAGCAGCTTACATCAGCTGCTGCAAAAGATGCTGAAATGCTTGTCAGGAGGAGTGTGATCGGGTGAGTGTTTGGGGGTGGGAGAGTTATCATCTTAAAGCACTGGAACAAGCTAAACACATCCACTAGTCAGACTCTGACCTTTGGGGGTTATTGGGAGATGTTCTTAGTCAAATCCACTGAGTTTTAGTTATATTTTCCTGAAAGCTTCTTATTCTCAGACAGTGGTGCTGTCCACAAGCTCCAGCTTTAGCTGACTTGTATGATATTGCAGTGCTGCTGTAGATACAATTTCTTGTTCTGTCTAAGGTGTTCACTGAGTTAACGTAATGGCTCCCTGTTCCATCGCAGTGGGAAATGCAGGTTGTTCAAGTCTCTGATGACGTAGCAGCCGAAGATGATGGAGAAGTTCCTGAGGAAACAGGTGAAGATTACATTCCTGAGAAAAAGACCCTGAGGACCAAAAAGAAATCAAATTTGGCAAAAAAGCCTAGCAGTTCGGAGCCTGCAGGGAATGCTGGGCTGGTAGAGGCTGAGACTCCTGGGAACAGAAAAGGTACAGCTGTGCCGGTTGAATGCCCCACATGTCATAAAACCTTCCTCAGCAAATATTATCTAAAAGTGCACAACAGGTAAACATTCTGCTTTTTATTCCTGTACCTTACCCGTAGTAAGAGGGACCTGTGCCCTGACTGGCTTCCAGTGGGGCTGGGCTGCACCGAGCAGTGGTGCTGAGTAGCTGAACTTGAGCTCATTTCTGAACTCTAACATGCAGCTTTAGGCTATGAAATAATAGTGCTGGGAGGCAGGCGAGACCGGAGAGAATAGTCTGTGCCTGTAGGAGTCTCGTACTTGTTTATAGAAAGCTACAGTTCCAGGATGAAAACCTCCTGGGGCACTGAGGATCTTTGCTAGAAGAAGCACCTAGCCCTAGCATTCCCCATCTGCCTTTTTATGTTTGCAGTTGGCCAGGGGCAGATACCAGTAAGACCCTCCATATAGACCCTTGGAGTCACTTTTTGGCATAGTGACCCTTTCAGCACTGACTGGGGTACTGGACCCAGCTAGCTGTTAGGGCTTCAGTTGGGGGTGAGAGAAACAACTTCTTGAAAGGTGCTGAATTTGAGAGTCTGGAATGTCTCTAAAGCAGGTGGGCAAACTACGGCCCACGGGCCACATCTGGCCTGCCAGCTGATTTAATCCGGCCCTCGAGCTCCCACTGGGAGCAGGGCCTGCAGCTTGCTGCGCTCCAGCCGAGCAGTGGGGTAGGGGGTCACTCCATGTGCGCGTGTCGCCGCTCCCGGAAGCAGCGGCATGTCCCCCCTCTGGCTCCTACGCATAGGGGCAGCCGGGAGCTCCGCACGCTGCCCCCGCAGCTCCCATTGACCAGGAACTGTGACCAATGGGATCTGCAGGGGCAGCACCTTTGGATGGGGCAGCGCGCAGAGCCACCTGGCTGCAGCTCCTCGTAGGAGCAGGAGGGGAGACATGCGGCTGCTTCTGGGAGCTGCTTGAGGTAAGTGCTACCTGGAGCCTGCACCCTGACCCTCTCCTATGTCCCGATCCCCTGCCCCAGCCCTTATTCTGCTCCCACCCTCCAAACCCCTCGGTCCCAGCCCAGAGCACCCTCCTGCACCCCAAACCCCTCATCCCCGGAGCCTGCAGCCCCAGCCTGAGCCTGCACCCCAGCCCATACCCCCTCCTGCACCCTGAACTCTCAATTTCTGGCCCCACCCCAGAGCCCGCACCCCCAGCCAGGTCCCTCACCCCCTCCTGCACCTCAACCCCAATTTCATGAGCATTCATGACCCGCCATACAATTTCCATACCCAGATGTGGCCCTCGGGCCAAAAAGTTTGCCCACCCCTGCTCTAAAGGTTTGAGTAAATAATGCATCTCAAGCCTCTTCCGCTCACAAGTCTGGGCTGGAGAGCAGTATCACTAGAACGGAACTAACAGCTCGTCTGTGTTGAGGGGCTGTTTTGGGGGATGCAGCACTGGGAGCAGATCTCAGTGCAAGCGCGGAGGAGCTGCCACCTGTTAAAATTTGGTCAGACTCTGTAGGTGGAGCTGCCCGGACTTACTTGCTTGTTAAAAACAACTTTAAAACAACCCTAGAGCCAAAGAGTGAATGGGGGCTCTTAGCCCCATAGCAACAAGTGAGAAATACGGCGTAGGACTTCAGAGTGGTAACTGATGCCTGAGGGAGCTCTAGCCCACAGTAGCAGCAGGAGGAGGGAGCCCCAGGTTCCTTCTTTAAAATGCAGACACAGCTCTGTGATGTCACCTCAGCATTTCCAATCTTCACCTGCAGCAGGTTGGTGGGGGGTCAGCAAGCATGACTGAGATGATTGTTCTGGAGAAGCCAAGGGTGCGAGTGTTGTGCAGGAGAGCCTTGGTGACCTGATGCTCTGAAATGCCATGGGAGCAGCAGACCAGCTTCCTAAAGGACAGCATTCAGAAGGGTCTCTTACGATTTTCAGCTGCATTCTAAGAACTTTGACCACAGATAATGTGTTGGTGTGAACAACAATTTAACTATGCATGAGTTTGTAAAGGTTCTGTTGTCCCCTGGCTGCTAATGAGCAGTGCTTCACTAGCCTCTTTCAAGCTGGGCTGTGAATGGGGAGTGTGGACCTGGAAATGACACTGAGTCTAGTGAAGGTCGTTGTTCATGAAGCCTCTCAAGCCACAGGACAGATTTGGCTGATTGTGAAAGTAACTCACTGTCTCTGTGAGTCTGCTTCTCCAGTGTAAAACAGTTCAGACTACGAGCATCCTGGCTCTAACTTGGGATCCTGTTGTGTGAGTGGCTCCCTAACCTGCCCAAGGAAATATTTGCTGTTGCTGTTAAAGACTGAGAATTACAGATACTCTGTTTTTATTCCTTTTAGGAAACACACTGGAGAAAAGCCATTTGAATGTTCCAAATGTGGTAAATGTTATTTTAGGAAGGAGAATCTGCTGGAGCATGAAGCTAGGAACTGTATGAACCGTTCGGAGCAGGTACTTCTGGGAACTGTCAAGGGAGGAGCAGGAGACAGCAGCTGTTAAATTGTTAAAGCAGCAGCCCAAACAGATAGCATGTCTACAGCCACTTGCTTTGTTCACTTCTTGCCTAGAGCTGTAACCTGAGCAATCTGTCCACAGAAAGACTTCTCCTGGGTGCCATGTCTAAGAGTTTGGGGCCAGATCCAATATTGGGAAGCTGGAACAAAACAACTTCTGTTTAGCTTGAGGAGTTTCTTTAAAGTGGGACATGGTGTGCATCGATGCTCAGTGCTGTGCTGGGTCTGTTACACCCACTGCCTTTCTGTGCTGATGGGAAGATAGCACAAACGCTGACAGTTTAGACAAGGATGCCTCCCTCTGGCAAACCAAGGCCATCTCACCAGGAAATAAACACAGGGCATAGCAGGAAAACCTTACGTTAAATTCTGTGAGTTTGGCCATTTTGCTGGGCAGTTGGGAACATGAACAGAATTAGAGCCTCCATTGCAGCCTCCTGTCCAGCCTCCTAGAACCAAGATCAACCTCAGCCATTGAAATGCAGAATAACAATGAAACGGTGTCATCTATCCTCTCCTGTCTTGCTGGTGTGTGTCAGTTGAGCTTGCTGCTGAAGGGTGTACCAGTCTGGTGTGGGCCTTGGACAGACTTGCAGCAAGAAAGCGTGGGTTGGCACAGCATGTGTAGTCACCACTTGCTTTGGTTTGGATTTTTGGGACAAATGTTGGAGTTTGGTATAACCAGAATATTCTGACTGTGTATTATAAAGAGGACATAATGTTTACGTACCAAACAGTGTCCTAACCACATTCCGAGGAGTCTGCATTCTGATATGCACCTGTTTCCTATGCCAGCTTCTTGCTTTATCTTCCATCCCCTTTGCCTGTGTCCTTCCTTTCTTCCCTTTCCATAAGCAGAGCTGCTTCTGTACTGAAGGGTCTGGCTGACTATCTTATCTGCTCCTGTCTTTTTCAGGTTTTCACCTGTTCAGTCTGCCAGGAGATATTTAAGAGGCGAATGGAATTACGGCTGCACATGGTGTCACACACAGGGGAAATGCCGTACAAGGTCAGCACAGTGCATTCCTGGGAATGACGGGGAGATGCTATCATGAAAAGAAAGGGGTGTGCGCGCAAAGATGCCTTTCTATTCTGGGGTTGAGGGACTGACCCACCCAGCCAGGCCTGGCACTGAGAGCATGCACCACCATGTGGCAGTGACTCAGGGAATTGGGCTGGTGCTGTGGCCGTGCATTGGTCACTGGGCTGCTGCCTACACCTTAATTTTGGAATATTGTTTTGGTTTATTCCTTCCTTTTTATGGCAGCTGCATTTATCCTGTGTCTTAGAGTGCTGATCCCACTGATCCCTTCTTCCTATCGCCAGACCATAGGTGTGCTCCACATATCACTCATCTCCTTGATAAAGGGGGTGTGCCTGGTAGGGGAACATGCAGACAGAGCCCAAGGGATATAGCCTGGGTGTGAGTGCCAAGGGTGTACCTGGAGCTTAGGGGGCTTGCCTGGTTACATGTTGTAGGCAAGTGGAAAGGCATTGAGGACGGATTTTGTCTTGCATCATTTCTCCTCTTTCTGCTAGGCCAAGCCCCTTTGGCCACTCTGCATTAGCAAAACCTTAAACTCTTCTAACTCAGTAAGTGCTCTGGAAATGGCCAGAGGCTGACTCTTGTCTCTTATTTATTTCAGTGTTCCTCCTGTGTACAACAGTTCATGCAAAAGAAGGATCTTCAAAGCCATATGATAAAGTTACATGGTGCTCCAAAACCACATGCAGTAAGGAGGGGCAAGGCTAATGTGGGGTGGGCAGAGTTGACGTTTTGGGGGTAAAACATGGAATGGGTCCATGGCAATCTTGAATTATTACTGAGGGAGGAGGGATGCTCGTGCAGTGGCGGCTAATCAAAGGATCCTAACCTTCATCTGGTCCTAGTGCGATGTGGTGCCAGGCAAAGAACAGCAGCTGGGCTGACTCTGTAATTTAGAGGCTGGCACCCTCTAATCCTCATCTGGAGGAGACCTGTGTCCACCAGAGGCTTGGCCTGGGCTTAGCTTTTGCTCTTGGCTGTATTGTCTGGGAAGCTAGTTCCCTGAGCGTGACAGAACTCCTGCTGTTGGCTTCTGATCCTAATCCCTCCCTATGGACTTGTAGTGCTCTGCCTGCTCCAAATGCTTCCTGTCTCGAACGGAGTTGCGCCTGCACGAGGCATTCAAGCACCGTGGAGAGAAACTTTTTGTCTGTGAGGAGTGTGGGCACAGGGCTTCGAGTCGCAATGGCTTACAGATGCACATCAAGGCTAAACACAGGTAAGGCGGGGGGGGGGGGGTTCCCGGGTCACAAGCGTTTGCACATCTTTCAGCCCCATCTACTGTCTTTCTTCCTTGTAGACCTGCTGATCTCTGGAACATGTTTCAGGGACCAGTCCTGCAGCGGCCAGGAGATGAACTAGGCAGGACAGGGATAGGCATCACCCCCCTTTAGTGGTCTTTGACCCTTGAGAAATAGTACTGCAGAAGGCCAGTACTGCCTCTTCCCCTAGAGATGTAGCTTATCCATATGCAGTTTGCGTGGCTTCTGTTGTCTCAGTGTGCTCATTGTCTTTGGAAGCTGATCAGGCAGTTACTGTATCTGGCTTCATGGTGTTCTTTTGGTCACTGACACATTTTGTCAGTGTTTTCTTCATGCTCCCTATCAGTATGGGGTCCCCAGGACTAGCTGTAACGTCTGAGGGCTAAGAGACTCTAGCTTCTGCTCTTCGTACCTGTAGACTAGTCTAGGATGTTAATCGCAGTTCTTGTACCTCTTCAAGTCCTTATGTGTTGAGAGAGGTTTGAAACAGGATTGAATTTGGGAACTTTGGGACAGCTGTGAAAGCTGACTTAACTCCCAGGAGTCTAACCCTTCTAACGGAGAGCTGTGGGTAGGGGTGTTCCCCCAACCAAAGAGGCTCTTCAGGACAGGAACAAATTGAACATGGTTCTCATTGTCCTTCCAGAAACGAGCGCCCCTATGTGTGTGAGTTCTGCCATCACGCCTTCACCCAGAAAGCCAACCTCAACATGCACCTCCGCACGCACACAGGCGAGAAACCTTTCCAGTGCCACCTCTGTGGGAAGACGTTCAGGACACAAGGTACAGACAGCTGGCTCTCGTTACAGTTCCCCTGGAGAGCTGCACTGTCAGGGCCCATTATTCCACTGCCAGGGCCCAAGCACTGAATGTGTCTTAACTCCAGCCCTGAGTGTTACCTGAGCAGGAGGTGTTCTAACGGGCCAGACCACAGGTCCCGCTGGTACTCTGCCTCTAGCAGCATCAATACCTGATACCTTCAGGGGAGGGTTGCCTTAGTGCAATTCTTTCCTGCCCCCTTTGAGCTCATACTGTGCGATGCTGCCTCAGGAATAGGAAAACATAATAGAAGCTAAAAACTCTTATCAGCTGGAAGGGAGGGAGAAGTGGCCTGTGGTAGCCAGACAGTATGGCAACCGCTTTTCTCCCAGATTTAAAAGGCCAGCTACCAGAAAAGCAAGCTGGGAAATAGCAACTAAGGGAAGAGTTGAAATCCCCCTCCCATCTTTCTGGATGTTTTGGTTCTAGGAGCGAAAATGTATCCTGATGTTTTCAGAAACCTGGTATATTTTAAGAAGCTTTTAAAAAAAACAAAAACAAACAAAAAAACATGTATCGGAAGTAAAACTATCAGATGTTTTTCAGACATCAACTGTGTCCTCTGTTCAAAGTTGACCGCATGTCATGGCAGTGCTGAAGTAGATTTTATAGGTCCATCCTAGCACCTAAATAACGTCTGCAGATGTCCTTTTTGAAATACATTTGCCTCCTCCCCAATCTGTCCCTGCAGTGAGTTCCAAAAGTTACTGCATTAAGCTATCAAATTAATTTACTTATTCTTTTATGCCTGGACACTGTGGAAGGGAGAGACTGACCACTCTTCCCAATACCCTTAACTGAAACTATAAAAACAGTGAATTCCCATTTGCATCTTTTCTAAAAACTCTTAAGAAAATAGTATCTGAGGGCTGTGCAGTCTCTGTAGTGAGTATAAGAAGAAATGGCAGCACTGTGTGGTAAAGTTTCTGTACGTGAAGGATAAATTTCCTGTCTCTCATCTGTGTTAGCGAGTCTGGATAAGCACAACCGCACACACACTGGTGAACGCCCCTTCAGCTGTGAGTTTTGTGATCAGAGGTTCACGGAGAAAGGGCCCCTTCTGAGGCACATTGCTAGCAGGCATCAGGAAGGAAGACCACACTTCTGCCAGATCTGTGGGAAAACATTCAAAGGTAAGGCCCATTACAGCAATGCTGCTGCATCCTCCTGTGCAGAGTTATGAGGGCTCTAATTTGCCTTGAGCCTCTTTCTCTTAATTCATAGTGACCATGCAAGTGCTAGTCAGGGAATTAGGACATTCTGTTTGCCTGCTGTAGCAATCAGCGTGACTGCACTCCAACTCTTACAACTGGTTGCAGAACAGAACTAGATCCAGCATTTCTGTGTTTTGTCAAACAGTCTCTTGCAGAGATTCTTATGTCCATTGCTGATGCAATATTCAGCAAAACTGTGTTAGAGAAAGTGGAGCAACAGGTGAGCAGGAAGGGGAGAGAACACTTACTTCTCCTTCAAGCTTTTCCTGTGACTTAGCTGGCCAAGTCTGAGGCTTTAGTACAGCGCTTCAAAAAGGAGTCTCCTTTCACCATGTCCTGAGAGAGCAGGATTGTCACCATGTCCTTTGCCATAGTAACATTTCCAATGTAGCTCAGGCCTAGGACTCTTGGTTGCAGTGTTCAGCCCATGAACGTTGCCATATTCAGCCAAGTGGCTAATAAATGGTTTCTAACTTTCCCTTCTCAGCTGTTGAACAGTTGCGTGTCCATGTTCGCAGACATAAAGGAGTGAGGAAGTTTGAATGCACTGAATGTGGTTACAAGTTCACTCGACAGGTATGGGGTTTTCCTAATTCCACTGGCAAGTACTGTAAGCCTGCTTGAGTCACTAGCTTCCTGTTTGCAAAGAGATGAAACACACGGGGAAACAAAATTAGTCTTATAAAGTGGTATATTTCTTCAGGAGGGAAAACATGGGGGTCCTAAACTGAAGCATGTTCACTGCCTGTTGTAGACAGGAATGCAGCAGAGCAGCACTTGGAGTGTCTGAGCTGCTGGCCACTCAGGCAGGGTGAAAAGGGCAGTGCCAGTTAGTGCCCTGGCTCCTTGGATCAAGTTTTCCCTCAGTAACCCCACCAAAATCTCCTCTCATTTATTAAAAGCACAGTCCTGGGCGGGGGGAGAGAGGAAGCAAAGGAAGAGATTTCTATGAACAGGTGACACATCACACTTGGATAAAAACCCCAAAAGAATGAAAGGCTTTAATGAGTATTTGAGGCAACTTAGATCCAGTGTGAAATATGGGCCTCTGCTTTTTGCTCCCAGTCTGGGTAGTGGCTGTGATGGGTGAGAAATTAGTGAGGACTGAGTCCCTACTAGAGCAGCTTGGAAGACTTCAAAAATGGGCCTCTCTTTCCTACTAGCTCTGTCTGCCATTCCCTCTCCACAGCTGGAATCCTGCTCCTGCTGTGTGGCCACACTGTGGCACTGCTTTGCAGCCCTAAGGAGAAAAGGCTAAGTTACCACCTTCTCTCTTCTAGAGGAAGTGTTAGGGGGGACAGAAGTTTCTATGGAAGAGCTACCCCATCCTTGCCTTCTTACCTGTTCCAATTTCCCCCCTTCCTATGGCCTTTTTTTGGGGAGGAGGTCTGTTCTCCCACTTTTGTGAATTTACTGTGTGCATTTATTTCGCTGCATGTTTTCTCCACCCCTAGTGCTAATTAGACCCAGCTTTTTAGCCACCAACATTCCTGCACCCTGGACCTCATTGCCAAGAGGAGGCTCTGCTGGGCGTGTTTTAGGTGGGTAACGATGGACTTTGATTGCTCTTCTTTTGAAGGCCCACTTGAGGCGTCACATGGAGATTCATGATAGGGTTGAAAACTACAACCCCCGGCAGAGAAAGCTGCGGAACCTAATAATTGAGGATGAAAAAGCTGTTGTGGTAGCACTCCAGCCCCCGCATGAATTGGAGGTGGGGCCTGCAGAAGTCATTGTGGAATCCCTCTCACACAGCTCCCTGGGTGAAGCAATCCCTGTACAGAGACTATGTTCAAATGAGACCTTCTCTATGACAGATGTTATTGAACAATCTCTTATCATTACGACAACGATCCCCGAAGATTGTGAAACATAGCACTTATGTCCTTGTACACACCTTTCCCTCTCAGAAATAAATAAAATGAAGTCTTAGGTTGGACTAACTGTTCACAAGGACTTGATGTTCGTGTTTCAAAGCCTACATTCTCAAAAGTCCACTGCCTTTTACTTTAAAAATATCATCCTTGTACTGAGCTTTAAGGGGGTGGGGAACAGTGTCCAGTTAAGTGCTGAGCTGGTAGATGGGCACAAAATAGGGAGTTGTCAGCTTGCATGTTAATGAACCAAATGTAAGTGAACAGAATAAATCTCCCCTGCTGGAAGGAATAAAAAATATATTTCAAGCTCATGTTTAATACTGTCAGCTACCTTTCTAATGTAAGAAAGGACAGTTGGAAGGATACTGCCTTTTACAGACTTGTTCAGAAAAAGTAATTTTGTTTTGGGGGAAAATGCCCACCAGCACTGTGGCAGTAACAAGAAAAATGCCTCCTGGGAGGTGGTATAGTTAAACTTTACTTCTAACATCAAGCATGGCTGTTGTAAGTGTCCATGTGTGGGTCACACTTGTATACATGAATCTTGCTCTCCCGGTGGCAGCAGTGTTGAAGTCTGGCTTTGCACAACCCAATACCATGAACAGCATACCAAAGGTAGCCTTCAGATAAGAACTAGGTAAAGTTGTTAGTAATCCCATTATTGCTAAGGCCACTCCAACCCCAGCTTTGGATAGTTTAACTTAGGCTGCATTTATCAAAATCACCTAAGCAAATTAAGTACCCAGATCCTACTGATTTTTAATTGGAGTTGGGTATCAAGCTCCACTGAAAATCCCTTAATGACTTATACAAGAACAGCAAATGTGTGAAAACTCAGAGCTAATCAATCTCTCCAAGAGTGCACTTGCTTCCCTGCCCCCCCATTAGATCAGTAATGCAGAAAGACACTGAAATGTTAGCTCCTAGGAGAAATGAGCCTAATGCTATGATTGCAGGAGGAAAAGTGACTGTATAAATATATTCCATGTAGGCAATAGTGTAGCTGTGATGTTGTCAGGATATTTGAGAGAAGGTGGGTGAGGTAATATTTATTGACCAACAGCTGTTGATAAGAGCTCTGTATAAGCTAATTTCTCCCATCTCTCACCTATATTCCACTAACTTAATGTTTTAGCTGGCTTGGATCAGGCATGGTCTGTGATCCTGCACTATAGCTACAAGCTGCCATTTTGGTGAGAGGAGAATCAGCCCAGTAAAGGACCATCCTCCTGCAGAGAGGTGCTAGAACTACTCTCTCTCCCTAGCCTGCTGGTGACAAAGGGCACAGCTGGGGCTTTACCCTGCTGCTCTCATTTGTTGGTGCTGGCAACCAGCACAATTTAGGAGCTATAATGGTGAGCTACGGAAGAGAGTAGGCTGGGCTCACCATAGACCACATGCAAGGTGAGGGTTTAGCTCATCTATCACCCTGAGAAAGTCCTGGAACCAACTTGGCACAACAGCTATTTGATTGCTCCATGTAAGGGTGGTTTGGAATGTCTTGAGTCAAGGCTTGACATTGTAAGTCTTCAGCAATTTCTTTAAAACTATTGGCTGTATTATGTAACATTTACTTTACATGCTGGTGTTTTTAAACTCAATCGCCATGTGCAGTGATCAAGGACAGACAGCTGAGATGATTTAAATTATCATACCTCTATCAATACTGAGTTACTAATTCCCAAAACAAAAGGATGCATCACGTAAAAACCCACCAAAAAAAAGCAAGTTCTTAGATGTTTAACAGTTGTGGTAGGAGACTGCTGAGCAACTTTACAATCTAGCAGTACTTTGTCTATAGGGCTTGTATCACTAAGATAGGCATGGTCAACTTTTTACACTGAGGGCTGTCTGCACAGCTTGTGAAAAGTCATGTTGTGTGCTTAAGGATACCAGACTCTCATGACTATCTCTGTCCTTTAACACTACAGCTGTTGACAAAGCTCCTACATTTAAGAGCAAGTTCTCCAGCAACAGATAACTAGTACATCAGCTGTGAGGCAATTTAAGGGAACTGAGAATTTCAATTACTTGAATCCCCTGCTACCATTACAAAAAGCTTTTGCAGACTGTGGCTGAAAGTCGCTCTGGCTCTGAAGCAGATTTAGTTTATCAGTGCACGTATCAGAATTCAGCCACATGATGCTAGAGCATTTCACAGGTAGCTGATTAGATTCCAGAATGAAGTACGGATTAGAGAACTAGCTTCCAGGGGTATTTCTTGATTGACACTATACACACTACCTTGATTTTCTGGTTATTGTTAACTGCCACTCTTAGAATACTAAATTACTCAAGTCACAAAATGGGACAATATAGGGCAGCAAAACAGCGTAAGTGCCTGCTTTATTAGCAGTACTCAGACTGACAGCCATGTGGAAGACATTGTAACATAGTTCATTTCTGATAGGAAGGCCGGAAACATTCTAAAAATGGTAGTGGGGCAAAAATGGGATTTGTTGTAAGTGTACTTAATAGTATCTAATAAATAGCTTGGAAGAGAACTGTTAGATCATACTTCCTCTAGGGGTGAAGTAAGACTACTCTTCAATGTTTTCTCTTTGGAAAATGACTATTTAATTATACAAACATGCATCAGATAGAGAGCCACCACAGGCAAATTAATTATCAGATCTAGAAGCCTCCCTGCAGTCACTGAAAGCTGACCAAAACCTTTACATTTGACATGTTTTATTTAGCTTGATCATTTCAAGTAAGTTTTTAAAAACAAAAGTATGAGAATAAAATTCAAAAATCTGTCAAAATGTAAAATGCCTTTGCTTCAAATGATGGCATTTAAACAGTATTTAAAGGTTTAGACATAATGAAAGTCTACAAAAAAGGTATAAATACAAACCAAAAGTTATTCATCTGGTTTTGGAACTTCAAGATGACATAGGTCCAGCAGAGAGCACTACAGGAGGAGAATGTTCTACATAAATATACTTTCATAGTTCAGCATAAATACTTGACCATTTTACTATGCAAATTGTTATACTAAATTACAACATGTAGACAGCAGTGCTCCACATCTTAAGATGGACTTAAATACATGTCTTAAATAACTGGCACCCTCTTGAGCACAATACGGTTGTGTTTACCACTCCCATTACAATAATTGCACAAGCTCAGAGGAAGAGAGACTGACTTGAGGTTTCAGTTTAACTTTTGTGAGGACACAAATTGCTTGTTGGCATAGTATTCAACAGCCAGAAGTGAAGAAATTGCATCAATTCACTGCATCTGTCCAAGGAAATAGGCAAGCTTCACCAAAATGAGCCCTGTATCTTGCTTAACATTAGCTTGAGAATAGCACAGGAGTTAGGTATAAAAAATATATTTTCAGTAACAAAAACATGTTTATAGAGCTGAAAACCTCAAAGAAGAAACTATCTCATGTTCTTGCTTCCATACCAGCTAAACAAGAGCTACAGGAGAGGGGAATACGTAACAGAACTATCCTTTCTTTGTAGGTTTCCTACTGGTTACTACAAAATTTGTGATACTAAAAGCCTGACTGAGATAACCAAATGGTCCACTACTTGGTATTCCCAACTCCCAAGTAGGAAACTCAGTGAGATTTTCATTCTTTCCAGCTGGTAGCACTACCAAGGGTCAAAGTGTGACATACCAGTCTAAGCTCCTTTGCCTAATATAGAAGTCCCACCATCTTGTCTAGTCATCCTTGCCAGCAGACTGATGTTCATGACATGAAGCTCTAGCAAGAGGTTTTGAAGCAGGATCCCCAGGACTTCCCAGCAACATGTGCAGAGGTTTCCAAAACAAAACAGAATTTGAAGTTTGCCAACTCTATCAAGTTGGATTTGTGGAGTGACTTTGTTCCACCCACTGTGAAGTCTTGGTAGACTGAAGTTTGTCAACACAATCTAGTTGCGCTATAACCCTGTCTCAAGCTACATTCTGATAAGGCACTGTCAATAACCTATCAAAGTCTGAGTGTCCTAGTTCAGGATAACAGGAAGAATCTCTGCTGAAAGTCTGCAATAGAGAGAACAGACTCAAGAGCTGTAGAAAATGCTTTATCTGTTGGGAACTTAGGATATTTCAGTGAGTTAGAATATCCTACAGCATCTTCCAAATGAAGAAGCCTAAAGATTTGAGAGATTGGGTTTGTCATATGTAGGTGAAGTTTAAATTCATACAGTTTTCCCACTGAGAAAATGCAGAGCTACCATCTCACCCACTATCTCACATCATCATTCTTTCCTAAAGGACATTAATGCTTGTTTTCAACTAGACTATGCTGCATTTTGAAATTTAAGAGCTTTGTAGGAAAAGCCAGACACTCAAATCAAGGAATTAGCAGGAAATTTCCTCTTCCAGTGAAATGTGCTTTTAGGTTAAATACAGGAAATAAAATTAAGCCTGCCAGATCACTTAAGTCTGAAAGCAGAACTTACTGATTACAAAAGCAAATAGCGATCTAAACAAAATTCAGTCTCTATGCACTAACTAAAGGCCCTGATTAGCATTTACCAATTGCTCAAAAATTCCAACAGCTGCTTTAAATTATTTTGATGAATGAGTAATAATAACGTTAGGTTCTATCATTCAGCAAATTGATCCATTTATAAACTGTAAATTTACCTTCGCTTAGCCACCATTCTTTATCATGAATGTTTGAAGCAACATAAAATTATTTTTCTATATACCAAATACACCTCTACCCCAACATAATGCTGTCCACAGGACCCAAAAAAATCTTACCGTGTTATAGGTAAAACCGCGTTATATCAAACTTGCTTTGATCCACTGGAGTGTACCCCCCCCCCAGAGCACTGCTTTGCCACATTATATCTGAATTCGTGTTATATCAAGTTGCATTATATCAGGGTAGAGGTGTACTATGTAATAAATTACTTTGCTCAAATCCATGGGACAGTTCCCAAGGAAGCTCTTCTTTATTTCCTCCCTTTAAATAAGTTCTTCCCTAAAAATACCATTCTGATCTACTTCCTTAGTGTCTAAATAGTGAGAATACACCTTCTGCATTTTACAGTGTCCCCAACTACTATCCAGGACCTAGCTGCTCAATCGAGCACAAATTTTGCCATCCTTTATATAAAAAGAGTCAAGTTAAAGTCTTTAGAGCTTATGGAACATCAATAATAAATAGCAAATAACCTCACTAGGCAAGACCATACTGCAGAGATTTTTCTGCCAAGTTCAACTGCAGGCTAAACAGTTTAATAGAAACAAAAATGTTATTCAGATCTGAACGTCGATGGAGAAGGATGTTCTTCTCCAAGAGATCTTTGACATGAGTGCCCAGCCCCTAAAGTCTTCCCCGACTCTTCTTCTCAGATGAATATTTGCTTAAAAAAAAAAATTGAAATGTATTTGACATTTCACTCACTCAATCTAAATATGTGAATCATTTTTCAAATGAAAAGTTTCTAAAGAAACATTTTCCTTGTAAGGACCAATAAAAGCACAAGCTGCTTGGGGTAATGAAAATTCTGTATAAAAACTTACAGTGCCAAAAGGGTTTTTAACAATTAATTTATCACACATTTAAGGTTGCGGTGGAGGGAAATTTCAAATTTCATGACTCTCAACCATAATATCCTTGCACTGAGCTTTTTATGCAAATGCAATTTAACAGGTTCTTCATGAAAGCATGAAGAGTGACTAAAGTTTATGGTGGCTCTCAGCATATTTAGAGCCAGGTATTTATATCCTCATATCTGCACATCTATCATGAACCCAAACTCTGTGGGTGGAATTTTCCCTCAGATCATATTGGCAAAGACCTGGGCAAGAGATCTATCTTCCTCTGGAGCACTGAGCAGAGCATTAGATCTGCAGGTATATCTTACCAAACCAATATCTCCCCTTTCAGAGAGCCTCTGAAATTAGCAAACTTCAGTCCTCCCTATTTTCTGTGTTTCCACAAAACACTGCCACAAAGAACTGAATTTGGTGGCAAATATAAAGTGTTATGATGTGGAAAGATGCTGACTGCAGAGTACTAGTGAAAGCTGTCTGATCAAAAGCTACACAGTGCTGCCTGGAAGAGCAATATTGGTGCTTAAGTAACAAGTGATTTTTAAAAAAATATCTGTTTTGCCCAGAGTTCTCTTATCAGAGCTTTTCTGTGGCTAATGCTGCACCTTCTCCATCCACAGAAAAGTGCTGAAGGACATTGCACCCAAAGAGACCTCTAACTTTCTGCCAACTATGCTCCCTACAACAACATTTTAATCTTTCAGGGTTTTTACTTCCTCCCTACTTGCAATTACTGATCAATCCATTTCAGAGTTTCCAAGCACCAGTTTGCCTCCTGCCCTCCCACAAAGTGACACTGGTTATTTGTAATGAATTCACTTCAAGCCAGAGATAAGTTTTTCTACTGTTAACGTAACTCATTAAGATTCTGATTATGAAGATTCTGGCGCTGCCTGTTTAGGTTAATTGCATTATCCAGAGTGATACTGTCGTCTTCTTGTGTAGTTTGTGGCATAAACTGTCGGAATATGCTGACACTTCCATGCCAGAAGGTGGGTTCAGGCAGCCGTCCCACTATGCTCCATGTTCGAGTTTCTGGATCATAAGCTTCCAGCACGTCTGAAAGTTCAAATGTGTTATCGTAGCCACCAGAGACATAGAGCTTCCCACCAAGCACAGCCAAGCTCCCTCCAACATGAACCTACAATTAAAAACAAGGTATTAGAGATGATCATCCTGGCTTAACAAGGAGCTCTTCAAAGAAATGAAACTCAAAAAAGAGTCATACAAAAAGCGGAATCTAGGTCTAATTACGAAGGATGACTATACCAAAAAATAACAGAAGCACGTAGGGACAAAACCAGAAAAATCAAGGCACAAAACAAGATAAAACTAGATAGGGACTTAAAGTGTAACAAGAAAACTGTTTAAAAATACATTAGAAGCAAGAAGATGATCAAGAACAGGGTAGGCCCATTACTCAGTGAGGAGGGAAAGACAATAACAGAAAACACAGTAATGACTGCAGTGTTAAATGCCTTTTTTGTTTCAGTTTTTACCAAAAAAGTTATCAGTGACTGGACAACCAACAGAGTGAATATCAGGGTAAGTGGGGTAGGATCTGAGGCTAAAATAGGGAAAGAACGAGTGAAGAATTACTTAGACAAGTTATATATCTTGAAGCCAGCAGGGCTTGATGAAATACATCCTATAATATTTAAGAGATCTCAGAGCCATTAGCAATTATCTTTGAGAACACATGGAGGATGGAAGAGATCCTAGAGGACCACAAAAGTGCAAATATAGTGCCTATCTGTAAAAAGGGGAACAAGGACAACCCAGGGAATTGTTCTCCTTAACCAGTGAGGAAAGGACATGAAGCAATGGGCTTAAATTGCAGTAAAGCAGGTTTAGGTTGGACATTAGAAAAAACTAACTGTCAGGGTGGTTAAGCACTGGAACAAATTACCTAGGAAGGTTGTGGAATCTCCATCACTGGTGGTTTTTAAGAACAGGTTATACAAACTCCTGTCAGGGATGGTCTAGATCAGGGGTTGGCAACCTTTCGGAAGTGCTGTGCTGAGTCTTCATTTATTCACTCTAATTTAAGGTTTTGCGTGCCAGTAACACATTAACGTTTTTAGAAGGTCTCTTTCTATAAGTCTATAATATATAACTAAGCTATTGTTGTATGTAAAGTAAATAAGGTTTTGCAAATGTTTAAGAAGCTTCATTTAAAATTAAATTAAAATGCAGAGCCCCCGGACCGGTGGCCAGGCCCGGGCAGCGTGAGTGCCGCTGAAAAGCAGCTCATGTGCTGCCTTCGGCGTGCGCCGTAGGTTCCCTCCCCCTGGTCTAGATAAAAATTTAGTCTTGTCTCTGTGCAGGGCACTGGCCTGGATGACTTACCGAGGGCCCTTCCAACCCTACCTTTCTAGGGTTATGCCCATTTAGGTGGATACACTGGTCTCTAGCCTAGCAGTTAGTCCCAAATGTGTGGGTCCTCTGCTATTGCTGGCAATTGCTGCTCTGGAACAGGTATAGTGCTCACAGGTCCAGCAAGTGACACCATACCACCATGCCAACACGATCGTAACACAACTGACAAGTCTCAGCCACAAGGTCAGCAGCATTAACTCCAACTAAAGGAGCTATAATTCAAGAACCACAAAACAACAAGATACAAACAAAGATCTCTGCTAACCTATGCAGCTGCACCACATGACGGCTTGTCTACACTGTGCATTAGTCCACACTAGAGAGGTGTAAATTCTGGTGCACAATAGTGTGTCACACACTAGCTGGCCCACTTGGACCCTCCTAGTGTACACTAAAAGTTCCCTGGTGCATTAACGTAGTACTGTATACTACATTAATGCACCCTAGGGAACTTCTAGTGCAGGCCAGCTAGTGCATGATACCCTAGTGTGCACTGGAGTTTATACCTTTCTAGAGTGGACTAATGCACAGTGTAGACAAGCCTTCATTGTTCTCTATTGGTCATTTAAACTACAAGCGATCTGAAATAAGGACTACCTTTTGCTGTACATGGCTGAACATACTGTTAGCATTCACTTAGTTTATTTTGTGTTGTAACAGTTCTTAAATAATTAAGACACTCCCCTGCCCCAAGAAGGTTATAATCCAAAGGAACTGTTTCCAGCAGTTTTTAAAATGAACTCATTGTCAACATCCTACCTGGAGCATAGGAGGGATTTTGTCCCATGCATTCTTCATTGGACTGTAAACATCCACTTCGGCAGAGTCATCTCTGTAAAAGAAAAAAGGAAACCACTATTCAGAGAGCTATAAAGGCTCCCCCATTTCATCAAGCACAGGTGAAAATAGTCCAAGGAAGTGCCTGAAGTGCTACAGAAGCATTTTTGCTTCCACCTGGTTACATTCACAAACTCCTGTGCACACTGATCAATCTGCACTTGCACTAAAACATGAGTTATGGTGCACACTCCAAACTCCTATATGTGGCTCCTACGATGCAGCATCAATGGCCAGCCCAGAAACCAATGCATCTGCATAGCCCCTGGGGCTGAAGAGCTATGGACTACGAGTGGACTGCATCACTATGCATAGGAAGTCTCATTACTTGTGAATTGGCGCTTGTGTCCAAAGAACGTGACTAGCACTACTTTGCTTCTCCAAAGTCAAAACTGCACTTTAAAAAACAAAAAATTCTGATTTTGAAAAGATTATCCAGCTAGTTGGGTGCAGTGAACCATACACTGAGGCAGAATGAGCCCAGAACATCCAAGCAGTGTTTCTGTCTTCCCCTGTCTACAACCAAGTATGGGCTGGATGAATGAACTATAAGGTGGATACAAAGCTGGCTAGATCATCAGGCTCAATAGGTCGTGATCAATGGCTCCATGTCTAGTTGGCAGCCGGTTTCAAGCAGAGTGCCCCAAGGGTCGGTCCTGGGGCCAGTTTTGTTCAACATCTTCATTAATAATCTGGAGGATGGCATGGACTGCACCCTCAGCAAGTTTGCAGAGGACACTAAACTGGGAGGAGTGGTAGATACGCTGGAGGGTAGGGATAGGATACAGAGGGACCTAGATAAATTAGAGGACTGGGCCTAAAGAAATCTGATGAGGTTCAAGGACAAGTGCAGAGTCCTGCACTTAGGATGGAAGAATCCCATGCACTGCTACAGACTAGGGACCGAATAGCTAGGCAGCAGTTCTGCAGAAAAGGACCTAGGGATTACAGTGGATGAGAAGGTGTATATGAGTCAACAGTGTGCCCTTGTTGCCAAGAAGGCAAACGGCATTTTGGGCTGTATAAGTAGGGACATTGCCAGCAGATCGAGGGATGAGATCATTCTCCTCTAGTCAGAGTTGGTGACGCCTCATCTGGAGTAGTGTCCAGTTTTGGGCCCCACACTACAAGGAGGATGTGGAAAAATTGGAAAGAGTCCAGCAGAGGGCAACAAAAATGATTAGGGGGCTGGAGCACATGATTTATGAGGAGAGGCTGAGGGAAGTGGGATTGTTTAGTCTGCAGAAGAGAAGAATGAGGGGGGATTTGATAGCTGCTTTCAGCTACCTGAAGGGGGGTTCCAAAGAGGATGGATCTAGACTGTTCTCAGTGGTGGCAGATGACAGAACAAGGAGCAATGGTCTCAACTTGCAGTGAGGGAGGTTTAGATTAGGTTGGATATTAGGAAAAACTTTTTCACTAGGAGGGTGGTGAAGCACTGGAATGAGTTTCCTAGGGAGGTGGTGGAATCTCCTTCCTTAGAGGTTTTTAAGGCTCGGCTTGACAAAGCCCTGGCTGGGATGGTTTAGCTGGGGGATTGGTCCTGCTTTGATTAGGGGTTTGGACTAGATGACCTCCTGAGGCCCCTTCCAACCCTGATATTGTATGATTCCATGATTCTATGAATTTCCCCATGGTTATTCAGCTGTGGTGCCTGCCCAAGACAGAATGCAAAATTATTTGTATGACAAATAGTACCTAGAAGCACAACTGTGCTATGCTGATAGTTGCAGGCCAATCCTAAACATGTTATTTAAATCTATTTATTTTCAAAATGTGCACTTTGGGGTCCCACTACAGATAAACTTTCTGCAAATTTGTACTGGATAAAATAATCTGGCTTTGGTGATATGAGTACACAAGAACATTTTAGAAAAATAACTGATATTCTGGGGTGACTTAAACCTTTCCCCACCTAAAATTAACCCTGAAAGGATCCATGTTGGAGTGAGACTTCAGCCAGTGCCAATTTTAGACCGGGGTGAGGTGGACAGCGGGGTGAATAAAGGCTGGAGAGTGGTCTGTAATGGAAGAACTGACAGCAGCACTATAATCCCACAAGGCTTCTTTTACCCATTCCACTCATGAGTCAGGAGTGTGACAGCAACAGGTGAGGGATTATTGTGACACAGAAATGCAATTTGCTGGCATACAAATATGGAGACTGCCTCAGGGCAGTCACAGCAGTGCTTAAAGTAAACCCAAGAAAGTCCTATCAAGAATGAAGTTGGAAGACTACCTAAGAATACAGAATCTTCTACTTAATTCAACCACTAATTAATTTGTGCTTCTATTTTAACTGAATCAGTCTCAAAAACTAAGTTAATTGAATTTAAAGTACAAACTGCGTACACCTCTACCTCGATATAACGCTGTCCGCGGGAGCCAAAAAAATCTTACTGTGTTATAGGTGAAACCGTGTTATATTGAACTTGCTTTGATCCACCGGAGTGCGCAGCTCCGCCCCCCTGGAGTGCTGCTTTACCGTGTTATATCCAAATTCGTGTTCTATCGGGTTACATTATATCGGGGTAGAGGTGTACTGTATTAGAATCCATTTCAATTGGTATAGACATCTTCTATTGGATAATTCAGTGTCTGGCTATAAAGTCCTTTTATTAAAGTTAAAAATTTGAAAGAGAAGAAAAGTGAGTCCAGGACAATTAGAACTGAGTATTACATTTTTCAGACATTGTTACTGATTTTCCAAGAACTACCATGTCTTTTGCAATCTACGAAAAGCAATCTAGTGATGACAGAGATAACAAGATCTGCTTATTCCAATCAAAGCAATAGCAACAGAGTTTGTCGAAATAAGAGGAAGGTGAAATAAATAAGAGTGTATGCAGACATCCCAGAGCACCACCTCTCCTGATGACCATTCATTTAGAAGCCATCATGCTTGTAAAAGGGTCTGCTCAGTATACAGCAAAATCCAGGTTTTTGAACTATAGTTATTATTAGTTAAAAACAGTGGATATATTTAAATCAATGTTATTTAAATGCTTGATTTTAATCACCAAGCAGGAAACTTTGATTTAAATCAAGAATTTTAATCTTGTTTTGCATTTGTACTACAGTTATTTTCTTAAATAAAGTTGATTCTCACTGGTTGGTAACCATTAAAACATACTGATTTGCAACTAAATATAACCTTTACACTAAATTTGGTGTGTCTTTTTGTTAACCAGGAGGATACACTATATTGATACACTTTATTTAAGCAAATATAAAGCTTAATTTGCATTTATTCAGACTCTTACATTTTATTTTATTATGTTACATAATTTTTTACTTGTGATTTATTGTCAAGCTCAATTTGGAAATTCTGATTCAATAAAGTGCACAAAAATCAGCATTTTAATTTTTTTTTATTAGTTAAGTAAAATTACCTTAAACATGCAGATACATAAGAAAAAAAAAGTACATCAAAACATGTTCTGCATTTACTGATTTGTTAAAACAAAGTATTATCTGTAGTTAGTGAATTGAACTGATTGTTTCTGGTCCCCATTGTCCTTCAAGATTTTGGAACTAGTTGATCTCAACCTCTCAAACCCAGTATAGATTGGAAGAAGAAAAGCTTTTCTCCTTTTTCCAATGTACAATTTCTTTCTTAACTTTGACTGAACTAGTCATAGAACTGAACTATCTGAATATACCAAAACGAAAAAATATTCTTTGTGCATCTGCAGAAGATCCTACTACTGTCAAAAGCTGATTAAGCACTTCAGCAAATTCTGGTTATAGGTGCTTGGCCAGTGACTTCCACCATCAGCAGCAAACATGCTGCTTATTATTATAATAACTTAATACAGTTTTAATATATTATTGTAAGTTTAGGCCTTAACATAAGTTGTCAACTTCAATTTTAATTTTATAAGTTTATTTTTTAAAAATAAACCTGTAAGAACATAAGAACGGCCGTACCGGGTCAGACCAAAGGTCCATCTAGCCCAGTATCTGTCTACCGACAGTGGCCAATGCCAGGTGCCCCAAAGGGAGTGAAGCTAACAGGCAATGATCAAGTGATCTCTCTCCTGCCATCCATCTCCATCCTCTGATGAACAGAGGCTAGGGACACCATTCTTTACCCTTCCTGGCTAATAGCCATTTATGGACTTAGCCACCATGAATTTATCCAGTTCCCTTTTAGAACTGTTAGAATCCCAGCCTTCACAACCTCCTCAGGTAAGGAGTTCCACAAGTTGACTGTGCACCATGCGAAGAACTTCCTTTTATTTGTTTTAAACCTGCTACCTATTAATTTCATTTGGTGACCCCTAGTTCTTGTATTATGGGAATAAGTAAATAACTTTTCCTTATCCACTTTCTCAACATCACTCATGATTTTATATACCTCTATCATATCCCCCCTTAGTCTCCTCTTTTCCAAGCTGAAGAGGCCTAGCCTCTTTAATCTTTCCTCATATGGGACCCTCTCCATACCCCTAATCATTTTAGTTGCCCTTTTCTGAACCTTTTCTAGTGCTAGAATATCTTTTTTGAGGTGAGGAGACCACACCTGTACACAGTATTTGATATGTGGGCGTACCATGGATTTATATAAGGGCAATAAGGTATTCTCTGTCTTATTCTCTATCCCCTTTTTAATGATTCCTAACATCCTGTTTGCTATGTATGGGCCAACTACTCAACCATTAGAAATTCTAAACCTTGAACTACCAATCTGCTGAAAACAGCAAGTAAAGTTGGCTCTGCAAGTGTACAGTATGGATATTTTGATGAAAGAACCTTTTCAATATTAGTTGAATATTGAAAGAGGGAGAGGAATAACTGTAAACAGCCGTTGGAAGCCAAGATGCAGGACTGATCAAGAACAAATCCAAATGCAGCAAATAATATAACTTACTGCTTTACACAAACCCAAAAGGTAATAAAACAAAATTTCTAGGGACTAAGTTTAATGTACATTTGCTCACACACAAAGACGATACACTAGATGAAGGCTTTCAGTGATGGAATGCCTTTCAGTTTATTTAAGTGGGTAAGTATTTGAACTCAACTCACAATGGTAAATCCTGGTTTAAAAACAACAACAAACCATTTCATCTCATGTTCTCTTATCTCATTTCACGTGCGCTATCTGCTGTACCATTTAACATTCCTTGGAGCTTATTCGTTTCTATGTGTGTATTTAAAGTTATAGTAGAACTGAATTAAAAGCCAACAAAACTCAAGGATTCTACTTTAAAAGTAGATTTCTCCTCAGTCCAGATTGTTAAAATTGCCTCCGTTTCCCAAATTGTAGATTTAAGTCCAATCCTTCTACACTATTTCTCAAAAACAAAAAACAAAATCAGTCTACCATGGGGCGAGGTGGGGTGGAGAATACGATATTACTTACCTTATAAAGTACATAAGTCCATTAAGAGTCACCGTTTTTGGTGCAAAAGACCATGGAGGCAGCTGTCCACAGTTCACTAGGGACCAGAGGTCAATTTCAGGGTCATAACATTGTATAACCATGGATTCTTTGCCTGCTAGAGAGCCAATAGCAAAGAGTTTGCCACGACAAGATGTGGTGGAACAGTTGTCCATTGGGTACAACATAGGCTGCAAAGCCTCCCAGGCATCTATGGAGTGGTCGTAACGTTCTGTACTGTCTGAGGCTATGATATACAACAGTCCATCCAAGACTGTAGAGCTGTGGTATTCTCTTGCTTTCAACATTGGAGACACTTCTGTCCACTCATTCACACTAGAATTGTATCTCCAGACACAATCATAGAGCCTTGACCCATCTGATCCTCCTACAGAAGAGAACACATCTCATCAGTAAATATTTTGCAATATATCCCATTGTATGTGGGGAGGAAGAAGAGGAAGGGTTTTATGTAATAACTCACCCTTTATTAGGTATTCAAAAATATTACTTTCCAATACTATAACAAATTTTGCTACTTCCCCAGCCTACTTGTTATTAAAATATTCAGGGACAGGAGGAAAATGGCAGTTTGTTTCACAAGAATTTTAAGGCTAAGGGTACCACTCAACCTCAAATTTATTTGGAAATCCAAAATGGGCCTGTAAATTAGTCTCCCATTACTCCCAGTATCTCAGAGGAGGTTCCCTCATGTGGTGCCCAGACAAAATCTGGTGCAACATCAACACAAAACATGTATCCCATGTTTGGCTAACTTCCTAATCCTTTTCTCCCTTTCCTATTTACAACCCCCACTGTACCCCTGATGAGAGGGCTTGGAGCTGGTGACCCAATACAGAGCAACTTTCAACAATGATTAGCGAGCAAAGGTACTGATAAGAGTCCAACTCACACTTCTACAATAGCTGACAACTGTATCAGTGGAGAAAACCTAGCATGCAAGCTCCATAAACTAAAGAACTTGAGACACCTGACCCCACTTCACTACTGCCTCATACAAAAATCTGCTTCTGAGCTTTCTGTTTACATCTCTTTTCCTCCGAGCTACAACTGTAATGCGAAATACAAAACAGTTATCCGTGCATCTTCAATGACAACAGATCCTGTGTGCAAGTACAAAACTCTTCCAAGAAGTCAGCAATCTCAACAAGGTGTATGACAAAATGTTTGGCATTCAGAATTCCAGGTCAATCAATCTTACATTGTTTTTTAATATTACCATACGTGACTTTCTTTGAATGCAGCAGTGTTAATACAAAATTATTCCGTTTTAGCACATCATCATGTTTATGACATAACAAAAAGGATGCTTAAGATTTAAGTCAAGTCAGAGATTGAGCTTTCTGTTCACTTAGGCCTGGTCTACATACAACCTTTATTGGTATAACTATGTCTGTTTGAGGTGTGACTTTTGAGGACATGGTGATACTGGTAAAAAGGTGCGTCAAACAGTATAGCTTCTTTCTGTTTGGGTCTCTTTACAGTGGTATAACTGCACCCACACTGGGGGTGAGGTGGGAGGTTGCTGCTTTATACAGTATAGTTACAGTGGCAAACTGACAAGAGCCAGAGAGAACACCAGAGAAAGAAACAACTTTTGCCCTTCAATACCATAAACACACTGCTATGCCAAGGTCAATGACTTTCAATGTCATTTAAAGTCTAGAGTACCAGAAGACTTTCTGGTATGTTTCTACTTTGAGTGTTGTGACGAGGTGAGGATTTTCCCTTGTTATGTTGCATGTGAGTCTTACCGTTGCGCCTATGTGAGTTTTACTATTTTGCATGAATACTGTGTTTGCCTCAGTTTTCCTGTGTGCTGCACCAATACCTCAGTGGTGGGAATAGGAGTGTGTGACTTAGGCTGAGACCTCTGAGGCAGGTCAGGCTGCTCCAACTGCCTGAATATATGCTACGACCGGTGCCCTTCATAACCTGAAACCCAGGAGGGGGACGCAACCAGGTGACGACCAGGTGACTCTTTGGCCCGGAGGTGAGACAAAGACAAGGAGGAGCAGCAATGGGGGTATCTCAGGGCCTGTCGCTGGAAGTTGGCAGTCTGCTTGGGGGACTGGAAGAATCCAGGGCTTCTGGGCCAGGACTCCCCAAGACGGACTTGGCTGAAAGTCACTGATTTCTGGGCTAACAAGTTCTGTTCTATGCTGTGTTCTTGTCAACTAATAAACCTTCAGTTTTACCAGCTGGCTGAGAGTCACGTCTGACTGGAGAGATGGGATGTGGGGCCCTCTGGCTTCCCCAGGAGCCCTGCCCAGGCGGACTCGCTGAGGGAAGTGCACGGTGTAGAATGGGATGCTGAATGCTCCAAGGTCAGATCCAGGAAAGTCAAAGCTGTGTAAGCTTCTTGCCTTAGAGACAGCAGCTCGGAGAGAGGAGGCTCCCCCAGCGTCCTGACTAGCCTCATATGGAGTAGTTCCAGAGCATCGCCCGCTGACTCTGTGACAAGTGTACATGGTATACTTTGTGTTGCACCCTGTGTTATTTACTTTTTTCTAAGTTCTGCTTTTCTTACGTGTTCTCAGCAGGAATTTCAAAACCATCTGAAATCAGATTCTTATCCTGTTGTCTTGAGCAGACAGTTGGGAAGTTACACCAACATGGGTCCTGAAATGCTGTCTACATACTAACTAGTATTAGTCATTATGACTCAGCTGCCTGTCTGAGTTCAGCTACTAAATCCATCCCAAAACGAGAAAAACTATGGAAACAGAACCCCTGTTGCAAAATGAAATCTTGCCTTTATGCCAAACATCTGAACAGAACTTCAGACATGGTCCATCTGTGAAAAACCAAGAACCACTGTAGGAAACCTAAATATTTTCATTACGAATTTAAACATTAATGTAACAACAAAGTGGAAGATTCTCCTGGACAATGGACCCCACACATTAAAAATAAAGTGTTCAGGAGGTGGCTTCTCCACACAGTCAAGTAAGTAATATATAAAATTGCATACATACTTATTTTCCTGTTCACCTCCGAGTTCCACGCCTATTAGCAACTCAGAACAAATCTGACCCATGAAGCAGCTTATAGCCTCAATCAGAATAACAAAATCATTTCAGTTTTATACCACACACTGCACTAGCCTGTACTTAGAACCAACTACAGAGCCCTGAAGTCTGTCACAATAAAAATGTAGACAAAAACCTTTATACAGACTTGTATGCAAGCCTCCAAACAGAACAAAGTGTTACTGCACTGTGGAGATGCCAAGGTCCCTTTGAAACAGGCTGCTGGAATGTGTGTCTGCTTTTAATGTATGCAACACACTCGTTCAACATTTTCAGAGAAGCCAAGGAATCATTTCCCTGGCATTTAGCATCGTTATTCTGAGAACTCAAAACAAGCCATACTTAGTCCATCCTGGGACTAATGGCAGAGAAAAAAGAACTTTTTATAAAAATACTAGTGCTCTGAAAAGTCAGGGATCTCAATTCTGGCCTCCCCTACAGCTTTGCCGATGCCCCTTGATCTTTAAACCTAAAGTAATTCCCCCATCCCTTGCCAGACCTGGGCTCCCTCCAGAATGATGGCCCTTTCACCAGATAATACTCCTCAGGGCATCAGCTCCAATGTGTCCCCGTCCTTACCTGTCACGTAGATGTCGTTGCCCAGCGCCGCTATGCTGTAGCCACCGCCCAAGTGCTCAGGAAACTCGGCAAGATAGCGCCAGTGCCCCGTGCGTGGGTTGTAACAATCAACGGTGACCAGCTCATCACAATCACGGTCACAGCCGCCAATGAGCACAAGGATCTCTGCCAGGCCGGTGGAGGGTCGTGGCCGCATGCGTGCACATGGCCCCTGGTCGTGCCGGTCATAGCGGGCTGCCTGGAAGTCGCGGGCCTCCCGCAGGAGGCGCAGGCAGGGCTGGCAGCGCGCCACGAGGGGCTCGCCCTCCACATGCGCTAGCAGGTAGAAACGGCGCACAAAGGGCAAGCGTACGTGGGCCAGGAGCTGCGGCAGCAGCGGAGCACGGGCAGCTAGGTCGGCGCGCACCCAACGCAGTGCCAGCTGGAAGGCAGCCTCCTCCTTGGGCACACATAGCTCATCATCCTGTAAGTAGGAGATGAGCCGCGCCAGTGGCAACCGCTCCAACTGCGTGCTCAGCTCACCCACATGGCGCAGCACAAAGCGGTGTGCAGCAGCTGCAAGGGCTGGGCAAGCAAAGGCCTCCGCAAAATCCTGCATGTCCAACGCGTTGGCCGGCTCCAGCTGCCGGGCCAGCCAAGCGCCGCATGCCTCCTTCACAGCTGGGAACTGCAGTAGGTCGGCAGCACGCAGCAGCCGCTCTGCGATGTCAGGGCCCAGCTGCCCCACCTGACCAGTGTAGGCAAAGTCAAGCAGCAGCGCCAGGCACTCAGGGTCCACCCCATGTAGCCGCACCCGCTCGGCCCGGGACTCACGCAGTGACCCACCGAACATGGCACGGAAGTAGCCAGAAGCTGCAGCTAGCACAGCTCGGTGCGCCCCAAACTCACAGCCCCCGGCCACCACCGTCACATCAAGCAGGCTCCGCTCAGAGCGCAGCGCACTCAGACCCCGTAGCAGTGCCACGGCATGTGCTGGTTCCCCTGGACCTCCGCCTCCTCCTGCTGGGCTCGGTTCCATAGTATGCCTGTGGAGGAGGCAACACACAGTGGGTTAGCGTGAGGCTTCTCAGGCACTCACAGCCTGTGTAAGGACCAGACCCGGCCCTAACCACACGTGACTCCCGCCCCCATCCCCTGGTCATCCACCCCCTTAACTCCTAGAGGCCCACTGGGCCCAGGTGGCATTCAAGGGCAGAGTCCACAGGTTAGTACACCCCTTCCCCCACACACTCATATCAGGGATAGCCGCTCTAGTTTAGAATATTCCCAACAGGGGGAAGGGGCCTCCTTAACTGATTCCACCCCAGCAGGGAGACTCAGTTTATACAAGGCTTTGTAGAAACCACAGGGATTTGGCAAGCTTTCCTCTGCAGTCAGGGGACTGCTTCTGGAGAATTGTTTTGTCCTCACAGATGCACCTAGCAGAGCCTCACACTTGAAAATCAAGGCAGGTGAAAAGACCAGTTCTGACTTTAAAATAAAATAATAATTAAAAAAATGTTGAGGATGTTCAAAATTGTTTGAAAACAGGTCTGGAGTGTAGTTTTCAGTTTATCCACACATATGGTCTCAATTTCCTATACTACAAACTTTGCTGGGGAAGAAGAAAGGTTAGCAGGATAAATGCACAGCACATGAATTTATCACTTCTACTAGCCTTTCTTGGTTTCAAATATAAGTTTTGCTTGAATACAATGAATTTCTTTGCCTCTCTATTCCAATCCAATCCAATATCTAAAGACATTTTTGAGGACTGGTTGTTACAGTCAGAATTTATTAAAGGAAGAAATAAACATTATGGTAAGTAATAGTTATTTAAATGAGCACCTAAACGAATGGAATGTTACAGAAGAAATAAGAGGTGGAAGTTCTTATTCCATTTAGAGAGAGCACCTGCAATCTGTACTTGCACAACATTGTAGTCTACAAAACTGAGTATTTTACTTTACTTCACAAAATGAACAGCTGCAAAGACAATCTCAATTACAAGATACAGTTTCTCACTGAACTATAACAGTAAAGCTATGTAACTACAGGTCAGCACATACTGTTTCAGTTGCTTTTATAAGCACTATGGTACTAATCATACAAGCTATAAACATTTTAACAGAATCAATGAAGAGTGCTATTTGCATGCCTCCAGTAAGGGCAATCCCATTACTTGACAAACATTTAATAATAAAATACACAAAGTCAAGCTTGAGCAATCAAAGTATATTACTCATCAGTAAGGCTACGTTTTAGTCCTGGGTATTTTTAGTAAAAGTCAGACAAGTCATGGGTAGTAAACAAAAATTCACAGCCCATGACCTGTCCATGATTGTTACTATATACTAATTAAAAATTAGGGGGTAGCCCTGGGAGATACTGCGGGGGCAGCATGCGGTCCATGGTGAGGGGGGGGGAGGGGAAGAGGAAGCTCCCTATCTGGCTCTGCATGGCTCCCGGGAAGCAGCCGGCATCTCCATGCAGCTCCTAGCAGGAGGGAAGGCCAGGGGGACTCCACGCACTGCCCCTGCCACAAATGCCAGCTCTGCAGCCAACGGGAGCTGTGGGGACATGCTGGACGCTTCCGGGGAGTCCTTCCGAGGTAAGTGCCATCCCACATCGCAACCCTCTGCCCCAGCTCTGAGCCCCATCCCACACCCAAACTACGGCTGCTGCTAGGAGCCGGGGGAGACCAGTGGCCCGAGACTGCCCCAGCAGCAGACAGTGCGGCTGTTCCAGGGGCTGCCCACGCCGCTTGGGCAGCTCTGGTGGACACCATTACCACCACCGGACACGGAGCCAGCTGCACTGGCCGTTACGGAAGTCACAGAATCCGTGACAGACACACAGCCTTACTCACTGGCAAATACATTTGGTTTTCTTATTTTCCCCCTTCAAACCTTCCATTTCCCCCCTTTATTTGGGGATCTCTGACAATCCAGTAAGAGAGCTTTTGAAGTGCTCAGCTGCAGGTCTACAAATGGGATGATTATATAGTCTTAGGAAATAAAAAAAGGAGTTCTGCATGCATTCTACTATCTGCACTGCGAATGTATGCTATTAAAATTCCTTGCTAGATTCATTCTGCAGGACAAGTATTTTCACATAACTGTAACAAAACTAAACATTTAAATGCCTGATGCTGCATTCTTTGTGCACTCCAAACACCCACTGCAGTCAGGGAAGCGAATAGCTCCGTTCACACCAGATACTCATTTACAAGGACTGCTGCACACATGCAAGAACTAACAACCCACAGAGATTTAGTATCTTTCACAAAATGCAATGTATGATCCTCATGGGATTAAAGGAACAGAAGTACAGGTTAGACGCCTTGGGATGACATAGCAACAGCTCCTTGTTTTGGCTCTAGCATCCACAACATACCTCTAATTGGAATCTACCTTAGGACATTAACAAATAAACATAATTACACCCATGTGGCAAAATGTCTCCACAAATGAAGTCCTTCACTACAAGAATTCCAAATACTATACAGACTAAGTAACAATCTAGTCTATGAAATAATGTTTTAAAATATAAATATAATTACAAAATAGCTTAGTTAGTTTACTCTTTTCTGGCTCTAAGCAGGACTACAGTAATTATGGAACAATCTTAGGACAATTTAAAGAAAGGAAGAAAAAAAAAGGTTCCTCAAAGAGAAACTGTCCTCAAGTCAGGGAAACTGGATAAGCTGAACAGTCGTTAAAACATTCTTCCCTACATTTCTCAAATGTGGAGACTTAGCAAGATGAATTATGTAATGTGGTATCAAACCACCGCTCAGTATTTTTTACAGTTCAGTCTTAGAAAGAGCGTCCAGATTTAAAGTTAATAAGAATAAGACTGAATTGGATTTGGGCAGTATGTTGACAGAGCAGGGTGAATTGATTTAAATCAAAACTTTAAATAATTGATTTTAATATTGTTTTGCATTTGTACTTTTTAGTTATATTCCTAACAAAAAGTTGATTAATTGCTTGGTAAGAAATAAAACATGTGGGTTTGCAACTAGATATAATGCTTACAGTAAATTTGGTACTTTCTGCTAACCAGGGAGGTAAATAAATGTGTGTACATGTAGTGTAAGCAATTATATAGTTTAACATGTTTATTCCAATTAATATTTGCATTTTGTATTATGTTAAATGATGTATGATGCATTTCTTATTTACCAGATGATTTTTTTACTTGTGATTTGTGTCAAGCTTGATTTGGATGGAAAATGAAATGAAATTTAAAATGTACAAAAAAGGTTTTAAAATTAATAAATAAAACTAGCTTAAATGTGCTGGATATATCAGAAAAAATTAAGTATCAAAACTTGTTTGGCATTTTAAAATGATGAAACAAAGTATCTGTAGTTAGTGAATTGAACTGATTGTTTCTGGTCACTTTTGTTGATCTGGTCCCATGCCCTTCAAAATTTAGATTTAGCAGAGCTCATCATCTCATACCTCATTTTTAATCATAGATTGGAAAAGAAAAAGAAGCTTTCCTGATTTTTCAGTCAAAGTCGGCTTCTCAACTTTGAAAGAGCTAGTAACTGAACTGAATGGGATGAATAAACTGAAAATAAAATATACTCTCTGCACCTGGAAAAGAGGCTACTGCTATGAAAAGATGGTTTAGCACTTAAAATCTGGTTCCAGATGCTTAGCCAGTGATTTCCTCTAGGTCACCAGTTTGACTTTCTTTAGAACTTTGGCAACAAATGCGTACTGCCTGAACTTTAATGTAACCAATTAATAGATTTTAGTAAATTTAGACTTAACATGGAATGTCAATTTCAATGTAATTTTAAATAATTTATTTTTAAAAATGTATTTAATTTAATAAATCTGATTTAAATAAATTTGATTTTTTTTTTAAAATCAGTGGTTTTTCCACCCTGTTTGAGAGAGCATATGTACATAAGCTTGATAATTTTATGGATACCACTACTTAATCCTGCATTCCTGCCATCTGGGGCTGGGATTTTGTTAGATATCATACATAAGCAATATTAGGCCTGGTCAATATTTGCATAGGAGACCACCATTTGCAGCCAAAGCAAAAACCCAAGTGATGGCAGAAGTGATATGGATGATTTAGTATGGGTGTGCTTCCTTTCGAGTCGGTGGCTAGGGCCTAAGAAACCGTCAGCCGGAGAGACAAACTCAAGCTCAAGCCCCTGACCACTTTTAGTCACTGAAGGCCTGTGCATTTTTTGCACAAGTTGAGGTGTTAACCCTAGGGTCCTGGCTAAATTCCAACTCATATTTATATTGTCTTTTAAAATCCTCCAATGTGTATTAAATTTGTTTTTTCTTCACTAAGAAAATTCAGCTGTCATATAATGGCTGCTGCATTCCACTCTGGCCAGTTAAGTAATCCCTATTTATACTCCATCTAAAGCATCTTGGGATCTTTCTGGATAAAAGGGTACTATATAATGTACAGCATTAAATATATTGCTTATAGGATACAAAAGTAATTAGGATTCCTTTAAACAAACATTATTTTAATACTAAATTATTACATTAAGAATTTAAATGCAGCAAAAGCACAGAAAATAATATAAAGGAAGGAAAGCTAAGTTCCTACAGATACTAGGCACTGCAAGTTAAGATACAAATGATAATAAAGCCCTGCTCACATTGGAATCCTAACTGATATCAGGGTCACATTATGCTAGGCACTATCTGAACAAAGGCTGAGACAGTCTCTGTCCTGAACAGTTTACAATTTAATAGAAAAGATAAAAGATGGAAGGGGGAGAGAGATAACATACTAGCAGAGCAAACAACATGATGTTCTGCAAGTGTCATGTTAGCACCACAATACTTTTTTGGGGGTGGGGCACAGTGTATTATTGGGAAGGAATCAGAGAGAGAGGAAGGAAAGGAGAGAGGGCGCTGAAGGGGGCAGGGATAAGTGAAGGGAGGAAGGGGAGAGAGAAAGGGAGCATGGGGGACAGGTAGAATAAGGTTGAAGTTAAGAGACTGCAAGGAGGAAATGGACAGCTAATCAGCAAAGGGAAAAAACTTCTAGAGGATTTTGATTGAGCCATCTGAGGTTGTTAAGAGTGGTGGGCTCATATAGGATATACCATTAAGTGGACCATATTTCAAAGTGGTTTGGGCAGAAAACTGAATCAAACATTATATACATTTGTCTTTTTGTTGCGCTTCACATATTTTTAACATCTTAGATAGATGTCTTTAATACATTTAATGAAAGAGCCAGAAAGTCATGTCTCCTTTACACAGGAATTGTTAATCAGTCCAAAGGAGGAATAGCTGTAACATATAGAATGATGGTAACTGTTAGTGGGGTATTAATGCAACAGACTCTGGCACTGTAACAGTTTTTCTCCAGTCCCATTTGGCAGCAGATTTGGTTTCATGTTAGAAGAGATTAAATGTATTCTGGAAAAGTCTATCAGAGTAGAAGATATGACTGTGCAGAGCTGGCAAAATAGGAAATGAGACAAGTCAAACAGCAAAAACATTTTAAAATAATAGCACTCTCTCAGTATTGAACTAATCCCAAAGAACTAGAAAATTAAAAAAGAACCAGAGAGAGAAAACATCTTACAGAGTTACACTGATACTTTTTCTAGAAGAAATTGAACCCTGCAGAAGAAAAGCAGTGGAATTACTGAATGGGCTAGCCTGGAAAAGTAAAGTAGAAGTTTAGAAAGTGTGGTGCTTCTGGGTAGACACAGACCAAGTGTCTATCTCTATAGAATATTTAACAAAGCACAATTTCATTTCCTAATTTAAAACTGATTGTTATGTAAATAGAATTTTGTATACCTTCCTCTGGTGATTCACAGTTTATTCTATCACTGTAAGAAGATACATAAAACAATGAAAATAGCCACTTAACTATTGTTGTACAGTATCAGAGGGGCAGCCGTGTTAGTCTCGATTTGTGAAAGCAGCAAAGAGTCCTGTGGCACCTTATAGACTAACAGATGTATTGGAGCATGAGCTTTCGTGGGTGAATACTCACTTTGTCAGATGCATCCACGAAACCTCATGCTCCAGTACATCTGCTGGTCTATAAGGTGCCACAGGACTCTTTGCTGCTATTGCTGTACAGCAACTAGCAGATACTGTTTTCCAGAGCTTGCATATTCATAAACATATGATCATTGTAGTTTGCCCAAGTTCTGTTCCAGGGGGAATCCCCTTTTCCCCAAAAGATGAGGGGGGAATTCAGCCTTTATTGACCTTTCTGCAGACATTGCCAACAGAGAGACCGGTTAGTAATAGTTTTTTATTTTTTCCATCCTGATATCCACAGTGGGAACACTATTGTAACCCCTAGCTCTTTTGTTTCAGGCCCCCTTATAGACATCAAATGTAAACTGCTTTCAATGACTACCTCAGCTTCCTTTAATAGAGAAAACATATAATTTCAGGTGTAAGATGCTATCTGCTCTGAATCCTGAAATATCAGAGAACAAACTTCAACTAATAGAGACAGCTGTAAGAAAAGCTGCCAGTAGCAATAAACCAGAGCCAATGTTGCCAGATTTAGGATGTAATCCCATGTAGTTTATCAAGACCAGCAGCACAAACTCTCTCACCCAAAGTATACATAAAGTTAGGTTGCTGTACTTGTGATGGGGCTAGGGTCAGACTCGGGCCTCTCCAATCAGCGTGGCATAGCCAGTGCACTGAGGGTATTTGCAAAAAGAAGAAAGCGAAATTATGTGTTTCTTTAAAAAAATGTAAGTAGGTTTTCATCATGACTCAAAAGGAATCAGTTGCCTTTTACAAACAAATATTAGGACATTTGTCACATCTCATTTCTAAATAAAGTTATTTTTCAAAAGTACTTTGGCATAACAGTGGATTCTTCACCAATGTACAGTACAGTGACTGTTGATCAAAATTCAAGTTGCACACAATGCCTTCCTTTCCTCCTTGATGATCTTACACTTTACTTATTAGACTCTCACCACATGATTTCCTAAATTCCAGGACTAGGCAAATATGCAGGTACACAGGAAAAAAGGCAGTACTTTCCTTGCCCATAGATGGACTGGACACACAGCTATTAGCAGCAGCGTTCTCAGCTCTTAAGTAGGTGCCGACACATTACTTTCACAGACAGGATGTGGCAAGAAAGCTAGAACAGTCTGCAACTTAAAGTGCAGAAGGCTACAGTCATACAAGCTTACTGCTCTGAATTTCGCATAAAATTTGAATGATACACGCAACATGACTCAGCGTCTGTCTCTCATTAACATTATAATTTAGTACTACACTAATATGATTCATCTGCTCTTAAAAAACAAAAACATGTAAGTGTTTTGAGAGAGATTGCCAAAGCTGAAGAAGTCTAAAATTAGGTCTGTTCTGTTTTGTTTGGTGAGCAATCAATCACATGCTTCTCGTGCGTCCCCTCTTCTCAGGCTACCCCTTTTACTGAACAGGCAAAGGATTCAAATGTGCAAGAAACAAACTGAGGAAGAGGCTCCTCATCAAGCTTCAGATATAGAAGAGGAAAAACAATTCTAAAAAAAAAACCAAACAATAAGGATCTGGTGGCACCTTAAACTCTAACAGTTTTATTTGGGCATAAGCTTTTGTGGGTAAAAAACCCACTTCTAACTCTACCACTACAGGGGAAAGGGATTGACTCTGGAAAAAAAGAGCAAGATGATTTAATTTGACACTTTGAAGAATGTCCTTCTAATGTAAAGTTTCACTGTTGAACCCTAATGAACCTGTTTTGCACCACATTATTTTGTTGTTCACAGATTACTAAAACCAGCGAATGGTCAGGAGACAGGTTTGGTGAGATTTTATTATATGCCACTTGCTTTGTGTTCGATTATAACAGAGAATTTAACTTCTTTTTTTTATTACAAGTAAAAGTCAAATTCTTTTAAAAAAAAAAAGCTATTCAAAACTGGGTGCTACTGATGCTCATTATCTCCACTTAAAACAGGGGACAACAACTGATTACTGTCTTGGAAAAGAGGTATCTATAACTACATAAATAACTCACAAGTGTGTTCCTTAAATCATGGATTATATTTCAGAATAAAATTTTCCTTGGCTGCCAGATGCTCATGCTCTTTACCTAACTGATTAATTTCCACAGAGACACTTTGCAGAATCTGATTTTATATACATGTATAATTTCAGTAGATAATACTGATTTTATTTATAAACTTTTTTTTATAAAGGGAGGGATTGCTCAGTGGTTTGAGCATTGGCATGCTAAACTCAGGGTTTTGCGTTTAATCCCTGAGGGGGCCATTTGGGGATTTTGTTGGGGATTGGTCCTGCTTTGGGCAGGGAGTTGGACTAGATGACTTCCTGGGGTCCCTTCCAACCCTGAGATTCTATGATTCACCAAATATAATTAAAACTAATCAGCCAGATTATAGACTCATAGGTCAGAAGGGACCAATGTGATCATCTAGTCTGACCTCCTGCACAAGGCAGGCCACAGAACCCTACCCATCCACTTTCATAACAACCCCTAACCCAGGACTGAGTTATTGAAATCCTCAAAATTGGTTTGAAGACCTCAAGCTGCAGAGAATCCACCAGCAAGCGACCCGTGCCCCACGCTGCAGGGGAAGGCGAAAAACCTCCTGAGCTCATTACTCATATTTAGAGCTACTTGAAAACTTTAATTTTTGTTGATTTAAATTTTCACAGTTGTGCAGAATTATGGGGAGAAACAATTAGTTAATGACAGACCCTGAGATTCAAAAAGCTTTACAGCTATCAAAACACAAAATGTCAATTCACATGTCAAAATATATAATGTGAATAACCTTAAATGAAACTCTAATAAGTTGTCAAGCAATATTTTTCATACTTTGCCTGTCAATTTTAATTATCAAAGGAAATATTTTCGAGAGTGTGTGTGTGCAGAGTACCACTGACATTTACCAATACAAATCTAACCCTTCCGATCCCCTCTCCCTAGGAAAAGGAAGAAGTCTAGGTGTAAGAAGTGGGGAGGAGGGAGGAAGCGGGAAGAGCTCAGGACACCTGGCCATGCCTCACGCGGTCCGGGCCGATGGGAGAGCTCTCCCCAGCGCCTGCCTGCCCCGGCCCGGCCCCCGCCCGAGACACGCGCTCACCTTGAGGCACGAGCCCCGCCGCCGGCACAGCTACTCTCGGGGCATCAAGCGAAGCAGGCGCGCGCCTCTTGCGGGGTGGGGGAAGGGAAGGGAAGGGTCCGGGTCCGGGTCCGGACTGAAGGAGGCGGGAGCGTCGGACGCCCGGGAGCCGAAGGAAACCCGGCCGGCCCGGCAGCGCCCTGTCGGCGGGGCAGCAGCAGGGCCTGGTGGCGCGCCCCGCCCGGAGCCTCGTGACAGGCCCTCGAGGGGCAGGGCCAGCGGAGGAGCCTCCCCGTATCCCCACACGGCCGGGGGCGAAGGGAACGAGGCCCGCTGCCGACCCGCGCTTACCGCTCCAAGCGCCGCTCCCCCAGCAGCACCCCCAGCCGGCAGGCCTGAAGCGCGGGAGGCATGCTGGGGGCTGTAGTTCTCTCCAGGACTACAATTCCCAGCAGCCCCCGCGCCGAGCCCCGCCGGAGCCGCTCGCGAGGAGGGAGAACTACAGCTCCCAGCAGCCCCTTCTCCTCACACGGCGCCCGCCCCGTTCCCCGCCTCCCTCCCACCGGTACCGGGCGGTTCGAGGTGTCGGCGCTGCCGGGCGAGATCGAACTGATTCTTCGGTATCGGGCCCGCGCTCCGGGCAGCACCTGGTCCCGTCTGCCCGACCCCGGCCGCCTGCGCTGGGACATGGACCCCGACCCCTGCGCCTCCCCCTTCCCCCCTGAGGTGAGCCCGGGGCCGTCTCCCCACTGACCCTCTGCCGCTCCTCGTGCCGGAGCCCGGGACCTGCTCCGCGGCAGCCGCCGTCCCCGCTCAGCGATCCCCGGCCCCCTCAGCGATCGCCCCCAGCCAGAGCCCCGCCCCCACTCAGGGATTCCCCCCCCCCGGGCCCCTCTCCTCAGAGATCCGCCACCTGCCCCAGAGCCCCCGAGATCTCCCACCCGGCCCCTTCCCCCCAGCGGTCCCCACCCACCCGAGGGCCTCGACCCCCCCCCCCCAGAGCCCCAGCCCCCCTCAGATCCCTTGCCCCGAACCAAACCTTCTAACCCCCCACCAGTCTTCCACCCTGGGCTCTGACCCCCTTCCTCCTCCGAAATTCTCCCCCTCCCGGAGCCCCGAGCACCACGCCCACCTAGAGAGCTGCCCCTCCCAGCTCAGAACCCAGGGCTGAGAGCCTTTGCTGAACTTGGGGCTCTCATCCTCCTCTACATCTCTCCAAACCCTCTTAGAGAGCCATTTCTTGCACCCTCTTTCCTCATCTGAGCCCCCCCCCCCATCACTGGGATTTAATTCCCTCTACCCAGGAGTCAGAGCCTCTCATCCAATGATCTGGCCCCCTTCGGAGTCTTCCACTCCGTGTCTCCTGTCTAATCCTCCTCCCCCATGACAGATGGAGGAGATTTTGTGGTTGTTTCCAGTGCTGCTCCCCCCTATGCAGAAATGGCTTCTTTGGACAGTGACTTTCTCAGGCAGTGTCCAGTGCAGACAGGGAAATAGGGAAGATTGCAGCTGGGGAGGACAGGATTTCTCAGCAGCCTGTCTTGCTTTCTGACAGTTTGGTTCAAAGTGTTGGTTGGGACTAGATACAAATATATTCCATATTCGTTTGTATTTCACTGGGGTTGGGGATGGGGATGGAAGGGTTATCATGAAACTGGGCATTGGATAGTTGTTTGGGGTCTCAATAAAAAATGGTAAGCCCTGAAGAAGTATTCTGTGTCCCGGCAGACTCTCCATGTGTAGTTAGTTGGCTGTTTCCAGGAGCTTTGAGTTCTGGGTAGGAGCCATGATGTAGACTCTGCACCAGAAAGAGAACAGCAATCATTGAATGTAACTTATCAGTTACATTAACAGGATGTGCAGACTTCACAGTACCCAAACAGCCGTTTTAGTGACTGGTTAGCTTCTTCTCTGCCTTTAATAGCTGACTTTAAAGAAGCATTTGTGTTCAATACAATATTAGACCCCAAAGCCATTAGAAACCACCGCTGCAAACAGGCATGTGGGAATACCTAGAAGGGGAGCCAGACAAACCTGAGAATTCAATTTCAGCAAAAAGCCCCGACAAGCATGTTAAATCACAGGATTGCCCCAAGGTGCCCTCTCTTGAATTTTGACTATATAAGAGACACTCTGAAACTATCAATCTCAGAGGTGGATATCCATGTGTACAAAATCCTTATGCTGTCTCTGATTTGACATTATCACTGGTTTGTTCAGAAATTTCACGTTAATGTTCTGGTTTCCGTCTCTTTAACAGGATTTTTCTCCCAGCTCCAAGAGACACAGAACTGTGGAAGATTTCAACAAATTTTGCACCTTTGTCTTGGCATATGCTGGCTACATCCCCTACCCACAAGAGGTAATGATGCAGCCACTCAATCTTCATTTTATTTCAGATACACATTGCTATAGCTAATGCTGTTGATAGGTTAAATGTTATCAGGGTGACAAGCATGGTATAAATACCTAGATAGATAAAATGGATGTGTTTATGGGGTAGGGTCCTATAAAAGCTCCTGATGGGACAAAAAGGACCCACTGGCCTGTGATGTTCAGAAACAAATTATGGAACTTGGAACGTAATTGGATATTGTCAGCCTCCCACCTGAGCCACAAATGTCTCTACACTTATAAAGTTAAATGTAATCCTTAGGCTCCTGGTGTATGATGTAATCTCTTCTTTAATCAAAAGTGAGGCAGTCTTGCTTGAGGGGACAGAAAAAAGTTTTAAAGGTCAGTGAGTACCATTTCTGTTTAAATTATTTGATTGATGAATGATTTCTGTGCGTTGTAAAAATATTACATTAGAGGTATTCATGCTAGAGTCCCCTCCCCTTTGTATCCTAGGCCTAGGCAGCCACAAACTTCAGATTGCCACGCAACCTTTAAAATGAGCCAGTTGTTTTCCTTGTCTGAAATTCCCAGCAGGGACTTAGGATACAAAGCACTTGGAAGGAATTGGGAGTCTGGACTCCTGGAAACACTTTACTGAAAACTATTTATGCCTTTAACACTCAGTTGTACCTGTCCTAGGCCACAGGTAAGGATGAGAGAAGGTAAATAATGTAGGCCAGTGACTGAATGGCAGCTGGATAAGTGGAGATTATCTGATTTTTAGTTAGAAGACAGGGAGCCTATTATAACAGGTATAGATCCTTCCCCATCCTCCCACTTCAAAAAGGTGGGTGTAATAAGCGGTTGTCTAAGAGGTTTACTATCAACTCTAAAATTATACTCACATCTCGTCTCTTAATATTTTCTAGGAGACCCCCTTGAGGAGCAGCCCCAGCCCCTCCAATAGTACTGGAGGTACCATCGACAGTGATAGCTGGGACCCCCGATTCAATGACCTCCCTTCTGCTGTCTCCCTGCCAGTCAAGAGCAGAAAGAGTCAGCTCAAGCGAGCAAAACCATATGTTTCCCTATTCCAGCGGGCAAAGCCGAGCAGCTTTCTGTCAGAGCGAAAGCAAACTGATAAGATCAGAAAGAAGAAAAAAATGAAGAGAAGAGAAACGGAAGCGCCTATGGAGGAAGAATATGGGGAGAAGCTGCTGAAGCTAGAGGCGGAGGATTCTTATGTTGAGACCCCCATGAGTCCCTCATCTGAGGGTGATCCTCAGTCTGTGACTGACCATTGCTCAGTATGGGACTCTGACACTCCTTCCAATGTCTCGTACCCTCCTGAGACTGCTGAGCAGGGCATGGAGATACAGAGCGTGGGCAAACGCACGGTCATACGGCAGGGCAAGCAGGTTGTGTTTCGGGATGAGGATGGCACTGGTGATGATGAGGACATTATGGTGGATTCAGGTAAACAACCCTGCTAAGCGGAGATATTTGTGAGGTGTTTAGTTAGATTGAGATCATAGGTGGCTACCATCTATCTAGCATGTTTTAGCACTCAACTCCTCTATAAAATGGGATAGTGCAGATCTGCCTCCTTGGGGGATTTAAGGATAAAATTCATTAGTGTTTGCAAAGCACTTTTAGATCTTTGGATAGAAGTGGGTAGAGAAGAGCAAAGAATGTTTATTGCTTAGTGACCTAGCACCAGACTCTGAGGTGAGGGTTTCTTCCCATTAGCTGTGTTTTCTGAGAGGCTTAGTGTAAACTGGACAGAAAGTTGGAAGCTAGTTTTGGGAGTCGAGCCGTTTTCCTTCCATATTTACCCTCTGGGTTTGCTGAGGTTCTGTCCTAGAGCAAGGTGCAGGAGGCAATAGAGGGTGCAGACTACAGCTTCTGGCATGCCCTGGAAAGGGCTTGTCAGTCTCCTCCTGCTGGACATTCACCAGGCTGCTGTATTTGAGTCCCAGCACTGGACCCAGGAGCTCTTAAGCTTTCCTGACTCTGAGCAGAGTTCAGGCACTGTTTCTAGGCACGCTTTCCGGGTGCACATTTGCTTTCTAGCACCCTTTTCTGAAAGCAGAGACTCTGCAGTCCAACTGCCTAGGCCTTGAGATGAGTTCTGGCTTCCCCGAAACTCCACGGTTGCTTCACATCCTGCCTAGAGCTCTAACCATGTGCGCACCCTAGCTTCCAATTTACGTCTTCAGGGACACATGATCATTGAAGCAGATGAACACACACTTTGCAGAAGGTTTCTAACACAATTACTCTACATACTGATGTAGGCAAAATAAAAAACAGCTACACACCAGTCCCTGTTTCACTTTTCTCGCCACTCTTGAGTGTTTGGGGGGTTTGGGTCAGCATCCTTTCAGGGTGTCCAGGATACTCTACAGCTCAAGGCTTTTCCTTCATAATATGGAGTATCTTTCTCTCCTGCAGGCAGCTTCCTCCAGCCTTAGCTGGTACTACCTTTAAAAAGTTCCTTCTGTTACAAAAGTGTGGCTCTTTGTTGCTCTCTCGTGCCCCAAGTTTCTCTTGTCTGTCTGACCAGCCCAGTCTCTGTGTTTTATCTTTGTTTCCTCCCCTGGGGAAGTTGGAGGAAAAATGGTTTTATCTAGGATGCAGTTACTCCTTTGTTCTGTACAGGCAAGCTCTGTTCAGGTGCGGTAGTCTTTAATGACTGACCTATTCAAAGAGAGACGTTTAGGGTCCACTCCCATCTGAGCATAAGGAGGATGAGGCAAGGACACAGTGCAGTTTACCATAAAGGCTTCAATGTACAGAGTTCACAATTACAAACAGAACTCATAGACTGTACAGTGACAAGATTCCCCAAATCATCACAGGCCTGTAGGGACTGCCTTTAAACCAAGGAGTAAGTTCAGCACCAAAAGGGAGAGTTTGGTGTGCAGCAGGAGGAAAGAAGTGATAGTTTTAACTCGCTGTTTTTTCCTTCCAGATGATGATTCTTGGGATCTCGTCACTTGTTTCTGCATGAAACCTTTTGCTGGACGGCCAATGATTGAATGTAATGAGTGTCACACCTGGATTCACCTCTCCTGTGCCAAAATCCGCAAATCAAATGTTCCAGAGGTCTATGTCTGCCAGAAGTGCCGGGACTCCAAGTTTGATATTCGCCGCTCAAACCGCTCCCGGACGGGTTCACGCAGGCGCTTTCTGGACTAGTGGAGGGAACTACTGTGCCGGCATACTGCTTGGGCAGATTAGCCATGTAAAACACAGAACTCCCGCCAGGGGGGCAAGAGAGCTCCTCTGAACTGCAGTTGCTCAGGCAAAAATGTCTGTCTATGTAAACAGACATAAAGTATTCAAAGTCTTTGATTGCCAGAGCTGGAAGAGGCCTGCTGGCCAAAATTTCTGCTAGAGGCTGATTAGCTTTAGCAGGGACACACTAAGCACCCCAGGTTCAGTGGGATTTTGTCTAGTTCAGACTGTGAATAGGATGATGATTTGGATGTGTTTACCTTTGCCATCTATCAATTATTATCCCCCTGGGAAAGTGTCAAGAAAGTGCAAGACTTCTAAGTGCTGAAGAAAATAATCATCCTCCAGAGCAGGAGGAGAGAAATCTCTGAAGAGTCTGAAAATAAACAGCCATATGTTTTATTGTAATACTAGACCTGCCCATTTGTCCATATGTATCAATCTTAAGAATTTCTGAAGGCTCCTTCAGAGTGAGCTTGAATGCACACTGAACTCACATGTGACCTGCCTCCTCTTCAGCTGGGTAGTAGGAGAGTATCCAGTGAGTTGTATGATTTGGCTTTGTTTCTGGTAAAACCAGTTAGTTCCCACAGGACTGTTGTCTTTAAAAGAGAGATACAGACTTTTCTTTTTTCTGGGTGGGCTGTACTGGAGGTGGCCATGTCAGTTTTCTTCTGTAATTAAGCTGTGTCCTCTTAAAACCGTTTTCATGATTTTGTTTTGCATGAGTGACTCAAACACAAGGTTGAAGGCTGCCATCCACTCTGTTCCACAGCCCTGTGTGGTGTCTTATTTCAGACATCTCAGCTGAAAAACATTGTTTTAGGAGATACCAATTCCCTTCCCTCCTCCAGCCCAGAAGTAAAGCTTAAGCTGCATAGTGGGCCTTGATAAATTAAAATCTAGGAATTTAGACAGGTCTAGTTTGGATTTGGGCTGTCCCCATCTGAGTACTGGGGCTGGATTTACCTGCATTTTCATTAATGGTTTCCTGGGATGGATTTGTAAATGGGAAGATTTTATAATCTTTGAACTGGTGGATGCACATTCATTAATTTGCTCCTATTTGTATATTAGGACAGCCAGCCCAATCCTGGATAGATGGCCTATGCAACTGGCAAGGTGGGCTACATTTGAGAGAACAATCCAGAGCTGCAGAAAATAAGGGAATGCCCTGGGACCAGAAAATGTTTGTATCTTGTGACTGCCCTTTTAGGGAGCAGCAAGCACAGTGGTCACTGGTCTAGAGAATGCTTCAGGGAAACAAGACTGGTACGTGAGGTCACTAAGGTGCAGGCGCTTTCCTTTTAAATGACCAAATTGAGAATACATTGTATTTATTGCTCAAACTGGATCTTTGTTCTTGAGAGAATTCTCCTAAATCATATTATGCTTAATGAACAATGGACGTTCTGTTCTGTCAGACTATTAGATGAGCGGGAGCCACTAACTGACGTTCATTTATATCTGAAAGAAAACAGAACTGCCAGGAATCAATGCAGCAGATGCTTTGTATCAGACTGCCACATTATTTGAATACTGATTTATCAGGAAAAACACCCTGGCAGTGTCAGGGACCCCCTTTGGACATTTAACACTAGGCTGCGCAGAGTACTAGAACAGATTGTATAGCATAGTCCTACAATGCCCAGGACCTTGATTAGATGGGATCTAATGATGGAAAAGATCCATTACTTTTTATCATTATGATCGAACTGCACTTTTATTTTACAGTCCATTTTAAAACTTGGTGCAGTTTGAAAAGCCCATAAAATCAATTTGATTTATAGCTAAAGCAGTTGAAATCTGGTTTTATAAACAGCTCCATGAAAATCTAAGACAACCATTATACACTACCTACCAGAAGCTAAATGGAACCAGGACTTTGCCAAAGATTTACCTCATAAGGCTGTCTTCTGCAGCCAGATAAATAACCAAAGTTCCTAAGTGTTGCCGTTTTCTCTGCAACATACAAGGCTTTGGAAGAAGAGTCTGTTCAGTCTGTGTAAGGGTTTGACCTGATGCAAGTATTGGCATCTTTGTGTCTACGGCACATCTGCAGTACAACTGGACCACTGTAGGATAAGTTCCTGTTGTTTTATGGGAGAAATCCAAGAAACTGCCAGGTGAGCTGCCTGCTTCTTAGAGGTTCAAGACTACTTTTAACTCTTTTCACTATTGTTCTGTTACCTTTGCAGATTTACCCCAATAGATGGTGTCTGACAACCCCAGCATGTTACAATGTTAGTAGAAGAAGGAACAACCTGTCCACGTGTTTTGAGTTAATCACTTTCATCCATGTATGATTACAAATTAATTCAGAACTTTATTTTTTCATTAAAAGTAGTTATTTTAACAAATGGTGCTTTTTTTCTTAAAAATATGAAGCATCCATTAATGTGATCATTCTCTCTTTTGCTTTTTCTTTCCTGGGTTTGAAGTTAGGATTCTGTGACGTTTCCATAGTGGACAGAGGCCCTAATAAGTGTCCAGTAGGGCTAGGTGATGGAAAACATCCATCTGGCGTTTCTGTCTGGTGGAGCTTGCAATATACAAAATCAAATGACAGAGGGAGGGTGGGGAGTGATGCCCTCAAATAGACACAATTTTATATGTATTCTTTACCAAGTAGGGAGGGGACAGAGTTGCAAAGGAGAGGGAAGCCGCTGGTGTTTGGTGTGGTGCAATGGATTCAAGAAGGGCTGACTTGAGGAGAAGATGATTTTGGCAGCTGTGTTGTTCTTTTCTAGGGCTCAGGGCAAGGTGGGAGGCAAGGGGGCCCGGCCAGAGGCAGGGCGGCGGTGCTGCTGCTGCTGCCAACTGATCGCTGTAGGGTTGACGCTCGAGCTCTTGGGCAATTTTTACCGGCCCAGCTCCTGCAGCCCCGCCAGCCGGGGGGCCTCAGCACCCGCACAAAGCGACGCCCTCCCCGCAGGGAGCGGAGGCAGCCCGACCCGGGGGGGCGCTGAGCTGCCTGGGGGGCGCTCGCTGTCGTTTCTCCGCGATGCCCCCAGCTCCACAGGGGCGCGGCCCAGCGACTGCTCCAACTACAGCTCCCAGCCTGCCCTGCGGCCCAGGGACTACAACTCCCAGCCTGCCCTGCGCACACCCGTCCGGGAACGCCGGGAGCAGGCGTGAAAGAAGGGAGAGGCGCGATGCATGCTGGGAAAGGCCGTCATTGCCGGGCGGAGTCTCGCTCGCTCGCTCTGCCGTGGGGGCGGGGTAAAACAGACCGCTTGGCCCCCGCGCGGGAAATCCGTCCCGGAAGGCGCGTACTGCAGGGGGCGACTAGGGTCCGAGGAGGGGGCGCAGCCATCTTTGTTGGGGGCAACGCGCGATGCCCAAATCGTGCGCGGCGCTTCGGTGCAGTAACCGCTATAGCAGCCGCTGCCGGCAGCAGCTCACCTTCCACAGGTACCGGGGCCGGGCCCCTCCCCGCCCCCCTTCCCTCAGGTACCGGGGCCGGACCCCTCCCAGGTTCTGGGCCCCGGCCCCTTCCCTCAGGTACCGGGGCCGGGCCCCTCCCAGGTACTGGACCCCAGCCCCTCCCCAGACTCAGGTACCAGGGCCCGGCCCCCCTTACCTCAGGTACCGGGCCCTGGCCCCTCCCCGCCCCCCTTCCCTCACGTACCGGGCCCCGGCCCCTTCCCTCAGGTACCGGGGCCGGGCCCCTCCCAGGTACTGGGCCCCGGCCCCTCCCCAGACTCAGGTACCAGGGCCCGGCCCCCCTTCCCTCAGGTACCGGGCCCCGGCCCCTCCCCGCCCCCCTTCCCTCAGGTACCGGGGCCGGGCCCCTCCCAGGTACTGGGCCCCGGCCCCTCCCCAGACTCAGGTACCGGGCCCCGGCCCCCAGGAAGCAGGGCCCAGCCCCTCCCCAGATACCTGGGCCGGTCTCTCAGCCGCTGTCTCCCGCAGGTTCCCGTTCAGCCGGCCCGAGCTGCTGGCGCGCTGGGTGGGGAACATTGGCCGCGGCGATTTCCAGCCCAGCTCGCACACGGTGCTCTGCTCGCAGCACTTCCAGCCTGACTGCTTCAGCGCCTTCGGCAACCGCACCAACCTCAAGCCCAACGCCGTGCCCACCCTCTTCGCCTTCCCCCGCACGGTCAGCGGGAGCTCCAGGGGGGCCAAGGTCGGCTGGCTTTTTCCTGGAGATTTCATCGCATGACAGTCTTTAATTAAAGATTAATTCCTGGAGACTCGGTAACCCGGCCGGGTTTTAGTCCTGGTTGTGGGAGCTAGTGGCTAGAGCAGGGGCTGAGCATTGGGCTGTGTGAGACACTGCGCTACCCCCCTTTCTCCTTCTGTACAATGGTCTAGGAGATAGGTAGAGCTCCATATATTACTATAAGGGACACTGCTCTGTCCTCCCCTCACAAAGGGCATCACTTTATTTCACATCCCATGTGAGCTGTTCCTCAGTGTCCCAAATGCTCTGCCCCTCGCGTTAGTCAAGGAGCCAGTCCCTGCTATGGATTTTTATGAAGTCAGTTCGTGATCACTGTTAACCTAAGCCTGCTCCCACTGAAATCAGTAGTAAAAATGCCGTATCTAGTAGGAGAGTGGTCAGATCTAATTGTGTGTTTGATATACTTTAGCTGCTGTCAGTGATGGGAAAATACTAGGTGCTCCTGTTAAAATAGCAATTAATCTTCAGCTGCTCTCCTTACACTTACAACTTGTCAATATGCTGCAACAAATATTCTGATGTCTACCTTGTGAAAGAGGTTCTTGAAAAATGGCATCCTGCACACAAATTCCCTCTTATATATGGAGATATACCTATCTCACAGAGCTGGAAGGGACCCTGGAAGGTCATTGAGTCCAGCCCCCTGCCTTCACTAGCAGGACCAAGTACTGATTTTGCCCCAGATCCCTGGGTGGCCCCCTCAAGGATTGAACTCACATCCCTGGGTTTAGCAGGCCAATGCTCAAACCACTGAGCCATCCCTCCCCTCAAAGTGAAGTCCCACATATTTATTTGTGCAAACCATACATGTTTAAAATACTGACAGATGAGAGAAGCATGTTCTACTCTCCTTGTAACAATTCAAATAGTACATAACTATGATGACTTTTGGCTAGAGTAGCCACAAGTTCCCTCCCCCTCAGTTCTAGCTAAAAACCTGACATGAGTGCTATTCTATAAACTGCCCTACCCCTTTCAAAAGTAAAGGGGGAGAAGAGATCTTACCAGGTCTGAGAGGGATGCTAGTTCACCTGGAATTGATTGTGGCTTAGTTATAACTGACCTTACATAAACAGAGTTTATGCATATATATACACATCACCCAGTCTTACTCCCATTTTGCTTAGTCAAACATTAAACAGAGGAAGTTTTTGTTAAAACCTTGTGTGAAGCTTAAGTCTACAATACCACATTGTCTTAAGGACAGTGATCATTTTTTATTGCTATCTTTTTCCCTTGGAGAGCCAAGAATGTTGCATGTGGTTTCCTTCCAAATGGGAGTCACACTTGGGCAGCAAGTAACACTGGGATTCTCAGAAATGTCACACTAACCTTGAGAGCCTTGTCCTTACTGTAGCAAATCAGGAAGAAGAGCCCTCTACATGATGCTGAGGATTCCAAATTGCCTAAGGTACATTTGTCCCTTCCAGCCTTTTGCATCCTTTTTTTTAAAACCTGAGGACAATGCTGCATTTTGCTGTACAGCACATGATGATTGTCTAGGATTTGGATCCCTTCTCACTGAAGTACCCCCTTTTTGTAGATACTTGTCTAAATATTCCAAACTGTGTGAAGCGAGTATTTTCACTGGATGGCACTGAAGCAAGCTAAAATTTCAGTCCCAATTGCTTATCACTTCTATTTTAATTCCAGTTAGTAACTTTGTACTTTATGTTGAAATAAAAATGAAGGCCTAAAGGGAGCGTATGGCTCATTTACACTGACCATCTCTCCTGGAACAGAGATCACCTTAAGCTGTAATACTAGTGGTGTTGAAAATAAGAGCTGCTTGAGTTTGGATAATTCTCTTGGTCTCTTTAGGACTTTACAAGGACAGAGGATGGAAGGAGATTAGATGAAGAAACTGTTCTACATCAAGAGCCCCAACCCAGTAGAACAGAGGAACCAATAGAAGAGGTAAGAGTTTCTTTACCTCACATCTTAGGCAAAAATCAAACATTGTTGACAGTTACACACAGCTGAGCTCAAAGCACTAGAGAGATAGGGAAGCAGAAATGAGTGAAAGTTTTATCACTTCACATAGAAAAGAACTGGCTGTAGAGGCCCTGTGACTCTTGACTTGAAAACTTAATGATTCCTACAGAACTGGAGAGCAAGCACCTGTTGAGCTTTGGTGACTTGACCTTGTTTCAAGAATAATTCAATTTTCATGAAGTATATTCAGGTGGATTGGGTAAGCTTAATCCCAGCCACTGCTAGTTTCTGGGGATTTGACTTCAAACACAGAAAGTCCCACGTGAAAAGAGTTCAGTGCTGAGGTTTGGGGATATCTGTCTATTACAAAAACTACCATGCAATTTGCCTGAAAATAAACTGTCTAGTGGTTACAGCAGGAAGTGGGGAGTCAGGAGACCTGGATTATATTGTTGGGTCTGCGACTGACTAGCTGTGTGTTGAGCAAATCACTTCCTCTTACTGTACAATGAGGAGAATGCAAACCTCTGCTGTGAAATATGGAGACACTTTAGTCAGAGAGAGAGAAAGGCAAGGTAGCACGACTAGTAGGAAAACTTCTGCTTGACTCCCAGGATTGGAATAGCGGCTGCTCAGGGTGAGGTGCATTAGTCAGGTTGCAGAAAAAGCTTACGTAATGTCTCCCTGTATAATACCCATCCAGCCAAGCTCTGCATCCCTCACTTTCACTCCCTATGTTCTTTTCAGGTTAGCACAACTAAGGCAACAGAAGTGGAGGGCTGGCTGCTGCAATCCAGGCCTCCAGTGCAGAGACACCACCCAGTTCAGACCTCAGATCACAACTATGCTGTCAGTGACTGTGCTTCCTTAAAACAAAAACTTTTCCAGGCACTAGAGGAAAATGAAAAACTACAAAAATGCCTGAAGGTTAAAAGCCTGGCACTGAGGAGGATGTTTGTGCGGCTCCAGGCCTGCAAAAAGGAGCAGCAAAAACACCAGGCCAGACAGCCTAGGGGGAGGGAACAGGGCCTGACTTTCTGAACACTCATCTACCAGCAAGAACTGTGGTTCGACAGGCTGCAGGCTAGAGTACTTCAATAGAGTGAGTAATATACTCATTATTGTTTCTGATGAGCATAGCTTAAAGTTCACATACCTCATAACTACCCAGCATGCACATGGTCAAATGAGAGCTAGCAAAGGGAGCTTGGCTGAGAAATAGAATGTAAAAAATTCCCTAAACCTGCACTTCTTGCCTCAGCATTTGTAATTTAAATGCCTTTATAATAAAGTAAAAAGTGCCAGCTGTATATGGGTGTGTGAGAAGAGACCCTGGGAACTTTTCTGGCAATTACATTTAGTTAAGCTAATGTTAAGTCATAGAGACATTGTTTTTTCGAGGTGTGACATAATTCCAAAGTTGTAGAACTACTGCATGAGCCAGAGACCACTTTTGTAAGTCATGGTGCTAGCTCTCTTCTCCCCATCCCACCATTCTGTATAATTTATGAAAATAGATTTTCATGACAGCAAAAACTGTATTATAACTATTTACATCAGGCAAACATTTTATTCTTGTATAAAGTTAATGAATTATTGTTTAATGTTTCATCTCTATTCTGTGGCTGGATTTTATCTGCTCTGTTGGGATTTTTTCTTATAATAATTAACAGCAAACGTTTTGCTGCTATTTTATATCTACTACTACTTGCATCTCAGCCTTTACTCAATCCCCACACAATCCTGTTACGAGAAATTGTGTTACAGTAGCCAGAGCAACATCATTCTAAGCACCCTACAAACACAGATGAGACAGTTCCTTCCTAAGAAGAGCTTACAGCTGAGGCTAAGATACAATAATAAAATAAAAAGCTGGTGGTAGGTGGAAGAGGTGACGCACATTTGAGTATTTTATTGAAGATGCTGGCATCCTGCCCAGCCATCACATAGCAACTTACTGTAAAAACCACCATTCACAGTGGGTCTTGAGGAAGGATTTGAAAGAGGCCAAGCTTGTATTTATAATAATGTAACTAACTCACCACCCACAGTTTTCAAAGAGGATTTATTATGACAATACAGTGTTTTCTCTTCCACCAGCTTTAAACAAGGTGAAGTAATCAATATGTGGAAGAGCCATCTGCAGCAAAGGAAACACCGGGCAGTTTTCAACTGAAAATTGATTCAACACAAAATTTATTGCACAGTTGACACTTAGCTTCAGATCAAAAAACACTGTGAGATGGTAGTGAATGAAATGCATTCCTAGAACAGGCGCTGTTCACACATAAAAAGGTGAGATTTTTCTGATAAAAAAAAACTGGCAAGCAGCACTTGATTGTGGGAACAAGGAGGGGAGAAATTATCATCAGCTTTCCTGAAACAGCTGTGATAAACCTGCTCTTGGACAAGAACTATTGCAAATGAAATTCCCTGATGTAATTTCAGGCTTGTGAGGGGGAGATAGGACTGACAAGTAAACACAATAGCAGTTACACTAAAGAAATAAGGGGCCAAGGTGCATGTCAGGAAGTTATTTACTCCAGTAGTTATCAGTAGCAACAATGCCTCTGTTCATATGCACTTTTTCCTAAATCTCTTGCATATATATGATGGACACCCCCCCAGGACTGGCCAAGAGTAGAGCTACATTTCTGCCTGCATAATAGCCACCACTCTCCCTTTTATATAAATATCTAAAAGTACTAAGAAGCCAGATACTTAATAGTGCTATTTCCAGCAGCCCTGCTGCTTTCAGCTATGTTGGTAGACCAAGAGTGCACCTCTCTGGAGGTAAGGTAAAATCACAGGCACGGGTTGCATCCTAAGGCTATTCTAGGGAATCTAGCCACTCAGACTGGCAGTCACGGTTTTGAAGTTTTCACTTGTTCCTCCTATTTGGCACATGTCTACGCTTTGATCTGGTTTACTTGTATCAATTTCATTTCCCTCTTTTCCCAGCATAAAATCAGAGGGGAAGAGTTGCAGCACCAGAATCAGCTAGGAACAGAACTATTCAGTTAATCTAATTCACTTTTCCCCCCAAAAGACTTAAAACAACACGCAGTCCTGGGTGAGGAGGAGCAAAATTAATTTGACATGGACAGTGGTTATAATCTATAATTAATGTGGAGTAGTAACAATGCTTGGAACGAATGCTACTGGCAGCTGGATGGAAGCGTGCTGAAAAAGGTCCACGTGATTAGGAAAAGCAGAGAACTTCATTCTAAACATACTTGTCCTTAAACAAAAAGTACATATTAAATACAGAAGTGGGATGAACAGCACATCCTCTGTCCAGTCACAGGATTGATAGAGAGGATTCTTAGGAGGTGGTCACAAACTTCACTTTTCCCTTAGGAGCAGAAAGGGTTAAATTAGCTAGTTGTTTTCAGTTAACTTAACCCCAACCCCGTAAGCTTGAGAGAAAGGGAGAGCAAAGAGTCCTCCTCCACTTCCTATCTTGCTGACAGCGAGAGGAAACAATGAGACTGGACAAATGAGCTGCAGTTAACTCATGGCAGGAAGGGCTTGGACACATGACAGCTGGGGCTCTACCCGTCACACCTCCCACGCAGGTGATGGACACGCAGAGAGCACTGCACATTCTCAGCCATGTTCCCTATTAGCTGCCAAGCCACAATCCAGGGCAGTATTGCCTTGGAGGTACCTGTAAGAGCAGGTTTTCTCGTTACCCCTTAACATAATTGGTATGACACCGCCTTCTATATGGATCATAAAAATAAAAACATCTCAGTTTCAGTTTCAAATTTGTAGAATCCAGGAGGAAGGTTTTGCAGCTTCTGTTGATTCAGGTACCATACACGACACACTGCTTTCTCACCACATTAGCCATCCGCATCAATCCTGTGAGCTGTTAAGAACAAATGGACTCAGTTCATGTTTATTAATAGAGATGTCCTAACTTTCAGCAACATTTACCATAGTGTCAGTTGCAGAAGAGAATTACTAGCAGCAAAGGAAATCACTGAATGCAAGATTCTCACCAAATTACAAAAGCATCAAAAGAAAGAGACTGATCACTTAGAAACCAGAATTCTTCAAAGGACAGCGCACAGTCTGAGGTGCCCAAGACTGGTTTAGAAAGGACTTGTACTCTTCAGCCAAATCACAAAGCAGCTATTCATAAGAGAGACACCCAGAACAGGCTAAGTCCTCAAAGCTAATGGCTCCACTGTCCCTGGAAGAGCACTTGCACAATTGAGACATCCTAACCAGCAACAGCAAGGCACCACTGATGCCAGACACTGCGATGGAGTGCAACCCAGTGAATTGGGGGGGGGGGGGGGGGGACGACGACGGAGAAGATCCTGTCCTCTCTGCTGGAATTGGGGCTTGGTGACTGGAGGAAGGAGAAAACAATCCTTACTACTTACATTGCTTTGGTATCCTAAGGGCCTCGCTGTCAGCAGACATCACTTGATGTAGAACTCCCCGAAACTGATACAGCACTTTCAAACTCTTCTCTTCGCCCACACAAGGGTCATAAAACCCAGGCAGCCCAGCCTTCAACAACAAAAACAACACACTGAGCACTCTCATAGCTTTCCCACTGGTGCTTTTAGGTTACATAGAAAGAGGGAGTTTTAAAAGGAGTTGAAGCTGGTCTCCTGCACATGGGACACCATCAACACCAATTAATGTAAAACATTAAAGACACTTTCAATTACACCTGCCTAAAGGTTGGTTTTATAAATAAATTTTCCTATTTTATTAAATATTTTTCTCCTCCTGAAGCTGAGTAAGAGACTTTCACAAACAACAAGGGAAACTGACTGTGTAGGGGAATCAGCAGAAGTGACTACAAAGGGCAGCCAAGGTAAAGTAAATTCAAAGTAAATAAAAAAATAATTCTCCCCTTTAATCTTTTTGCTAGTGGTTTTAGGCATTATTTATAACAACAGCAGGTAAATAATTTTCAGACGTGTAATTTTCAAGATGACAGTGTCCCTTGAACATCCAATATCAGTTGAATGAATCCTTCTCTACTGTGAGAATGGTCCTGAGGGGAGGTGGAAAAATTCTGCCTGCTGCTACAGTGGTCATGACTGGCTATTCTTCCCCAGGAGGCTGGCAAATCTACAGTAGTTATTACATATCTGATAATATAATTGAGCGAGGCCTTCCGTTCCTATACAAGCCATGGACATTCAGGAAAAGTGTCAGCTCTGCTAGCTGTTCATGGTGGTTATTTAAACTCTATCATTTAAGAATACTCTAGAGCAGCTCTTTTTGTGGATGCGCTTGTTCTGGATTAGAGTTTACTTCTGGTTTGTTTGCCTGCACTCTGCCAGGGGAGGATGAGGTGGTGCAGGACTGGGATGTGCAGGGCCTGCAGCAAAGGTTAGCACCCACAAGGCAATTCAGCACGTCATTGCATACCTTGGAGGCCTCTGTGAGGATAAGCTTAGAGTCCTTCACCAAGCACTGCAGGGGCACGGTCACATCTATGACTTTCACTTTCTCGTTCTTCCTGCTATTGTCATTGACAAACTTCCCATACCAGGCATTCACTATTATCAAACCTGCATTCCACACAAGAACAAAGATATGGTAAAAGGCTCCCCCAGGCACTGTAGAGAAACTGACGAAGAGATAGGAGCTGGAGGGGGGACATGCTGCTGCTTCCAGGAGCTGCTTGAGGTAACTTCCGCCTGGAGCCTGTACCCCTGACCTCCTCCCATGCCCCAACCCCTTTCCCTAGCTCTAATCCCCCTCCCAACTCCTCGATCCCAGCCTGGAGAACCCTCCTGCATCCCAAACCCCTCATCTCCAGCCCCACCTGAGCCTGCACCCGCAGCCAGAGCCGCCCCTCCCCCCCCCGCAGCCAGAGCCCCCCCCATGCCCCAACCCTCTGCCCCCAGCCCTGATCCCCCTCCAGCCCTCCGAACTGCTCAGGCCCAACCTGGAGCACTTTCTACACCCCAAATCCTGCATCTCCAGGTGAAGCCCACACCCCAACCCCCTGCTCCAGCCTGGAGCCCCCTCCCACACCCTGAACTCATTTCTGGCACCACACCTGAGCCCGCATCCCCAGCCAGAGCCCTTACCCCCCCCCAGCACCCCAACCCCAATTTTGTGAACATTCATGACCCACCATACAATTTTCATACCCAGATGTGGCCCTCGGGCCAAAAAGTTTGCCCACCCTTAATACCTACTTTCCACTTCTCTCCCCAGCCCTCCAATCTCTGTAGGGATCACACTCCCCCTTCCTCTCCTCAAACCCTTCAGAACAAGTACGTCATGCTGCACTTTTTACCCATCCTGGCTTCCTCTGCCTCAGTTATCCTCCGGACGGACTCTTGCATTAACCGAACCTGCCACAACACAAAGGACAAAACAAAATTCAGCAGTCAGATTCCATTTAAAAGAGCTATGAACCCCAAGTGGGAATAGTTTCCTTAAGCTGAGAAGGCTCATGAGGGATGAGTGAATTAGGAAGACACCTGCAGACCAGGGCCTGGGCATTGTCTCAGAGCTCACCTGCGCATAAATATGAAAATGAAGGTCAGAACAAAAACACAGGCAAAGGGGAAATGCCGCAAACTGCCCTGGGGTTGCGGTGATAGAGTATGGGAATGTTAGGGACCATAGGAAGGCTCCAAGTGAAGTCTGGAGATCATCCAATCCATGGGTAGAGTGTCCCAGAGAAATGAACGAGTGTCAGCAATTGTGGCTTGCAGGCGGCTCTGTATGCTGTTGCCCATGCCAATGACAGCAGCCCACTCAGCCACTGGGGTGAAGGGGAAGACTCAGTCTTACTTCCTGGGCTGGGGGGGGCAGTGACAGGTTCTTCCCCCATCCCACATACTCCCAGACTGGGTATTGCAGAACAGGAGATGGGAGCAGGGAGGAGCAAAGAGAACATCCTGTATCTCACGGGGGAGCACAGAACTGCCATGAGACTCTTGGCTCTTTCTGCCCCTTCTCTACTGTGAGAATGGTCCTGAGGGGAGGTGGAAAAACTCTGCCTGCTGCTACAGTGGTCATGACTGGCTACTCTTCCCCAGGAGGCAGGCAAATGTGGAAGGCAGCCAGTCAGGGAGGGGATTTTTTCCCCAGGCAGGGCTAAAATTCCCAAGAGGACTGGAGCTCTTCGTATCTTCACTAGATTGGCTCCAGCCCTGGCAAAAATCACACCACTCGAAATTGCAAGAATTGGCAACACTGTGGATGGTATGAGTTCTGCAAATGAAACTCGGGACACAGCTGGAGAACAAAGTGGGTGGCATGTGCTGTATGGAACAATATAACCAAGGATGAAACTTAACAGGCAAGACTGTGGATGGAGGAATGGACCACTTACTGCAGCTTCCGCCTCCTGCTTCTTCTGCTGGACATCACTGGCTGTACTTTCCCTTTGCTTCTCCAACTCTCTGACATGAGGAAGTTGAACAACACATTAGTTATAGGCATTAAATACCTTAATAGGCCTTAATGATCCTACAAACCTCACTCAATCAGGCTGGTTTCAAGGCCTCCGTTGGAGATTCTTTACAGTGATCATCCTTCAGGCTCCCCATTTTAACTCCCAATACAACAACTGTACTGCAGATAAATGCCCCTAAACCTGCCACCCTGCTTCCAAAAGCAATTGAATAGGAGAGCCCAGTTCTATTTCAAACACATGACCTTAGACTCACTTCTCCTTTTGTGCCCTGAGGTAGGGTTTGATGATTAGCCTATGCATGGCAAAGTAGATAACTAAGGGTCCAACAGTGGCGTAGAACACAGCACTGGGGAGCAGCTGATCTGTCAGGTGGACAGGAAAGAAATAGGTCTGGCTGGCCCTGTTCAACCTAAAACAAAGAAGAACAAAGCAGCTTATCAAAGCAAGTCTGGAGTTCTAAAGCACACAACAGAACATGTCTAATGCTGGCCAACAGTGTAGGCTCCAACTCAGCAGCAGCAACCACCAGAGGTAGTGGGATAGTCTGAATTCTGAACCCAAAGGTGAAGAGCTCAGACTAAATCAGAACAGCAGCAATGGAGACGTCTGAAGCATGGCAGAGCCCTTACTTTTAAGGAGTACGTGTCTCCTCTGAAGATACTTGGTTGGAGCGGCAATGATGTTCTGGAGTCTATTTAAAAAAATCTTGAGAGAATCTCTTATGGTCCCAGGACTCATTGCGGAAAGACACAATCACCCCTTCCAGAGGGAAATCAGAAGCAGTTGCTTCTCTGAAAGAATCTACTGCTGCACTGTTCCCCACCACCACCGGATTCCTACCCAATAAGGCAAGGAACATTACTGGTCCCTGTACACATCATGAGATAACCAAAGTTCAAGGTACACAGGAACAGAGGATGCTCTCACAAGAAGGATCACATTCATGCATGTGCCTTGCAGGAAGGAAAATATTAATGTTCATCAGTTGCTTATAGTCAAATTTATTTTAGCAAGTTTGTCATGATCTGAAGTCTTATCATCTGGACTGCGATCTTAGTGTTTTTGGATAGGTTCTGTAGTGTTGTCATGCCCTCTGCTGGCAAAATCAAAATATGCACAAAGTCTATCAACACAGTGTTCTGTTACTACCTCTTTGAAAGCTGCATCATGTTAACTAGTGAAAATTGATATATTCTTAACTCTAGCAATCTAGGTTGGTCTGAATTTTTGCCTGTGTAAAGCTGTGGTAACTGGAATGCAATTAAATATATTTTAAAAAAACTCCTCAGTATCTATCCACTTACAGTAATTTGCCACACAATTTTTAAAATGCACCCTCAGATATTTTTAATGTACTTGCGCACTAGTGCCAAATGAAATGCTCAGCCTCCAACAGAAGTAGGCTTAGAGGGCCACATCCCTCTATTAAAAGTGAGAGCAGCTGCAACCTGCTCCATTTTATGGCACGTATATGCATCACAGCCTTTGGGTTCCTGTTGCTACCTTTGCTTGGCTGCCTCAATTGAATGCACCAGACACATGAATGTGTGTTACAGTCATAGCCACCAACATCACAGTTATAATCTTGAACTGACTTGATTTTCAGAGACACTCCCTGGGGAACACCAACACTGACAGTGGCTCCCAAAATACTGTGTCTGGAAATCTTCCTCTCTGCTCCATATTCCACTATGGTCCCAAAGAAACCTGCCCTAGAACGACAAAACCAGAAAACAATAAGACAAGAGCACAGTCTCCAATTTCTCTTTTACTATCCAATTCTGTTTATTGTAGTTCACCATGTATCACAAAGGAGAGGTTACCAACCTTGTACAGTAATTGGAGTTCTTCAAGATGTGCGTGATCAGAGATTTTTGTCAGCAATGTCCGCGGCTCTGTGCCTGCGCCCTAGATATCCTTGTGCTCCGGTGCAAAACTATATGGGTGAGCAGAAGGAATAGAAGTACTGCCTCCACTCCAATTCCTTCTCAACCACGGAAGTCTAGCAAGACTGCAAGGCAAATGGGAAGGGGCAGAGGTAGTGCAGCACCCACAGGGCCACATCTCGAGAAACTACAGTTACCATACCAAGTCAGTCACCTCCCCTTCTTCAAGTAGCGTCCCTAAGGGTTCTCACTTCAGGAGATTCTGAGTGTGGCAGAAGGGTGCTGAGGAGGCTGATTTCGTATGGGTCATAGAAGAGAGTCACGAAAAGCTGTGTCAGCTCTGGAAGCAAGCACAGCATAGTGCTGAAAAAACGTGCACCAAAGATCAGGTGGCTGCCCTGCAGATGTCTGAGACAGGATGCTTTTCAGTAGGGCCACTCTGAGACTGAGCCCTGGTGGAATTAGCTATCACCTTAAGGAGGGACAACCCCTCCAGGCTTTGTAACAGGTTAAGAAGCATCTTACAACAGTCTTTGGGTGGAGAATGGATGTCCTTTTATTCAGTCCATGACAGAGCTGAAAAGCCTTGGAGAAACCCTAAGGGGATTAGTTCTGTTGCGGTAAAAGGCAAGAGCTCTTCTTACATTCAGTGTATGGTGGCTCATTTCTTCTCTTGAAGAGTGAGGCTCGGGGTGAAACACCAGTGGGTGAATCTCCTGATAAATGTGGGACTCTGAAGAAACTTTAGACAGAAAGCAATGATGTGGATGTAGTGTCACCTCGTTACAATAGAACACTGTATGCAGTGGGTCAGCCAACAGGGCTCCTCTCTCTCCAACACCCTTTCTGGCTGAGGTGATGGCCATGAGGAACCAAGTACAGAGGGACAAAGGAAGAGGGATCAACTCCCCATAGGTTCAAACTGAGGCTTCTTCAGCACATTAAGAACTAAACTGAGATCCCATGGTGGAGTGGGTTTTCTGACAGGAGGAAAAAGGTTGAACAGGCACTTAATAAGCATCATTACAGTCAGGTGTCTGAAGAACTGAAAACTCAATACAGGGGTGAAAAGCTGTGATGGCAGCAAGGTGACCCTTAACCGAGCTCAGCAATAATTCCATGATTTTTAAATCTGGCAGATAACTGAAAACGTGCATCACACGAGACTTGAGAGGAGGTATAGATCAGTGGAAACATGTCCATGTCTGTAGGTAGGTTTTCCTTCTAGAAGGTTTTCCACTGAGATCTGTATGTGGTGTGATATGCACCAGTTCCATCATTTTACTGACTCGGAACAAAAGGATCTTTCTCCTCCTCACCAAATGATGTAACACACAGCTGCTCTGTTGGCCAGCATTATGATGACTGGGTTTCTCCAGATGTGGGTAAGGAAGGACTGGCAAGTGTAACAAGGATTTCCTCAACTGGTCCATTTGTCCTGAGCTGTGAAGACCTGGAAATGCGCACTCCAGTCCAACAGGGAAGCACTGTGGGGATGATCCTGGAGGGAGAAGGTTGTGACAATGGAACTCCCACACAAACCTCTTTTGGATCTTTCCACCAAGTTGCCACCCTCACCACTCCCAGCCGCCACAGGCCCCGAGAAGCCCCTAGCAGCCACGGGAACAGGACTCCTGCACTCCCCTCATCACAGCAGGACTCCGACTCTCATTCCCCATCAACCCCATTTTGTCACAGTTATTTTCAGTAAAAGACAGGGACCGGTCACAGGCAATAAACAAAAATTCATAGAAACCTGTGACCAGTCCCTGACTTTTATTAAAAATAACGGTGATAAATTCTTACCTTTAGTAATTAGTAAAGGGATGCAGCACAAGGCTGCTCTACTTAAAGGATCCTTGAGTTGGGACCTGGAGCGGTGGGTGGGACTGCACCACCCCCTCCCACCCAGGACTGGCTCCAGGCACCAGCCCAGCAAGCAGCTGCTTGGGGCGGCCAAAGGTAAGGGGCGGCATGTCCCTCACTCCCTCCTGGAGCAAAGACTGAAGCAGTGGCGGTAGAGCTGCAGATCACGACTTTTTTTTTTTTTTGCTGCCTGAGGCCAGAGGTTAAGGAGACTCCGGGAGGTAAGTCAGCACTGGCAGAGTGTCTCTCTAGGTACCCCTCAGCAATGGTGACTCAGATTCCTCCCAGGTCCTCATGGAACAGAAGCCAGTACGGTACCAGGGACTCTGGACAGGGCTCCCCAGGAGTCAGGTGGTAAGTGCAATCTATGCACCCTTCTTGGCTGGCTGGTACCAACCATGATTTAAGCTTGTCCTTAAAGTCCTCATGCTTCAAAGGCACCGAGTCCAGTGCCAACGCTGATGCCACTTGAGGTTGTTTACCAGACAGTTTCTCAGTACACAAAGTTGTCTTTTTAGTCGGTGCCAGGATCATGGTAGCAGTGGTGGTGCGGGAGCCTCGGCTGTACTCGTGTTGGGATGTGAGGTCTCCTGAGGCCTGGACCCAGAGGTGACTTTTCTCTTCTCTTATTCCATTCTGGAGAATGGGTTCTCTCCTTTTTTAGAGTCTGGATGGTTCTAAAGGGGCCCCAGCATCTTTACTTTCCACCACAACAGTGATGGCGGCCAGAGCTCTCTGTGCAACTGAATCTGACATATGGGATGTGACTCGGACCCTGCAGGTCTCAGAAAACACTCCATCAACAGGAGTTTTACTTTGTTCTCCCTTGATATTGTAGACTTGCTTTTAAATCCTGAGCAGATCTTACATTTCAATGGGATGTGAGTTTTTCCCAGGCAGTGGACGCAGCTTGTAGGTCTGTCAATGCAGGGAAAAGACCTATGGCATGTCTGGCAGGGTTTGACTCTAGGGGTCTTGGGCATAACCCATTAGTCGAGGCCATGGATTGAGGCCCAAGAAGAAAACAAACACCCAGTTCAGGCAAATGAAACAGAGGAGATGCTAAAGTGTGCTAAACAACGGGAAAAGATATACAGAAAATGACTGTGAAAAGAAACAGTAAGAGACATGCAAGAAGCTGCATGGCTAACTATAGCCAACAGTGCAACGCTCTGTCTCAGGCCGTGGGTAGCTGAGATGGAACTGGAGTGGCAGCAGGACCACACCTCCACACTATGCCCTTACACTGGAGCACGAGGATTCCTAGGGTGCAGGTGCAAACCCTGCTGACAACAGTCTCCAATCAGGAGCACACAGGTGCATGCACATCCTGAAGTGGAGCTGCCACAGGCAGACTAGTCAAAGAAATATCAGCAAATTAAAACAGGAAACTATGTGGAAAAAGAAAGATATGTTTGTTAGTGAGTGACTAACCATGTAAATACAGGACCTAAATTAAGGAGGCCCTTTTCAGTTAGTACAGTGACAAGCTGGCAAGACTTACAGGCTTTGTCCTTGGTGATGATATACAGATATCAAAATAATACAGGTACAGTCTCCCCAGCTGAAGAGGACAAAGACTCATCTAAGCCCCAAGACTGTGACCCTTCATTCTGTCACATTAACAGAGAGAATTAAAAATCAAGGGAAGCAGCTCTTCCACCAAGAAATATATGGGCATCAGAGCACAAACTACACAGGCCTACAGCAGCAGTGACGGGGTTTCCTTGCCAGACGCTCTGATGCAAGCCCCACCGGAGCATCCCCTTATACTCACTTGAGGGAACCTTTAACTCGGGTTTGATCCTCATCCTGAAACTTATGCTGGTAACTGATCATCATGAAGGAGTGGGGGATTCCGAGCTGAAACACCAGAGAGGCATGAGTTCATGGACAAGCTGTATCAGCAGCCACAGCTGAGTACTCCCACCGATTTCCTTTCCAGTCCCTTCTGCAGGGTAGACATCACCGCAGTAGCTACCACCTGCATGTCACTACCCTCCACCTGTACTCACAGTGTCACTCACTGAATTTTAGACTGTGCTCTGTGAAACCTTTACTTGGGGCTGAGCACGAAGCTTAGTGGGGCTTTTAACAAGAAAGGGCCTCTCTTACAAAGTGATCTGCAGAATAACAGTTGGAGAAGTGCTGCCTTGAAGGGACACTGTCAGCTGGTTTAAGGTCTCATTTCATTGCTGTTCCTGGAAATTTCCAGGCACCACTAGTTAGCAAAACTGATAACTGCCATATCATCCTAGACAAATGGGGCCATTCTGAAACACCCTTCTCCCCATCCAGCCCCGTAGGTCTTTACATTAGTGTGATCACATCAGAGCAGCAGCTGGAGTGTTCATGCCAACACTCTGGGAAAGCGCATGCATGCAGACAGGTGTGGGTGGATGCACTCATTGCAGTGCTCAGAGCACTTTGCAGGTACATTCAGGAATGCCAAGTCTCTCCATATGGCAGGAAGATTAGTGTCGCTTTCCACAGAAGAGGCAGAATCAAGGCTGTATTCAAGTGTCTCCTGGAAATATTGGGCTAGGCAGCAAGCACATCAGGTGATCTAAGCACATTTGTAAGCGACTGGTCACTTCTGCGAGGAACGTGTTGCAAGATTTCTGGCCCTGGTGAATTAAGTGGCTGCTGTAGGAATATTTCTAACTAGTACAGGAGCAGCAAGAAAATGTGACAGTCTATTGCCCTGAAATTGTGCTTTGCTCTTTCTGCAAAACATTTCAGTAAATGTGCTGTTCCTGCTGAGAGGGGCATTTCTGGTTCCATGGACATCTAGACACAGTGTGTTTGGCTGCTCTGAATGCTGAGGGGAAGGTTACGTGTTCTGCTGAGTAGAAATCATATAGACTGTCAATGTGTAATACAGGAGCAAGAATCCAGCGGCAAAATCTGCTGCTGGAATTCAGAGCAAACAGCTGCTTTTCAATGCATTCTGCAAAATGGAAGTTGGAGAAATTGTTTTGAGCAGAGACATAAATTTTAGGGTACACCAACCTGACAACTTCGCTTTCAGCTCTTTTGCTCCTGCCTCTCTCTCCCTCTCCCCCATCGAGGAGGAAGGAACATCAACTTCATGGAAATCAGTGGCAACACTGCTACACCTCTACCCCTATAGAACACTGTCCTTGGGAGCCAAAAAATCTTACCGCATTATAGGTGAAACTGCATTATATTGAACTTGTTTTGTTCCGCCGGAGTGCACAGCCCCTACCTGCACCCCGGAGCACTGCTTTACCACGTTATATTCGAATTTGTGTTATATCGGGTCGCGTTATATCGGGGTAGAGGTGTATGTCCATAAGCCTGCTGAAGGGACTGAGTAAGGTAGCACAAACTATGCTCCGAGAAATGAAACAGTCTCCCAGTCGAGGGAGGCTGAAGCCTGACACGCTGCTCTCCATAGCTCCAGCACATTAACATTATGAGCTGTGTCCTCCAGCTCATTACTACAATACTAGCCATCAGTTCTGGGCAGGGGGCTGCAAAGTGAAGGGCTAATCCACAAACTCATCACACTGACTAAACTCAGACAGGTGCTAATTACCTAAATTACCAACAGAGGTTATAATGGAATAGGGGCAAGCTACCTTCCAATGGGCAATATAAGAGGCAGCTCAAATACTGAGAGGGAGCTTGCTCTCCATTACACATAGCCCTCTGAGTCTTACCTGCAAGGCCACTGTGAAGTGGCTGGTTTTGGTATCCCGGACAATACTTGTATTCATGGCTGACTGGATCCCCCAACGCCACTGTAAATAGCCCATCGTGTTCTTATCTAGGTTCCGCGCCAGGACAGTCGTGAGGCCTGGTCGGATTCCACGGGATGAAAACTGCAGAGCACAGTTTGTGGTGATGAAGCTACAAGAAATAAGGAGAGCATCAGCAGTGGTAAGAACAGAGACTCTCTAGACAGCCTCAAACTCCCATCACCCAGGGGCTCTGGCATGCAGGACTCTCAAGAGACATTCGCTGCATGCTGGAGACACTCGCTATCCTTCAGCTCCAATATCAGCTGCAATCAGTTCATACATTAGACACTGGCAGCACTGCCAGGAAACTGCCACAAATCTAACCCCCCCAATTCAGTCAAACATTAGGGCCAGCCCAACAGGAGTGCAAACACTGGCACGGAGGCTTGCCTTACTGCGCAACAGTGCTGTAGAGGCAGCTCCATCACCTGCTATGGAGGCCTCCTGTTGCTGCCCAGCAGCTCCCCACCACCAGTGAGAGAGGCAGCAGCAATACGCTCTTGAGGGGCCCACGTCACAATCTGGGCTCTGAGAATGGGATGTCTGAACACGAGAAGAGCTCAAAGGGAAGGAGACGGCACTGTCACCAATGAGAAAGAGGCTCTAATGCAAAAATGCAGCCAGCATCTAGCTTGCACTTTTCTGCACAAAAGGATGGTTTTAGTCATTTGCAAATCACCACCTGATGAAGGGCAAACCTTGCACTACTTCTTTAATCTCCTTTCTTAATGTCAGCACCTCTCCTGCACATGAGGGTCCCAGAAGAGCCCTGGATGCAGAGGCCAGTAGTCTGGAGAATGTCACTGAGCATTATTTCTGCACAGCAACTTAAGGCTTGTTCGCTCACTCTCCTCCTCACTTTGTAATAAGCTATTCCTGTAATTTACAGCTTAACGATATCCCACAAAGCAGCCTCTATTTCCTAACCTACCTGACCTTCCAGTTCATCCTCTGAAAAACCCAAGGCGTCTAGAAGTTCCACTTCCCCTTCCTCCCCTTTCAGATGATTAAGAGGAGACTTAGTTACACTAGCCATGTTCCCTTCTTGGGAGCCTGCGTCACTTGTTGTAAATGCCAATACCAGCCTCCCTCCTTTACCTGCCAAAGGGGAAAACAAACAACCCTCACCCAGTTCTCTCAAGAATCCCAAATTGAGCTACTATCCCATGTCCCAGGTGGGAAAGGGGAACTGAGTCACGGGCTTTGGGTACACTTTGAAAATAAGCAAACTGCTCCCTCCAAACGCTCCTGCTGGTGACAACACTGAACACAGTGGTTCAGATGTGAGACGCAGTCACAGGCACGTGTTTTGTCATAGTCTCATTTATTTCCGGGTTGTTCTCTTTAAACAAAAGCAAATAAGGAATTTAACTCAAGCTTTTAAATTATGCTCTCAGAACTGACTGCTCCCTTACAAATCCTGCCTGAGAAGTGGCTGTTTTCTATTGAGCTGCACATTCTGCTGATCACTCAAAACAGTAATGAAGAAGTTGCCTTTGAAAGTTGTTTCAAAAAGTGAAAAATGTGCCTGCGTCTGGTTAAAACATAGCACATTATCCCAATAAAAGTGAAGCTGTGTACGCAAAACTTCACACGCCAGATGAAATAGAAGAACCAAACAGCAACCATCTCCTCAGCAATCAATCCATAAAGCAATAACTGCTGTCACAAAAGAATAATAAAAGTTGTGAAATAGCATCCTCTCACTCCCTCCATTAAAACTGGGATCAGCTCCTGTTTTTTGCCACGAAACTAACTTAACAGAAATACTGCACTCAAGGAAATTAAGAGCATGTATGGAGAGGTAGAGAAAAAGAAGCTCCCCTCCCCCCCACATGACTAAAGATAATCGAAGTTTCTTCATCCACTTGACTCTGGAGCAAAGTCAGACTCTTGTGTTTAGGAGATCACAATCTGTCATGGAATTGATTGTGAGGACATAAATCCAGCAGTGTGACCCCATTACAAGGGCAAATATAGACCAAAGATGGGAAGGACGCAATCCTTGCTAAAATCTGCAGAGTACAATTAAAATGCATGGTACCAACAACAAAATCAAATTAAATCTAAGCATCTTTCCTCATATGAAAGTCCTCTGTAAGGTTTAAACTTGGACTGCCATGTTCTATGTGATAAACAAATCCGAAGTGAATATGAAAGGGCATTTCAGTCGGACCCTTCATAAACTGGGGCCTGGTCTACACTACGCGTTTAAACCGATTTTAGTAGCGTTAAACCGATTTAACCCTGCACCCGTCCACACAACAAGGCCCTTTATATCGATATAAAGGGCTCTTTAAACCGGTTTCTGTACTCCTCCCTGACAAGAGGAGTAGCGCTGAAATCAGTATTGCCATGTCGGATTAGAGTTAGTGTGGCCGCAAATCAACGGTATTGGCCTCCAGGTGGTATCCCACAGTGCACCACTGTGACCGCTCTGGAAAGCGATCTGAATTCGGATGCACTGGCCAGGTAGACAGGAAAAGCCCCGCGAACTTTTGAATTTCATTTCCTGTTTGGCCAGCGTGGAGAGCTCACCAGCACAAGTGACCACACAGAGCTTATCAGCACAGGTAGCAATGCAGTCTCCTGAGAATAGAAAAAGAGCTCCAGCGTGGACCGCACGGGAGGTACTGGATCTTATCGCTATATGGGGAGAGGATTCAGTGCTAACAGAACTCCGTTCCAAAAGACGAAATGAAAAAACATTTGAAAAAATTTCCAAGGCCATGGTGGAGAAAGGCCACGGTGGAGAAAGGCCACACCAGGGACTCAGTGCAGTGCAGACTGAAAGTGAAAGAGCTCAGACAAGCCAACCAGAAAACCAAAGAAGCAAATGGAAGATCCGGGGCAGGGCCGAAAACATGCCGCTTCCACGCTGAGCTGCATGCAATTTTAAGGGGCTGCGCCACCAGTTCCCCACCCCTGTCCGTGGATTCCGAGGTGGGGGTGGTAATCTCAGCCATGCCTGAGGATTCTGTGGACAGGGAAGATGGGGAGAACGAAGTGCTGTGTGCTCTCTGCAACCTCATCCTTCTCTTCCTCCTCCTCCTCAACAGCCAGGAGCTTTTTCTCACCCAGATGGAATTACCCTCCCAGCCTTCCCAAGCCACTAGCCCAGACAGTGAAGCCGTGGAAGCGACCTCTGGTGAGTGTACCTTTGTAAATATAAAACATGGTTTAAAAGCAAGCGTTTTTTAATGATTAATTTGCCCTGAGGACTTGGGATGCATTTGCGGCCAGTACAGTTATTGGAAAAGTTTGTTAACATGTCTGGGGATGGAGCGGAAATCCTCCAGGGACATCTCCATGAAGCTCTCCTGGAGGTACTCCAAAAGCCTTTGCAGAAGGTTTCTGGGCAGGGCAGCCTTATTCCGTCCTCCAAGGCAGGACACTTGACCATGCCATGCATGTAGCAAGTAATCGAGTATCACTGCATGACAAAGCCTAGCTGCATATGGTCCCGGTGATTGCTGGCATTCAAGCAACATCCGTTCTTTATCTCGCTGTGTTATCCTCAGCAGAGTGATATCGTTCATGGTAACCTAGTTAAAATTCAGGAATTTAATTAAGGGGACAGAGATGGCCATTCCTACTGGGCTGTTTGCCTGTTGCTTAAAAGAAATCCTTCCTTGCAGGTAGCCAAGCCGGGGGGGGGGGTGGAATGGCACTGAGCTTTCTCGCTACCAGCCACGCTGGGGGGGGGAGGAAAGGGGGGTGTTTAGCAGTGATCTTCCATGATACCTGCCACGCGGTGGGGGGAGGGGTAAAGCGATCATCCCAGAGAATTGGATGGGAGTGGGGGTGGTTTCTGCTGCTGCATGTTAACAGGAAAGAAGCAGCACTGAACGGGATTTGCTTGGTATTTGGGAAAGGAGGGCACTGTGTATATGAAGGCTGGAGAAGCCAAAAGACAATGGCTTACCATGGCCACATGCAAGCTGAATTCTGCTGCCTGGACCTGCGTCTGTGAGATCTCTAACACCAGAGCCGCAGGCACTCAATATTAAGATGCAAAATGCGACCTTGTAGTGAAATCACATGTGCTATGTAAGATGAATAGTGTTGTTCACCGTGAAAGCGTATAAGCATTGCTCTGTAAAATATATCTTTTTAAGAACTTCTCTTTTTTCCCTCCTTCATGCAGCTGCAAATTTTTCAAGCCTCCCTACTCCATCCCGAAGGCTATCTCAGATAAGGCGGCAGAAAAAAAAGATGTGAGACGAAATGTTCTCGGAAATCATGGAAGTGACCCGCAATGAAAGAGCTCATCTGAATGAGTGGAAGGATGTGGTATCAAATTACAGGAAAGATGCCAGTGAACGTGAGGACAGGACGGACGAATGTGAGGACAAGAGGGACGCTCGAGATGAGAGGTGGCGGCAGGAAGATCAGAGGTGTAGGCAGGAAGATCAGCGGTGGCGGGAGGCAACGCTGGGGCTGCTGCGTGATCAAACTGACATCCTCCGACGTCTGGTGGAGCTTCAGGAACAGCAGCAGGGTCACAGAGTGCCGCTGCAGCCCCTGTGTAACCACCTTCACCCCTTACCATGTTCCATATCTTCCTCACCCAGACGTGTAAGAACGAGTGGGGGGAAGGCTTCGTGCACCCACCCACTCCACCCCCGTGGACAGTCCAACCAAAAGGCTGTCATTACTTTGAAATTTTTTTAGTGGCCTTTTCCTTCCCTCCTATCCTCATCCCAAACCACACCCAGGCTACCTTGTCAGTTCTCTCCCTCTTTTTATAATGACTTAATAAAGAATACATGCTTTTTAAACGATAGTGACTTTATTTCCTTAAGCAAGCTGTAATCAAAGGGGGAGGGTGGGTTGCTTACAGGGAATGAGTCAATCAAGGGGAAACAAACACAGCAGTCACACTGTACCCTGGCCTGTGATGAAACTCGTTTTCAAAGTTTCTCTGATGCGCACCGCTTCCTGGTGAGCTCTTCTAATCACCCTGGTGTCTGGCTGCGTGTAATCAGCGGCTGGGTGATTTGCCTCAGCCTCCCACCCCGCCATAAAGGTCTCCCACTTACTCTCACAGAGATTGTGGAGCACACAGCAAGCAGCAATATCAATGGGGACATTGGTGTGGCTGAGGTCTGAGCAAGTCAGTAATGTGCGCCAGCGCACCTTTAAACGGCCAAATGCACATTCTACCACCATTCTGCACTTGCTCAGCCTGTAGCTGAACAACTCCTGACTACTGTCCAGGCTGCCTGTGTATGGCTTCATGAGCCATGGCATCAAGGGGTAGGCTGGGTCACCCAGGATAACTACAGGCATTTCAACATTCCCAACTGTTATTTTCTGGTCCGGGAAGTAAGTCCCTTCCTGAAGACGTGAGCGTCATGAACCCTTCCTGGCCATCCCACGTGGATGTTGGTGAAATGTCCCTTGTGATCCACCAGTGCTTGCAGCACCATTGAAAAGTACGCCTTGTGGTTTACATACTGGGTGCCCTGGTGCCAAGATAGGGATATGAGTTCCATCTATCGCCCCCCCACCCCCAGTTAGGGAATCCCATTGCAGCAAAGCCATCCACTATGACCTGCATGTTTCCCAGAGTCACAACCTTTCGTAGCAGCAGCTTAATGATTGCTTTGGCTACTTGCATCACAGCAGCCCCCACAGTAGATTTTCCCACTCCAAATTGATTCCCGACTGACCGGTAGCTTTCTGGCGTTGCAAGCTTCCAGAGGGCTATTGCCACTCGCTTCTCCACTGTGAGGGCTGCTCTCATCTTGGTATTCTGGTGTTTCAGGGCAGGGGAAAGCAAGTCACAAAGTTCTATGAAAATGCCCTTACGCATGCGAAAGTTTTGCAGCCACTGCGAATCATCCCACACCTGCAAAACTATGCGGTCTCACCAGTCTGTGCTTGTTTTCCAGGCCCAAAATCGGCGTTCAATGGGTAGAACCTGCCCCATTACCAGCAGGATCTCCAAAGCACAGGGGCCCGCAGTTTGAGCGAATTCTGTGTCCATGTCCTCATCACTCTCGTCGCTGTGCTGCCGTGCTGCCGTAGCCGCCTCCTCCTCGCCTGGCTTTGCAGGTCCCAGTTCAGCGCAGACTGCACAAGAATGCGCGAGGTGTTTACAACGTCCACGATTGCAGTATTGATCTGAGCAGGGTCCATGCTTGCTGTGCTATGGCGTTTGCACAGTTCACCCAGGAAAAAAGGCGCGAAACGGTTGTCTGCTGCTTTCACGGAGGGAGGGGTGAGGCTGTACCCAGAACCACCCGCGACAATGATTTTTGCCCCATCAGGCACTGGGATCTCAACCCAGAATTCCAAGGAGCGGGGGAGACTGCGGGAACTATGGGAAAGCTACAGGATAGCTACCCACAGTGCAACGCTCCGGAAATCAATGCTAGCCTCGGTACATGGACACAAACCGCCAAATTACTGTGCTTAGTGTGGCCGCGTGCACTCGACTTTATACAATCTGTTTTACAAAACCGGTTTATGTAAAATCGGAATAATCCCGTAGTGTAGACGTACCCAGGGATATAGAGTAGTAGCTGTTTCTTATATTTACCATTTTGGTGTAAGATTCCGAAATATCTTCAGACCAAATAGAGGTCCCTGAAGGTCTCCAGCTCCAAACTCTAACTGTTTAAATATAAGAGACAAAACAGTTAGAAGGGAACATCTTTCCCAGGAGTTGTACAGTACTGTCTATTCTGTTCACCACTGCCTTACCCTACAGATACATTAAATACCTCAACATAGCATAAATCATTCATGTCTGTTCGTTTTAGCAATCTGTCTTTTCTATTAGTGTTATGCTCAGGAACACAAAAGATCTCAATGTGTATACTCTCAATGACAATAGCAAAACAATCTGCCAATTATACAGTCAGATCATTATCATCAGAGCACTGGCTGCTCCAATCACTAAGAAACGACATGAGAACAAGCAATCGTTTGGCCTTGAGAGAACTCCTTTCTTTTTAAAATTTTGATGTTTACAGGTTAGAGATATTTTCATACTCCAGTAACTGAGACCTCCAACTCACTGAACAGCAGGTAGATGGTGATCACTACAACCCAGGCCAGATTGGAATGGGTGATCAAGAGCTGGAAGACTCCACATCCCATTCCTACCCCCCTGCCACTGTCTGATCTGGAGGTTCTGAGAGAGACACCTCCTTACAGTTTCTTAGCACCTGTGATGCATGGCTAGAAGGATTAAACATCCTGCAAAATAAATAACCCTCAATACCTGTGGAGGGATAATGTTTGTGCATTTATATATGTATGAGTAGGGTCCACAATGTAATCAACAGTCCCTGTCTATGCTGTATACTGATAGTTCAGCGATCAAAAGAATATCCTAGCATTTAAATTAGTTGTAAACATGGGATATCTCGGTATTCATCTCTCTTTGACATGTACTTTGAATGGTGGAGGAACAAGCAAAATTGCATTATGTTAATTCTATAGCTAAGTACCAGTGATCAACCTCCTTCAAAGTAATCCTAATTACCTTTTCTTCCCGGAGGAACTCCCAACTTGTCAGAGAGAACATGAAATGGTATAAAAGATCCTTGAGTCCTGATTCTGTCATCTCAGATCTGCTTCAGTTTCATCAGGGGAAGTTTGAGTCGCAAGATTGAAGTCCTCAGTGTGATATTTGGAATTGGTCTATAACCTTGTCACGGAGTTGGGGGAGACAAGGCCCCGTATCCTTGGCTTCTTGCAATTCCCCATGACTCTCAGCCAGATAGAACAGGATGACAGGAACACAGTCCAAGAAAGGTCTTGCAGGTACAGACAACAGGATCCCCTCAGTCAGGTCCCTCTTATGGGGGCACGGGAGGCCAGAAGGTCTGTCTGGCCTCCCCTCCATTTTCCCAGCCAGCTCCAAACGGAAAACTCTCCAGCTCCTCCTCTCCTTTTGTCTCTTTCCCAGGCCAGGAGGTCACCTGATCTCTTTGTTCTTTAACACCTTTGCAGAGGACGGGCCCAGGCCATTAGTTGCCAGGAGACAGGGTGTTGGCCATTCTCTGTGCAGACAGGATCACATTGGCCTCCTAGGGCTCTGCAACAATCACACATCCCTAGACACTCCAGAAATGCATAGGGGAAACTGAGGCACCCATCCAGCACTCAGGGAAAACAGTAAGAACATTCCCACTTTGTCACAAACCTCTGAACTGAATTCTAAAGGAACGCTTTGCAACAACAAAGCAGCTCACCATCTCTGCTATGAATCTGAACGTCAGTTAACTGAACTCAGGTCTGTACGCATATTGATCTTTTAACCATTCTCTCTCTTTTGTTTGAGCCTTTTCTTTTATATGATGAAATAAAATTTTCAGGAATCTTCATCATATTTGACTTAGGTACCTGGATGGAAGCCTGAGGCTGGATCACTTTAAGGGAACTCTGTTGTTTAGACTTCTAAGTAACTAGTAAGGTAATAAAGAAGCTGTTTTATGCCATTTTAGTAAATCTAAGTGTTGGAATATCCGCCAGCCTTATGGGGATTGTCTGCCCCATTCTTTGCAGCTCACCCTAATTGAGTGACCACAGCTGGTCCTCACTGGGCACTCGGTCACAGCATCATTGTCTCTAATGCTGCATTATAGGATTAGTATATGACAAAATGCTGTAAAACAACATATGGATCTTGGGATTCTAGAGGAAGCTGGTATTTCAGAGACAGGACAGTGAGTTTGTAGCCCAGATTAAATATTTCTTAGGTATTTTCTTTTGAACCACTTTGGGTCATCAAATGTTATTGCTACAAGCTAGATCACACGGGCACAATCTGCATGGAAAGGTATCAAGAAACTAGGAACTTTTTGTGTCATTTAAGATAATAGTCCAGCGTCCTGATGTACACTTCATCTTAAATAAATTGTAACAAAAACATAGATTTTATGCCATCTGAAGCAAGCCATCCCAACCCTAGGGTTTGTGACTTCTAACGTACACTGTGCATCTTCTAGAAGCCATGGGTGGCATTCCACATGAATGGCCACTGAAACTCACAATATATATGCGCAGATTCACCCAAACTGGTCAAGCCAGCATTCCCTTGAGCTTTGTATAGATTTGCCCCTCCAGCTTTCCTTCCCCTTGTGCCCAAATGGAGAAGTGAGTGCACACGATTATTCACAGCTGGTGCTTCACCATCTTAGAGCAGTGCAAACTAAATCAATTCTGACACACTCCAGGAGGTAGCTAGGCAGGCATTGTTTCAGTAGTGCAAGCAGGCAATCATACACCAAGGGGGGAAAGTGATTTTCCCATGGCTGCACAGCAAGTAAGTCGCAGAGCCATGGTAACAGCTCAGAAGTCCTGTCTCCCAGTACCATGCTTAATACATTACTCCATATGGCCAACTTGCCTTTCGGGCGCCTACATGCAGTGCCTTGTGTTACAGCAACCCTCACAGACACCCAATCTGGCAGTCCATTAACTTCCACCACATAAACCTGAATTTGGAATTAGCATTTTAGTTTTGAGAAACTCCAATTCCAGGACACATGTGCTTTTGTTCCTAAGCAAACTCCATGACACTGCTTATGAATCTAGGTCTCACTCTGCAGTTCAACATCCTGAAAACACAGTGCTTCCTACAGCGACTCGTGAGGCTGGGCGCTTGAGAGAAGTAGCTGGCTACATCTCTAAACTAATGGTGCTCTGCTGGTGACAGTTTAGAAACAGCTATTCACTCCCCCTGCTTACTTGAATCTAGATTTTCTGCCAGGTGGCACTCCCTGGATAAGACTGACAGGTCTCCCAGCCTGGGGTGCACTAGGGCTCAAAAAATAGCTGTGCAGACAGTGCTTTGAAGCTGTGGCTTCAACTCTGAGAGGGTTGGCTTCAAAGCACTGTCTACACAACTATTTTTTGAGCCCTAGTGCAAGCCCAAGCCAATTACCCCAGGCTGGGAGACTTGCTGCCAGGAGCTATGTAGACATACCCAAGTGCCAACATCGCCACCACCAGCTAGAAGAAGAGCTACAGGGACAAGAAAAAGGGAGGAACACAAACGTGTTAAAAACCTTCAAACCGTACGTTCTAAGCCAGATCTCCAAGCAGGAACACAGGCCCTGCAATGTGCACAGAAGCTGCTCAAGATCCTCTCTGAAAGTGAAGATGGTTTGGGAGCAACCTGATGGAGGCACCACCTCAGAGAAGGGAGGGAGACCTACCTCTGAGTTCCACTCACACCAACATCCTCAGTGCTAGCATAGGGAAGCGCTCACTAAAAAAGATATAACATTCCACTGCAGAACCCCCAGCTACGAGCACCTTCTTTAAAGGGGCTGATCTATTGTCATTAGCTTTCATTCCAACTTCATTTTTCTTCTGCGGTCAGCCAAAGGACCTCATTCCTAAACTTGTGAAGAGGGACTAGAAGCAGGAGGACTCCCTGAAATATGTGATGCCATCCAAGAACTGGGCTGCTGCCCTCTGAAGATGCAAGTCCTTGGCTTCAATGCTTATTTCTTTGTATTTGCATTTTTTTCCACTGCATTGTTTATAGATCTCACAGATGACTGGAGGGAGTTCTCAGGAGAGTTTCACGTTAAACCCCGTCAGCACATCTGTTACAGCACAGTGTTGCAGTCTGTAGAATGCTCTTGCTGTTTCATTTATTAGTCTGGGTGACTTTCAAGGCTGCAATTCAGTGTTAATTTGGCACTGTTCAGTCTCATCGGCAGAAACAGTTGTTAAACTGGCTACCTTTCAATAGGGAAAAATTCCAGAATCAGTTCTTGTTCCCTGAGTTCTTGTTCTCGTAAGTAGGTTTATTAGACATTTATTTACAGTTATTTGTTTTCCATCAGATTCAGAGTTCAGTGACCAGAGACAAACCCTTCAAGTACAAACTCATTTTCCAAATAAATCCCAAGGGAAATGGAGATAGACGGGAGGAGGGTCTGCATGTGAATGAAAAGATGCCATCCCATACAACTGGACCCTTATGTCATACTGAGCACTACAGCTATTGCTTTGGGATTCCTACATGTACTGCTTATCACAGATTTTCTAGGACATGGAGAACCACAAGCTGGAGTCTGTTCCCCTAATTTTAAACACATTTAAGGTACTGGATTTGTCTCAGTTTGTCTTCCTCACCTTCTGAAAAGGAAAGAAGAGTAAGGTCACTGGGTATTGGATCTTGATGTCTCATAGCTCTTGGAACAACAGTAAGGACTCTTGGATTTTGTACAGGTGGGAATTTGTAAAGATGGAAGATTAAATAAACTAAAATCCCTCAACCTCTCTGTGACAGATGAGAGACATGGGAATTGTAAAGAGTTCAAAGGACTTTAATGAAATGTGCCAGACAAGCATGGACTTTTGGAACAATATATATTAAATGGGTTTCCTGGGGAGTGCTTAATGCAAATACCACAAATCTGGTTATGCAAAGAAACTCCGCCTTTGGAAGCTACACCCGAGGAGAGGGCCATCAACTGGTGATTACCTGTTCCTGCGTACTAGAGATCCTAAGCTGTATAAAGAAACACTGAGCTGCCCACTTTGGGTTCTGGTTGCTGATCTAAAGACTGATATGAATTTGTAACCACAACTTGTGGGGTTTGAAGGACTGACACCTATTAGAGCCCTTGGAGTTGGGGGTGCCCTCGGGGGTAAGTTGTTTAGCACACATGTAGGTTCTTTGATTGTTTTTAGATGCTTTTGCTGTAATGCTTTTACCTTCAAAATAAATGTACTTGGTTAGAAGGAGGTTCGTGGTCATTTGTAACTGCTCGCAATACACTGATCAGAGCACTCAGAGGACAGACGCGGGCCCTTTAGGCAGTCTGGCTTGCTGGGGATATCCACAGTGTGCATCAGTGAGCTGAGCAGTCTTAAAACACTGGTCAGAAAGGAGTGACACATAGGTCCGGACCCAGGAGAAGTGCTGGTGGGGAGCCAGAAACCTTGATATGGGTGCCCTTGAGGGACCACAGAGGGGAAAATACAGCTGCAGTTACCATAAAACCGTGACACTATTTCTCCAGAACAGCCAGCATCTTTGATATCTGCAATGTTGTAGCTCTGTTGGTCCCAGGATATTAGAGACACAAGGAGGGTGAGGTAATATCTTGTACTGGATCTACTTCTGTTGGTGAAAGAGAGACGCTTTTGAGCTACACGGAGCTCTTCTTCCGGTCTGGGAAAGGTACTCAGAGTGTCACAACTAAATACAAGGTGGAACAGTTTGTATAGCATAAGTAATAAACACATATTCTAAAGGGCCATTTAAAGTGCAGTAGCCAATACCCCTGCAGTCACAGGACAAAAAAAGGGGGCTAGTGGGTTACAGATTGTTGTAAGAAGTCATAAATCTAGTGTCTTTTTATTAAGACCATGATTTTTAGTATCAAACAAAATATGAATTTAAGCTCCCAGGCTCCTCTTTTGAAGGTATTATGCAGGTTTCCATTGAGGATGAAGACAGAGGTCAGATGTGGAGTGATCATTTTGCGAAAAGTGTTCACCCCAAGGTGATATAGTAGTTTGGTCTTTCATCATTTTTCTGTGAGAGTGCATTCACCTTTGATAAGCAGATTTAAACAAATTTTCTTGACTAAACAAATCAGACCCTGCTAATCAAACTGACCTAGTGGATGTAACCAAGCCACGTAAATGCCCTGAAAGATCAGGAAGGAATGCAACCATTTTCAGCTGAAACTGCTGCCGCCACACCCTCTGCTCAGAGACGCCTCTTATCAAAGCCATTTTCCTCAGTAATATTTAACTTCTGTTCTCATAGAGGGAGAGCCGATAACTGACAACATGGGGCTTGCAGCTATTTATATCACACTTGACTGGAGTTAAGTTAGTTTTCCCTATAGCTTCATGTGAACAACAAAAACCTGGTCTGTGGTCTCAGGCGAGTAGCCATCCAGTGCTCTGAATAACCAACCAATCAACCAAGATTTCTCAAACTCCAGCACAGCTTCTTCATTTTGGTTTACAACTTACTGCATAAACTGGGATAAAGAACTCATACAAACTGGCTAGAAATAGACTGGTGGGAAGAAAAAAAAACAAAACACGCAGTTGATGCTCCTACCTCTCCCCATCCCTTGGGGGATGTGACCCGTCTAAGAGCAAGGTTAATTGATCCGCCTCCATTCCCATTCTGGGTGGAGAGGCTGCCAGAGAGTATCGCTGTGTCTGTGGCAGTCAGTGGAGCCTGGAAAATAAATGTATTGTTATTGGATTAATCTGAGGTATTAGCAACCTCAGTTACAAAAACCCAATGAACATATTGCAAAGACATAGCCAAAACTGCACGACTGGAGAGTTTGTAAGCATACAGGGACATGTAATTATCCAAACAGTGCTACCTTTCTCTCAATTCCTGTTCCTGGGCATTTGAACTGTGTGTGGCCACCAGACTAAGTTCTATAGTCAAACTTTACAAAGCAAGAGTGCAGCATACAGACAAGTGACACTATTCCAGCACAAAACAACATTATTTGCACATTTATGAAAACATACTTACAACACCTAGACCTACACCTAGGTCTGCAATCCTGTCAGATCTCACAAGTTATACAGGGTCACACTGGATTAATACCTCACTGGGAGACCTGAGTGCAGCAGCAGGTAATCATGATAATTCAGCATGCGGCACTCTTCCTACTGGTCAGTACTGAACCACTGTGTCCTTTTTACTCATGTCAGAAGTGAAACAGAAGTCTTTGACGACTCATGCTCCTGTTGCTTTGGATTTGGGTTCTGAAGCCTTCAGGAACTGCCAGGCAAATCAACCAACTCTATGAATCCAGTTTCAGGTAACAAGGTGAAAGTACTTGTGAGACTACCAGGTATTAACTCCTGGGAAGGCAGGGGACAGGACTCACATTGGAGCACATGCTTAAATACAAAGCCCAGTGTTTGTCCTTGGAATTTGTGTTTACATTTTAACATCTTGTTGAAAATGTGTTTGAGAAATAAATGTTTAGCCCAGCAACCAGTCTATCCCTAGATAAGGAAACTTTCTAGCAGTGGAGGCAGAGCCTTTGTAGCACGCAAACTGGAGACAAACCTCTGCATTTGCATCCTCAAAAATGTATGAGATCTTGTCAGCACATGACCCCGCTGTAACTGAATCTCTATGCCCCAGTCCCCTAGAGTAGGTAACTGCGTCCCTCCCCTTCATAAATAAAGATGAGAACCCCCCCGCAAGCAGTGTTCCATTTTGTGGTGCTGTGTGCTGTTACGCCTCATTAACTCAGAACCTTCTTTATACTTGGGCTGGTATTTATTTCACTTTACCTCAATGGACTGGGATATGTGCATTTTGTTAATTTCGATCTGGGGAAAGCTGCTCCCTGGCACATCTTCATATTCTTCATCATAACGATCAAAGAGGTCAGTGGCATCTATTCCAACACTAATCGTTCCCTGGGGAGAGACAAGCAAAACAATTTCCTAGCACGAATATGGTCAGTGTATGCAGGCTGAAGGACTACTACTCCTTTATATATGTTTTACAACTTAAATACATTTTTTTTTCCATTTTAAAATGTTTTCCCACCCTTCTGCTGTATGAAAAGGCTCCCACAAACAAAGCAGAAAACTGAGTGATTATGCAGAGAAATGGCAAAGCATTGTCAGAGGCACAAAATAAACAAACTGAACAACAGACTGAAGTATTTACTGTGTTTTTTATAACAGCAGATAAAATATTTAAGATGTTACACATAACAGAAACAGGAAGAACAGTTTCAGACATAAGAGGGATTTTTATTTCCTCAGAATTGACTCTGTCCCTTCAATTTTGTAAAACCAACCCACTGATTTTGTAATTAATCTTTTCTATGAAACTGAGCTAGAAGTTCACCTCCACTTCTGAAATATTTGAAAACAACCTAATTTTGAGCTGTGTTAGCTAGTCATCACTGATTGTATAAGTCACATGCTATTGGTTCTGTTCCCTGATTGGATGAGCTTGATTCTTATGATCAATAGGAGTGCTTGAAGAAGATAAGCATATCCTGAAATGCTTAGGAGGGGTTAAACCTTTTCCTCTCTAGACCACTTAGGCCCGGCCTGAGAATCACTCCTTTTGGCTGGCTGCTGTTGCATTCATACAAATAATTGTGTCATCAGTCCCACAGTTGTGAAAGGGATAATCAGATCCTTGTCTCTCTCACACAGGTGCCTCAGTGGAAAAGGGCTTTGGGAATCTTCTCCTGCTACTATGTCAAACAGTGTCCCATCTTATGTGAAATATACCGCTTCCAATAGACCATCAAGTATATGAGATTAAAATTAACTTTCTAAGTCATTTTGTGAGAGAGAAATCAAAATACAGCAGGAGCATGTGTATGGAAGTAAATTCTTTTTTAAATCTGTGCAGATATTCAATTGAATTTATCTATTTATCTAATTCAATTGAGTTATCTATACTGAAAATGCATGGAAAATGGCAGTGTGTTTGAAGGGCTCAAGATGGTGTGTTTCACCCTTCATCTAGGGGGGTTCTCACAACAAATTTTTGTGGCCTTAGAGTCTGTTGGTGGCTGCTATGACAATTTTTCCTAAAATCCTTAATTAACTTTAGGAAAAACAAATAAATATTTACATACATATGTCCAAATGATAGTAATTTATTTATGTTAGGTTTGTTTTTTTTGCAGACTCAATAATAAAAATAATGTTCAGTTGTCTCTATTCTTTACTGGACCTAAACAGAATAAAAACACAAATAAGGTGCCTTCTTGTCTTTTTTGTTGTTGTCGTTTCTTTTTCTTCTTTTTCTTTTTTCTTTTTTTAAAGACTTGCTGGCTAGTAAGTCTGTTTCTGTGAAAAGGGATATTTGTACGTTTGTTAATATCACTTTTCACAGCAGCAGACTTGTTACCTAGCTGGGAAGCAGTGAAAGATGATATTAACAAACATATAAATATCACTTCTCACAGCAGACTTACTCAGCCCTGTCAAGCCGGGGACCAAATTAAGCCTTGGATGGGGATGAGTAGGGAGGCAGCAGGGGTGATGGGGTGAATAGGTGAGGGGGTCTGGAGAGACAGCGGGGGTCAAGGGCGATGAGGGGGGTGAGGAGCCAGAAGCCCTGCGGTCAGAGCCTGCTGTCACATGGCCACATCCTGCCACCCATCACCCCAGAGCTGAAGCCAGAAGCCTAAGCCCCACTGCCCCCAGGAAGATGGGGAACTCACACCGGCTGTTTGCTCCTCCAGCATTTGTGGCTCCAGAAGGGGGCAAGACCCAAGCTCTTCTGGCAGCCCCAGGGGAGGGGCTGCTGCCCCTTACCCCACCCCCCCAAATAACCTCTCAGGAGGCTGTGGGCGCAGGAAAAGCCCCTGGTGGCCACATCTGAGATACACTGATTATGGGTCTGCATTTCAAGACTTAGAAAGGATGGCTCTAATCTTTTATCTCTTTTTAAAGCAGCGCACACTATGTTCACAGTGTAATGCAAACTGTTTACATAAACATTTGTGATGAAAAGTGAAAAATGCTATGCGACCACTCTGAGAACTGAATACTGATGTCTACTGATGGAATGAAAATCCAATAGTACCAAGAAGGTGGTTATTTTCTGTCACTGTTCGTTGTATTTACTGGAAATCAAAGCTTCATTAGGATTGTTGAACTACTGGGATTTAGAAAAGTTGTGCTAAAATTAAATCCAATGCATGCATTGTAACCAGCGTGAAGGGTTTAAGACAAAACTGAAATTAGCCTACTGATTTCAAGATCTAAGAGAATTCATAATCTATTCCTACTTTTTTGAGCGGATCTTCCACACAGCAAAAGAAGAGAAACATTTTAAAAACAGGAAAACGTGACTGTAAAACCATAAAAATTTCCAAGACAATTCAGGTACAGTACCAAAACCTTTTTTAAATCATTTTTTTAAGCTGACTGGATTTCAGGTTGGTGTCCCTTGAACAATAGTAAATAATAAAATTAAATTTAGCTTTACTTTGTTTACAGTAGCACAAAACATTTGCTCCCAAACTTTACTTGGGAAAGAATCTACTGTTTAGGATGCTCCGCAGGTAAGTCACCTTTGAGTGCATCAGCTTTCCAAAGTCTACGAGTGTTTCTCAAGTTTCCATCCTCTCATACCCTGTGCTGCTCTTTGAAACAATGCCAAAGAGTCAGTGACAAGGGAAGCTCTGCAGTACTCTGCTGCTGCTCCAAACCTCTGGGAAGTGAACAAACACAACAGCCAAAGGAAGCTAAGCAGATATTTCAGGCTTAAGTGCCAACCAACCATGCTTGACAAGATTCCAGAGAGTGATTGATCAAGTGCTATTGTATGCATATGAGCACTGCTTTTAGCAATACAGAAAACTGTTCTGATGCTTTTCTGCTGCACTTCATCTTTTGCAAATGTACTGCTCATAGCTCCAGAATGGGATGATTTTCCATACCCAATATCCAACCTCAGCAGAGTGCTTTTGCTACAGCTTGTAACTCACGTTCATATTCTACTAAATATGCTTTTAAAAAATTGAGTTACCAAACTTCAGCAATGAAGAAATAGTATTTTGCTGAATTTGGATTGTGAATAAAAATAGAAAGCAGCAGCAGCAAAAGTGTAAATAAAAAAAAAAAGACATAAATTGAAGAATGGTGCTTGTGAAATGAGACACATTTTACTTGCTCAAACTTCAATCTGCTATTCAGACGGTTGTGTATTCAAACTCCTGACAGAGTTTAAATCCTGCTTTACTTCCACCTACATTTCTTGAAAATGCACATTTTGCAAGTTGAAGTATATTTGCACTATAAAAAAAATCATCTTGTAAAGTAATTCGCTCTAGCGTGTTAACATTCTACCACTATGTAAAAAGATCTCACAGCACTGACAGTTCTTATACTGCACCCCACATGTGCTAGTCCTTCTTCTCTGCATGCAAGCCTAAGGCCTCGTCAGTAGGGCCCTACCAAATTCCCAGACGTGAAAAACACATCACAGACTGTGAAGTCTGGGCTCCACCACGAAATCTGGTCTTTGGTGTACTTTTATCCTATATTATACAGCAGGGGTGGCCAACCTGAGCCTGAGAAGGAGCCAGAATTTACCAATGCACATTACCAAAGAGCCACAGTAATATGTCAGCAGCCCCCCCGAGCTCCCCCTACTCCCAGAGCCTCCCACCCACTGGCAGCCCCACCAATCAGCCCCCCTCCCCCCCCATCAGCTGTTTCCTGGCATGTAGGAGGCTGGGGCGGGGGGGGGGGGGAGGGCACGGCAGGCTCAGGGGAGGGGGTTGGAAGGGATGGAGTGTGGGCAGCGCCTGTGGCAGAGCCCCCCCAGCACATTGGAAAGTTGGCGCCTGTAGCTCCAGCCCCGGAGTTGGTGTTATACAAGCAGCCGCATATTAACTTCCAGCTCTGCTATAGAGCTTTCACAGGGGAAGCCAGCGTCTCTCAAAATGGGGTCCCAACCCAAGAGGCACTGACAGTTGGGTTGCAAGGTTATGGCAGGAGGGGCTTAGTATTGCCACTCTTACTTCTGTGCTGCCTTCAGAGCTGGCTGGAAAGCGGCAGCTGCCGGCCAGGCGCCCAGCTCTGAAGGCAGCAGCACAGAAGCAAGGGCAGCAATACTGCACCAGGCCACCCTTACTTCTGCATTGCTGCTGCTGCTGCCAGTGGCACTGCCTTCAGAGCTGGGCTCCCGGCCAGCAGCCAGCTGCCACTCTCCGGCTGTCCAGCTCCAGCCACAGCACAGAAAGGTGACAGTCCCATTCCTGCCATCCGTACTTCTGCATTGCTGCTGCTGCCGCCAGTGACGCTGCCTTCAGAGCTGGGCTCCCGGCCAGCAGCCAGCTGCCACTCTCCGGCTGTCCAGCTCCAGCCGCAGCACAGAAAGGTGACAGTCCCATTCCTGCCATCCTTACTTCTGCATTGCTGCTGCTGCCGCCAGTGGCGCTGCTTTCAGAGCTGGGCTCCCGGCCAGCAGCCGCCACTCTCCGGCTGTCCAGCTCCAGCCGCAGCACAGAAAGGTGACAGTCCCATTCCTGCCATCCTTACTTCTGCATTGCTGCTGCTGCCGCCAGTGGCGCTGCTTTCAGAGCTGGGCTCCCGGCCAGCAGCTGCCACTCTCCGGCTGTCCAGCTCCAGCCGCAGCACAGAAAGGTGACAGTCCCATTCCTGCCATCCTTACTTCTGCATTGCTGCTGCTGCCGCCAGTGGCGCTGCTTTCAGAGCTGGGCTCCCGGCCAGCAGCCGCCACTCTCCGGCTGTCCAGCTCCAGCCGCAGCACAGAAAGGTGACAGTCCCATTCCTGCCATCCTTACTTCTGCATTGCTGCTGCTGCCGCCAGTGGCGCTGCTTTCAGAGCTGGGCTCCCGGCCAGCAGCTGCCACTCTCCGGCTGTCCAGCTCCAGCCGCAGCACAGAAAGGTGACAGTCCCATTCCTGCCATCCTTACTTCTGCATTGCTGCTGCTGCCGCCAGTGACGCTGCCTTCAGAGCTGGGCTCCCGGCCAGCAGCCAGCTGCCACTCTCCGGCTGTCCAGCTCCAGCCGCAGCACAGAAAGGTGACAGTCCCATTCCTGCCATCCTTACTTCTGCATTGCTGCTGCTGCCGCCAGCGGCGCTGCTTTCAGAGCTGGGCTCCCGGCCAGCAGCCGCCACTCTCCGGCTGTCCAGCTCCAGCCGCAGCACAGAAAGGTGACAGTCCCATTCCTGCCATCCTTACTTCTGCATTGCTGCTGCTGCCGCCAGTGGCGCTGCCTTCAGAGCTGGGCTCCCGGCCAGCAGCTGCCACTCTCCGGCTGTCCAGCGCTGAAGGCAGCACCCCACCAGCAGCAGCACAGAATAAGGGTGGCAATACCACGACACCCCCTACAATAACCTTATGACCCCCCTACTACTCCCATCTGGGTCAGGACCCCTACAGTTACAACACAGTGACATTTCAGATTTAAATATCTGAAATCATGAAATTTATTGTTTTTTAAATTCTCTGTGAAATTGACCAAAATGGACTGTGACTTTGGTAGCACCCTACTCATCAGCTACTCTTTACTGAGGAAAATCAAAATTACTCACCTTAGTTTTTTCTCAAAATTTAGAATAAAAATCAGAGAAAAAAAACTTATGAACCTTAGTGGTTTCTAAACTTAAAAATGTAATTTTCTCTGGAACAAGATGATCATCTACCAGACATTTTTGAAGAAGCCATCAAAACCCACACATTTTCATGAACCATTCACTTGATACTTATTGCTTTTTATGGACTCTGTTTGCCTTTTCTCTCTCTCCTCCTTTGTCAATTATTATTATATAGATATTATTTAGCTCTCAATGTCCACTGGCCCGCTCCAGTAACATAATAATTTATGAGGTCATTTTAAAGAAAAAGTGAATCTATGAATGAAAAATAAATCTGATGAGGAGCTAAGGTACTTGGGCTATTTTTATAGATACAGTAGAACCTCAGAGTTACAAATGCCTCAGGAATGGAGGTTGTTTGTAACTCTGAAATGTTCATAACGCTGAACAAAACATTATGGTTGTTCTTTCAAAAGTTTACAACTGAACATTGACTTAATACAGCTTTGAAACTTAACTGTGCAGAAGAAAATGCTGCTTTTAATCATCTTAATTTAAATGAAAGAAGCACACAAACAGTTTCCTTACTATGTCAATTTTTTTTAAACTTTTCAGCTTTTTTTTTTTTAATAGTTTACTTTTAACACAGTATTGTATTGCATTTGCCTTCTTTTTTTTTTTTTTTGGGGGGTGGGGGGGGGAAAGAGGGTCTCTGCTGCTGCCTGATTGCATACTTCCAGTTCCAAATGAGGTGTGTGGTTGACTGGTCAGTTCGTAACTCTGAGGTTCTACTGTATGTTTTACCTGTCCTCACCTTTGTCTAATTATGAACTATAGAGATTGATTCCTGACAATTAATGTATTTTTTTTCCTCATTAGTATTATTTTGGACATCAGATTTGTATTTGGGGTTTCTTTTTCTACACCATTCACAGTAGCAGCCGTGTTAGTCTGTATCCACAAAAAGAACAGGAGTACTTGTGGCACCTTAGGCACTCCTGTTCTTTTTCTACACCAGTGGTAGTTTGTAAAAATGCTCACCTTTAACAAAAATAGCAATATCTAAAGTTTCAAACCAAAAGCAGTCTCATTGTATGCAAAGTCTTTGGAAGATTACAAGAAGCCAGGTGCTCCTTATATCATCTTTACTGAGTATTCTAGGGTGGGGAGTTGTCCCTTAGTCAATGTTTTTCGTTTGTCTGTTTTTTTTAAACATATTTCAGCTACTTGCCTTCCACAAGATGCATTTCACTGGATTATGAGCCAATGTAGTAGATTCCACACAGAAATTTTCCCTATCACCAAGTAGGTGAAGTTGCTCTCAAACAGCCGATAGATCTTGGTAAGGAAACTGGCTCAAATACAAGAACAGACAAAGCAGCAGATGGTACCGTTAAAAAATATTCTCAAAAGAATGACAGTACCCCCTATGCCACTGGATTTTGGGAGGGTTGGGAGGGGGAGAGAGAGAGAGAGAGAGAGAGAGAGAGAGAGGTCGCTGCTACCAACAACTCACCGTCACCACCTGTTCAGAGAATATAGGAGAAGAGAAAACAACATTCCGAAATGTGGGAGCTGCACGTGAGCAGTAAGAATGAACTATGAGCCCTACTACAAAGTTAAATCTGCAGCATACTGTAAAGTGCAAAAATTCAATATGAAAGGGAGTTATTAAACACAGCACCTCAGAGCAGCCTGCATTATCAACTGACCACCTGAAAGTCTCTTTACTATAGGTGGTTTTGAATCTTATGAGCACAAAACAGACTTTAATGACTGCTTTTTTGTTAGAATGTTTCTTGAAAGTCAGCGTTAAAGTATTTTAGAATCTCTCTCTCTTTCCATCTCCCAAAAGATACGTCTCATGCAATGGCGCATCTAACAGAGCCCTCCACAGCCTCGCCTAGATTTGCGGGCTACCACTTGCAAGCTGGCTGAAAGTAGAATTAAAAATTCAAGCCCCATATACTGAGTGTTGGAGCCAGCACAATACTCCTCACCATATCCTGGGGCTGAGAACTCAGGACAGAGCTTTGGAAAAGCTGGTCGTAAGCATATTACAGAATACAGGGTACTTTCTAAACCCATTTATAACCATTCCGCTGCTTTCCCTCTTCCTGGGGTCATACTGTGTGGGCAAGTCAAGAACCTTTCACCCACAGTTTAGATAAAACCAGGTACTCCAAACTGTGCTGGAAGCATTTAATAGAGGGAGACTGCAGGGAGGAACTCTTAGAATCAAATTAAGACCATGAAATTGCTCCCAAATGGAAACCTTACCCATCAGGTTTCTAATGGTATTGAATATTTATGGCCAAGTCATAACCCACAACAACAGGTTTGTGATGAAAACTGTGACATATCCTCCAATATAATGTGGATGACATATTACTACACTGAAAAGGTTCATGCTGCTTGTTCCCAGTTAGACAGGATTAGGTCATCTCAGAATTTAAAAATATAGATACCTAAAATCAGAACCTTTGTCATGACTTGGCAGGGCATTCCATCAGATGCAGCCTCCCTTTTAGATAAGCCCAGCAAGGGGTCATGTGCCTGAGAACTCTCATTTCAGCAAAGCCAAAGGAATAGTTTTAAATTATACTCAACACTCTGCTAGTGGAAACCCAGAAAGATGTACAGAACTGTCCCACTTCTCATTGTCTCTCTCTCTTACTTGGAGAGTCTGTGTGATGCAGATAAACATCCTCTAAGTCATGACACCAGATGGAAGTTTTACCTCTTCTCCTTCCTAGAGTGGGTATAATTAATTTAAATATATCAATTTCCAAGTGTATACAACAGAACAAAACCAGCAGGATTAATTTAAATTACCCTGGTCTTCTGAATCAGCTGGGAGTGTTTTTGATGCCTAGTGTTGGGCTGATTAATGCACTGGGGTAGAGGAGCATGCAGCTGACTTTCGGCTGATAGAGACCTTATGGATTGACTGAACACAGTGCTCAGATGTCCTTCTCACCAACCAATGGGGACAGAGACATCTCCCATCCACTTAATGCCCCTACAGTACAGAATACATTAAAAGCATATAAAGAGGGGATTAAAAATATATCTGTCATACTCTATGATCCCTCCCCTATGGGGCTGATGGGATTTCACCGGGGTCACACTTGGGATTCCCAGCTATTCTCAAGACCCCATACACTCTGTAGCAAGATTGATCTTCATTCTGCAGCAGGACAAGACGGTTACTCACCTTTGTAACTGTTGTTCTTCGAGATGTGTTGCTCACATCCATTCCAGTTAGGTGTGCGCGCCGCGCGTGCACGTTCGTCGGAAACTTTTTTACCCTAGCAACTCCAGTGGGCCGGCAGGTCGCCCCCTAGAGTGGCGCCGCCACGGCGCTCTATATACACCCCTGCCGGCCCGCCCGCTCCTCAGTTCCTTCTTGCCGGCTACTCCGACAGTGGGGAAGGAGGGCGGGTGTGGAATGGATGTGAGCAACACATCTCGAAGAACAACAGTTACAAAGGTGAGTAACCGTCTTTTCTTCTTCGAGTGATTGCTCACATCCATTCCAGTTAGGTGACTCCCAAGCCATACCTAGGCGGTGGGGTCGGAGTGAGAAGTCGCGGCCCGGAGCACCGCAGTTCCGAAGGCCGCATCCTCCCTCGACTGCTGGACCAGGGCGTAGTGGGAAGCAAAAGTGTGGACCGATGACCAGGTCGCTGCCCGACAGATTTCCTGGATGGGCACACGGGCTAGGAAAGCCAGCGATGACGCCTGCGCCCTGGTAGAATGCGCAGTCACACGGCCCGCAGGGACATGGGCCAAGTCATAACAAGTCCTGATACAGGACGTAACCCAAGAGGATATCCTCTGGGAGGAGATAGGAAGACCTTTCATACGATCTGCTACCGCCACGAAAAGCTGGGGGGATTTTCGGAAGGGCTTAGTCCTGTCTATGTAGAACGCGAGAGCCCTACGGACATCCAGCGAGTGGAGCTGCTGCTCCCTGCCTGAGGAGTGAGGTTTTGGGAAAAAAACCGGAAGGAAAATCTCTTGGTTGACATGGAAGGCTGAGACCACCTTGGGCAGAAAAGCAGGGTGTGGTCTCAGCTGCACCTTGTCCTTGTGGAAGACCGTATATGGGGGGTCTACCACAAGAGCTCGGAGCTCCGACACCCGTCTAGCTGAGGTGACAGCCACTAGAAAGGCAGTTTTCCAAGAGAGGTAGAGCAGGGAGCAAGTAGCTAACGGCTCAAAGGGGGGCCCCATGAGTCGGGACAACACCAGGTTAAGATCCCAGGTGGGAGCAGGGGGACGGACGTTAGGGAATAAACGTTCCAGCCCTTTAAGGAATCTCGACACCGTCGGGTGGGAAAAAACGGAGCGACCGTCCGCACCCGGGTGAAAGGTGGAGATAGCAGCTAGGTGGACTCGCAACGACGATAAGGCCAGACCTTGCCCCTTGAGGGACAAAACGTAGTCTAATATTTCGGAAACCGAAACTTCCATAGGGCGGAGATTTCTCTCTACGCACCAACAGGAGAAGCGCTTCCATTTCGCTGAATACGTGGCTCTTGTGGACGGTTTCCTGCTGCTCAAGAGCACCTCTCTCACAGGCGTGGAGCATCGCAGCTCTGGGCCAGTCAGCCACGCAGGAGCCACGCCGCTAGGTGCAGCGACTGCAGGTCTGGGTGACAAAGGGTCCCGTGGTCCTGGGTAATCAGGTCCGGATGAAGGGGCAGGGGAACTGGGTCGGCTATGGCCAAGTCCAGCAGCATGGTGTACCAGTGCTGCCTGGGCCACGCCGGGGCTACCATGATCACGAGCGCCTTGTCCCTGCGCACCTTCAGGAGGACCTTGTGGACTAGAGGGAACGGGGGAAATGCATAGTACAGGTGGGTCGACCACCGGATGAGGAAGGCGTCCCCTATCGACCCCGGTTCCCTGCCCTGAAAGGAGCAGAATGCTGGGCACTTCCTGTTCCCCCTGGACGCAAAGAGGTCCACCCGGGGATAACCCCACCTCCGGAAAATGGAGAGAGCGACATCCGGGCGAAGGGACCACTCGTGCGACAGGAAGGATCTGCTCAGTCGATCTGCCAGAGTGTTCCGTACTCGAGGGAGGAAGGAAGCCCTGAGGTGAACGGAGCGGGCTACGCAAAAGTCCCAGAGACGTATCGCCTCGTGGCACAGGGAGGAGGACCTGGTGCCGCCCTGCTTGTTGATATAGTACATCGTCGTCGTGTTGTCCGTAAACACGGCGACACAACGACCCTGAAGTTGATGACAAAACGCTTGACAAGCAAGGCGGACCGCTCTCAACTCCCGTATGTTGATGTGGAGCCCCACCTCCTCCTGGGACCACAGGCCCTGTGTCCGCAGGGTCCCCAGGTGGGCCCCCCCAGCCCAGATCTGAGGCATCCGTTGTCAGGGATACCGATGGCTGAGAGGGGTGAAAGGGAAGACCCGCACATAACACGGACTGGTCCAACCACCAGCCGAGAGAGTCCAAGACCTTCTGGGGGATTGTGACTAACATGTCTAAAGGTTGCCTTTGCGGCCTGTAACGGCTGATAAGCCACAGCTGGAGAGGCCTCATGTGGAGCCGAGCGTAGCCGGTCACAAAAGTGCACGCTGCCATGTGGCCTAACAGGGTTAGACATGTCCTTACTGACGTCAACGGGGCTGACCGCAAACGCTGAACGATCGCCGCCATGGTCTGGAACCGTTGCAGAGGCAGCGAGGCCCTGCCCATCGTGGCGTCCAAGACCGCCCCGATAAATTCCACCTTTTGCGTGGGCCTCAGAGTGGATTTGTCTGTGTTTATCAAGAGGCCCAGACTTGCAAATACGGCGGTGATCAGGCGGACATGGCTGCTGACCTGCTGCTCCGACGTGCCCCGAATCAACCAGTCGTCCAGATAAGGGAACACGTGGACACGGTTGCGTCGAAGATGCGCCACGACAACTGCCATGCATTTTGTAAACACCCTTGGGGCCGTGGACAGGCCGAAAGGGAGGACTGCAAACTGATAATGAAGAGCCCCCACAACGAAGCGGAGAAAGCGTCTGTGGCGCGGCCAAATGGCAATATGAAAATACGCGTCCTGCATGTCGAGGGCGGCGTACCAGTCTCCCGGATCCAGGGATGGAATAATGGTCCCCAGGGATACCATGCGGAACTTCAACTTCACGAGGTATTTGTTGAGTTCTCGCAGGTCGAGGATAGGCCTGAGGCCCCCCTTGGCCTTGGGGATCAGAAAGTAGCGGGAATAAAACCCCTTGCCTTTCTCGTTTTCCGGAACCGCCTCTATGGCTCCTTTGCTGAGGAGCGTCTGCACCTCCTGTCGAAGGAATTGCTCGTGAGAGGGGTCCCTGAAGAGGGACGAGGAAGGAGGGCGGGAAGGAGGAAACGAAACAAACTGCAGGCGGTATCCCGTCTGCACCAGGTTTAAGACCCAGCGGTCCGATGTTATTTGGGACCACGCCGGGAGGAAAAACGAAAGGCGGTTTGAAAACGGGGGGAAAGGATCCATAGGGGAAACTGCTACAGCGCCCTCGGGCGCACCTTCAAAATGAAGGCTTAGGACCAGGCGGGGGTTTCGAGGAGCCTTGGTTCTGCCCCCCTTGGTTCCCAGACTGCCTGCGCCTGCCGTTCCTGCCGCGGCGCCTGTAAGGGTCCTGCCGCTGGCGGAACTGGGAAAACGGCCTACGGTACGGCTGCTGCTGTGGCCTAAAGGGTCTACGCTGCGTCACGGGGGTGTGCATCCCGAGGGACCGCGCAATGACCCGGTTGTCCTTCAGACTCTTGAGTCTGGGGTCTGTCTTTTCCGAAAACAGGCCCTGGCCTTCGAAAGGAAGGTCCTGTATCGTGTGCTGGAGCTCTGGCGGAAGGCCGGAAACCTGCAGCCAGGAGATGCGACGCATCGTAACTCCCGACGCGAGGGTACGGGCAGCCGAGTCCGCAGCGTCCAAGGATGCTTGTAAGGCCGTGCGCGCGACCTTTTTGCCCTCGTCCAGGATGGCCGTAAACTCCTGGCGAGCATCCTGTGGCAGCAGCTCTTTAAATTTGTCCACTGCCACCCAGGAGTTAAAAGCGTACCTGCTCAGCAGGGCCTGCTGATTAGAGACCCTGAGCTGCAGGGCCCCAGCCGAATATACCTTACGGCCAAGGAGGTCCATGCGCCTGGCCTCTCTGGATTTGGGGGCCGGAGCCTCCTGGCCGTGACGCTCCCTATCGTTCACCGACTGCACCACCAGTGAACCGGGAGTCGGGTGAACGTGCAAGTATTCATACCCCTTGGAAGGGGCCATGTACTTTCTCTCGACTCCTTTCGCTGTCGGAGGGATGGAGGCCGGGGACTGCCAGATAGTATTGGCATTGGCCTGAATGGTCCGTACAAAGGGCAGGGCGACCCTGGTGGGAGCATCCGAAGAGAGGATGGTAACAATCGGGTCCTCTATCTCCGAGACCTCCTCTGCCTGCAGACTCAGGTTTTGGGCCAACCGCCTGAGGAGGTCCTGGTGCGCCCTGAGATCCAGCGGGGGGGGACTGTTGGAGGAGGTACCCGCCACCGCCTCATCCGGGGAGGAGGATGAGGAGACCCCAGGCACGATAGTGTCCAACTGAGGGTCTTCCTCAGCCCTCGCCTCTACCTCCGGAGCCACAGCGGAGTCCTGCTGTTTGGACCCTTCCTCCGCCTCCGGGGAGGGAGGGGGGCGAGACAAGGAGGCTTCAGGGGCCCTACGCTCCGCATTCGCCGGTGTGGGAGGGAGCTGCTGGGGGCCCTGGGCCTGATGGTATGCCCAGGGTGTCCAGAATCCCCACTGTGGTGGGCCTTGGTCTTCCAGCGGCGGATCCCCGAAGAGCGCCGCCTGCCGGTCGGTGCCGAGCGCATACGCACTGTCCGCCTGCGAAGATACGGACGGCTGTCTCGAGGGCCACGGCGGGGCCGCCCCCGGATGGTACGGGCCGGCGCGGGCCGGCACGGAGGATCGTCTCGGTGCCGGGTACCGGTGCCGGGAGTCGTATCGGTGCCGGGATCGGGACCGGGACCTGGATCTGTCACGGTGCCGGGATCCTGATCGGTACCGGGTGTCGCTTCGGTAGCGGGACCTGCCACCGGCTCGGTGCCGGGAGGTCGACCGGGACCTACCACCGGCACGGCGCCGGGAGGTCGACCGAGACCGGGACCTGCCACCATCTCGGTGCCGGGATGTCGACCGGGACCTACCACCGGCTCGGCGCCGGGAGGTCGACCGAGACCGAGACCTGCCACCATCTCGGTGCCGGGAGGTCGACCGGGACCTACCACCGGCTCGGCGCCGGGAGGTCGACCGAGACCGGGACCTGCCACCAGCTCGGTGCCGGGAGGTCGACCGGTGCGGCGAGTAGCGATGGGACCTGCTCCTGGAGTCGCGGTGCCGGTGACGCCGACTGGAGCTTGACCGCGACCGTCTGGAGGTCGACCGTTGCCGCGAGTGCGACCGGTGCCGCTGAGGGGAGCGGTGCCGGGACTGCGAGCGGCGTCGGGATCTGGAGCGCCCAAGACGTCGGGACCTAGATGGCGAAGGACTGTCTCTGGGCGGCGCCGACATCATGGGCTTGCCCCTGGACACGACCCGCACCGGAGGTACCGGGGGTGGCAGCCGAGTGGGCTCCGTCAGGGCAATAAGGTCCCGAGCCGAGGTGAAGGTCTCCGGTGTTGATGGGACCACTATCTCAACCCCAGATCTCATGGGGGAGCTCGGCGGCACCGGACTCAACGGACCCGCCGGGCCCGGAGTCAACGGTGCTGACGGTGCCGGCGGTGCCGCGGCCGATGTCGAGGCCGGGCGCTCAAGCCGGGTCTGCCTGGCCGGAGTAGCAGACTTCGACGGCCTAGGCTGTGATTCCGGTGCCGGAGAAGGTCGGTGCCGAGGAGTCTTCTCGGTGCCGGAGCGATCCGGTGCCGGTGCCGAGACCACGGTCCGCGAAGTCGACGGGTCAAGTGCCGCCTCCATTAGGAGAGTTCGGAGCCTCTGATCTCTCTCCTTTTTTGTCCTCGGCTTGAAAGCCTTACAGATGCGGCACTTGTCAGACCTGTGCGATTCCCCGAGGCACTTCAGGCACGCTTCGTGGGGATCGCTGGTGGGCATGGGCTTCTTGCAGGCCGCACACTGCTTGAAGCCCGGCGAGACAGGCATGAGCCTGGCGCCGGGTGCCGGGAAGGGCTAAGCCCCCGGCCAAGAACTATTTAACACTATTGACTAAACTACTTACTTAACAACACTAATTAACAACTATATAGAACTAGAGATAAGCGATTGAAAACTAGGAGAGCTAGGGACGTGGAGGACAGCTATGCCGCGCTCCACAGTTCCAACGACCGACACGGCGGTAAGAAGGAACTGAGGAGCGGGCGGGCCGGCAGGGGTGTATATAGAGCGCCGTGGCGGCGCCACTCTAGGGGGCGACCTGCCGGCCCACTGGAGTTGCTAGGGTAAAAAAGTTTCCGACGAACGTGCACGCGCGGCGCGCACACCTAACTGGAATGGATGTGAGCAATCACTCGAAGAAGAACCCTGCATTGTGGTACCCTAGCGTAGCTACAGTTGGAGGTTTTTAGTGAATTAACTAAGAAAATGAATAATATAGTCAGAACAGTATCCAATTATTTAATTTGATATTAAATTCCATTTTGTATGCTGTCCCATAATTTATCATTTTCTGTATGCTGCAAATTTTTACATTGAAAACAAACAACAGAATTAGAGACATTTTTAGGAGGAGGAATTGAAATTTTAACATCTGACACAGGGACAACAGGGGCTTTTTGGCACCTGAGAAAGTGCAGGAGGCACTTTGGGTTTGCAGGATAAGCCCATGTGCTGAAGGTCTTGGAGGCTGGAACTCAGGTCCCAGCACTGTCACAGATGACCTCTGTCAACTTGGGCAAGTCATTTGGGGGAGATTTTTCAAAGGCACAAATTCCATTGCAAATCAATGGGAATTGGACACCTAGCTTCCATTTGGGCCTCTGAAAATCTTCCCCTTTCTCTGTGCCTCATTCCCCTTCTAAAACTGGGATATTGATACTTCCTTTCTCCACCCTTTGTTGGTCTTCTTTATTTAGACTGTCAAGTCTATGGACAGGAACAGTCTCTTCTTAGGTTTATGTATAGCGCCCAGTGCAATAAGGCCCTTATCTCAGTTTAGGCCACTAGATGCTACCATAATACAAACAAATTAGTGAATTCAATGTTAATTTTGAAATCTAATTATGAAAATGTCAAGGTCAACACCCCACAGAGATAAATTGGGCAGGTTACACCTTGCTCAAAGCTATTATTTCAGGCTGTCTGCAGACTCAGGAAATCATCACTGCTTCTGTTTAGGCTCAGTTGATGTTTGAAAGTTTCCTTTACAATCGTAAGGGCTAGACATGTTTTGTTTTGTTTATTTCAATGAATGATTGGCTTGTACAGCACCATCCTGCAGCAAGGGATGGATTCGTACATTCCACGGCCACAGAATCACAGAACATGAGGTCCTGGTTGCAGTATCTGTTTAAATAGTAAACAGGGAAAGATGTCTGAAAGAAAATGCATTTATTTATATCAAAGCTCCTTGGTTTCTAAGGGTATGTTTTACACAGCAGTGGGAGGGCCACCCACATACATACCCAGGGTGTCCAGTGGGTTTGTACTTGGGCAGCTAGCCTGTGCCACCCTCCTCGCTGCCATGGCCAGACTGATATTTTTGGCATACTAGCTGAAGCAAAGTTAGCGCAACTGCTCACCCATACAGGGAAGCACCCTTCTAGCTGCTATGTAGATATACCCTAAAAAGGAAAGATGACAGTCTCTGGAATTCCTCTGCAAGGAGCTCTCCTTTATTTTCTCTCTTCTCATATCTTACTATTATTATTTCCAGTAGAAATTACAAATTTGCTAGGGCAGTGCTTTCCAAATCAAAAGATGCCAAGGACCCTGTGACAAAGAGCTCATAATCTAAAAAGATTTTGTCACACTTGCTACTAAGGTGTTGCAATGGCTCCTGTATATGAAAGCTTTACAATAGTTCTGACTGCAAACAGCATCCACTTATGATATCACTTTTATGGAAAACAATTGAGATTATAAGCAAAAAATTGTGTCTTCGCTGCAGAGTCATGCAACAAGCAGAAACTCAGTTTAGGAGAAAGCTTTATTCCCAAACAAATATCCACCAGTAATGTTCTACTTTTCCTTAGCTGGTATTGCTAATTATTGCAAAGGAAATGGCTTTTTGCATAAGTATAATATGCCTATTTTTCGTGCTTTTGTTTTAGTGAAATTCACTTTTACATTTTTTTTTTTATAAAAAATGTGGTGCTTTTTAATTAAATAATTTTACAAGGAATATGCTTTACAACTATAAAGAAATAATTTCCATAATGAGTCTTCCTGTAAAATGTAATCTGTTCCTAGGAATCACAAAGACTGAACTGGGAAGGCAGCCAGTTCTATGAATAAAGCAAAAAAGAGAGAGTGCATCACTGATCAGCTAGCCATAGGCGAAAATCAAGAAACAATCAAATAGTGAGGGTAGGAATAATAATAATCTGGGTGGCAGGCACTGTGTTACAAAGTCAGAGAGACAAACTGACAGAAGCCGTGAAAGACAGAACATCAAGCGCCAAATAGCCCTAAACATAATACTCTATTCCACAAGGAAACAGTGCAAGGTCATTAAAACTAGATTAATAAAATCAAGGGGCTTTGATTTCGATTAGGATGTGCTCTGCAGTATTTTGAAATGGCTGCAGCATTCAACTATCAGATTTAGGTATACTGATTAAAAGAGAATTAAAATAATCAATACATGAAATTACAATGAACAAATTAACCCAGCTGCACAATCTATGTCTAAAAAAAGGAAAGAAATATATATTAAGCATGGAAATAAAAGATCTTGCAAATCTGTTTGATACACTGGTCAAACAATGAAATGTGGTCAAAATAAACACCAGCATTACCTGTATCCTACCAACTTGATCAGCACACTCTCATATAGCCTGGTTGGGAAAAGTCCCTTTTCATTATATTTTCCAAATTTTGTTATCCACTGGTGGGGTGATAGCTTTGGAGAAAGTACTGCTGAAGACAAGGCTCCAAGCAGGGTTAGATGGCAAGAATGTTAGCAATGGCATGGCTGGTGACATCGTAACACCGGTGGTAGCAACCAAGAGATATTTTAGATCTAAAAGCTAATGCAGATACAATGTCTTTGGAAGGTCTAATTTAGTGCATGTCTTTTCTGCTGTACCTCTCCTAAGATGGTGGCACGGAAAGAAAAGGTATTTTTCCACATTGATATGGACAGAGTCATCATGCAATATTCCGTAATTTTCAGCTGTGTGACAGTCAGAGTTGTTTTACATATTATTAATGTACGCCTTTTAGAACTATTTTATTATTTTCTTTGTCTGTAAAATTGCCCATCAAAATTTGTTTTGTTTAAACCAAACTGAAATGGGCATCTGATTAGTACCTGAGTCAGTTGCTGGCTCATGCACTCAAGAAAAAGTTAAATTTTGATCCGGCGGAGGCATGCATGCATGAATAATAAATAAATAAATAAATAAATGCAAAGGCACTCTGCTTGTGAACCAGATTGCAAGCACTGAGAAGGCTGTGGTATTCATAAGATGCAGTACCACAGAATGGCAAAAGAAGGAGCAGTGAAAACAGAGATGGCTTAATTTTTATTTATTCAGACATGTTAATTATGCCCATTACAAAGACTCTACATAAAAACACAGACCTCTCACTATATCCAGCACAAAATCAGATCTACAAGTATCGACTCAGAGAGGGTTGAGAGTAGTACAGATTCTTCCCTCTCTTTCTTGTTGCATTCCCTAGGCAGAACATTCCTGCAAGTTGACCCATGTGAAGAAAAAGGTGGCAGGAGCTGGATGACCCTCAAAGTATCTCCATTCTCAGACACAGGCAAATAAAGAGATTTGCTTTCTCCAGGTGTGAAGTATTTCCTCTCAAATCAAGAAACTGACTTTCCAAACCCTTCAGCACATCTCAAAAAGCAAAAGCTAAACTCTACAAGCAAATAACCCAACTTAAAATCTGCGAAACTGCCTACATATGGGTATTGCTCAACGTTTCTGGTTAGAAATGCTTTATTTAGCTGGAATCATTTTATAGAACTAATAAAACGTTAGAAATTTTAAAATAGCTTGCATTCTTATGAAATGATCACAGCTGTGCTACTTAATTCCACAGGAACGCTGCCTGAAGAGACATTTTCATAGTATGCCAATAAGCAATTGCTGTAAACACACAGATGGCTAATTTTATCGGAGGACACAGAGGCTCAAGCTTACACTGCAGCTCTACTTTTTATTGCTCACAACTACTGTGAAACACTCAGAAAAGTGTGAAATTCCTGAAGTCACAGAGAAGCATTATATGGCAATAACCACCTCCCCCACGTCTCTTCCATGCTCTTCTCAAAATATCCATTTGCACCAAACCACCTCATTTGCAACAAGGATGTTTCCAATTCCTTTAGTTTTATCCATTTTCTGGTTGGAATGCCATTGGTAAGAGATCATTAAGGTTGGGTCAAAGGAGCCAACTGGACTGTTTCTGATCGCTGGCTGTTACTCCTGTTCTTTTGCACAGTCTGCTTTGATTACTGTGTCCCCTTCATCTCAGCTCCCACTCAGAGTATATCTTTGGTCCCCACATTCATGGTAGAACAAACGCAGCTGCTGCCAGGCTCCTCTGAAGCCACACTGAGCTTCACTAATCTGCCTCCTGATTGTCCCATATTTCAGGTTGAGGCTGGAGAGAGACTATTGAGGCAAAAGAGCTTTCTGCTTTCCAGAAGAGCATCTCAAGTTCACTAAGGATTCAAAGCCAAAACAATGGTTTAAAACGAGATATTCCCAGTGTTTTTTAATATAGAAGTTGTAATTTTATTAAGACCAGGAAGGGAAGACTTCTTCCATTTTACCCTTTGTGTATTAGCAGAAAAGCTCCAGTAGAAACCAAAGCATATGCAAGAAGAAAAAAGATTTCTTCAGAAGGCAGGAAGGAGGGGAAGAGAAGAACAGGAAAGTGAGCCTGTGGGGCAAGTGGCACAGAAACACACTGCTCAGTAGACTGACAATAATTTGCAGACTCCTGTATATTGGATATCATTTTTTATTATTAATTTTATTTGATTTTTCCAGTGATAACATAGGTGGCACAGGGAAAACCTGTCATAAAAGAAAAAATGAAGTTACATACTGTAAAACTGTTTTTGTCCCATGGGAATGAGCAGAGCATAAACTGCTATTCAACAACATGAGATGCGCCCACAGATAAATCTTCGTACTCTTACAACAATCTGTGTTTAGTTGTCCCTATACTGCAGAGGAAAAAGGAGAGAAAGCGACAGCCAGGGAGCTGAGGAAGGAATGGAAGCTGCAATATCATTTCAGTTAAAGCCTCAAAGACACAGTTTAGCTCTAATGTCCTTTCTGAGGGACTGGCGACACACATATTTATCACTGGGGCAGACTTATTAGATCAGGGTAGATAGAGTGGGAGGCTACACTATCTGATGAACTACACAAGACTAGTCCCCGGTTAGCCAATTCTAATCCATGGATTAGAGAAAGAGAAATGTAAAATCAAACCAAGTTCTCTCTACACACGCCTATATTAAGAGAGAGAAAATGACACCACAAAAAGTGACAGGCACCTAGACTCAACCTCACACTCTGTCACTGCTCTCGCTCCCCTCTCTCTCGTTCACGAAATGTTATCCACCAGAAAGATCTATAAAGGTGAAAATTCTTTGTTTGTGCTCTTCTTTTTTAAAATCAGACCCAGGCAAGTCTTTCAATACTCGCTTTGCTGGTGAATTATATCTAAATTACATGATCTCCACTCTAATCACGCAATAAGTCCGATAGACACCAGACAATAAAGGACAGTTACCGAGCACCTTATTGGTGGTATAAATATTTTCTTCTGTTTTTAAATATTTAAAGAAATAAAACTTTTAATAAAATGTTCTGTTTGCTCTACCTCTTTGGCCATGATGGCCTGAGACAGTAATGATGAGCTTCAGGTGTCCAGATACTGAAGACAGCATTTGTTCTGCTGGCTGTCATTAAGGGATGAGTGTGAGCCACATTGTGTACCCATAAGAGAAGGAGAACATTAGGGAAGGAACTCTGGATAATTTTAGTGTTATGATAGGTGCGGAATTGTGAAGAAAAGTAAAGTTTTGGTGCAGAAGAAGAGTTGTGTATTATAGTGTAATTAATTCACCAGACTCATAATAGAATGAAGTGGGCAAGGAAAACAACAGTGCAAAACATTAAACAAGTTGAATATAAAGTATCAGGTGCAGAAAAGAACCAAAAAACAGTATTGCATTTTACAGTAACTCCTCACTTAGACATTCACTGGATTATTTCCATGCATTAAACAGTATCTACACACAGTTCTTCTTTTTTTTTTTCTTTTTTTTTTTTGCAGCGTAAGAGTGCTTTGCTCCTGTTTAGTTTAACCTACTCTGTTTCCTATTTTGAAATAAGGATGTCTACACATGGAGTTGGTCTGAAACACCTATTGTGTTTTAAATTCACACACTACCTTAATTCAGCTTTGTTCTTGACAAATCCATGTTGACTGTTATTTACTATCTTATTTTGCTCTCTAAACTCCAACTGGAAGATTTCTGCTACGCAATTGATTTGTCAGTTGTTCTTTCATTCAGTTTCAAAGATGCATTTGAGTGTATCTTAGCACACCTGTGACAGGGAAAACCTGTCACAGAACTGTAGGGAGTTTCACTTTATTTGGAATATTTGCATAGGACTCAGAAGTTCTCTCAGGGTTCCAAGAAAGTTTTTTACTTCTACACGTATCTCACCAATGAAAGCACAAAGAATTCTCCATAGAAGAGAACTTTTTAAAACAATTCACTTTACTATAAGACATCTTTTTTTCCTGTATTTCCCTTATATATTGCAGCATTAGAAAAGGGTGGGAAAAACCCCAATAAATGTGGTTAGCTATGGTCCTGTTAATTTCAGATCACTCCTCTAGCCATAAAACACCTCATTATGTCTAACAGTTTAAGGTTTCATTCTTGAGAACAGATGTGTTTTCTACTTTACCTTGGGATTAGTTCGCTGCTGAAGTCTCCTTTCTTCCCTCTCTCTCTGCAAACGCTCAAATTCTTCTCTAATTTCAGCTGGAGTTCGCCTCCTCTCCACAACCTGTACACAAAGGAATTAAGAAACAATGGTTAACAGGCAATAGAATATCCAGCCATCAATCAAACAATTTAATCACTGATGAAATTTAGAAAATTCTATGCTTTTCATTCCCTTTTTAGATAAGGTCCCCTTTCATGTTATACCATGATTTTTTTTTTCTGTAATCCATTGCTAAATCAAGCTACTATGTTTTTATTCAAGCACCTATTCCTGGCCCAAAGTACTTTTTACACAATTAAAAATATAAAACAAACAAAAATCTCTCTCTATATATATACACAAACATGTATGTATTTCAGATATCTGAGAAGCAAGGTGGCTGAGGTAATATATTTTAATTGGACTATCTTCTGTCGCGAAAGAGAAAAGCTTTTGAGTTACACTGAGCTCTTCAACTGTGGGAAAGGTTCTCAGAGTATCACAGGTTTCAGAATGGTGGCCGTGTTAGTCTGTATCCGCAAAAACAACGAGGAGTCCTTGTGGCACCTTAGAGACTAACACATTTATTTGGGCATAAGCTTTCGTGGGCTAAAACTCACTTCATCAGATGGGGTTTTAGCCCACGAAAGCTTATGCCCAAATAAATGTGTTAGTCTCTAAGCCCACGTCCAGACTAACCCGCGGCATCGGTGGGTTAAAATCGATTGCTCGGGGATCGATATATCGCGTCTAGTCTGGACGCGATGCATCAATCCCCGAGCGCGCTTACATCGATTCCGGAACTCCATCAACCCGAACGGAGTTCCGGAATCGACATGGAGAGCCGCGGACATCGATGCCGCGCCGTCTGGACGGGTGAGTACCTCGATTTTAGAAATTCGACTTCAGCTACGTTATTCACGTAGCTGAAATTGCGTATCTAAAATCAATTTTCATACCCTAGTCTGGACGTGGCCTAAGGTGCCACAAGGCCTCCTCGTTGTTTTTCAGAGTGTCACAGCTAACTTCAAGATGAAATAGATTGTTTAGCATTAGGAGTTAACACATATCGCAAGGAACCATTCAAGGGGAAGTGGGAAGTTAATACTTCTGCAGTTATAGAACAAAGGAGGGTCAGTGGGTACAGACAGCTGCAATGAGCCATAAATCCAGTGTCTTTATTGAGTCTCTGATTTTTAATCAAAGGAAAGTTATCAATATAAACTCCTAGGCTCATCTTTTGAAGGTGTTCCTTTGAAGACAAGGACTAAGAAGTCTAATATATCTGGCAGAATATAATGATATTCACATACTATACCAATAACCCTATAACTACCCCACACAGAACAACTCTCTCACTCACTCTTTCAACCAATTCCTTTCTCACATGCCTAGGAGAAAGTGGTCTATGCCAGGTGCCCATCAGGGTTATAAATCTGGCATATTGGGATGGGGGAGGAGCATTTCAAAGCCATAGTGCCATCATGAAAAGTGTCGCGACAGTAGCCCCCTCCATTTATACCCAGGGTGAGTATACAGCTCAATCACGTCCACTGATCACAAACGTAGCGGTACCAACCTCATGAAAGAAACTCTGAAGTAGTGAGGCCCCATGTCACATAAAACTCAATAGGTTAAAACCAACACTTTACACTCCACCTGGAAACTGACAAGCAGCAAGAGGTATTTAGAGACCCAGAGCTACACTTGAAACTAATGTAACCCTGTATCAGAAGGGTAGCCGTGTTAGTCTGGATCTGTAAAAGCAGGAAAGAGTCCTGTGGCACCTTATAGACTAACAGACATATCGAAGCACGAGCTTTCGTGGGTGATGCATCCGACGAAGTGGGTATTCACCCACGAAAGCTCATACTCCAATATGTCTGTTAGTCTATAAGGTGCCACAGGACTTTTTCCTGCTTTTAATGTAATCCTGTTATCACTACCAGATTAGTTGAAGACAGCACATCTTAACAATCAAAATGAAATATTTATTTTGATGACTCAGAGACTGGTCTACTGATGTGCTTAGAGGGGTAAGCACCTGTGTAAGTGTTTGCAGGATCAGTGCCTAAGTGTCCTTTTTTCATTATGAAGTTCATCTTCAAAGGGAAGTTACGTTCAGGATAATCACAGAGCTCATTTAAAAGAGGAAACAGGGCTAAATCCTATGACTTTTCAAAACAGACTCAGGACTGCTAACTATAACTGGCCTAACACCCAGTTTTATGCAGTGCTTAAACACTTACATTGGAATTTTATCATGTGGAAGTTCATGGCTTCAAGCAAGGTGGATACAAATCAAAGATTTAAATTAAAAAAAAAAGTTTTTATTTAAATTGCATTTTTTGATAAAATGCTTTTTGAGGAAAAAAACCTATCTAAAGATAGTTTAAATTAAGATACATTATAGCTCAAAGATATCTCATCGTGGAATAGGGATGATAAATTCTAATTCTATAGTATGAGACAATGTATTCATGTAATGTTTAAGAAAAGTTTTGTAAATGAGATTGGGGGCAGAATAGATCTGGACAAGAAGAATTATGGAGATAAATGTGAGAAGCGAGGGACATATGCTTGCTTTGTTAAAATATTATGTGTTTGCTGTTGAAGAAAAAAATCCAGAATACTTAACATTGTTCTCTCCTCTCTCTGCTTTCCTACTCCATTTTTTTCCTAACCTTCCCTCCTATAGAATCCTTTTCTTCCAATATTTAAAAGCATAATAGCACTCGTCTAGGGGAACCCGTCTGCTGATGAAACATTCAGCTTCACAGGAGAAAGGGTTATAATATTTGTTTAGCTCTACAGGGCAGAAAGAGAATTAAAATATATGAAATATCAGTGAAGTCAATCTCCCACCCCTTCACCCAAAAAAGAGATTGTGGATGATGTAACAGGTGTGAAAGTAGAATGAATTATATTGTGAAAATAGAACGGATTAAAGAAATGCTGTCTGTACCTTTAAGCAAAATTGTTGGAAAGCTGCAATCCAGGTGTCAGGAATACAGACATTAACATAGAACAACTGAACCGTTTAAGGGCAATTGGTGAAGTATTAGCCTTAGATCGATAAGAGTTAGTAAGGAAGTAGGATATGCATGTTGTGCCCCAGGTGAATTTTACTGTTTTGCTTTCTTTGTCCCTTTGTCTAATTCCCGCTCTTTTATCTGTATAAATAAGATAGTTTGTGTCTTGCATTGTGCTCACATTATCTGAATGTTATTAGCAGAGCACTGTGCTAATAAAACAGAGTGGTCTGACAAACTGTGAGTCCTGAGTCTAACTTTGACACAGGTATAATTCCTGTGGCCACCCAGCCTCTAGTTACCTGGGATGCCACTACCTGACCTAGATTAACTGTGTTAAACTGGACTTTGAAAAACTGATCGGAAACCCACTAGGCAACGATCAAGCCGAACTTTGTGAAGAAGGTCCCTTGCATATGAATCTGAGGCATTAGATATTAGATATCAGCTTCGAAAACTACTGGTAGTAAAGTCATAAACAAACATGAGGTATGGGAAGGACTTACACGGTGCTGACTTTAAAACCACTTTACAGAAACCTGGAGATTAAATCTGTCTTTCAGAACTATGTAGAAGAGAGACTTAGGGTATGGCTACATTTGGAATTTCAAAGCGCTGCCGTGAGTGTAGTCAGAGCGGCAGCGCTGGGAGAGAGCTCTCCCAGCGCTGCATGTAAACCACATCCCTTACCGGTGTAGCGTGCAGCGCTGGGAGCCGCGCTCCCAGCGCTGCTGCCCTGATTACACTGACGCTTTACAGCGCTGTATCTTGCAGCGCTCAGGGGGGTGTTTTTTCACACCCCAGTTGCAGCGCTGTAAAGTGTGAGTGTAGCCAAGGCCATAGGAATGGTGTCCCTAGCCTCTGTTTGTCAGAGGGTGGAGCTGGATGGCAAGAGAGAGATCACTTGATCATTACCTGTTTGGTTCATTCCCTCTGGGGCACCTGGCATTGGCCACTGTTGGTAGACAGGATACTGGGCTAGATGGACCTTGGGTCTGATCCAGTACAGCCGTTCTTATGTTATTTGGCAGGTAATACGCTTTGCCAAGGCCAAAAGGGTGAGATTTGTTGTGGACAATCCCAGTTGCTTAACCTTTGCAAATCTGAATTAAGAACTTTTAAGTTACTTTTCTCTGACTGTTCGATATTAGTATTCTTGGAGTAAGTGAAATGAGTGGACTGGATGCGAAAGACTCCATTTAGACAGTAACACGGTACTCTACTCTGGAACGCAAGATGGGAACCACAATAAAGTTATATAATGTCACTGTGATAGCCACAAAGTTACATGCTTCTGAAACTTGGCAAATGCTAGGAGCCCACAACAGGAAACTTGACGCATTCCATCAGAGATGTCCACGGAGAATACTTGGTGTCTCCTAGTGGGCTAAAGTAACTAACACATTGTAAAGACAATGATTTGAGAAAGAAGGCTGAAGTGGTTTAGGCATGTTGTAGAACTGTAAAAATATATTTTCCTAGAAAAGCCCTTGACTGGACACCACTCAATGGAAGAAGGACAAGAGGAGGACAAAATGTAATATAAGATAAACATTGAAAAAAACGTCACTCATGGAAAAAGACTGAAATACAGCAAGAAACATGGCATTAGACAGAGGTGGAAACACTGGGTTGCCTCGTGCCACAGGCCACAAGAGCATCTGCTCTTGTGGGGTAGGGGAAAGGTTTTTGTTCCTCTCACTACTTGCAGAATAAGCAAGGGATTTGGCCTTCAGACTCCAAGGATGGAAAACTACAATGGAGCCATGCTATGAGATTCCCGCACCAACAGCTGTCCCATTAATCTCTCATTTAGGTTTATATAGTGCCCAAGGTCTGGTCTGATGTTAAACGCTAAACTGGTGCAATGTTGTTTATGGACACACTACACTGGCATAAATCTGATTACAATGGTTTCACTGGCATCTCTTAAATAACTGAGCATGTTGCATAGATTTGTCCCAGTCATCCACAGAGGGGAAGATTTGGCTCCTAAAACTGAAATGAGACACACAATGCTGAGGCCAAAAAATGGCTTACTGCCACAAACTGTCACTGCTGTAAGTTTTCAGCTACAAGTTCCAAGCTTCATCATGGAACTGAACCAATAATGTATTTCAGTGCTTTGCTAGCTTCTGTTAACTACTGGTGGGACAACGAACAGAAGTCAATGATTTCATAGTAACCAGCTTGAAGTGAGCAACTGAGCCTAGGGCCTAGGCAGAAGCTAGTAAAGGGCCGGATAAGGAGTGGATAAATCCTCTTTCACAGCACTTTAGAGCTGCTCACTGAGGGTATGTCTACATCTACAATTTTGCAGCGCTGGTTGTTACAGCTGTATAAGTACAGCTGTATAGGGCCAGCGCTGCAGAGTGATCACACTTACAGCAACCAGCGCTGCAAGTGGTGTTAGATGTGGCCACACTGCACCGTTGTTGGGCAGCTTCAAGGGGGGTTAGGGGAACGCGAGAGCAAACCGCGGGGAAGCAGGTCTCCTTCCCCACGGTTTGTTCTTCCATTCCCCGAACCCCCGTGCAAGCAGGTCTCCTTCCCAGCGGTTTGCTCCGGTGTTCCCCAAACCCCCGTGCAAGCAGGTCTCCTTCCCAGCGGTTTGCTCCAGTGTTTTTTGAACTCCCGTGCAAGCAGATCTCCTTCCCCGCGGTTTGCAGGGGGGGTTCGGGGAACGCGATAGCACACCGCGGGGAAGGAGATCTGCTTGCACGGGGGTTCAAAAAACACCGGAGAAAACCACTGGGAAGGAGACCTGCTTGCACGGGGGTTCGGGGAACGCGAGAACAAACTGCGGGGAAGGAGACCTGCTTGATTACCAGAGAGGCTTCCTCTGGTTTGCTGGGATACCTGTTTATTCCACGGAGGTCAAGAAAAACGCTGGTGAGTGTTTACCCCTGATGACCAGCGCTGGATCACCAGCGCTGGATCCTCTACACCCGAGTTTCCACGGGTGTACGGCCAGCGCTGCAAACAGGGAGTTGCAGCGCTGGTGATGCCCTGCAGATGTGTACACCTCCTAAGTTGCAGCGCTATAACTCCCTCACCAGCGCTGCAACTTTGTGGTGTAGACAAGGCCTGAGGGAAAAAAATCTTGAATCTCACAGACTAGCTGAGTGTGAAAGTGTTTTAGGTGAAAGACATTTGCATGAGACTGGAAAGACACCAATGACACATTTGTCTCAGAAAGATGTTGCTTTTCATGGTAATATTCTATTAGGGAACTCTCTGAATGTCAGATTGATTGTACCCTTTTCAAAAAAGAAGAAACAAGCATTACTTGAAAATCCATCATGATGTTCTAAAAGAGACAGAAATGACTAAACAAGAGTGCCTTTAAATAGATAGTTATGACATCATAAGTATTTCAAATTAGGCTGGATTTAGCCCCTTTTGTGAGATATAAGGTAAAGAATTTCTCTTACCTCCCATCCTTCCATTTCCAGTCCTCTCCTCCCATATATGTCATAAATGGCTCTTGTCTGTGGATCGCTAAGCACTGCAAGTTAAAACCAAACATGTTCAGAGTACAGAACTCTGTTTTCAGTCTTTTCTTCAAAATTCCAGCAAATATTTCAACGACTAGTTCAAATAAAAACATAGATGCTGTAGATCAGCTGTAAACAGACACACCCTTAAGGTGTCTTCCCTTGCTCCACAAATGATTTTCTACGTCTATACTTACTCACAGGGCACACGAACATCTCTATCCACTAGATTTCCATTCCTTTAAATATAAAAATAAAGGACAGAAACTCTGATGAAGACATGCAGATTAATATAATCTGCAATTTTTAAATCACTGAAGCAATATTTTTTTTAAGACCAATGAAACACACACCTTCTAGCTATCATCCATGGGACCATTTCCTATTTCATCAGGTGAGCACAGCACATTTGTGCGTATTCAGGCATTGAATCTCAATGCACAGAGCTTCAGAATCTGCTTTTTCTAAAAGATTTAAAGTACTTTAAAACACAATCCCAATGGAGCAAAAGCAAATAGCTGAGATTATGGCAATAATTTTCCCAGCAGCAACACATCCCTGAAGAAAAACCTGTGAACACCTGCACCCTGGTCATCTGGTGAAGCAGCTTTAAGACGAACTAACTGCTAACAGAAAGCACAAGTCTTATCCCAGCTATGTGGATGAGGTAGGACTTAAATATTCTGAACAGACTAATACTGCTACTAGGTGCATATACCTATAGAACTGTACCATAGCTGATTTTACAGGCTGCCCATTTTTTCAGCAATGAGCCTAGAAGCTGCATTTTGGTGCCATTACACAAATATGGCAGAGAGGTTTTTCACTAATATCAAACTGCAGCAGTAGAATTTACAAAATTCCATTCTGAATTGAGTTTCAGCACACACATTAGGTATTAGTCTGGATTTTTTAAATCAGTCCAGACACACACTTTTATGGTTTATTCATCTCCTTCTCTTGATACAGAAAGTATAGCACATTCTCAGTAACAAAGCTATTTCCTAAGCAGCAGTTCTCAAACTGTGGAATGGGACTCCAAAGTGGGTCACAACCCCATTTTAATGAGGACGCCAGGGCTGGTGTTAAGACTTGCTGGGGCCTCGGGTCGAAGCCCAAGCCCCACTGCCCTGGGCCGAAGCTGAAGTCTGAAATCTTCAATCCTGGGCAGCTGGGCTCAGGTCATAGGCCCACTGCCCAGGGCTAAAGCCCTTGGGCTTCAGCTTTGGCCAGCTCGCCCATCCGGGGTGGTGGGGCTTGGGCTTCGGCCCCCCTGCTTGGGTGGACTCAGGCTTCGGCAACCCCTTTTGGGGTCATGTAGTAATTTTTGTTGTCAGAAGAGGGTTGCGGTGCAATGAAGTTTGAGAACTCCTATCTTAAGCTAATTCCTATTTGTCCTATCTACACACCCAATATCATGAAAAGAAAACCAGGTGGCTTTCCTCAACTTCTCAGCAAAGATTTAATAGCAAAGGCAAGGCTGTAGTAAGGTCCCTTATTATTAAGACCTCATTACTTTTACAAAATACATCTTGATGCATTTGCATACTTCTGAGTATTTTGGATTCTTTTTTTTAAACAGAGAATTACAGTGATACACACTGTACAAAGCCTTTATGTCGATCGAATTTCCAGCTTAAAAGGCCTTGTTTTTTCAGAAAACCGTAACATTCCCTGAAATGTTTTTTGGGGGGATTGATTGATTCATTGGACCTTTACTTAGCGGAAAAAAAATCACTATTTTGCCTGGAATTTCTTTAAACTCGCATTCATTTTTAGGGGGCATGCCATCATAGCATTTGGCTTCCTTCCTTCCACTCACTATACCAGATCGACCCTGTTCCATGTGGTTCTCTGCCTGCTACTCCACCCATGACAGCCATGCCTATCTGGGCCACAAAGAAGTGTTAACATTTGTACTGGGCCATGAACATCTTGCCAAATGCCATTTAACCAGATGAATATCACTTATCATGTAAGTGAAAAAGGGCATATATAATTTCAAACGTCTGCAAAACTCCAAACCAGCAAGAGAATCAGTCAACCCATTTTAGTAATATGAACAAAATATGAACAAAAAAGATAGGAAAATCTTCAGAAAATTAATCTGTGAACTATCCTGCCACAAATTTATCTATTCCAAAAGCCTTCTGTACTTTATGCCAAGCTTCCCAGAATAGTTCGACCTTTGGCTAAGATTTCAGTTGAATTGTTTTGGATCTGGTGAAGCTAAGGGGAGGTATTAGTGTTTTGTTGTTTTTTTTAAAATCAGGTTTATAATGGAAAATTAGCTTCAGTCTTAACTATGGAGAGGTTAGTGAGCTAGTCACCTCTCCTAGGTAGATACTGTGACATTATCTGATTAAAATATGACTATGCAGATAGATCATTGTTGCTACCAGTGTTATATAACTGCAACAAATCTTGTACAAATTATGTCAAATAAGGTATCTGTGGAAGGTTATGATTTGCTGAATATGATTATGCTATTTGTATGCATGTATCATTTTTATATTTGAAGTTATTAGTATTGTCTCTAGACCTGAATTTCAAATGTTTGCTCCTGGGGTAAGGTCCACAAAGTATTTAGCCGGCACACTTTGAAGGGACTATTCCAATTAAGTTGCCCAATAATGAACACTTAACTCAATGGAAGATGCCTATCTACTCTTAATGGAATTTCCTGCCATGACTAAGTGAGTCATGCACGGACATGTTACTCACTCACGTGACTCCAAACTCCATCTTTTACCTGTAATTTTCCACTAGCTGTGCTGAGGGCTTTGTTTGAAACAATGGATTTCCCTCCACATGGCAGAAGCTATAAAAGGTGCTGGAAACTCCTCCAGTTTGCCTCTTTTCTATTCCAACCTCTGGACTATGGACTTATACTAATGGGATCATTTTCACCAAAGGACTGAGAACCTTTCAATGGATTTGGAAGCAACCAGAGACTTGACTTAAGTCAGCAGTTTATTCCATCACTGCTACAAACCTGAACCAAGAACTTTACAATTATTGTATGTATTTGATTCCTTTAACCAATTTTAACTCTCACTTTTCTTTCTTTTTATGAATAAACCTTTATATTTTAGATACTAAAGGATTGGAAACAGCGTGACTTTTGGGTAAAATCTGAGTTATATATTGACCTGGGTACGTGGCTGGTCCTTTGGGATCAGAAGAACCTTCTGGTTTGATGAAATTGGTTTTAAATAACTGCTCATCATTAAGTTTAGTGGTTTTGGGGGTGATACAAGAACTGGAATACCTAAGGACACTGCTTTTCTGACTTCTTGTTAGCTAGTATGGTCAGACAGAAGTTTACTTTTGCTGCTGGTTTGATATATTTCATGGGAGAACAACTTCCAGTCTTGGCGTGCGTCTGCCTCATTTCTCAGCAGTTTGTCTTGAATTTGGTATTCTCAGTTGTGACCCACGGAGGCATGGTTACAGATAGCATTTTTCATAATTCCCCCTGAAAGACTAACACATGTTGTTGCTCGTGGGTTTTAATTTTTGTAATCCCCAACCTTGTCTGTAAAGCCATTTGAAGCTGAATAAGCAACAGTTTATGTTTAAAGTTGCAACACATAACAAACAAAGCCAGGAAATTCAAAGAGAAAAAACTGAGCTATTTACAGCAGAATGTCAGCGCGCTCTGAATTTCCAGAACAAGATTTAAAATGCAACTTTTTTTTTTCCATTCCCCATCATCAGCCACTCAGGGTCTTCAGTGCTTTTTTTAAGTGAGAGTTTCCATATATTCTCATGCCTGATTAAAAAGTAAAAGATGATGTAAATGATTCCACTCACATTCAAGTCTAATAGGGAGAAAGAAACGCTGACCATTCAGAAAACAGAGGAACCAAAATTTCTTCAGCTAATTCTCTGGGATTTAATAAGGAATCATTTATTTGCCATTTTGCTTTAACTTCCCTCTAGGCTAAATCACTGAGCGTCAAGTTTGCTGCTGCAGCAGCTTTACCACAGAACAATCCTACTGGCTCCTAATTCACTTACATTTCAGTTACTTCTCCCCAAATCTCCAAAATGTTGTAAGCTAACTCTATTAATAATTCAGACAACTACAAGACTGTATGAGCCAAGTCCAGATAACAGAATACAATCTGAGGGAAATAGTTTCAATCAAATCTTTTGCAGAAATGGATTCAGTGTATCTGCCCCTCACTGCAGATCTGAATCTGGTAAGACTAAATTGTCTCAGCTACGCAGATTCATCACCCAGAACATTCTGTTTCACTGGCCACTAAAATCTCATTTTTAGGAAAAACAGTGAATCGCGATACAAAATTAGCTTTTATTTGTGATATGAACAGTCTTTATTTAAGAGAATAACAGTCTTTCCTTTCACTGCTCTTTAACTGTGATATTTTCCCTGTGACTGGTAGGAGAACTCAGGCCCCTCTATACTGGGTCCCAGCCTAGTGACCTTATGACAAGCAGTCGAGATCTGCACAGTCCTACCCTTACTGCCCTATCTGTGTGCTATTCCTACCTGGCCATGTATCATCCTAACAGTGACTGCAGCCTCTCTCTCTGCAGCCCCTTCTACTTTCAGCTACTGGGCTTTGTACTATGTTCCCATCCAGTTGAGCTGCTTCTTTAATTACTCCTTGTAATTAGGCCCTAGCTCATCCTCTAGGTGTGGCATAGGCAGTAAATTGGCGCACCTAGCCACCTTTATCCCTTCAGGCCTTGTGTGGGGTAGGCACCCCAGCACACTCAGTTACACCACTGACAGCATGGAATACCAACAGTATTTACCTAACAGAGTTAACTTCATTCTTTGTACAGTGCTTGGAGATCTTGGGGGTGGGGTGGGGGGTGTTAAGTGCAAAGTACTCTTGCTATGTCGTCCTTAATTAGGCCTTCGAACGTGTGGAAATTCTCACTAAAAAAAAAAAGGGGGGGGGGGATTGAAGACCTCAAGGGTACATCTACACTGCAGTTGGGACTGTGCTTCCCAGTGCAGGTAGACAAAGGCATCCTACTGCTTGAGCTAGTGCTGTAAACATAGCAGTGGCAGCACAGGTGGTGACTTGAGCTAGTCACCTGACACCCTGGGAACATACTCCGGTGGCTAGCCCAAGCTGCTGCTCATGCTACCATGGCCACACTACTATGTTTAGCATGTGAGCATGAGTAGACCTAGCGCGTGTTTCTCTACCCATGCTGGGAATGCACAGAAACGGAAAGGAAACTCAGGACCCTTCAGGCCTGTGATGGGATGTTAGATGGGGTGGGATGTGAGTTACTACAGAGAATTCTTTCCTGGGTATCTGGCTAGTGAGTTTTGCCCACATGCTCGGGGTTCAGCTGATCACCATATTTGGGATCCGGAAGGAATTTCCCTCCAGGACAGATGACAGAGGCTCTGGGGGGTTTTCGCTTTCCTCTGCAGTGTGGGGCACGGGTCACTTGCAAGAGGATTCTCTGCACCCTGAAGTCTTTAAACTATGATTTGAGGACTTCAATGGCTCAGACATAAGTTAGGGGTTTGTTACGGGAGTGGGTGGGTGAGATTCTGCAGCCTGCATTGTGCAGGTCAGACTAGAAGATCATATTGGTCCCTTCTGACCTTAAAGTCTATGACTCTATGACAAAGAAACAAGCTAAATTTGCCTTTCAATTTGAAGTTTTCGAACATTGGTCTCTGTTCAAGGTGAATTTTTTGAAAAGTTTAAATAAAACTAGAGATTGAAAAATTTAGACCTACTACATTATAAATATATAAAAACAAACAAACATTCTTGCAACTTATTTATTTAGTTAGTTAGTTTAAAAACAGCTCTGATGGCCAGGGGCTGAAAGTTGACATTTGACCTGGAAACAGCACTTTTCTGATTAAAAGTGCCTCTTCTAGAGAGAAAATTTATTTTGTTTTGACCAAGTTAGGACATGTGCAAACACACATATGCACAGCACATTTTGCATGGAATTTTCTCAATAAATTCATACAGGACAGAGCTAAGAAAGGGTCACACTAAGCATCCTGCACAGCTAACTTAACTGCACAGTGAAAAATTTAGTGGAGCTGCACAGTGAATGAGGCAAGGACTCCACATCTTATTGTAAGGCTCCTTACCTCATTCGCTGAACACACTGCAAAGTTATTATTCTGTGGTGTGATAATCTGCAGTATGATGTACAAACACCATTTACTGCATACTTTTCATACAAGTGACTTTCATACAAACTTTTCACAAAGATTTTTCATACAATTCACTTTTAGGAGGTCTGGCCAACGTGAGGTAATGCATAGAATAAGGTGGTGATAAAAATGTGTGTTTTAGCCATAGCTGACCATCTAGACAGCTAAACACCCATTAAAAATAAATTGTAATAAGAGATTATAAAAAATAAGATCTTAACTGGATCCCAATTCAAAATGCAACTCTTCTAATGCGCTCATTTTCCATTCACTGGGTACACACTAGTTTAAAGAATAAAGCATTGATTTTCCAAAGCACCAAGTGAAAAGTGCAAAATTAACCATCATCTTTAAAAAGCACAGAGAAATCTCTCTTTTTCTCCAGACTACACAATTCAAACATCAGAAAATCCAGCATCTACTATGAAAACATTTTTTGCAAATCTAAGCGTTCCACTGACCTTCATAAGCCTGGTGAACAAGGTTAAACAGTTGCTCAGCTTGTGTTTTGAGCTCTGGGTCTCTGTGCTTGTCTGGATGGTACAACATACATAGTCGGCGATAGGCAGCTTTCAGCTCTTCCTGAGAGGCCTGTGAAAAGGAACAAAATTCATTTGGAGCATAGACAATGTTGTTTAAGCATCATCATCAAAATCAACCCTGAAACGGGAACCCATCAGACATATTCCAGCACATTTAGTTATACTAAGTACAGAGTAAAATGAAGTTATGCTTTATTATTTAAATACAGCTTTTCACATGGGTTAATAAAATATTAGCACCAATTTTTATGTGACATGTTTTTCAAGCTGTCACAACAGTACTCACTTGCATACCTGGGGGTAGAAGCATGACCCAGTAACGAAATACAGTACCTTTGTGTACATATGTTATTTTAATTAGACCAAACCAGTATGTTCCCATTTCAGTTTTGTGTGGCATGGGATAACTAAAGCCAACTCTGAAAAAAGATTATAAAATCTCAGGATTTCACACCGGACCCCTCCTGTATTTTAATTCCAAAACATCAAACACAAATCAACTTAGAAAAAAAACAACAAAAAACTGTGGATATTCCACATTCCGCAACAAAAGGTCGGAGAGTTAAGCATAGAATTCCACAAACACATCTCTCTGCTACATACTGTGACAGTAGCTTTCCCATGTAGCAAGAACAGTATGCTCTCTAGCTCAAAGGCACATAATCCTCTCTAGACAGACAGACTACCCCGGTAGCAATTTGAAGAACAAATAAAATGAGAATATTTCATTAAATCCATGACGAAAAATTTGCTTCTTTACTGCATCCAAGCTGGATTGTTTAGATAAAAGCCTGGCTCCACTCCAATGACATTTGGTGGAGACAGATTTTGGATGGCTCTTTAGGAATCAATGGAGTAACAAAACATTCCTGCCTCTTTGTCATTCTGCAATGTCTACACTTACAGTTTTGCAGCGCTGGTAGTTACAGCTGTGTTCGTACAGCTGTGTAGGGCCAGCGCTGCAGTGTGGCCACACTGACAGCTACCAGCGCTGCAGTGTGGCCACATTTGCAGCATTTGCAGCGCTGTTGGGAGTGGTGCATTGTGGGCAGCTATCCCAGCATTCAAGTGGCTGCAACGTGCTTTTCAAAAGAGGGGGGTGGGGTGGAATGTGACAGGGAGCGTGGAGGAGACAGACAGAATGGATTTTTGGAGTTGACACTGTTCTCAGCTCCCTGCCTTGCAAGTTCTAAGGACTGGAAGACACACAGTGCCTACCTTCAATCATTTTAAAAGTTCTAACTCCCTTCCCCCACTCCTCTCTCATTCACTAAATGCAAATTATGTACTTCTAAATACCCGTCAGACCAGATAAGCAACCCCTCCCCGTCTGCCGTGTGAGAGTGCTGTTTCTCTCTTCAAGCAAACAGCTGTGAACATTCCAAAGTAATTCCCTTGCCTGCCTCTGCTTGCTCAGCAAACAGGAGCTGTGTTTGTTTTTTAAATAAGCAGTTTGGCTGAACTCTGAGCTCTCCCTTTCTTCCGGTTTGTTGTGGACAGGAATTCTGGGATACCTCCTTATACCCCGGAGGTCAATAAAAGCGCTGGTGGGCGTCCACACTTGCTGACCAGCGCTGGAATCCCTACACCCGAGGCTCGACCGGGTGTACAGCCAGCACTGCAACCAGGGAGTTGCAGCGCTGGCCGTGCTTTGCAAGTGTGGCCACATCCTAAGTTGCAGCGCTGTAACCCCCTCACCAGCGCTGCAACTCTCTAGTGTAGCCATGGCCCAAGAAATCTCCTCACAGCAATCTTGCTGGAGAGTCCGTGAACCCTACAGAGTAACTGTAGCTATTCTCTGTGTTTCTCTTTCCTGCAGTAATCCTTACACTTTAACATTTCTCTGGACTTTTCAGGTTATTCATAGCTGGCATTAATTTAGCAACAACACACTTAAAAAATTAGCAACTGAGAGACAGAGGCTGGCATATACAACTCAGGAAATTTCAGACAGTTCCAAAATTCTGACAACAGGAGTGAATTACTGGGTTATTCATACTGTGTAGCATGAGACAGGAGGTCTGCTTTCTGGGAAGAGGGATGGCTTCAGAGTGCAATTGCTGTAATAGCATCACAGGCATTAGTTGGGTTCCCTTTTAGTAACTATGGTCACCTTTCTACTAGCACAAAGGACCAAAGAGGTCAGATGCTGAAGGGATACAAAAAGTATCATGTGAATAAAGGGTCACAAAGAAAAATAATTCATTTTTATAGTACGCTTTAAAGGCATTTATTTAACTAGATTCCACTAACATTTAATGCCTTTCAATGACTGAGGTTTGCATAGCTGTTTACCTCAAAGGTGTCACAGCACTTTGTGCTTCAACTTAATCCCCTTTCTCAAGTCAGAAGTGATCAAGAGAAAATGAAAAGTCAGGCTCTACCTGACAACTGTGCTCATAATATGTAAAATGGGACTGACTCCATTTTTGTGAGCAGTTAGAACTACTTATTTATTCTGCAGGTTCTTCCATTTCAGATGAATATTTCCAAGTCAGACAGCAGTAGGGTGATCTTCTAGACTTGCCTGCCTCAAGAAAGCAAATGTACCAAAAGAGCAGCGATTTTTCCTTCTGCTATTTCCTTGAGCTCTCTTGATTATTAAAATGAAATTAGATGAGAAAGGAGTGGAATATCCAGTTCCACTGTGACCTTTTTAAATCAAATTAATGATAAATGGCTGAATGTGCTATTGATTAACAGAAATGAGCAGTTTTATGTTTCATAAATATCACGATCAATAAAATGTTATATTGGGCCTTTCATCATAAGTGAATAGCTAAGGTCATTGATTCAATATTTCATGAATGATAACTTCTTTGAAGCTACTACAGAATACTGACAACATTTCAAATGATAATGAGATACATAAGTCACTAATAACGATGTTTTAAGTTACATTCTTATTAATAAAACTGAGCAAAATTAAGGAGCATTATCCCCCTATTTAGGGATTAAACAGATTCATGTAGTGTCTAAACCATCCAGTTACACTTTCATAGGGTCTAAATCTATTATAGATTAAATGTTTATATACTAGAAAATTGCTAGTGAATGGATTTAGTCTTCTCATCAGGACTGTGAAGTTCAGTGGCCATCTATCATTTTCAGATTAGGTGCTACACCATACTAAACTGAGTTTCCCTTATAGAAATGCAAATTCATTTCACACCAACACCAAGCTGACTATATGCAAGATGTGTGCACTCTGATTTTCAAAAAGGATTAATTAAAAATATTCTCTCTTTCAATATGCATTCCTTTGGATAACACTATAGTCCAGTTTCATCTGCAAGCTGCATTCTAACAAAGGATTATTGAAATTAGTGTGTGTGTATTGAGGAGCTTCTAATGTAGCTAAATCAAGCCCTTAAGGCTTTGGTGGCCCCAAATATTTATGTAGCTCACTGCTTCATATTCTTAACCCTTTAGTCCTGATGTGCTCATACAAAATGACATGTCAGGAACTGATCAGAGCTCTACGAAAAAAGGCACTGCAAATAATCACTGATGGGAACACAGCCTGCAAAGCATGCACTACCCCTTGCAGTAAGATTCAATCTTTTTTGTACCAGTTGTCCCAAGCATTGTAACTATATCTAGCACACATCCAGCTGAACCAGAACAACATACAACAGTTTCTCAATTCAGTTACAGGAAGCTTTGCAGCTACACCAATTTGGGTCAGACAACACGGACTCAAGTGCCAGATGATACACAGCTCTACTCTGTCTTTCACCACATACAACCACACTACTACCACCAAGATGGCCCAGTGGTTGGACAAGACCAGCACATGGACAAAAAACAGCTGGCTGATAATAAACCTGAGCAAAGCAAGTGACGATGGTGGACAGAGGAAAGCCCTTTGAAGAGTTTGCAACCTTTGGTTGAAGGTGCATATCCACAATTGGTCGATTTGGTCCACAGTCTAGGCAAACTCTTGGATTCCTCACGGACACTACATTTTCTCACAGAAAGCATTACTCACAGATGCTGCTATCATTTCTGGTTGGCTAGGAGACTCCATTCCATTCTAGCAGGTGACCTTTGTTACTTCCCGGCAGGACTACAGAAATGTGATATATCGGGGCAGGAAGTATTCAGCACTTAGGAAACTTTAATTAGTACAAAATGCTGCAGTGCATCTCATCAACAACAGAAGCTACTATGAGCCCACCAAACCTGTCCTCTGCTCCCTACACTGGCGTCCCATAGAAATTCAAGCATCTCAGATTGAAGGTTTTGTTCCTTATCTCCAAGGTACCCCACAGCCTGGGCCAGTGCTACTTAAGGCTGTGGGGTGAAAAATATGGTCAACAACTATGCTCCTTTGACACAATAAGTAAAAGCTCATTTGTGCAGGACACAGCACTTCCGCAGGCGCCTGTCTGAGACTGTCGAATTAACTTCCCCAGGAGCTAAGGACCATCACAAAATCACCATCTTATATCTTTCTCTGACGCACTCGATACTGGCCCTTCTCAGAAACATGTACTGGACTTTCTCGGCCTATTGGCTCATCTGTTTCTCTCTGTGTCCTTATATTTCACTGATCACCAAAATATTTGGGTGCCTCACGAATTGATTAAAGTGAACACAAGATGATTCCTCCCTTTTTCTCCCCTTCCATGAATCAGTTGACATTTTCCTTTATTTTTAAATTGTAGATTTGATGGGGCTATTGAGGGAAGCCTTGGTTGAAACCATTGTGTTCACATTTTTCTCTGAAGTTGGTATAGAGCACTTCATCTTGAAAAACATCTTTGCCTGTATATCCCTAATGACAGCTGCACAGCTCTGGGAATAATATCCTTCATGAATCACCGCAGAACATGTTAACAAGCACAAAGCTTGTTTTTGTAGGTCCTGTGAAAAATATAGCAATGTCCTGCCATATACTGGACAAACCATATTGAATTAAGTTGAACTTTATTGAAATAAATTTACATATCTTAGGAGCTGACCTTAAAAAGGACTCTCTTAAACAACAGCTAAAACAAGAATGAACTGCTAGTTAAATAGGTTTCCCAGAATGCAAATGCATCTTCTCTGGTTATGCAAAAATTCAGCCTTTGAAGCTTTGCAAGTTGGGAACCTTTTATCTGCTGATCACCTATCACAGGGGTTGGCCACCTTTCAGAAGTGGTGTGCTGAATCTTCATTTTTTCACTCTGATTTAAGATTCCGCGTGCCGATAATACATTTTAATGTTTTTAGAAGGTCTCTTTCTATAAGTCTATAATATATAACTAAACTATTGTTGTATGTAAATTAAGTAAGGTTTTTAAAATGCTTAAGAAGCTTCATTTAAAATTAAATTAAAATGCAGAGCCCCTCGGACCGGTGACCAGGACCCGGGCAGTGTGAGTGCCACTGAAAATCAGCTTGCGCACCGCCTTCGGCACGTGTGCCATAGGTTGCCTACCCGACCTATCACATGAGGACAAATCAAAGACCCAAAACCCATATAAAGAAGTAAAGCACAGATTTCCTGGTTGAACTTATGCTGAGCAAAAGATGTAATGATCTGGTAACCAGAGGAAAACCCCTGGGTGGGGTTTAAAGGACTATTCACCAGCCAGAGCTCTTGTTTGAGTAAGGGGTCAACCTCTGGTAAGCTTATTAGCATGCATATAGGTTCTTTTATTGTTTTAATGTTTCCTCACTAAAGCTTTTACTTTCAGAATAAATGTGGTCGCTTAGAAAGAGTGGTAGTAACTTAACTACAGGGGAGTTGAATCTTACATGGGGGTTAGATTCTGAAATCAGCACGTAAGGCAAAAATCACGCATAGTCAAACACTCATTGAGTGGAATGGCAGGCAGAATCGCCCGCACTACAGGTACAGTATTTAAATTGTTATTTTTCTCTTTTTTGTTTTGTTTTGCCAAGCGTGCATAGTTAAAATCGCGTAAGTTAAATGCACCTATGATGCAACTCCACTGTATAGGAATTACACTGTTTCCAGTATCCAGGAAGAAAAATAAAGCAGGGTTCCTTTGGCTGTCTGACTTTTCTGAGGAATTCACAGTGTAGGCAGAGATCTATGCAGCCTGGAAATACCCAGTCAGGAGGAAGGGAGATGCGTGTTTCCACTCTAGAGAGGCAACAACTGGAGAGCTGGAAGTTGTAAGAATGGGTCTCCTTGCCAGACCAAAGAGGGGGAACACAGGTGCAGTTGTCCTACAGGACCAATACCCACTGTTTCTTCCCATTTTTCAGTGATTTCCCCCACCAGATTCAAACAAATGTATGGTTGGCCAAATTATACACATTACAACTGAGCAAATTGCACAAGGAAAAATTAACCTTTCATCTTGTACATCAAGAAAATTAGGGTTCTTAGAGCCAAACTTATACTGTACAAAGCTCGCTTTTTATGGAGTGGTTTTTCCTGTTTGTTTTGTTTTTCCTTAAAAAGAAAATACTAAAATAGTAAGAGAGATGACAGATTACTTATTTCTGTAAGCATGCTGCCACTCTTCTACAGACTTGGAAACTGCTGCCAAACACAAAGAACAGACTATTTGCAATTTCATTATGCATGCACACCAGTACAAAAAATTGCTCTTAATATTCAGAAACTGCCATCCCCGCTAACTTCATTTTAACATCATCCTTTCTCACAGCCTCCCTCCAAAGCAAAAAATCAACAGGGAGACTTTTAAGGAGCTGCAACATTTCATTGTCTTTTTAAATGAAAATGTTCAGGTTATTTCTCCCTAAAGCACACTGAACAAATTATCCTACATCAAAAGAGCTCCCAAACAACACAGAATTTTATTGTGGTATGTGCTACAATAACTAGACACAATGTCATGAGTAACAAAAGGTGTGACAGTCTTAACTCAGAATGCTGTTTAGTTTTGATTGGTTTGTCTTACAGAGAAACTTTCAAGTAGTTTAGGACTCAAAATGAGTCCTCTCAAAGTCTGCCAAAAAAGCATAGCTACTAAGTAAATTAGATTTGAGAAAAAAGTATAAATAGAAAAAAGGTTACAAAAAAAAAATTGAGTAGGCATGTGTTATAAAACACCTAAACAAAATGAGCAGGGCATGGAAGGGAAAACCATTTTTAAAAACTTTCAATCAGGATGGGGAAAAACAATCTTATGTTGCATTTCATTTCCCCCTCCCTTTCTGGTCTGTTTATAGTTTATAAAATGCTGATCCTACAAATGCACATGTGAGCACCTTAAGTGTTCGTCTCATTAGAGCCTTACACTAATTTTCTCAGGTATGGACCTGTTTCAAATGCTTGTAAAGCAAATAATATACACCTCTACCCCAATATAACATGACCCAATATAACACGAATTCGGACATAATGCGATAAAGGAGTGCTCCGGGGGAATGGGGCTGCGCACTCCGGTGGATCAAAACAAGTTCGATATAATGCGGTTTCACCTATAATGTATTAAGATTTTTTGGCTCCCCGGGACAGCGTTTTACAGGGGTAAACGTGTATTTGTGGGCACTACATATTTTTTTTCCATTTTTAATAATCTATAGTGTTATCAGTAACTTTAGGAAAGAACAAGGAGTCCGGAGGCACCTTAAAGACTAACAGATTTATCTGGGCATAAGCTTTTGTGGGTAAAAAACCACTGATACTTTAGGAAAGAAGTTAGTTTGAAATATACAGCTATGTCGATATCTGTTTATCAAAACACTGACTTCTGCTTAATTAGAAACACAGGAGGGAAAAAGGCAAACCAATGCCTGCCAAACAGAAAGAGGAACATTGGTAAGGAACAAACTGTTATTTTCACCTTCTAGGAAAACAATCAAACTATGGAGAAGTGGACCTGGCACATACAGCCTGAGGAGCCATATAGAAAGCACGTCCAATTTCAGATTCTGAACTCCCAGGTCAGCAGAAGCTGGCAGTGCTGTGCATGATTTAAACAACTGCTATAAACAAACATTTCCAATAACCACAGTAAAAAATTCCTGCCTGGCATGTCATGTTTTTACAATGAAATTCTCCTTCCCATCAACTTATGTCTGAATACAGACTATGCAGTTTCCAGTAAACATTACACAGTGAGAGATAGGAAGCTTTCCACAGTGCTAATGAAGTGTCAGAAAGGAGGCACTTCTACTGATGCTTAATGCCTTAACAGCATTTGCTCCAACAGCAGATTTCAATGACAAAACATTACTAGGATTTGTGAAGAGATACTCTTCACTCAGCTGTATCACACAAAAGGTGGTAACTGAACTATTGCCATCAAGCATGAGTTTGTTCTTTTCTTCTAACTTTTCAGCAATCTTTCAACAAAAGAACTGCTGATTTCACACCAAGAGCTGTACACTAAGTTCTTAGTTTCAAAGCTAAATACAAATTTCTGTGATGTACAGCTTTTTTTAGAACTAATTTAAAATTTATTTTGGGTACTTTGTTGTTTGCCAATACAGCTAATCAATAGATCAACAGGCAGAGCAAACAAAATCTCTTTTCTATGCACATTACAGAGTGGCCACCTTTGCTACTAAATGAACCAATAAACTAAAACAAGAAAGTTTCATACGTGCAACTCTTGGTCCTTAAGAACTTAATTAATTATTCACTTCTTTAAAAAAATCTTTTCAAACTACTGTAAAACCAGAAACTATTAACAAAACTATGACTGTAATAAAAATGTGACAGGATTTCAGTGGTTAGAGTAGAAGAGCGTTGGGAGTCAGGACTACCAGGTCTTATTTCCAGCTCTGAAAGTGATTCGTTGTGTAACTTTTGGCAAGACAATTTATCTTTGGCCATGTCCAGACTAGGTATTAAAATCGATTTTAGATACGCAACTTCAGCTACGGGAATAACGTAGCTGAAGTCGAATTTCTAAAATCGAGGTACTCACCAGTCTGGACGGCGCGGCATCGATGTCCGCGGCTCTCCGTGTGGATTCTGGAACTCCGTTCGGGTTGATGGAGTTCCGGAATCGATGTAAGCGCGCTCGGGGATCGATACACCGCGTCCAGACTAGACGCGATATATCGATCCCCGAGCAATCGATTTTAACCCGCCGATGCCGCGGGTTAGTCTGGACGTGGGCTTTGTGTTTTTCAGTTCCCTCAGCTCTAACATGAGGAATCTCTCTACCTCATGAGCCCCATAAGTTAGTGTTACTAAAATTAAATTCCTTGAATTAAAGTTTCCATAGAAGTATCATTAATTCTCTTCTCTGGGTACTCCAAGATCCAAAACATCTTGAAGTGAAATTTAGCTATGACATTGATAGCAAGAAGAAGAAGCGAAGCGTACCTATAACACAGAACGTGCAAGATCAGCTACAGCTGTGCTTCTTCTCACTGATCCATTGTTTACAAATAAAGAAACCTAGTCTGTTGTTGGAACTATGCTGGAAGTAGCTAGTATTAGTTCTTACAAGCTATTAGAACTATTACCGAAACAGCGGCTTAGCTCAGGATACAATTGAGATTCAACATATTTGTAGTTTACATACAAATTGGATAATTAAATTAGATGAAGTGCATTCATGCAATTCCTATAAAAATGCATGTTGCAGAAAAAAACTTGACCTCTAATCAACAACATGCAGCTCATAACACATTGCATACTTTTGGGCAAGACTCAAAACATTTGTTTCTTTATTAGTTTTATTTGGTATTTAGTATGCAATACTACCTTTCAATGCTGTACACACATGCTGTCTTTAGTTTTAAGACACATTCTGTTACTCAGAGAGGTGCCTTGGGCACTTGGTGTCATAATATCTCTAAGACCATGACTTTCTTTTTACAATAAAGCACTTTCGGAGCCCTGTCTTGTGGGTACTGCACACAGTGTTACTAAGGTTTGCAGGTAGAGCTAAAATTAATAAAAACACCTTTACTAGATGTACACTGGCAAGCTGACCTGGTCTTCCATTGGGCCAAGCGTAGAAATAGATGCAACAGAATCTAGTTCAGTTTAGTTTTTCCATCAGAGGAAAATAAAATGCTTATTAACCCAGAGACCAGGTAGATTCTACCCTCCTCCCCACAAATCAGATATGGGATCCCTCTAGCCTAGTCTCGGACAGGGGCCAGAAACAGCAGCTTCAGGGTGCTCATGGCCCTACAGTAGGCAGCAAGAGAAGAGCCCAGTCCAGGGAGAGGGAGTCTGTGTCACTGAGAACAAGATGGGGTACTAGTTGGTGTCTGCTACAGACCACCAAATCACACTAGGAAACAGGATAATTGGCTCCTTATGCACCTATCTACAGTGTGTAGGGAGAGAAAAAAAAAAAGAGAGATCAATGAGGATTCCAATTCAAAAGACATCTGCTAGAGATTTCATGCTTCCAGTACAAAAACATCCTTGGAATTTCTAAATATTATAGATGACAAATTCCTAACTTAATGAGTGTTGCAGTCAACATGGGGTAATTCTATATTAGACCTTCTCCTAACAGATAAAGAGGAACTGACCACACAACTAAAAGGTAGTGGTAACTTAGGTACAAGTGATCATAACTTGACCATATTTATAATGTGCAAATACAATAAAGTCCAGATAAGTAATATATACACACACATACACATCACAACATATACATATCCTTGGTGCTTTAATAGGGCCAATTTCACAAAGCTGAAAACAATTATGAGCCAATTCAACTGAGAGGAAGAATTTAATCAGAAAAATGTGAATGATAATTGGGAATCATTTAAGAATTTGCTAGATGTCCAGAAAGCCACAATCCCACAACTGAGGAAGAAGCCTGTGCTGGTTAAAAAAACAACCTGGTTTAAAGGGGAACTGAAAGCAGCTGTAAAAAATTTAAAAACATATAACAAATGTAAGAAAGGGGAATTTGATAAGTAATAAGTATAAACCAGAAGTTAGAAAATATAGAAATTTGATAAGGGAAATCAAGGGACATAAATAGAAATATATGGCCAGCAGAGTTAAGGACAATAAGAAGGTGTTTTTAATATATATTAGGAACAGAAAGAATCTCACCAATGGTATCAGTCCATTACTAGACAGAAGTGATAGAATTATCAATAATAATGTACAAAAGGCAGAAGTGTTCAATAAATATTTCTGTTCTGTACTAAAAAAACAAATCATGCTGTCTCATCATATGGTGATAACACTCTTCCTATTCCATTACTCTAGAGCAGCAGTCTCCAACCTTTTTATGTCCAAGGTTACTTTTTGAATTTAAGGGCAACCCAGGATCTACCCTGCCTGTTCCCTGAGCCCCCCGCACCTTCCTCAAAGCCCCGCTCACTCCACCCCTTCCCTCCCCAGATCACTCACTGTCCCCCACCATGACTCACTTTCACCAGGCTGGGACACGGGATTGGGGTTCGGGAGGGGGTGAGGGCTCTGGGCTGGAGCCGAGGGATTAGCAGTGTGCGAGGGGGCTTTGGGCTGAGCCTGGGGCAGGAGTGCAGGAGGGTGTGAGGGGTACAAGCTCTGGGAGAGTGTTTGGGTGCAGGAGAGGGCTCAGGGCTGGGGCAGGGGGTTGGGGTGCAGGAGGGAGTATGGCAGGGATTGTCAACCCCTGACATGCGGCCTGTCAGGGAAATCCACTGGCAGGCCGGGACAGTTTGTTTACCTGCAGCGTCTGCAGGTTTGGCCGATCGCAGCTCCCAATGGCTGCGGTTCACCATTCCAGGCCACTGGGAGCTGTGGTAAGTGGCGGCCAGCACATCCCTCGGCTCACACGGCTTCCTGCAGCCCCCATTGGCCTGGAACGGCGAACTGCAGCAAGTGGGAGCTGCGACTGGCCGAACCTGCGGACGCTGCAGGTAAACAAACCAGCCCAGCCCACCAGTGGATTTCCCTGACGGGCCACTGGAGGGGTCAACACGTCCCTGTGGCCTCCAAGGGGAAGGGGGGTGGGCGGACAGGGCTCTGCGTGCTCTCTGCAGGCACCAACCCCAAAGCACCCATTGGTCACAGTTCCCCATTCCCAGCCAATGGAAACTGCAGGGGCAGTGCCTGCAGGCAGGAGCAGCATATGGAGACCCATGCCCCACCCCCAGGGCCACAGAGGTATGCTGGCCGCGTCGGGGAGCGGCATGGAGCTGTGGCAGGCAGGGACCCTGCCTTAGCAGCACCTGGAGATCACAATCAGCTGAAAGAGTCCCCAGAATAGAACAATCAATCGCAAAGAACAGGTTGGTGACCACTGCTCTAGAGAATGTTAACCACCAGCTACTAAGGTTAAACATTATTAAATCAGCAGGTCCAGACAACTTGCATCCAAGAATTTTACAAGACTTGGCAGAGGAGCTTGTTGGACCATTAATGTTTTTTTTTTCAATAAGTTCTGGAGCACTAAGGAAGTTACAGAAGACTGAACGAAAGCTAATGTTGTGCCAATTTTTAAAAATGGTAAAAGGGATGACCTGGTAATTAAAGGCCTGGCAGCCTGACACTGATTCCAGGCAAGACAGTGGAACAACAGATGCAGGACTTGATTAATAAAGAATTAAAGGAGGGTAATGTAATTAATACAAATCAACAATGGATTTATGGAAAATAGATACCTTTTTTTGATGAAATTACAAGTTTGATTGATAAAAGTAATAGTGTTGATGCAACAGAATTCTGTAAGCTGTTTGACTTGACTTGGTACTGCACATTTTAATTAAAAACTAGAACAGTATAAAATTAACTTGACACACATTAAATGGACTAAAAACTGGTAGATCTCAAAATAATTGTAAACAGAGAATCATCACTGAGCGAGTCTGTTTCCAGTGAAATCCCACAGGGATTGGTTCTTTACCCTATACTATCTAACTTCTTTTTCAATGACCTGGAAGACAATATAAAATCACCACTGATAAAGTTTGCAGATCACAAAAATTGGGGGAAGGATAAATAATGAAGAAGAAAGGTCATCGATTCAGAGTGATCTAGATCCCTTGATAAAGTGGGTGCAATAAGTGATAAGCCGGGCCCAAGGAAATATGCATTTTAATAGTTTAATGTAAATATGTACATCTGGGAACAAAGAATGTAGGTTTCAGAGTAGCAGCCGCGTTAGTCTGTATCCACAAAAAGAACAGGAGTACTTGTGGCACCTTAGAGACTAACAATTTTATTTGAGCATAAGCTTTCATGGGCAACAGCCCACTTCATCGGATGCATGCAGTGGAAAATACAGTAGGAAGATATATATCTATAGATATAGATATACACACACACACTATATATATATATATATATACACATACACACACACACGTATATACATACACATATATATACACACACAGAGAACACGAAACATTGGGTGTTACCATACACACTATAAAGGGGAGTGATCAGTTAAGGTGAGCTATTAGCAGGAGAGAAAAAGAACTGTTTGTAGTGGTAATGAAAATGGTCCATTTCCTGCAATGGACAAGAAGATGTGAGGAACTGGGAAGGGGGGAGGGAGATAAGTATGGGGAAATGGTTTTACTTTGTGTAATGGCCAATCCATGCGGGCCATACTTACAGAATGAGGGACTCTATCCTGGAAAGCAGTGACTCTGAAAAAGATTTGGGGTCATGGTGGACAATGAGCTGAATAAGAGCTCCCAGCGTGACTCTATGACCAAAAGAGCTAATGCAATCATGACTGCATAAACAGGAGACTCTAGAATAGGTGTAGAGGTTATTTTACCTCTGTATTGCGAACAGTTGCAGCCATAGCTAGACTATTGTGTCCAGTTCTGGAGCTCACAATTCAAGAAAGATGCTGATAAATTGGAGAAGGTTCAGAGAGTAGCCACTAGAATGATAAAGGATTAGAACACATACATATAGTGTTAGATTCAAAGAGCTCTATTTAACTGAGTGGTTCCCAACCAGGCATATGCAGAGGTTTGCTAGGGGTAGGTACATCAACTTATCTAGATATTCACGTTGTTTTACAACAGGATACATAAAAAAGCACTAGAGAACTCAGTACAAATTAAAATTTCAAACAGACAGTGACTTGTTTATATTGCTGCATATACTATACGCTGAAAAGTACAAGATTTATATTCCAATTGATTTTATTATGATAAAAACAAGAAAGTAAGCAAAGTTTCAGTAATAGTGTGCTGTGACACTTTTGTGCTTTTATGTCTGGCTTTATAAGCAAGTAGTTATTTTTAAGTGAAGTGAAACTGGGGTAGGGTGGCCAGATAACAAGCGTGAAATATCAGGATGGGGTGGGGGTAATAAGTCAATATAAAAAAAACCCCTAATATCAGGACTGTTGCTATAAAATCTGGACATCTGGTCACCCTAAACTGGGGGTACACAAGAAAACTCAGACTCCTGAAAGGGGTTCAGTAGTCTGGAAAGGTTGAGAACTATTCATTTAGCTTAATAAAGATAAAGTTAAGGGGTGATCTGATTAGTCTCTAAATCACTACATGGGGAACAAATATTTAATAACGAGCTTTTCAGTCTAGCAGAGAAAGGTACAAGGGGAGCAATGGCTGAAAACTGAAGCTAGACGAGTTCAAACTGGAAATAGCAGGGAGGGTAGTTAACCAGTGGAACAGCTGACCAAGGGTCGGCGGATTCTCCATCACTGACAATGCTGAACTCAACACGGGAGGTTTTACTAAGTTATCTGCTCTCGCCAGGCGCTCAGGCTGGCTGGTCCCTTCCCGCCTTGGAAACGACGTCTCTCTTGGGGAGGAAGAGAGCGGGGGGAGCCCGGGGCGCTCCCTCCAGGCCCCGGAGGTCACAGCCTGCACCGGACGGAGCGCAGGAAACGGGCGAACAGAGACCCCTGAGGGGAGCACAAACTCCGCCGCCCCCGCTGACGAGGCCCGCAAGAGACCCGCCCGGAGAGGTAGGGGCCGGGCGGGCACCGGGTCACAGTCCCCTCCGCAAGCCTCTCCTCAGCCCGGCGCCCCCCACCAGTGCCGCTACGCCCCGGCCCGGCGCGGCCCAGCCCGCCGCCCTCACCTCACGCCGCACGTTCAGCAGCGAGTAATAATCCTCGTTGTCCGGCACCTCCTCCCCCAAGGCCGCCGCCATCTTGCCGACCTCTCACCCCGCGCTGGGGCGGGACTAGGGTCAGAAGAGCGCCGGGCGGACGGCACAGGAGGTCGCGCCACCGCCACAGCGCCCCCGACGGAGCGGCGGGGCATCAGGAGGCAGCGCGCACGCGCACCGTTCAACGAGCGGGCGAGGAGAGCACGCCGAGGCACATGCGCAGCGAGGAGTGTTGTTACCGGCTCGCGGGAGAAATGACGTGGTAGCAGATGTCAAGAAGACGGTGCGCGTGTGAAATGAGCGAATGGGCTCACCTCTAGCGCGCATGCGCTCTGTTGCGTCAGCTCGCGAGTCGGGGGTTGGGCGGGAAGAGGCTGGGAAGGGGGCGGGGACAGCGCGCCCCGGGGGTGGGTCGGGTACCGGCTGTGCCGTACCTGCCCGGGGCGGGGCCCTGCTCCGTCCTCCGCCGAGCCGGGCTGAGGCGCGTCCGGGTGTGTCCGCACGGAACTGCTTCGGGTCGGGCTACGTGCCCGCCGCCCGCGCCTGGCCAAGGCCGCTGACTGAGAACGGGGCGCGGCTCCTTTGGGGCGCTGCCGACCCCGTCCCCTGAGGCGGCTCCTTTGGGGCGCTGCCGACCCCCGTCCCGTGAGGCGGCTCCTTTGGGGCGCTGCCGACCTCCGTCCCGTGGCGCGGCTCCTTTGGGGCGCTGCCGACCCCCGTCCCGTGGCGCGGCTCCTTTGGGGCCCTGCCGACCCCCGTCCCGTGAGGCGGCTCCTTTGGGGCGCTGCCGACCCCCGTCCCGTGAGGCGGCTCCTTTGGGGCGCTGCCGACCCCCGTCCCGTGAGGCGGCTCCTTTGGGGCGCTGCCGACCCCCGTCCTGTGGCGCGGCGTGTCCCGGTGCGCGGGAGGTGGCAGCGGGCGGGAGTCAGGGAAAGCGGCCAAGCAGTGCGGAGCTGGCGGGACTCCTCCAGCCGTCTCTGATTTCGCTCTAACCTACAGAAACAGCCATGGCTGTTCCCCCTTCTGCACTAGCCACCTCCTCGCAGGGTTGAGAAATCCATTTCTTCTCACTTCGGTCCTTAAGAGAAGGTGTGGAAGGAGTCACCTTTGCCCTCCTCCAAGCAGCTCTCCAGGGTTCTGGCTTAGGCGATGTCCGAGGTAGATTATAGTCCCTTATAGGACTTTGAACAACCAAAGTAAGGACAGGAACTCCAGTATTCACACATTTCATGCTGGGACAGGATAATTTGGGTGTATGTAATCAATTAGATGTGGACTTTGAACCAGGATCCATGTTTTGAAAAAAGATGCTAGAGCTGAGGCAGGCAGACTTTTTGGCCTGAGGGTCACATCTAGTTTCATAAATTTGTATGGAGGATCCGTTAGGGGAGAGGGTCACACCACCCCCTAGACTCCTGCCCTATCCAACCCCCCTCTAGGACCTCTGCCCCATCCACACACCCCTGTCCCCTGACTGCCCCCAGATTCCCAGTGCCCTATCCAACCCCTCCTCTCATTCCTGACAGCCCCCCAGGACCCATGCCCCTTCCAACCACCCCTTCTCCCTATCCCCTGACTTTCCCCAGAACGCGTGTCCTGACTACCACCCCATCCAACCCTCCTCCTTCCTGACAGCCCCCTGGAACCTCTGCCCCTATTCAACCCCCTGTCCTTTCCCCCCCCATCCACTGACCACTACCTCCCTGACCACCACCCCAAACTCCCCTGCCCTCTGTCAAACCCCCCCCCCCCCCGCTGCCTGGTGCACCAGTGGCTGGCCGGGCTCTGCAGCTGTGCTGCCCCAGGAGCTCACAGCCCCGCTGGCCAGAGCACTGCACCAGTGGTGGAGCCAGTTGAGGCTGTGGGGCCAGGGTGAGCCAGCCAGGCAGGCCGGTCCCGCAGGCCCAGGTGTCGCCCACAGGCCGTAGTTTGCCCATCCCTGTGCTAGAGCTTTTTATTAGAGACATGGTCCTAGTTAGTAGCACACCTAAAATATAGTTCCAAGTTCTAAACCTGCTTTTGACACTGACTCCTATGACCTTTAACAAGTCACTTCACTTCTCTACCATGACTTAACTGCTCTCCTTTCATTCTTCTGCTTGGAGGTAAGTGCATTTAGCCCTATTGTACCTGGAGTCTTTTTGTACCCTTGCAGATTTTTAGACTGGAAGTTCCCTGAAGTATAATAAATGCTTTGCACACTGTCATGCTGGTTCCACACTGAAAATGCTTTATGCTCCATCTTTGCTCTCTCTTATCCACATCACCATCACGGTGGTACCAGATACCATCAGATCTGACTCAGGCACTCACTAAGAAGCAGCATGATAAGAGGATGGCAAAATCTTTCGATGAACCTCAGATTGTGCTTCAATGAGGGCACCTCTCAGGTAATTTTCAGACAGGATAAATTTCTTGGAGTGTAGGTCCTCTCTTTATCCTTTATAGGTTGTTTAGCAGTGGAGCAGTTTGGAATGTGACTGGATAAATAGAAGGCCAGTCATAAACTTAGTCCAGGGCTGAGATGTATTTATTATACACTTCCATCTTGAGGAGATGGACTTTGTTTCTCTCCTTTTGAAGAAACCAATTATATGATGGGAGAAATAATGGAAATACAGTTTTGTAACACAGAAAAACTCTCACAGCAGAACATCTGACAAAGCTCAGCTTCATACTTCAGTTCCTTGCCCTACGAATTTGCTATATTCGCCTTACTGAGGTATAGTCAGAAAGAAAATTATATGACAGCAGTAAAGCAAAGTCTAAAATCTATTATCACATTCTCTTATTTTTTAACAGAAGATACAAGTAAATTTATTCTTACTGTTCACATTCAATATGACACAGACCGTTTGCTCTCATAGGATAGAAACTATTTGGATATTTAGGAGGCTGCCCCGTGTTTAACAGCTTCACAGCCCTGCTGTGCTGTACTCAAGAGTTTATCCTGGAGGTCATTTGTTTCCCTTTGAATGACAGTGACATTATTGGGAGAGGCAGCTGAGCAATCTGTCCAGGCTCTTCTGTGTCACTGCTGAATCTAAGCCCTTCTCTATAATTCATAAAGATAAATTACCTATAATCTTTTTATTATTCTCTTGTCATTGAGTCAAGACAGGGATTTAGTGCTATTTTTATCAGTTTCTGACTGCTCTCCCTTCTTCTGCACACTTGGATAGCAGGCTGATTCAGTGAGACAGGGCAGAAAACTTTGCTGAATATGGCCATTTTAAAATCATCTTCACAAGGGAATCTCTAAGCTTCTAGGAAAGCTGCAGCATTAGTATCTCAGTCTCCATTCCACCTGCCTCCCTATTGCTTACTGACATAAAAACAAGCTAACTACAGAGTGGCTACAAAAATTGCTTAAGAGTGATTCAATATCATTAGCTTCAAACATGTATAGTGGTCAAAAGGCCCAGTGCTAGTCTATTACATGTCTCTAATTTTAGGGTGTAGGTGCATTTAATTCACTCTGTATTCTCCTCTTTGGAGCAATAGAGATATGCCCACCTGTAACAGCAGGTGCTCAGCTATCATGCTGAGGAATGCAGTATAGAAACCTAGAGAGGTTGGGTTTCATTTTACTATAGAACCAAATATGCCCATAGGGAGGAATCCACCTCTCTCCCCATTGGATTAGGGAGCAAGTCCCAGTGGCAGTTTTATTCAGCTGCTTATTTTGTATATATGCAGCAAGACACAAAATAACACAACTTCTAAGGTAATTTTAAACTAGGCATTTCCCTGAGACGACAACTTCACTCATTCATTTTTTGATGTGGTATTTGGTTTTTACAAGGTATTTGAACTCCATGTATTTACCCCTTCTGGTCACTTTTCAGTTGAGGTAGTTGTTTTCTGTTATCACTGACTACCAACAAAGCAATAAAAAATGCCAGCAGGTGGAAAAACATGCAGATAGTGGATATGACAGCAGCAAAACAGAATAGAGTGAAAAGCAGAAGGGATGAAAGCCAGTAGAGCACAACTCATTTGGGTGCTCAGTCCACAGCTCTCAGAAATCAGTAGTTTTTAGATGAGAGAAGAAAAGGAGGAAGAACAGCCTTGGTTGTCCCATGCATGATCTGTATTATCTGCCTGTCTTTAGCACAGAACATGTTAGAAAATGAGTTTAGAATGGAAAGGAGGAAAACTATCCAGTCCTACCTCTGTCCCATATGGCTCTCACATTCTGTATCCATACCTTGATAGATAGCAGCACCAGAGGGCTCTTTGATACATGCAGGATAAAGGGAATGTTTAGTGTCACTTGTCAGCATTACTCCTGATACAGTTGGCTGCATGCATTGATGAGAGGACAATTGTTTCTTCCATTAGGTTAACTACATGATGAGTCTGAAAGAACTTTTCTAAACAGAAGCAAGCTCTGTTTCACAAAAACTACTGCTGTGTGACTTATAAAAATTGTTTGAGAGAGATCTTGGTTTACTGATTAAATAATATTACTAGTCAAAGCTTTGATCAGTACAGAATTCCAAGGTGAGGAAAAGAATAACTGAGATAGAAAGGAAAGTGTGAGATCTACAGCAACGGAAAAGTTAGGAATGGGTGAGTTATTTGAGGGCCAAATCCTGTTCTTAGTTGCAGCAGAGGAAATCCAGAGTAATTCTGTTCAAATCAACAGTTACACTGGATTTACACTAGAAATCTACATGCAGAATGTTTGGTCTCCAAAACAGCAAATTGACTGTTTGGCTGGCAAATTAACCACCAGAGGGCACCCATGCAGTCCCATCAAAATATTGAACTGGACAGAAAAATTAATGTCACGATGTATAGGGGCCTATGAAATTCAAACAGAACGACTCCCTAGGCTCTAGACCAAATTGTGACTGGCTATAACACTTAACGACAGACAGATTTTGTATTCTATATGTATTGTTGCTTTGACAAGGATACCATGAAGCAAAATTGGGGCTTTTCTTCTCTTTAGACTGCATAGTGCCCTATAACTAGTCCCTTCATTTTTGTATGTTATGTTAGAATGAGAGCTCTGCCCTGTAAGATAGACAGCTACTAAAAGAAAACTTAATAAAAGTATGATTTCATGTGAAGATGAAGCCATGGTTTCCTACACCAAAGTTCAGTCACTTTGTTTTGGACTTATCATCATAGAAGCCTTACTTAAATACAATTAAAAGGTATGTTCAGTCTTAAATCAACTCTTCTGGTCCCAATGCAGTTGACGACGGAAATTTTGAAATATAAGTTTCTCTGAAATCAAATAAGTTCCTCAACTCAGAGCTTTCCATGAAGGCACATTTTCAGGGAAATCCAGTAAGAATTAATTCATTTTCCCTCACTACAGAATAGTCATCCAACTATTTGGCAATACACATCTCCTGACTCAGCATACCTACTAGATTCATTTTTTCCATATGATTTTAAAGTGACTCGGTCTATGCTAAAACACAAAAATAGTGACTACAGTTCTGAGGTTTTGAATTGCTATTGCAGCGCCCTATTTCCCAGAGAGTTTTGTCCTGTACTGATAGTAACAGTCATGCTTTTTTTTTTTTTCCTAACATGGCTGGGGAATCACAATCCTTAGGGATGTTAGTGATAGAAAGTTACTGTGAGTTTTCTCTCTCTCTCGGATCTTTCCAACATGTTGCTAAAAGACACTGTCACTAATTACACAGCTGAGCCTTTCCACTATACGAAATTGTTTTGCATGCAGCAGATTGACAGATACCTCATAGGAAATTCTGAAGGCCATCCCATCTTGTGTCAGATCTATTTACACTTTTCCCTCGTTCTTTATATGCATGAACACAGGATCTTGATGGCTTAAAGGGTGAATTCAGATGCTTTCTAAATAAATTAATACAAAAAGCTGTTCAAGATCCTAAATTATTATCAGGAAAAATGACTAGACTTGCAAACTACAAATGAATACATTTTAAAACAAAATATTTGATTGTTTCATTTCTACTGACATTCCAAGGATTCAGTTCAGGGTACAGTGTTTCTCTTGCCTCAGACTCACTGACTGCTTAAGGTGCATGAAGAAAGCAGCTCCCTGTTTTACGTGGTTTGTTAGTGATGCCATCAGCTATAACAAGTGAAATAGAACCCTGGAATCAACTCCTGGCTGAGTAGATCCTTACTCTTCTCAATCATGGCATACATCCCACATTGCCTCTCCCAAGCTGCCTTAGTTTAGGATATTAATCTCCTATTCCATATTATAAGTAGCTTTACTAGTTTTCTGCTGCAGCTCTGGCAGTTTTCTAAATGTCATGGGACATCAATGTCTTCAGTGCCTTCACTCTTCAGATTCTTTCACATGCTGGAACATGCCAGTATATTTCAATGGTTTAGGCATGGCCCACTTATAAAGAACAGGTGGTATCATTATTTATCTAGAGCCACATAGAAAGAAATATGCTCCCTGACCCCACAGAGATTAAATTCTAATGAAGGGTGATCGTCATGACATAGAAGAGCCATTCAGGAGAAGGAGAGAATTACTGATGAGCATGAAAGGGGGAGGATGGTATGAAGTGGTTGATTTTAAGGCGAGATCTGAAGAAGAGGGAGAGTGGTGGATGAGGACAGGGATGGGTTTCCAGGCAAAGTGAGCAGCATGATAGAACCAAGAAAGGTGATAAAAGGAGCCCTTCTGTTTAGAGAGGCATCACATGAGGCCAGTCCTGTCACAGAAGAGGAACTTCCTGCAATCAGCCCCATTCTCAAAATTCTAATCCAAAGTGAAATGGACCAAGCTAAGAGCAGGTACAATGCCATCCTACTATATGGTCATGAATAAAGGCATGTTGGAGGCCATGAATGTGCATCAAATTCTTTTTGCTGACGGCAAAATTCCCAGCTGGGAATACTGATGGGGCTGCGAGGCGTGTAGGGCTTTCAGAGGCACTAGAGTTCTGCACCCATGCCTGGAAAATCCATAATTTGGCTTACTTTTATTTTAAGCAAAAAAAAAGCATTCATGTATGTGCCAGTCTGTGGTCTTAGTGACCTGACTTACTATGGAGAGAGGCTTCTCAGCAGTGTCTATCCACTTTCTGCTGCTGTTGAGCCAAAGATAACAAGTTTTTGCCTTCCTCCATCCAACTTTCATCTGAACTAATGGACAGTTGTGAGGAACCATTTGCTCTGGTGTTGTGTACATGGTAAGAGCATGTGATCCGGAGTGTGAAAAGAGGCCTTGTTTAGCAGATTATTTCAGCAACTATACACCCTACTCTTCATTGGAAAATTGCCCTTGCACAAAGTATTTTTGCTAATATTAACTTAAGTTCCATTTCAGATGAATGGAGGGGAAAACTAGACGATCCCATAAATCCCACTGATCTTGTCAAAGCTGTCAGATTACCGCCTGATAAAGCTCCTAGCTCCTAATGATTACAGCCATCAACCAGAGAGGAAATGTATGTGGATAGGGCTTTCAGGGAGAGTGCCAGGGTTAGACATTGTTACACTGTTAATGTAGTATTATCTAGGGGCTCTTTGGCTTTAATGAAGGGTGAAGCTTTGATCAAAGTTCTTTCTTTAAAAAAAACAACAGCCAAAGATCTAGAGTTATACTCTACCCATTGTCCTATCACCAAGATTAATGCTGACTGCCAAATAGTAAAGGTTGTCTTTGGTTCCAGTTGCTGGTATTAGGAGTCCATGGAGAGAATGTCTCTTCACATATAAAAGATCCTATTGATTTCCTGTTACTGTTATCCCAAAATATGCACTGTGTGTCTATGGAGCAGTGACAGTCCTCCATCACTAGAATTATGGGAATAAAATGGTTACTGAATCTCTTCCTGTAAAATATAGTCTCTTTTTCTTCCAAAATTTGGCCGCCCCCCTGCGAATCTTTCACGTTATCTTTTTGAGCAAACTGATTTTTCATTTTCATTTTGTAGGTCTATTTTTAAAAAAATTTGGTTCATCTGTGATATGAAATTGTGTCTTTCTTAACTTTAGGTAAAGTCTGTTTTTCTGGAGCAATGTTATTGCCTCTGTCTCATAGACATAAAGTATGATTTTAAAATTCAGGACTTAAAAAGTAAAGACATTTGCATGTCACATGTCATTTCTTTGTGCAAGATACAGGCCCTGATTACTCCCTCCTTCCAGGCAGATCTTAGAGGATGTTGACAGCATTTTCAGCTGCATGCTGGTAAATATTGGGTTAATGCCTGGAATCAACATAGTGGAGGCTGATCAGAGAATTTCAACTGAATGCCTCTGTAGCAGAGGACACAGCTAGCAAAAAATAGCAGTCCAGGGAGGGATGATCTTCAAATTTGAAAAAGCAAATTAAATAAAATATTCTTTTCGCTCTTTGTGTTCCTCTGTGTTGCAGATGGAAGATTATGGAATCTTTTCATTTTAGTGATGAAAAAACAAGATGAATTCATATGTAACTGGTAGGATGCCAAAGCCAGAGATAGCACTCCTGAGGGAATGAGGGGCAGTAAGGAAGATAAAAGTTACAATTAACTGAGCTCCCTTTGGAGCGCTGGAGAATTCATCTGCCCCATCCCTCTGGCCAGACACTGTAGTCACCTTCCCTCCTCAGGCAGGTGGGGCATAGCTCAATGCATACACACTGTAGCTATTTCTTTTGCATTTCTTCTGCTCTTCAGGTGAGATGCCACCGTCCAAATGAGGAAGAATTAGTTTATCATTCAGAAAATACCCTCTTTGGTTCCCGACTAGGTCATATTGGTGTCCCTCGCTCCTGATCTGCAACTCACTCTCTCTCTCTCTCTCTCTCTCTCTCACACACACACACACACACACACACACGCTCTACTGTGCCATCGTCAGAGTTAGTAATATATATTTGCTCCACACAGTATAAAATGTTAAAAACTGGCCTGAAAACAGCAGTAAAAATTACTTTTTATGTCTCTGACACTTCTTTCTTTCTTTTTTAAACGTTTTATGTAAACACTTTTGAGATGCCCAATGGAATAATTTCTTATTTGCTATTTCATTCTGAAAAATTATAACTGCAGCAGGATGGTCCGCTTAGAGATTAGAAAATAAACAGCCGTAATCACACCTGCAGAAGACCAAATTGTGGAAGGGCCTTCATAATGGGCATCCAATGGCAACAGAAATAGCTGAGGCAACTGATAGGAAGCAAGAAAATCCTTATTAGTAATGTAGTCCTTGGAATATTTACATGCTTACTTATGGAAAAAATATTTTCATCTCACAAAAGTCAAAAGCAAAAGTTCTCCTTGAAAATATTCCAGGTGTGTAATAATTATCTGCTTTCTGTCACCCTGTGTGCCATCTCTTCTTGGCAGCAGGAGTGCAAGGCAAAGGGGCATTTCTGTGGTAAGCAAAAGATGTGAGGAGAAGAGAGACAGACTGAGGGCTGAAAGGCTTGGTATGTGTAAATAATAAGGATCCAACTTACTGATAGACCTCTTTGCAAACCAGAGCATCAATGGGGGACTTATCATAGTTAAGCTACTAATACCAGCTGTAACTTTTCCCTTTGTGAAACTATTTTCAGCCAGTGCATGGCCTGGTGCATTGCATGAAGAGGGACAAGAGGAGTCTACAATCTCTTCAAAGTTCTCCTTCCAGCATCAATTCTCTCCTAGAAATGAGATTGCTAGTGCAGTTTTGAGTATGTCAGAGGTGGTTTCTTCATCTTTAGTGTTACTAGCACGTCTGAAAAGTCCAGTAGCTCAATATGCACACAAGGTATCTGGGAAGGGAACTGTTGGCCTTTTGGTGACATCTGGCACCTGAAGCTCTGCTGATTTAGTAGTTTCCCACAAAAGTGCAATTTTTGCTGCAGTGTGGTATAAGCCAGTAAACCCATCAAGTGTCTTGAACATTTCAGCTGAATGGATTGACAGCCATAAAATGAACACTCGAATATACACTCAGATCTCTCTTTCTCCATTAAAACACTGCATTTAGCTGCAAGGAGCCTTTTTCAGACTCCATATAATTTATCATAAAACTAGCCTCATATTCTGCTTTGGAAGTGAGGAACATATATTTATTAATTGCTATGCAGATCTTATGTTCCATTTATAGCCCATAGGATTCTAGGATTTATTAATGGGTGAAAACTGGGCATTTGTGTTCACCTCCACACCCTCCATGTAACATTCAAAATTAGTCAGATTTATTCCTCCTGGGATTTACTGTCTTACCCCATGCTCCAACACAAACTGCCCCGCTCTGATTAGAAAAAATCTTCTACTCCATAGGAGTATTATCTGAGCATTATTGCAGTGTATTTTGTTTCCACTTGATAAATTACCTACACATTAGGTGCTCCATACAGTAGGTCCTGTAATTCTTGTTATATTTAAGGCACTTTGTGATACATGGGAGATAATTAACTTGCACCATTTTTAGTGCAAAAATATATGTTGATCTAGTCACATGACAAATGTAATCATTCAGAGTTTAAAATACTATTATTTAAAATTTATTTTCTTCTCAAAATGGTTTATGAAATTATCATAATTTGAATAATTCACAGCATAGTTAGACTATATTATATGTTGGTTCAGTTCCATATTTGGTGGTAACAGAGCTGAGATTGCAATTGCAGTTAAAATAAAAATTGAGTGACAGAAGAGATTTATTATAAATCCTTATTTTGGGAACTTGATAACTTTGCTGGTTTATATTAGGCTAAAATTCAGAATATACTCTGACTGTCTTGATGTATTTTTTCAGTTATTTTTATAAAATTCAGTACAAATCCATTAAATCATTTGTGAGTTTTAGAGCATTTTAAACTAAATCAAGTAAATGGTAAATCTCATAAAAATGAGGCACCAATAGTACTGGCTAGACAAAGAGAGGTATAGTTTCACCACACCATTCTGCCAATTTACCTCAGTCCTAATCTCCATTCCCCCCCTACACATACCCTATGCCCACTATTGCAGTCCACACTCTGCCAGGGCATGTCTTGACCTGCAGACTCCTACTATTCCAGTACTAGAACAACCTGTAGTATCTGGGAAAGGAGGAGGAGGTTTTTCAGTATTCAGCATCATTTTGCTAATTCCATATAGTTTCAAGAAATTTTACTACTCTTGCCACAGGAAACGGAATTTAAGGAAAAGACTTGGTGCTATTGCTGTCAGTCAGCCAATGGCCACTAGCCATGATCAACAATGGCTCTGCCAGCTCCAGAATCAGGGCATGTGCTGTCAAGTCAGCAGTGTTTGGAATACTCAGATATAGCCATATTTGGCTTCTGTATTAATCACTTATTCTGGCATCTAGGAGCTTTTTATGTTGCCAACTCTTTACTGTTTCTTCTGTTCTCCAGCTAGTGATATTATATATGACCCTTTGCACATACAGTTGCCTTTCAATAGCCTCCTTTTTCTCAAGACTTTGTCAGTCTTCAGTTCTTGCAGTTTTAGAGGAAGCATTAAATCTATACATTATTTTCACTGACTGTCGTGCTACTACTTATCTTCCTTGAATTAGCAAGAGAACACAGCACTAGGCAGCGGTCTGTTGATGAGCATTGAGGTGACGCAATCTGACTGTAGAAACTAAAAAAGGAGAAAAACTTTCATCAGTTAGTTGCCTCTAGTTGTTCAGTATTTTGTAGCTCTGTGTTATCATTTGTTGTGAATTATCTTGCTCATAGGTGAAACTCTTCAAAGTGCTTGATGTTAGGCTCATATGTAGCCCATGTGTCTCACAAGCATACAATAAAGAAATGTGAATGATTCATTTGTATACTTTGATCTTAATGTTCAGCCTGATTTCTCTCATCTTCCATAAACTATTTGTCAGTCAAAGTTTTAAGACATTGTATCTGGAGATTTCATCCTCAATCAAAAATACAAGATGGTTGCTGCCAAGACACATGAGGAGCAGCCTTTCTCCAACTTGGAAATATTTGGTGTGACATAAAATGTTCCAAGAAGACATGGACACAGGAGCTTTATAGATGAATAAGGTGACATTTTATTAAATAACTTATCCCTAATGAACTCTACATTTCTATTAGTACAAAGGATTCTGGAAGTACTTCCTCCAGGAAGTTACAGACATTGCTCATTAACATTGAGGAGTCCCTCAAAGCAGTCTTTCGCTTCAGTATTTGAGGTGTTGGCTCCAAATGTTCACTCCTGACAAATGTGCTATGAACCATTTAAGCATGTTTGCTGCAGATAAAATAGGAATATTGCCACTGAACATTCTAATTTGAAAGTATGAATCTGTGGAGATACTTTCCAATATATTAATACCTGCCTCATAACTTGTTTCCAACCATTCTATTTCTAAAAATAAATTACATTTCTTTCATAAACTGGCAGCTGATTAGCACAAGTGAAAAACAAGTCTTTTTTTTTTTTTTTAAGAGAGCCAGACAGACATAATGAAGCTTTCTCATAATGGATAGTGGATAACTGGTCCTCCTGCCCCAATGTCCATTGCACGAAACCAGGGGGCTAGATGAGTGATTGATTTATAATCATTTGATAAATGTGGGCTTTTGAAGTCAGTGCACAAGCAAGAAAAGTTAGAAATCCACAGAACTGGGAGTCAGACATTTTTCTCCAAATGCCATTGCACCAATTACTCCTGCCAAGGGGAGAACAGCATCTTCAGCATTTCTTAGTCATTGTTCCCTGTGTAGATCTTATTTTTAATGGGAATGCCTGCATGACCACTAGGGACGAAACGCTCAGAAAAATTCTGTCATTGGTTGAGGTATAATGGCCCTAAGAATCTAGTTCAGTAAACACGGGGTTCTTGTGTGCTATACTTTCCCAATGAAGTGCACACTTTGGGATTAATTAAATTCTTTTCTATCTGCATGCCACTGTAACCTTTCTTTTATGCATTTTAGGGATTGCACAATGTAAAAAGTCAAATCTATTATCTGCATGACTCTAAGGGAAAGAGCTGAGATAAAATTATGTATGTCCTTTAAATGAACAAGGTAGAAAACATTTAGTGTTGCATATTCATTTAGAACAAAATGCAGTTATAGAAGAATCAGGTTAAAAACCAGGAGGAAGCCAGGTAGGGTTAACCAACTGTTCCTACATACACCAAGGTGGTTGTGCCCTGTTGAGCAAACTTTGTTCTAGCCTAGCCTGAACTTTGTACGGGTTAAGCTGTGTAGTGATCTCACAGCCTGCAATTTCTTTCATCGTGCTCTCTATTGGGCATATTTCCTGTGGTTTGTTGTCAAATAACATTTTTTAAAGTATGTAAATTTTTTCAATCCATCAGTTGGATAAATAAGACACTCAGCCTGTTCAGGTCTTGGATTTGACACGTTTAAGTGTTATTATGAGCTAGTGGGGAGTGTCTTCTAGAGGCAGATTTTTTGAAAATTAATTCAGGTCTGTCTAACAAGACAATCCACTTAACAGCAGGATATCAAGAGAGGAAAGACAACTTTTGAAATGGTAATGAGAATGGTCCATTTCAGACAGTTAACAAGAAGGTGTGAGTAACAGTAGGGACACCATCAGATTAGGCCTGAATAAAGACTGGGAGTGGTTGGGTCATTACAAAACCTAAATCTATTTCCCCCAATACTAATTTCCCCTACTGTTACTTAAACCTTCTTGTCAACTGTCTGAAATGGACCACTGTCATTGCTACTTCAAAAGTTATCTTTCCTCCCTTGGTATCCTGCTGTTAAGTGAATTGTCTCGTTAGACCTCACACTTGGTAAGGCAACTTCCATCCCTTCATCTATTTATATCTGCTCCTGTATTTTCAACTCCATGCATCTGATGAAGTGGGTTCTAGCCCACGAAAGCTTATGCCCAAATAAATTTATTAGTCTCTCAGGTGCCACAAGTACTCCTCGTTGTTTTTGCTGATACAGACTAATACGGTTACCACTCTGAAACCTCAGGAAAAAGTGTCACAATGATGGTGATAGATAAATAACCTTCTCAACAAAAGAGCTCTAATTTCAAGGTCCTTAAGTAGCACAGGAAAGAAAGCAGTGTTTGCTAAGCAAACCAGTAACCACATGAACCAGGAAAAACATTTTAGTTCCAGATTTCTAAGAATATTACAGATAATGCGACATAATGTTTTTAAAATTTGAATCCCCTCACCCTGTAAATCCATTTTGATTCTGTACCTGGGATTTCTGATGATTAACCTGACTAAAATAGTTACTGCCAGATATTGCATTGCCATGAACAGGATCATGCTGTCACACATTGTAATTCAGATATAATTTAACTACCTTATCTACTGGTATTTATTTAACTCACCCCATTAGAAGTCTGTAACTGATAGAAAACACAGCCATTTGGATTTTGATGGGTGTCAGCATGTTTGAAGATATGAACCCAATCATGTTCTGACAGGATTCACCATAGGGGCTTATGCTGATTTTTCAAAGACAAATTAAGAAAGTTCTGCGGGCTATAACTCCTGACACTAATGATCACCAGTTGGGTTCACAGACAGACCTCACAGCATCAGTCCTGAAATGTGTCACTTTAGACAGTGGTTTATGTCCAACTAAACTCCTATTTAAATCAATGAAAATCTTTCTGTTGACTTCAGTGGGAATTTGATCAGGTCCTGATCTAGCTAGGATGCCTTCTCTGGTTGTGTGGAATCAGGAATGAAATCCCCTCCTAGCGTCTGTGGTTAAGACCTATGTTCATTCTGAGGCTTTTAACTGATTATGATTAATTAATTCTCCAGATGGATTAACTGTTAAGTTTATTATAAAGCTTTTAAAAATGCTTGGACAGGAAAAGATATTATACAAGTTTAAATTATAACACTTGGTCACAGGTTTCTCTGTGTGACCAGCAATGGCAGTTGAAAAGAGTCGTTATAAATATAAAAGTTAATTCTAATTTTAATAATTCCATCAGTTAAAATAACTAATTTTGTGCATAATTCTTATCTTTAACCGCACATGGTAAGTATGAGATCATCTCCCAATCCATGAAGTCAATAGAAGTTATTTTAAACAGATGTTTGTGGTTAGTGGAGCTGAATTAGTATTGTGTGACTAGCTCTTGGAGGATGCTGAAATGTTGCTGAGCATTATATAGAATTGCTTTTTTTAGCACCTCATGAAAGAGAAAGGTATGGTCATTCCGATCAAATTTTACAAATGTGCATACCAAGTTTTGCATAAAAGTAAACAATGTTAAAGTGAAGCACATATTTGTGTAGATATTAAGCTAAAGTTATGCTAAATTATTTTTAGAAGATATGGTACATTGTTTTCATGACAGAAACAGCCCTTTAGATAAATGTTAATATAGACAGTGCACATCACTTAAACAGTAAAAATGACAGTTCATAAGAATTTTTTTTCAATTTATAGTTCAATAAAGAAAAGTAGTCCATGTAGGTATATTTTGTCCATGCTCACAAAACCACTTTTATGATTTTGACAAGTTCACACTTCTGGTTTTACCTTTACACTGTCCCAGCCTGAAATATTTAACACTCTGTATCCGTAAATAATTGATGTGCCTGTCTTAGCAACTGAAGATCAGCAGCAAATTTTATTTTTGACAAGAGTAATAAGGTTCTTTTGCCTTCTTAGCTTTTTTATATTACATGCTAATTTTCACTGTGCTGTTAAGAACATGGGATTGACTTCTTCCAATTTAAAATAAAGAGATCTTCAGGGGAAAACTAGGATACCCTTTGGGCAATTCCAGCCATGGAGCATTACTATTTCTGCATTTCTGATGTCTGCTCTGAAATAATAATTGTAATGCTTAGGACAGTTTTAGACAAATCCACATCCACACAGTTGGAGGATATCTGTGTTCTCCTTGTTGAAGCAAAATATCTAACAAGTTCAGTTTGATTTACAAGAAACACTGCATGTGTGAACTGATGGAGAAGGGTGGTTCTATGTTTAATACACTGTGTTGGGACTCAGGAGCTTTGGGTTCAATCCTTCATCACAGACTCCCTGTGTGACTTCAGGCAAGTGATTTAGTCTCTGTGCCTCAGATGCCCATCTGTACCATGGGGATAATACTACATTTCCCTCCCCCATCAGCTGTTTTATATATTTTACTGTAATGTCTTCAGAGCAATAGCTCTTAATGTGTATTTCCGAAACAATGGGGCCCCTATCTGGGTTGGGAGCATTTAGGCACTGCTGTGATGTAACAACAGTTCCTAGTTTAAACACAGGAATTATATTATTTGTCAATTAAGTTCAAGTACTGCCTATGTGTATAGAATAGGTAACAGGCAAATCTGAACTACATGGCTAGACTACCATTGAGGAGGTTCTTTTATCAAGATAAATCTAGAGAGCAGAGCAAGAAAGTGTTGTATGTATGTCAGTTCTTTTGCACTATGGTTTTGGTTTATAATATGTGAGTCTACACTGTTTTTTCTTGCCTCTTCTATCTCATTTGTACTCTTCCCTCCCCTTCCATTTTTCTTTCTGTTCTTAACCTACTTCTCCTTTCTTTTCCTCTGTTCTTCTCTCTTCAATGTCTGAGGCCAATTTTTTTAAACTTGGGTACCTAATCCATATTTAGGCACATAAATAGAAGGTAGCCTCATTTTTCAGAGGTGCTGAGAAATCCTGGCTCTCACTATAATCAACAGGAGCTGCAGATGTTCAAAATAAGGACAGTAATTTAGATGCCTAAATAAAGATTTAGGAGCTTAACTTTAGGTGTTATATATTGAGTTTTGAACATTTTGCTCACAGGTACTTTTCCATGAGTGTTTAATTCAAATGCTCTTGGAGGACTGACTCAAACTAACCTGCAGAAAACAGTAAAAACAGTAACTTATACATGTTGAGATAGAAGAGTTGTAGAAAATCTCATTTTCCCAACATAAGGAAGAGGTTGATTACAATACAGAGTTTAAATTCATGTCTTAGACTGGGATTGAATAAACAATCTCTATGACATTTTTCTATTATCCCTTGGTTTTCCTTGCATAAACAGGGAGCTGTTCATTCAACACCACTGCTTCCATCAGCTATATGCCTGGAGCATAGGCATAATTCTCTAATATTCTAGGACCAACATAGCTACAACACTGCATAGGAGCATGAATGTTAGTTTTGTTTTTCTAAGGGACTTAATTTGTCCTCCAGTCCAAAGTATTTTGTTTAATGATGTAGGCTCAGGAGCATTGAGTCAGATTTGGCTCCACTGAAGACAAGGGAAGTTGCACTGTCTGTCCTCCCTAAATAGGATCACAGTAAAAATGGAAAAACCCCAAATGATAGATTACTGAGTTCTTCCTCTTGAAAAGGTAGGATATAATCCCCTTCAATAGGGGATCAACCCCATATTTATAGTTCCTAGTAATTTATATACTTTTCCAGCTCCTACAAGACAATTTTGGACTTTGATATTTAAGTTATTTGCATGACAGAGCCATATGCAGAGTATACACCTGTACGGAGCCCTAGAGAGGAAACATGTTTAGTTGTGTATTCACCCTGTCTTGCTAAAGTTGGGAAATGTGATTAAATACACAGAGAAAGTGCACTTTTAAAGTACCATGAAATGTAATGTTGTTTCAAAAAAAAGCCACCATGGATTTATACATTTACAGCGTTTGGTTAACTCTTTTACTCTATATCCAGATGAAAAGGCTAGTATTAATTCATTTAAAGGGAAAAGTAAAATGTTACATATAGTTTTATTGTAATCATATCATTTTTTAAATTAAGTAACTGTTCACTCTTTTAATTATTTGTAAGAACATTTGGCATCCTTAGTTTTAAATCACCTGAAAACTTTGCACACACAATACAAAAGAAAAAGGCTTCCACATTGTCAGTGTAGCCATTAAAACTGCATAAATCATTTTGATTTTTGATGCTTGCCATAGCAACTGTACCTGTGTGGTTTGTTGAATATCTATAGCAGGATGTTTGAATGCATTCTCTTCAGCTTTTCACTTCCGTATATAACTAATTGTGCCAAATCATCACATTAACCAAGCTAGTGCCACATCTAACATGGCATGATAATGAAGAAAGTATTTTAAAAACCTTTTCATACTTCGCTTTGCTCAAGAAGTTTTACAAGGAGAACAGATATTACATCGCTCCCACCCCAAAATCTGTATTACTCACCTGCTGGCAGTAAGAGCTTCTGACACATCAGAGTTCTTAATTCTTTGCAGCTTCAGATAAGTAGGTTTTCACATAGCTGCCCCATAAGGCTAAGACAAAGTCAAATCCCTTAACATGCATACACATCGGGTATTTTCTTAAAAGATACCTGAATATATAATTGTATTTAGAAATGTGACGATTGTGAACCTATGAGGTAGAAACTTGGCAGGATTAATTTTAAATGATAAAAGTCACTGGATAGCAAATTATTTAAATTCAAGCAATAGCTGTTTTATCTTGTTGCAAAATAAGTTACAAGGAAATAAATCATTTGTTGGCATTGTATTTGTGACTCTGGTGAAAACCTATGTTCATGTCACATTCAGAACACATTGCACAGGTCACATTGCAGACTATTCTTCTCTTCTGTTTTAGAGGAAGACACTCATCACTAGCATTCCCAGCTTTAGTCTTCTGTTCAAAGGTTGATTCAGTCATCAGTGAAAACAAACTAACAGGTCCTTTTAAAGAAGTTCCATCCTCCTGAGGATCTAAAGAAAAATATCCCTTTTGAGCATTTAGTCACACACCTAGAAGGAAACAACCGTTTCAATCTTCATTTGCATTGTACAGGCATTAGATGTGGTCCAGTTACACTGAGCTCTGCTTGAGAAGGCAGAAGTGCCAGTAATGTTCAAGCTTTAACAGAGATGAAGAGAAAACTCAGTCAGGCAAATAATATCTAGCTCTGCCAATGTATCTTCCCCTTTTTAAAAGGACAGAACAATTTACTTTGTTTCTGGAGAGATTCTAATAGCAAAAGTTCCCTAACATCAATTCTAGGGAGCTGGACCAGGAATTGATCCTTAGACCACTCTGCACCTAAATTGAGGCATAACTTGCAATGCCCAAATATAGAAATCTGCTCTTTGATCTTGGATATTCAGAGGCATAGTCTGCTGTACAGGGATGCCAAGCGTAGCTCTAGAGACACTCTTCGGAGCACGTGAGAAGCAGTAGTGATAGCTTTAGAAGGAAGCTGAACATCCTTCCCTTCTTTGCCAAAAGTAAGGATATCAAGTCTATGCATTTTAGGATGGAGAGGAACAGTAAAGTGCCAAACTGGGGTGGAATTATATATCTCAAGACTGAGAATCCCCTCTATAGAAAAAAGATGTAATTGGCAAAGTTCTTGGTTAAGGCACCACAAAGCTGAAAAGATGCAAATAAACTGCTGAAAACTTTCCTTACATTAAATCTTAAATACCATGTTTAACATGGAATCCTCTTTTCTCGGAAGGATTTACAGATATAATGTAACTATACAAGAATTTTTGTTAATCTAATAAGCCAACAGAAGCAGGTCGAATTGCATGCACTCCACTGGAACTCCCAAAACAATGCCTTAAATATTTATTTTAAAAAATTACAGAAAAAAATGCAGAAAAAAATCTGACTTGTAAGAATAATTCACTCTTTAGCTAGCACAAGTAGTTTCCGGTATCAATGTGTGTATACTTCTAAACAAAACATACTTTCCTACAAGTAGTTCAGAGCTCTCTCTGTTGAGTAAAAACCTACACACACTTTTATTAGATAAAAGGGGAAATAAAGCAGTGTAAAAAATGCAGTAAAACTGGTAGAAGGGATTGATCTAAAGCCTACTGAAATAAATTAAAAGACTTTCCTATTGACTTCATTGGGCTTTAGTTCAGACCCTAAGAAATAGGTGTTAAGAAGAGAAGGATAAATGTGAAAGGAAAAGAGCATTTTTTCATCCAATAATCAGAGTAGACTAAATGCCTTTACTCTTTTTTTTTTTAAACTGTTTTCTTCTGGTTCGACTGTGATTTGATTATGTCAAACCTGGAGTTCTTAATGTCCCATCTTGAAGACTGTTACTGCAAGGCAGGTTCAGTCTTGGTCTGAAAAATCTCAGACATATTGAATGATTAATCCAACTAAGTTTAAAAGAGGTTAGTCATATGCCAGTGCCCAGCCTCACCCACAAACATACAAAAATGGACAAGTGACATGACAAAAGAGTACATTGACTTTTTCCTGTTATTTTTTGACAAGAGAACTGTCCCTGAAAACAGCACTTATATAAATTTTGGGGAAAGTCTTCAGGACTGAAGACTTCTTCAAGGGGTGAATCTGAAGAAAAGGGCTCAGAAAACTGACTTCTTTTTCTTGTCATTAATAAATACTCTACAAAATAAGACTTCTCTAAGGGTGAGCTTTGCTTTCTCCATAAGCAAATATGACAAATTAGAGTAGTCTGTTAAAGTGCATGCCATGTTAGCAGTGCTTCTTCAAGCTGCATGCTGTGCCCAGTCTAACTTACTACAAGAAAGTTCAAAGCAGATGGACTCCACTAGTGAGAAAATGGGCTTTCATGGCTCAAGAAATATTTTTATGCTTCCTACAATTCAAGATCAGTAGTAGAGTATGATGCATTTTCCATTCTTGTAAAAGAGAACTAATGAGGAATTAATATCCATTAGTACTCACATTCAACCCTTGTCTTGCATAGCCTGATGATAAAGATCTACCCTAACTCTGGATACAAATTCATCCCCAGCTTGCTCAAGATAGACCGGTTTGTCTTTAATGTTTAATGGATTCAGGTCCACCATCTTCCCTTTGCTCCCATCCAGATGGCTGACTGGTTGAGTAAGGCTGAAGAAGAAATGGAGGGGGAAATTTGAGTTTGTTGTGCATTAGCTATAAGTGATTCATTCTGCATTAGATTTCTCTGTTTTCTAGCATATCTATTTATGACTGCCTTCCAGCATACCACTTCATGACCCTGCAGGTATATTTCACACAGCACCCCTTCATGTCCTTTGAGTTGTCACCCAAATGAAACTGGTTCAAACCATGTACCCCCTTCATGGGGCCTGATTTATTATGTCTTTCTACAAAGTATAACTCACTTTATTAGCTGCCCCAGTCCACCCCACTCTGTGTCCATATAAGAGTCCTGGTCAGCTCTAACCTCTGTTCAAGAAACCCTCTGCCACTTCCTGGAATGGGGGCTGTATTTCAAAATGGTAACTCAAAACATATCCTCCTTGGAGTTGGGTGGTAAGTAGTTAGACAGTCCCTCTGTCTCTCCTCAAACCAGGAGTACCCAGCTCTCCTTCTGGAGCAGAGTATTCATCAATGAAACAGTCATTCTGTCTCTTCTTACAGTAGGAGCCTCAGCTCTCGTCCTAGGGCTGGGTAAGTCAGGAAGTTATTTCCTGTTTCCTTAAAGCAGAAGTCTTCAGGTCTCATCGAGAGCTGATTTGCAATTTAGCCAGCTTTTCCTTCAGCTAGCCCCTTCCCCCTCCCCCACCCCCACCAGTCCTCAGATTGTTCAGCAAGTAGCCATCTCCAGTTATGTCGGTCCTCTTCTCCCAGCTCATCCCCCAATTGGTTGAGTGAGTAGGAGCCTTGCCCCTCCCATTCCGCAAGGCTCCTGGCCCCAGACCCTTAAAGATACAGTGATGGGATTTCCTCCCAAGCACCACTTATCCCTGGGATTGCATCTTTTCTATCAATATCTCCTATATGTGTATGTATATAGACAGATGGAGTGGGCTGACCCCTAGGAACCCTATGCTGAAGGGACAGACTACACCTTCACAAAGACGATTCTGGGATATCCGCTACCTAAGGAAACTTGTTTTCTGTTAATTTTCCAATGTCTTTGGTTGCTTTTATTTTAGCTCAGCAGTGTCTCGCTCATAAATTTGTTTCTTTAGATTTGTTTAAGATTGCCTGTTTAATTTGCCCTTTAAATAAGTTTGTTCAATTTAACTGAACAATAGCAATTCCAGTAGCATTTTCAACAATTATGCCTCAATATGTGTCAATATCCACAATATTTCTAAAGATTCTGTGGCTCTTTGCTACTCAGACATAGGCCAACAGATAAAAATGTGAGTTTCACACATGTAGAGATGACAGCCAATGAACATGCCAAAATCACTGTCCATGACAGTGAATAAGCATATCAGAATCAGTCTGAGACTAATAGCTCGCTTAGCAGTTATCACATGAAAAGAGGCACAATTTTATTCATACATTACAACAGTCTAGACCCCAGTGCAAAAAATCTAAAAGTAAAACGATGAACTACAGGTCTGTTGCATCTTACGCTGGGGTTACGTTCCACCATCAGCGCGTAAAGAAAACCGCGTATAGTCAGAATGACCCTTGAAAATCCCTTAAATCACCCATAAAGTACAATTTTGTGTATACAACCCTTTACAGTGCTATGTATTGTAGACAGCAATGTACAGTACATAACAGACTACATACGCAAAATATCATTTTACAGTATTTAATAATATGACAGAAGAATGAAATAATAAAAAATGAAAACAGTACAGTACTGTAAACCTGAACAGTCACCAGTCATCCTGGATATTCTTGCTAGTCTTGTACTGTACACACTACAGTGATTAGTCTTCTTCCCCTGACAACACTATTATTGAGTTGTCAGGGCTTGATGTCGATTCAGGAGAGGATGGGCCAAGCTTGGGTGATGGAGAGCGAGTCGTAGACGAAGAAGTAGTTGGCTCTGGTTCAGCTGGAGAAGTTGATTGTGTAGGCTCTGCTGCTGCTAGTTTTTTTTTCTTTAATAACATGGTGATTGGCAACTGTCGCTGTTGTCTTGAGCTCCTCAAACATTTCTTGGCACAGTCTCAAATCATCCGTAATACTACATGTGATTTTGAGGCTTCGTTCCATAGAGGAATCATATTCAGAAATTAAATCATTCAAGTGTTTTGCTGCTTGGAACACTTCCGAAAATTTATGAAGCTTCCAAGTTGCTGGCTCTTCCTGTTCGTCATCATCTCCGTTTTCTGTAGACAATTTTATCAGTTCCTCTAAACTCTTTGTTAGTCAAAGTTTTTCTATGGCCCTCAATTAATTCAATTTCTTCTGCGAGGATGCTGACGAAGCCATCACCACCCACTTGCCTGGCCACCTGAACAATGAGTTGCACTTCTTTATCAATGGTCAGGAAACCCTTAAAATCACTCTCACAGTCTTCCCACAGGTTTCTCCAACATGCATTGACTGTTTCAGGCTTGATTGCATCCATTGCCTGTTTAATATAAGCGACGCAATCAGCAATGTTGAAGGACTTCCAGCACTCCATCACATTAACATTGGGATCACTAGTCGTAGCGGTAAGGATCCGTGAGAATGTAAGCCTCGTGTATGTGGCCTTGAAACAGCTAATGACGCCTTGGTCGAGAGGTTGGAGGAGGTATTGTGGGGGAAGGGAAGATGACTTCAACGTCATTATGTGCAAACCGGGGTGCCGCAAGGTGGCCAGGAGCATTGTCTACGATCAGCAACACTTTAAAGTCAAGTCCTTTTTCTTCAAGGGACTGCTTGACCTCCAGAATGAAACACTTGTGGAACCAATCCAGAAATAATGCTGACATCACCCAAGCCTTTTTATTTGATTGCCAAAACACAGGCAGGAGATTTTTGTTCTCGCATTTTAGGGCATGGGGATTTGCAGCCCTGTAGAGCAAGCCCAGCTTTATTAAATGCCCAGCTGCATTGCCACAAAGCAACACAGTCACACGGTCTTTATCTGCTTTGAAGTCAGGGGCTTGTCTTTCTGATTTTGAAATGTAAGTGTGGGTGGGCATTTTTTTCCAGAAGAGCTCAGTCTCGTCAGCATTAAAAACTTGTTCTGGAAGATAGCTCCTTTCCTCTATGATTTTCTTTAATTGTTCGGGGGTAGGCTTTTGCTGCATCCTCATTGGCAGATGCAGCTTCACCAGTAGTCTGCCCATTTTTGAGGCTGAAGTGGCTCCTAAAACTGTTAAGCCAACCTTGGCTGGCTTTGAATTCCTTATCAGATGGCTGTCCCTCTTCGGTGGGAGGTTTGAACAGTGCATAGATGCTAAGAGCTTTTTCTCGCAACATGTTGCTATTGATAGGCACACGTTTACAGTTCATGTCTTCCAGCCATAAGTGAAATGCCTTTTCAGTCTTCACTAAAGTCTTATCACGCACTTGGCTCATCACCTTAGCAGTTACTGGAGCACTTGATGCCATGGCTTGATGAATTTGTCTCTCAAATCTTGATGGCATGGGTGCTAGATTTGTTGCGGCCGTATTTACACGTCATGTTGGCGATGGACATACTGTCTTTCAATAAGTCCAACACAGCCAGTTTTTCCTCCAGCGTTGGAACACATCGCTGTTTCTTCGGTTGAGCACCAGATGAAGTAGGTGCCTTGCGTTTAGGGGCCATGTTATACAGTATGAAAAATAAGTACTGTCTCTTTAAACAGTACAGGCACAGTAGAGTCTCACTCAGCGCAGCAAGATGCGCACAGTATCAGAGGCACAGGGGGACTGAGTAATGTAGTGGGAATAGCAGATTCGCTTCTCCCATCTCATATTAAATAGTGTGTCTGCCACTATTTTTTTTTTTGCCAACCCTCCAGGGTTATTATAGGGGAGAACCTTATCACAGTCCAAAAGACCTGCTGTTGCTGTCAAGTCCCCCGAAAAAAATTTCAATGGGAACAGCATATTCGCATCTCACGTTGGTGGAATCGCCAGGTTTTTGTTTTTTTTTCCTTTCTCCCAACCATGCAAAGCTGAAATCGCTCATGTTAAATGCGCGTAAGATGCGACAGACTTGAACAATGTTTGGCAACAGAACAGAATCCAAACATTACGGACATTTCTGACATTAATGGAATGATAGTAATAAACAGAACACTCCAATACCTAGATAGAAACCATGCAAGAAAAACTTTCTTTCAGATTAAAACAGTAAAAGTGCCCCACACTGAAAGAGAGCTCATCAAATGTAGTGTTCACACACTGTTTTACAGTAAAATATTTGACTACCCCAATGTCACCTTAGAACACTCCCTCTTTAAGCTGATGTGTGAAGTCAAGGATCAGTTGAAAGCAAGATCACCTGGTGTCATAAACAGATAAGTAAGAGTTAATGGAACAGAAGTACTTCATATCTCTTTTGCCTGGAAAGGGTTAACAAGATCAGTGAGCCTGGCTGTCACCTGACCAGAGGACCAATCAGGGGACAGGATACTTTCAAATCTTGAGGGAGGGAAGTTTTTGTGTGTGCTGTTAGTATCTGGTTGTTGTTCTCTCTGGGTTCTGAGAGTGACCAGACGTGCAACCAGGTTTCTCTCCAATACAGTCTCTTATATGTCCAGAATAGTAAGTACTAGGTAGATAAAGCGAGTTAGGCTTATGTTTGTTTTCTTTATTTGCAAATGTGTATTTGGCTAGAAGGAGTTCAAATTTGTATTTTGCTGAAAGGATTTTAATTTGTACTTGTATACTTAGGCTGGGAGGGTGTTCCCAGTGTTTATAGCTGAAAGACCCTGTAACATATTCCATCTTGAATATGCAAAGATAATGTTTACTGTTTTTTCTTTCTTTAATTAAAAGCTTTTCTTGTTTAAGAACCTGATTGTTTTTTTATTCTGGTGAGACCCCAGGGGACTGGGTCTGGATCCACCAGGGAACTGGTGGGGAGAAAGGAGGGAAGGGGGAGAGAAAGGTTAATTTTCTCTCTGTGTTAGGATTACTTTCTCTCTCAGGGAGAGTCTGGGAGGGGGAGAGAGAAGGAGGGGGGAAGGTGAATCTTCCTCTCTGTTTTAAGATTCAAGGAGTTTGAATCACAGTGATTTTCCAGGGTAACCCACGGAGGGGAAGCCTGGGAGAGGCAACGGTGAGGGAAAGGGTTTACTTTCCTTGTGTTAAGATCCAGAGGGACTGGGTCTCGGGGGTCCCCCGGCAAGGTTTTAGGAGGACCAGAGTGTACCAGGCACTGGAATTCCTGGTTGGTGGCAGCGCTACAAGTACTAAGCTGGTAATTGAGCTTAGAGGAATTCATGTTGGTACCCCATCTTTTGGACGCTAAGGTTCAGAGTGGGGGTTTATACCATGACACCTGGTCCTCACAAAAGCCAACAAGTAACTCAGCTGAACAGGGTCAGGGGAAAGAACCCAGAGCTAGATCCTCAGAATGACATTAGTGCCTAAATCCAAAATATAAGTGACAGTGAGACCTTCAAAACCCCAGCCTGGGTGCTGCCTAACTCTGTAGGCACTTACGTTCTCCTGCTGGAAAAGTCCCCTAGGTACCTTTTGCAAGTGAAAGTGTACATGGCCACCTTAGTCTAGGTGCCTCTCTCACATGTAGACCCCAGCAGGATTGTCAAACTAGGCACTGCCCCACCTCTCTTGCATGCAGGGCCCAATCTAGTAGATGCTGTCAGAGCACCCCTAACTCCACAGAAAACAGACAGAGGAGGAGGTGCTTCCCTTATAATTTCTATCCAAGAGGTTAGAGCACTCAGGATGAGGGAAACACACCTTCATTTCTCCTCTCTACCTGATGTGGAAAAGCTTAGGTCCCCCTTCATAGAAGGGCACCCTCACCAGTGGGCTATAGGGTATTCTGTAGTATGACTCGGTCTCTCCTGTGGAAGCTGTTTCACTGAGTATAAGTAATTAAATATTCATTAGAGCAGAGGGCCTTGAACTTGGATGTCCTATCATAATTGAGTGGTCTAATCCCTGGGCAATAGAGGCATTCTCACTTGCTCTCTGGGTCAGTGACTATTTAAATACTATACACAGTGGAATCACTTCATCAGGATAGACTGAAGTCCCATCCCCCTTTTGCCCAGTGGCTGCAGCACTCTTGTAGGAAAGCAGACTTATGTTCAAATCTCTATATCAGATGGATGGGAAACTGATCTTGGCTTTCACACATCCTGGAGGACTGCTTTAAGCACTGAGCTAAATATTATAAGGGGGAGCACCACCTCCTTTAGTAGTATTTCTTACAGAAGATGGCTTAGGGCACCTTCTCTAGTGGAGATTTAGGGCTTGTCTTCACTTAAAATGCTACAGCACAGACTAGTTATGCCAATGGGAGGAATTCTCCCACAGGCATAGATAATCCCTCTCATCAGAGACAGTAGCTAGGTTGATGGAAGAATTCTTCCATCAACATAGCACTGTCTACATGGGGACTTAGGTCAGCTTAACTATGCCACTCAGCGGTGAGGATTTTTCACACCCTAGAGTGATGTAGTTATGCTGCCCTAATTTTCTAGTATCAGAGGGGTAGCCGTGTTAGTCTGGATCTGTAAAAGCAGCAAAGAATCCTGTGGCACCTTATAGACTAACAGACGTTTTGGAGCATGAGCGTTCGTGGGTGAATACCCACTTCCTCAGATGCATGTAGTGGAAATATCCAGGGGCAGGTATATATATGCTAGCAAGCAAGCTAGAGATAACGAGGTCAGCTTGCCAACTACAGAACCAGTTTCTCCTCTCTTGGTTTTCACACCTCAACTGCTAGAACAGGGCCTCATCCTCCCTGATTGAACTGACCTCGTTATCTCTAGCTTGCTTGCTAGCATATATATACCTGCCCCTGGATATTTCCACTACATGCATCTGAGGAAGTGGGTATTCACCCACGAAAGCTCATGCTCCAAAACGTCTAATTTTCTAGTGTAGACCAGGCCTAAATTACCTAATTGCCTTTGAGAGATGAGTCTTATGCCACATCCCTCTCCTTGGCATTTCTTATTGGCTGGTTGAGGTGGCTCCCTACTTAGCAGGCTGGCTTTTGTAGATGCATTCTTAAGAACCTAACTCTCCCCCTGCACTGTATAGGGAGCCTAAGCACCTAACTCAGGGCTGTTGATTCCACTGGATGCCATGCTACCTGAAAGTTAGGCACTGAAAGCTGACCATTGCAACACCTAGGGCCCTTTGAGGATCTATCCTCCAGTGTAAATGCCTCTTAGGCAGATCACCTGGCAGTGTAGTCCTGTAGGTACTCTGGGGGAATTCTGCATCGTGTGTGTGGAATTAATGTTCTGCACAGAATTTCATGTTTTCTCTGCAGAATTGGGGTTGCAGGGCTGCTGGCCATTAGGGGCCGCTGGACTTTGCAGAGCCCAGCTCTCCAGATCACATTGAGCGGAGAGTCCAGCACTGCAGGGACGGAGGTTCTGCATGCTCTGACTGCCTGGCTTGATCCTCATCCACCTGGGGATGGGAGAGGGTCTGGGAGACCATGGTCTGGCAAAGGGTGAAGAACAGCAGAGCCACACTGCATCGCATTCCCTGGTGGTACAGTAAAGCAGCTGGGGGAAGTAAAAGCTCAGGGCATCCCCACAGCTTGGCTCTAGGGGAGGGATGTGTGCAGGTGTCTGGGCTCTGAGACGGGGAGGGAAGAACAGATGTCTGGACTCTGGGGGTGCCCTGTGACTGGGTTCTGAGGGGGAGGGAGGTGCCCCATAGTTGGGCTCTGGAGGTGGTGTAGAGGTCTGGGCTCTGGGGGGAAAAGAGGTCTTGGTGTTTAGGCTCTCAGGTGCCCCACGCAGCTTCGTCCAGCACCCACCAACTGTAACTGGCTTGTTGTAAGGGTTTCTTTAACTCTCTGCTCCTGGGGAAATCTTTTTGTTGGTGGTGTCTGTATTGCTGACAAAGTTGTTAACAGGTATTTCGAAATAAGTTACCAAAATAATTAAAACTGGAGTGATTATATTGGATTATTTTGACAAAGTATGAAAATATTAATGGATTTTTTTGTTCGTTTTTAAAAGTTTTTTTTAGGAAATTACATAAAATTACACTACAATTAATTTTGCAAAGTCAGCCACTCAAAAGCTAGGAAATGCTAGAATTAAGGTTGGCCCCTAAGTATTGTGATGCAGACTTTAATTACATGATCAAATTCTATGTTGCCCATAAGACCCCTGCCTCATTCAGTGCACAGGATGAATGGTACTCAGAGTATGAATTGAGACTGTATAGTGAATGAAAGGCTATTATCTGCTGTAGAAGTTAAAATATGTGACTTTAAAGAGGTAGGAGGACTGCAGGAAGAGAAAGAATGGTCTCATAGTTGAGGCAATTAAATGCCATGCTGCAAAACTGGATTCTATCTCTGCCTCTCCAACAGATTTCCTATGCGATACTGGGCAAATCACTTAAACCAAACTTGTCACAAGTAACCACTAATGGTGTGTTCTTCATTTTCGGGGTGCTGAACTTGAGGCACCTAAAACTTGGTTTATTGAATTGCTCGATACTCAGAGCTGCAGTTGAAGTCAATGGAAGTTGTGCTTTGAATATGTACAGAGCTATACAAATGCCAAGTACTTTAAAAAAAGAAAAGAAAAAAAAGCCCTAGATTTCTCAAATTCAGCACCCAAAAATACAGCACATCCTTTACAGGTTGGGCCATAAAAGGGATGTGCATCAGTTCTCCATCTGTAAAGCAGAGAACTTACCTCTGAGATGTTTAGTAAAGATAAAGTAATTTATGTGTGAAGCACTAAGCTACAATGCAGATAAGCGTCCATGACGAGAAAAGCTCAGGAGGAAAATAATAATCCTATAAGCGATGCAGGGTTTAATTGCAGTAAATTAGGCAAGGGCCACGCGCTGAATGCTGGTGAATGAAAATGAATACTGACCAACTCCCATTCAGAAAGCACTGTTCACCCTGTGCACTGACTGAGGCAGTGTCCTGTGGAAAAACAGTATATGATTAACGTAAGAACATAAGAGACTGCGGTCATGGGTCAGACAATGGTGTATCTAGCCCAGTATCCTGTTTCTGACAGTCACCTATACCAGAGCTTTATGGAGACTATACAGAAGAGAGAAATTGTGGAGTGATCCATGCTTGTGTTCCACTCCTGTTCCCAGGTTACGTAAGCCCCAATTTACGCAAATTCGCATTTGAGGGAAAAGTTCCGTAAGCCAGAAATAGGATTTTTGAGTTGCGGAAATTAGTGCGTAATGTACAGGTATAGGTTTCCAACTTATGCAAAATTTGAGTTATACAAGGCTTTCTGGAATGGAACGATTGCATAAATTGGGGAGCATCTGTATAGGTTTAGGGTGGCCTTGAGAATGGGATTGTGCCCTTGACTATCAATGCTAATGGCCACTGATGGACCAATCCTCCATGAACTTATCTAGTTTTTTTTTTTTTAAACCCAGTTATACTTCTGGCCTTCATAACAACCACTGACAATAAGTTCAACAGGTTAGTTTTGTACAAAACGACTTTTTCTTATTTGTATTAAACCTGTTGCTTATTAATTTCTATCAGGTAGTCCCAGGTTTTTGTATTGGGGGGAAGGGTAAATATCACTTATCTGTTCACTTTTTCCACATCACAATTTTATATACCTTCATCCTATTCCCACTTTACTCATCTCCTTTACAAGCTGAACATCTCCGATCTTCTTAATCTCTCTTCATGTGGAAGCTGCTCCATACCTTTAAACATCTGTGTTACCCTTCTCTGTATCTTTTCCAGTTCCACTATATCCTTTTAGAGACAGGGTAACCAGAACTGCAGTGATATTCCAGGTGTGGGCATATCATGGATTTATATAGTGGCATTATCGTATTCTTGCTGCAAAAAAGGCAAACATCATTCTGGGATGTATTAGCAGGAGTGCTGTCAGCAAGACAAGAGAAGCAATTCTTCTGCTCTACTCTGTGCTGATTAGGCCTCAACCAGAGTAGTGTGCAGTTCCAGGTGTCACATTTCAGGAAAGGTGGACAAATCAGAGAAAGTTGAGAAAAGGGATAAAAATGATTAAAGATCTAGAAAACATAACCTATGAAAAAATTAGGTTTGATACTAACAGATTTCAAGTACATAAAAGGTTGTTATAAGGAGAAGGGGTTGGGGAATTATTCTCCCTAACCTGTGAGGATAAGACAAGAAGCAATGGGCTTAAATTGCAGCCAGGGAGACTTAGGTTGGACATTAGGAAAAACTTCCTAACCTTCAAGGTGGTTAAGCACTGGAATAAATTGTCTAGGGAGGTTATGGATTTCCATCATTGGAGGTTTTTAAGAGCAGGTTAGACAAACACTTGTCAAAGATGGTCTAGAGCAGGGGTTCTCAAACGTCACTGCAACCCACTTTTAACAAAGATTACAACACAACCCCAGGAGGGGTACCAAATGCTGAGTTCAGCAGAGTCTCACCATGTTGGGTACGGGGGTGGTCAAAGCCCAAGCCCCACTGCCTCAGGTTGTGGTTGTGTGTGCAAATTCAAAGCCCCAGGGCCTATAACCTGAGTCCCACCAACCAGGGCAGCCCAACAAGTGTAAGGCCAAACCTGGGGTTGCAAAATGGGGTCACAACCCACTCTGGGGTCCTGCCCCCCCCAGTTTGCAAAGTGCTGGTCTAGATAATACTTAGTCCTGCCTCGAGCAGGGGCCGGGCCTGGCCTCCAGGACTGCTGCAGGCCCCTTGCCGGCCTAGGCCTTGGCTAGCCTGCTGCGCACAGACCTGCCCTTTTCAGAACAGATCCACCTGCCCCGCCGCGCTCTCCAGGCAGCAGCGCTAAGACAGGACCCCCCGTTTCCAGGGTGCCTCGCACCTACCAACAGCCACACTCAGCAGCCATTTTGTCCCCGTCCCCCTGCCCCCGCGAGCCGCGCTCCCCTCCGTCAGCGCGGCCCTAAGCGAGCCCGAGCGCGCTGGAGCTCTACGCCGCCCGCCCGCCTCGCTAGCAGGAGGCAGGGCCGGGCTCCGCAGGGGGCTGCGAACCGCCAGCCCGGAGCAGCGCGGCCAGGCCCGCGAGCACAGAGATACCTCCACCTCAGCGCGCCTCTTGGACTCGCCAATCAGGGCCTTTGTTTAGGGTTACGCGACGAGAAGGCGGTGACTGCCTGTTGGAGCCAATAGACAGAGCAGAAAGCCGAGGGACAGTTCTTCCAGTCTCGCCTCTCTCGACTCATTGATTGGCTACAAAGTCTGTCAGTTTAGCGTTATTCTTTTTCCGTTCGCTGGCAGAGCTGTCAGGGTTTTGTGTCCACCGTCAACGCCCGCTTCTTTTTCCCTATGATTGGCTTATAGAGCAGTCAATTAAACGATTCCGCTGCTTGATTGGTTATGGAAACTGTCAGTTAATGTCCTTTTTGACCTGTTCAGATCCGCCCTATGACTGGTGAGTGGCTGTAGAATGTGTCAGTGCAGTGTTTCTCTTCACTGATTGGTTTTGCGGGCTGTCAGTAGGGTCCTTTCTCGCGACATGGCCGCGCCCTGTTGTCGGTGATTGGCTGCAGGAAGTGTCAGTTTGTAGGCTCCCCCAATGGGCGGCCCGGGGTGTGTGCGGTGTGGCCGGCCCGGCGGCGGCGGCAGCGGGAGGAGGCGGCGGCGCGCGCCTGGATCCCGGTCGCGAGGAGGCGGAGGAGGATGTGGCGCGCGGAGGGGAAATGGCTGCCGAAAACAAGCCGGAAGGTGAGAGCGCGGCGGGGCCGGGCCTGTCCCCTCAGCCCGGCGGGGACCGGGGCGCATCCGCCCGGCAGGCTCCCAGCGCCGCGGCCGGCCGCGCAGCCCCGCGCCAGAAAGTTTGGCTGTGCCGAGCGGAGGGGGGCGCGGCCCAGTTCGGCCACGACGGGCGCCCCCGCGGGGCGGGGCAGGGTACCGGCCTCCCCAGCCCGCCGAGGGGCAGCGCAGCGCAGCGCAGCGCCCCGGCCTCTGCCGTGAGGGGAGCGAGTCTCGGGGACACCCGGCTCTTGTGCGCCTGGTGAGGGAAGGGCACCACGTCCCCCACCTCCGCCATCGGGCCGGGAGCACCCCACGGCGGGCACCCGGCCGGCCCCGGGCCTCCCCTGCGCCATGGGGGGAGGGGCGGCCACGGGCACCCCATCCCCCACTCCTCTGCTCCGCTCCATGGGGGGCGGCCACGGGTACCCCGTTCCCCCATTCCTTCCCTCCGCTCCATTGAGGTGGGGGGCGGCCACGGGCACCCCATCCCCCACTCCTTCCCTCCGCTCCATTGAGGTGGGGGGCGGCCACGGGTACCCTGTCCCCCACTCCTTCCCTCCGCTCCATTGAGATGGGGGGCGGCCACGGGTACCCCGTTCCCCCACTCCTTCCCTCCGCTCCATTGAGATGGGGGGTGGCCACGGGCACCCCATCCCCCACTCCTTCCCTCCGCTCCATGGGGGGCGGCCACGGGTACCCCGTTCCCCCATTCCTTCCCTCCGCTCCATTGAGGTGGGGGGCGGCCACGGGCACCCCATCCCCCACTCCTCTGCTCCGCTCCATGGGGGGCGGCCACGGGCACCCCATCCCCCACTCCTCTGCTCCGCTCCATGGGGGGCGGCCACGGGCACCCCGTCCCCCACTACTTTCCTCCGCTCCATTGAGATGGGGGGTGGCCACGGGCACCCCGTCCCCCACTCCTCTGCTCTGCTCCATGGGGGGTGGCCACGGGTACCCCATCCCCCATTCCTTCCCTCCACTCCATTAAGATGGGGGGTGGCCACGGGTACCCCGTTCCCCCACTCCTTCCCTCCGCTCCATTGAGATGGGGGGTGGCCACGGGCACCCCGTCCCCCATTCCTTCCCTCCGCTCCATTGAGGTGGGGGGTGGCCACGGGTACCCCGTTCACCCACTCCTTCCCTCCGCTCCATTGAGATGGGGGGTGGCCACGGGTACCCCGTCCCCCACTCCTTTCCTCCGCTCCATTGAGATGGGGGGTGGCCACGGGTACCCCGTCCCCCACTCCTTCCCTCCACTCCATTGAGATGGGGGGTGGCCACGGGTACCCCGTCCCCTCATTCCTCTCCTCCGCTCCATTGAGGTGGGGGGTGGCCACAGGTACCCCATCCCCCACTCCTTCCCTCCACTACATTGGGGTGGGGGGTGGCCACAGGTACCCCATCCCCCACTCCTCCTTTCTGCTCCATTGGATGTGGCCACGGGTACCCCGTTCCCCACTTCTCCTCTCCGCTCCATGGGGGTGGCCACAGATACCCCATCCCTCACTCCTCCTCTCCGCTCCATGGGGTGGGGGGTGGTCACGGGTACCCCGTCCCCCCATTCCTCTCTTCCGCTCCATGGGGTGGGGGGTGGTCACGGGTACCCCGTCCCCCCATTCCTCTCTTCCGCTCCATTGGGGTCAGGGGTGGCCACCGGTACCCCATCCCCCACTCCTTCCCTCCGCTCCATTGGGGTGGGGGGTGGCCACCGGTACCCCATCCCCCACTCCTTCCCTCCGCTCCATTGGGGTGGGGGGTGGCCACGGGTACCCCATCCCCCACTCCTCCTTTCCGCTCCATTGGATGTGGCCACCGGTACCCCGTTTCCCACTTCTCCTCTCCACTCCATGGGGGTGGGGGGTGGCCACGGGTACCCCGTCCCCCACTCCTCCTCTCCGCTCCATGGGGTGGGGGGTGGCCACGGGTACCCCGTCCCCCACTCCTCCTCTCCGCTCCATTGGGGGTGGCTACAGGTACCCCGTCCCCCACTCCTCCTCTCCGCTCCATGGGGGTGGGAGGTGCCCACAGGTACCCCGTCCCCCACTCCTCTCTGCTCCATTGGGGGTGGCTACGGGTACCCCGTCCCCCACTCCTCCTCTCCGCTCCATGGGGGTGGGAGGTGCCCACGGGTACCCCATCCCCCACTCCTCCGCTCCATGGAGGGGTGTCTGTGGTACCCCATCCCCCACTTTTCCACTCTGCTCCATGGGGGGGTGTACCCATGGGTACCCTGAGCTGCTCTGTTCCATGAGGGGGTGCCCACGGATACCCCATCCCCCACTCCTCCCCTCTGCTCCATGAGGGGGTGCCCACAGGTACCCCGTCCCCCACTCCTCCCCTCTGCTCCATGGGGGGGTGCCCACAGGTACCCTGTCCCCCACTCCTCCCCTCTGCTCCATGGGTGGGGGGAGGGTCTAGGCTGACCAGACAGCAAGCGTGCAGAATTAGGACAGGGGGCAGGGGGGTAATTGGAGCCTATATAAGAAAAAGATCCAAAAATTGGGACTGTCCCTATAAAATTGGCACATCTGGTCACTCTAGGGGGGCCAGCCAGGGGCACCCTGTCCTCCACTCCTCCCCTCTGTGCCATGGGGGGGCCGGCCAGGGGCACCCCAACCTTCACTCCTCCCCTCTGTGCCATGGGGGGGGCCGGCCAGGGGCACCCCAACCTCCACTCCTCCCCTCTGTGCCATGGGGGGGGCTGGCCAGGGGCATCCCATCCTCCACTCCTCTCCTCCGTGCCATGGGGGGGGCCGGCCAGGGGCATCCCATCCTCCACTCCTCCCCACCGTGCCATGGGGGGGGCCGGCCAGGGGCATCCCATCCTCCACTCCTCCCCACCGTGCCATGGGGGGGCCGGCCAAGGGCATCTCGTCCTCCACTCCTCCCCACCGTGCCATGGGGGGGTCGGCCAGGGGCACCCCACCCCTTCACCATGCCGAGGAGGATGGGCTGTGGATACCCCATCTGCATCCTCACCCCTATTCCCCTACGATGGGGGAAATCTTTGTCTAATAAACAATAATAATGTACATTCCCTAACCTCTTCTCTGAGGAGAGATTCTTGGGAAAGCATGTGTTCACCAGCCCTGGACAGGACATGTATACCACTTCACAATGAGGGAGTGGATGGCCGTACAGAATGAACTTCCTCACTTCACCATGTGAAAAAGTGTGGGATTCAGGTTCCACCACCATGGGGGAAGATGAGCTGGGCATCCTAACCCCACAGTGGGGGGAAGTGCAGAGCAACATTTGCTCCCAGCCCTGTGTGAGAAGATGACAGGCAATATATATGAGGCCCATGTAGGAAGGGGAGGATAGGGCAGGCACAGCTCCTGTTTCGGGTGCAAAAGAGAATGTGCACATGTACATACCCCTGTACAGGGGAAGGGCTGGGCATACGTGTGCCCTCCATTTGGGCCAAATAACAGAGCATGCTTTTGTGTGCACACACCTGTGGCAAAGGACAGGTCATGCATATGAACACTCTCCTGTTTGGGTGAGGGACTTATTTATGTTTTAACTATTTATTAAAATTAATCAATTCAAGTCTAGTTATTTATGCATATAACTGGCTTATATTAATGCGTTTTATTATTGTTGTTTTCTTCTCCTTCTCTTCCCTGATCCTTGTCATTGTGTGTTGCATCTTGTGTTTTACCTTGTATTGTACTCCTTGGGGTGGGAACTGTGTTTTTACTCTCTTCGGTATCGGTCACAGTGAGGCCCTAATTAAGGTGCTACTCTAATATAAATACTAAATAATCTGCGCATGTTTGTGCTTGGTAGTATCTGCTAATGGGAATGGTGTGGCATTTGGAAGGAACTTTCCTTCCAATCCCACCAACTGACATTGTATGTGCACACTCATTATACCCCCTCTGTAGGCAAAGTATAGCATTTCAGCCCTCAAGGGGATGGCCAAGTATGATGTGGTCAGTTCTCCACAATGTGGAGGGCAGGCCAATTAGAATTTGTGCATGTAAAGAAATGGTCTTGGCATATGTACACATTTTGAGGAAAAAGCAGATCGCCATATGGGGATGGGTCAGGACGTGTACTCCTGTCATGAGTTACAAGTCCTTTAGAGCAGTGACAACTGTTGATTTGTGCTTTGCTTCTCATAATGTGACCCTGCTCCCAGTTGGGACATCTGGGAGCTATCATAATATTCATAGCAATAATTATGTCCGCCTCGTGAGAAGGGGCAGGGCGTATGCCGCTCATGGGATGTAGAAAGCAGATGCTGTTCCTATGTTGTATAGTCCATGGGGAGGAGTCAGCAGATCATGCACTCTTTTCTCACTGAATGATGAAGGTTACCCGGTGGAATGAAAAGAGCAACTGTAGGAGGACCCTCCCATGTGAAAAGTGGTGCATCTCCCCTTATGCAAGTGCATGCACATTCTCCCCCCCACACACCCCTAGGGGGGAGGGACACCAGAAGTGCTGCAGTTCTTGTCCCCAGAAGTACTGCAATTAAAAGTGACTACATGATTGCTGAGAGGGTGAATATGTTCTCTGTACTGAATATACATTCTCTGTATATGTTGTTACTTATGTACACATATGCACTTGAGTTGGGGGTGCAGGAACCCTTTCTAAACTTTTAATATGTTCTTAATACACCTCACTCCATAGCAGGAGATTGTCATGTGCACTCTCCTTTCCAGCACAAGCAACTAAGAACAAAAATGCACATTCTCCTCCAGTAACTTGCATAATGAGTTGCGTGCATAGACCTTTACTGAGTAAAGCCCTGAGAGGAGAGCATGCTGATTACACACCCTGAGGAGTAGGCTACATGCTTCTCCCCAGCGCTGTTTAAAAAATGATGGTAAAGTCAATACATAGAAATCAAATAAATATGTCTCTCTTTTGGTTAATTAGGAAAGATAAATAACCTGTTTTTTGGGGATGCCAAATAGATAACATCATTTTTAGGAATTGGAACAGTTTAACTATTTTGTGAAAGGCAGTAGTGAAAAGGTATGCTGTCAAAGTTCCAGTCCTTTGGAAGGATTGTCTGTCCTGTCAGGTTTAGAGCTTCTGTTGTTTTATTATTGGAGCAAGCCAATAGGGGGTGATGAAAAGAAGTGGGCAAAGAGTGTGAATCCATAGAGTAGAAGGGGAAATATATTGGGCATAGAGAGAGACATGACAGTTATACCCTCTGATATAGAGAGATCATATTTTGAGAGAAAATAAAGAAGTGTTCAATAATACAATATTTCTGTATTGTCGCATTTTTTAGATTGTAGATTTATGCAAAGACAACTTAATTTTGCTATTGGATACCCCAAAAGAGATTGAAAGTTATGTGGATAACATCAAATAGTAGTTAACTTCATACTTAATCGCTTTTTGAAATTATTTTAGAAAAAAAACACAGTATATTTTACATATGAAGGAAAGAGTTAAAGCATACAAGTCTTTAGCTCAAAATTGTTCTATGTAATACGTTGTTGAAAAACAGAAGATCCAAGATAAGGATTTTTTTTTATGCATATCCACAAGGGGGTAGTGATGTACTGTCTAAGATATTTGTAGTAGAAGTGCTAGATAATCTTTTTTTGAAACACTTTAGATTTACAGATAAAGGTGGGGTATTTGCATGTTAACTTAATAAGATCTTCTTTTTAAAATGTTTATTGGCAAAATTCTTGAGTTTAACATGCTGCTTTTACATTTTGGAAAAATAACCATTTATTACTTTTGAATGGTGGAATGCACTTCCCACCACTGTGATTTACATATGCATATGTGATTGCCAGGATTTGAGTTCTAAATCAAAAGTGATTTTTTGATGTATTGTAATTTAAAACGTTGAGAAATACAAGTTGGAAGTTGGATCGAGCTGGGAACAGGCTTCGTGAAGTTGGTGCTGTGTTTCTAGATAAATTCATGGTGGATAGACCGACCAATGGCTGTCAGCCAGGATGGGCAGGGATAGTGTCCCTAGCTTCTGTGCACCCATTCCCAGCTTCTGGCAACAGGGGATGGATCACTTGATGATCACCAGTTCTGTTCATTCCCTCTGAAGCACCTGGCATTGGCCACTGTCAGAAATCAGGATAGTGGGCTAGATGGTGGCTTGGTCTGGCCTCATATGGCCATTCTTATGTTAGGTGTAGAATGTGAACACCTTACATAAAAAAGCCTTAAAGAGACATCTTGGAGTAAATTCATGTGAGCAGGTTTTTTTTTCCTGTTTTTTTTCATTGCATAGGTTTGTCAAAAACATGACATATTTGATACCAATTGTAATGTAATTGATCCACAGTGCCCAGAGGAGGAAAATAAATTGTGGTGCTAAAGCAGTATGCAGTATAATTTATTATTGTAGGAACCAAAGGCATCAAGAAGATTAGGACTGATAGTGCTAGGAGCTGTACAGATATACTACTATTCTTCTGTGACAGAACAATGAATGGTAATCCAGGTAGGGGCCTCCATTTTGCAGAGGAGGAAAGAGAAAAATAGTTTACCATTACAGGAAATAACAGGTTACAGCTTTCTTCCAAAGTGTAATATAAAACATTACATTTACTGTATCTAACTTAAACTTAATATCTGATAATATAAATTAAAATAATTTCATAAACCCTGCTGATTTGAGGCTATGGACAAAGTATATGCTTTGTGTTCAAGTCTACCTTGAGCAGACAGTGGTAAATACTCTTTACTTCATCACTTCTGACTCCTTAGTGCTCCATTTTCCCTGAGGAAAGTTGTCTTTATCTCTTTCAATAAATCTTAGCTAACTTAATGCGTGTCTTCTGGAATATTTTTTCCTTATATGCTACTGTAGCTTGGATTACTATCTTTTTGCTCTTTGTGTGTGCAGTACCTGGCACAATGGAGCCTCAATACACTACTGCAACATAAATATTAAATTACATAATACGTAAAATGAATAGGAGTGTGTTGTTAGCTTAATCTTTCGTTAATCTTTTTTGATGCTCCTGAATTCATTACTTCTGTCTGATGTGCTATGATCTAGAATAGACTGGGCTTTATTCTTTTCTCACTTACACTTGTGTAGATGATGAAGTCCACTGAAATAATAAAATCTAAACAATGTAAAACTGATGTAAATGAGAGGCGAATCAGACTCTATATCTTGACTTGAATATTAGAATTTCCTGTTTAGTAACCGTTAATTCATTTGTCCCCTTTCCCTTCAAGATTTTGTGTGGGTGTGTAGTAACATTTTTCCCACATACCCTGGTTTTACTATTGATAGTATGTAGTAGGTTTAGTAATTTCATATAGGCTAATAGTCATTAACTGTAAAGCTGTTGGAATGAATTGGGTTTTCATCTTGTCTGTATAGTGTGACTTTTTATTGTGTTTAGTACAGGTATCTTCTTTGATTTCTTATAGGCTGTTAAAATCTCTTCTGTTGAGATGAATGACCCACAAGGTCACTCATTCTTGTAACTTACTACTGTGTAAGAGCTAATGTAAATATCCTCTTTCATGTCTCATATTTGAACTTTTTGATTTTGATGTTGAAAATGAATGCCTTACTTTAGTCTGTATTATGCTGGTTAACTCCTATATCTGAGAATATATAATTAAGGTGGACTGAGAAGTCCATTCCAGGAACCCAAATGATTCTCAGTTAGTCAACAATTTGTGTACTTCTGACAGCAACTGTACGTTGTAATTCAGTGACTTGACCTACTTCTGTAATACATTTTTAAGGAGTCAAGGTATGAAATGTTCATTTATTAAATTCCTGAAATTTAAACTCTGCCTTTCAAAAGTTTAAATGTGAGCCCTTTAAAAACACAGTTGTATGAAGACAATTACAGCAGTGGTGCTGGTAGCCTGAGTATAGAACCCAAGTCTTATTCCCTTCTTTAAACTTTAAAATGATTTTTAATTATATATATATTGAATTAGTTGTGTCTGAAATAAGCTTTGTTGACAGCCTTGGTGGCTGAAATCCATGTCTGTACCACAGCACTGGTACAGCATCAGTATTACAAGCTTCTCCACACCGTGCTAACTTGAAAGGCCCTCTCCTGTGAAGATCAGAGGGCAATTCGTTCTATAGACCTCTTCTCATTCAGTTTTCCCTTGAGACTGATAGTAAGAATGGGACTGATGTGCAATTAGCTCATGTTATTAGTGAAAGAATGTTATCTGATAGCCCTTTGGAAGTGTACAATTGTCCACATCTGAAAACCATCACCATGGACATGCTTGTTAGTAAAAGAGAAGACACTGGTTGCCTTGGCGTGGAAACTGAGGAGCCCTCTGACTCAGATGTATTGTTTCTGGGGCAAGATTGAAGTATGCTGGAAGGGTGTGATCAGAATTCACTAAGTGCTTTGGTAATACAAATAATAAATAATAACATATTACAGCTGCTTCCTGTGCTGTATCTCTCCTATCGTTAAATGGAGAATTTGAGTCTCTAAATGTTAACATGGCACCTTCAACCAGCACTGAATTCACTTTAAAAAAAAACATGAACAGAGAACTGACAGCAAAACAAATATGTTTTTGTATTTGGTTATTCTTCTGAATAGTTGAGGAAATTGGCATATCCAAAATGCAGTAGAACAGTGGCTGTGTGTTAAATTTATCTGGCCTGTAATTAAACTAGTATTCTTACTCCTTGTCCCAGTTCAGTTATATTATCAAGGTGGTGATTATTGATTTTATAGCTATTAATTCAGGCAGGATCAGTAAATATGATTGTGATGGAGATATTATACTAGACAAAGTAACTCTTAGAATACTGTTACTTCCCTTACTGCCAGCTAAATGAATGTTTAGGAGAGTGGCTGCAGTAGTCAAAGGGTTTTCGCTTTTGAAGTATTTACTATGCAACCTAATATTTATATAAAAACATGAAAACAAAGAATACAGGGGCAATCAGAATCAGCAATGTTGTTAACGTGGATACAGATGATTGTGATAAAGGATTTTTTTTTTTAGGCAAGTGTCTTACAGTTTTGAAGTAATTTACTGCCAAATAGTTTCTTATAGTAACTGAACGTTTGTGTAGAAAAGTGTAGAATTATAGTTGGATAGTTACAGCCAAGAGGAGAACATCATCACTTGATCTTTCGTTGTTCTAGTATCACTTACTTTGGAATATGTTTCTTTTCAATATGTTGAACATTAGTTTTCTGACCAAGTTACCGTATATACTCAATCATAAGCTGGTTCATTTATAAGCTGACCCCCGCAAGATGGATAAGTAAAAAATGGAAATTTTTTATGACTCATAAGCCGATCCTATAATTCAGGGGTCGGCAAACTTTGGCTCCAGGGCTGTCAGGATAAGCCGCTGTCGGCTGAGACTGTTTGTTTACCTGGAGTGTCTGCAGGCATAGAGGTAAACCTAAGTAAACAAAGTGTCCTGGCAAGCCAACGGTTTACCCTGATGGGCTGTGACAGCACCTGGTGGGGAAATTTAGGAGGGGGGAAGGAGAAGCTGGGGGTCAGGGGAGTAACCCTTGTGACCACCACCAACATGACCCCATCCCATCCCATCCCTTCCCACCGTAGCCGAGGCAGGCCAAGTATATACGGTAATTTTACAGGCTATAAGATCATATTGTGATTACATTATTAAAAATATATTTCAAATATCTATTTTTAATCTTTTGTTAATGCTTTTGAAGTGATAAACACATGAATCTAACTGCCCTCTTGGTATAGAGATTGGATTATGGATAACAATTACTGTGGTTGCTGGACAGAACTGGTTTTGAATCAGTTGTCATTAAAATATTATAAATATCTGTTCTTCTGGAAGATCTGTTTACCACAATTAATTTAATGATTGCGGGCTGGGGGCTAGCCAGGGTGTCATTGGTGCATGGTCTTGTGCTGTGGCACTTGGGTTTACTGCTAGTCCACTGTAGCTGGTCTCTGAGGCCTTGGCTACATTGGCGCTTTACAGCACTGCAACTTTCTCACTCAGGGGTGTGAAAAAACACCCCCCGAGTGCTGCAAGATACAGCTCTGTAAAGCACCAGTGTAAACAGTGCCGCGCTCCCAGCGCTGCAAGCTAATCCCCATGAGGAGGTGGAGTACGTGCAGCGCTGGGAGAGCTCTCTCCCAGCACTGGCTCTGCAACCGCACTCAAACTTCAGAGCGCTTTGAAGTTTCGAGTGTAGCCAAGCCCTATGTGAGGCTTGTCTTTTTTCCTCATGCCTCTCACACAGGTGGATTGGGAAGATGGCAACCAGTGTGGTAAATAGTCAGTCTTCCAGTGTTAATACTTGTCAACAGGTTAGTTAAAATTTCAGAGTATTATTCTGTGTTTAAAGACTGTGGTGGATGCTTTTTGTAAATGCTTTCTGTAAATTTTGAAAACAAAAAAATAAGATTTTGTTCACTGTAATGTTAGGTTACAAAATACTTCTCTCTTGTCCTTGAAAGTATGACACAATGTTTTACTTCTTAAACAACCCTAGTTTATTATATACTTGTTCATGAATGCTAGGCTGCTGACTTTGATGGGTTTTTGTGTGTGTTTTCACTTAATTCACAAGACTGCCATCTTTACTTAAAATTAGACTGATGTTCTGAAAGAGTAGAGTTGAGCAGTCAGCTCAGTTCATTGTTTTTACCTCAGTTCTATCTGAATTTCAGTTTACAGTTTAATAACTACTTTGAAATTCAGATAAAATTCTAATGTAGAAACTGAACTTCTTTTCTTCTCTCTCCTGTCCCCTTCCCTTTCAGGCTTATTAACCATGTGATTTACAATCCAGGAAATGAAGTCACGCCACCTTTTCCAAAATATGGAAGACAATTAGAATTTACGTATGGGGACAATTCCTCTCACCCCATACAAAATTAGTTATGCCATGTCTACAGTAGAGCGCTTACAGCTGCACGATTTTCCCGTGCAGCTGTGCTACTGTAAGATTTTTCATGTAGCCACTTTATGTTGATGAGAGAGAGTTCTCCAGTTGACATAATTAAACTACACCCCAGCGAGTGGCGGTAGCTATGTTAGTGGGAGAGTGTCTCCCGGTGAAAAAGCGCTGTCCACACGGGTGCATCTGTCAGTGTAACTCGTGTCACTCAGGGGTGTGGGTTTTTTTCCACATCCCTAAGTGACATAAGTTATTCTAACAAAAGTGCTAGTGTAGACGTAACCTTAGTCTCGTAAGTGAGAATTGCATTGGAGAGGTAAAAAAAAAAAAAACCCTGCTAAGTTCTTCTTATAACTGAAGCTTTCCTATTTTCCTTTTGACCTGCTAGGTGTTAGAGAGGTGTTAACTTAATGTATGTGCTTCTCAGTCACTTCAGGCTGTTAGTTTTAAATATGCTCTTGTTGAGTGACTTTATATTGTAGTTAGATTTTTGAGATACTGTGAATAGAGCAGATTTAATCAGTTTTTGCTTTAAGGGATAACATCAACTTAAAATTTAGTCTATTTAAAAAAGTAGTTAAAAGTAGTTTCAGGTTCTGCATCTGCCCTTGAGTTCTCCTTTAAATGTCTGTGGTTTTACAGTCATCTTTTTTTAATGTTAAAAGTGTTTTTCTTTCCCCTACTACTGTATGAAAGACCATCCAGACAATAGGGGAAACAGATCCATTGATTGTACCAGAAAAACTGACTACAGTAGAACCTCACAGTTATGAACGCCAGAGTTACGAACTGACCAGTCAACCACACACTTCATTTGGAACTGGAAGTTCACAATCAGGCAGCAGCAGAAACCAAAAACAAACAAACAAAAACACAAATGCAGTACGGTACTGTTACATGTAAATTACTAAACAAAATAAAGGGAAAGCAGTATTTTTCTTCTGCACAGTAAAGTTTCAAAGCGTGTATTAAGTCAATGTTCAGTTGTAAACTTTTGAAAGAACAATCATAACATTTTGTTCAGAGGTGTTCATAACTCTGAGGCTTTACTGTATTTGCAAAGTGTTCACAAATGCATGAAATACACTAAAAATTAATGTTTTCTTCTCAGACCTTGGTTTTATAGTACTTCTACATGTAACTTTTAACAATAGTAGTTAAAAAGTTTCATTTTGAAATTTATCTCTGAGATCTGAAACTCTTGACCTCTCTTGGGTGGAGGCCTTCATCTCTCTCCCTCCTTCCTGGGGATTTTCCAGGCTCCACAGTTCCCTATCTACACTGTGAATTTCCCAGAGAGTCAGACTGCATAAGCAGGCCTGCTTTGCATTCTCCTTAGAGGCTATAAACTGTGTGATTGCCCACAGTTAAAAGTTACCACACAGCCCTTTCTAAGGGTACGTCTACACTACAGGGTAATTTCGAATTAACTTAAACCAGTTTTATAAAACAGATGTTATAAAGTCGATTGCACACGTCCATGCTAGGCACATTAATTCGGCGGTGTGTGTCCATGGTCCGAGGCTAGCATCGATTTCCGGAGCGTTGCACTGTGGGTAGCTATTCCGTAGCTATCCCACAGTTCCCGCAGTCTCCCCTGCCCCTTGGAATTCTGGGTTGAGATCCCAGTGCCTGATGGGGCAAAAATCATTGTCGCGGGTGGTTCTGGGTACAGCCTCACCCCTCCCTTCCTGAAAGCAGCAGACAACCATTTTGCGCCTTTTTTCCTGGGTGAACTGAAAGCAAATGCCATAGCACAGCAAGCATGGACCCTGCTCAGATCAATAGCGCAATTGTGGACGTTGTAAACACCTCACGCATTCTCGTGCAGTCTATGGTGAACCATGAACTGCAAAGGCAGGTGAGGAGGAGGCAGCTACGGCAGCATGGCGACGAGAGTGATGAGGACATGGACACTGATTTCTCCCTAACCACGGGTCCCCGCGCTTTGGAGCTCCTGCTGGTAATGGGGGAGGTTTTACCCATTGAACGCCGATTTTGGGCCCGGAAAACAAGCACAGACTGGTGGGACCGCATAGTTTTGCAGGTGTGGGACGATTCGCAGTGGCTGCGAAACTTTCGCATGCGTAAGAGCACTTTCTTTGAACTTTGTGACTTGCTTTCCCCTGCCCTGAAACGCCATAATACCAAGACGAGAGCAGCCCTCACAGTGGAGAAGCGATTGGCAATAGCCCTCTGGAAGCTTGCAATGCCAGACAACTACCGGTCAGTCAGGAATCAATTTGGAGTGGGAAAATCTACTGTGGGGGCTGCTGTGATGCAAGTAGCCAAAGCAATCATTAAGCTGCTGCTACGAAATGTTGTGACTCTGGGAAACGTGCAGGTCATAGTGGATGGCTTTACTGCAATGGGATTCCCTAACTGTGTGGGGGCGATAGATGGAACCCATATCCCTAACTTGGCACCAGGGCACCCAGTACATAAACCACGAGGGGTACTTTTCAGTGGTGCTGCAAGCACTGGTGGATCACAAGGGTCGTTTCACCAACATCCACGTTGGATGGCCAGGAAGGGTTCATGACGCTCGCGTCTTCAGAAGCACAGTTCTGTTTAAACGGCTGCAGCAAGGGACTTACTTTCCGGACCAGAAAATAACAGTTGGGAATGTTGAAATGCCTGTCGTTATCCTGGGTGACCCAGTCTACCCCTTGATGCCATGGGTCATGAAGCCATACACAGGCAGCCTGGACAGCGGTCAGGAGCTGTTCAACTACAGGCTGAGCAAGTGCAGGATGGTGGTAGAATGTTTATTTGGCCGTTTAAAGGCTCGCTGGCGAACGTTACTCGCTCGCTCAGACCTCAGCCAAACCAATGTCCCCTTTGTTATTGCTGCTTGCTGTGTGCTCCACAATCTCTGTAAGAGTAAGCGGGAGACCTTTATGGCGGGGTGGGAGGCTGAGGCAAATCACCTGGTCGCTGATTACGCGCAGCCAGACACCAGGGTGATTAGAAGAGCTCACCAGGAAGTGGTGCGCATCAGAGAAGTCTTGAAAACGAGTTTCATCACGGGCCAGGGTACGGTATGACTGCTGTTTGTTTCCCCTTCATGAACTTCCCGCCCTTTATTGACTCCTCCTGTAAGCAACCCACCCTCCCCATTTGATTACAGCTTGCTTATGGAAATAAAGTCACTATCGTTTAAAAAGCATGTATTCTTTCTTGAAAGTCATTCCCTGTAAGCAGCCCACACTCCCCCTTAGTTTAAAAAGCATGTAATTATAAAAAGAGGAAGAGAATTAACAAGGTATCCCGGGAGTGGTTTGAGAGGAGGATAGGAGGGAAGGAAAAGGCCATTAAGCACATTTCAATGTAATGACAGCCTTTTGGTTGGACTGTCCACGGGGGTGGAGTGGGCTGGTGCACAAAGCCTTCCCCCACGCGTTCTTACATTTCTGGGTGAGGAAGACATGGAACATGGTGAGCAATGAGGGTGGTTAAACATGGGCTGCAGCGGCACTCTGTGACCCCGCTGCTCCTCCTGAAGATCCACCAGACGTCAGAGGATGTCAGTTTGATCATGCAGCAGCTCCAGCGTTGCATCCCGCCACCGCTGACCTTCCTGCCGCCACCTCTCGAGCGTCTCTCCTATCCTCACATTCACTGGCATCTTTCCTGTACTTTGCTACCACGTCCTTCCACTCCCTCAGATGAGCTCTTTCATTGCGGGTTACTTCCATGATTTCTGAGAACATTTCATCTCGCGTCCTTTTCTTCCTCCGCCTTATCTGAGCTATCCTTGGGGATGGAGTAAGGAGGCTTGAAAAATGTGCAGCTGCATGAGTGGGGGAAAATGGGGAGAGAAGGATTATAAAAGATACATTTTACAGAACAATGGTTATACTCTTTCACAGTGAACAACACTATTCACCTTACATAGCACATGTGATTTCACTACAAGGTCTCATTTGGAATCTTTTAACATTGAGTGCCTGTGGCTGTGGTGTAACAGATCAACACAGACGCAGGTCTGGGCATCACAATTCAGCTTGCATGCTGTCATGGTAAGGCATACCTTCTACCTTTGCTGCTTCTTTCCTGTTAACAAGGAGCAGCAGACGCCAACCCCTCCCCCCCCAATCCAATTCTCTAGAATTGCTTTACCCCTCCCCCCACCGCATGGCTGGTATCATGGAAGATCACTGCTAATCACCAACCTTTCTCCCCCTCACCCCCATCGCATGGCTGGTAGCTGGGAAGATTCCTGCTGGCCAAACGCTAAAAAGCTCAGCGCTATCCTTCCTCCCCTGCCCCATCTCTCTGTCCCCTTACTTAAATTCCTTAATTTCAACCAGGTTACCGTGAACGATATCACTCTGCTGAGGATAACAGAGTGAGATAAAGAATGGATGTTTCTTGAATGCCTGCAGTCACCGGGACCATACGCAGCTAGGCTTTGTCATGCAATGATACCCGATTACTTGCTACATGCATGGTGTGGTAAAGTGTCCTACCATGGTGGACGGAACAAGGCTACCTTGCCCAGAAACCTTCTGCAAAGGCTTTTGGAGTACCTCCCGGAGCGCTTCATGGAGCTGTCCCTGGAGGATTTCCGCTCCATCCCCAGACATGTTAACAAACTTTTCCAGTAACTTTACTGGCTGCTAATGCATCCAGACCCCTCATGGCAAATCAATCATTAAAAAAACGCTTGCTTTTAAACCATGTTTTATATTTACAAAGGTACACTCACCAGAGGTCGCTTCCATAGCTTCAGTGTCTGGGCTAGTGGCTTGGGAGGGGTGGGAGGGTAATTCTGTCTGGGTCACAAAAAGCTCCTGGCTGCTGGGGAGAACGGAGTGCTGTGTGCTCTCTGCAGGCTCTTCCTCATCTTCACCCTCCGCTGAATCCTCATCCATGGGTGAGATTATTACCCCCACCTCGGAGTCCACGGACGGGGGGGGTAGTGGTGGCACAGCCCCCTAAAATTGCATGCAGCTCAGCGTAGAAGCGGCATGTTTTTGGCTCTGACCCTGATCTTCCCTTTGCTGCTTTGGTTTTCTGGTTGGCTTGTCTGAGCTTCTTCACTTTCACTCTGCACTGCACTGAGTCCCTGCTGTGGCCTCTCTCTATCATGGTCCTGGAAATTTTTTCAAAAGTTTTTTCATTTCGTCTTTTGGAACGGAGTTCTGTTAGCACTGAATCCTCTCCCCATATAGCGATCAGATCCAGTACCTCTCGTGCGGTCCACGCTGGAGCTCTTTTTCTATTCTCAGGAGACTGCATTGTTACCTGTGCTGATGAGCTCTGCGTGGTCACCTGTGCTGATAAGAGCTCCATGCTGGCCAACAGGAAATGCAATTCAAAAGTTCATGGGGCTTTTCCTGTATACCTGGCCAGTGCATTAGAGTTCAGATTCCTGTCCAGAGCGGTCACAGTGGTGCACTGTGGGATACCGCCCGGAGGCCAATAACTTCGATTTGCGGCCACACTAACCCTAAATCGATATGTTAATATCAATTTTAGCGTTACTCCTCTCGTCGGGGAGGAGTACAGAAATCGATTTAAAGAGCCCTTTAAATCGATATAAAGTGCATTGTAGTGTGGACGGGTACAGCGTTAAATCCATTTAACGCTGTTAAAATCTGTTTAACTGTTTAGAGTGGACCAGGCCTAAGCAAGGACATTTATTTTTAAGGTGAAAGTATTAGAGAAAACATATTAAAACAATCAATGAGCCTACACGCATGCTAGTAAGCTTACCAGAGATCATCCAAACCCAAACAAGGGCTCTGGTAGGATTCAGTCCTTCAAACCCCACCAAGTGGGGTGTTGCAGTGCTTTTGTTTTGTTTTTGAGGTCACAAGTTTATAACACCTGTTCAGAAGAACACTCATGAACTGTGCGTTGTTTTGTTTGTGCAGTTTGGGCCTTTGATATTTTCCCCATGAAACAGGTGATCGGCAGACAAAGATCTCCTCAAGCTGAAGGTTCAAAAGGCTGACCTGTGTCCTTCCCCTCTGGCTATGCTTTTGCTTACTCCTCCCCAGAGATGTCCCAGGAAACCCACTTAACTTAATTCCATAAGTATGGTCTTGTATGTCACATTGTTTCAGGTGTTCCTTTGAAGCTCATAACACTTCCCAGTGTTTACCTTGGTCATGTCTTCCCCAGTGGAAGTCAAATACAATTCCTTGATACATAAACTTTCCATTTTTTATACAATGGACTCCAAAGCTACTTGAACTTAATTCAGTAAGGTTTTTCACAGATATTGCCAGAAATTGCCCTGGATGTCACAGAATACATTTGTGAAATATTGTGGTTACAGGTGATTTCAATCAGTTTTTTGTTTTCAGTGTTTTTCTGTTTAAATTAAGAGTGCCTTCTGTTCAACACATTTTATTTTCTGTGTTTTTTTCTCAACTCTGCCTCACTCACCTTGTTTTCTTTTTCCTTCTCCTTCTTTTCCTTTCCTTCATCCTCCTTGTTGTGTATCTGCACTAAATTTAAAACATTTAGGGATGCCTATTGAGATTATGCTCTTCATTGCAAATACTCCTGCAGTTCTGTTCCTGAAGCACTGCTTGAGAAACCACTCCTCTCCCAACTCAGTATGCGTATGCTAAGGGTTTATTGGGGAAAACCTATGGGATCGGAAGATCAAAAGCAACATTGTATTTATTAATGGGGAGTTAATGCCTTTCACCTTCTTGTCCTTGAATGGATAACGACACCTTTCTCTCCTGATGGATTCTCCATTCAGATTGCTGAATCTGGAGTCTGTCTCTGTTTATTCACAGAGGAATTATTGACTAACGATTACAGTATAGGACTTGGAGTTATGAGAATAGATTTTCCTGAGTGACAAAAGGCAAAAAAGCATTTTGTTTTTTGTAGAGATTACGTTTTGCAAAACCTAAGACTAATAGAAATGTTTCCATGAATTTTTAAAACCAAATGAAACCAATTTACTGAAATCTTGGCAGCATGTTTTGCATTTTGTGTTGTGTGGAACCCTAAAAGAGCAGTTGATTAGCCCATTTTCTTTATTCAAGTTGGTAGTGAGTGCCAAATGGTTAAAATCTATTACTACAGACTACTGACCTCTTAACACTCTTAAAAAAATAATTTGTTTTAGAAAAGGTTAAAAATATTTTTGAAAAAAAAAAAATCTTCCAGTGCTCTTTTACCCCTGTGTGTGCTTCAGTTTCCTCATCTGTGAAATAAGTTAATGGTTCCCTTTCTTGCCAGAGTGTAAGGTCTGACTTGCTTTATTTTTTGTAAATGCTTTGAGATTTTTGGATAATTACTTGTACTACAGCAGCTTAGTAGAAGTACACACTACTGGAATATTAAGTATATTTATACAATTCATCCTGTTTGTTTTACCCCATTATTCCTAGTTATGTATCTTTCCTAAATAATGTCTCCTCCTCCTTGGTTTTAACACCTTTTAACTATTTGTAGGCTATTGGCTCTTATACAGTTGTCATTTAAGTAAAATATACATATTTAGTTCTTTTAATCTTCACAAGTCATTCCTTCCATTGTCCTGATAATTTTTGTCATTCTTCTCTGAACTCTCCTTCTAGTGAGTCATTTTATTGATCAAGAGTGCCCAGAAGAGACAATATTATTCCAAATGCAATTATTCCAACACTTTGTGAAGAGAGATTACTTATTTTGTGTTACAGTAGTGTCTTGGGGCCCCTGTCATGGATCAGAATTCTGTTGTGGTAGGTCCTATGAAAACACATCATAAAAAGATGGTCCCTCCCTCAGAGTTTTAAATTCAAGCTGAAGATGAGACAAGAGTGGACACTACAGATAGAGGGAGCACAAGAAATAACAGTCAGACAATACTTATTATCATAAAAAGAACAGAAAAATGGCCTTACTGGGTCAGACCAGTGGTCCATCTTGCCCATGATCCTGTCTTCCCTCAGTGACCAGTGCCAGGTGCTTCAGAGGGAATGAAATAGAACAAGGCAATCATTGAGTGATCCATCCACTGTTGTCTATTCCCAGCTTCTGGGCAGTCAAAGGCTAGGGACACCCTGAGCATGGAGTTGTATCCCTGACCATCTTGGCTAATAGTCATTGATGGACCTATCTTCTGTGAACTTATCTAATTCTTTTTTGAATCCAGTTATACTTTTGACCTTCACAACATCATCTGGCAGTGAGTTCCACAGGTTGACCATGTGTTGTGTGGAGTAGTACTTTTGTTTCTTTTAAACCTGCTGCCTATTAATTTCATTGGGTGTCTCCTAGTTCTTGTTATGTGAAGACTTAAATAATGTTTTTTGTTCACTTTGTCCATACTGTTAATAATTTATAGACCTCTATCCTATCCCCCCTTTGTTGTCTCTTTTCCAAGCTGACAAGTCCCATTCTTTATAATCTCTCCTCATAAGGACGCTGTTCTGTATCTTTAATCATCTTTGTTGCCCTTCTCTGTATCTGTTCCAATTCTAATGTCTTTTTTTTAAGTTGCAGTGATCAGAACTGCACACAGTATTCAAGATGTGAGCATGCAATGGATTTATATATTGGAGTTCTGATATTTACTGTCTTATCTATCCCTTTCCTAGTGGTTCCTAACATTTTTTTAGCTTTTTTGACTGCTGCTGTACATTGAGCAGATGTGGGGGATATGATAGAGGTATATAAAATCATGAGTGATGTGGAGAAAGTAGATAAGGAAAAGTTATTTACTTATGCCCATAATACAAGAACCAGGGGCCACCAAATGAAAATAATGGGCAGCAGGTTTAAAACAAATAAAAGGAAGTTCTTCTTCACACAGCGCACAGTCAACTTGTGGAACTCCTTGCCTGAGGAGGTTGTGAAGGCTAGAACTATAACAGGGTTTAAAAGAGAAGTGGATAAATTCATGGAGGTTGGGTAAGGAGTGGTATTCCTAGCCTCTGTTTGTCAGAGGGTGGAGATGGATGGCAGGAGAAGAGATCACTTGATGAGTTCCTGTTAGGTTCACTCCCTCTGGGGCACCCTGCATTGGCCACTGTGGGCAGACAGGATATTGGGTTACATGGACCATTGGTCTGACCCAGTATAGCCATTCTTATGTTTTCAGAGAACTATCTACAATGAGTCCAAGATATCTTACTTGAGTAGTAACAGCAAATTTAGATTCCATTATTTTTTGTGTAGATTTGGGATTGTTTTCCAATGTGCATTATTTTGCATTTATCAGCATTGAATTTCATCTGCCATTTTGTTGCCCAGTCACCCATTTTTGTGAAGCCCTGTCAGATTTATTTGTAGACTCTCGCATCTCCTCAGCTCTGTGTTTTCTGTGTGTCTAAATCCAAAACTGTATTGACATTTTTTGTTGCTTTATTGCTTTGCAAATGTGTTTTGTTTGCTGTCCACTATTACCTAGAGGTCTGTTTTTAGCATTATTGCTTTTCAGGTTTTTTCTTTCCACTGAGTTTTTGGAATTTTTTTTGCTTAAGTATTATTTTTATTTGTTCATCATGTTATTTTTTTACTCATGCTTTCCAGTTTACTAACTTGCTTTGCAATAGTTTTTTTCAATGGTGTTTTGCTGTTTCTTCATCTTTAGAGCCATCTAAAAATCCATGTAATGTACTTTTTAACTTCTAGGTAATTATTCATTTCAGGGATAGGACAAATGGAAAGTGATAACTGCAGTCTTAGTTGTCTGGGTTCTGGATCATGTTCTGGACTTTGCATAGCTTTAATATAAAGGTTGCAGTGACTTTCAAGGAACTAATTCCTTTAGGGAATTCTGGTGACAAATTATGATGTTAGAACTTGAATTAATTAGATAACTTGACTATGTCCTTATATTTGAGATAACTGTATGCTGGGTAAATAAACTCAGAGGCTGGAGTGTTTTTTAGGAAACCAACTTTGTGTTAAAGGTGTTTGTCCAATTCATAGGGAGCATTGCAAATTGTTTTGATTACACTATAATATACTCTTTCTGTCCTCTTGCCTGTGGCTTTTATTCTACATATTTCAGAACACTGACTCCCTCTGCTGCTTAGGGGAAGGATTGGTGGCTTCACCCATGACTAATTGTATGCTGTTTTAAATGCTTCAGTATTTTCCTGTTCTGAAGTTAATGGAAAACTGGATTTGGAGAGGGTATAATAACCTGACCAGTAATCAGGCTGCTGCTAAAGTTGAGATAGTATCTAAAATAATGTAATTTAAAGTTAGGGAATGGTTTAACTAAAGGTGAGATTTAAAAAAATAAAATAAATTATTTAGTTAAACTGATGCAGCTTTGTGCATGGATTAGTTTATATCCATAATTCACAGGTGAAAGTTCAATTGATATGACTGTATACATGTTTGTTTGCTGTACTTTACTTCAACTAAATTTGCTTTTAAACCGATTGAAGTTAAACCAAGTCAACTTCTTTGTAAACAGAGCTTATCTATTAATTGTTTGTGGCTTAACCTTCCTCTAGGGCAGGATGTTTGAGAAAAGTGGTTAAATGGGATAACAGAATAAGGGCTTGAGAAACAGAAGTAGCATTTTTGTCAGTATATGGCACTGTCCTTATGAGGACAGTAGCCAGACAGCACAAGAATTTGTGTACTTTCTACCTAGGAAGTAACTTGCAAATTAGATCCCTTTAGCCAGTCAGGATGTGAGGATTTGCCAAAATTCATTTGTGGGTTAGCAGCTGTCCAGCATGTCTGTTCTCTGAGACAATTCCATTTCAGTATAATTCCATTTAACTCACAGTGACCCACCAGTATGGATTCAAGACTGTGAAAGATTTAAAATAGCTGGAAAAAATTAAATAAAAGGCTTACTTTGGAACTGATTTGAAATTATCAAAATAGTTTGTATAGTGGGTGAGTGAGATTGAGAGAAAAAAAAACATAAACCTAACACATGCGAAACACATCTGTGCAATCATTTTCCTTTGCACACTTATTTACAAATGGTAAATATTTGCCAAATTCTTTGCCTAATTTTTTGTCTATTAAGATTGTGTTCTTTTAGGGCAGAGACCTTATCTTGATACATGTCTTTAAAGCATCAAGTACATTTTTGGCACAATGTAAATAATAAAAATAACCTCTGTTAAAACAATCATTGTCAAACTACTTATCTTACCTGAGTTGTCTGAAAATTCTAAAGTAGTCAATGCTTTTTTATGTCAGACAGGTGATTATTACTTTTGAAAAGTGTTCCTTAATATTTGATGAATAATGTTTCCACTGTTGCTTTCCCAAAGAGAGAATGGGTGCCATGCACTAGCAGGAGTAAATATTGAGCGACTGAGACCTCTTGGGGCCCAGCTTGAGCCCTGATTTGATCTCCAAGTATCTGCAAAAATAGTTGGTATAATCTGTCAACCTTAATAAAAGCTGTTTTATTTCAGGGGGCAATATCTCTGGACATATTTACTCAAATGACCTAAATTTTGGATCACTAACTTACCTCACGCACTTATGAGGCACACCAGATTTCAAGGAAATCTGAATAACCATGTGGAGTTGAGGGAACTAGGAACGTATTCCTTTAAATAGGAAAAGACAGTTAGCCTTTACTATATCAGAACTGGCGTGCCACCATAAAAAAATATATCTGGTGGACTGTACCTGGTAACTGTTATCTGACGGATAAGCTTACTAGCCAGGGAGAAAAATTCTGGGCTGCCTCCCCAAAAATCACACCCCAGCAATTTAAACATAAATTGGTTGTTTATTGCATACTGCATTTAATTGTAAAATGTCTGTCAAATTTCTTTTAAGTAAAATTTGAATAGCAAAAAAATTCTTGCATATGTTTCTCAACAAATATTAACAATATTGGTCAAATGATAGATTTACCAGATAGTATTTGAACAGGTATAAATCTGGTAGAACACCACCAAGTATTTGTCAAATTATTCTAGGAATATCTATGAAATTGATACAACAGTATATTAATTAAAAGTTATTTGACAAGTCCTTACTAGTTATATAGTTTGTTATACCTTCTTACCTTTCTTGTCTTTCCCATAAGTAAGTCATGTCATGTCTTGTCCTAAACTGTCTTGTCTGTTTCCTTTCTTCTTTCTTTGGCCGTTCACTCCCATCTTTTCTCTCTTTACTCTAGCCCACATTGTACTATACCTCCTCCAATACATTTTCCCTCTCCATTTTACCCCCCCCCCCCCAATTTCTCTATCGTATTACTTTTCTATCATATCCTATTAATGTCTTTATCTCTCACCTGGCCACCATAGGGTTTTGCAAGATATCTAGTAACCAAAAGACTAAACATACTAGCCACAGACTGACAGGGATTGGGGCAAACAATGTTTGTGCACAATACCCAAGTGGGAAGCCACCGCCCTTCAAAAGCAGGTCAGGGACTCTCATTTGGCTTGTAAACATCTGATAATTTTTGAACCACCCAATTCACCACCTCCTACTTCAGAACCTCCAGGCTGCTATGAAAATGAGAGTTTGAAGGACTCTTCTGTTTTACCCCTTCTCCAGACTCATGGCTAGTGAGGGGGGTGTGTGTATGTATACTACTTTGTTTTTTTGGCTGTGGTATTTACCCATACTCTTACCCACTCTCTCAAAGCCTCCTCCAGTGAACAATGCTGTTGACTTCTCTGCTGCTGCTCATAACCTTCCCAAGCAAGCAGCCTAATTAAACTGATCTGATTGTTGTGAATTTCACTGCTTCACCAGGTTCTGAGCAGAAATTCTGTAAACTGGCCAAATTTGGTTAGTTTTGGCTTTACCACGGCATAGGAAAACTGAGCAGCAGCAGAGATACTGGAACAGTTTATCTGCAGACTTAAGAAGGCAGTGTTACATCAGTTACACTCGTTCATGTTTGGAACATTATCTTTGCAATCAGAAGGACTACAGATTTCATTCTTTAAAAATAAAAGCTTAGTTTCTGGAGATCCTAATGGTTTTCACCCTGGAAAGCTTCCTACTTGTCCGGGGTGATTTAGCAAGTAGACCTTTTAAGCCTGTATGTTGGTGTGCAGGGTTATCAGTTATATTTATTAGCAGTACATATTCTGCAAAAGTTAAAAATAAGTAAAATAGCTTTTAAAAAAAGCAAGTTTAAATATATGAACTTATTATGCCTTTTTATATGATTATATCTTTTTACCTTGCAAAATACTAATACTGTGAAATATCTTGATGTTAGGTGGTTAGGTTATCTGCAATAGTTTGCAGATAGTTTGCTCAGAAAAGGTAACCTTGGTGTTAGAGGCCAGTTTGCTTTTTATAAGGGGCTATTTCTTTGATGGATGTGGTTTAAATATAGAAAGTGTTGTATCAACATGGCATCCAACATATGTATGCAGTCAAATAAACCCTTTTTTCCCATCTTTTATAAATAGTGTGTTTCTTTTCTGTTCACCAGCCCTTCAGTGTTTTAAGGGCAGACACAGTTATTACAGCAGTTATTCAGCTCTGCACCTTTTTTATTTTTGTGATTATGTTTAAGAACCTGTCACCTGTTTCAAATTTAAACAATAACCTTATGGTTCAAGGAGCTAAACATAAAGCTGATAAGTGCTGTTTTACTTGTATTATTTGATACCAAGTTACTGATCAAATTAGTTACCATGGAAATTTAGCAGTTTGAAACAATTATACTGAGTTTTCAGAAATAACCGCATATAGCGTTAGATATTAATATAATCAATATGATAGATTTGTGTCCAATAATTTTGTTTTGATTTATCTCAGGACTTCACAATTGGAAGAATGTAGATAGATTTGTTTGGGCTTAAGGAAGTCTTCATATCTATAGGGAATTCACAGATTTGAGTCTAAACTAATCCAAATTATTAAAATTTGGATAAATTATATAATAATATAATAATAATAATAATAATATGGAGATATACCTATCACATAGAACTGGAAGGGACCCTGAAAAATCATTGAGTTCAGCCCCCTGCCTTCACTAGCAGGACTAAGTACTGATTTTGCCCCAGATCCCTAAGTGGCCCCCCCTCAAGGATTGCTATCCCTCCCCCTACTGAGCTCTCTCTCCCCATTTACTGTGATTAAATGAAGTAATGTTGTAAAAATTCTCACTCTTTTTATAGTCAGTTTTTGGAAAATCAATGTCAAATGCTCAAAGATTCAGTTTTTAAGGTGAGCTTATTTTTTAAGGATGGGTCTTCAGAAGATTCTGAAGGATTTAGAACCACACATCCAACTGAGCATCAATGGGTTTTGTGCTCCTAAATACTGTAGGAAATCCTCTGAAAATCCCTGAATGTTACAGTGGTTCCAACACATAAAAACATTAACAGACATATGGGTTATTTTTCTTGTGAAGAAATATAAAATATTAATTTTTCAAGTAGGTGGGATAGCTCAGTAGTTTGAGCATTGGCCTGCTAAACCCAGGGTTGTGAGTTCAGTTCTTGAGGGGACCACCTAGGGATCTGGGGCAAAATCAGTACTTGGCCCTGCTAGTGAAGGAAGGGGGCTGAATTCGATGACCTTTCAGGGTCCCTTCCAGTTCTATGAGATAGATATATTTTCATATATTAATTAATATGTAGTCAACTGCTAATTACTTCAAACAGCAATGGTTAGATTTACCTTCACATATACCTAAGTACTATTACACTGATGGAAACTTCTGCAAGAATCGCTTTCTAGATAAATAAGGTTATCTCTTTATTTCAGTTTTATTCTAAAGACACCCATCCAAAAATCTGGATGCTCTTTACATACATTTTAAATACACAAATATGGTGATTAAATTTGACTGCAATGTTCAATTTTTGATATATGTTAAACAGCTTATTTGCAAAATTTTCCCTCCTTTTGCCTTCATACTGAGGTCCAGTTTCGAAACTGATCTTCTTTAAATTATATTTATTACTAGTTGAAAATTAAGTTTATAAAACATATATTTGTGAGTTTTATAGGCTTATTCTGTTTGTTTTTGTATAGTATAGAACTGTAGGCAATTCAGGAGTTGATCAACATGTATCCACCCGTTCTTGTATTCTGAAATTACACGTTGCACTGCAAACTCTGGCAGTTAAATTGTCTAGAGTTCCATATCCACTTTCTGGATCACAGACAATTTAAGAACCAGTAAAAAAGATGTGTTGGGAGGACAGGGGGGTAGTAGGAGAGAGGCTTATTGTGGTTTGCTCTTGTGTGCTTTAAAGTTTTATGATCCATGTTACCTCCCTTGAGAGGATGAAGTGCAAGGAGCATGAATGAGCCCATAAAATTGCAAAGGGTTTCTGGTGTATAATTAATACAGAACTTTCTATGAACTTCATATTAGTTTCACTTGGGCTTTTTTCTCACTAACAAATTTTTTTTGAACAAAGATAGTTTATAGAATTCAAATGTGCTGATTTTCTTATTGAATCATAACAAGAACTTGTAGGCTGTTTTATTATAATATATTTTCTTAGTTTTCTATAGAGGCTTTGTGTCTTAGGTTTTTGAGCAGTGGCCAGGTCTATACTAGGAGGCAAAAAAACTTTGTCAGTATAACTGCATCTAATACTGGGAGGGTTGGCTGGTGTAAAAAAATCATATCCTTGACTGGAAAAAATATGAAGCTAGTACGAACACTTATGCTGTATGGGGCAAAATTGTCTGGTGAAGCTTAACCCTCACTCTGGGAATTCTCTCTGTGCCATGAACTCTGAATTTGGGCTGATGATCACTTACTTGTGTCTCATTTCCTAATCTGTAAAAAAGGGGATATATGCTTACTTCATATTGGTGGTGTTTTGCTCGAGTTAACATTTCTGAAGTATTTTGAAGATGTAAAGCAGTATAGAAGTGTTGAATGTATCAGTAGCAATTTCATATTTAATAAATTGTCTGGTATTTGTTTTAAATTAGAACAGCAAAAAAATCTTGTTAGAAAGTTTGCAATGCCAAGATATGATTGTAAATGAATGAAAAATATTTGCCTGAGCAGTTAATCACTACTCTTCACTATGATTTCCTCAAATGAATATTAATCCATGATGAGTCTGACACCTTTTAATAACAGTACTATTCTGTGTTGCTGCCATTAAAAGTTGTTATGCAATTTAAAATAGTACTTTATGACTAAAAGTATTTTACATATCTTACTTTATTCAGGTGCAACAGAGGTGCATGCTTTGGTGCTACCTTTTAGCTAGCTATCAGCACTAGAATCCTGGTGGTGCAATGCTCCTGAGAAACTAGGTGTGATAACACTGAATGCTAGCAGCAGCAACCTGAGACCCAGTGATCCATGGGATAGCCCCCAACAGCAAGGGCTGATCTTGGGGTGTGCTTCGTAAGTCTTCATATAGCTCTATTAAGGGTGGAGAAAATAGCAGCTCCTCCAAATATCTTTGTATACAGGGTGGGGGACCAGCAGAAAATGAAGGGGGGTTACCTCAGGATGAGACGCAGAGATAAAGTTCTTGACACCTTAAATGACTGCTTTTTGAAGCAGCTGGTCCTGGAACCCAGAAGAGGAGAGACAATTCTTGATTTAATCCTAAGTGGAGCA